>NC_142646.1:3762500-5012500 GCF_053813885.1 Theobroma cacao | reverse complement strand
TATTGCAATTTGCAAATTACATTTCATATTCCCGTTAAGCATTCTTATTATCCTGATTAGTCATTTGAATTAAATGCTCATCTCTTTGTGCGCTCTTGTGGTTAGTGTTCTATTGCTTGATCTTACCCCCTTATCTTCTTCTTTTTTTTTTCTTTTCTCATGGAACTCCATTTAGGATTATTGACCATTGTATCAAGAAAAGGCTCCAATGGAACACTTGTTTTGCTCGCAAAGTTTGCAAAGAAAGTGAATATTATGAAGAGATGATGCGTTACTTGCGAAAGAACCTAGCGGTGCGTGATAATTAGAAAGTTTTTGGAACTTTCTTTTTATTTTCCTTAATATGATTTGTTATGTAATATGTTTTCACAAAACTTTTGTTCTCGTATAATCAATATTCTTGTTTCACAATGAGTAAAGAATACTTTTTAAACTCTCAATTTGGAACTTGAATGAAAATATGTTGGTTTTTTTCCTTTTGATTTAGAAGCAGAACTATCATGGTAAGAACTGCATTTAAGAGCAGCACCAGATACGTTTCTGGTCTTGTAGAATGGCTTTCGTACATTGACTACTTGAATGCATTCTCCTGTAAAAACTATTCCCATCAGTTGCAGTTTGTACAATATGTTGAATGGCTCCCTTCCTTTTTCTCCACTGATAAATTTCTAGTGGTTCTTTGCACTTCACTTTTTAAATTTCTTAATTGCAGTTATTCCCTTATCACCTTGCGGAGTATGTTTGCCGTGTGATGAGGGTGTCTCCTTTCCGATATTACTGTGATATGATATTTGAGGTTATGAAAAATGGTAATTGCTCCCTCCTATTTGGTTTTACCCTGCAACTTCCTTTCTATGTAATGATGTGACTGATGATAGAAAAAACTTTTGGCTGAAGCTAGATGTGGTTGATTGATCTGCTGAGAAATCTCATATATTGCATTTGGCATCTCGCTAGAGCTATGCTTGTTTTGTCTTTCTGTTCTTCAAAGATTTGCATTCATATTAAGTATGTAATTGAATTATTGAATTCCATTATGGAATTGCTAATACTAAATTGCTCTAGATTGTCCTAGTTTAAAGTTGAATAAACTTCAACTTATCCAAAAAAAAATAAAATGAAATTACAATAGATTGGCAGGGTCTGCTATATTAAGTATTTCTAGGTGTATATAACAGCTAATATGCATCTAATTTTATCATGTAGTAGTGTGAATTATGTGCACAAAGACTGATCGCCAGGGTGCTAATGGGGCAAGACAATAAGATACAACATAGTGAAATCATTCTATATGGTGGTTTGATTGACCATTATCTGCTAAGTAGATGAAAATTAGTTGATAGCATGACCTGTTTGGTACAGATTTGTTGGGTGGTTGGAATTTGAAACTTATGTTGATAGAAAAAATAGTGACTGAAATCTAGACATGAACAATTGCTAGATAAAAATTGGACGCATCTTGAAATGATTGCTTGAAGAATTGAACAGCTAGAGATGATTATGTTTTCTTTAAATGCATCAAAAATGTAATTTTCTCTTTCTGCCCTTTTTGCCTCCAATTTTTGTCGTGGTAGAAAGTAGCATCAATTGCAATGATGGCTATACATTTGAGCGCATGATTTGAGGGCTCTTGAAAGATTACTGGTAATCTCAGAGAAGACATCTTCAACATCCTTGTTTGATTTGACCGAGAATTTCACATATCCAGTAAACATACCTCCTGATTCTCATATGCTTTCTTCAACCAGTAATCCAGATGTTTCTTCTGGTGCTTCTAGTACTATATTCTCTGTGCCTTATCAACAATATATGACAGTTTGGATGTAGAGTTATGCAATCTGTCAATATATATATATATATATATAATTATATTAAGTATTATAAAATTTGTCTCTAACATCTCAATCTTAATTTCTCTATTGTTTACAATTTACAATATACCTTTGACTTGTTCTTATTGAGGTTTTTATTTGATTGGTTGATCAATCCTATAGTATTGTGTATTTGCATTTATTTGCATACACAAATGTATGTGCATTTATATGCATATTTAGTGCAGCATTGACCTTTCACCAATTGTTACCGCTTTATAAATCAGTGTTGGCTACATATTAGATAGGTACTGATCATTACCAGGCATTTCTTATTGTTCACAGAGCAACCTTATGACAGCATCCCAAATTTCAGTGCCGCTGATGCCTTGAGACTTACGGGAATTGGGAGAAATGAATTTATTGATATCATGAACAAGTGCAGGTCTAAGGTAGTGGATCAGATTTTTGCTTACAAATTCATGGGTGTAACTGTGTGCTGGTGAGCACCATGGTTGCTTGTGCATGTGCTTGCTCCTTTATATATGCCTGCACAAGTGATCCAAGCCAAATACATGCACTTGTACACTGATTAATACTCATCATCATGCTTGATAACGTAGCAGTTGTAACTTGAGTAGATTGTTCTATTCTTCTGTTAGTTGCTTAATAGGCAGATTTGAACTTTGATGGTAATAGCAAGGCTAGACTGGAGAACAGAGTTGGAACTCCTTCCTTTGACAATTATGCTCATTACTCTTTACTTGAGAACAACAGAGGCAATAATAACATTATTAAAGCATTGACTTTCGGCCTGATGTAGTATAAATTAGGATTGTTTTACAAACTGGCTAAGATCTAATAGTTCCCCCTAGATTTGTTGGATGCAGATTTGTTAATAAACTTTTTATGGTCATCCTAATGAATCCATTCTAATTGAGAAAATAATTTAAGCTGCTTGTGTTTTACCATGCAAACTTTTGATGGCGTTATTTGTCCTGCATTTTGCAAACTAGATTATTTTTATGAATCCAATGAAGTACATTTGTTGTTGTCTTACCTATTATTTACTTATCTGGAGCTATTTAGAAAATTATGTGGAAGCTGAACAAGTCGATTGCAAAAGAGTTGTTACCTACCCAACCAGTGGACTTCCCAATTGAACCTTGGTGGGGAGTTTGTCTTGTTAACTTTACCCTAGAAGAGTTCAAGGTGAGGTTTCTGATGAGTCTTTGTCTTATTGTCTAAAGAGTGTCATCAGATTAACTTGATATTTTGCCCTTTTCAGACACAACTACTTGTCTTTGTTGGTCTAATCTGCAACCTAACATTTCTTTGTTGCTTTTATAGAAACTTTCAGAAGAAGAAATGGCAACAATAGATAAAATCTGCAAGGAAGAAGCTAATGCTTTTATCCTGTTTGATCCTGATGTTATAAAAGGTCTTTATCGACGGGGATTGGTCTATTTTGATGTCCCTGTCTATCCGGATGACCGGTTTAAAGGTCAGCTGTTTGCTTTTAGAATTGTTCTGCCAAAGTAGGATTTCTAAATTTGTCCATATTTACCTCTTTAGTAGAATAATTAATTTTCCAAGTGTTTGAGGTTGCAAGGTCTAAAAATATACTTTTTGCTAATTACTCAAATTTCATATGTTATTCATGTAATTAGGTACATACATGAGTATTTTTGTTGTGAATTAATATTCTCTGAAGCATGGAGTACTTGGATCTTTTGGATTTGCTGAAACATTGACCCTCTTTGACTCCCCCCCACCTGGTCCCCTTAATCAAATGCAAATTAGGAACTATCCGACTGTTTGGAACTGAAGGAGAGTGCAGCTTTGTTGAGTGACACACATTAAAGTAGGCTGTTGTATTATATTCACAAACAATTAACATCAGAACATAGACATCCCCATCACTTTTTTTTGCAATTCGGAGAATTTTCTTTCTCTGTCCTAAAGCAAAGTATCTTTTCTTCTTTGAAACTGAACTTGGTTAAGGATGATGGACTTAATGCTGTTATAGCATGTCTTTATAGTTAATGCTTTGACTACTCCATTTTCCTATTCTGTTCCATAAATACCTTTGACATTAAAATCCCTTAATATTTGGTTTTTCACAGCAGTGTTTTTGTGAGTGTTAGCTGGTGGTAATTTGGACAACGAAGTATAGTCAGCCTGATTTTTGTTGATTGATTAACCTTATCGAAAGTAAAATCCTAATACCTTTCATATTAAGAAATTCCGTAGTTTCCCCCTTCTGTTTGTTTTTTCGCATGATTTGACCAGAGACCTTGTCTGTGAAGTAAATAATTGCACCAAGAGTCCAACCAGTTGGGAGAGAAATGGAGAATCAATAGATTCCTCCTATTCAGGAGTAATTTAATCTCTTCCGAATGCAGCATATGACTCTCTGTAGTGCTGAGCTCTCCAAGCATGCTTGTGCCCCCCTTATCCTTAATCCTTACCATGGGAAGTATTTGTGAAATAAGACAAACTCCTGTGGAGAACAAAGAAAAAAGAAGATGGTGCTAAGAGATGCTCTTGTCAACTTGAAACACTCAAAAATCCTTTTCCAAACCTGCTTCCGTTTTTAGTCAAGAAATTGATAAAAAGACACAACCCATTGCATTGATCGGGGGTGTTTGTAGTGACTGGGGGTTCAAAGACCTAGAAGTGACTTATTTATCAGCCAAGCATTCTTCTTAGGGGCCTCCTTGTTGTTTTCCCTAAAAAATATATGACATTGAAAAGATATTAGTTTTCCATGCTTTCTTCTTACCTTCTTTTCTTTAGGATACTTTTATGGACTACATTATTGAATTATATTGAAATTTTAATTCTGCTTCCTGCTGCTTAAATGTGTTATGAATTGGCAAGCTGCCTGACCACTTCTGCTCGAGTCCTGTTTGTACTTGTGAGTTGAGTTATTAATACTATAGTAGTTCAGTTTCTAGGCTTGAAGGGTTCGTTTCAAACAAGGAGCAGTCTTATGAGGATCCTATTGAGGAGTAAGTTATCGTTTGATCTTGTGGTCATTTCAATGTTGTTTAGTAGCGAGCCAACTTAGATTTTTAAAGCTAGTAACTGCACTATTCAGGTTGCTATATGCGGTTTTTGTTGTTTCAAGTGAGAATGCAACTGTTGCTGAGCTGGCATCAACGTTACAAGCAGATCTTAATCAACTTCAGGCTGCTGCATCTTTTGTTTGTCGCTTGGGATGGGCAGTAAAAGTAATTGACCCGGCATCTGTGCTTCAAGAAAACACAGGTGTACCTCCCCATGGTGTCAGTCTTGCAGATGAAGAAGATGCTTCTCACCCTAGTTCAACCTCAGCAAACATGTCCACTGATAGTGAGAATGCTCAACAAGGAGATTTATGGGAGACAGAAAACTATGGGCCCCATTCTAGTGATGCTCGGGTTGCTTTTGTTGTCGATGCTAATATAACATCTTATCTTATGATGGGCTCCGTTTCACCAGGTTAGTTACCTTTTCTCTTTATATTTTTGAATGACTAGCTTAGATGTCATTCCCATTTTGAATACCCCATACATTGCTTCTGTTGGACATCATAACCATTAATGCATAATAAATTTGAGCTTGGCATACCTGCCATTTAGATATGATGATCAAATTTCTGTAAATAACAATTTGAAATGAACTAGAGTTTTGAGCATTGTATGCTTTGGTTGCTGTACACAAAATAGGCCATAGTTTTAATTAGGCATCATAGCCTGTAAAGATGTAAAGAGGTGGCCATAATATTGGGTTGCTCCTGACTGGTCTGTTTACCCTGATATTTGTCGGAGCTCTTCAGATGGAATTATGTAACTGTTATTGTCTCTTAATGTGAACCTCCCTCTTCATTTAGGTTTTGTTTGGATGCTAGAATGTAAGGCCAATTTGTCTTTTTCTATTCTTATACCTACTACATCAGTGTTCAAATACTGGTAGCATTGGCAATACTCAATGAAAACCTTTAAAGAAGAGTTTCTCTTTTATCAATTATTAGTGCATATGTAGAGTTGTATATGTGAGATAGACAGACACTTAATGTCTAGAAGAAAGAGTAAAACACATAAATTGATTCATTGTTGCAGTCCAATTGTTTTATGCACTACATGACCACATCAAGGGCCTGTTTTGCCTGCCAAAACTGTTGTAAAAGTTCTGTTAGATTGACATCATATGAATTAGCTAAGAATGTCTTTTCTCTGCTTTAAATTTTATTGTATTTGTCTATTGGTTTCTCATTGCAGATCTTAGAAGTTTTAGTTTGGAGCTTTAACTTTTAGCCCCAAGAAGCTCATTTTTAACTTTTATTAATATTAAGAAGCTGTTTTTTCAAAACCTTATTCGGCCCAACTTTAGCTTTCTAGAGTAGAAAAGTTGTTCCAAGCTAGCCCAACAGGCGCTACCTTGTTATTCCATGGTGGTGGTATCATGAGGGAGGAACATAGCCATATTATAGTCATTGTAGTTTTACATCTGCTGATGATTAGGCAGGTTCCAGTATTTCGCATAATAATTTGTTATGGTTTTGAATTTATACCATCTGTGTGTACTTACTGTTTCCTTTTCTCTGACATAATTTATATGTCCTCTTACTGGGTTTTGCAGGATTGAAATCTCATGCCGTGACATTATATGAAGCAGGGAAATTAGGTCATGCTAGCATTGCAGATCTTTGCAAAGACCTGAGCACATTAGAGGGAACAAAATTTGAGGGAGAGTTGCAGGAATTTGCAAATCATGCATTTAGTCTCCGCTGTGTCTTGGAATGTCTACTATCTGGTGGAGTTGCCAATGACACTAAAACAGTGGAAATTGCTGATAGAATGGGAGTGTCAGCTTCTGTCCATGATGAGTCCACTCTGGTAGCTGACAATTCATTGACTGATGTAGCAGAACAATCTACTAATGAAACTGGAGAAAACATTAATGATACCAATAATTTAGAAATATGTCGGGAAGGTTCTGTTGGGGATGACTCTGTACCTGAAACCATTGGTGATGATAGATCTGCTACCCTATCAAAAGATGGTAACCTCGAGAGTGAGGTTTCCAAGTCAGATCTGATTGTCCAGAATGATGATAAACTGATACAGATGGAAGGGCCTGAAATAGGAAAAGGAACTTCAAGGAGGAAAAAGAAATATCGAGTGGATATCCTTCGCTGTGAAAGCTTGGCTGCGCTGCCAAAGACAACCTTAGATCGGTTATTTCTTCGCGACTATGATATTGTTGTGTCTATGGTTCCTCTTCCTTATTCATCTGTTCTTCCTGGACCAACCGGGCCCATTAATTTTGGTCCTCCCTCTCACTCATCAATGACACCATGGATGAAATTGGTGCTATATTCAACAGTGGCTAGTGGGCCTTTATCAGTTGTTCTGATGAAAGGACAATGTCTACGCATGTTGCCTGCACCATTAGCTGGTTGTGAGAAAGCCCTTTTATGGTCTTGGGATGGTTCGACAATTGGAGGCTTAGGTGGAAAGTTTGAAGGAAATTTAGTTAAGGGAAGTGTACTTTTACACTGTTTAAATTCTCTTCTCAAATGCTCTGCTGTTATAGTGCAGCCCTTCAGCAGATATGACCTAGATGGTTCTGGCAAAGTTGTTACACTGGACATACCCTTACCCCTTAAGAACTCTGATGGCTCAGTTGCTCTTGTAGGGGATGAGCTGGGACTATGTGCGGAGGAATGTTCAAAATTGAATGATTTGTTAACTGATTTGGCTCACAAGATAGAGTTATGGACGGTTGGTTACATTCGCTTATTAAAGCTTTTTAAAGAAAGAGAATCGGATCATTTTGCCCCCAATGAGGAGAAGTATGAATGGGTTCCATTGAGTATTGAATTCGGGATGCCTCTTTTCAGCCCTAAATTATGCAATAATATTTGTGAAAGGATTGTCACATCTCGGTTACTTCAAGCAGATTCACTTACTGAGCAGCATGATTCAATGCAAAGCATACGTAAAAGGTTACGTGATGTTTGTGCAGAGTATCAAGCAACAGGTCCTGCAGCAAAACTTCTTTACCAAAAGGAGCACCAAAAGGATCATTCAAAGGAGTTATCGAAGCATCTAATGAACTATGCTAGTGGAAGATGGAATCCACTGCTAGACCCTTCTTCTCCCATTTCTGGAGCATCTAGTGAGCATCAAAGATTAAAACTTGCCAGCCGGCAGCGTTGTCGGACTGAAGTTTTGAGCTTCGATGGTAGCATTCTTAGGTCTGTTAAATCAGTCTACTCAATTTCATTTTTTCCTCTCAATTTTGTTTTCTCTTTGCAGTGTTTGCTTGTCTATTATTTATTTGTAGTGTTAAATTATATCTGCAGATCATATGCCCTAACTCCTGTATACGAAGCTGCCACAAGACCAATTGATGATTCCACCCCAGAAACTGCAACAAAAGTTGATCCCGATGAAACTGACAGCAAAGAAATAATCCTTCCTGGTGTTAATCTTCTTTTTGATGGTGCTGAGTTGCATCCCTTTGATATTGGTGCTTGCCTGCAGGCTCGCCAACCAATTTCCTTAATAGCAGAGGCAGCATCAGCCTCTACATCTTTTGCAATTAAATAGGTCTTATAGAATCTTGTATGAGAAGTGTAGATAGAATATTTGTCCGGAGACTGACCAATGGAAGTTATTGTGTACTTCATACTACACTATTCTGGTTATCTGCTCCATCTTTGAAGTCATTCTATGGATGCGAGTGAGCGATTACATCAAAGGTAAATATCAAGATTTTTTCTGATGATATGATATTTATTAGTTTCCTTGGATTCATGAATCTGTTCATTTCCTAAAAGGTATCTTTCCAATTATTTTGGATCATCAGTGTTAATAAGTAGCCACTTGGCTGCCCTTAAGACTACGACTGCTGCAGAATGCAAAGCTAATTGAGGGATTAACTTGTTACTTTGTTATATCTGTGGGTAAATTTATGGATTTAGGGATAATTTGGTATTTTACATTGTATTTAGGATCCTAGTTTTATGTTTATTTTGTGTCTAATTAATAGAATGAGGGTTGCTTGGAGTCTGTATAAATCAATGTACTCTTTCTATTGAAACATAGAATATTATGAGAGATATTTTAGCACTATTGCTATTGTGAACTCTGTGATGCAATCAACCTTAGGTGCGGCTCCTAAGGTAATGGAAATTTAGGTCTGAAGCTTAGGTTTTCTGTCCTCGTCATTGTGTGATGCAATTAATGAACCCTAGGTATGAAGCTTAGGGACTTTTGTTTATACAAATTTTCCTGTTATTTTCTCATGATTTTTAGATTATAAGGCTGCTAAAAATGCTAGCCCCGGGCTGTCCAACATGGATGAGTGAGATCCAGTGCTGATTATCTTTACTGGCATAAATGCAGATGCTCTATATTGCTTGAAGGCTGCTTCTGGATTGTTGCGGGTTAGCATTTCTTCTGAAAGAATAGGGGATACTTGTTTGTGACAAGTAGATTTGATTACTGAAATGTAACCCTTCTCTTGGTGCTTATTGGTTGCAAACAAAGATAGAAAGTCAGTTTTGCTCATGATACATATGTGGAAAAACGAGACATTTTTGGTTTACTGTATACAGTTCCAGCTTTCTGCTTAAGTTGCATAGATTTTTATTTGAAATTTTCATGCTAGCTCTTGTATGTGGAAGAGAAACCCACTGCATTGTGGGAAGAGATGAGTTACATCAAACATATTCAGGGAAATCGGGTATGCATATTTAGTGTAAAATTGCTCTCTCTCTCTTAATTCATATCGATATAAATCCCTTAATGAGGTCTTGGGGGCTGTGGTAGCGGGTTAAATGGAAAGTTGCTACAAGCGAAGCTACTTATAAACTATGGTCAAGAGAAACATACAAGGATTATGGATTTACTCAGAATACAGATAATTAATATGTTCTTGTTATGTTCGGCAGGATAAAGTTCTACACTAGTATAATTCTTTTCGTCTTTATATGCATCATCTGATTTTGTCATGTTCACTAGAAAAAATTCTCAATGTCTGAAACCGGAGGTTAAATGTCACGGATTTCTCATCAATAAAAAATAAAATAGATTTGAAATATAAATATAAATGTATTTTTACTTAACAAGTATAATTTTGAAATTGAGAATGTGAGTTAATAATAATTGGTATTAAAAGAAATCTAAATCTTTACCTATATGAACTTTATAAACATGGAAAGGAAATGTGATCTCATGATACTAGCGTATAGTTACAAAATGAATTACTAATAGAATCTCACCAAATAAAATCTTTATTGTTTGTAAAGGAGAATTTTAGGTAGGAGCATTACTTCAATTATAGTCACACATCTCATGATTCAGATTTTAGATACATGCAACTGTTTTAATTTTTATACAATAAACTATAAACAGTTTCTTATTGTGGCACTAAAGCAGTTCCTTCAAAATGCAGCAATCAACCATTAAGCCACGGTCAAAATATCTCGAAATAGAATTAAAATTTAAACTCTTCGGCCTTGGGTATCCCCCTCATCGGCCCATCCCCGAGACATAGCTGACCTTTACTTACAATGATGAAAGATATTTTTTGTAGAGTATCACCCAGGATCCAAGAAAGATCCAATCCATGAATTAAATGAATTGACATCTTAAGGAAGTTTGCAAGAACAAAACACGTGTGCGGTCACGTAAAAGTTCCTCCAGAGCCTGGCGCCTTCGTTCACGTGGCAGACCAGAAAGGGGAGCATTCCCGCTTCCGTGCCGCTCTCGAAACGGCAATCAGTATTCTCCCAAACGATTTTTGCAGAGAAATAAAAGAGTCTCACACTCACTTCAAAAGTTCCTAGTGTCGCACACTCAACCTTTCGACCTCTCTTTTTCTTTTTGCTTTGCTCTTTTTTTGATATGTGAATATTCGAATCCTTTTTTGCTTCTCTTTTGGAGTTTGGATCAACTTTGTTCTTCATTCTACGCCGTGATTCGTTTTTGTTACCAAAAGGAAAAGAAAAGAATAGAATATAGAAAGCAAAGATGCTACACTCATCATTTTTATCCGAATCAAGTTCTACCAAGTTTGCTTTGTTCACTTCCGTAGTTTCCACAAATGCAAGCCCTTCTTCCACTGGAAATTCTTCTCTTCTTCAAATGGGGTATGCTCTATCTTTTTTTTTTTCTTTTTAACTAACTTCGATTTGACTTTTATGCATGATTACTATTTCTAGAATTTGGTTGTTTGTGTTTTTTGTTTTCAAATGAAGATTTTGGAGCTAAACAGGAAAAACTTCAATCCATATTTTTGAAAAGATGGGTTCAATTTTTATAATGTCAAGTCCTTGTAAGATCAATGATGAAGATTATTGAACGGTCATCAAGTCTCAATTGGGAGAAATTATGTTTTGGTAACTTATTAAGGATACCTGGTGAAAATGGTGTGTGTTGAAATGGGATGTCTGATATATGCCTTTGTAGCTTTGAGTTTGGGTAATTTATTGACCTCTGATAGTGATACCACTAGATTGAAATGGAGTAGAAACGCATCGAGTAGCAGCGGCGGGCAAGGACGTTCAAGTAAGGCATGTCTATGCTTATAATTATGTGATAATTATCGACTTTCCTACCTGAATTTTGCATTTTTTTAAAATTGAAATATGGCTGAGTTTTTTTGGCATATTGCAAGGCAAGGGGCCGTGTCAAGCGTAGGACTACTAAAGCATATGGGCGTCAGGCACGAGAACGTGTGCTTGAGGTATTTTAATCACCTAAACTTCTTATTCTTCATTATTTTCATCCACAATATCGAAATGGGGAGTTATTTGGGAGGTGCATGCAGTTGGCCCTACTCTTCTGCTTCTCCTGCTCATGTATAATAAGTAAACTTTTATGGATGGTGCATGGTATTTGTCCAAATGTCATCTTGATATTAAATTGCAAAAAGTTTATCTTGCTGTTAGCAACTGTCTTATTTATATATCTTATGCTCACTTCTTTTGCACATGTGATACTAGTTTTGACTAAGATGCAGTATATGTAGCCTAACAATATTTCATTGATCCACACTATTGTATCCATTGTTTGTAATTCCAGGAAGAAGCCCCTGAAATGTCAGAAACCATCCCATCATTGAAAATCTTCCCAGGTCAGGCATTTCCATTCGGTGTATCAGAAGTTGATAACGGGATCAATTTTGCTATTTTTTCACAGCATGCAAATGCAGTTACACTTTGCTTATCACTTCCCCAGAGGTGACAATGCATTCCCTTTCATTTTATAAATTATTATCTTTGTGTACCTATTCTTTTGGGATAAGTTAACGTGATTCATATTTTCAAAAAAAAGAAAAAAGTTAACTTGATTCATTGCCTTCGTTTCGTCTCTGCTTAGTTAATTACAATGTGAAGTTATGTAAATTCAACATCCACTAATGTGTATTTCCTTATGTTGTTTATTTTTATTGTACATGTGCATTTGACTTTTCATGACTGGCCTTTCTTGTTTATCAAAATTGGAAAATTAGGAAGGAAAAAAAAAAAAACCATGTCCAAATATTGCATTAGTCACACAACTTCTTTTGTTGCCTACTAGCAGGCAATGGATATAAATGTTTCCTTTTCCTTTACATTTGAGGCATTTATCAATATATAGAAAGAAAGTTTCAGATTATTGTTAATATCGTTGGTGAAGAGTGATTCTTTTCAGCATAATGTATCTTAGGGGAGAGCTTGACAGGCTGGCTGGTAGCATGATTGAGTTTTCCTTGGACCCTCGTGTCAACAAAACTGGAGACATTTGGCACATATGCATTGAGGTGGTATTTCTATAATGATGTTTGAATCAATTTGTTGGTTTCTGAATTAGCATCAAGTTCTCTTATTACATTGTCTTCTCTATGTATACATTCAACAGCTGAAGCAGCTGCTTAGTTCTCTAGCCATGATGTAGTATGTTTGCACCATTGACATGACTCTCTTAATGCAGGATTTGCCGCGGAGCAATGTCCTCTACGGTTATCGCATGGATGGTCCCAAGGATTGGGACAAAGGGCATCGATTTGACAGCAGCAATGTGCTTATAGATCCTTATGCAAAGCTAGTAGAAGGTCGTCGACATTTTGGAGATCCAAAGCATAAATTATCAAAATTTCTTGGAACTTACGATTTTGATAGCTTGCCTTTTGATTGGGGAGACAACTACACTCTCCCAAACATACCTGAGGTATGGGCAGGATAGTTTGTTTTTGTACCAATTCTCCCATTGGATTGATCAGTCACTCATTTATTCTTTTCTTTGTCATATTTTGCAACTTTGCTTTGATGTGTCCTCTGAACTAAATTCATCTCTTATTTCTTATGTATGCATCCCACGCATTTATTCCAGATATGAAGTAATCCTCAAATGCTACAGCTTTCTTTACAGTCAAAGTCTTTTGAGTTTGTGTTTCATCTCTTTAATGAATATTTCCAGCAGCTCAACATCTACGACACTTGCCATTGTCTTTGCAGAAAGATCTTGTTATGTATGAAATGAATGTTCGTGCATTTACAGCTGATGAATCTAGCCGCTTGGATCCAAATCTACGTGGAACCTATGCTGGTCTGATTGAGAAGGTAATAATTTCTTGCATTACGCCCAATCACATTCTAACAATTGCCTTTTGAATAATAGATCAATTACTAGACTTAACAGTGCTTTTAGTTTGAAATTGATTATATCTAGGGCATGTATGTGTATGTATTGAATCTAACCTGTCATGACTTATAACCAACATTTGAACAATATGGGCATAGATATGAACATCGACACAAATGTAGATTTTGGTATAAGACATGGGCATTAGGGTCAGTGCATCCTGGAAGGAAGGATTTGCAATGCCTGTGGCATTTGATGCTTTCTTCCTTTAATGAAGTCCAACTTTTTGTGCAAAAAAATTATTTGTACCCAGCAATCTTACCAAAGATAATCTATGCACAAAGAAGCATGGGAGTTATCAAGGAAAATGCAGCAAAATATTATGTTGTTATCTTTTGAGAACTGGCATGTGCTATACTTATCCATACTATCGTCAATATGCTAAAGGAAATTTTTCTCAAGTCACTCTTTTGTTTTTAACGGAAGCAATAGTCTACTGAAGTGACTATTGGAAGCATTAGTCACATATTTTGGTCTGTAGAAAAAGTGATTATTGGACTCTTTTCATGTATTACATATATCTGATAATTTCTTTTTTAAAATATTTTTAAAGATCCCACATCTTCTAGAACTTGGAATCAATGCAGTGGAGTTGCTGCCTATCTTTGAGTTTGACGAGTTTGAGTTTCAGAGACGCCCCAATCCCAGAGATCACATGGTAACTAGAATTTTTGCTTTATCTGCTTTATCATTTTAATGTTTAATGTATCATACAAGCAAATGCAGTTGGTTTTTTCTTTTAAAGAAAAAAATGTTGACTTCTTCTTTTTGGTCTTGGAACGTATATAATGTGACCATTTTGGTGAATGCTCCACTGCTCTTTTTTAGTGTTGCTCATTTTTGTTCATCATTTATAAATCAGTATATATTTTTCACTGAACTGAACTTAGAAACTTGTAGGTACTATTCATAGTTTTGAAGTAGTTGATACCAATTTGTGGATTGTGTTCTTAGGATTCCTACTACTCGATGAAATGTCAATTGCCAAGCCCTTTAATAACAGATTTTAGCAGTGTGTTCACAGAAATTCCCACATAACAATCCCTTCCACTTGGATATCCAAAAAATTTATATTATTGGGAAATACTCAGTCCTGACTAAACCAAATATCTGATTGATTTTCTTGGACCAAGTTCTTTTAGGGTACTCTTGTTGGTGACTGAAATTAAATGTGTTCAAATTTTGACTGGAACTCTTTGAAAGCCATAAGTGTTGCTGGGGTGCAAGGTCTTCTTAACAACAAGGCTTTTTCCTTTTTTCTTTTAATGCTTTTTGATTTCCCTTGTGCATTTGTATTGCTGTATTAGAGCAAGTTAATAGTGGTTAGTTGGTTACATTTATCTCACCTACTCTGTTACTATAGCCCCAATAAAAACTAACTTAAAAATGCAGTTATATATGTAAGTTGAATGGTGGGTGATTCTGCTGTTTGGATATATTTCTTTGTGCTTTAATTTGCAGTGAAAATTTAAGAATACTGAAACTCCTGTTTATTCCTTTTCTGAGATCAATACATGGGGTTACTCAACAATAAATTTCTTTGCTCCTATGAGTCGTTATACTAGTGGTGGTGGAGGAGCTGTTAGTGCTTCTTGGGAGTTCAAAGAAATGGTTAAAGCCTTCCATGGGGCTGGAATTGAGGTAAATTTCTTTTGTGCCTATGGTTAGTAAAGTACATAATTTATAGTTGGTGGTAATTTCATTCTTGTTGTTTCATTGGAAGTATGAAATATGCATTTTGTAGTGTTGGTTAAGCTTTTTTATTTTTGTAGGTCATCTTGGATGTCGTCTACAATCACACCAATGAAGCTGATGACGAACATCCTTATACCACTTCATTTCGTGGCATAGACAATAAGGTGAAATTTTTTTCACTTTTCAAAAAAAAAAAAAAAAAGGAAGGTGAAATTTTTTTCATTTTTCCCCGACATGATGATTAGGTGTTTTGGCTCTTCGGTTTTATAAATCATTTTCCTCAGTCTTAGATGTCTGATTGATGTAATATATTCCCCTCACAGACATTCTCATTGATACTACTTCATTTGCAGGTTTATTACATGGTGGACTTAAACAACAAAGGCCAACTGCTAAACTTCTCTGGCTGTGGTAATTCAAGTGCTCGACTTGGCTCTTTTTTCCTATCTTTCTAAGGAATTTATTCAATTATTTTTTTCTAAATGTACAACAGTTAACTCTCACGACTGTCTTAGCTAACAAATTTATTCCCTTTTAGATATGTAAAAGTAACTCATTGCAAGTCTCTGGTTATCATATTGTGATTATTTTGTTTGATAACTTGCTTCTCAGAACCTTATATTTTCTCTTTTCAGGTTTTACATAGCTGTTCACATGATTTCTGCCTGCCTTGATAATTAGATTATAAAGATATCTCCATCTTTCATCACTGGAATTTAGGAAGAAACTAAAAATTGAATCTGCATAGATATATGAAACAACTGGGGAGTAACTTAGTAGGAAGTAGCAGTGGTACGAGACAGTTGTTTGCCAATATGTGCCCTCACTTTTTATATAGAGATTGAGTTGCTACTGTAATTAGGTCTAGTTAAGAATTTAGCATCTTTCTTTCAACTTTCAATGTTTTATGCTTCTGATCTCTTGTCTTGATACCAGTGAAGTCAAGATCTTGCATCTTGGATAAGTATTGTGCTGAAATCTGACCTGGGCATGACTTTTGAATCTGTCTTCTCTATGATAAAGATTTAAATTTTCTCAGTACTGGTTTTTCTGATCACATGAGTTGATGCCTTTGAAGTTTTGAAATTCATCTTGCATAAGTATTGTGATTTGGCTCAGGCGTGAGTCTTGAATCTATCTTCCTGTTTCTGGTACTTTTGATCTTGAGTTGGTGGCTGTGAAGTTTAGAAATTTGTCTTACATAAGTAGTTTAGAGAGTGTGAAACAGGCTGAATTTTGAATCTATCTTCTACATGACAAAGATTCAGAATTTCAACTATCATATATGAAGCTCTTTCAGATGCAATATTTGATGTTCTTCAGGGAATACATTAAACTGCAATCATCCTGTTGTCATGGAACTCATACTTGACAGCTTAAAACACTGGTATGGACACAAATCCCATCAAAACTCATGGCTTTTGCTGCTAACAATATGGAATTTTCTTTTCACTCTGAAAAGAATTTGAAAATGTTTGGTAAATTGTAAATCCTGCTTTTTGATTGTTTTGTATACAAATAATTTGAGATGTAGTACTGCTTTGTTTTTGCTGTTGATAGGATTAATAACTCAAGAAACTTTACGCAGGCTTCACGTATAAAACAGTTATATGAAGTTCAACTTGAGGCAAAACAGAAAAACTCAGCTGAATTATGAAACACTGTTGATAACTTGGATAATCTGGATTTAAGTTAGCCAACATACTTATTACACCTGGAGCATAATGTTCCACATATCATTTATGTTACTTATGTGTGTATATTATTTTTCAACCATAAAGTTGAAGTTGACATTCGTCTTATTAAAATGCTCTTTTTCAAGAGTTTCTTGCTGGATGCCAAAAATAGCTAATATTTGGAGAAATCAACAAGTTTTTATTGATCGACATGTTTTTTATTCTTTGCTGTTACCAAATGTAGGGTTGTCGAATATCACATAGATGGATTCCGATTTGACCTTGCTAGTGTGCTTTGTCGAGGAACAGATGGTTCTCCGCTAAATGCTCCTCCACTTATTAGGGTATGTCATTTAAATGCTTTTTGACTATTGATTGTCTGAATGCAGCATATGCTTCTTATGAAAGTACGGAGATTTAAAGACCCTTTTGACATAACATGGTAGAATATCTAGATAAAAAACCGTTAGAGTTTAACAGCCAGAACTATTGAGGAAATTGTTGATTAGTTTATCTCCTATGCTAAATTATTATCACTAACGCACTGCTGGTTATTTGTGCTAATGTGTTGAAGTTTCTCTTAGAAAAGAGGACAAGCATTCCTTTTCTTTTTTTGAAGTACAAGCTTGACTCCATTTCTTCTGAGATGTTAATTTGAATTATTTTGTAAATTGAGTTTCCAAAATAAATGTGTCATTGGTTGTATAGTTGGCTTACATTCAAAAGCAATGTTGCTTCAGTTGAACTCCCAATTTGTTTGCTTCTTAAGAATTTTGACCTCCACCTTTTTGATGGGGAGTGCTTTGAAAAATCTTAAGTTGCATATTGTTGTTGTCACTTGTTGTCTCATTCTGTCAATGAACCAGGCAATTGCCAAAGATGCTATCCTATCAAGGTGCAAAATTATTGCTGAACCTTGGGATTGTGGAGGACTCTATCTTGTTGGCAGTTTTCCTAATTGGGACAGGTAATTTGTTTCAAAAATATTTGTATTTAATTCTGTTTCTTTAAGGAACTAGACTGTTTAGAGCTTGCAAAGGCCAGCCATTAGTTGAGAGCACTTCTTTGCCATTTCATTTTCAAATAATCCATAACCTTATTCTGGTTGCAGTCGTTGTTACCTGAAAAAATGTGACACTAACATCCGTAGTGAGCAGTAAATCTAGTTGTGGAAACCTCAAGTGAGGTTTCTGTTACTTTTGAAACCTTAAGAAAGATACATATGATTTGATTTTTGGCATTTTCTCTACTTTCTTATGCCTTTATAAGATTTCTTAATTATTTGCTATTGTGGATGCAGCGAGGACAGCATCGCCTGTTTTCTTTTCTAATTTACAACTTAATTTTCTTGATTACAATACCTCAAATAAAAATATTTTGAAAAGATTAATATTATTGGCCTGCAGTTCTTGGTTTTACATGTCTGGAGTCACCGCTAAGTATTTCCTGCTAGCATGATTTTTTGATTAATCAGATGTCTTTATTTTTGGCTTTCTACTTTAAGCAAATTCTTTCTGGAAAACTTTCTGTTCTAAGAACAGAGGGCATCTTTCCTCTAACACTTAAAAAATTTCTATTGTGCAGGTGGGCTGAGTGGAATGGAAAGTACCGTGATGATTTAAGAAGATTTATAAAGGTAACCCCATATGTAACAAATATTTAATTAGATGAGTCTACAAGTAATTCACATTGGTATGGATGTGGCTTCAGACTGAACATGGAGGTAATGGAAAACTAAGAGAAGATTGACTCATAGATTGTGATTGAGAGGGATCTTCCGCTCTCACCTAAAAGATTGAGTGATTGGCTATGCTTAAAACTTAAAAGTATTTTAGCTATATTAAGTTTACGTTGGTGATATCACAGAAGCAGTGCTATTTGGAATATGGTGATCTCTATTAGGAATCTAATTATGAACTTCCCTTAACTTAGGGTGATCCTGGTATGAAAGGAGCATTTGCAACTCGTGTCGCTGGATCTGCTGACCTCTACAGGGTAAGTGTCAGTTGTCATGAAATTGATGATTGTAAATTAGCAATGTGAGTGTCAGATATCTGATGAAAATCATAGTTGTGTAGCTAATATATGTGTTTTCCATTCTCTAATTCTCATGTAAAAATTAATAATTACAAAGTTGGATCATGTAGATGAAAAATGCTAAGCAGTACCCATAGCCACAATTTGTTAGTAAATTTTCAATTTTTGAAGCTGATGTTGAACACTTTGGTCTTGGTCAATATCTTTACAACAAATTAATGCGGGACAAACGCAAATTGCTTGAAGAATTAAATTATTTAGGATGTTCTATTAAATTACTTTTTGCTTTTATATGAGCTCTATTCTAATTGGTAGTACTTAGTTAATTAACAGGTCATATTTGGTGTTTTGTCTTTGTATTAGTTTTTAGTATGTTGTATTTTTTTAGCTGTAGATGTAAATGCTACTGTTATAGACTATTTGAAAGTCATCTGTTTACTTTCACCTTCTTCTACCTTTCATTGTTGTAAATCATATTTTTGGCTCATTCTACAGATAAACAAACGCAAGCCTTATCATAGCATTAATTTTGTCATTGCACATGATGGGTTCACTCTCTACGATCTTGTTTCATACAATTTAAAGGTATATCAATGTTCAGGTTACTGATTTAAATTTAAGTGGTTCCCAGAGAATGCAGTATTTCAAGTTATTGTTGTTTTGACAGCAAGTTATTGTTGTTTTGACAGCACAATGAAGCCAATGGAGAAGGTGGAAATGATGGAAGTAATGACAATTTTAGCTGGAATTGTGGCTTCGAAGGCATGTAAAAAGTTCTTTTTTCTTTGAAAATGTTAGCTAATCTTTGTTTATGCATGTGATAGCTTTGGATTATCTATGAGCATAAAGCTTATATTGAGTAACACTAGTATTATGCCATTAATAGTAAGCACCTTGCTCATTGATGTATAAAATTATCAGTCATTGATATATTTTTGGATTAAAGAGCAAAGATAAAACTCTATAGCCTTGAACAAGGATTAGTTCCTTTTAAGAATTTGCTTCTCATGATATGGTTCTAGTATTTAATTCACCTATCCACTGCTTCATGAGATTTGAACATCATTTCTGTGATGTCTTGAAGATTTAATTAATGTTAAATTGTTGCATCATCTTTGCTTTCATTTTTAATTTTCCATTCATGGGTGCCTAGGCCTAAAAGCCTTGTTCATGAATCGTTCAGATTGTGACAAATAAACTATTATAGTCAGCTGATCCCATTATTTGCCTGGTGAGCATCTTTAAATGCTTAGAATGTCTAAAACTGTAGTTACAAATCTCATATTAACAAGATTTTCTTCATTAACCAGTACAAGGAATTTAATAGTGATCTTTTGTGGGCACACTGCTCTGTCTGCTTATTTATAATAGCAGAAGAAGGGCAAACAACCCAACTTGTCTTGTTAGCTTCTACTGGTTATACACGAATCAGTGTATTATACATCATCACTCATATTCGTATTGTCCTTGAAAACTTATGTTCGTTCAACGTTTTCCTTTCATAATTTTCTCATGGTTTGGATCTCCAGTTCTAGAACTATGGTGTTCTGTACAAGAATATGTTAAATGAGGTATTATTTTATAAAAATTTTGTTCCATTACTAAATCCTCATTTTCTGTATTTATTGGATAGGAGAAACTGACAATGCTGATATTAAAGCCTTGCGCTTCCGGCAAATGAAAAACTTTCATTTGGCACTGATGATATCACAGGTAAAGATATTGGAAAGCCATTTTGTGCATCATATGCCCGATAGTATTTTTTTAAAAAAAAAAATTTGACTTGTTAAGAGCCCAAAGAGCAACACCTTTTTCAGTTTGTATGAAGCAGGGTTAAACTCTTTTAAACTAATGATATTACAGATTTCCTGAAGTTTCGGTTATCTTTCTTTTATTCTTTTTTATGTTCTAGCTAACGATAGCACGTCTTCCTCAATGCTAATAGTCAGCAAAGAGTTCCAAGACTTGTCCTCTTCAACTCCCCCTCTCTCTGTTTAATCACGGTCTATCCATTTAGGGCTAAAGCTCTGTTGATTTATGCTGTTGAATTTCAATTGTTTGCTTTATGATGCCACTTGACTTGTGAAAAATGTTAGTATAATCTTTGAGTGCATTGTAATCAGGGAACACCATTGATGCTAATGGGTGATGAATATGGGCATACACGATATGGGAATAACAACAGTTATGGGCATGATACTGCTATTAATAATTTCCAATGGCAGCAGGTAAGTTTTTATCAGATTTTTGACAACTTTAATCCATATAGTAATTTGTTGATGATATTCTTTCTGTTAAAACAGTTAGATGCAAGGAAGAGTGATCACTTTAGGTTTTTCTCAGAGGTGATAAAATTTCGGCGAACACATCAAGTATTTCGTCATGAAAATTTTCTCAGCAAAGTACATCTCTTTACACCTGTCTTGAAGAAACTATGTTGTGCGTTTACTTTCTCTGGAGCTAAAGCAGTGCTTTTCTCTGTGCAGGGTGATGTGACATGGCATGAAGATAACTGGGACAATCCTGACAGCAAATTCCTTGCATTTACGTAAGTCATTACATGATTCTTCATAGGTTGTTGATATTCCTTAAATCAATCTTGCTTTCAGTATTGTGATCCCTTTGCTATACAGTATCTTTCTTGTTATATTCACTTTTGGCTTCTTTGAATGGATTATACTGTTGGAAACCAAAATTTTTGTTACTTTATCATGTGGTTATATAAATCCCGTGTTCAGAAATTCTTGGATGCGATTGGTGTTGTTTTAATTTAAATAAGGGCTTGTTCCATTGTGCCTGTTTTGCTTTCATGTCTGTGCGTGCTTGATCTATTTTATTCTTAGTTTTTACACATCATACCAATGCATTTCCCATGAGCTCTTCTGCTAAATTAATTTATTTTGCAGACTTCATGACAACAGTGGTGGAGATATCTATCTGGCATTCAATGCTCATGACTATTGTGTTAAAGTTTCTATCCCTCCACCACCACAAAGGAGGCAGTGGTGCCGTGTGGTTAGTTTTATGTTTTATTTCTTCTATCCCTGTTTGTCGTAGAACTGCTGATGTTTCCTCGCTTCTATTTGACTGGGCACTCTTTAGATATCTATGATCCACAAATGCAGTTTCAATGGCTACTTCTGTATCCCTCATAAACAATAAACATGCCATTCACGTATTGAATTTATCTGTTTGTCATTCAGTGTGTCTTATTTTGTTGCTAAAGCATTTTAACAGATGTCACATTTAAAGTACCATATTTTGTTTTCTAAGCCAGGTCCATATTAGAATTAACTGATGTTTATTCCCTTTTTCTGCATGAATTGCATTGTTGATCATTATACCAATAAGTTGCACAATTTTATTCACATCGCACTGTAGTAATTATTTTTTATTCATTTAGTGCATTATCACCCTGAATTTTATTATTATTATTATTATTATTATTCAAGTCTTTGGAGATAAATGAAAACAAGATCTCACTCGATGCTGCCTCTGATGCTTTGAACCTGATTGACTACTTTTAAAAACTAAAGTCATGCTTATTGAGTATTCTGCGCTAGTTCTAAACGTGTTATTCCTGCTGATTCTTTTGTCCAAAAAACAACTTATCCACACGAGTAACTTTGGGGTTTAGGAAGGTATTGACGTTCATTGGAAATGAAGATTTTATTAGAACTATTATTCCAACAATGAGTTGATTATGTATTTATGAGTAAGTGGATTTTTATAGAGTTATACACATCTGCTTGGATTAATGGTTTGATTGGTGTTACTGTTGATTTTGCATCTGTCTTGTGTTAGTCATAGTAAATAACTTAAATCCGAATATGAGGTCACTAATCCTTTATTAAAATTTGCAGGTGGACACCAATCTTGCCTCTGCTAATGACTTTGTCTGTGAAGGAGTCCCTGGAATCGGGAGCACCTACGACGTGGCCCCATACTCTTCCATTCTTCTTGAAGCCAAACTATGAGCTGACCACAGCAAGCTGATCAAAGAGATCATAGTTTTAATCAGAGACGGATCTTTAATGGGGGCAGTGATGCCATGAAAGAGATGGTCGTATCTGTTATATGTGTACCCGAGGCTTGCTCTTCTTCTTATATAATGTGAAACAAATTATGTTTACAATTAGCATTGTGCAAAGCGCAACAAACATAGTTGAAAACTACAATAAAACCCACATTTTGTGACTAAACCCAACCTAAAAGCTGTGGAAACATCAGGGTGTGGATTTGATTAGTGAGAATGCAAATGTTTTTCTTGTCCCATTTTTCAATTTAGATGTATCCGCCACAACTTAAAAGGACTATATTGAACAAGAATAACTTGTAACGTACAGCTGTATTTGTGTCAATGACTGCAGATTTCAGGCCTCATCGCCATGATTGATGCTAATTTCTTTGCATTTCCTGGACTATTGACAAAGGCAATATCTCTAGTAATTTCCTTTTAAAAGCTTAGGTCATATATAAAAAGCTGAAAAGCATTTCAGAAATGTAGACTTAAGTTTATTGTCATGAAACAAGATTCGGTACGACATTACAGTTCACCTTCAGCCTTTTTTCGAGACAAAAAGGCTTACTTTAGCAGTAACAACCTATCATCATTTAATCCAAAAATGCCAATATTTGTTAGCATCTTATTTAATAACTCAATTATTGAAAGGAATCCTCATCATGTGCTAAAGCTGCTATAACCTCCATTCTTAAGGTTGTTGTTGTAGTTTAAAGTACCATAATCAATTGCAAAGCATTTGATTGGATTGAATTGAAATGAAAAGGGGAGAAGAACAAGGAGTTATATATATAAATTTAGTTGAAAAGTTTGGAAGAAACCAAAAATGGGTTGGTGGGGTTAAGAAAAGGGGAGGTTCCACGGTCCTTATCATGTGTTGGCGAAGATCTTTTGAGCAATGACAGTTGGACGGAGACCGACATTTTAAGGACTAATCAGTGGTGATTGTGATGGTGATGCTCCCACATACCCCCCCTTTCACAATCTCGCTGCCTCGAAAGCAATTTCACCTTGGACTTACTTCACGTACATTTATGTTGACCACACCGAATCATCCCCCCCATCGAATTCGCATCTCGAGGCTCTTATCCACCTTCGATTCTTGAAATACTTAATTTTGCACTTATTTTTATATTGACACGAAAAAATTTCAATTCAAGACAATTAAGCAAGGAATTTATCAATCGAATTAATCCAATTTGTGAAATTACATTTTGCACTATTTAGGAAAAAAGAATGGTAATAGGTAAGTCTAGACCACCCAAATGGAAATGGCATTAGTTTATGTTTGGATTGAAACATAACAAGTGAGCAACTGACAGCAAAGAGAAGAAGGAATCTCGGGGTAAACTTGTTAACTGACTCAATAAATCATAATCTTGAATTAAGCATTTGAATTGGTGCGGTAATGAACGCGTTTTTTCCATTCTAGATGAATCCATGCCATCTCATTTACTGCTGGAGTATGACTAATTCCGCACTTTTTGTGGGTCAAATAAAGGAATGGAATATATTCTAATTCTTTGAATACCAAACACGTAACTCAAAAATAGAGTACTTGGAATTTTTTTTAAAAAAAAAAAGTGAAAATGAAAAAAAAAATGATAAATTTTTAAAATTACAAAAATCCAAATAAGATATATAAAATTTATTTTCTTAAGTTTTGTATAATTTATACAGACTATTATTGTTTTTTTTTTAATTTCAAAACATAATACTTGAAAAAATAGTTGAACTTTAAAAAAAATTTAAAAAATTTTTGAACATTTTATTACATTCAATTAAATTCTTATATTTTTATTTGAGATTAAAAGAGTTTTTATATCTAACGTTTAGTTAATTGATATTAATTAAAATATTATTTATTATTTTATACTCGTGTAATATTAATGTAATGTTAACATGGATAATAAATTTCAAAATATTATACTAAATTTTAAAATTAAAAACACGTGTCACGACTCAAATAAAAAGTATTTAAGTAGATGTAATTTAAACAAATTAATATATAATTGCTTAATGCTCGGCTAGGACAAAGTGTAGACTGGCGTGGACCACTTGGTGAGTTGTCTTATGTTATAATGAACAACCCCATTTTTCATTTCTTTTTTTTAAAAAGCAAGCACAATATCTCCATTTCTGCAGTGCATTGACTTAACCAGTCAATAAGTTCCAAATATTTAACCGTTAATGATGACTTAATCACATCTTATGTAATATTCAGAACCATATTAAAATTATTTACAAATGCTTTTAGCATTCAAGTTTAATGATTTGTAGGATTCCAAATTCAATAATCCATAAGATTCAAATATGTTATTCTATATCAATACCAAAACTATGGTTCAAAGCTTCAAACTTCACCAACCCATTAGCTAATGGGCTTTAATCCGATGTCGTTTTTTATTTATTTGTTTGTGCTTCTTTTTGTATATGGTCCAATCCTATTTGAGTTTTGTGATCTCTAAGTTAGTAAAGTAATACAAATAAATGTTATTTTATTAGAGCAAAAGAAGAATCCAAAGCTTTTAAGACTCTTGACTCATTACCAACTGGAAGCAGACAGCAGTGATTAAATAATTAGCAAAGAAAATCATTTTTTCCTTTGTTTTAATTTTATACACATTAAGCAAGATTTTTTGTAATTTTTTCTCTATATTTGAAAACGATGGTCCCTATGAATAAAAAATTGGACCAACAACGTGCCAATCATAACGGTAAGCAGAATTTTTGTTCATAATTAAATTAGGAATTGCTTTGATCAAAGAGATTTTTCTGGGTTTTTTTTTTTTTTTTTTTTCCGAAACCGAAAAAGAAATTTTAAGGAAAAGTTTCACCAACGATCACACGCCGTTCATCTAGAATGCTTAAAACCAACGCGTGTTGGAGTTGTCAGAAGGAGAAGTTAAACGGTTGGGATTCTCTGATTGGGATCAGCAGGGGACACGTGTATGTTAACGATGCGTTTGGCTTTTACCTTGTAAAGTACACACAAAGTCTCTATTCTTGGAGATTGATTTCACTTGTTTCCCTAGACTTTTTATATATTGTGAAATCACCCCTTGTATTTTTTTTTGACATGGCATTAAGGACACATGAAGGCAAAAGAACAACCGATGTAAACACACAAACAAAAAAAGGTAGTCCTATTAGTAAACATCAATTCTGGACTAAACTGAAATTGAGCATAAACTATAGGATCTGAACAGAAAATATCAGAAAACTCCAAACTCTAAGAAGGCATAGAAGGGAGCTAAAAATTGTCTGTCAAAAACCCCCCAAGGCTCCCAACCCTGAACCCTCTATATATATATCCCTCCTCTCTCGTCTCTCTTTACTCTAGTGCCGCTCCTTCTCCTCTGCTCGCAGTCTGTTGGATTTCTCTCTAGCTTATCCCCTTTAAAATTACAATGGCCAAATCTTTTGCTTGCTTCGTTCTCTTAGCTCTCATAGCCAGCTGCGCTCTCGGCCAAGCTCCCAGCTCTGCACCAACCAAGTCACCACCCTCGTCCTCCCCGACTCCAGCTCCCAAGAGCTCTCCAACCAAGGCTCCCACCGCTTCCCCAACCGCTTCTCCACCGTCAACTTCCACTCCTCCATCTTCAGCCCCTAAATCTTCTCCAACTTCCTCTCCTACCAGCTCTCCTCCAGCCCCTCCCACGGTTCCTACTGGTGCTCCAACTACAGCTCCCTCTCCCACAAGCTCCATCAGTCAGCCACCCGCTTCGACTCCAACTTCTTCACCAAGCGCCGCTGCTTTGAATAGAGTCACCGTTGTCGGATCTGCCGTTACAGTCGTTTTGGCAGCTGCTGCGTTGTTGATGTAGATCTGACTTTGGAGAGGACTTGGATTGATGATTTTATTTTAGGCCATTGTTAAATTCTTATTTTTCGTAGGAATTTTAGTAGTTTATTTCTTTTTTTTTTGTTAATTTTTATTTATATTTTGACGGTGGTGACGATTTTATATCTCGATAGCCTGTTGTTATTTTGACGGTTGAGATTCGATTGCTTACTCTTGGTTGTTATTTATTATTGTCATTATTCTATATTTATGTATCTCTTTTTACTTCAGTTCAATGTGATGTTCACTCCTCAGTTGATCTAATTCATGCTTAACTACCTAAATCCCGAAGTTTAAGAGTCATTAATGAAGAATCAAGAAATTTAAAGGCATGTGTAAGTGATAATTAGTGGGAGCGAGCGAGAGTCCAATGTCGTGATCGTCGAACGGCAAACATGCGAGTGAGAAAGAAAGTGAGATGGGGAGAGTGGAGCGGTGTCTTGTCTTTATCTGATGGATTATGTGTTAAGATGTCGAGGGACAGCTGGAAAGACTGGGATTAGTGTCGTCTTTTTGCCCTTTTTCTTTTTTTTATTGGGAGGGGGTTTCCATGGTAGCTTCGGGGGTGGCTGGGGATGAACGAGTGTCACGTGGTCACAGCTGGTACTAGTGGACAACATGTTACAGACTCCATGTGCAGTGTTATCTTTAATTACATCATGTACACATGCTGTACCACATGAGCATGTTCCATGTTTGTAATAGTGCATTTTAGACTTATAATTCATTCGTATGTAACCCCAAGGATACCAAAATAATGATACAAGTCATGATATCATGCAAAATTTGGACATACATAAGGACATTTGAATCAAATTTATGTTTACAAACATAACATATTGAGAGAAAAAAAAGATAAATAGTAGAGGTGATGATCATCAGTCAACAATTCACCATCTACATTAATCTAAAGATACCTGTATGGATGGTTGAAAATATATAAGCCAACTTTTTCACTTTTGAGAAAGACAATGTACGACTGTAAGATATATGTATACTAGTGTATAATTGCGAGACCCTACACAATGCAACACAAAAGTAGATAAAGGCAAAGGCAAAAGCAAAGGCAAAAAAGTTTCGAGGATGGAAAAATAAAGTTCTAGGAAATTGGAGAATGTTCTGGAACCAGAGCCGACTCTCTCACAATTGAATGTCAATCATCATGTGGACAACTCAAAAATCTAAGACAAGAGAGTCGTGCTGCCAGATTGGCCCAAGAGTGTGAGTTTAGAGTACTATAATTTTTGGGGCCGAAAAGCATTTAGAATTTGAAAAGGGTTCAAGTTTAATCTAATGAGTTGTCGTTAATTGGAAGATTTTGTGTTTATGTAACTGATGAGCATAATTAAAGGCATAAGTTTTATGAGCACTTTAAACCAGTCAATGGGGTTAAGCAGCATGTATCAATCTGTTCATGTACAAATATACAAGTCTAGAACTTTGCCTCTCTGTAATAGGATTTTGCATTTACAGCATAATTACAAGCTTGGCTTGCCTAGACAATTTTCCTTATCATTGCTGCTAGACATGCAGGCAGAATGAATCTGCAAAGAAAATTGTGAAAGGAGAAATTGATCTGCTCTATAGGGTCATTGGAATATTGTGAGATCACTGCCTCTGAATACAACACTGTCTTGCAATTCTAGTATTTTATGTCATTACACATTAGCATAATCATAGAAGAGTCACCAATTTAATTTGAATGGGAACCTCCTGTTCTGACGCCTACCCAATAGTATCTCAAGCTTGGCTTTTTTCTTCTTTTGGGTAGATATAACAGTTAAAATTATAAACTATTAAGTTAGTTTTTTGAAAAGAATATAATGATTTCGTGACAAAGTGATATCAGAACAAACTTAATTTAAATTTGATCCACATCAAGCACTTTTAAAAAAAGACATGTACGGTAACTGACGATGATGAGAATCTCAAAAGATCGAGTGAGAGAAAATATCATATTAAGTGTTTCAAAAAAAGTAGATAAAATGCTTCAATCTCATATTAGATATGTAATAAACTTTGGAAAGATTATAAATGTGAATATTGTATATTTCGTTTAATTTTTTAAAAGGATCGGATAACGAGGTTATGAAGTTTTTAACCATAATCTTTTGGTCATTTCATCTTCAATCCTGATTATAAAGATTAAGGAAAGAAAAGTCTATCTGTTTTTGAATACCAGAATTAGGGAACTTGAGCTCCATATGCATTAAGGACAGATTTGGGCATTATTTTTCACAGTTTTTTTTGTTACTACTCTTGTCTTCTTTGTTTTGTTGCTACTCTTGTCTTCTTTGTTTTGTTCCCATTAATCATTAATTCCTTCGCTGGTATTGTCAAGAGGATTGTTAACGGGGTTACTGGGATTTTCAGTTAGTCCCCACAGTGCTGAACATCAAAGACATATTCTCCAATACAAACAAAGAATGGAAAGAAGATAGGCACGGTTTCAATATATTGGTCTATCGCTGATTAGGGTAGGCACCCTTGCCAAAGCTTTGTAAAATAAGCAACACAAACAAGGCATGTTATCAGAAAGGGCCACATATCGAAATCAGAGAGCCCCTGGCCTAAAGAGGAGAATTCAGGTAGGTTAGCTATATATGGAGGTCAAAGGTCTGTGCTTGAATTACTAGCAGACGGGGAGGAAGCAGCAAGGGTGGCAGGAGACGGTGTCCCAGATGGCAGTGGGGTTGATTCCGCCGCCACGTTGACTGCAAGCTTCATGCCTTGCCCACAATGGCCTACCACACCACACATGAAGTAATGAGGGCCAGCAGTCAGGAGAGGAATGCTGGTAGAGCCACTGTTGTCTGTAGAGAGTGCATTGCCCGCAGTGCATGTGTTGTAGTCATTTTCAAACACTTCATCCACAGTATGGCCACTAGGATAATTGAACACTAGGAAACAGTTTTCGATCAGCATGCAATTAGGTCAATATGGATCCTAAATATTTTAATCCAAAGGTATTAATATGTAACATCTAGATAAGTACGCTTTGGGTAAACTGAAGGAAGCAGATAGAAGGAAACATTGGGATGTAGACAAGGATGAGTGTAGTGTAGCTAGGAGACAGAAAGTCCAGTTAGAATTTTTCCCTTGAATTGAAGGACGAAAAATGGAATTGAAAAAAATATATGTTGATTTGGTTAAAATTTTAAAAGATATTTATTTTCAACTGTTTTGAATTTTAAGTTTTACCATTAATTTAATTAATAATAAGATGACAATTTCTTATTAATCAGCAATATATATATATATATATATATATATATATATATATAACATAGAATATATATTAATGATATATTAAATAGGAAACACATTTATTTCATAATAAGTTTGAAGCTAGACGGTTTAATAAGTACATCAATACGTTAATCTGTGTTATATATCGATTTTAAGGTTTAGAATTTCTAAGGAATTTTTTTTATCAAAGAAAAGAAAAAAAATTGAAAAAAGGGAACAAAACAAAATAAGAAAAATTTATAAGTTAAAATAATTGTACAAATATCATCAAATATAAAAAAATTTCAATTTATATTTTTTAAAAATAACATATCGTAATGCATAAAAAGTATAACTATTTATAATAATAATCTTTTAAATTTATTCGATGGAATTAATTCTATTGTAACGTTTTAATAATCAGTTATTAATATGAAATTGGGTTATAGTTTTTGTTTTAAGAAGAAAGAGAGAGTGATGGTGAGAAAAGAAAGTGACACCTTTTGTTAATTGTTTTATAAGTGGGTGAAGGGAGGACAACAAAATAAATAATTTAGTGATATATAATAATGTTATGGGAATTGAACACTCACCAAGGCGATCACCGACTTTAAAGTTCTTGCCCTTAGCCCATGCATTATAATCAACACCAGGAATCCAGCCAGTGGACTCACCAACGGTGAAAACTACCTGCCGGCTCGGCACGACCATGCACGACATGGCTAGCACAAGACAAGCCATTGCCACCCCTGACCCTGAGCTTGCCATTTTGTAACAAGACCAGGACAGAATAAAAACACAGAAGGTAAAGAGGAAAAATCAGCTTCTTGTGATGACAATTTCTGAAAGGGAGTTGTTTATATAAGACTAGTGAGTGGTGGTGAAACTGTGGAAAGGCTAAGCTCTGGTCCACTTATTGCCTTGCAAAGCCTATTGTTTTGCAAGGAATGACTTTGGGGGAGAGAATTCAAAGGAACATTGATGGCCTATCCTCTCTCTCTCTTTCTTTCTTTTTTTTTTTTGGAAAGCCAGTTCAAAATACCTTAATTATGCATGAAAGGTAAAAGAAAAAAAACCCCATATTTAATGTGTGCAAGTATATAGAGAAACTATATAAATACTTTTAAATGTGAGTAGGCAACCCCTTTATTACTTTTAAGTAGGCAGAATAGGGTCAACAAGGGGGCAGATAATGGGCCTTATTAGAATTTGACGGGTCAAACTAAGCCCAAATTTTCTTTAAACTTTTGGAGCTCGAGCGTTGAAAGGGTCATTTCAAAACCAAACCCTCCGATGAGTCCATCCTGCAATGCAATGTGTTACAGTACGCCACGACATTGGCAAAATTATACAAGAATTACCAATTTAATTTGAATTGACTTCCTGTTCTGTTAATCATCCAAATAATATTCAAGCCTTTTTGGGTGTATTAAACAGCTACAAATTTGAGTATAAAAGGCCAAAAATATTGGAACAGATTATTCAAACTAATCCTGTCAATAGAGTAGTTGCTTTTCTTTAGTGGTTGAATCAGTATTTTGATCAGATTTCAAGTTCATGGTGGATTAGAGGGATTATGGAAAGGGAGAGAGCTATCCCCCTGTCTTGATTCGAACTCTTTGATCATCCCACCAATATAGGAAACTACTCCTCTCAAAGACATCATCCTGTATCAATCATAGACTAACCTTTTGGTGTTACCTTCTACATTTGTCCTGCTCTTCCTCTGTTTTCTTTTGGCAATTTTTTAAGTTACCATTAATCACAAATTCATTATGCTCTGATTTGCTGGTGTCGTCAAAGGGTCTTGAACGGGATTTTTGAAAGTTTCAATCTATATGTACATAGAACATGGTACAACAACGAACAATAACTTACATATACCCAATTATGCCATGAAAAGTAACCTGCTCATTCATAAAGATAAGCAATGATCCTCAGTAAAAATAAGATAAAATGAAAAAACAGAGGAGGAGGAGATCAGCACTGCCTCTATCCTGACCAAGGTGGACACTCTTGGCAAAAGCTTATGTAATGACCATCACAAATATTGCAACCCAAGTTGTCACAAAAGCAACAAATGGGGAGAGACTCCATGAAGAGGAGGAATACGGTACGTTAGTTGTTGTAGTTGTAGCTGTAGATGGTGTGGTGGTTGATGGTTTATCACTGGAAGGCGGCGAGGAAGAAGAAGATGGTGACTTGGATGGTGTTGTGGATGAGCCTGACTCCACGGTAACCGCAAGCTTCATGCCATTCCCGCAATGGCCAATCACACCACAAATGAAGTAATGAGTTCCGGCAGTCTTGAGAGCAATGGTGGTGGCTCCGGTGTTCTCTGTTGAGATTGCATTGCCCACGGTGCATGTACTGTAGTCACTTTGACTTACTTCATCCACAGTATGACTAGTTGGGTAATTGAACACTAGGAAACAAAATTTCAAAATGTTAGTTGCTGGAATGAATCAAATATTATTTGACTAGAAGCACATGGATATGAAAGATGTGGATAATTAATACAGTGTATGTTCATGCGTCCAAAGATGTTGATCAAAAGTGAAGTATAATTCGAAGGTTTCAACTAGTTCAATCCATAGCTTCATTTGATGATTATGTTAAGGATCGGGATTTTTCTTTTCTGTTTAAGTTGAGACTGGGGCTCAAGAGAAGGGGAAATTTAAGAACTCACCAAGGCTATCTCCAACATTGAAGGTCTTGCCTTGAGTCCATATGCTATAATCGACACCAGTTGACCAGCCAGCGGTGTCGCCAACAGTGTAATCCGTGGCCAAGCTGGGCACAACCATGCACAAGACTAGCACAAGACAGGCCACTCCGACACTTGGGCTTGCCATTTTGTGGAAAAACTAGACAGAGTAACGGTGTCTAAGCAGAGAGATAAAAGAACAGGAGGAGCTTTTTCTGATAACAATTTCTGAGATGGGAGTTTCTTTTTATAATGCCATGAAAGGGGATGGAAGGAGTAAAGTTCGGACCACTTATTAATTCCATACAAAACCAATACTTTGTGAAAAGAATTCATTCCAAAAGAATGACTTGGGGGCAGATCCTATACCTAATGAAAAGGAATGTGGGTCCACACTCCCTAGTCCTATCTCACTTTTGTTGCCTCCACTTAAATAATGTTTGTTATGTAGGGTTATCGTAATGGTGGTTATGATGTTTCGCTACAAAGCCAGTTCAAAAGAAATCAATTATGGATTCCATATAAACGGTGCCTTTATCTCTTCGAATGATGGATTGGGGATGAAGAAAAGCAGGACAGTTCTTGTAAACAGGTTAGTTGTTGTCATCATGTAATGTTGCCACCATTGTGTCGTGTGAGAGGTTCTTGGCAAGCAGATGAAGAAGGTCATAATCACCATAATGGAAAAGCAGAGATGTGTTATGCAAACAGGGTGGAACAGGTAACATGCTTGAAGCCTACTCAAAAAAAAAAAAAAATTTGTGGTCAATATTAAGGAGACTTAACCCTCGCATCCAACAAACCCCCAAAAAGGCATTTTCCCATTGCGTGCGAAAGGATGATATCATACCTTGGACTTTCAACTAGCAAGAAGCTGGAATTGTCATGGTCATTAGCTTGTGGTAAAACACAAGAAAGAATTTAAATGCATTAATTTATTGGCTTGCGAAAGTTATAAGAATGAGGAATTGATTACATTATGCAACAATGGTTGGGGGGTAAAAAAATTGTTGCAACTCTGCTCTTTTACCAGTTGAATTGACACATGAATTGAGCACGAAAATGAAATAGTGAAGCAAAGGGAAGGAAGTGTAAAGAAGGAACAATAGCCTTTGAGCTTTGACTTAAGGAATGCATAGAGAGTCCCTTTCATTGTTAAATGCTTGTTTTAAAATATAATATTTATCAAACATTTTCTTTCAGTACTCAGCTTTTGATTTTATTTAAATTAAAATATAATGATTTTTTATTTTATTTATTTAAAAATTAATGATAAATTAAATAGATTTTCTTTGAATGGATAGAATTCCAAAAATCACATTGTAATCTAAATTAAATAATAAATTAAATTTTGAAATAAAAGATTGAACAAGTGTTATTCGAAATTGAATATTTAGTTCTTAATTTTCATATTCACGACATCGGTATCAGGTTACTTTGCTTACGAGTGTTTCCTTTGATTTTGTCCAAAAGAAAAAGGTTTAAGGAGAACGATGCAGCGTCCAGATTATATGATCCAAACCTTCCACCTAACCTGAGACTAAAAGTCTTCATGAGTATGATTTAACTGAGGTGATGACAAAAAAGGATGGTTCGTTTCCCCTATTTACCCGAAGTAGAGATGCAGCCACCACCACATGCCAGGATCACCCAAAAGGCAAATAGTTCGTGTCTTAAGTGGGGTAGGTTCGGTAATTGGGGTTTGGTTGGTTGATTGAGCGTGTTGGGGTCCAGTTGGTTTAGGCCAACTGTCCTGAAGATCCGAATCGAGCGACCCTGGGTCGGGTTATGTGAATTGTCACCCCATTCCACCAACCGCACCCTTTTGTGGAACCCTCTCCCCCCACATTCCAACCTTTTTCATAAGCTAAATATTCTTTTGCTCTTCACCCTGGGACTGGGTGCAATCCTGTTGTCTTCCCCCTTTAATGCGTAATGGGACCTCAGCCTCACCAAGGCGGCCAACCACCGCCAGCAAAGAAGGCATGCTAACATGCAATAATGATGTAATAATGACTTGTTTGCCGTTAAACATCATTTTAATTCATTAAAACAAAGAAATTTCAAGTCATGAATTGAAACAGAAGAAAAAAAAGAGAGAATGAAGTGAAGACTGGATGAGGTAATTGTGAAATCGATATTGAATAGTAGTCTTTTTCAAACCTATTAAACATTTTAACAAGGTCTAGAAGCCACATTTAACATTTTCCTGGTTGGGTAACTGTGTGTCCCTGCAGTCCAAAAAAGATTGACAAAATTGACCAGAATTTAGAAGCTGAGTGCCATAAGGAAAACAAAAAAAAAAAGGCCAGGCATACGTATATACTTAATAATTTGGTGGACTTTCAAAGTCAATTGGATTTCCTCTTGTCTATATTCCTCTATGAATGGAAATTTCCATTACCCAGAATAGTTTTGATTTCTCTTTACTACCAAACTCCAAAATGTTACAGGCATGTAAAATATTGTGTCACAGCAAATGAAGGGATTAAACTAAAGCTCTTTTGCTTGGAATTTTGGGATTGGCTTCACAGTGAGAAAAAAGGATTCCAATGCAAATTTCCATTACAGTTGAACTTGCAGAAAACAGAGGAACATTTCTGTTTTCCTCTTCTTGCTACCTAAGGGCATCATCTTCAACTTTTGCAAATATTTGGGGATGATTTTTGGATAGCTGTGTTTTACTCTGCCAGATGCTTTTGAATAACTTCTTTTCCACAAGAAACCCTTTTTGAAATAAGTAGGAACGATTTTCAGGAATTCTTTGCATCGAAAAATTTTCTTTTCCAGAGAGAATCTGAAGCAAACTATAGTTCGCAACAGAGAGCAAAAACGAATGGACAAATGGAAACTAAAAGAAAGCCCAAGACAAAGAGACATCAACAGCAGAATGCACCTCATATTAATCAAACCTGAGTGCGGAAATCTGGAGGACCAAGCAGCTTTTCTAACTTGCCCCTACCATCTCTCCACAAGTAGCCACGAAATACGCATAGCTGAATTCCTCCTCGCTAGAATTTGCTGCTACCTAGCTACAAGCTAAGGCCATCTAGTGGCAGGTCCATGATGTTAACGAGCAGCTGCTTGTTCATTCCAACATAAACATATATATCTTTCACTGACATTTCCAACTTCAAAACCGAAGGAAGGCCCAAAATGGTCGAGGTTAACATCCAGTCCTGAAGGAGACTTGAACTGAAGTCTGGTGTGTTCAAAGCAACAGACATTACAAGGCGACTGCCAGGCTCTTGGGAGTTTGGAATGATTCCGAACTTAAAGATCTATTGGGTTTCTAGATACCTTTGACTCAATACTGCTGACTAGAAAGCAAAATAAATGAGGAACACAGATTATATTGCCTGAAATATGTAATAGACAAATCGCTCCACCAACTAAGAACGGCCATGCACCCATAGAATCAAAAAGGAACTCTCAATCTATCAATCCATATTATGTCTGGACCTGCTAAGTTTCCCCATGTTGAGTCAAATTAAGCCGCAGGCTCCACTCCTGGTAGTGCCCTTCCGTCAATTCCTTTACGTTTCAGCCTTGCAACAAAAAAAAGTATGTAATAGACAAAACTAGGTTTGGACACCATTCTCTTTTCATTGATGTAGATATATTCACAGTTAACAATGTACTTACATAATTTAAGCCTTGTGCCTTGACATGAATCCTAAACTTGCAATCTGTTAGGAGTGATATCGGCCTTGACAGCCTGGGTTCCCTTTACAATATGAACACAAAGATACGGCAGTTGCCCGCACTGTTTTAACCCAAAGTACATAAAGCATACCAGTGGAAAGATTTCTTGGAAGGCCCAGGCAGTCCTTGCACTTAATTTCACTGCATTTTTGAATCCATTGTTAAATCCTAAGATTTCTTAGTAAGGCCTAAACAGGCTCACGGTGAATCTATGTAACAGCAGTTGTTATATGAGAATAGAAAGGATTAGGATTGATTGAGCCTATAAAAGAGCCAATCCCCCAAATAGTACTTGTTTTGCATGAACAGAGCTCAAAGGACCCCCAAAAATTAACACAGAGCTCAAAGGACTGAAACATTCACGTACTAATGTACAGCTATATTCCTTTTTTAAGAACCTTACATACAAATGATGCAATCCCATTGCTCTGTATATAATCAATTTAACTTAGTGTCCACTTGTTCCAAATCAGAGTTCAGCTCATTTGATTTATCATCAGGCTGTGAACTGTCATCTGATTGAACTTTCACAAATTGTCTACCACGTGCCACCCGAATTGGTCTTCCCATAAACATCTACAGAGGAATAACTTTTTAGTTTCTTGATTAAAAAACTAAATGCAAATACCTATCAACATTGCACAAACAATTCAAAATATCAGAAAATCAAATAATCTAAGAAATTTGTTAAATCAGGAACTACCTTCCCTTGGAAAGCAGACATCGCTGCATCAGCCTCTTTCTTGGATTTGAATGAGACAAAGCCATACCCGGATGACTTTCTTGGATTTTCGTGAAATATAACTTCAGCAGAAACAACATTAGCACCCTCAGAACTAAAAAACTCTTTAAGATGTTTAGCTCTTGCTTCATATGAAAGATTTGCCACAAACAAGTTAAATGCTGGCACCGGCTTCGGCTTCTCAGGTGGAGCAGGTCTCTTCTTCTTAGGTTTAGCATAATTGAGCCTTAAAGTACGACCCTCAAATTCCTACTCAGTAATCATAAACAGATGAGAAATTTCAGTTAAAAGTAGATGGCAAAAAATTTGTCAATTATCTAAAAATATAACTAAGATATAGTAAACAAAAATCACTTGAAATTCATGCCTAAGTGTACTCTCAGTCATTACTCTTAGTCAAAGAAAATAAGCTAAGGTACACAGTGAATCCATAAAGGGTTTTGCTAACGAGTACCTTACAAGCAGTTGTTACATTAGTATTTAAGGAAACACGGTAATTCAATGTATTGAAATCATCACTTTCACATGATTCTCAAGGCATGAATAAAAATGAGTTGTTAAATAGCTATCTTAATGAGTAAATTCGGGCATTTATTAGCAAAATTCATGCACAAGTAAGAAAAACCTGTGTTAATACTAGGAAATTATATTGCACTTTCTAGTTCTTGAGTTTCATGACATCTCAATAGTCAAAAGCCAAACGAGCAATTCAAAAGAAACACTAAAAGAAGAAAAACTCCCAGAAATAATCAAAGGCAATATCCTTCCTTACATATGATTCGAGATTGTTGAGAGCCGCAAGTGCCTCTTCAGGCGAAGCCATAGATACAAATGCCAAACCCCTATTTCTGGTCTTGTTATGCATAGAAAGCTAAACCAAACACAATAGAACAAACAACATACCAACATTAATATATATATCAAGTTATCAACCAGAAACCAAAACCTAAATTTTATAAAAAGAAAAGATTCAATTCATAAATCAAAGAGAATCCTAAATGAAAAAAACTGTTGACAAAAACCTCAACATCCACGACTGTGCCGTATTTTTCGAACAAAGAACGAATGTCTTCCGTGGTACAAGTCCAAGGCACGTTCTGGGCAATCAATCTAGTTTTTGAGAACTCTTCTTCTTGTTGTTCTTGTTCGTTTACTTTTAGAGCTGGGACTTGGGTGGTGGCAGAAAAATGGAGGATGAAATTGCCGCTAAATCTTCTAGCTATCAAGGGAAGGGTATTAGTGAGAGGAGAAAATGGAGGGAGTAGACAGGTTAAAGAGACGTTTTTGATTGAGGTAAAGTTGGACTGAGAAATCAGTTTAGGTTGGGGAGAGACGAGAGAAGATTGGTGGGGAAGGCGAAGCAGAGCCATGAGAAGACAGCAAATCAGGTTCAGCCGAGTTTGGTGTTCGGATTTTATGGAGGTTTGAAAGAGTGTTTTCTTCGAGGCTCTTGCGAGTGAGAGGTGGATGGTTTGGATAAGTCGATATTTTTGGGAGGCAAAAGCTATCTCAGACTAAATATATCAAAAATGAAAGTACCCATCCTACGCGGTTAATTTAACGTTGAGGTCTATAAATTTGACCGTATGTAAAATAATTATTATATGACAATTAAAATAATTTTAAAATTTTAAAATAACTATATGAACACGACAATAAAAATATGTAAATTTGAAATAAAATAAATCTTATGGTGAATGTATGAAAGTAAGGTAAGAAATATTGCTAAACAAAATAAAATAAAAACTCAAAATTTAATGATTCTAAAAACATATTTTAAATTAATTTCTTTCCTCTAAAATTGGGAAACAATAATTATTACATAAAATTTTAAAACTAAATTATTATAAAAATCACAAGGTTTCAATTTTAATAGAAATATATGAGATTAAGGATCCAAAAATCTAAAGTTGAAATAAGCCTTCCTAAAATATTATTAGCTTCACAAATTGATTGTTATAAAATGATTAAATTTGATATAATAAGTATTTATTTTGGATTGAAGCTTAATAAGCAATTTAAACACTATATAATGTTTAATGAAATAAATTATGTATTATAAACAATACACATTAATTCATACGATTTAAATGGAAAATTTTCTGAATACAATAACCAAAGGGATCACCCATTGTTACAGAATCAACAAAGTTAAATCACCCACAAATAGAAACAAAATCCCTTAAAAGGCTCTATCCTCTTGTAAGGATCGATCCCATTTTGACAGAAACCCATCGATCCACCCATTAAGTGATCAATCCCTTAGTAACTAAATTATTACTTTTAAAAAAGTGATTTTAAACAAACAATTCTTAAAATTTAACCTATTCATGTTAAAAAGTAATTTAAAAAAAAAATTAACCTAAATATATGAGAATAAAAATACAGATACTAATAGTTTGATTGCCAAAGAAATTAACAATTTTAAAATTGCTAAAATTTCTCATTACTGCATTAGTTTGAGCAATTATCTATTCTATTACATCAGATTAGTCAGGACAATGCTAAAGAAAATTACCTTTTAGAGAAGGAATTTTCCTTTCAGTCCTGAAAACTAAGGTATTACTCACAAACTACAAACACCGTAGCTTCAGAAAAGCTATCTGTAAAGTTCACTTCTAACACCATCATTGATACAGAGAACAACCAATGGACAAGAAGTTAGATCCTATCATGCATGAAATCATATCATCACTTCTTGTGCATTCTCGAGTTGGGGGAGTTATATCGCAAGGGTGACAGAGGCTTCCTTGCTGAATCTAGATCGGTAAAGTCAATTTTCTTCTCAATCGGGCTGCATGTCTTGGGGCTTGATTTTCGCTTGTTTGTCTGTGAGGAGAGTCAAGCAAATAATAGCATCAAATCAATGAAATTGTGACTACTGACCAGACACATGCAGCAAGTGCACTTGTGTTTACATATAAAACAAGCACTCATGTGCAGACCAACAGATGCAGAGAATCCAACAGAATCCTTCCTCACCTTTGCAGATGCACTACCAGAATGCTTCCCACCAGAACCATGGAGGTTCTTTTCTTTGTGATATTGCATCAATAATCTTTTGTTCTCCTCATCCAATATGTTGTTTTCTTCAAATAGAACTTTGACCTATATAGATAAAATATCTTGTTAAGTTCTGACAAGGAAAATGCAAATTTCAACAAGCACCCAGTGTCCAAGGTCTTAGTTATCACCTCCTCTTCAGCTTTATTAAGGTTGATCCTCAGATGTTCCTTGTCTTTCTCAAGGGCCTTTAATTCAGCAGCTAGTGACAAAACTTTTTTAGTTGAAGGCCTCAACCTGCAAAGCAGAATCATAAGAACTGATTCAGCACATACTGTGACTAAAATATGAGAATAATCCTTAGCAATGAAGAATGATAAAGGCTCTTTAATTGAGTGACACCAAATATTCCATTAACCAACAAAGATGCAAAGGCAAATGGAAAACAATAGAAGAAAACCCTCACCTATGCCACATTGTAATCAACTTTTGACATGATTCAAGTGAATTATTTGCCTCCAAGAATGCACGTCCTGACATAACTTCATCTTTACAAATCAATGTTGCCAGAATTGACTCAAGCAAATTCTCTTCCACAGACATGCCCTCAGAAGATGAATCAATCTTCAAAGAAGGCAAATGTTTATCAGCCAGTAAATATCATAGTACTACATAAAACTATATATGATGGCAGGTTTTCTAATCAATCATAAACAGTCAAAAACTGAAATTTTTTTTATCTAAATTACACTTTAGCTTCCATACATTGAAATCAAATAACATAAGTAGATGCCCTTGACTACCTTTTGAATTTCTACAATGAACCTCACAAACTCAAAAACAAGATCCCAAATCACTCAACAATTTCAATTCTTTCACTGTTCCCACCCACCGCAAACAGTTTTAGAACTGTTATTGGAATGGTGGAATGTCAAAGGGGAACTAACATGTATCAAGGTGACAAGCTTATGGATTCAATTACCACAAGAAAGGGACAGAAGAGGGATTGCACAACTCTAAAGTTAAAATAAATATATCATTGACTGAACTGGCATTGGAGGACTCCTGCTTGAACTTTATAGTTAGTTATTGCTAACATAGAAGGTTATAAGAAGGCATGTCTTCAATCCGTAGAACATCATCACCGTTTTAGCTTCCAGATGAACAAGTAAACAATTAACTGAATCTAACTTACAAATTATAAAAGTTAACTCCACTTAGAAATCAAAAATTGATGGCACAGTCTTACAAGGTAATACTTAAAAAGCTCATAAGCACTACCATCGACTGCTCCATAAGCATTACCATTATTCAAAACCCTCCAAAAATCAATAAAGAAGTGAAAGGAAAATTATTCAAGTTACCCGTTGGCTGTCATAATGGTGTTTGTAGAACCTTAATTCTTCAGTTAACTTGCTCAACTCCTCTTCCAATTCATGGACCCTAATCTCAGCTTCCTTGGCCCTCTCATCAGCCTCATTCCCAAAATCCATCAACGCCTCCCTATCATGATCATAAAGCGAACACTCTCTTTCCCATTTGTTACACTGAGTCAACAAATTCGCACACTCCGCCGCAAGCTTCTGATTCTCCTCCACGAATCTCTTCAACGCCACCGCATTCATATTCGCTTCCGCCTTTTAAAAAAAATTGATAAAAATGTCAATAATTTCACATTCAGAATATAAATATATAAACTTTTTTTATTGAATGACCTTTGATCGCTCGATGATTTGATCTTTCTCTTTCAATTTTGAGAGGAGGAACAGGCACTGGTCACGGAGGCGACGCTGGGCTTCTTCGGAGGAACGGAGTTTCAATTGCAAAGATTGGGTGGAGATTTGAAGACCTAATGAATCTTCGATTGTCTCTTTTATGTAACCATCTGTTTCTTGAGGAAGATCCATGATTTCGATTACACAAAAATTTTGATTCTTGAAGAACCCTAGATCTTGCAAGTTTTTTTTTTTCTCAAAAACGATTTTCCTTTTGAAGGAAACTGTAGAATTAAAAGCCAAAAAAACAACTTAAGAAATTAGAGATATTGAGAAACTGGAGTTAAGCTTCTGAAACCAGAGATCTTGAGGGGAGGCGGGGTGTGTTTTGGAGAGGGAAATTTTTATTTTTCTCGCACTTACTGTTTTTCTGCTCTGGGTTTTCAAATTGGAAGTAAAGAGGCTGAGTAGCCGTTAGAGACAGAATGGCCCCATTGCCGACGTGGCAATATTTCCCTTTGTTGTCCTTTTCATCTTTGGAGTATTGGGGCGATTTTAATTCGGCCCCTCTGTTCATTAGCCCAAAGGAAAGCCTGGCCCAATTAGATCACTTGGATTTATCATTATCAACGATAATATGTTTGCATTTAATTATTCGTTGAGAAATGATAAATAGAGCAACGACTTTATCCTGGAAATAAGGCTGATAAAATAAATATTATACATACATTTAATTTTATATTATTTTGTATTATTGTCGTTGAGCTTCTTTAATCTTTTTCATAAATCTTTTTATTGGTTATAATGTTAGGTATAAATAGGAGAATTATTTTCAAATCTCTAATGTAAGGACTCAAATCATCAATTTGAACCGACCTAAGGCATAGACTTTATACTTTATAGCTAGTTAATGTGGAAAAAATCAAATGAAAAGGCAAGAAATTCAACATATGTAATGAGGACATTGTCCATTAAAAATTTTACTGTTGATAAGATACATTGACTTCTCCTAGTTACTTTCCAAAGGAGTTGTTTCTTGCCACGTTGTGAGCCTAGGCTTCCTTGGTTTTCTCGTTTTTCTCGTTGCCTTTACCGTCGGCTGATTTAGCTTCCACTGATTCCATGTACCATTCCATCTTGTCTTCCATTTCTTGCACCTGCATATTTTAATTAAAAATAATAACGATGAACATCAACCATAAATGCAAATATATATATTTTTAATTCTTTTAAAAAAATGAGATTAAATCTTTTTAAATTAATGTAAATAAATAAATAAGCTTACGCCAAATAAGCAACCAATCCAATTTGACCAACTAAACAAGTTAGGTTTGTTTAATATTTATTTCTGTGGTACGTATATATAGACTCTTGGAGATTTTAATTATATTTTATATACAATAAAAGGTAGTCTACCATCTGAAAGCACCAATAATGACTTTTACGGATAAAATATTGTTCATATTAGAAATTTAGGATGGGGGATCATGGAAAAGGGGAAAGTTAACCTTTATAATAAAGTAATTAATCAACCATGTAAAAAAGAACTAAAAATAAACCTCACACCCTTCATTTCAGAATAACGTTTTTGATAGATCAAACATTAATGATGCCAGACTCATACCAAAATCGATTATGAACCAAATATATAGTTGCAAGTTGAATGTTATGATATTATTTCATCAGAGAGAAGTCAAATTTAATATTAGTCAAGGAGGAGCATGATCTGATCTACTTTTTGATTTCTTATCTTGCGTATTTTATTATTGATTTTTTTATTTTAAAATATAAATGAATTAAGAAACCAACTTCTCGTTCTTTTCCTTTGATTTTGTCTTTTCCATAAAAGAAAAGTAAAGAAACTTGATTTTAATTAATCTCTTGCACAAATAAATAATGGAAGATCAGGAACACAAACTACAGCTTAATCGAGGTTTATGGGCTAAGAAAGATTTTTAATTAGGTGAAGAATATTATACCTTGTCAATGAGATCTCCTGCACGACGTGCGTTCTTAGCTGTTTCTTCTGCTAAATCTTCAACCAATTGAAGAGTAGCTTGAAGTTTTCCACCATCCGGCAGCTGATCACCAACCTCATCTGCTATCTTCTCCACTTTCTCAGCCACTTCTTCGACAACATCCGTTATATGCTCAGCTGCCTCCATCATGTTGTCAGCCTCATCTGTATATATACATATGCACCCAGTAAAGATAAATCAAATCTCTTAGTTATAGTCTCTCATTAATTTGTTTAAGAAGAAGACGAAGACCATCCTTACTCTTCAGTTTTAACAGTGGTCCCCATTTGCTGGTCGTAAAGGATAGCAATACTGATACGATCGCTCCCAGAATCCAGAGCCTGCAGATAATAAAATTGTGACACCTTCAGAATACTAGGGAGAGTAGTCCTAATGTAATAACAGAAACCTTTTCCGATCCAGTAGATTTCTTTGTTTGACTAACCAGTTGGGACCGGCCGGAATAAGATTAAAAGGAAATGGTGGAGCTGGCCCTGGTTCCAAACTGCAGCAGACGACCATATTGTTCCTGCATCCATTCGGTATATCTATTAGGGAGAAGCAGCCAAACAGCTAGCATAAGGGAGATTCAAGGTCCAAAAAAGGAGAACAAAAACAAGATTACATCTTCCTGCCGTTTCCGTTAGTCTGGATTCCAAGGTCTCCGGTGCCGAGTGGTGACGGCGAGGTTTGGTTCCTCAGAGAAAGCTGTTCATTCTTGTGGCTTGAGATGGCCAAGAAAAGACCAGTTTTAAGTATGGCAGGTTGAGATCTGCATAAGGAGTACTCCTGATGAAGGCACTTAACTTTGCAAGGAAGAACCGTTGATGATCCGGTCGTTAACATTTTCTGTTATGAAATCTTGAAGCACCTTTCAGTAAACGCAACAGCAGAAAGAGAAAATAACAGTAGAAACTTGATTAAGTAGAAGCTTTGTGATAGGTTGATGAATCAGAGGCTGCTTTCCTCAGAAAAATATTGGGCGTAGTTGGGACTAATGACTATACCGGACCAAAACATTAAAGAGCTGCCCGAATAGTAGTTCTCGTGATTGAATATGTGGAAATAATGGAGCACGCACCTTGTCTCAAAGCCATAACAAGATTCCTTCCTTTAATTGAAAAGGTGCACACTGCACTGCACATCTTAGATATGCACAACATTGCTCTCATAATGACAGTAATTCAAGTATATAAAATTCGTAAAAGTCAATGAAATCCTTGTCAATATCAAGTTATTGACAACTAATTTTATTACCGCATTCTTTTGAATTATTTTATAAATTATTTACCTCAATTTAGTTGAGGTATTTTAAATACTTAAAATTGACTGTGGATGGGGAACGGCTGTACACTCAATTTCAAAAATTTTACTCATAACACTTTTTTTAGTGGTCTACATTGGGTCAATACAGATTCATTTTCATTTTTCCACGGAAAACGATAAAAATGTGTTTTAAAAGAGAAAGGGAAAAAAATTACACAAGGTAAAAGAAGAAGAATTGTGAAGTTCGGAAAAAAAGAAAGAAAGAGAGGCTCAAATCTCTTAATTTGTTTTACTTGTAAAATTAATTTTACTGTGATCATTTGTCACTATATATTAACAAATGATTTCTCGGCTAACTAAATTAATTAAGAAATATGAAATATATAAATTACATATTAATAAATTAAATAATGATTCATATATATCTTTTTTGTTAATTTTGGTGTTTTTAGTAAATATATTTTTGTTGTATGTGTTACCAATCAAATATAATCTAGACTTGATGATTTTAAAATGATATGAAAAAATATGAAATTAAATAAATTTAGATTTAGATTTATTGTGTTTTATGTCTTAAACATATTAAATACGGTATTTGCAATTAAACATGTCAAATACAATAAAAAATGGTCAATATTGGAAAAAAGAAAGAAAGAGATGCTCAAATCTCTTAAAGAGTCAATTTTTTTTTGTTAAATATTTAAATAAGTTTTTGAATTATGTTAAAAAAATTAATTCAGCTTCTATTTTTTTATTGCGTTCAAGTATGTCCCTGAATTTTTATTTTGAGTCAAATAAACACATTTTCCTAAAAATTAATTAACTTGCATTAGTTAATGATATATATGACACATTTATACCATATCATCTATCACGTGGTAAATGATGTGATATTGAATATTATCGATTCAGATTTGTGTGCTTACTTTTTTACTTATTTACTCAACTTAATCAATAATATTTAATACCATATCATCTATCACGTGGTAGATGACATAATATAAAAGTGTCACATGTACCATTGACTAATGAAAGTTAGTAATAGATAAAAAAAAATATTTATTTGACTTGAAATAAAAATTTAGAGACTTATTTAAACATAATAAAAAGATAGGGATTGAATTGATTTTTTTAAATTAATTTAAAATTTTATTTAGATATTTATTTTTTTTAATTTTGTAATATTGAATTTGTATCGGAAATTCATAAAGGACAATTAATGAGAAGAGGACACAAAACAAGATCTTTCACGATATGGTACAGTTGGCTGTCACTTTTTTAATATAAGCAAATTAATCACGAAAACTTTTAACACGTGTATCATGTGTTATTCTGAATCTTAACTTAGAAACTGTAGCCATCTCTTTCTCCTCCTTTTTATTTTCTTCTTTTTTTATAATGGAAACAACTGTAGGTAATTGTTTTCTCTGTAACTTGCAAAGGATTTATTTTATTAAAAAAATAAGTTTAACTACAGGTTCAATTTGGATGGTTTCATATATATGCAACACAAGAATAATTTAATAAATTATTATTGGATACATCAGTAGCAAAGTTGTAATTAATTTTACCAGGGGATTTTAATATATTTGTATATAGATTAATATTAAGTATTTTGTGAAGATGGAGCATGTTTTATTTGCTTGATAATTGAGTAGAGACTTGGAAAGTGGAAACCCACCAAAATGGTGGACTTTGAGTGGCAGAGTGGCAGTGGCAGCCTGGCTATATGGTCCATGGTGTAACCTGAAAATAGAGTTTGGGGACGACCATTAATTATTGATGTTCACTGCTTTCAAGTTGAAAGGGGATTTTATGCAAGAATTATTGGACCTCCGCTGGCTTGAAACAACTCCACAGTGTTGCAAACAAGGATAATTTGTTTTTCATACATAAATTTATTAATATATTGTAGACATGTTCATACAGCATGTATACATCTTTCTTTTCTTTTTAGATATGTAAATATTGAAAAAGAATATTCAAAAATTTTGGCAATAAACTTTTCTATTTAAAGGTAATAAAAAATTAATATTTATGTATATATTCATATGATTGTTTTCGAATTGCTCCGAACTTGGAATATGCAATGATTTCTAGTGTGGGCTAGCAATAAAAAAATAATTTAGTCCTATTTCAATAATTTGGTCTTATTTGATGTTGGATCGATTGATTTCCTTGTTGGGTTAATTTGAACTGATTATAGTAAAGTCCAACATAATTACGTTGTTTGGATTTAGGTAAGGTTTTTTTATTTCTGTAAAATCCATCCAAACCCTTTTCATCAAATATTTAATTATTTATACCTTGTAAAAGTACAACGTAGCATTACAATTTAAAGATTTCATCAACATTGATGATTATTCTGGACCTCAACTCAAAAGGAGAAAAGTTCATAAAAGAATGTAATTATGAAAAAAAAAGAATGGTCTATAGCAAGAAATACGTAATATATTTAATGTTATATTAATTATTTTTTATAAATTTATAATTAAATTATGTAATTAGTTTTTATATTTTATAAAAAATATAAAATTAATCTTTATATAATAATTTGTATAAATTAAGTTTTTATATTTTTTAATTTGTTAATTTTAATTTTTTATTTTAACACTATTAAATTTTTATCGTTAAGTATGTTAATGTGACATTTTATTAATATGATGTTGATTATGGATTAATATGACAAAAATATGAGCGTGATAATTACAGAGAATCAGATTAAATATACCCACTTTCATGTTTTTCAAATTGACCTAAATTTTACAGTTTTTCTTATTTTAATTTTTTTGTGAAAAGTAAAAAGTTGTAATTGTCTTCAATTTTTTTTGAAAAGAAAAATCTATTTTAGTATATATTTGAGATTTTTGCATCCGGAGAGTAACTCTGCAATCTCTTAGGGATTGGGTTGCTTCATATGCCGTCAACATATGTTTTACATCTCTATTCGCTAGTTTTGCAAATTTTGCTTCCCAGAACAACTTCAATAATTCCTCAACGGATGATACACTGGGAAGGTTGAATGACCTCTTCCTTGGACTTGAACAGGATGTATTTTTGCTCAATTATTGATAGATGCAGATTGGTTTTGAGGAATCATGGGTCTTTTTTTTTAATGTAATTTTCATCTCTATATTATTTTGGCTTGATTTGTAATGATTATATTATAGAATTATTATAACAAAAAAAATAGTATTAACTATGTGATTTTGTGGGGAGGGGTGAAATTCAGGGGCAGGTTGAGGAGAGGATATCAAATGAAAATATGGGGCAAATCCTGTGTTGGCAGAGCATCCATAAATCTGATCTATGACTAAATTAATGCCTTATGATGTTTGATGGGTGAATGAAGCAGGAACTGAAATTAAGGCCCCAGCACTTTATTGTCGTTTTGTCCCACGAAGGAACTGGACGCAAGAAGCAGGATCTGTAAGGCATCTGGTTGCAATGCTCTGCGAGTGACAAACATGGGTAACTTCACCACCAAGAGGCTATGGATAGCCATGTTCTGTAAGTTTGACATTGAATAAATGTGCTACTGAGATCTTATGTCTTTTAGCAAATGGAAAGCCAGTGGGGAAGCATTGTGCTCATTGGCGCCTCTGCCACTACTTGCTGTTTCCCCGTAAGCTGTCACTTTCAAGTTCAACTTTGAAAAAGATTACTAGAAATTAAGTTTAAACTTATATATATATATGTCACAACCAAGTTAACATTCCTAACATATTTATATCCTCTTCAAACTCAATAAAGGGCAAGATGTTGAAAGTCAATAATTTAATGCTTGAACTGAGCTACTATTATTAATTTAAAGGTAAACAATGACAAGTCAACCAATGCTAAATTCAGAATTTCTGAACCTAAAGAAATTTAACTTATGTTTCTCTCAACTGACATGAGTGTAATGCTGTTTTCTCAACGTCTGCTACAATTATTACAGCTCTTCACATCAAATAAAACCCAACAAGCAGATTAGAGAAACTTCTGACGCGAAACACTGCAATTTTTTTTTATCAAGAATTACTTTTTGTTGCCCTTTATTCTCTTATAGGTGTATGTTGATTTTGCTTGCTAGTTGATTTTTGTTTTTATATGTCATGTGGCAATTGTCACCTTATCATTTTTGTCACATTGTCATGATGTTGTTATATTAAAATATAATTAATATCACATCAATAAAAAATATTATATCAATTTATTTAAAATGTCACGTTAACATATTTAATAATAAAAATTTAATAGTGTTAGAATTAAAAATTAAAATTAATAAATTAAAAAAATACAAAAACTCAATTTACATAAATTAAATTTACATTTTTTATAAAATATAAAAACTAATTTCGTAATTTAATTTAATTATTTTTACCTTTTAAAGGAACCACGTGAGCATTACAATTTAGAGATTTTATCATCATTGATGATTTATTGTGGACCTCAACTAAAAAGGAGAAAAGTTCATAAAAGAATGTAATTATGAGAAAAAAGAATTGTCTATGGCAAGAATTACGTAACATATCTAATGTTACATTAATTGCCTTTCTTATAAAATTACAGTTGAAAGAGGATTCATTGAACTCCCTATGCATCCTTATTGTAATGAGAAGAGAGCTGCATTGTATGTTTGCCTAATCATGACCCTTGTCATCTTCCTTTGTCTCTTCGGCTTTTTCATCCTTGTCGAAGAAAGATTCCACCTGTTTTTCCACATCGTCCACCGCGTCTTCTACCTGCATTTCCAGCATATACATAGTTTGGAATTAGTAGAAAATAATTAATTTTAACAAACATCCTAAAACAAGGAAAAGAAATTTAATTATATTAACAAACATAATCAATTGGAAAAAAATGCAAGTGCTTGCTGTTTTTGCCATCTGGATATGCGAAAGTAGACAACTAACATGTGCGTGGTGAGTACTTTCATTCTACATATATCAATTGTCAAACTGATATAAAACAATTAATTATTCCGATCAGACTACCAAACTAGACCAAGTCCGCTTCATTCCAAACAATTCAAATCAGAGGTTAATTGCTTCTTTTTGTCTTGGATTTGCAGTAGGATAAGACAGAAAACAGTGATGGGTTGAGTCGAAAGCAGCATTAATCATGTGCTCAAGCCACGTAGGATATACTTAATAAATACCAACTATCTAATCCTATATAGTTAATTAATTACATATTCTAGAAAACATGAGATTAGGTAAAAGCAAAGCAAGAAACCTTGTCGATGAATTCTCCTGCTAAACGTGCGTCGTCGGCTGTTTCTTCAGCAATATCTTCAACAAATTCAAGGGCATCTTTAAGTCTGCCTTCCGGTAGTTGATCACCTACCTTATCTGCTACTTTTTCCACTTGCTCGGCCACTTCTTCTATTATATCTGTTACGGTTTCGACCGTGTCTATTACAGTTTCAACTCTGTCTGTACACCATATAACATATCTAAAGTGAGGCTCAAGACAAGAACTATTAAACGATAAGCAACTTAAATTGACAAACATGATTTGACATGAATATTGATAATATAGCTTCTAGTCCTTACCTTTCAGTTTTAATAATGGCCCCCATTTGCCCCTCCAAAAGGGTAGGATTATACTGAACAGCATTCCCAGAATCCAAGGTTTCCTGCTAAAGGAAATCACTGTGAACAAACCATATTGCAATACGAGAGTCAAAATGCAGAATGTTGTAAGACTAACCAGGACCCAGGAGAAGGATCAGAAGGGATCGGAGGTCCTGATCCAACACCGCTGCAGACGACCATGTTCCTGTATCTGTCACTATTTGGCACTCTTAGACTGGTGCCCAGCGATTGCAACTTCTGATGGTTTCTTAGAATCTGATGTTTTCCCTTTTGTTTTGATATCACCAAGAGATGACTAAAACAGAGAATAGCAGGCTGGGATTTGGACGACGCCATTCGAAAGCACACAGCTTTGCAAGGAAGGATGGATCCTGAAGTCGACATAACTTTGTATGATTTCCTTAATGCCTATGAAATTGTTTACGTTTATGCAACAACAGAAAAATGAGAGAACTCACGCTGAAAGAGGTTAATATATAGACTACAGGCAGCTAACAGGAAGTTTCTTAAAGAAATCATTGCGTGTGGAATAAAAGGTAGAAACGGTCGAAACAAAATGTTTCATTTACTTGGCTGTTTGTTTACATGGAATAGGAAGAAAGACAATGTCATAAATTTCCTAAAGTCAATGAATCCCAATCCTCGTTTTCGTATGCTGAATTTTATTACCTTATTCAAATTTCTTAGATATTTCCTCATTTACCTACTTATCAATATTTCATATATATATTATTTTGGATAAGCAGAAATTCAGATTGCGTACATAACAAGCAGTTTTCTTCTTTTTATCAATTCATAACCAGCTGCCAGTTTGAAATGAGATGAATCCTAAAATTTTTTTTGCCAGGACTGCATGAAAGGGTTCTAAGAGGATAAAACCTAAAAAAATGCCAGTATTGTAATACATTGCAGCAAGAATTGCATGTCCTTGGCCAGACACAGTACATCAACTTGCAGACAAGCTTCCCTAGATTTGATAAAAAATGTAAATTAGCGCCTCATGTAACGTCAGCTGCCAGTTTGACGCCCAAATTTTTGCCTTTTACTTTCCAACTTGCTTTCTGATTTTAATCCTGAATAAATTATTAGTCATTAGGCACTAAGTCATGGGTCTAACACTGTTGTCTTTGTTAACGACCTTTTCTATACTACTCCAAGCCCAACAATTTCAGTAGATCCGTTTTCCCATTTTGGGCTAAGTTAATATTTACCTCTTTTGGGCTAAGTCGAATTGGGGATAAACCAAACACTTTTTCCATTCCCTGCAAGCTTGTCACCGGATGAGCCTTTTGTGCATTCATAGGGACTAAAATTACGAGAGACACTAGCCGGTCTTGAGATCCTAAGTTTTTGAGCAGGACGTCCTAGTTATCTCAATCATTAAACATAGATTCTCATATTGTTTGGGGTTTTAATACAACAGGGTTAAAGGCTTCCTCCTCTGCATCTCTAAGGTCCAGAAAGCTCGATATATATGAATCAAATAAAAGTCAAGCTCACTTCTTGTTAATGATTGCATGTGGTTGGCCTGCAAACAAATCGCAGCATGCCCGCTGCCAGGCTAATGCTTGTGTACCGTGCAGACAGGCTTACATATACGAGCCCTTGGCCTATTGTCAAGCTAAAAATCCACAGAATCATGACTCAGAGGATTCAAATTCACAATTTTAATCCATCTGCATCAAAAGATCATTTCAATTAGACCAGCAGCTGGATTCACAGCTTGCTACTTTTATTTACAACTCTGATATTTAATTTCTTTTTTCAATCTAAAAACCTGAGGAGGCACTCTATTTCATCACTGAAGGCCAGGTTTGAGGTCAATAAGAATAATTAAGAAGGAGAAATAAGATTAAGAATATACTTACAGCAGATATGAGGTCCATTTCAACTTGACAAGTACACAATATCCCCTAACTATGACCCTAGGGAAACCCGACCAGAGATATAGTTAAATGCGCTTAATCAAAGATGTAATATGATCATCATGATTAGGACCAGCTACCAGAAAACGGCAAGATTGTGGAAAATTTGATCCACCATGAGTAAATTATAATAAAAGTCTGAAGTCATGGCTCATAGTGACATCTTCTGTCAATATGTTGTATAAATCTACTTTATTCATATGAAAAGAGCATGAGTCAAGAGACTGTAATACTCAGCTTTCCTAACAAAGTAAATTAAACTTCATTAGTATAGCTAAAAAAACACTTTGACAGAAAAATAACAATAGTAAGGAAATAGTTAAGGTTCTGATTAGCACTCATGAGCAAAACACAGAATAAAATGAATGATAGAGAAATCATTTAAACTTCAGAGGATGAGCTAATTGGCTATGTAATCTGTGCAAAGATTAACTGAGACCTAAATTCTTGTAATGCCAATTGGTAAAAACAACCAAACACATACACATCAATCTACTCCTTACTAAACCCTGAAAGAGACAAGTTTCTTAATTTTCTTCATTTCTTCTCTTCCAATTCAAACCAAAGTTTTACGTTTACAATTCATTAGTCTTTCTTTCTTTCATCTTTCTTCAATCCTTTCTTCCAAGCAATGAAAAACAGAAAGCTTTTTCCGACTTTTACAGAAACAAACCAAACTGTAGACTGCCATGGCTTCTGTGATCCTGCCTGCCCTTACAACTGCTACCCTTACCCTGACTATTATTATCTACCTCCACCGCCACCTCCTTCTCTCTCAGATCAAAACCATTACATCTCACCTTATGTGATCATCTTAGTTTCCGTACTTGCCAGTTTCTTCCTTCTTATTGGCTACTATGTCATTATAGTCAAGTCATGTTTTGGTTTGTGCTGGTCAAGGAATAACAGGCAACCACAAGCTCAAACTGATGGTTCCGATGAAGAGTTTCTTGATGAGAATCGAGTTGATCATCCTATTTGGTTCATCACCACTGTTGGTTTGCAACAATCAATCATAAATTCGATCACCGTTTGTAAGTACAAGAAGGGTGAGGGTTTGATTGAAGGGACAGAATGTTCAGTATGCTTGAATGAGTTTCAAGAGGAGGAGACAGTCAGGTTATTGCCTAAATGTAACCATGCTTTTCATATTTCCTGTATTGATACTTGGCTAGGGGCTCACACTAATTGTCCCTTGTGTCGAGCACATATTGTCTTTGATGCTGTTTGTGCCCCACCAACTTCTGCGGATCAAAATTCTAATAATATGGAGCTAGTCGCCGATAACCGGATAGAAAATTCTGAGATTGGAGGTGAACTGAGTAGTCAGAATCAGGGGAGGAACAGTGAGCTTTGTGAAAACAGGGCCAGAGCAGACGCTTCAAGTGAATTGCCAGAGGCTAATGACCAAAGAATTTTAAAGGAGGGTGTCTATTATGAGGAAAATGGCACTTTGGAAGTCAGTGATTGCATTGACAGTAGCCAGGCTGTGGCTAAGGAGATACAACAAATAAAAAGGTGCGTTTCGATGGATTCTTCTTCAGCTGCAAGTTTGTTTCTCGGTTTGGCAAATTTATGTCCTCGTAAATCAGAAGGAAGTTCTTTTGATCATCCAGAGGATGTTGAGAACCCACATTCAAGCATCATTCCAAAGCAAGATGAGGGTAACTCAAGCGAGTTTAGGCTGATGGGTAATTCTTCCATTGCTCAGCATCTTCATTTAAGTCCTGTTCCCATGAAAAGATCATTCTCCTGTGGCGGAAGGTTTTTCTCATCCAAACGTAGCCGCAGCATGAATTCAATACTTCCGCTGTAAAGGTTTTTTACTCTTTTAGATATAGTTTTGGCTTTCTGAGTGCGATATTTGTTAAAAAGAGAAACTGTATGCAGCATGCACCCTCTTTAAATTTGGGGTTGTTTTTTTCTGCTTCTCCACCAAAGCATGGAACTCAAGCCTTATGATGCTGAGCTACCACCAGAGGAATATTAAAGAGACTTCTCTTTTCAGGAGAATAAATTTCATGTATTTGCCTTGGTTTCGAATGCTGAAGTAGAACTTGATTGAAGCTTCAACTTGAACATAACCGATAACTATATGCAAGAACTCATTATGTCACTGCTGTTATTCAGTAATGAGAAAAGACAAAATATTTGCACAAGAAATGTTTCTGCAGAGATAAAGCAATTGCTTTCAAGTTTCAGCTTTGATTTTCACTTTTTTTTTTACTAATTTGAATGATGAACTTTCATCCATTGATGATTATGGTAGACTTATATGAAACTATTAGCTTAAGAAAAATAAACATACAATGAACAATTAACAATCTAACCATTACCATAACGTATAACATTCAATGACTATTCTAATATGCTAAAACGTGTTAAAGGTTTAAACCAGTTCTTGCACATCTTTTTTCTATAGTTAGGTATGTTTAGGTGATAATATATAGTTCTAAAAGCAAACCCTGTTGATTTTTCTTCGGAGAAACTAGCAATAGTTTAAACCGACGAGAAGTTTAAAGTATATGAAGGTTGTTATGTTATCTAAATCAAGCCTGTTTATATGCTTGAAAGCTCCATTGACCGAACCATTAGTTAGAGATTTACGTTTTCATAGTAATACTGTATAGAAACCGTAAAGTAATGGACGAAAATCAAGCAGTCTTGTACTCTTTTCCCAAGTTTAAAACAAGAAGACAAGAACCAATAATTTATAGGTTGCTTCGAAACCTGGTATAGCCACTGTCTTGGTTACTGGTACATGCAACCAAAAACAGTCAATTTCCTTCTGCAGTCAATGCTTGCCTAATTCTGATGACATGGGGTTTTTCTTCCCCTTTCAGTTTTCCATCATGGCCTAATTGCCATCTACTCAATCAACATCCCTTTACTCTAAATATGATGATCTCAGCTCATAGCTTCTCAATTTGTGCATGTCTAACATGGCAGGGTTCATAGCAATACGATTTGCATGTCTTAACAGATCTGAATGGTTGCTTCTCCAACCATGAAGTGATGCTAATTCAATAACTTATCGAAAGCCCTTTGATTATGCTTGAAGCCTTGCCCTGAACCCAGTCTTTAGAGCCAGAGGTTAGTCGTGCAAACTGAGCCCAACCAAGTCGAACTTTCTCTGATTCGGTTTGGCTACAGTGTTGCTAAATTGGAAAATAAACTGAGTCACTTTCAACTCGAGCTCGAAAAACTTACCCGACTTCAAGCCTAGCTCGGGCTCTTGACATTGTGGGCTTTGAAACAGAGCTTCATAGGCCAACATATATGGGCCATAGGGGATCAAATATGAAATAAAATTGCAATTTGCAAAAATTTTAGAATGATCTGAAAATATATTTTAAATTAAATTCTTATTTATTAAATGATATTGCCACTGCCAATGAGACTTTATTAGTTTATTGGGTATCTACTAAATTTATTGATACATTGTGTTATGGGGTTAATTAGTGAATATCCATGAGTTGAACTCATTTATGTTTAAACTTGACTCATAAACAAATCGACTCTCTATTCATTCTGGTGTTCTTTTAGAGCCCTTGACTTCAACATTTCGTACCTGCATTTGTGTTTGTTGGAAATCATGATTAAGTATAACAGCCATGTGCATGCACTAGGTTGTTTTGTTGCAGAGCTATTTTAAAACCAAAATCTCCGCAACTGAAAGATCTCATCAGATCTCTAAAGTTGACTTAATTGTGTAGTATTCGGTATTCCTCAAGAAATTAGTTCTAAAAGGAGTGATTCAATTCAATATATCCTCCAATAAGCACGGAGACAGATGGATTCGCAGCTTGCTACTTCCATTTAGTACTCTGATATTCAATCTTTTCCATCCAAAAACCTGAGGAGGCGCTCTATTTCATCACTCAAGGCCAGGTTTGAGGTCAATACGAATAATTAAGGACAATAAATAAATAAAGGTTAGGAATATACTTCTAGCAGATATGAGGTCCATTTCGATTTGACGAGTACAAAATATTCCCCCCCTCCCCTAACTAATACGACCCCAAGGGAACCCTATCAGAGATAACGCGCTTAATCAAGAAAGTCATAGCTTGCAGTGGCATCTTATGTCAATAGCTTGTATAAGTGTACTTTATTCATATGGCTAGAAGGATGAGTCAAGAGACTGTAATACTTAGCTTTCCCAACAAAGTAAAATATAGCGGAAAAACACTTTGACAGAAAACACAACAACAATAAGGTTCTGATCAGCACTCGTGCGGAAAACACAGTGTTGATCCTCAATAATGTGTTGTCGTCATGGCCCTGATGTGCAACCTCCATTATGTCGTAATGAAAAACTCTTCACTTTCTGTCTCTGGTCATGTTCTTCGTATGTCATGGTGTTTTGGATATCAGGGTCTTGAATTAGTTATAGTTGAGAAGCCAGCTTGGACTTGCTTAGTGGGCCATTTGGCCTTGCTTCATTGTTTGAATGAAGAAAAATATAGCTTTTGGATGTTGACACTATTGCTTTTCACAATAGTTGGGTCAACTAGGCTCTTTGATTAAAATTGTCATTGCATTAGTTAAATAGTGAAGATGAGAGTGTCGATCCCGCTCTTAAGATTTAGAGGAACATGTCCCGGGGGTCGGCTCAACCCAGATAATAGGTCAGGCTGCTGTCCTTTTGTCCCTTACATGCCTTATCACATAAAGTGTGGCAAATGCCTGGTGGATGCTGGGGCCGACTCTGCTTTTCATAGAGTACATAGAAAAAATAGTCCTTTTCTCGAGGACGTATTCATTTTGGTACTACTCTTTGGCAAAGATGGTGCGATGATGAGTTTGGAAGCTGTTCAGTTGTCACCTCCATGGCCATTAATTTTCAGGATTGATTCTTCTCGCGCATTGTTGGTCTGCATCTCAATGATAGTGAAAAAAATGGTTAGAAGTAAAGGTTATTGAAAATTATACCTGAAAATCAATTTTAGTTTTGCTTGCTAACTGAAAATTAGCTTTTCAAAAGATAATATTTTTTATTATTTAGATGAGATTTCAAACGAAAACATTTTTCTTTGTATTTACACAACTTTTCCTCCATTAACGTAATTTTTTTCATAAGATTTCTAATGTACACTATACAAGATGAACAAAATCAAACAAAAATGACCACAAATTCATATTTTTCATTATCCTCAAATTCTTTCATGATTTTTACAAACCAAATCAAAGAAAAACCCTCAAAGTGTATTGAAGCCCTTTGTACAAATCAATTACTCAACACATAGCCCGTAGGTTTCATTAATCTCAGCCGGCTTGCAGAGGAACAGAGTAAAAGTGGTGGACGTGGACAGAGACAAGTCGAGGAGTTTGAGAATCTATATATAGCATGATTATTGTCGAACAAATTGATAATCCATGATAACTTTAATGGCTCATAAATGATTCTCGGGATATCTATGTCCAAAACCCATTGTCCCCCTACGCAAAAGCCCCTACAAACTTAGGTACGAGTCTGGGCATGTGCATGCAAAGGCAGGAAGGGAGTAGGGGACCCTGTCCCCATCATCAATCATACTTGTAGGTGACGTCAAATATTGAAAACACCTCCCATCCCATCCATGGCGTCACGTTCAGAAAGCTTTCGCTGCTCACTTCCCCTTCGAGCCTTCTTGGCCTTCTTTCCGTTCCCCTTACCTCACACTCCATCCAGTATTCAACCCATCAAAGAAAAGCAGCTTTTTTTTCTGTTATGGCCATTGGCTTGGCTTTTTGATGAGAAAATTTAAGGCAAGGCAGTTGACACGGTAGGAGGTACTGTAATAAATATAAAGAGTAATACAATCAGTTACTCTGTCTTCAAGCTGCAGGAAATTCTCCAATCCAACAAAGATGCGTGCGTTGGATTTGCTTTGGAGTTTGGGAAGGACACTCATTTACATTTTACACCAAGAGCAGAAACACTTAAGATTCTATATATAAACATATGGTAGTAGTATATGATTACATATATAGAAATAGAAATGGGGTCCTAATAATACAAGATCTTAACAATCTAGCTGCCAAGATTCTCCAGGGGCTCTGATGGGAGGATCTAACATCATCTGGACGCCGGCCCTATTGAAAGCAATTGAAGTGGACATGTCATGGACAGTAGCGTCCCCAGCATTAACGCCTTCGGAGAACCCCAACACACTACAATCCATCTCAAAAAACAAGGGATTTTGACATGGGTTCGGATGAATCTTGTCCATCCAGTTCAAGCTGGCATCAGGCAGATGGAAATGGGAAAAGTTAGCCTCTGTCTTGCACTGTTTGGGAATAGTGGCTTGTTCCTTTAAAATGCAATTTTGATGTGAGAGGAGGGACTTGAAGAGCATCGATGCTGATGGGTTGCTGGTGTCTGTGGCAGCGTTCTTGTCGGTTGTGTTGGTTGTGGAGGAAGTGATTGTGGTGGGATTGGCTGAAAAGGAGGGTTGGACTTGGAGCCCGTCAGCTGGGAAGAGTGGGGTTTGGGAGACAACTGGGTTTATTAGGCTTTTCAGGTCATTTTCTTGGCGGTGAATCACAAAAGAGTTCTGGGCCTGCATTGGCGTTTGAGATTGAGATTCTAAGAATGGTGTTGGGGTTTCGAGCAGCGGAGGCAAGGAACTCGCTGGAGACGAAGAAACTTCCAATATAAAGCTTTGTCCTTGAGCAAGGGCAGTTTTCTTCTCACCTGTTTTGTGAAATATTCTGCAAATCACCCATTCTTCCTGCAAAATAACCATTGAAAAGAACATACTCTACTAGTAAGTATTGACAATCCAAAAAAGAATTAAGTACAAACAAATCAGCTTATATTCTAGCCTTCTAGGAAAGAAAAAGAACGACGAAATGGAATAGGATTTAATGAGATCCTTTAGTTTAGAATGTTTTCATGTTGAACTTCAAGAATCATGTACACATTTCAGTGTTTGCTTAGCCTTTGTAGAATTTTGTATACTTGGTCATGCATGTTTAGTGCAGAAACAAACTAGTTGTATGCTTAAGATAATGAAGACCAGATCAGAAGGTGTAAGCGGAGTGGTGACCCAAAGGAAAAAACAGAAACGCCAGCTGCTTCTGACAACCATATGGCACTGAGTAAAATCAAACCAATCACATCAAAAACTACCCCGGTGAATAATAATAAGGTGAAAATTGTCAAGTCGGCATGCACAAGGAGTGCAGAGTTTGATAGTTTGGTATGACAGAAAAGAGTTTTTGTAGAAGTTGTGGGATAATAAGTCAACCCAGAACGCGACAAAAAGAGGGAGGAGGGTCTGGGTGTATGCCAGGGGAAATAGCTTGATTCCCACGGCGCACGTGTGGCCCATAATTACCTTGCACGCGTGGCGGTAGGAGAAGTCACCGTCCAAACGGTACTCGTGCATGACCCACTTGGTCTTCTCGCCACGGGGGGCTCTGCCCCTGTAGAAAACGAGGGTTTTTTTCATGCCTAGAAGGGCTCCACTTGAGGCACTGTACACTTCCCTATCTTTGCCTGTGGCTTTCCAGTACCCAGCTCCGGTGGCTCTATTAGTTCTCAGACCAGTCGGGTATTTCCTGTCTCTCAGGCTGAAGAAGTACCACTCCCTTTCCCCCATTTTGGCCACATCTGAATCAAAACCCACAGTGTAATTGTAGTTAAGACCAAGATTTATAGACTATTTATATTCTACAATTCGATAATCCCCTCCCACTGCATCTCTCAAATTCACATTTATTACATGAATGATATATTGTCAGCAGTTGATGCTATTAGAGCCTTTCCAGGAATTAAATTAAAGACTGATTTTTTAACCAAAAATGAATGGTGTGGAGCGGATCAAAGGGAATGTGTGTATGATACTCAACTGCTTGACACTGACGAGGGCTTTAATTTTTCCAGTATAAATATATGTCTGAGGACAAAGAATGAAATAACTAAAGACATGTGCTACATGTCTCAGAATTTTGATTCAACGCTTACAAGGCGAGCCTTAGGTAAGGGCTCTCCGGTCTAGAATGAGTATTCAGAACCATTGTAACAGGGATTTCCTGCAATCATACTTACGAAACATAGTGCAAATCAAGCTTTACTACAAAGCTCTTGGTCTGTGTTTCAAAATCCAAGGCTCAGGCTCAGCCATACTTAACTGTTCTTTCTCCGAGACTCTTTTAAGACCCAGAACAAGGATGCAGCAGGATGATTAAGGCATATGAAGATCAGAGGTAACTTTAATTCGTAAACTATAGCTTGACTAGTCTATCTTGTCCTCCACTCAGAAAGAAATCAGCATTTTCTTCTAGCTTGAGAAAGAAAGGAAAGAGAAAAAGAGCTTTTTCTCAGCTAAGAGGAAAAAGGAAAAGGAACTCATCTGAGGAATCTAGAAACATGTCAAGCCAGTAACATGCTAGAGAATGCCATGATGTAAAGCGGATGGAGAATATTCTTGGATATTTTCATATAATCATACCATTAATTTTGACTTAGGAGAGAAGCAAGCATGTACCTGGAAGCTCCCAAGGTTCACATCTATTAAGATCAACCTCAGCGATCTCCACTCCGCAAAAGCTCCCGTTAAACACCTTTGAAGCCAAATAGAAAGTTATCAGTTCTTCATCGGTAGGGTGAAACCTAAACCCCGGCGGCAAACCCTGCTCGTTTAATTCTTCCCCAGCAAGTTCACTTAAAAGCTCCTCAACTGATAACATCTTCTCGCACACACAACTAATGTCCCGTAATGGGAATAAGAGAGGGAGGGTGAACAAGATTATGATCTGCAATAAAAGGGCACTTGTGATTGTGAATGAATGCGCAGCGAGAGGTTTTATAAACATGCAGTACATGAAGAGAAGAACTAAAAGTGAAGGAGAACAGAAACCATTCTGAGGAGGGCTAAGGGGTGGAGAAAGATTTAGGCTGTCAAAAGGCTATGGGGGGCCCTACAAAAGCGCACCTGAAAGGCTTCTTAGACAGGGGAAGAGAAAATTTAAAAGTAGTTTTTCCGGAAAAACAAGAGAGATTGAGGTGAAATAGAGAGGAGAGGGTAGTAAATGCAAAGTTGGTTGCAGAGTCCAGAGATTTATGCGTGCGTATGTGAGCATATTAAGAGAGAGAGAAAGAGAAATGAGTCAGGTTCTCAGATGGATAACACGAGGGCAGCTCGCAGAACAGTGAGATCATCATCACTTAATTCATTTTTATGCACAAAATATAATTTTAGTTTAGTTGTACAACAAGATTGCCAAATCCAGAACACCGTAGCAGTAGTTCTTTACCTCTTTTCCTTTCTCTTCTTTTAATCTGTTTTGTGGATATTTACGGATTAAAATTTATCTTTCCACACCTTTGCTTTTTTAGTTTTTAAGTTGTGAAAGGCCATTGGCAATTAATGTTGACTATCCTTCTCTTAATCTCTATAATTAAGTGGGAAAGCTTGCTGCCACACTTACAAGTTTCAAAGCTCTCTTTCCTAGTCTGTCATATCTTTGGTAATGGCGTGTGTTGTGCTCCGCGATGTAAGATCTTTTGGTTTTACACTGGGCTGTGGTAAAGGAAAGGCAGGTTAGAGATCTAGCGGAGATCAATGTCCACGTCATGGTGCAGACCAAAATAAAATACTACTCCGACTGATCATTTGGTGAATTAATTTATACAAATAACCCCAAGCTTTGTAATTTTGTTTGAGTTTAACAAGGTTAAACTCAAACATTTAGGAAGATACAACGTCATTAACTGTTCCAAGTCAAGTGAAGTGGATAAACTAACCTTGTTCTCCGTACTTAAGATCAGATGGAGCATCCTGGAATCCATGTTCTCCGTAACGGAGTAATGAGCTGATCAGGCTGATGATTTAAGGGCGGGGGGTGGGGGGCATTAAAGGGGCAGCTCTTCAAATGTCGGCGTTGCACGTGTAGCATGATCAGGTAATTAAAAGCGTGTCGTAGGCTGCCGCTGCCCCGCTGCTGCTGTCTTTCTCCCTCTATATGCTGTAGCAACTAAGCGTCTAGATCTTAGTGACTCACCCAAGTAAAAGATAACAACAGCCAGGATCTCCTGCACGTATATAGTAGTAAGTAATATATTTTCTGTTCAGATTACCCTCTCTCTATCTCTCTCTCAGATCATGCACGTAAAAAAATGTTTATTTTACATAAGCCTAGCTACGAACTGCTGCAACCCCTAGGTCCGTAATTGTAGCTATGCTTTTCAATGTGTTTTCTTTTTCCTTTCCTTACTGTTAGGGGCTCTCTCTTTCTCTCTCTCCTCTCTTTCTAGCTCTGATTATTGAGTACCTTTTTGCATAGCGTCTCTGTATGCGCTTCCCCTCGTGGGGGGAAAGAACAGGATACAGGATACAGGATGCAGGAAAACAAGGAACGCAAAACAAAAAAAATTCACAGCCCCATTCTACTCAAGTGGCCCACCAAGCAAAAGGAGTGGCCCAGTGAGCTTGGCCCACCGATTTATGGAGTCCATCCATACGGATACAGTTTTTATTTTTATATTAGCTAGGCGCCGCTGCAGCCTGCCGTGCCGGGGTTTTGGCAGTGCTATTGGTTACTCCGCTTAACTACATAAATAGCCTCCATGCAATAAATTCTTTGCAACGGCCTTAAACAAGTAAGCCAATGCATTAACAAATTAATTACTTTCTTGATTTCCTCTGCTTTACTCCCTCCATCTCTTTCTCTTCAAACAATGCATTGCAAGACCCGAATTGAGATGATTACTTGAATATGTGAGGCTAATATTATTTAAATTTTATTCAAATTCGATTATAAGATATTTTATTCTTATTTAATCAGATAAGATAATATAAGATATTTGATTACAAAATACTCATTTTGTATTTCTTTTGCCTTGGTTTATCCCAATCAATTCTATGCAAACATTTTTCATGAAGTAAATACTGGACTTACAATTAAGATGGATCTTGACAATGACAAAATTACAAGACGATGGATGGAGGACACAGGCAGTTCCCCACCTCTTTTTATTTTGTGGTTGTTCCTTTGGATATATAGTATATAAAATGTAAGTTTATGTATAAGATAAGATGACAATAAATCAATGAAATGGTCAGTGAGTAAGGACGTACGTGCAGGTGCAGGCAGGTGCAGCAGTAGCACCGGCCTCAACGCAGGAAGAGACTAAGGAGAAGGACATGTCAAGGTAGAAAAAAGGCAGTCTCATTATTACTTATTCAATTCAAGAGCGGCTCTTTTACCTCTTTGCAGTATACCGAATGCATTCCCATCTCTCAATCATAGACCTACCCTTTTCTGCCAATGCAATAGGGCTAAAACCCCACTTTATCTTTTTTCCCCATATCCGTACATTTTCATTCAATATTTGGAATTTGCAACATATGAATTATTGAACAGGGTCTGGGGGGACCTGTGATTCTTTCGTGGTTTTTTTTTTTTTTTTTTTAAATATGTTGGTTGCCAAAAAATAAATGAAATCAGTGAAATAATTATAATGGAATCCAAAGTATGTACCAAGTTGCATTTTCCTCTCAAACATAATACAGTCAAAGTCACAATAAAAGCGAACAAGAAGAATTAAAACTCTAGCGAGTCTTAAAGTCTAAAGTCTACAGTCTAAGGCCCTGGCCCTGGCCCTGGCCCCTTCTATGCTTTGACCAATAATCAAAAGTAAAAAACGTTAATGTGTATTTTGATTTGAAATAGTTTAAAGAGGGGACAGTAAATAAACAAAAATGAAAAAAAAATCCAAAACTAAAAGTATACAAATATAATAGTAAATCATGCTCATAGCCCTCAACGTTTGAGTCAGGTATCATTTTTGTCCTTGCAATTTAAAAAATTATTTATTGATATTTATACTTACAATTTTATAACAAAAAAAAAATCATTCGCTTAATATTTTTTGTTAAATGTCACCACTCACATGTCAATTAATGAGTTCAAAATTGATTTGTTAAAAAATATTTGTTTAATTTTATTGTGTCTGTAATCTATATAAGGATTATATAGGTGCATTAAACTTATAAAGAAAAATTCTAACAAAACAATATCGTACATATTAATTAATTGATATGTCAATTGTTATGTGATATCAATAATGAAATAACGGTCAAATCATTTTCAAGTTATAATATTAAAAATATAAGTATCAATAAATAAATTTTAAATTGTAAAGATCAAAATCATACATGACTCAACCTTTGAAAACAAAGGGATTTAATAACTTACACAAAGAAGAAATCCCGGAGCAAGAACATAAGTGATGTAGAACGCTGGCCCTTATAAACACAGATGTAGATGTAAAAGCGCACGTGTGCAGTGAAACTAGGACGTAGGAACTAACAAGCCAAGCCAAACGCAAATGTCCCAAACCGCAGTCTCTGCAGAATACACGTGGGACTTTTAGACGGGCACCGCACTTTTGCTTTTAGTTGATTTTTTTTTCAAAAGTAGGGACCAGACCCAGACCCATCACCGCCCTTTGGACTGGACGGTCTAGAGTCTGGACCCAGACCCATTCTCTCTCTCTCTCTCTCTCTCTCTCCCTCGCTTGTCGTTTTATATTTCTCTGAGGACCCTACTTCTGCAGGCTGACCTTTGTAAAATTATAGGGGCAATGGTAGAATAAAATGGCATCCAACATCCACCCCTCCCTCCCTTTCTCTGCAGTTAATCCCCAGGCTTTTGTTCTTATTTTCTCTTCATCTAAATCTAAAGTATAATGAATCTAAGATTCAAAGGAATTCGGAAGGCATTTTAAAGGGATGCGTTTGGACGAGAGATTTTGAAATAAAAAATATTGAAATTTAAGATAAAAAAGTTTGCATACCCCAATGCATGTACCATGTGGATTGATAGGCTCATAGAGTCGCATGCAGACAACTCGTGAGAACTGTTCAGTTTTCCTAAAAAGGAGGTAGGAATTGTAGCACCACAGGGAAGGTACCAAAGCTGATTTCAATGTTAACTAAACAGGGAAAAAGCGCTAATATCAATATATTTAATTATTAAAAGAGATACTGATAAATTTGATGAATTTGTTCACCCAAATTTTGCAGAAATACATCTTGGGGGGACGATACTCTAATAGCACAATGATTCCTAAACTGTTATTGTGACGTCCGTACTACTCAAGCTTACTTTCTGCTGACAAGGTGCTCTCTCTACTTTATCTTTTTAAACCCATCTTTCTACTTTTTGATTGATGCTTAGGCTGTTAACAGGTTTTTCTGCAAATTGCACTGACCAAAGCGACAACGTGAAAGAGGCCTCAGCACCTCTTAAATTATATGATTAGGCTACCTGTTAGTGTTACACATCATGGTTATCTCTTTCCCTATATGTGGCTGCCGTGAAAGTTGAAACGCTTTATGAAAATTTCTTATTAAACAATTAAATCAGGAAAGTTGGTTCTGTAAAATGATAAAAGTAGTTTTGCTGGGGAATTAGCACATGATGGGTAGGTAAGTCGCTGCCAGTTTGCGGGTGGCATGAATTTACCGTAATCTCATTTCTAATTACGATTTGGTGACTTGACTAGGTATTGATGTTATTCACTGCAACTCGGTCTTCTCACCTACCCCCGACAATGAATGAATGGTGAAAAGGAAAAATGTAAAGGCCAAGTCAAAAAGAAAATTAATTAACCACTCTATTGGTATTTGCTAACAAATTAAAGCATACATATGATCAAATATCCAAAGAGTTCTCACATGCTGCAAGGTACGTACGTGTTTACCTTTGATTCGATAATGAGTTTGTTTCTCCAAAATGTATTCGAAAGCTACGTTGGTGAGTACCCACGTTTGAGATTTTTTATTAAATTATGTCCAATTCCCTATGCCTCTGTATAAGAATCTAACTTTATCTCCTCTTGGCTTCGGTTAAGAAACTTCCACCTCTGCGTTAAGGTGTCATGATGAACATATAGAAAGACGATTACCTCTCTAATTAATAGGTTAAGTTTCCAGTTGATGTCCAAGCTCATGACAAAAGGCTACGAATGAAGAATTGTTTAAGTAAGTTTGATAATATATACCAGTACTGTACCACCGAACAAAAGTGATCAAGGGAATAGATCATAAACTTGGAGTCAACGCCAGCTTAAAAACCAACCTTAAAGATTAAGAATGATGCAGGACCATTCCCAACAACCTTACTTGGAAGCAATACATGAATCATAACCTGTATAAACCATCCATATCTGGCCCTTCGTCTTCAATACTATATGAATCTGTTTTAGGAAGTAACAAAAGTCCTAGCTGAAAATGGCATTCTCCTCAATTTCTAAGATCTTCCTGGTATCCTTTTCTTTGTGTCTCTTTGCATGTTCAGCTTTAGCTCATGATTTTTCAATCTTGGGCTATTCGCCAGATGATTTGACATCCACGGACAAGCTCATCGACCTATTTGAGTCGTGGATGTCAAAACATAAAAAGGTTTACGAGAGCATCGAGGAAAAGTTGCATAGGTTTGATATTTTTAAGGATAACCTAATGCACATCGATGAGACTAATAAGAAGATCAGTAACTACTGGCTTGGACTGAATGAGTTCGCAGATTTGAGCCATGAAGAGTTTAAAAAGATGTATCTGGGCCTGAAAGTCGACTTGAGTAGAATAAGTGGAAGGAGCGAGTCTGATGAAGAGTTTACTTATAGGGAAGTTATGGATTTGCCAAAGTCTGTGGATTGGAGAAAGAAAGGAGCTGTTACTCGCGTCAAGAACCAAGGATCATGTGGTAAGCCTCATGCACTGCACTCTCTTTAATACAAAAACATGCGCAAGTGTATTTGTATAATTACTGTTGGATTTTTGAGTAAATCAAATGCAGGTAGTTGCTGGGCATTTTCAACTGTCGCTGCAGTGGAGGGTATAAACCAGATTGTTACGGGAAATTTGACTTCACTCTCCGAGCAAGAGCTGATTGATTGTGATACTACCTACAACAATGGGTGCAATGGAGGCCTGATGGACAATGCATTTGCCTACATTATCGCCAATGGTGGACTTCACAGGGAAGACGACTACCCTTATATCATGGAGGAAGGCACTTGCGAGATGAGAAAGGTTAAATTCTTACAAATCCCATAACCAATTTAGGCCTAGAAATTAGTAATCAACTTAATTATAGCAGAAAGATTTATGCTTGTATTGATGTAGCCAGCCTGTTCAAATTTCAAAGAGCAGTAAGGCAGATGGCCCGTATACAGTCTGAAACTTATTTTCTCTCTTCCAGGAACAATCGAACCTTGTAACCATCAGTGGGTATCGGGACGTACCAAAGAACAACGAGGAGAGTCTGCTGAAGGCACTTGCAAACCAGCCTGTGAGCGTGGCCATTCAGGCTTCTGGTAGAGACTTCCAATTCTATAGCGGGGTAAGTCAACAAACACTAGCTGATTTCCAGTTCCATTGGACGACCAATGTTTTAATCCCTTTACTTAATCAGGGAGTTTTTGACGGGCATTGTGGAACCCAAGTGGACCATGGAGTGGCAGCTGTTGGGTATGGGTCAACCAGCAGGGGCTTGGATTACATAATAGTCAAGAACTCGTGGGGACCAAGATGGGGTGAGAAGGGCTACATAAGGATGAAGAGGAACACTAAAAAGCTTGAAGGGCTTTGCGGAATCAACAAAATGGCTTCTTATCCTATCAAAAAGAAGTGAAATTAAAGGCTCCCTATGTTGATTTCGGTATTAATATTGTTATATTAAGTATATAATGACGTTCTCTTTTCCTTTCTTTCTTATTTTTTTTCCCATATTTTGCTGATAAATATTTTGATTGCCTTTAAACATACGCTACCTTGATTAAAGGTAAATTTCCTTCATCTTATTTTCTTAGATTTTTTACTTACATTAGACAATACAGAGTAATTTTATCTGATCGTGTCTCATTGGGATTGCATTACATTTTTAAACATGTTTTCTTTCTTTATTTGGATAAGAATTAATTTTAAAATTATTAGTCTATAAATTGATGGTGAAGTTTGAAATTTTGAAAACTTGATTATATTTTGCTTTCAAAGTAGCTTTGTGAGATTAATCTTTAAACCAAAGAAACTGAAAATATATTAATTAGTGGAGTGGTGCAAGTACATGCGTTTATCAGAATTCGCAAGGGAGTATTGATAACATGTTAATAATACATGCTTAGTATGTGAGAAAAATAAGTATAAAACAAAAATACTATGTGACAAATTTACATTACCTATGGAATAGGAAAGGTAACAAAGTTTCAAGCTTGGCATATATGACACAAGGGATTTCATTTCGGTGAATGAGAAGCGATTCCGTGGGTTTGCCAATCTAAAAATCCTGACCTATAAAGCATATGTATTTTCTCTGTAACATGTACAACAAGACATGAACTCTCGAAAAGGAACACATTGAAAAGAGAAGCTTTAATTCAATGTCGAGCTAGGCATAGCCGTCATCAGGCAACAGTGGTTTCATTGTTAAGAGACGAGAAGGAGGAATGCCTCCGCAAACTTGCAGTGCCGGTGAGGCCACCCAGGATATATTGTTCGCCGCTAGACTCATCTTCGTTCTCATTGTCCTCGAGGGACCTTCCCATGGTTTCCCGTGTGAAGAAATAAGTCACCGCCAATCCAACGAGACACACCGCACCTAAGAACACTAATGCCACAGTCATTCTCAGGGGGCTTGGCTTGCCATCACTGTTTTGATTCTGCGAAGCCCACAAAAAGCCAACTGTCCCGATGATGGCGCCGACCTTCCCCACGGCCCCGGAAATGCCATGGCAGGTTGATCTAAATCCTGCCGGAAATAATTCAGCAGGGACTATAAAAGTGGTGGTGTTTGGTCCAAAATTAGAGAAGAAGAAACTGAGCGCATAGAGGGCCATGAATCCAACACCTATGTTTTCACTCCAGTAGTATTTGTAGGGGATACCAATTGCGAAATAAACCATTGCCATGAAGAAAAAGCCTATCATTTGGATTTTGACTCTTCCAATGCGATCAATGAAATTTACGGTGACCCAATAACCTGGAATTGTAGAGCAGATTGCAAGAATTGCTTGGAATCGAGCAACTTTAAAAGCGAGCTCATACCCGTTCAAACCATTGCCGTCTTTTACAAAGCGATGATAAATCTGAGATTGGAAGAGGTTGCTACTGTAAAAGACAACATCAACAAGAAACCAGGATGCGGCACAAGAGAAGAGATCACGGCCGTGGCGACGGAAGAATCGTTTGGAGAGAAGAGGATAGGATGGAGGATTTGATGGCAATGGGGAGTCTTCTGCAATTTGACTCATCGGGACGTCTAACACTTTCTTCATGTCAATGGCTGCCTGTAGAACATTTTGTTCCACGAGAGCTGTATATCTAGGAAAATCACGTAAACGACAAAGGAAAAAAAAAAGAAGATAATCAATTTCAAATGTGTTATCTTTAGCTACATGTAAATCATGCAAGAACAGTACGTTATCAATTCTGACGCTTGCCTTTCCATGCTATTTCTGTCTAAAATTTCAAAGTTTACCGACGCCTCTTTCGGACTGAAAAAGCATTTAATTTTCTTCCTTCCATTTCATAATATAGAAAGGTTTGGCAATAGTTGGCATAGAATTAAAAAGTAAAGTCATCCGTTTCGGTAGAAAGCTTTCTATATGTGCATAATTGGTCTGTTCATATTATCAAAGTTCTCTTCCGCCCAAACACTGCTCCCCTCCACCTAACCCTTCAACTAACTTGACCATTTAAAACATGCAAACGCAAAAAACTTGACTAAAATATTTTGGAAACAATACATTTTGATTTGATCTTATTTTAATAATTTTCTGTTCTGAGTCTTGCTCCACTAAATCTTCTGTTGACGTCTTACTGGCTAGCTAGTTGTTTGTTCTTGGTTCATGATATCTTCCTACCTAGTAGTGGCATAATGGTTGAAATTTAGGCCTGGTAATAAAACTAAAAGAATCGAATTCTGATACTTCTAACCCAGCAGTAAATTATAGCAAGTAACCCGATTGGCCGATATAGTCATTGGCCAATGTTAGGATTTGGCATTTGCCCTGATGGATCCTAACCAGCAGGGATTCTAGTATTCTTCTTCTTTTTTAAGTGAAAAGCCAACAACCCACGAAAACCCAACTCATATAAAACAAACTTTAAATTTCTCATGACGAGTAGTGGTGGTGCAAGAAATTGAAAACTGGACTTAAAAATCAAAATCAGAATAGTAAAAAAGATTAGATGCAGTATAATTTAGTAGTAAACCTGGCGGTCTCGGGCATCATCATACGCCAATAATACGTCATGGCCGCTGGAATTGCACCCACCATGAGTATGAGCCTCCACGCGATATCGGCCTCCTCCGGAGTGTGACCATGCGACACATCCGATGCAGCTTCAAATATCTTACAGACCACAATCGTCACTATGGAGCTCGCCAAAATCCCGAACCCCTGCATCGAGAAGACAGCCGCTATAAAGGCGCCGCGCGTCTTCTTATTAGCAAACTCCGACATGATGGTTGCTGACAAGGGGTAGTCCCCTCCAATCCCTACTCCAAGCAAGAACCTGAAAAACCCCAAACTCACCAGAACGCAGTTTCTGGTCCTGCATATGGAAAAGCCGCAAGCAATGGAGCTGAGCACCATGATGGTCAGTGACAGCCCGTACATGCGGCGCCGTCCTATCCGATCGCCGAGCCTGCCAAACACCAATTGACCGATCACGGTCCCGAGAAGAGCTATAGCCACCAGGGCAGAGACGACAACAGTTGGGGTAGTCTTGTTCTTGTCTTGTATCCCCTCCGAGCGCACTCCTGATGTTTGATCGTAGTATATTCTTCCGATGAGCTTGATGATGGGAGGGATGCAGAAGAGGTCGTAGGCGTCGGTGAAGAGTCCCATGCCTGCGACGATGATTGCTTTGAAGTGGTACAGCTGGATTTTTGCTGCATCGAGGGCAGACAGGACTTTCAACGCCATTCCTGATTATTGGAAAAGCTATAGAGCGATAGAAGAGAGGAATTAATGTTTGCTATATAATTGCCAGGACCATATACAACTCCGAAAAGAGTAATTGCTTAGTGGTTTCGTGCGGAAAGGAGTTGATGTGATCCATGGGTGGCTGCTGACTAGCGTTGATGAATTCAAGTCATGATTATTCCAAAAGATGCGAATCAGTTAAACTCATGGGAATTTTTGCTTATTATTAATTGTTTTTGTTTGGTGAAGAGTTTAAACAGCTAAAGGTCGGACATTGCTTGATGTATGTTTGCTGTTGTAAGTACTTATGTCTGCTCGCTCCAAGGTTAATATATATTTTTTTGTTCTTTCTCATGGTGACACGCTGCATAATTAACTAAACTTAGAACACTTATAATATAAATATTTTTTTTTTCTCAACATTAAATAGTTCAACAATTTAACATATTTGTAAGTAGTGGTTATTTACAAGACTACTTTTCCCTTTAGATTAAGAATATTATATTTCACTAAAGTATTAAATCAAATAAATTACTATTTTTGTATACATCAATGATGGAATTAATTTAATTTAAATTGACGAGAAATAATTAATTAAACATACCTATCAAATGTTTGATGTGAAATGAAACGTAATAAAAACCGATGTAGGCATTTGAGGTAATGAAGAACTTTGAATATTCTGACGGTGGACCCGAAATTTAGACCGTGGCTTAGGGGTCGAGCCTGGATTGGCATCACTCTCAATTTTAATGTTAGCCAAGTACAACTCTCAATATGATTGGGTGGGAGAGGACAGCCAAGCTGAGTCTAGCGAAGTTTGATTTCTACTGGTTCGGTTACATTGGTTGAATTGTCTTTGCTTTCTTAGTGAAAACAGGGATTTGGGAATCCGAATTCCGTTTTGAATACGAGTCCAAGCAAGAAATAAGTCCCACTCCATTTGTCTTGAAGCTAGAGCCCACGAGGCACGAACGTAGGCCAGTGGTTGTCCACCTTGCGAGTGGCTGAAGCTGAACTAAGATCAGCCTCACCATTCCAAGCAGAAAGGACAAATCAAGAAGTTAAATGCAAGATTACAAGGGACAGAACACAATCAATTGGCCCCGCCAATACCGTTAGTTTCTTCCGGATTTGACTACGAAATAGCAACCTGGAAGCAAATTTCCACAAGCCTCGGCCCCCCCTAGAAACTTCAAACATAGTTCCTCGGTCCAACAGAGGAGGTGATGGTTGATTGCACAAAACAAATGTTAGCAATTTGAGGCAACTGATTAACGCTCTTGGGGAAGTCCAATGCTCAATTCCCTCCCCCTGTAGGCCAAATATAATGATAATCATAAATTCACATCAATGATCAACCTTGATGAGTAGCATTTTGGGCTAAGACTTGCCCGGTGTTTTTAGTTGGCAGCACTACACAGTCAAGCCCCGAAAATCATTTCTAGCTTGTTCAAGTAGAGCAATTGGCCAATCGATCAGCTGATATGAAAATTCTGCGTTTGACAGTACAGTTCACATTTTAAAACAGCAGCCTGTTTCAATCCATCAATCTATATAGAAGAAGAAGAAGAAAAAGAAGACGGCAACCACTTTCAGAAAAACAGGTTTTTCCAAAGATCTCAAAAAGGTAGGGACCAGCCATTGGCTGGATCACTTGGCCTAATGAATCTCACAGCCACCCCTTCCAGAATGCCATCACGACGGAACCTAGGAGAAAATAATCGGGGATCAACTGGTCCAGGCAGATTAAAGGAAATGGTGAACGGCCCAGGAGAGGACATTTGCTGAACTTTCGTCTGGCATATGCTCACTGATTGTTGTGTCAGTCCAGTGCCTTCTGTTACAATACCCTGTATAAGAACCTTTCCATCACATTGGACCTCACATTGCACCTTACCTGGTGGACAAGCATTACATACTTCAGTCATCTACTTATCTTCATTATAACTTTGTCAACAGGATTGCAAGGGTTCATACCACATGGCAATTTTGATTGTGTTTTTTTCAGAGCAATTACCCTAACGACGTCAATAGTAGTTCTAGGAAAAGTACTAAACAGCTACTTCACTGCACTGCGTTTTACATGCCATTATTATACATAGTTAAAGATAGAAAACTTACTTAGATCATTCCTGATACCAGGCAATGCAACTCGGAAAAGGAAGGCGCTTGGAGTGACACCAAGCTCAATAACACCAATAGCTGGTCCACCATCACATTCTTTTGCAGATTCAGTTGTTACAACAGGTACACCCATGATATCAACGTCCTTTTATACACGTCAACCACAAGATCTGTCTACTGATTCCACGATACACAACACACGTTACACATTCAGTCAAGCAGATAATACAGCCAAATAAAGTAACTGACTTCTAGATGTGTGCTTGTGCGTGCACATCTGCGCTTCTCATGCATCCAGATACCAGTTGCCACATCCACAAATATATGACCAAAAAATTGAAAAATCTAAATATAGAGGTAATTTAGGGTATCTCAGATAGTGCATAAATGCTCTTGATTTTTTTATGAACTATCAAGTCGTAGTAAAAGTTACTTCGGTCATGCAAAAATATTGTCATTAATGACAAAACTGGCTCATCATGACCAAAAGAGAATGTAATTTAGTAAATTCAGTCATGCATCATCCTCAAACTCCTATAGTATAAAAACTGGCTCCAAAAACTGTAAGGATGTCACACAAAATCTTAATTGAATGAAATAAGAATACGGATGTCATAGTACAAAGGAAAATGATGGCAGATTAGTCCAAAATCAGAACAAAATCATTTCACCAGAATGTCAGAAAAGCAATATCCTGACTGAATACTAGAAAAACATGGTAAAAGATACAACAGAAAATCTACATCTATAACATCTAAATTGGGACCTAGTTCAAGCATGGAAACATAACCAACTCATAGAGAACTATTAACTTATATCACTACCAGAAAAATTGATTTCTGTGACAGAAGAAACCATCATAGAAAGGCCAAAATCCGTCACAAATAGAAATTAGTGACGGAAATTTTCCCACACTGTAAGTCGCCTCATTGATACTTCTATCACAAATTTTTTCAAATCCATCACTACTTAGTAACGGATTTACTATCACAAATTAATGTAATTTTGGTCACAAGTTTTTGTCAATCCGGGCAACTGCCCGTCCATTCTGTCATAGATTTAAGAAAACGATCACTAAATCTATCACAATATTCTGTCACAGTTGTAAAATACTGTAACTCATTTTGTCACAACATTATGTCTCGAAATCTAATTTGTCACTAACTCCATCACTAGTATTTGTCACAATGTGATAAAGTTGTCACTGGTTCCGTCAATAATGTTGTCACTGGTTCTGTCACTGGTATATGTTACAATGTAAGAATCTTGTCACTGTTTTCTATCACAAATTCCTATCGCACAAGACAATTATCACTGATTCTGTCACAAATTTTTGTCACTATTCAGACACTATGTCACTAAATTTGTTACAACTTATGTTTGTGAATTACTTGATTCCGTCACTAACAAAAATCTGTCACTAATTTATTACATTCTGTTATTAATAGAATAATCTGTCACATAAAATATATTTATCAATAAAAAATTTTGTGGGAAAGTTTTACCAAATTGTGTCGGTGATGACTAAATTATCAATTGACATCCACAATTCCATTCAAAATTTATAAGAAAAATATGCATTAAAATTTAAAATTCAAAATAAAGTTGATGTAATTAAAAATCGTCATAAACACATCTAAAAATGGCAAACAAATATAAACATAAAGTTAAATGTGATATTGTATACCATACTAAAAAGGTATCCAAGTCCAACAATAGAAAAGAGGCATCATATCCAAGTCCAATAATGGAAAAGAGGATATATTGTCAACTCTTCTAATGCTTTTGCTTGCTGCATCATTGCCTCAATTAGACATGCCTTCCTTTCAATGTCAATCAACTCTAGTTGAACTTGTATGATTCTCGAGCCACTTGATCACTCTCAGATTATTTTCTAGCAAAACTTTTAATAGGTATCTTTCCAACTCATGCCCTCACAAAGGGAAGAAATTTATAGAAGAATGAAGACTCAAATACCTTCAGCAACTAAGACAAACACATTTTGACAATGATCAGACCATTAAACTTTAAGAAGAAATTTGGCTCCAAGAGCATCATATTACATCAACAACAGCAATAAACTGCTTTAAATCTAGTTAGATCAAGAAAATGCATGGTATAGAAGACAAAAGAAGGCCCAGCACAACCAGGAGCTAGCCTACCTGCACCCACCGCGATCAGAGTAACCCATATTTAATAGGATAGACATGCTGAGACGCATGTGAGCACACACATATACATATTGAAAGCAAAAAGAGAAAGTTATCTCACGTTTAACTCATGTGAGAATTGAGAAACTGCAAGATTTCCTCTAATGTCATCCATCCCGTTCCACAGGTAATGAATTAATGCAGTGATATTCACAAATTGCAAATTAATATATTATGGTATATTATTAAATACAAGATAGAAAAAAGTTCAACATAACTACTCGCCGCATGATATGAAAAAGCATAAGCCAAATTATTTAAGAGTTTCCGTTATGAGAAAAGGTCAACTATCCTCCAGCTGTCATTTGATTTTAAAGCATTTTCCACATAATTGAGGGAAAAAAAAAGACGAATCATATCCATATTTGATGTAACAAAGGTTTCCAAAATTTTCAAGTTTAATAATATGGCAAGCTTTATAAGTGAATCATGCCGAAGATAATCCTATATAAGCATTTGAGAAGAGTAAACAGATTCAAAAATACTACGAAAAGGCTTGATCTTGAAAGACAGAACATATCAATTGCTTAGAAGCAGATGCTGTTGTGTCCAAGGCCAAAAATTGGCATGTAAAGATCCAAATAATGATGCCATGCATGCATTGTCCCTTTCTTATTGGAAAAAGTAGTATGCAAGAACAAAGGGAGAAAACCATAAGAATCAATAAATAAAATTCTAGGAATTTTATCAAACTTAGAACAATACATGATTGAGAAAAGGCATAGGGCAATTTTGGAAGGAACTCAAAGAGATTTGATAAAATAGTGATGGAATCAGCTTTAACGTAATAAGAGAGGCAGACTGAAGAGATAAGCGTGGTGCTGGTGCATGTTTGAAAGGATGAAAGAAGCAAGAAGACTAGAGCCCAAACGATTTGAGCACAAGAAGGGTAACACAATACAGTTAATAGTTAGTGGCAAACAGGTGCCGATAAGAGTGCGTGCCTAACATAACTGCTCGCCGCAGAATATGAAAAAGCATAAGTCAAATTATTTAAGAGTTTCCGTTATGGGAAAAGGTCAACTATCCTCCAGCTGTCATTTGATTTTAAAGCATTTTTCACATAATTGAGGGGAAAAAAAAGACAAATCAAATCCATATTTGATGTAACAAAGGTTTCCAAAATTCTCAAGTTTAATAATATGGCAAGCTTTGTGAGTGAACTATGCTGAAGGTAATCCTATATAAGCATATGAGAAGAGTAAACAGATTCCAAAGTACTATGAAAAGGTTTGATCTTGAAAGACAGAACACATCAATTGCTTATAAGCAGGTGCTGTTGTGTCAAGGACAAACATTGGCATGTAAAGATCCAAATGATGATGCCATGCATGCATTACCCCTTTCTTATTGGAAAAACTAGTATGCAAGAACAAAAGGAGAAAACCATACAAATCAATAAACAAAATTCTAGGAATTTTATCAAACTTGGAACAATGCACGACTAAGAAAAGCCGTAAGGCGATTTGGGAAGGAACTCAAGGAGATTTGAGAAAATATTGACGAAATCAGCATTAACCTAATAAAAGAGGCAGACTGAAGGGATAAGCGTGGTTGCTGGTGCATGAAGACGAAAGAAGAAGAAGACTAGAACCAGAGCGATTTGAGTGCAAGAAGGGTAACACGATACGATTAATATTTAGTGGCAAACAAGTGCCGATGAGGGTGCGTGCCTAACATGAGCTGCAGACGGGCAGACACAGAAAACATAAGATTTTGGGGGTGGGGTGGCGGTTGGGTTTAATTGTAAATCGATTGGATATCAAACAAGGTAACGCTTTGGAATATCAATTCATAACAACAGAAACAGATAGAAAATCCAAGCAGAGAGGAGCATATGCATGGTGAATTGGTGGTGGTGCTGTATAAACCAAATACAGATAAACATGGTATTTCGATGCTACCAGAAGCGCACAGATTTACAATGAACTCTCGAGTATCAAGTATGAACAACCCCAAAAAGAAAACAGAAACAAAAATGAATCCAAAAAATGGTACCTTTATGAGCGGAGGAAGAAAGGATGAGGAGGCGCTCGGCGGCCCTTCGGCTAGCTGCGGTAGAGTCCTCTCCTCTCGAATCAATTGCTTCGCGCTTTGCACTTGTGGTTACCACCTAAATATTAACTAGTAGCAGCATTAGGAAAACACATCCGACTAGGATCTCCACGTCAAAAGTGCGGCCCCACCTCTACTTTGACTTTATCATTTCTTGCATGTCTCAATGACGGTTTCACCCCTCATCCGAACTCCGACATATGTAAAGTGTTAAAAGCTTAAGTTTTAATGTTTCTCAGCCTGCACCCACTGTTATTTTCAAGTTCACCACCACCACTTCCAGGTGGTTGTTGACTTTCTTGTCTTTCCGGCGACCCACTTCATTACTAGTCATTGCACGGCTACCGCCAATAGTGTCATTAACCAGGCAATTTTTCTTTCTATGTCAAGAGATTTAACAGAGAAACTGCACAAACTGATAAAGAAACTTTCATTTTCCCCTTCAGTTAGAGATATCATGTTAGCAAAATATGCTTTTCAAATAAAAAAAAATCATGTTAGCAAAATACACATACATGGCGATTGAATGAGTAAATGGTACAAGGCAAAATTCTTCAGGAAATAACTACACTCCGCCTTCACCAATTCTTGAACTACCTGCATATTTTAACTCTTCAAGCGCCGTGTACTAAGACTCGTGTTTAATCACAACAGCTTCAAAAATGCCATTGGGTCTGAAGTTTGGTGAGAATAGTCTTGGATCAACGGGTCCTGGCAGGCTGAACGAAAGTGTAAAGGGTCCAGCCCGGCACAATTGCTTGAATGTCATATGGAACACACGGGATCGTTTCTTAATAGTCCCTCCACCAGAGGTTGATCCTTGGAGATGAACCTTACCGTTGGACTCAATCTCACAACTGAATTCGCCTATAAAAACAAACATAATGAATTTGTTAATGTATTCAAAAAGATCATGCTATATCTAGTGAAGAAAACAGCAATGCTACTGCATGATCCTTTTAACAAAAGGTTCGTAAGCCGAGACAGTGGCTAGACTAGAATTTTCAGGACAATATCACAAGCTTTCATTCATACACAACCTAAGGAGAGAGATTCTCACAGTTCCATTCCCAAAATCAGGATTTGCTAAAAACTTGAAGGCAAAAACTGAAACTAAGCATCATGAATTTCCTTATGAATGTTTTCTGCACATGTTTGTGTCAAATACCCAGACATGGAATCCACAAACAAATGTCAGCCACACTGTTTTATTTTCATATTTTCTTTTTCTTGATCAGCAAGAGAGAGGATAGGGTATTAGATAAAGAAGGCATCAAACCACAGAAAAATTGCACTCAAATGAGTGGCAGTCTCAAGATCAGTGTATACACACTGCTGATCAAAGAGACGCAGCAATATGAATTCCAATGATTTAGACAATTATATGAACTGTAAGCTTCAAGATCACAACATTCCAGTTTCTGCTTCTAAAAATGAAAAAATTACTTTATAGTGATCAGAATATGCTTGCCCATTACTTATTCTGTTTATCATTACGGATCAGAATGTGCTTGCCCATTGTTAACTTGCTGGGTATTTGAGGGAAACTCAGAAGGCTGAAGCTCACCTTTGAGCAATGACCACTATATGTTCAAAACCTCAAATTGATCATCAAGGTCCCTAAATAAATGGTGAAAATAATGACTCTTACGATACAGTGGGCAACTTTACAGCCTGGCACCAGTAAGATAATCTTATTAAGGAAATGTGGGCTCCCTTACCTTGTTCTTATCCTTGACATAAATTGATATCACCTTAAGTACAAGGAGGTGCCATAATGTTTTAGTCTTATAAGGAGCATTCCTACTATGAACATACCAGCATGTTTTAGAACCTAAAAAAAAAGGACTAGAAAGAAGAGAAATATACAATAATCCTTCCTAACTCCAGGCAGAGCAACTCCGAAGAAGTATGCAACTTTGCTGACACCAATGTCTAAAACACCAATAGGTGGTCCAGCTATCCCCATTTTAGCAGTCCCATTTAAGATAATGGATGCATCTGAAAAACATTGGTCCACATTTGGAACAGTTATGAGGGGCATCAAGGCAGGTCCATCCCTTTTACAGGTTCTCTTGAATGCTCCTTCACCGAGATGTTTTAACATGGACATGACAGGGGGGAAAGCTGACATTGGCAGAGAGTTCAACTGGTACCTTCTCATATTGTTTTCTTGAAACTTTTCTGATGCATTACCGGTTCCGTTGGTAATATATCCAACAATTCTCTCCTCACTGTTTATCATGCTGTTCTGATCATCTTTGCTTTTCTGATAGCCATGTTCATATGACAAAGATTTGATTTTGTCAATCTTCAAATCAGCTACACCAGATAAATATTTGAACCTTTCAACATCTTCCCTCATGTGAGATGTAACTGGATCATCAATAAGAACAATTCCTTTGATGATCTGATCATTTACTGAGTATCTTTTATGTTCATGAATATCTAGTGGGAAAAAACTTGTGAACTGGCGTAAGTCCTCTAATAACTCTGAGCTTGACAAATGTAAGTTGCCTTGTAGATATGAATGCGGCATGTTTGGTTCTAGAACCAACCCGGGATGAGCATGCCTCAGGACATAGTAGTACAAACTCTCCAACTGAGAAATGCTAATAAATGAAGGACCCAGATTGTTTGAAGTATACGGTGACTAAACTTCGGCCAATCTTTGTAAAGCTGAATGCCTTGGGTTATCAGAGTAGACATCAGGGCCCAAGTAAGTGCTCATGATGAAGTTAAGCAAAAAATGCTGATCACTAGATGGCATTCCAGTAAGTACCTTGGGGTGATTATGTTTCCCGTGGAAATTCATGCTACCAAGCTTAACTTCTCCCAGAACCAAAGCCATCTCAGAAAATACCTACACAAGTGAAGTTGGTTATAACATCAGCCTATTTAATTGTTACACAATAAATGTATAACATCAATGTATTTAGTTGTATAAAGATGAAAGCTCATACAAGCTATTCAGTTTCTTTCCCAAGAATTCAATATTACAGTCCTCGACGTCATTCCCTTCTATTTCACTCCAACAAAAGGCAGGTACAGATAAAGCATTCCATGGAGCTCATTCTTATTATAAGCAAACGTATTAGAAAATGTATTCTTATTGCAAGGTAAAATAAAGTCTAATACTCATCACTCCTCCTCAGAAAGCATAACATTGCATTGCAACTAAAGTAACACAAAGCTTAAGCATTATCACTTAGATGATAGTATTACCAAAATGAACAGCTTGGGGAAAGTTCAAATTTTTAAACTAATAGTCAACAGTTAGACAGGATACCAAGCATTGAGGAAGCATCATACTGATGCCATGGAAAGAAAGCCCTAAATTTGAAAGGAAAATTAAGAAACAAAGCATATACGGGGGGCAGCGGTAGTTGTAAGTTGTAATGATTACCTCATCCAAATGTGGAAATAAGAGAGTGAAGAGATTGACGTTAATATTTGATTAGAAGGGGAGAATGTGGTGAAAGCAGCTTCCACTCTGACAACGTTGTAAAACAGGCACAGGGCAGTGGAGAGCGTTGTGGGCTCAGGAGTCTGGGGTCACAGAAATGCAGGCTCTCCAAGAAACTACTTCTTGTCCCCACCATACTCAAAAATGGTAAGCATTGCCTTGACGGCCCCAACCGCCGCCCCACCTTATCTTTCTTCTCCTACTTCTTGGGCCAGTTTTGGCCCATCAACCTCTTTAAATTGAACATCTAATCTAAGTATTTGGCACTTCAATTAATGCTTATAAGAAATTTACCACCAACTTTTCACTGCAATTGGTTGATAGAATACTTTGTCCTGGTATTGTGTTGAAACTTTTTTTTATCTGTTTTGTTTTTCTTTTTGGTAGTAATATGAACTCCTATTGCATGCAGCAGGATAATGTCTGTCGCTATGAGAATTTTCCCCTCATCTCAACCTGCTTTACTATCAATTCCGAAATGCACCCCCCGCCCTCAATCTCCAATTCTCAATCCATTCGTGTTTTAAACGCCTTCTTCATGTTACTAGTATAATCATAATTGGATACTATTTCCAGGTCCATATGTATGCTTTTCTTATCTTAATAAAAATACAAATACTAGTATACTAGCTTCTTCTCAAAGCTAAGGACTCTATTCAAGAAATGAGATGATGAGAGAGAGTAACAAGAAGAAAAGGAAAATGCTGTGACCAAATGGCCTAAAACGATTCAAAAAAGCTGGGCAACCTATGACCAAATCTGACAGATCAAAGATGTGATGATTCTCGATAAAAACACTCTGATGGAAATTCGAGAGATATTCCAGATTCCAATGCATTTGTCCCCAAGCATCTTGGTTTGAATCTTTACGGGCTCCATCTATCCATCTCTTAATTTGCTTTTTTGTTGTATCTGGGAGAACCCACGAGTTCAAGCTGCTGAAATCATGCTGATACACTGTTTTAATATAAAGCTTACACATATAATGTTGGAAACAACTTAACTCAACAACAGTAAGTTCTGACTCATGATCAGGATTTAAAGTTTCAACGATGGCACCATCACTGCAAAGTGAGCAGTCAAATAGAGACATAATTGGTCCTGCAAACCCTCACCATAAACCATTGCTTGTAACCAGGCCAGGGTGCATGCATGCTGGGCAATATCGTAAGACTAACTGCCTTGCCCTTTAAGCAGATACTAGAAAAATTTTAGCAGATAAGTATACTACGCAAAGCTACACTTCCCTGGAAATACCAAACTTGCTGTATAATTTTTTTTCGTTTCCTTTTCCCCTTGAAGCCGAGCAAGTTTTTGTTCTCCTTTTCTTTTTCGCTCTTTTACTTTTTTCCACTCAGCAACTTACAATGATATATGAGGAGAGGTACGTGATAAGAAACGAATACACTTTATCTTGAACATATAAAATGCTATGCAGATTTGCGAGATGTTTAAGATACAAGATTTATCTGCTTTGGACCCACTTCAGAAGATCAGAACCAAACTGTTGGCATAAGTGGGCAATGTCAGCTTGTTTTCCTAAAAAGACAATCCAAACAAAGAAAAGATTAGTTGGACCCGTCAAACCCAATCATTTCAAATGCTTGAGACTCACGTTGCTTTGGGCGGAGGGGAGTCTTTGGAGTCTTGATTCTTGAAGCTCGAGCTCCCAGGTCATACGCAAAAGCCCCTCTCTTGATGTAACCGTTTTCTTGTTATCTGGTTTTCTCTGCCGGCTATTTGCATCTCTTTCCAAAAAGCAAACCAAAGCAGATCATTGCTGGTTCTAGTAGCAGACCCAAGACCTCAAAGCCCCACTTTAATGTTTATATTCGATCTTTTTATCTGTCCCCTCTGCTATATATATATATAACCTGACATTCTCCATTTGTTTCATTCATTCTCGGCTCATCATTCCAGTTGTTTGTTATAAACCATTGTTTTTGTTTCTTTTCTACTACTCCCTTCACATCATTGCTGCAATCATCAATAAATCTTCGAGAAAGCAGAGTTGTTGATGGAGGTAGAATATTATTTTCTTTTGCTTTCCCTTGGTAATGTTTTCTTTTTCTTTTTCTTGTAACATTGTGAGACTATCCCTCAATTAAATAATTCTGATTTTGGTCTACGAAAATAAGCTGAAATTGTCTCAAGTTTTATGGAATATTAGATGTTCCTTGATCATTTAGAACGGGTTATAGCAATCTGAAAGCAGAATCCTAGGAAGCTCTCTTCTCTATGTAGGTGTCCATTTGCATATTCGTTTTCCAATAAGTTATGTCATGCGTGTGATATGGTTCTGTTCTGCAGACCGTCGAATTGAAGGTGGAGATGGTTGGCTTGCATGAGAAAAGACTCAGAAAATGCCTCTCAAAGCTGAAAGGTAACTTCTGGGTTGCTATATGTTATGGAGCAAGCAAATTTTTAGTCTTTTTCTTGGTTAAATCTACTTGATTCTCGACCAAACAAAGAAAAAATGTTGTCTCTGATTCAGGCCGAATACTTGCCTGTTAAAAACACGTTGATGCAATCTTAATTTGTCTTAATTGATCCCTGTTGCATGTCGATGGGCAGGGATAGAGAAAGTAGAAGTGGATGCCAACAGTCACAAGGTGGTGGTCACAGGATATGCACACCGGAACAAAGTACTCAAAGCCATCAGGAGAGGTGGTTTAAAAGCAGACTTTTGGTCCGCTCACAATGAGCTTCTTAATGCTTATACCGTCGCCACCGCAAGTTATGGCAGTTTCAGATTCAACAACTTCAACTTCTACTAGGCTACCTCTTGTTGTTTCAATTTCTCCTGTTTTTTTTTTTCCTTTTTCCCTTTCTTTCCCTTCGTGGGATCACATCAAATTACATTACATACCAAGGTTGTGGTTTGTGTTTTCGTTTTTCATCAACTTCTTCCCCTTTTTCTTTCTTTTACAGAGGAAGACTCACTTGTTCAGTGATGATAGTTCTTGATATACTACATGATAGAGTGAAATTGGAAACTCCTAAATTTTGTACCTTGGCAAACTTGTCTTCAGAAGTATTACACTTTACAGCTAGACTAGATTCTGTTCCCCACATTACCCTTATATGCAAAGAATGAACATTACCAAACAAAAGAATATCTAGATGGCCTGGTAGTGCTTGACATTTTCTTAGCTAACAAGGAGAATGACATTGAGTGTTAACAAGGATAAAATTTTAGATTCCGCCCATGTTTGTTGGACTGTTTTTTGTCTTGTCTGTTCTGCAACAAGTAGTTTGTCGCCTTTTATAGCAGCTGGTCTGTTTCTTGTGGATAAATATATATATATATATATATATATATATTGCAATTATCCCGAAAAAGATTTAGATAAAGAGGATACAAGACTGAGTTAGTTTTAGTTTTTGAATTATTTTAGAAAATGTAATATAATTTTTATTTTTTAATCTTACTTAATTAAATTTATGTATTTTAATTTTAAAATAAATAAATTATTATAATTAACAGTTAATTAATTATTAAAAATAAAAAATATTATTTTATTATTTTATGTTTATGCAATCTTGATATGACATTTGATATGAAAAATAAAAATTATTTTATGATTATGTCAATATAACATGTTATTATTGATTATAATATATTAGTATGTTACATCAACTTGATATTAAATAACAAAAGACATTTATTAGTTAACTTTTACTTATAAAAATTCACTTAATTCAAATAAAAATATAAAAATTTAATTAAACGTATTCAAAGAATAAAAATTTATTTAAATTTTTTAATTATTTTTTTAAAAAATTAAATAGCTTAAAATTTTTTTAAATATTATATTTTAATTGAACTTTAATGTCAAAGGGTTAATAATAAGTATAAGAATAAAAAGAAGAAATGAGTGCCTTTGACGAGAAAAATTGATAGAAAAAAAAAATAAAGGTCTTGGAGCATTTGGTTTGGAAAAATTGGAACTTTGATGTCAAATTATGTAATTTACGCAGAGCTGAACCCCTCGATCGGTCCGCTCGATGCTATAGGTATTAGTCAAGGACCACTAAGAAACCATCCCCATCCCGCATCCTGACTCCTGAGCCTGCGTGCCCGCCCCCGGCATCCGGGAAGAAAAACGTAGAAACTAAAAATTGATAGAAGGAAAGAAAATGCACCTGAGCGAAAATGAAGGCATCGAAGGAAACACGTTCGTGGTGACGGGTGGGCTGGGGTTCGTGGGCTCAGCTCTGTGCTTGGAGCTGCTGCGGCGAGGTGCTCGCCAGGTTCGCTCCTTTGACCTACAACCTCGTTCTCCTTGGTCCGGCAACCTCACCAACCATGGCGTCCGCTGCATCCAAGGTTCGCCTTTTCCTCTAATTGCCTTCTAATTTTGCATCCGCTTCTACAACCCTCTTGACAAAAAAAAAAAAAAAAAAAGAAAGAAAGAAAAGAAGAAAAGGGGATAAATTTTCTATCATAGATCCGTGAAATGGATGATTTTAGCTCGAAATTTCCTAGTTCTGTAACCATTAGCTTTTTGACACTGAAGAGAAACTTAACCTCAACTCAGGGTTGCCACTCCTTGATTGTTCGTTTAGTAAAGCTTGGACTTTTTTGTTCCATAGTCGATGAGGCTTCATTCAGTTTGAAAACTTCACTACTCCTACTGGAATTTGCTCTAATTTTTTTTTAATTACTGAGTTGCTCGCTTTCCTGTAATTATAAATATGCTATAAGGTTTTCAAACTAGCTTAGATTGAAACATTCTAGGCGTAAAGTTTATACGATGCTGGATGCCGTATATCTTTGGGGTAGACCTTAAATTTCCAGTTTTGGGATACCAGGAGTTACCTATGTCAAGTGTGCCTTCAATCCATTTTAAATAGATTTCTTGTTTTAGGTCCTTACCTGCCTCAAATTGTGTTACAACAGGCGATCTTGTCCTGAAAAAAGATGTTCATAATGCTCTCCGTGGTGCCGATTGCGTTTTCCACCTGGCTTCATATGGCATGTCAGGGAAAGAAATGCTTCAGTTTGCTCGTGTTGATGAGGTCAATATTAATGGAACTTGCCATGTCTTGGAGGCTTGCCTGGAATTTGGGATCAGAAGGCTTGTTTATGTCAGCACATATAATGTTGTGTTTGGGGGAAAGGAGATTGTGAATGGCAATGAAGCCTTGCCCTATTTCCCTATTGATGATCACGTTGATCCCTATGGGCGAAGTAAATCAATTGCTGAACAGCTGGTTCTTAAGTACAATGGTCGCCCTTTTAAGTAAGTAAATTAAACATCAAGAATTCTCAAGTCTCATAATCTTTTCAGCTAACTTGTATTTAGGCATGAATAAAATAGTACAAGAAATCTTTTTGAGTTTACAATTTACACTTATATGATGTTATCAGTTGATATGAATGTGGAATATACTTAAATGACAAGAGCTACTCTAGTAAAGGGGATAATCTAAGATTGATCATTGGTTCCAACTAGTTTGAATACTGAAGTTGGCTGCTGACTGTGGCTTTCTGCACCATTTTCTGCTTACAACAACGAATGAATTACATGGACAATTCTTTGCTGCACAGGAAGAATATTGGAAAATGTCTTTATACCTGTGTGATTCGTCCAGCTGCTATATATGGACCAGGTGAAGAGCGACACCTTCCAAGAATAGTATCTCTGGCAAAGTTGGGTTTGGTGCCATTCAAAATAGGTGATGCTAATGTGAAATCAGACTGGGTTTATGTGGATAACCTGGTACTTGCGCTACTATTGGCAAGCATGGGACTTTTAGATGACATTCCTGGACAAGAAGGGCCAGTTGCAGCTGGGCAGCCATACTTCATATCTGATGGTAATCAATAGTGATCAATTCATTGTTTTCTTTTCCTTTTTTCCCCCCATAAATTATGCAGAACTATATGTTGTAACGATTTTAACCATTTTGACTATTTATGGGGTGAAGTTGAAGATTTAAGACACGAGGTGCAATGCTAAGGTCTTTTCTTAGATAATTGTATCTGCTTTCGCAGGGTCTCCAATCAACACCTTCGAATTCATCCAACCCTTGTTAAGAAGTTTGGATTATGACTTACCAAAGTCCTGGATTGCTGTTTCCCATGCTCTTATTCTGGCAAAGATTTTCTGGGCTGTATACACGATGTTATATCCATTTTTGAATCGGTGGTGGCTTCCTGAGCCCTTCATTCTTCCTGCTGAAGTACATAAGGTTTGTTTAATATTTGGTTCCACCCTTCCCTTGGCAGTCCTTTCCCTGGTTGGACCTGGAGGAAAGCACCATGGCTAAACACTTAATGATATATTCTGATTTTGCTTAGTAAAAACGTTGGTGTTTTCTTATATTTTTTCTTTCATCAAATGGTGTAAAATAAATTCTTTTTTTTTCTATGAAATATGATAAATAAGAAGTTTAGTTGGTATCACAATTTCCCAGTACAGCATCATGTTTGATGAACCTGATGCATGTTGACAGGTTGGTGTTACCCATTACTTCTCATTCCTTAAAGCGCAGCGTGAGCTTGGGTATGTTCCAATGGTGAGTGCTCGTGAAGGCATGGCTGCAACTATCGCATACTGGCAGAATAGGAAAAAGAAAAGTTTGGATGGACCTACAATATATGCATGGGGATTTGTTGTGATCGGAATGATTTTACTTTTTGCTAGTGGTTGGTTCCCGGCCATAGGACCTGTGCCACTCCTTCGATCTATTGGTCTTTTCCTCTTCCGGTCAATGTATGGAATAAGGCTCGCATTTTGCTTAGCTACTGCAGCACATGTTGGAGAAGCCTTATACGCATGGTACCTGGCAAAAAGAGTGGATCCTGTTAATGCGAGAGGATGGTTCTGGCAGACGTTTGCTCTTGGGTTTCCCTCATTACGATTGTTGCTGAAGAGAGCCAAAAAATAGTGTAAGCATTGCTTTTGTGTGTTATTCTAGTGTAGTAGTGGTGTAAAATACTTCATTCTTGGTAGAGAAAGTGGTTACGAAAGGGAAAAATTAAACAAGTTGGGGTAAAAAATTTTCTTAAAAATGGAGTTTTTCATGTAATGGTACAGAAATGTGGGGCAATAATAAATTTTTTTATAATTCTCCAAGATAGAGGGAGAGATGGGGAAGTGTTGTATTGCTGTTCGATTGCATCTGCAACATGGTTAATTATTTTGGATGGCAATCAGATATAGGAACAATGATGTCTCTTACAGAAATGCATATGAAAGCTGAGTGGACAGGACAATAGTGACAAATTAGCATTCAACATTGAAAGCATCGTCACCCAACTCCCGCATATAAGTAAACCCCCAGCTGAGCTCAACTAGCATCAGTATCAACTTGATAATGATGAATGGAGAAACAGATAAATTACATTAGTTAACTGTGATGGGCAACAAAAGAAGCAAACTACAACAAAGACAAAGGAAGTCAAACTAACTCACCATCTCAGTCTAAAACGCCAAAGAGCATGGCCTTTTTCTCAAACTCCTAACATCACCTTACAAGTGCAAAGAGCATCCCCTCAGCCGTCTGCCCAAACAGCCCTTTCTAGCTATCTAGCAACGGGGTCACAAAGTACAAGATAACGCATTATTCTACTTCACTTACACAATGCTTAAATTACAAACTGAAGCCTGCCTGCCTATGGTGAATACTAACACAACACGAGCCCGTGCCTACTACGCAATTAGCTGAAGACTACAAAATGTAGGCAGGTTTTACTTCCATGGCAAGTTTGACATGCCTTGTGGGTTATTGTTATTGCAGGCTCCTGTGCTCTGATTAAGTGGGCTACCGGGCCCACCTGAGGATTCACTCAGAGTACCCCGTGATGGTGGGCTCGTAGCCCCCGTCGGCAAACCGCCTGGAGCAAGCTTCGCTGGGGCAGGTTGGGGTTCCATCTGGCACGCTGACTTTGGTTCCTTCCGACCTTCTGCAATAAAACTACCCACAACCACCTGCAAGGAACGGGAAGCTCAATATTGTCAGCATAGTCATGTGAAATTTAGTAACCGAAATGAGATGGTCGGTAACGTAGGGAAGCAGAAGCCAATAGCAGCACTAGGACTTACGTTTTACATAACACTTCTAATACATTCACATCTTTGATTTCAGAGTGGTGAGAGAGACAGAGACAGAGAGCTCGCAGATAAAAGACTACGGGAGGCAGTGGGCATTACTCCACCCACCAAAATGCCCACTTGACAGTTGACATGGTGGTAAACAGCGTCAAATTTTAATGGCTTCAAACCACCAACAACACCCCTAACTCTTTTTCCTCACTTGTCTTCTTCCATGGATTGAGTGACGTGTATGAGCTTTACCCGATACATATGTGCATATCCATCCATCTCAAATAAATGTTCATATTTGACCAGGTATGCATATTAAAGAAAAAGGCTTTTAACTTTAATCTTTTTATATTTAAATTTTATGGTTTTTTTTTTTAATAAGACTAATGTTTAATGGAGTATTAATGATAACATCAATCACAAAATATGTATCATTTTCTTGAGGTGGTAGAAATGCTAACATCATTATTCACTATTGTTCAATTCAGAGAATAATACTATACAGCAGCATTCTGAAAAGACTGAAAATATAGGCAATATGAAATATATTTTTACAAAAGAATAATGCAGCAATTAAAATTGAAAAATGGTAAAAGAAAATAAACCTGAACAGAGGATGCAGCCGTTAGAAGGCCCGCTACACCACCACCTAAAACACGACCATCTGGGCCAGACAAAGACACGCTTAACCCTCCAGTTCTGCTCCGCTGACCACCATTTTCTGACAGAAGAAATGAACCAGAAAGTGACAGAATTTCAAATCGCCCCTGCACCATTAATGGGAAAGAAACACAATGTCATTAATATGAGATATTTATAGTAAAGCTGTGGTTTCTCTTTATTAGACTGTTGAATATATGTAATATTATATTCTATTGTTGACCCAAATACATTAATACAATACTAATATATTTGAAATAATTGATTTTCATAATAAAGTTCATTTCAGGCACATCTTTCATCTTTGGTAGTATAACAATGCTTCCAGAAGCACAACAACAATTGCACTAAGCTATACCAAGTTCTTCTCTATGCTGACACTAAATCCACTTCTGCATATTACTTCCCATGGACCTATTGGGTTGATACTCTTGATGCCAATATATACCTCCTTCTCACACAACCAAAAAATTACTAATGAAGATAAATATGCTGATTCGATGGAAACTTGGTCTTGAGAGTAATATTGCCAGGGATCAAGTCAACAATAATCCTTGCCACAGATGGAGACCTTTGATAATTGATTTTTGTACTTAGTGGAACTTCTTGTTCCCGCTTCTAGCAGTAAGTTCCCCCTTGTAGCAGGGTTCAATGCTTTCTTTGGATAAATAAAGTTTTAACTTACCCAAACAAAAAAAAACACAGTTTTGCCCTTATGAAACTTCCAGAGGTAAGCTGTAAAGCTCTCAATTTCTAAACCGGTTTAGATGTGTAAACATAAATCCTAAAACAAAAGGCAACAGCAATAAAAGACATTATTACTTATCACAAACCTCATAAGTTACAGTCCCACCAGATGTTGCTGGTTGGCGAAGAGTAACGTTTGATATGGCTCCATTTGCTGATAGGATACAAACAGCCCTTGGACCGTGCTGAGAAAATGACATTATTTTTGACGATACATCCTGGAACGAGGCAGAGACATAAAAAGTTAGCTTCAGATCTCTCAATTAACTACAAGTGTTATATTAAGGAAACAGCAAATATATTGCATATGTATGTTCGCATAATGAAAAGCACAGTAAAGTTTAGAATGATGCAGAGTGCCAGGCTGCAGTGAAGCAAAGGATTATAATTCTTCACATCGAAAATGAAAAAGTTGAACAAAAGAAAAGGTATCTCCCCTCTACTGTAGTTATCGAATTAACAGGAATCTGATTTATCTTCAACCACATTAAGGAACATCAACAGATCAAAAAAGCATCATCAAGAAAATGTGGTTCATTCCTATTTTGCACTAGTACATTTTCACTTGTGTATATATTCTGAAATTGCAAAATCACAAGCATTGTCGAATTTTAAAATTTATCCAATTATTTCTTTGTTGTTGTCATCAATTCCTGTTGTCGAAATGATCATTTCCCCCAATTTTGGCATATTCTTTTAATCACATCCAAAATGCAATGAATTAATGACATAACCGTTTTCTCCTGAATCAGTATGGTTCTGATCAAAGAAATAACTGCAAGTAAAAACCTACACAAAAACAAAGTAGAGAAAATATTTTGGCAATTCATGACACAAATATTTGAATTAAGCATCAAGGTGAACATGTCTTTATTAATAAATGGCATTAAAAGTAACTTGCTAAAGTAATTAACACTTGCAAATAAAGAATAAAATCCTGTCCAAAACAAAAACTTATTGTGATGTTTGAAAGCAACAAGAAGAACTTTTCTACATAAATCAGGAAAAGTGGAAAATAAAAATAAAACGGAGCAAGAGAAACCTCTCCAGCTTTAACAGTGATAACATGGGGCGTAAACCCAACTCCTGCTGATCCTGCAAAAAGAAAACTCTGAGTAAAATATGTCGCCTTATAAACACAAATACAAAGATAGCACTGGCTTCAAAACTTTTTGTTTATAATTTTCTTTTAGGCGGATGACAAACTAAAATTTATGCTTTATTTTGGAAAAGAAAGGAACAAAATCTTATTAACAAGAAAGCTGCAATCATAGCTGACAAACTAGAATTATTTCAGTATTAATCAGGTAAGAAAAACATATTTGAGAATTAAAAAATATATAATATATCTTATAAGTGTACATTGTGGCAAACATTAGTCGCTAGGTGCTATCAGCGTTAAACCATGCTTTAAAATAAGAGAATATGAAGATAGAGAAAAAAACTGGAAAGGGGCAAGAGTGGGAAGAAGAAACAGAGAAAAGGAGCAAGGGCATGTAAGTAAATTTGCAAGATAAGAATCTGAAGTCAGATCGAACAGATCCCAACCAAGTTCCAGGAAAACCATATTTCGTTTCTATGTTACAGACACAGAGTGATCCCACAGTCCACACAAACACACACACACACACACATATTTATATTCCCCTTTTTTATATAATACTCAGCAGCGACTATTCCATCCTCTGTCAGAAGTCAGAACCCAAAACTAATACTTCCTAAAACCAACACAAAACAAAAAAAAAAAAAATCATGAGTTGTACTTCAAAGAAAATACTTAAAAACTGGACTTGCATCATCAGTGTCGAAGTGTCAAAGCAAACATTTCAAACATTCCCAGTTCCGTCACGTGGTATCCACAAATAAAGAGAGGGAAAAAAATAACAAGAAGAAAAAGCAGGAAAATGAAATCCTAATGCCTAGTGGGCAGTGGCATTTCAAGACGAAGGAAACAAGCCCACGTAGTCGTGAATTCAAATTTCAAGGCAAAAACATTCATTAAAGATTATAAAGATTTCTGTATCAAGAGAAAGAGTACCGAGGGCTTCAAGTTGATGCTTCTTGCCAGAACCTGGAGGTCTTCCCCTAGCTTTCTTCGTTGAAGTTGGTGAAGAGGCTGATCCTCCTGATGGCGGAGGAGCACCACCACCACCAGCAGCAGAAGGCGAAGAGAATCCTCCACTATTAGATTGGGTTACGCTGACAGAGGAAGAAGCTGATATAAGAGCCAGCGGTATGGTCCCATCGGGCCCATACTTCCTGGGCCTCCCTCTCTTCCTCTTCAAAGGCTCGCTCCCCATGTTCATGTTCAGAGCTTGCCCTTGAGTCACCTGGGGCCCAGCTGTGGACCCCTCGGCCCCAGCACCAGCGCTGGAGGCCGGCTGGTATGTGGGTGACGAGGCAGTGATGGGCTTGTACACAGCTGTTCCGTCAGCACTAAAGGCTAAACGCATGTTCTGTATCACCGGCTGTGACGCAACCGGACTCTTCTGTTGCATGCCCACGCTGTAGGGCTCTCTACTCGTCATCACTCCCGTCTCAGATCCCGACATTTTTTCTCTTTATCTGGTTGGTGTACTAAAATTCCATACGCCCCCCCAACTCTGCCCACCAACAAAAATTAAATTACGACTTTTTCAAATCTTTCCTTCCGTCTTGTCTATTTTAGATCATGAAGCAGAGGAAGAAGAAGAAGAAGAAGATGATGAAAATCTAATTTCTTAAACAGCAAAAAATAAAAATCCTAATCTGAAAATATGAAATGTTACACTGATGCTGACTCATAACAATGATTGTTGAAAACAGAACTCACTCACTGTTTACTGCACTGCACTCTCACTACTTTAGCTTGAACTTGAACTGGAACTGGAACTGGAACTTCAAGAGAGATTTTTGGAAATGATTGCATAAAAAAAGGACTTCCAATTTTCAACTTGATGCTGGAGCAGCTGAGCTGAGCTAGCTTTCGAAATTCACTCAAACATGAGTCTAACAAGCTAAGCTTACTCTTAAATCCCAGGGTGAAATCTACATAGAATCTACTCGACGCCAAATTAAAACCCTAATAGCTGCAAGCAATCCTTTCAGTTTTAAATCCCTAAAGCCTACTCTCAATTTCATGTTTCTGACAAGATCAATCTGCAACTTTTTTAATTATGGCTAAAAACCAAACAAAATTTCTGTATTGTACAGAGAGGAACAATTTTACAGACAATTTTCAATTTTTCAAAAATTTACAGTTTAGAAAAATAAATACGTAATATATATATAAAAATATATCCCATAAAAACACAGAAAAATAGGAAAACGCGGGGAAAAAAACCCGAAAAATGGCAATAAACTTACCAATAAATAGCCAAAAAATCAGAGACAAAGGAGACGAAAGAGAAGGAAAATTTAGGGCTTGCGAACGGAAAAAGCAGAGGCGCAGCAAATGACTTTTTCTAAAGAAAATGTTGAGAAATCTGAATATTTAGTTTTAGTATATTTTATTTCAGATATTTATTTATAATTTTTTGGGTTTTCCCTTTTTAATCCATGCGTCCTTTACTGTTTAAACAAAAGCAGGTTAAAGCAGGTCTAATTTGCTTTGCCCTTCGTACCAAAAAGATAATTAATATATTAATTTATTTATTTGCATTTACCCCAACGCCTTCATTACCCGCTCGCTCCCTTTTTTTCCCGAGCCAATCTTCAACGACTCCACTCGTTTACACTCTCCGTACTCGCTTCTTTTAAATACCACGCAATTTACCTCTTTAAAATTTCCCCCCAGAATTCCAGTTGTAAATCGAAGAGAGCGAGTACGGTGTCCTTGGAGCCCTTTTGGGTAGGGGAAAAATTTATGTCAGTTTTGTAATTTCCGTTTTATTTTTTTCTTTTTCCCCTTTTCAAGTTATCTTCATCACAACTCTAATTTTTAATAATAATAAATTACTTTGGCTATTTGTACGGTTGGATGGGTGATCAGTCCATTCTTTATGTGATCTTTTTTGTCTCTAAATCTCAATTAAAAAAGGATCTTACTTGTTTTTAAATTGAATTTATATTTTATGTATTTTATCATTTTATTTATAAATAAATTTAAAAATTAAAATATTTTTAAGTTTTTAAAATATTTATATTAAAATTTTTACTTTTATATATTTATAAATTTATATCTTGTAAGTAAGTGATAGTATATAAATATTATATTTGAATTCTAATTTTAAATATTTTATAGTTTTGCTCAATCAAAATTTTGGATCGAGGGTTGGTAAGAGTAGTTGGTCCTTGAACACAATTATACCATAATTGAATATGAAAACCCAAGACTTCATATTCAAAACTCTGGCTAATTAATTAACCATGGGCAGCGTTTCATCACACTTTCCACCCCATTCTTATCAATCTCTTTTCTTGTACACTTGCAGAAATTGGGTTTATTAAGAAAAAAAGAATAAATTACGTTTATTAATTTAGTTAATCAGTTTTTGTCTTTTGGTGTCCCGAAAAGGTAGTTGGAAATGGTAAAGTGAATTTGGAATGGAAAGCTTTAGTTTTCTGTTTTCTACTGTAAATAAAAAGTTAATCAAAAGACATGATTTTTGTATTTGGTGAAAAATGAAATCAAAGTTAATTATCCCCGGTCCCTAGCTTTACCTTACAGGGTTTTTTCTTTTCCTTTTTACCTTACTGGGTTTTTTGTATTTGGACTGAAAAACATGTTGGAGGATTGAGACTGGTGGCAAGATGTGGAGAAGCTCGAACCAGTTGTACTTGCAAGATTTGGATGAAATTTGTGTCAGAGACAGCATCTGCTTCAGTCCCAAGGAGAATTGATTTCACCCATCTCTCTGCAATGAAAAAAGAAGGATTAGAAATTGACACAGACGTGGTCACAGCAGGTTAAAATGCAAATATGGGCCACAATTTTTGGTCGGCCACATCTACTGCACAACCATTATTAGAACAGAATCATTGTAGATTGAAGAAAATGACAAAAGTAAACGACCAAAGTCTTCTGATTTTCTGATTTACCTAATTCTCATCGGGAGATTGGTAACTACTAACTAGTCGTGTTTTTGCTATGAGGCACTGATGACAATCAATTTTGATGACCATTTTTGTTTTATTTTTTGAGCCACAGAAAAAGATACTCCATGGGGTTTGAAAGCCTGGAATAAGACCCAATCCAACTCAACCCAACAAAATGGATGAAGCAGATAAAATAAAATCCTGGAAAGCTAAAAGGAATGGCGACTGTTTCTTCGCTGCATTGCTGCAACATCTCATCTTGTTTGAACCAGAAAGGTCTGCTACTACCAGACCTGACTCCCTCCCAACTCCAAAATTCTTTTTTATCTGATATACTATTGCCTTCTACTTGTACTTCGACAGACAATCTGATCTGTTGTCTGGTCTTCTTTTTAAATGGCTGACATGCTGCTTTGATTCGATTTTGTTCAGGCGTTATTGTAAGTGCCAGTTCTATTACTACTAGAAGTAATAGCAACAGTAGAAAGCAACCCCCGTTCTGCTGCTGCAACAGCTACCGCCCGCAGCATGAAGAGAAGAAGAAACCATTGTACTACTCAGCTTCTAATTAGCCATAGTTTGCTCCTTTCACTTCCTGATTTTCCCATTAATTCTTGTTTATCTGTAAATATCTTACATCTATTGCCTCCATGTGTCACAGTATCCGCGTTCAGGAAGTAAAAGAAGATGGGCATGGACATGAACACGCAACCAGAAGAAGACAAATTATGCTTCAGGGGCCTCTTATTGCCTTTTCTTTTCCGCAATTTGTGTCTGCTGCACTCGCGGGGAAAGGTAGCTAGTACTATATATATACACATATTCTTCCTTTCTTTTATCCCCTTTTAATTTTTAATTAATATTTCCTGAGAGCCTTAGTGTTTGTTCTGAATTCTGATTACATTGGTTGTTTCTCTCTATTTTCAGAACCAGATGTGCCACAAGATTTCCGAGCTTATACTGATGACGTGAATAAGTTCAAGATTTTTATTCCCCAAGGTGAGTCGGTCTTTTTCTTTTTCTGCCCAATTTACATGTTTGCATCTATTGGCATGGAAACCCAATTGGAATATTCAAGTTTCTGTGAAATGCTGTTCAACTTAAATAAGAAAAGTAATCTTTACAGTACAGATTCAAATTCATATATTTCAGAGACTGTGTCCCTATTAATTTAAAATCTTTCTGGTGCTAATGTTGCAACGTATACGTAGCTCAACATGTGGTTGTTCATGCAGATTGGCAAGTAGGAGCAGGTGAACCAAATGGATTCAAGTCCATTACAGCTTTCTTCCCAGAGGAAGAAGCTGCAAACTCAAATGGTACTCTCGGAGTTTCCTGGTAGTTCCATCCTTTTTTTTTTTTTTTTGATTGTTTAGGTATTCAAGAATTTTAGTTTCTAGATTGGTTGCTTCAGTCAGCGTAGTGATCACGGGGCTTGGTCCGGATTTTACTAGAATGGAATCTTTTGGCAAAGTTGAAGCCTTTGCAGACACTCTGGTAGGCTTCTCAGCTTCCAATCCATCACCGAAATTTTCATGATTTCGACGTTAAGGCTTTTCAGCTTATTATGCTTAAGCATACATTGTTAACTGCATCTCCTACAGGTTAGTGGATTGGACAGGAGCTGGCAAAGGCCCCCAGGTGTGGCAGCAAAACTCATAGATTGCAAAGCTGCTAATGGTAATTGTATTATTCAAGACCATCCTTTACCATGAACCAATACGTAGTAATATTATATGGAGTAGATAACATTAAACATGCTCGAGAGTCAAGACACGTGAGCTTTAGCGGAAGATCAATTCACCTAGAATCCATGTTTTCATGATTGAAATCGCCAGGACTTGGTTTCATGTACATAGAATAAATTGTCGACAGTACTTACGATAGATCCCGTTCCCAATGGAGGTCCTTTCTCTACTTGACTAATCGCTTTTCCTTTAACCATTGATCAGGCTTCTACTATATTGAGTACACATTGCAAAATCCAGGCGAAAGTCGAAAGCATTTGTTTTCAGCTATTGGAATGGCATCAAATGGTTGGTACAACAGACTGTACACTGTGACAGGACAGGTGATCTTACATGAAATATATACAATTCAGTTACACAAGATTCTTTTACTACCAAATATGCAATGTCATTTTTCTTTGTGTGTACCTACTCTGATTCTTTGATTCCTCTATCTATGTCATTTGCCGCAGTTTGTGGATGACGAGGCAGAGAAATATGGTTCCAGAATTGAGAAGGTAGCTTTAGTCAACATAAGATAGAAAGCTAGAAGTTTTTTGCATCTTCCAGTTGAGAGGATGGTAATTCCAATTCTAGAATAAGAGAAAGAAAGCCCCTCCAGGCTACAGCTCTGTATCTCGTTATTTCTTTATGAAAATGCTACCGGACAGAGAAGGCCTTGCTTAGGCATTGATTGCATGAACCAATTACTAACCTTATTGTGGCATGATTGTTTGCTATATTTCTACAGTAGAGAATTGATGAATCTCATGGTTGCCTTTCACATCTCCTCGCTGAATTTCGAGTTATCTGGTCTTGCAGGCTGTATCATCCTTCAGATTCATTTGACACAACAGTTGCTGATTGAGATGGCAGTCATGCTTTTACACAGGAGTGCTGCAGATCCTCTTTAAGTTGTAATGCATGTCATTTGTTAAGCAGCTACTGATTGAGACACTTTCCGTGAGGCCTTGTCTCACGTACGAATTTGATCAATAGTATTTAAAGGCTTTCTGTATCCTTTACGAGTGGCGACTGATGAATCTGTTTCCCTAAGCAATCAACTTTGGAATTCACTTCTGAATTTTTTCTGTGGCAGCACACTTAACAAACCATTCTACCCAAAGCTAAGAAAATTAGAAGACCAGCACTTCTTTCTGTACGGTCCTGCTATTATGTTTTGATGCACATTTCGTTTAACGTTGAACTGGGTTAACCAGGGTGGGTACGTACTGACATTGGCCTACGTATTTCAGAAACATTGGCAAGTAATTTCATTGAAATTCAAAACAATTTCTCTATTGGCTAAATTTTGGAGATACACTGATTATGAAACATTTGGTTTTACATTCTCCACCGCTCGTTCTTCAGTTTTCAGTGCATAACTTCTACGAAATAAGAGATTTAGCTGGTCAACAAAAAGTAGATTCTTCATCCCCTCCAATTGTGCTAACTCTTTCTCCATCTGCAAATCCAACTCCTCAAAGTGAAGAATCTTATCTTGGATCTCTTTCATCTGCAAAAACTCAGGACATTCAGTAAATAATTTACAAATTTAACATCCTAGACATGGATGATCTTAAAACTCTTACATACCTGCACTTCTGTAATCCCAGTTATAGCTCTTTCAATGTCACGTTCTTCCTTCTCAAGCAGTGCATACACATCTGCATATGCTCTTTCCAATGCATTTAGGTTGGTGTCACCATTAGATGAAACGTCTGCTTCTGCACCACAAAGAAATAAAGCCTCAGCCAAATGCCAGTCTCAACTCTCAAGAAGAAAATTGCAACAGTCAGAGCAGCACCTCTTTTTAAAGGACTATATGCAGATAATGCTAGATGATCTTTCTCAAGTTATAAAAGGCAATGCATGAATCACTCGTAATATGAAATTAAATATGGTGACACCTCCAATAAATCCCAAGTATTAGATCCAATCTTGGGATGGATCCAACTTAACAAGTAAATCCCCAAATGCTTGAAGTATGTGTAAAACCAACCTCGTCTTGTGTTTCTTGCAAAAGATCCACGACGCCCTTTGCTAGCTGTGTTGTCATCCACCTCAGATAGAGTGGTAACAGCTGCTCGGGCAGCAGCTTCTGCACTCTCCACACCAGCCAAAGCTGACAGAAACGCAGCCTGAAAAATGTAGCAAGGGACAAACATTTATTACTAAAAATAAACTGCATCAACAACATCTGATAATTGGTGTGTTGGTACAAAAGGAATATCAATTTTAGTGTATCAAAATCAATGCTTATAATCTGTTAAATCTTTGCATACAGGCTACAGCTACGGATATTAAGCAGCCCTTTCCTCTCCAATGACTTGTTGTATATCTACAGGCCACAGCCACAACTTGTTTAATATCTGTCTCAGCATTATCCTAATCCCCATTACTCTCAAAGCACATAATGGAGCAATACAAAAAATAAGAAAAATAGCCACACTGACATGCAGTACAGATCAGGGTGTCAAAATTATGGTTGAGTTTATGTTGCCATAAGTTTATGCAGGTACTTGAGATATTCACTAGACCTCAACAAACTCCTTGCATTGTAGCATTAGCGTAAAACAAGTTAAGCATCTGCCAGCCAGGCAGTAAGAACTTGTAATTAAGATTATGGGGTGCATGAGCATCTGCCAGCCAGGCAGTAAGAACTTGTAATTAAGATTATGGGGTGCATGAGTCCAAATCTTAGCTTAGTAATTCCCAGCCCATCCTCCTTTGTGCTTCAAGTTAAACAAAACAAAAGACACGTACCTGAGCCATAATTGGGTTGCTAGCATCAGCAAGAGGTGTGAGGCGCATCCTCTTATTGGTTTCAAATCCAGATTCAGCCTCGTCAGAGGATGGATGACCAAGAAATTCCTCCCCAAAAGGAAGTTTAACGAAATGAGCAACGCAATCCTTGTCAGTTCTACCACCAACATGTTGTGCAACCTTCTTCCAGTCATCACCATAATGCATAATGGCTTCCAGAAGCAGCAAGGTATCTTTTTCCGACCAATCTGCCTTAGGTTCATCAGTGATCTCTACCCGCCTGAAATCAGCATTGCTGAGACCAACCCTAAAGTTGCCTCGAACATAGCACCTTGCACAAAGAGTGGAGTCATACTGCACAACAAAAGGGAATTCCAAAAACTCAGCAGGTCAGGGCACCGACTCAAAATTGTCAAAATGGTCTTTCTTTTTTTTTCCAAGCCTCAAACACGAAACATATAATCTAAATGCAAACAGAAAATCACACCATCTCTATAGTTAAGGCAGATGCATAGGTGTAAATTTGTGGGCTTTTATTAATTGCAAGTAAGAAAATTATCATAAAGACTTAAGAATCAAAAGAAATAGAAAAGGTAAGAAGAATATGTTAATGATAGTAGCATAAAGAAGGGAAAAGAGAGACCTTGTCGCAAACGAAACAAGCAATGGTACAAAGAGACTTGCAAGCGCCACAGAATCGTCTAGAAGCAGCGGAGGAGTGTTTAGAGGAGGAGGAGGTGGGGGCAGCAGAAGAAGGAGCTTCAAGAGAAGGGGCGTCTGCGGACTTATTATTATTAGCAGTATCTTTAGCGGGCTTGGAGGGAGCGGAGGCGGCGGAGTGATTGACGAGACCCCACAGCTCAAGGAAATCGAAAACCCTTCGAATGGAACCAACGTCGCCCACAAGAGCCCTCCTGGCGTCAGTGTAGCTAATCTTCCGGGAAGGATTTTCCCTGAATTGCTTTATAATGGAGTTCCTGTAATACATGTAAACACTAGGGCTTTTGGAAGGCGAGCGACCATCGAAGAACTCTGGAAGGAAACGGACCTCGCACGCGTCTATCTTCTCCCGTGAAAACCACCCTATATAATTTACCCCAAAAGAAAAAACAAACACCAGCAATTATCAAACACTGACTGTAAATTAGAGAGTGGGGGGAAGAGTAGGTTAACACACGAGATGCGCTGGACTTACGGGAGTAGCTGGGGACGTGAATGACGTCGGCATCGGAGGAGGATGGCGGTGGACGGCTACAGGGAGTAGGAGTGGAGGGAATTTCAGACTTGACCGCAGGGGTGGTGGATTTGGCGGAAATTTGGGGAGGTTTCGATTGGGCGGGGGTGGGGATGGTGTCAGAGGAGTCTGCTTCTTTAACCGGAGATCTTCCTGCCATGCTTCCTTCCTTCCAACCTATCTTTTTCTCTGTCCAAAGTCCAGTTTTCCTTTATTTCCGAGAAGGGTGGGATGGACGGTGAAGCCGTGACGGACCCAGCCTCAGCCTTTTTATATATTAGTATAGCCTCCCTCCTCAAATTTACTTAGTTAATAATTACCCCGCACCTTTTGCATATAATTTTTCTTTGGTCATTTTCCCCTAATTTTTCCTTAAACCAATGGCCAACTTTTTTAATTAAAAAACCATGACAACTTACTCATAATACTCCCCGAATAAGATTAAGGGTCTTCAGATATCAAAATTATCAATATTAATGCCCTTTGTCCGAAAAATTTCAAGTACTTTTTACCCATTCCTCAGATTATAACCAAATCGTCAGTTCTGCTTTTGACCGGACATATGAACCTCTCCATTCTGCCCACCGCAAATACCTCCGACAGGAAGCACTTGGAAACTACCTAAACGACTTGCCCTTAATGTTACAGAGCATAGTTACCTTACCTTACATTAAATCAATAAAGAAATAGAGAATACTACCAAGAACACTTTGTACACACCATTTTTTTTTTCTTTTTTGGTCTTTCCATTTCAAAGAAAATGCATCCGGAGCTTCCTCCATGCTTTGAAGTCAGGCTCTCATAATAATTCATAAAATGCAAGAGTTTTCGTGTGTCCAATGACCCCCCTACCACTAATATGCACAAAACTAGAACCATGTCTACATACAATGCAGGACACCACCAGACACCAGAGACTATCTATACACCCAAATGCTGGGACTAGACTATAAAAGAATCATATGTTGATTCTAACAAGTATTTTTACACCATTTTATTCCTATATGGTTGCTAGAAACCCATTCCAGCATCCATAAATCCATGACTGCCAGCCACCCAACCCGAGCGCCTGCAGTATATGTGGTTTAGAATTTAGATACACCAGGGTAAAGGAAGAGCTTTCTGCATCCTCCGTATTGCTTCTCCACCATCTGGAGCGACTCAGACAATATGACTTCTCTGGTGAGCATGACTACGTATGACCTGCACAAGATAAAAAGTTGTAAGCCCATCACCCCAAAAAAAGAACATTTATAATTTAAGACAGTCCTAAGAGATTAACTGAAGAGGGAAATTTTTAAAATTGGTAACAGCATTATTGATTTTCCCAGTTGTATTTAAAGTTGCCGACAGCACATGTTAGAGGAAAAATATTTTAAGTGATTGCCTATACATTGCATGCAGTCTTTCAGTCTCAAACAGCCCCTCACTTTTACACAAAGAGAAGTAGACAATATGTACATATGCAGTCAATGTCAAGCTTGTTGCCTAAGTACATATAAACAACTCTCTACTCTCTTCAGTTAAACCACCATTATAATACTTCTATTTGTAACAAGCATAATTGAGACATTTTGATAGGAAAACATGCCATCAGATCTGGACTAATCCGGTGATGATCTTAGCATTAAACTCAGACAGAATCCATTTAAAAGATATCAGATGGAAAACCAAAGAAATAACTCTAAACTCTAATGGTAAATAACAAAAACATAACCCCATCAAAATGATATTCTGGTCAAATCTCAGCAAATATGCACTGAATGATAAGCCCACCCCAGCAATGATTCCTACACCAGGTGACAACATTTCATGTTTTTTTCCTCTCCATTATCAATTTTTTTGGTTTTTAACAGCACTGCAGGAAAGAATATTAATTGTATCTCTAATGCAGGAAAGAAAAAATGAATGGTACCTCTAGAATGCAAAATAAATAGTTTGCAAGGCTAGATCCGAAGCCCGCCACTCAAGTAGCAGTTCCGCTGCTCTTAGTCCTGCTGCAATCTAAGGATACCTGAAATTAATGAAAAACTCCAGCCACAGTTAATACCATAGCAAGATGACCATGACAACCTACAAACTTTATTCCCCAAGACATCACCACTTACCTTGATCAACTCCTCACCCAGTTGTTTGGTCAGAACCGCTACCTTGCATAAACTGAGAAGGAGTAGTAACTATAAACTGTGGCTGTGCTGGAACTGGTGTTGCCATACCTGATAAACAAATATACTTGGCTCATAAGGTCTTCTATGCATTAAATTAATTACATAAAACCATTTTAAAACAACAGGGCATGCAGGCGCCTTCTATAATTGATTAGGAAATATAAGGACTGAAAAATTCATTCATGATGGTGCATCCCTTTCTCTAAGCTCAACAAAGAGATCCATTCTCTACATACTTTCTGATTCACATAAGTTCACTAATGACAACTTCTTATGATGCAGAGCAGAAAGAAAACTTTAAACTAGAATAAATATAAAGACGAAGATGTACAGGTCAAGTTATTGGAGAGGGTAAATTGTTGGCAGACAGAACTAGAGGGAAAAAAAAACAGATAACATAAGCAAGCACAATAAGGCAATTTTCCAGACTGATATTAACCTCCAGGATAAGGAGTTTGGATTGTGGGCATTGCAGAAGTCGTGATTGCATTAGCACTGGGTCCACCAAACTGCACTATTTGATGACTTGGCAATGCATATCCCTGTACAGCTGAATAACCATGTCCGCTAGGAACAGTCTGACCCAGTTGTCCATAGGGATAGAGAGCTGTGCCTGCTGATCCAGGTACTCCATATATCTGAAGGTACTGCTGAGCTGCATAAGGGTTGTAAACACCCTGTCCATAGATGATAGCATGCAAAAACAAGGAATAAATCAGTATCAGAACATGAGCATTACTTACTCTAATGAAGTTAAATAAGATTTTCAGAACATTGCACTTTAGAATGCCATTAACCTGTGGATATAGATATTCATGTCCATAGGTCGGATACCTGCACAGATTAAACAAATATAAAAAATTTCAAAAAGGTTAGCACTAAACTAGGAATTCAGCATTAAATTTAGAGTGTGAATATACATTCAGAAGATAAACACATACTATACGTCACATAGAACAACCACGTTTTCCAAGTGAAATACCAACATACTTCTATGCTATCAATAAGCCATACCAAGTATGGCCCAATAGATTCATCAGTAAAACCATAAGCCTAACTACTCAGCCCATAGGAATAATTAAATTCCCTTCTCCCAACATTTCTTTTTCCTTTTGATCCTTATCAAATCACAATCACGACCTTGCCTGTTCAATAAACATTGAGCTCGGGCACATATCCTCCGCAACTACCACTTTTTGCATTCCTGCAATTGCCAATCACACCATGTCATATGACTGTACTTTGGACTAATTAATCCTGAATTCTAAGGTAAATACTATAACTCCTTGACCAATGTTACATTTTGTGATTGGTTTGAACTGCCATAAGACAAGGAGAATAATAAAAAGAAGCAAAAGTAGCTGCAAAAGGAGACGTACCCAATTGAACTCTGACTAGCGATCTTTCCACTGTGGTCCAACTACATTGTAGGTTGATGGGTCATATAGAGCACTCAACCACTGTATATTTATGCTACCGCTACAGCCTACTCCTCATTAATGGTGAAACAACAGATGTTTCTGCATCTACTGCTTATACATGTGTGAATACATCTCAATTCACACATGATAATAATTTTAAACCAAGAACAAACTTAACAAAAAGAAGCCTAGTGATCTACAATTAAGTACCAAGACAAAGAAGCCAAAAATGCTTCAACCTAAACTTGTCCATTATTTCAATTCCGAGTGGAACATCCCAGGAAATTATCAGATCACAGACACAGATCAAAAAAATGTCAGTCAAACACCTAAAACAAAGTCAGTTGAAAGCAAAGTAAAATCTCTTAGGCACTTAATAAAACAAGATCTAATAAACTACAGATCATAAAAACTAGAATCTGATGCCCAGACATGCCAAGCTGAGTTAAATCAGGTGCAGCAATCAACATAATTAGAAACCAATTGAATCAGAAAGTAGAACTCACCCATAAGAAGGGTACATCAATCCTTGTTGATAGCTGTAAGAGAGTGGTGGCTGGTAGCCAAAACTTCCAACATATGCCCCTCGTGTAGCTTGTACACCTCCAATGTATGGAGAAGCTGGTCTCAAGCGTCCTATCAGAAAGATAACGAGGGAAAAAATAATTAACATGATCAGTGAGGTTGATGTGAAAGGTCACATGCAAAACTAACTGAAACAAATTAAAATATTAGTTCAACTGTAAGTATGATGCCATCAGCTTACAAATTGAAAAGAAACAACGTGCAGCCACCCTAGAAATTGCTACTAGGAGCACAAATAATTTGGCAGGATTTTGGCATAGAAAGACAATTTTAAATGAAAGAACAATGTCAACATCTGTCATAAGAAAATTTGATTCATTTTTGCTGAGAAGGAAAATGAAATCCAAAATTTAAGACAATCGATAACAGATGAAGTAGAAAAGGGGAAAATGAAGAAAAAAGAACAGTAAATACTTGGATACACACAATGTTACATCTTGAAGACAATGGTCGTCCAGAATGTTAAATTAATGGGAAAGAAACCAATGTGAATATCATGAAAACATCAGCTGTAAGATCAGACTAACCGGACAAATTAGAGATGATACCGTAAGGAACTGGAGGACGAGGTCGGCCAAGTGAAGCCAAATTACAATTAGCGCGCCTGCCATCAATAATTGGAGTCGGATCAGCACAGGCTCTCCTAGCAGCCTCTGGATCCCGGAAAGTCACCTAAACCCTCCATGCAAAGACAAGAGGAAAACAAGACACTCTAAAGTCAATAAACAAGGCCATCCACTTTACTTAACATACATTGCTAGAACATCAAAGGCATGCCGCCATTGAGTTAATACCAGTTTGTCATTATTTGCATGTGAAATAACAATGATGGCCAAATGCAAAGTAGCATAGCATCATCAAGCAGCAACAAAGAAAAAGATATCTTTAAAAAAAAAAAATTAACACTCACGAAACCATATCCTTTGGAACGGCCAGTGTTCTTATCAGTGATGACAACGGCCTCCAGAATTTCACCAAATTGCTCGAAATAGCGGCGCATGGTTTCGCTTTGCGTTTCCCAAGCAAGTCCCCCAACAAAGACCTTGGTGTATGTTGTATCTCCAAAAGGGGAATTTATGTATTGAAAGCCAGAACTCGAGCTCGACCCCGAGCTCGGACCCGGAATCGGCTGATACGCCATAACCCCAGATAACCCGATTCAATTCCAGCGATATTAAGGGGTAAAAAAAAGAAAAAGGTGGAAGATTGTTCGGACGGCAAAAAGAAAAGATGATGAAAAATTTTAGAAACGAATGAAATCAAGTGATAATAAAGTTGACCCCAGAACAGAGAGACTAAAAAGACATGGTTTTAATGATAAAACCCTAGAAAAACCCTAGAATTGGAGGGAAAGAAATATACCCAGAATCCATTGGGAATGGGATTTAAGGGAATCAAACAACAGGGGTGGTGGTTGGATTATTTTTGACAGGAAAGCAAAAGATCGGAAAGCGGAGAGGCGGACACAATAATCCTAAGAATCATAATAAAAAAAAGGAAAGGAAAAAGAGAGAGAAAGAGTGAGGAAAAAAAAAATAAAAGAGAAACCCTAGATGGGCCAAGAAGGTGTTGAAATCGGTGGTGGGATAGGATGGAGCATGCACTTTGGGGGAAGGTTTGGGCTTTGGGTTGGGCTCTATATACAGAGACAGAGAAGAAGATAGAAAGGAGAGGAATTGGGGTGTTTCGGAGAAAGCAAAGAATCTATACAAAAACAACCAAACGATTAGAGAGCAGAGAATGAGAGGGTGGCAGGAGGAGGAAGAGGATGTGCACAGAGTGAAATGATACCAAAAGAAAGACAAGTGTTAAGGGATAGGAAATAAGATATTAACTTCATTAATTGCAGTTGTTTTTGCTGGTGAGGGATGAGGGGAGAGGAGATGGAGGAGGAGGCGGACTTGGGGAATGAGGAGAGGGATCATGATTTGCCATGAGCAGCAGCCAAAGAGAGTAGGAGAAAAAAGGGGAAAGAGAAAAAGCAAGAGACCCTTTTGTCTTCGAGAGTTCTCAAACAAAGCAAGACAGCTTGGGAGGGTGTCGACGTGGGACCTACCACCTTGCACTCTCTCTCGCTCTAATCCCTATCTATTTGCCCTCTATTCGTCTCCCCCCCAATCTTCTCCTAATCGAACGAGTACCGATGCTAGTAGACAGTAGTAGTATATATAGTTGCCTGATCTGTTTTGTTTTCAACTTCACACGAACTAATCATTAAGCTCGGGCTGGAAACTCCTGGCTGCTGCTTCCTCAGTGTCCAATTCTCTGTTAGTCCTTACAATCCCCCTTCTATGGTAATTTCTCATCACTCTCCCTGTTTCTCTTTTTACTCCGATGATTTTCTTTCATCACCAAGTTAAAACTTACCATTAGACAAAACGTTTTTTTTTTTTTTAATTTTTGATTTCTTTATCTGTTTGTTCCACCTCATTGACGCAAGAAAGACGCAATTGTTCGGCTCTGTGCCTCTCTGCTTTCATATTTTTTTCAGGAAAAATTTTGTATTTATTCCAATTCACTTCCTACGTACAAAAGGCAAAGCTGATGCTTTATTTCGTAATTCCGTACATCATCTCACTACTTTAAGGGCTTTTCGGCACAATGATAACTACTATGCTTGATTAGGGTTTCTCACGGCTTTTTTTCTTGTAATTTCTGATGTTAAGTACTCACTCTGCGTGAAAAAGAAAAATCATTTTATTTGAACGAGATGCTCCCCTTATTTTAGCAGCTACAAATGGAAATGTAGAATGTGTGAACTTGATGACAAAGTGGGACTTACAAAAATATGGTTATAATCGTTTGCAAGGTAAAGCTTTGTTTTGGCCTTTACAGAATAATGGTGATAGTAATCTACCAACTGTTGAAGAAATTGTCGTGGGATGATTTGGTTCGTAAACAGCATCATCTTTGGTAAATTACAGAGTTGGGAATTGGATAAAGGTCGAGCAGCTCTCCACGTAAAGTCAAGAAAGGGACCCTCACAATGGATGATGCTGGTTGCGACAGGCATCATTGTTCTTTTTCATTGAAACGGGTTGGTCTATAAAAAAAACCTTATTCTAGAAGAAATTAATAATAATAATAATAATGATCCCAAACACTCTGCCCCATCATCACCTCTGAGACCTGTGAATACAGATTGGCTTGAAACAGCGATTGTCAAACAAAACCTGAGTAACCCCGGTTGAGGAATTGACACGTTTGGAGCTGCTGTGGGGATTGAGTGTAAAGTTTGATTGCCCTTTCATCTGGACTCTTGAGTGAATTTGGTGGGGCATGCAATTGAGTCATGTCCAAACCAGTGGCTGGGGATTGGGTCTACCGAGGGGGGTCCATTCCACCCGTTTTCGGGCCACAATTGCAGGGCTGCAGCAGTGTCCTATTCAGGGACCACAGCCACCTTGGTATCCCAACTCTCAAGTCGTTTTTTTGGGTTCCATTCCAGAGCTTTTAGTGCCACTTCGAAATGTACAAAGGGTGTTTCTGTCTCCGTGATGATGTTTTTTTCTCAAGGCAAAGCTTTCCTGTCGGAAAACATCTTGAAGCCCTTAACCCATTTCTGTATTCGTAGCGCCTAACTTGATATACATCCAACTGTCTTGTTCGGTTGTGTTGCTGAATACAAATAGTTAAGATATCCCGCCGCCCGTGCGATGTGAAGGATGCATTCATCCAATGTTCTGTAAACGAAACACCTATATGGCCAAATGGTATTTTTAATTTCTTCCCCCACTCCGCGGCCTGCTTGTGGAGGATGGCTAATAATACATTGCTGATTGAGTGGGGACATAGGCTATTCACAAGAATCAGAACTTGTATTTATGTTATTACTATATTTCTTTCAACCTTCTGCTTAACACACACCAGAAAAAGTACGTAAAGACTTACCTGTTTTAATATAAATTTTTTTTTTTTAGGTTCGCAGCAAGAGTGAAACAGAAAATCAAGAATCATCTGCGTGAAAAACATGATACTAGTTATTATGAGTAGGGACACAGAGGCCAGGATATGTGCTGGCATGAACCCTGGATTTGATATCAGCTGGTATTGTTCATTGGTGAGAACATTCTTGAACAGGAAAACCTTGGAGCTAATTTTTGCCCATGTGCCCGTTCTCCGCATAGTTGTTGACAGCAGCAGTAAGTGTATCTTCCAATGGCCGATACCTCCATCCTAAATTCTGCAATTTCTCCGAACTTAGCCTGATCACTTCTGTCTCTTCCTCTTTAAAACTGTCAATTACACAAAAGTGGGCATAGTACGAAGCAAAAAGAAGGCAGTTTAAGAATTCAATAGTACAACAAAAGTTGATTTGTTTGGTGCTCATATGTTGTTGGGAGAAGATGGATCTAGATTTATCAGAAAAATAAAGGAAGATGAGGATCTAGATAGTTGCTTATAGCTTAGTTTACCTCTTGGGGTAATTGTAAACAGGATACATGCTTTTTAACTTCTCCACCAAATCCTTCGTTCTGATCTCATGGGATGAACATAAGTATCTTCCCTCTGCTTCAGGCTTTTCATACAGCATCAAGGTTGCTTCAGAGGCATCACGCACATCTACAAAAGCACGACTTCCATTGTCTGCTGCTTCCCATCCATCTGTTTTCCATAACAGCATCCCCGTCATTCCGTCAAACAAATTTGATATGCAGAATAGGAAAACCTTACAGTATTAGTTGTAGATCTGCATCCGGTGCTGTATTGTGATAATGCATCATTGCAGCTAATTATGCACAATGAATGACCTTTCAACCTAATTTCATTACTGTTTATAAATGAACCTGATCACAATGTATGAAAGTGGCATAGTCATCATCACTATCAGGAGAAAAACCTTGTAAAAACTTGAGGAGGTATAAGCTGCTGCTGTTCATGGTTGGTTGCAGCAATGGTCCAATAATCACGGAAGGGCAAATTGTTACTACGTTGAGTCCACTTCTCTTTGCATACTCCCACGCTTCACTTTCTGCTGCAGTCTTGGAAAAGCAGTACGATTGCTGGCGCTCACGGTAACATACATAAAAAAAAAAAGGGAATCAAAATTTAGAAGACCCCTACTTGCAAATAGTGACTCTGCCTATATGCCCGAATAGAACTCATTGGACATAAGGAGCAGTTGCAAGTAATCGAGTTAGTACCATAATTGCCTTGCAAAATGCCAAGTCAGACCAGCAGTCCTCGTTCATGACCTGACCCTTTGGCCAGTTAGGATTCAGCGCAATAGCCCCAATAGATGACACAACCACGACCTTCTTAACTTGTGTCTTCAAACATGCATCGAGTACATTTCGTGTACCAGTTACGGCTGGTTCCATTAGTTCAACCTGCCCCGTGAAAGGGATAATAATAGCCATTATGAATCGCCCTTTAATTAAAACCAAGCGAAGTCACCCTCTCTTAGTCCAACTTTAACTGTTTAACCATATAAAAAATCACCAAGAGCCGATTGAATGGGTAGACGGGGAGCCTATTTGTTCTTCTGAACGAAACCATGTTATCAAAATCAAAGTTTGGGTTAAAAGTTGTTACATGTTACCTGCTTTAAAAGAAATAATGTTCAACGTTCAAATCCTCTATCCCTCCCTTGGACTCTCTCATATGCACCAAGAGAAGGAATAAAACCATGTTACACCAGAGTGGGACTTGGAGAAGCGAATTGGATTAAAACAATAAACCTGAGTTTCACCTTGGATGACCAAATAAAAAGAATCAAATTGGAAGAGGGACAACAGACTTGCCTCAGAATTTATTACAGCGTCTGCTGGAGGAACTGGGCTAGCAACATGGAAAACGCCAGTGCACCCAGCAATTGCAGCGCAAAGACCATCACTGTTCAGCAAGTCCGTCTGGAAGAGTTGCAAGTTTTCTGAAGCTTTGTCCAGTTTCTTCAGATGAGCGTTCTTTTCATCCCCTGACAAAAACACAGACAGGGCTATGTTCTTTAGAAAAACTAATAGTGCTACCAGCTCTAGTTGAAGGAAAACAGATTTATTTGTTAAAGAAAAGAAAAATACTTGGCATCTTTCTGCATTACTCCTTCAGAAATTTAGCTCATAAGTAACAAGAATTCTTAACTTACATATAAAACAATTTTTTGGCATCAAATACGAGATTCCACCAAAGTGTCAAAGCAATGGAATTGAAAGGGGAATGAAATTTGTAAGGGGAGAATAGTGAGAATACCTGGGTCCCTAACAGTTCCATGGACATGGTAACCCTTTAAAAGCAGAAATTTGATGATCCATGATGCCAGGAACCCCCCTGCACCGGTCACACAGACTCTTTCTCTCCCTCCCATCATCTTTCTTGCTCTAATCAGCAAGAATTGTCCAGCTTCTGAGTTCTTATATATAGTGTTGTAGCTGCCTCCCCTGCACTACGTTGACAAACAGAGTAGACAACTTTTTTGGTTTGTTGCCTTCAATTTTGTGTTTTATCCTTGGTATTATTTGAAGAGGAATTTTTCTGAAATGTGCATTTGTTTTCGACGTTCTTCTTTTGTTTGATATTTCCAAACCTTTAGGTGATATACTGATATCATTGTAGTTATCACGAACAGTGTATGGAACAATTGAGTATGCTTTTTAGCTTTAATACATGGGATGAACCATACAACATACGCAACGGAATGGGTTGTAGAGGGATGACTAAGGTGCTCTTCGGAATCTTTTTGTCATTTCTAGGGAGCCTGTAAATGCCTGAAGATGATTGTTCCATCCCCTAGACAACCTGAATTTTTGATTCTCATGTTTTCTCATGTTTCATGCGGCATAAACCATGACAGGAAGTGTTAGGCTCTGTATGGTTTTGCTGTTTCTACCACTCAAGGGTAGATATTTTTTGTACACATTTTATATGAAATGAAATCTGCTAAATTGCCTTCCAAAAAAAAACATAGGTAATGCTCATACTTCCTGTGAATCTTACTTCCTTTCCCCATTCTTGAACATAAAACACTCAAAACTAAATTATCCAAGGCAGGTAATGTTGAACAAATTCGTTGCCACCAGCTGGGTAGAGAGGAGAGGAGTAACATTTTTGTTAAGTTAGGAGCTGCAGGTTTCTCATTACTGCTCATGCTGCATAACCAGGGCAAGTGCCCATTACATCCGCAATCCTTTTCCCCAAAGCACATATGGTATACGCCCCCCTCCCCTTTTCTTGATTCTAATTATTTTGGGGTTACTTAAGACCATTATTAGATAACATGGGAAGAAGAGAAAGCTCATAAATGCAAGGCAATCATCATATTTAGTAATCCGGATATAATCTGAAGGAAACCAGAGAGTCAACAACAAGAAGGATCAACTAAATAAACTATTTTCTTTTAATCCAAGATTCCAGCCTTTCTATAGCTCTCAACGGAATCCACAAGAGTTTCTTCCAATGGCCGATAACTCCAGCCCAGCTTCTGTAATTTTTCTGAAGTAAGCATATCTTCCTCCCCTACCTCGATGAAGCTGCTAATACAGACATGATTTAGAAAATCATACATTGGAAAATCTTAAGTGATAATATGGTAACAAACAGATTCCTTAAGGGTATACTGTTATACTAGATTCTATCATGAACCAATATTCAGCAGCAAGAGACGTACCTTTTAGGATAATTGTAGTTAGGAAATATACTTCTCAACTTATCAACAAGGTCACGTGCCCTGATCGAGTGAGCTGTGCATATGTACCTTCCTTCAGCCTCTGGCTTCTCATACACCAAAAGCAATGCTTGAGCCACATCACGCACATCTACTATGCTCCGATGTTTGTTCTCCAGCGAGTCGTACCCCTCTGAATCAACACATTGCAATAGAAACCCAAATAGAATTAGAACAGAATGCCACAAGAAAAGATCATGTTTAAGTTCAAAACGGAAAACTTATAACATATTCCTTGCAAAGTTGGTTATAAAGCCTACGATTTGTTACAAAATAAAAAGTAAAAAGCACAGAACTGGAAGACCATAATTACAAGAATAAAGAAAATTTTCAAGCAACAATAGTTCCAATACTACGAATTACAAGATTTAAAATTTGAAAAGCCAAGTAAATTTGGTATTAACAGAAGAAGGAAGCTACGAGCTGTAGTTCTAAATTGCAAAGCCACAAGGAATCAATGAATATTTGGCCAAATCTGTAGCAGAGCACCAATCTAGAATACCAAGTAAAGGTAGTAGAACTGTCAAGGTTATAATTTCCTCTTGTTTTTTTTAAAAAAGTAATACTTCAGTTAATTTTCGGAACCATGCAATCCATGTGCACAAAGCCAAGCAACTTGCACTCATGGTGGAGTACAGAAGCATATGTACAGTAGGAGTAGGCACCACCTTTTAAAAGTTTAATGAGGACCAAGCTACTAGCATTCACAGCGGGCTGCAGAAGCGGCCCTAATATGAGAGTAGGACAAACAGTGACAACATCAAGCCCAGTCCTTTTTGCAAACTCAAAAGCCTCACTCTCTGCTTCTGTTTTTGAAAAGCAATACCAATTCTGGAACAAACAAAGAATAGAGATTAAGAGTGAAGACATTATCTTACTATTAATGAAAAATAATAGAAAATTTCAAACTTTTTCTAGTCATATACCTTCGTTGTTGTGCAGTATTTCTTGTCAGACCAACAAGCCTCATCCTTGATTTGACCCTTGGGCCACCTGGGGTTCAAGGAAACAGCACTTACAGAGGACACAACGACAACGCGTTTAACATTTTCTTGAAGACATGCTTTAAGCACATTAAGTGTGCCCTTTACAGCAGGTTCGATCATTTCCACCTACAAAAGTCGTTGCACACATGTATGAACATATGACAACGCTTTGTGTAAGATGGTAAATGAAAATATTGGGCCATGATTGATGAATGAGGTGAGGAGCATGTAAAATTGAAGGCAGATAAAGTGAGAGCGATAATAGTAGTACTAAGGTAAATTGACAAATTGAGTGGTCTTGCCTGGGGATTAGGAACGGTGGTGGAGGGTACAGGACAGGCAACATGGAAGACACCGGTGCAGCCTTCAATTGCGGAACAAAGAGAATCATAATCTAGTAAATCTGCCTTGAAGAGTTTGAGGTTGTCGGATGCTTTCTCGAGTTGATTCAAATGGGCATATTTGGCATCCCCTGTAAAATTCATGCGAAAATTCAAATAGCTTAGCCAACAAAAACACAGGAAAAGGACAAGGCATGCGAGACCCAATCATGCGACGGTAAACCCACAGATTAAGTTAAGATATTGATTGCTACTACTAGTCTGGTGTTGCCCAGAACAGAGCATAATCAATACAAAAAACTCAGGTCAGGTGGTGATCGAGCAGACAAAGAAATCAAAACGAAATTAAGGTCGAAACTCGAAAAGGTTAGGAAGAATAGTGATTACTACCAGGTAGTCTCACGGTGGCGTGGACAGCATAGTCGTTGGAGAGGAGAAGCTTGAGAACCCAGGAGCCAAGGTAGCCTCCACCCCCCGTCACACACACTTTTCCCTTGGCCATCGCCATTTTCGCACTTTCTCCTTCTATCTTTAGCTTACTAGTCACTTGGTTAACACCGCTTGTTGTTGACTTGTGCGGCTGTCATGAGTCATGATGACCCACCATGTTATGCCATGGTTTGTGTTTCTTTCATTTGTCTCGACTCAAACAAATCACGATGCAGAATGAACCGCTCCTGATTTCTAAGTATAATTTCTAAATAGTAATAGAATGGCCTTCAAGAGGCAAAATGCCGTGGCTGCCAACCTGGCACACATCCTATCTCCCCTCCAACTGGCGTACACCTAAGCTTTAGAAGTTCAGCCACCTCAAAAATCAAATGCCCAATTTTTGTTTTTTTTTTTTCATAGTTTATGTACTTATTTAAAGAAAACCAAGTAATGAATTATTGCTAGTAAAAGTAGTACTGATACGCATATCGTATTGATCTAAAAAGAGTATGCTCCTCTTACAAGAAAACAAAGAATATGCGTCCAAATTCCAGTCGCACATAATACTACTACTGTGCTTTTGGCCGGAGATTTAGCTACAAATTGAAATGAGCTAGGGGTATCTTGTATTGGCTGAATTCCACTCCAGACTTCCTTAAACAGTGCACAGTCTGGTCTGGAGTTTGAACCAACCGTGACGGTGATGCTATTGCTAGGGGCAAACACATGCCAACTAGCTACAAATTCAGAAGCATGAGCTAACTAATCTAGCCGTGAATTTCTTGCTGTGTATAAATTAAGCTCATTGGGTGATGAGTGATGCACTGATAAACATCAACTAGATTACTAAAAGCATTGGAGACCGGTGGGTGTTTAAAAAGCATGGAAAACTTCCTTCTTTGAGCTTGTCAATCCGGCTCCGGTCGTTTTTTAAGAGCACTCTCCTCTGATCGTGTCCCCCGATAAGTGTCAAATCATCGATTGATCCCGTTTCCAACCCAAAGGGCTCGACTGCTCCAGCCTTGGACCTCTTTTTTCTTTGCTAATTAACGAAATGGACGCAAAAGCAGCCCGCGGCAAGAAAGGCACACGACGTACGTACATGTCACATGTATGCTTTGTATTTTTCACATTTTTATTATTTTTTAAGGGATATCATAAGATTTTATTGTCTAATCTTACATGGAAAGAGACCTCCCTTACATCAATCAATAATAAGTTTTTAACTTCTGAGGAGGATTGACATATAATAAGAAACTTTCAATAATAAAAAGGCCCTCGATTGTCATCAAGTCAACAACTATATTTCTTTTCCTATATAGTTTTTTTTTTTGAAGGGAAGTGGTGAAAAAAATAAAAAGTAAAACTTTCGTCTTTAAATTATAATCAAAATTTTAAGTGTGTATTAATTTTAAAAATGAACATTTTATTTTTAAAAAAAAAATCGGTAAATATATAAATCTAATCGTTAACCAATCGTTAAATTTTTATTAATTTAATAACGTAATAATATTAATAGTGCTTGAGTCACCAACATACTATCAGCCTGAAGATCGATCTTTTGAAAACCAAGCTCCCTAAGCATATTGTTGCCCAGGATAAACTCCCCATAATTCAACTCTATAAGCTGTACATTTTCGCAACCTCATTGCATAGCCCCCTCTCCGATGGCTAGTTGAGTCTCTGCTCGTTCAGTGGAATTTAATAAGCACCGACTGGAATTTAAAGAAATCCAGCCGACAGTAGGTACAGTCCAACCAATCAAAAATTCCATGCATGCATTGTGTTCTTGATGGATAATATTAGAAGCCAAAACTCAATTTCTTTATGTACAAAATTCGTTTCAATTTTTAACATCATTTTAAAATCTAAATGAGATGATAGAATAAAACATTTTTTAAGATTTTAATTTAATTTATCCCACTTAATCAAAATTAATGTGAAAAAAGAAATTGATATAATAAAATATTATCGGATAAATCTATATCTCTACTTAATAATTTCTCATAGATTAGAGGCTTAACTAGCTATTTACGATGCTATATATAGATCGACAATGGCTGTTGTCTTTTGTAATATAAACTTTGACTTTAGGCCTTCTTGCTTTATCTTTATATATATGTTGATATATGTATAGACTTACCATAAATGAAAACATTCATTTAAGAAAGAATGTCGTGTGTCAAATCTAAGGTTAACCTGTCAAACTTCAAAAATTAATGACCAGTGGCAATAAATTAATTAAAATCTTACATATTTTATTTTTGTCTCATGTTTCTTTCTTTTATTACATAGGGGAGTGCAAACATTTAATTTGATGAAATTAATTATGAAAATCATAAAATCGAAAAACCGGAACTCCTCTTTTAAAAAAATTGAAATCAAATTGAAGTAGTTGTAATAACTGAAAAACTGAACACTAAACTATTTCGGTTAGTTTGGTTCAATTACCAAAAACCGAACTCATGAAGATGGAGAGAAAAAAATGTGAAGATGTGATATGTTTTTACTAGATCTCATGTTAAGATTTTCTTTTATTTTGTTTCTTTAATTACATAATAAAGAATCAAGAATAAATAATGTTGCTTTGTTTTTTGAACTCAAACTTTGATTATCTTTTTCAAGCAAATGTATATACATAGTGTTCGTTCGCAATATAAGTGTTTCTTTTAATTAAGGCATTTTCAGTAGAAAATATAGAGTTAATATTATATATTTTGATCTTAGATTTTACATATTAAAAACATAAACTTTAATTCCCTAAGTTAGGAAAACTCAAAATTATATCTCATTATATAAGTATTACTTACTTCGATTAGTTCAGTTACTACAGTTGAGAAAATTCCAAATCGAATATCAAATCAATTAAACTGTTTTAACGAATTTAATTAATTGAACTAACCGAACTGAGAAAATCAAACTCATTTTTGTTCAATTCAATTTGAATTTCTTCTTAAAGCCATCACTATTTTATTTTCTTTCAAATTTTTTCATATTAAATTTGTACCCTTGTCCTTGAAAATTTAAATATGATTGAAAATACAAAAAAAATGAACATAAAATATATAATATACATTAGAATCAAAATCTCTTTTTCGCTTTAATATTCATGCCAAGGTGAATTCCACTGTCAATTCATCGTAAAACAAAAAGACAAATATCTATTAATATATATATATATATATATATATATATATATATATTTAACAGAGAGAGAGAGTAAACCAATGCTAAAATTTTGGTTTGTTATAATTTAATCCTTCAATTAATTTTTTATGAAACTTACTATTTAGTTTTGGCCATTATATACATGTGACATGAAATATAATAATCGATATATGTGTACACTATACACAATATATTCACATAAAAAATGTGACATTGTAATTATTTTATAATAAATTATATAAATACATATATATATATTTATATTAGTTGTGGTATGGTTGATAATTAATACAGAACGGTTAAGGATTTTTCGTGGTAAATAAGGATATAAAAGGGAAGGCCCGGACTGGCAGTTTGGAATGATTGTGGGCAATTATTTGAGACGAGATGCAAGATTCTTCTATTATGGTGTAATAGCTTACCTGTAAATCATATTATTAAGAAGAATTCAAAATTAATACTCGATTTTAATTGGTCAAATTCAATGGAAATTATGATATGGGTTAAGGCTAAATTTATTATTAACATTATTTTTTCATTACTTTAATTTTTTTAATCTCATGATGAATTTATATTAGATCGTAATTAATTATCACAACACTTTATCAAAATCAAATACAATACTAAATTTTTATCATAGCACGTTGTTATCTAATTAGATTTGATTGGATTATAATGATGGATGACTAAGCTTGCCATATTTAGGTGATGCAACATTGTCAAGTGCAGTATGATTATGCTGTCAAATGGATGTTTTGTATTGTGATTTCCTAATAAATCAGGGTTTTTAAGACGGAATATATCCGAAAAAAGAAGAAGAAAAGGAAAGGGCAAAGGGAGTGACACGAGCAAAGGTCAGTGGGCAGTCCGAAACGAACACACACATGATATGAGACAAGAGACAGGACAGAACACATGCTTTTCACACGTGTGGTCCACACTGCTCGCGCCCTCCTACAAAATTCTTTCACTGCATCCCATTTGATATGCTCCCTATTTCTCGCTCCTCCGCTTCCTAATTTCCTATTATAACTAAACTACTACTGGTAGTCTAGTCTCTCCTCTCTCTCTCTCTCTCCTCTTCCGGCCGGAATTTTTCGAAATGGACGTGCGCCGGCGAGCTTATAAAGTTCCTCGCCCAACTGCCGCGGTCATCCACCAGGAGCAGCAGCAGCAATCACAAGCGTCGGGATCGGCGGCCCCCAAGGCATCAGATGCACTCCCGCTCCCTCTTTACCTGACCAACGCCATTTTCTTCACTCTTTTCTTCTCGGTGGCGTACTACCTGCTGCTCAGGTGGCGAGACAAGATCCGCAACTCTATGCCCCTCCACGTCGTCACTTTACCGGAACTGGCCGCCATTGTCTCTCTCATCGCCTCCTTCATTTACCTCCTCGGCTTTTTCGGCATTGACTTTGTCCAGTCCTTCATTGCACGCGCCTCCAACGACGCCTGGGACCTCGAAGACGACGATGTTGACGTCGACCCTCCCGAACACCGGCTCCTGACGTGCCCTCCCTCTGCTCCTGACCATCTGATTCCGGCGGTTACCTCTGCAGAAGACGAAGAAATCGTAGAGTGGGTTATCAAGGGAACAATCCCCTCACACGCGCTCGAAGAAAAAGTCGGAGACTGCAAGAGAGCGGCCTGCATCCGAAGAGAGGCTTTGCAGAGGATTACTGGGAGGTCATTGCAGGGCTTACCTGTGGATGGCTTCAATTATGACTCCATTCTCAAGCAGTGCTGCGAAATGCCAGTAGGCTACGTGCAGATTCCGGTGGGGATCGCAGGGCCATTGCTCCTCGATGGTTTCGAGTACTCTGTCCCCATGGCTACCACAGAGGGCTGCTTGGTTGCCAGCACCAACAGAGGATGCAAGGCTATCTATGTGTCTGGTGGGGCCACCAGCACCATCTTGAGGGACGGTATGACCAGAGCTCCTGTTGTCAGGTTCCCCTCAGCCGTCAGAGCGTGCCACCTCAAGTTTTTCCTCGAGAATCCATCCAATTTCCAGGCCTTGGCCGACGAATTTAACCAGTAACACAACAAACTTAAATCTTCAATTTCGATTTTTATCTTTCTTTTTAATGGTAGCAAATTTCGTTCATCATTTCATCGCTTAGGCTTTATGACTTTATGTTCATGCAACCTTATTCTTAATGTCTTAATGTTGTGGGTCTGTTGCCTTGAATTTTCTGACGTTGATGGGCATTTACAATATAACACTTTCCTTATGGCTTTGACTGGGGAAGGTTTTTGTGTTTTTAACCTTTATCATTTTTTGAATGGATTTGTTGCTGGGTGAAACTTAAAAATTTCACGAGTTGATTCATATCTTTGCGATATGTTCATTTCAATTATGCTATATTCGATATTTAACATATTGTAAATATCAAATATATTTGATGTTAAACATGCATTAAAAAGCCTTGTGAGAGCAATGAAAAGGTTGGGGTATGGGGTGGGGTGTTAGTTTCATATGTGTTTATTGAAGAACTGATATATGTTCCTCTGGTTGCCAGGTCAAGTAACTTTGCAAGACTCCAGAGTATCCAATGTTCTGTTGCTGGCAAAAATCTGTATATGAGATTTAGCTGCTGCACAGGTGATGCAATGGGAATGAATATGGTTTCCAAGGGGGTTGAGAACGTCCTTAGATACCTTAAGAGTGACTATCCAGACATGGATATTATTGGCATCTCTGGTACGTTTGATTGCTTATGTTATATGTGTTCGTTTATGAGTTTCATCAATGGTTAGTGAGACTGGCTATATCCTGTGTTGAAAATTTTTCTTTACATTTTTGCATTTTAAACAATACTTCTTTATGTCTCATGTTCTGTGTCATCTTCTGGAATTATTAGTTTGACATCGTCTCTTCAAAACTATGAACTTGATTCCTTTTACTAAGACAGCTGTGATATCATCATAACTCATAGCTGTACCCAAAATAACACAATCATATTCGGGGCATCTTTGTAATTAGTATTTTCCTTAAAAAATTGTCATTCTTAATATAGCTTTCTGTACTTTATCTTGACATCAATGTATACTAGTTTTGTTTCATTACAAATGTAAACTTGTTTATACTAGTCTTTGTAGGTTTTGTTCATCAAACAATATTATATGCATATTTCTTGGAAAAAATGGTTTATCAATTATCATGGTGCCAAACTTTTTATGCCTTAATAATGCTGTTTAATTGGCTGGATATTTCAGCATCAGTGTCAAGATCATGTTCATTTTAATACATTTCAATTAATGGAGTTAAATTTCATTTTTATATAGTATCTTTTTATGTACTAGTGACTGCCATTAGTTACATTAACATTCTGACTTTTTTGGTTCTCTCTCTCTCTCTCTTTCATTCTTTTTTTCAAAATTGTAACCATTTTCTAATGGTAATTCAAATTTCTCATGGGTCTAGTTGACCTGGATTTTTAGATTAATTATATAGAGTATTACCTTCACCCTAAATGGTAATTACAGCTTTTTTTTTTGGTTGTGCTTTTATGCTATTTTATTTGCTAGGAAACTTTTGTTCGGACAAGAAACCTGCTGCTATTAACTGGATTGAAGGGCGAGGCAAATCAGTAGTTTGTGAAGCAATTATTAAAGAAGAAATAGTGAAGAAGGTATTGAAGACCAATGTTGCTACACTAGTAGAGCTCAACATGCTCAAGAACCTTGCTGGTTCTGCTGTTGCTGGTGCTCTTGGTGGATTTAATGCCCATGCAAGCAATATTGTCTCTGCTATCTTCATAGCAACTGGCCAAGATCCAGCACAAAATGTTGAGAGTTCCCACTGCATTACCATGATGGAAGCTGTCAATGATGGGAAGGATCTTCACGTCTCTGTGACTATGCCTTCCATTGAGGTGACTTAACTTTCCATTCAGGCAAAGTGGATTTTTTTTTTCCTCTTTTTCACCACCACATAACTAATATGATTTTGGTTCTCATCAGGTGGGCACAGTTGGGGGTGGAACTCAACTTGCATCTCAGTCTGCATGCCTGAATTTGCTTGGGGTGAAGGGTGCAAGTAAAGGATTGCCAGGGGCAAACTCAAGGCTCTTGGCAACAATTGTGGCCGGTTCAGTTCTGGCTGGGGAACTTTCCCTGATGGCTGCAATAGCTGATGGTCAGCTTGTCAAGAGTCACATGAAATACAACAGATCCAGCAAAGATGTATCCAAAGTGCCTCATATGAATGATTTGGCATCAAATGGATTAGAATAAGAGCTGTAAAGGTTGAGAGGAAACAGTACACAGACTGTCGGGGTGGGCAAGAAAGCAAAAATCATGGCTGTTCCCATGTGAGATTGTTTGGCATTTAGTAGGTATTAAGATTGCAATTCTAAAAAGATGGAGAGAACTACAACATGACTCTCCATCAATGTGGGGTATGAATAATGATCGAATCTCTTACCAAGCTGGAACAGTCCCCACTCACATATTAGTCTTTGTTGTGTACATCCTTTGAAATTTTAGTTGCCCTCTCTCCTTCTTGGTTTCTATTATGTGTTTGTAGTTCTGGATCAAGGGGTCTGACCCTGAGCCATTGTTTTATGCTTATGTTGCGTTGTAGACAGGAATGAGAACTTGCAAAAAAATTCATTTGAGTACAAAAGGCTTGTAGTAATTGGTGTAATTATTCTAGAAATGCTTTTAATGCAGTTTGGCATTAGTGGGTTTTGAGTGTGGAAGACAATTTTCAGGTTCTTCAATCAATGTTAAATGAGTGAGGCTTACATTTGCTGAAACGGACCAAAGATGGCGATGGATGGACTGTGGATTTGTGCTATGCATTATGCAATATGCTCTATGTCTGCCAATTGCCAGAGATTTGCACCGCCTGCTGTTTATATCCCGTAATTTTCCTATAATCTAATCTTTCGCAATTAGCATACAGAGGAAAAACAATGCAACAGCAAGGAATCTCTGCAACATAAACAACAACTAAGAAGTAAAAAATGAAATGACCTTTGCTTTCGAGTTCAATAAAAACATGCAACCTGCACCTATTGGCTATTGGATTTCATGCTTCGGTGGATGGTTTAGCCTCCGCTAGTGCTTTTTGATTCATAAGTTAATCCAAAGTTTGGGCCGACTTGAACCCAAAATCCAATTAGAGATTAGTTTTTACTCTTTAGCTAGGCTAAGAAAAGAATGTAGGCTTCGGCTTCGGTTGGGCCGAAGACTGTTTTAATGGTGACTCACCAAATCCGGATGGGATTTTGTCATTTACCACCGGGCGACCCCTTGAATTGAATCGGTTGCTTCATTTTCAGCGCTCCCGGCGGTAGAATTGCAAGAAATGATATTAATAAAGTTTTATTAAGCCCTGAACCCCCAAAAAGCAATAGGATTAAACCAATTGAACAGAAAGAAAGAAAGAAAAAGCCGCAAACATTGCACATCGATGGGGAGCAGCTGGAGAAGAACTGTGGGAAATGTGAGATCATTCGTAGGAAATTCGATGGGAGGCCTCAGAGGAGCAAGCAATCTGGCTTCTTGGGTTGTTGCTGGAACTCTCGCTTATTTCCTTTGGGTGAAACCCTCTCAGGATCTCAAAAAGCAACAACAGGTTTCTTCTTCCCAATTTTCAATCAAACATATTTCCCTTTTTTCCTCTTTTCCTTTTGGTTTAGAGCAGCTGCTCACCTCAAGTAGAGAAATTTTGTAGGAAAGGGCGGCTCTTGCAGCTTCAGATCCTTATCGCTATGTAGAGAAACGAAAACCACTTCCTGATCCTCAGGTGGTTTTTAATGCTTTCTTTTAAAGTTTGCTTTTCTCTTTAATCTAACCCTTTTTTTTTTTTTGTAAATTTGTTTTCGCCTTTTTCTGTGAATGGATGGCAGGAGATGGGATTGATATACGGCAACAAGAAGAAAACTGATAGCAAAAAGGAGGAATAATGTGTTATACTAGTTTGTAAGTTTGGGATTCTATAAGGTTCTAAAAGCTATGGGAATAGGATGATGATTATGTATCATATCTCACAATAGCTAATTCAATTACCGCTGTACCTTGGGCACTTTTAACATCCACTCCTTGCTACACGTTGTAAATGTACCCTTATCTGCAAAATTCCATTAGCAATAAGTTAATAAGAGTTTCTGAGTTTAATCCGTAGCTCTTTCTACATGGCCTTTCTTATGGGGGCTCGTATGTGGGGGATTTGTGGGAGATTTGAGGTTAATGGTTTCACTTTTCAATCATCAACAGCATCTTACCTGCTGTTCTTAGTCATTCTCATTGTAATAATCAATTCCTAAATTATAATGCTATGCATGCCAACATGCTTTAATGCTTCCCTTATTAAGGAAAACTCAATATCTAGATGCATGCCTAGATTCGGAATTGCCCTAATTCAGTCACTCATATTGGTAGGTTGGATTATGCCACTAGGAATTGACCTCATCTGCAATTACGTGCACACTATGCATATAGGGGAAGACAAAGATATGAGCCAGCTAGAATTGTTGTGGATATACATGCTATAACATGCTTGAGCATTTGAGATGAATTTAAATATTTTGTTTTAGATGTACAAATCTCAAGATTTGAGTTTACATGTTAGTCTTGCTCAGCAACTATGTAATGTTTTGCCTCAGAAATGGTTAAATTTGTACGAGTTTGGTTTATGTAGCGTCAAACCAATTCATGTCAGAGAAACTGTAATATACAACTGTGCTTTAGAAACTAAATCAGATGCTTTTTCTGCACTATGTTGAGAAGCCAATTACAACTGTAGATTACACCATATAGATTGCAGTTCTAAACTAGTATGAAAGCTAATTGTTCTGGGATTTTTCCAGGTATCTGACTACTTTTAATCTGTCCTATCTGTGAGAGCATAATCTATATCCACTGTGCTCTCTACTCTTTGTATCTAGAAAGAGTGTACTTTGGTCAGAAGCTGCAATATGATGGAAGCAGACTTCTGATTTTGCTATCATTGACAAAGTTGGACATTCAATAGATGTAGGATGCATGCCCACTTTAGGCCAGGAATTATGAAGCATCCACTGCTGAATCTTTCTTTCATTTCCATTTTCTTGTGAATTTTCCTACAGTGGAGAAATATTCTTATTCTGGCATTTCTCCCTACCTCTCTCACTGTAACACAGAGACCACAAATAGGGAAAACGAATGGAAATACTTTTCAATAAGGAGTGGTTGTTGCACAAGTACCATTTTGGTTTTATGGTGTTCCTCTACAGGGTTTTGAACTTTGCAATCTTACTCGAAATCATACATTAATGTTTGCATAGGTAGAAATGTGATCTTGTACAGGTTTATTGTTTGTTTCTTTACTTGCCAGTTGAACTCTTAGTCAGTCCTGCACTTGTTCTCTTTGTTTATCGTTTGTTTGAAACATTTAATTTTAATCTTAAGCTAACCTATTTTCGTGCAGTGGCTTATGTCACCCAGGTATTTGATGTCAGTTTTATCACTTATGTTATGTCTTAACTATTCAGAGATGCGCAACCAATAGCATCCTTTACTGGTTCAACTAAACGTGTCATAAATGGATTCATTTTGTTCAAAGAGATGTTTGAATGTGTTTGTGTGATTAATATCGATGTGATGGTAAGATTATCCTTTATGATAAGCAACCATACTAAAATGCTTCTATTACTAGTGGGATAGTAGGTCTCAACTCTCAACACCATATGGGAAGTATCACGATGGTAACAAATGTGCTAACCATTTTGGATTAGCGTATAAAATATATTATTGATTTATATCATATAATATGTTGGGGTGAGTACTGAGTAGATATGAATTGGACAATCCTATAAGTGTGATTGTGTTTTTGTATAAGGTTGAGGGCTGTGAGAGAGATGACCTTACTCAAAATCCAAGGAGAAGAGGCATGCATTTATGCATCCAATCTTGAAATTTTACTAGTTTGTATTGCTAGCTTCTGCATTCCTTTTCTCCCTTTTCCCAGTTTACTGTAAAAATGGAACCCTATGAGTGTCAGCAAGTGGCTAAACTCTAGTCATGGCCGAGGACACTGCAATTGATTTGAGACAGAGAGAAGAGCAAATTGTGGGATTTTGTCGAGGAACTTTGACCTCTGTAGCCTTTCCTAAATGTAATCCCACGAGGGGGATGAGCCTTGGACCTTGGTGCTTAGATATGAAATATGATATGTCATTGTACAGTGGGGTAGAAAGGTGGAGGCTACCAAAACCAACCATGTTTTATCATATTATTCATTCATGGCATGCGAATAAGTGGTCAACATGAAACATGGTCCATATCAACTATTGGTGAATTGGGCTCTGAGAGTCCAATCTCAATCGGTCGGATAAGCTTCCCATGCCCCGAGTCCCACCCTAATATTGGTCGGGATCCAAGTGCAGCTCTCGGTTCTCACGGGGAGGAAACAATCTCAGCGTCTCATGTAGGCAGTCACCTGCGTCGTGTAGTTCCACAGCAGTCGTTTGCCAAAGCAAAAGCGAAACCATAACTTTCGTGTGATAATCCCACTACACTGAAGATTGAAAAATGACTCTCGATATTGACTAGTTGATTGTTTACTTTTGCTTACTTTCTTCCTCAATTCTCAATTACCTGGGCACAAGTGTTGTCTCACCCTCCACCAGAATGAATGATGTCCTAACGGATTTTGAACTATAAGGACTTGAGAACTGATCAATTATCAGGGTTTCGTCTCTCCCTGTCTTGCCTTGGTCCCAAATCCCAGCCCTGCTACTGCTAGCTAGTAGGAGATCATTAGTATTACTATATTCACTGAAACTACTCCCACCACCATATGCGTTCACATCAAATCAAATCAAATTAATTACTCACCATGTGCATTTCAACCCTTTAACGTAAGCAAAACCAATTATTTAAACCAATGATATGGGTGGGTGGCGCCTGGCAGGTAGGTTTCGATTCCATTCAACCTACTGATTATAAGCCCGAAGGAAATGAAGGGATGTTGTGGCCACCTGATTGCTATATCGAATTAAAAGATAATTAAGGATGTGTTAGAAGAAAACAGATGGGGGCCATTTTGGCGATCAGCCCTGTCCACTGAGTGAGGACGGCCTGTGCTTGCTTTGGCTCTAATTATGACCCCTAATCGTTAATTAGGCCATGAGGCATCTGGCTGCTCTTTGGTGTTAATTTTGTTTTGATCAAAGTGCATCGCTTAATTATTAAGCCTTAGCTACAGCCAACTGGTCCTCAAAAATATAAAAGCTTCGACATTTTGGGTATTCGTTTAATTCAAACTACTTTGGACCACCAAATTAAAGTCCCCGGCCCCTGGCATGTTTTGCTTTTCTTTTAAATAAAATATTACACACAACTAGTGAGTAGGTTTGCATAGGGCAGCATGCATCATCTTTATCCCTGTTGGATGCTGATAAAGATGGATTATTTAATTAAAGATAATGGAATTGATCACAAAGTTGGACTAGCATCTTATATTTTCATTTAGCATCGCAAACATATGGATTCCCTGAATTTAATATTAATATGACGTACCCATGATTATACTATGGGGAAATTCTCCAAATACTAGTATTCATAATTTGTACTAATTTCCTACTCTCTAGCTACAAAGTCGTCTGCAGGCAGCATTCTTTGTACAATCACACAGTATAACTCAGCACCGGAGACCGAAGCTTCCTACAACTCAGCCTGTGGTGCTAACTAGTGCAAATTAACCAAGACCATTTGTGCTTGGTGGGCACTTTGGCCTGGCTTCGAACCCAAACAAACAAACCTTCCCATCCTCTTCATGTCCCAATTAGTTTAAGACATTAACACAACAAGGAAACTCTTGAACTCTAAAGTTGCAAGTACGTAGTGGGACAAGACAATGTAGTTTGTATGTTTTAAAGATAATAAAAATATATAGTAATAAAATAAATGTTTTATTGTCGCTGCTGTTAAATGATAGTGGCTGCTCACGAGGCATATGGGTCTTCTTCTGATTCAGTACTACACCAGATAATTAACTCAATTAATCTGGTTGATATCAGCAAAACTAACCTAACAAGCTTGACCTTTTTAGATAAAATTTCTTTCTTTCTGTGGCAAGTGGCTCGCTCACAAGTCACAACTAAAGAACTGAAAAGCAGTCTGTTACTTGAAATAAGATGCTTATGTTAAAATGTCGAGTGATTCCCACATAATATATATATATATATATGAAAAAATTATAAGAAATAATCTTCCTCATAAGTTCAATTTAAAAATATTATTTTTTATAATTTTAATTATTTTTAATCAATTTTTGATATGACTTGACAATAATACTCTTTAAACAATTTCAATAATAATTAAAATGGTTTACGTTTTCTCTATCCCGCCATCCAGACAAAAATTTCAAAATTAAATCTCGATTTCTCTTCCTGATCAAATACTATCTATCTTGTCATCCAAATCGCAGAGATGACATTACACTCTTTCTTATTTTGTTTTATTTTTTTGAATGGTGGATCTTGAAGTTTTCAAGGGCAATGAACAACGATTTTGCTCTTTGCAGGTAACGATTTTGCTCAGGGGAAGAAACAGCAAAGCATGTTTGATGGGTTTTATGGTGGTTCACGGTTTTATTGTGTTTGGGATTAGAATGATTGTTAAGCATGTTTGCTGGAGATTTTAATTTTTTTTATGAGATTTTAAGTTAAAATTATTCAGAAAATATTTTGTGAATGGGGTATATTTTGTTTTTGTATAAGGAGAGTGAGCAAGACCCTCCTAATAGGGATATATTTTGTTTTGCTTTGAAGGGTTATGGAGTTTTGTAACCTATCTTTTATGAAATGCATAATTTCATGGCTTAGCCAAAAAAAAAGTGTTTTAGGTTCTTGAGTTTATTAGTTTATTCATAGAACCCTAAAGTTAAGGAGTTAAAATTGATTAGATTGATTTTTAAGTATTGCGTGACTTAATCACTGTGTGACTAAGTTTTTAGGCATTACGTGATTAGTTTTAAGTATTGTGTAATTGGTTTTTAGACATTGCGTAACTAATTTTTAAGTAATGCTTAAGTCATACAATGCCTTACTAACTAGTCACGCAATACTTTACTAACAAGTCACGCAATGCCTTACTAACAAGTCACGCAATACCTATCAACTAATCACGTAATACCATATCAACCAGTCACACAATACTTTAAAACTAGTCACGCAATGCCTAAAAATTAGTCACACAATGTCCAAAAACCACAAAAACTACTGAAGTCTATTTAACAAAATCAATAACTTCATACGATACACCATATTTCATTTAACAACATAATTAACGAATATGCCTACTTGACAAAAAATACTCAAAATGTTCAAAAATTTTTCTTCATATATCAACAATCACTCAAAAATGCTTAAAAATACGCAAAACGTTCAAAGATTTTCTTTGTATATCAAAAACTACTTTAAAATGCTCAAAATGTTTAAACGTTTTTCTTTCTGGTAAGGAATACTCTAGAGATGAATAATCTGACGAAAAATGCTCAAAGAATATGAGTTGGTTTGAGGTGCAAACTTAAACATACTTGACCCGTTAATAGGTTTCGAGTTGAAACGCGAAATCAAATAAATAGGTCAGTTTCATTAAAGGTAATTTTGTCCAAATTTTAATTCTTTTAACTAAAAATAGTTAAAATTATGAAGAGATTTATTGTCAGAAACCCCTTATGCATGAGATCCATTTGAAAAAAAAACTATATATATATATATATATATATTTTTGATACCTGCCATTTAGAAGTTTGAGTTGTTTTTTTTAATTCCAGACGGAAGTTAACCTCTTTAAATATGATCCTTTATATTAAGTTTATTTAATGTGATTGGCTAGAAACTTCACAACCCTTGAATTAATTATATAAACAGATACTATATATAGATTAAAATTTGATGAATGGATAAACTATGTAATCTATGTATTGTCAACCTCACCTGAACTAGTCATTGAAAGATATCTTTAATATTTAATAACCCCAAAGTTGTGTATATGCAATTTTCTGAAAATTAACCCCAAAAGCTAGCCATCAAATAAATTACAGAAGGCTTTCCGCGCATATATATATACCTAGCCAGATAGAACATGCATGCTATGGTTTTTCCCACCATTTATTTATTTACTTGTGCATGGCGGTGTCTGCAATCTGCAGTCTGCAGTCTGCAGTCTGGAGTCTGCACCTATGCGCGAGCGTCAATTCATATAATAGAGATGGTGAAACGCTTGCAGTGAAATACGCTATTAATTTTGAGAAAAGGCACAAGTACAAGGACATGAATACTACAACCAACTATTAGCTAGTGTCTGCTAGTAGAAAAGTACTAACGGTACTACTAGTATAAATACAATAGTACGAACAATACAATTTGTGGGGATCAGAGGATACATAAAGGATTGTGCAGGGTGAAATCGGAGGAGATGGTCAGGGTCCGGGGGCATGCAAAGCAGTGCACCCCATCATCGTCATCATCATCATCATACCATTTCATTCCAAATCCCAATTGTGCGGGCCCCATATATTTATATATGGCCCACACATTTACATAATTACATCATTATTTGATGCTGACTAGGTGGCCTCAACCTTTCCCTCTTCGTTCCTCACCTTATCACTTATCAATGGGCACCCAAGGAAACTTGATCAATCCCTTCAGACTACAGACGATCAGTACCTTTCTAGTAAAATAATTGATGCGCACCATTAGAATTTCAATCAAGCGCCGGCGCCAGGTCAGGAAAATAATACTGAAAATAACAGTAATTAGTGGGAAGTGAGGTTGATAATTGATGTGAACCTATGAGGCTTTAATTTGGTTGGGGGGGGGGGGGGGGGGGGGGGGGGGGGGAAGGAATTGGCGTGTCAACAAAGCCGTGACATAGGACTCTAGCTGGTATTCGGTATTCACCAAATGTGGCTGGGGACTAAATGGGGACAGACAAGACGATTATCTTTACAATTAGTGCCAGTACCAAACATCTGCAAAATGGTGGTGGCTGGTAGAAACTAGGGACAGAGATGCCGCCAGACCAAATCCGGCGTGGCTCACTGGCTGTCACTGTCAGTGAAAGAGATGCATTACATTGTATTTGACATACACATCTAGTACCATCTAACCACATAAAATTACACACGCAAAGTTACAGACAGACACATAGATTAGATTAGATAAGGTTGACCAAGTACCGATGTCCCGACACCTTCCACGTGGTTCTGACAACTCAACGTCAGCTCTGACCTATTGACCGCACGTGACCTCTCCTCTGTCTGAGCGTCCTCCCCGTGCTACGCACATGTGAACCCCGGTCCCATGACACAAGCGCACTCGAGAAAGCAAATTGAGGCCTGGTCCTACTGATCATCAACGTACGCATTTCCATCCCTCTCCTACTGAAGATGAAACCATCATCATATTCATCGTCTTTGAAGTTTAAGGTATTATCCCACGTGTGCCATTATATAAGTTTGAGATTATATGTAAAATGCCCACATGCATGCACGTTCCTCATAGTTCTATTTCAAGAGTATCATGTATGTATGTAAATGTACTAGTTAATGTGTAAACAAAAAATTAAATATGTGATTTAATAGTTGATTCAATGATTAAATCATTATACTGATGGCTATCAATATCTTCTTTAAATTTATGATTACGAGAATGAACTAATATTAGTATATAAAAATTTATGGATATATTGTTGGGGTATTTTGTGGATCTTTTAAGTGTTCATGATTCGAATTATATAGAGATTATGATAATTTTGTATGTTCTTAGAATTTTTTTATTTTTTAATTATGGAATCTGACTCTATGATGACTTTATCTTAACTGAACAATATTGATCAGAGGTCATGGAATAAATGGTCCATTTTCAATGAGATCAATGTTTTAAAGTAGATGATTGGTATTGGCCACATTGGTGCATACCTTAAGAAAGGCCAACTTCTTCACAGATCAGTTAACAAAATTTGGTGTAGATAAGGCATCTATGTTTTCGGCCTAGTGGTGATATGTGTGCTCTGCTTTGCTTGAGTCTTTGTCTTATGATGTATGGTAATCTTTATCTGTGATGATGCTATGTATACTTATGTTTCTTTTATGTATAGGCATTAATGAATTAAAACGAAATCTTATGTAAGAGTGTATGGCACTCCAGTTGATTTTGGGGCACTTTCCTCTGTCCATGAGATCTTACGGGTCTTCCATATATTATCTTTAAATGATTATTAATAAAATTTTTATAATTAATTGAGAATATATATATATATATATAAAAGAATTCTACAACAGCATAATGGTGCCAAACACTTTTACTTTTACCATTGGCAAACATGAAATATGCATTCAACTTCACACATCCATGGTTCCAATGATCCGATATCAAAGAATATTCACTATCCCTCCATCCAATAATATATATGGCAATCTTTAATGGTAACTCTATTTTTAAAGATGATGAGCTATATACGCAACCCCAACATGCCAACTCCATAATTAATTTCCAAAGATTTATACCAGACATCATTGACATGTTTTATATTCCCCATTACACACATTCGCCCACTTATTATAGTCAGCATCACACACAAACATATATATAATGTTTTGTTGAATATCATTTGTTGAGTTAGATTTGTTATCTAATTCAGTATATCTTAAATAAATAAATTTTAACTTTGATCAACATTTGAGTATTTGATTCATTAATTGATACATGATTTATTATCTAAAAAGTAGAATTCAAACCTTCCTTCCTTTCAACTTTAATCATAAATTCAATTAGGAGACGGCATCTACAAAACGACCAAAAGCTCCCAACCTACAATGTCAATGGAGGCTCAATTGGGTACAAGTTCAACTTGGGCGGCCGAAAGAAGCTGTTGGATACTTTTCTCCACCAATGCAAGAGGCCTTTTGAATAAACCGATAGTAGTTAAGTGTCTTTTGATTTTTATTACTAATTTATAGTAAAAATTGATAAAAAAATCATGCGTTTAATCATATGATGAGTTAAGAAATTAAGTATTGCGTGATAAATTGTGGAAAGAATGTATGTCTTGTGATAGATTAAACAAAGGATTCGAAATCAATCAACGAAATTTTACTAGACTAGCATGCTGATATATAGAACTGCTACTTTGCTAGTGACAACGTACGCGCCAGAGGTGAGAGTGGAATGAGATGATAACTGATAAGCATATGCAAGCTGTACATACGATGGAAAATCTGATATCTCTTGGGGTGTCAAATGGGCTCACCGCTTATGTATGTAGTAATGTATGTATTGTATTGGTAATGGTATTTGCTTTGGAAGCTGCTTTTTACTCCACTCTTTTCCACCATACTTGTTTTTTCTCCTCAAGACTCATTTCTTTGTCTGCCATTGCAAAGCTCTCTAATTTAGACATTGAGGCGCGTGGAGGAATCTCGTGCTCCTTTCTGCTCTTCTCTTGTCTTGAAAGCTTTTAGCTCAACAACGTTTAACAGTGGGAGCTAAATACCTGAGAATTAATTTCACTGATAAGTGTCTCCTGACTCCTCTCCTCTTTTCTTCGTTTTCTAAAGTAGTTTCTAAAGTTGTCGTAGCTGATCTCTGTGTCTTATAGGTTTCTTTCTTTCGGAAGCCAAATTTCCTCTTTTCTGGATAATATTTTAAGGCAAAAACCAATTCTTAACTTGTTTAAGAGATCAACTTTCCTACCCAGGAGTAAAAAATTGTAAGCTTGGATATAGTAGTCGCAGAAGAAGTTGTCATGTTTCTTTTGGGGTACTCAGCTGATAAAATTAAGTACCCACTAGAAGGAGCTCTTGCAGAAGCCAGCAGGTTAAGAAATTGGAGAGCTTAATTTGACTTGAGGGGTTCTCTGGGGGTCTCGAGTTTACGCAATTGCCGTGTCTTCTTTTGTTGTTTAGTACAGGAAGGCGTGCAGAGAAGCATTCAAATTAAGGTAGCCTGGTCTGGTCGGTATTCGATAATCTGCAGTAACTGCTCACTTCCCCAATTAGCTCCTGGATTTCGGATTCTTGACTTCGGATCTACACAATTCTTGAAAGCTGAATTTTCTCAAACTTAACCGGCGAAATAAAGATTTTCACTCTTTCCTATTTCTTTTACAAAGGTGAATGATCGAAGATTTCTTTTTTTGAGCAAATTAAGTTAAACGAAGAGAGCTAGCTGCTTAATTATATATATTGGTTCAGTTGTGTAGTACTCGCTTGAGAAATTATCGTAAGGATCAAAGGGCAGGCAGCTACGGAGCCACAGCAAAACAGAAAGCTGGCAAATAAGTGGTGGGAGAGATTAGATGTGGTTGCGATGGCGGGGTATGAAGCAGCAGGCCCAGGTTCTCGCTACGGCCAGCAACCCTTTAGACCAGAACTGCATCTCCAAATGCCATCTCTAACCCCACCCTCCGATGATTCCAGAGACTCACAAGACAACGATCCAAATAATCCGGATTTGTCTGATGCTGCGGCCGCTACCAGCTCTGGAGGCCCCACACGCCGCCCCCGCGGCCGCCCTGCTGGATCCAAAAACAAACCCAAACCTCCTATCATAGTAACTCGAGACTCCCCTAATGCCCTTCGATCCCATGTTCTAGAAATCTCTTCTGGCGCCGACATCGTGGACAGCCTCTCCAATTATGCTAGAAGAAGAGGAAGAGGAATCTGCGTACTCAGCGGAAGTGGGACAGTTGCTAATGTTAGTCTGCGCCAACCTGCTTCTCCTCCAGCAAGTGTACTCACTTTACATGGTAGGTTTGAGATACTTTCGCTCTGTGGGAAAGTGCTCCCTCCTCCGGCGCCTCCTGGTGTCGGCGGACTATCAATCTTTTTGTCAGGTGGACAAGGACAGGTGGTTGGGGGCAGGGTGGTGGGCCCGCTTGTGGCTTCAGGTCCTGTTGTTTTGATGGCTGCATCATTTGCCAATGCAGTGTTTGAGAGGTTACCTCCGGACGAGGAGGAGGAGGGGACGGTGCAGGTTCAGCCCACGGGGTCTCAGTCTTCAGGAGTGACTGGAAGTGGACAGCTCCCTGATGGCGGAGGAACCAGCAGTGCTGCTGCTAGTGCTACTGCCGGATCCCTTTTCATCATGGGAGGGAGTGGGCCGAATTACCCTTTTTCAGGTGACTTATTTGGGTGGGGTAGTGGAACAACTGCTAGGCCTCCATTCTAGCTAGCTTGGTGATTACCGATTTAAAGCCAAGGCTTGGGGTATTGAGAGATTTTGAATGCTATTTCCCCCTCACTCTCAAGAGATTTTCTTTTATTCTATGCTTTCTTTGAATAATTTACGAGGAGGAGATGATGATAGGAAGAGATGTAAAGAGTTGGCAGCTACAACAATTGTCCTGCTCGTATATATAAACACTTATATACATATATACATATATACAGGGAGAGAGAGAGGCAGAAGGGAAAGACAAAGTTAGTCCTCTCAGCAATCATCAGCACTAAATTGATCAGAAGTAGACATGAAAGGGCTTCAATCTGTGATGCATGCTTGGGACTTTTTGAAACTGATGAACACCAAACCCAGCTTGGAGCAATGGAGCCAGCGATCTTGAGGTCAGTGGGCTCAAAAACCATATATTCGGGCTACTCCCCTTTTCTCTTTTCAATATTTTCCCTTCGGTTCTCTTATATATATATAACATGGTTTTAGTTACCCATGATTAATTGATTTCTAATGCTGCCAATGCCATGGGGAGTGAAATGCTGTGGGATTCTAGAGAACTGTAATATTAACTTGTGTGACTATATTTTATGCAGCACTTTATCATGTGTTTGGAGCTTGTGATTTCTTAATTAATTACCAGAAATATATGTATGTACAGGTGACGATGAATCCTTCATACCGATCTAATTATATAAATTATTAAATACCTAATTATTTTATGCTTTGTATATGCATAATAATATTCTATCTTTTGCTTTTAGGCTCCTTGGAGCTCAAAACTATCTTCTGATGTCGTTTTATTCCTCTTGCATGTGGCTGTGTCTTGTTTGTCTTATTTTTGCTGCTTTCCCTCATTGATTTCCTGCTTGCTTACCCAGCAGAGAAAAAGGCTAAGTCAAAACTCTCAGGAGAAAAAACCCTAGTTCTGAACCTCAACAAGTAAAGGGTGTCTAAGGATTATTTTTTTTTTGGCTTAATTTCTCTTCCAGTTCCGGCTTCCATTTGATTAACAGTTTTATCTGACCAGGAGTTACAGCAGTAGAAACACAGTGAAAGAAAGTTGTCTTGTTTCAGTTATATAACATCCATGAATATTATACATACATACATATATATATATAAACTATTAAGGTACAAAGACTTTTGTCAGTTACTGTATCAGACATTAATTAATTAGGAACATATGTCTCAAATCTTCTGAGCTCTGAGAATTGGAACTGAATCATCTATTTTTGGGAGTGAAAATTGGTAAATAAAAAAAGAAAGAATTGTTGGACTTCGGGACTTTTTGTTTATTTGAAATCAACTTGAAAAAAGGGAAAGGCACGTTTTTTGGCAACTTAATTAAGAAATTACTTCTTGTTTTAGGTCACATATATAATATTGTGTAGAGGCACTTGATCAATTTCTTTGCTGCGGAAAAGATGTGTACAGTATCATGTGCAAGTCCCACCCTCCTAGAAGTAGAACCATTTCTGCTTTCCTAATAATATATAGTTGAAGGCAATTTGTGCTTTATTTATACTTACTTTGAAGGTGATCACAAACAAATATATATATTGCAGCAGTTGTTAGGAGCTAATCCTTTGTTGGTCTCCTTTACCACTGCAAATAATATAATCTTTCACCATATACTGAAGGACAGTTGTTGATATTAGTCTGAGGTTGCTGACCTAACACATGTCTAGTTGTGCGGTTAGTTCAAATATGCCTGATATATAATAGCAATTAATTAGCAGCCGGAGAGAGAATGTACGTCAAAATCGAGTTTTCAAAGTTGCTTAATGATGCTACTAACTTTTCTTAAAACACTCATTAATTGCTCTAATTGCATGCATTTGCAGGTTTAGTATTCGCTCTCATTAATGGCCTTGCATTGCATGCACTCATTTTCTTCTGTATATAAGCAACATAAGTGAATCAAATAAAAGCATGCATCATGCACGTAAATTTCGTAATTCCTTCTTAAACAATTAGAGTAGTTTTGTTAGATTAAAATGCGATGAAATATTCCTCCAGGGGAGGGGACTCGTTGGCAATTGGTCAGATAGTAGTTAAAAATTATGTGTTTTCGATCCATTTGGTAGGGATGGGGAGAGACTCATCATGGAACAACAAGCAAGAAACAGGAGACATTAATTATTTAACCAATTGCTTTCATAATAGCAAACAGATGTTGCACTTGGTTTCCAGGGAGGGAGGCTTGTCTAGTTAATTATTTCTTTCTCACCCTCAAACGTTAATTTGCACTTGAACATTTGATTTATTAATTGATATATAATTTTTTTATTTAAAAAATAAAATTTAAATCTCTTTTCTTCGATTCTAAAAAAAAAAAAACCTCACACGTTAATTTCGCATGGGAAATTAGTCCCTTAACAAAATCTGCTTGCTCTTAAGTCTTGACCAAAATCCTTTCCTAACTTGTCTTAAGTGTGTTGGCAGTTTCACATGCATGGGCATGACCCATGTACTACATATCCTTTACTCTTCCTTAGTAATAAGGGAGTGGTCAAATTGTGGACTCAACTCGAGGGCGGTAAGAATGGAAAAGCAATGAGCAAAGTGTACACATAGGAATACGTTACTCCATCGTCTACCCAATAATCCCAGTTCTGCAACCTGGCCGCTGCCTACTCTTTGCTTTCTTTTCCGAAATTCTTTTAATTTCTAGAGCACGGCAGCTTGGAATATACCTTTATAACAAGGGTTAGAAATGGTGGACAGCACTCCTGTATAACAATAACATGGGTTACATTACATTTGTAAATGCATCATTTCATACATTGTTATTTAATTTCATTGCATTTAATTCATTATTAGAGTTATCAGCTAAGAATTAAAAGTTGTATTTCCACCACCTTCGTTTTGATGTGAGAAATACCACCAAATTTTGACAAATTAATTACATCATTAAACGCAAGGCAGTAAGGCAACGTTTTGCCCATTAAAAGTTGGGCCTTCAACGATTCAGCTTTAGTAAGAATCGAAGAACATTTAAGGACTGGCCTGGACCTTGCGCTTTAGCCTCTATATTCTTCAAATTTTCTTGCTCAATTAGGTAAATCATTAGCTCTGCCAGTAAGCTTACCTTTAGGGCTGAACTGATGGTGTACATATAACGAGAGAATCTTTTTGACACCCCATGATTACCCTGAGTAATAAAATCAGGAAAGCCCAACAGGACAACATAGCTCCATTCAGTCGATTTAAATGAAATCAATCTAATAAAGCAAGCCAGCGTCCAGAAAAGTTAATGGTGAGGTTTAAATCTAGAATTTACCACATCTCCACACTTGGCTTGACAATCTGATGAGATTTTAGAAATGCACATAAAATTAACTTTCCTTCATCCATTGTTTTTGAACTAGTTCGATAGGACCAACAATAAGCCAAGAACCAAAATGTGCAACTAGTTCAACAGTACCATGTTTACTTCCAATTACGCTTGTCCTACACGATTTTAGTGCCTACACTAAAATTGATTTGAGCCAACTAATCTAAACAAGACAAGGTTCAAAGCCATCAGTGCTCAAATGGAACGCGAACAAAGAGTCGACCATGCAAGCTAACAACAGCAGATGTTTGAAGTGGATCAATTCTTGCAGGCAAGGTCACAACCTGTAAACCACAACAAAATAAGGTCAAGAAATCTTTTGCTCAGTTTTATTTTGTGCTTTGTTCCCTATTGTAATGGCAGTACTTTTGGTTTTTCACGACCCACACAGAGGAGAATATAAAGAAGTAAAGCCTAACTTTTTCATCTAAAATATGATAAACTAATTATTGCTTAAAAGAAACTGTAGAAAATTAAGAACATCAGTGCCCAGCAAAGGTAGGGTGCGTCCTCTTTTCAATAGTCTCACTATGTTCTCAAGCATATACTTATGGACTTCTGGACCTGGTCTACAAACACTGCAAGCTTTTTGATTTGCTCGGTTAGGAACTACAAGAAATACCTTCTTAAAGGGCGTGATACCCCAAGGATTGTCAACTTGCTCTGGTTGACCTGTTATAACCAAACGTCCAGCAGGATCTGATTGAACTCGCACCTAGATCCACCAAAAAGTGGGGCCAGTTTTAAATCCAGGGGGTTAGGGTCACATTTCATAGAGACTGAAGCAAAATGTATTCAGAAACATTAAACATATTTTCTAATCACATGTATATGAAATTTTTAGTCACAGAACTCAAAAGACCAAAAGCTTTCCAAGTATTGGAAAGCAGTAAAGCAGCTAAAATAGTGTTTCCAAGGACCCAAGCCCCAATGCATAGCTATTTAATTCTCACTACCCTCCAAAGCTTAGAAGGAAAGTGGAAATCCAAAATATCTTAAGATATCGTTCAACCAAGTCTAACAAATCTTCAGAACTAAAAATGCAAAAATAGTACACCTTCTTTTATAAATACTGGCACCAGAAAATGATTACAAAAACAACAGACACACATGTACTTTTAATATGATTTTCTTCTTGATTAACCCCAAATACTTAGGAGAAAAACTAAAGGTTGCAATGCCAACTGTTTATTAATTTGTATAAGGTCATTTAAAAAGGATTTCAGAACAACTACATACCTCCTCACGCAGGAGCCCGGGGACCAGAGCATATACCTCAAAGCAATCCTTCTGTAGATTTTAAGGACAGTGAAACTACTCAGAACCAAAAATCCTAGCAGTTACTCAGAAACTGGTTATATCCAAAACTAGTTTTATCATAGCTTTCTCTCAGTGTGTGCACTTGGGTAGGGAATGGGGGCAGTGTCTAGTAAGACAAAGAAAAAACAAGGTATACTTACAGTTTCGCGCACATTGATCTTCACCCAATCAGCAGGGGCTCCAACATCAACAACTTCAGTGACCAGTCTACCAGATGAAAATCAGTGGCATTGCATTGGTCAGAAATAGAAGAAATCAACAATCAAGTTCATATGAGCATGCTTAAGATTTCTTCACTTTTTCCTGTGCCCGACATCCCTCCTCTTTCCCTTATTTGGTAGAGGCATCAAGGATAATTGTCCTCCCAGGAGGAGGATGGGATTTGAGTAATGTAGACTATGGCCTTCCTAAAGGATATGAAACATCTAAAAAGACTTACATGTGCCCATTCAGAAAGGTCCTTGTACCTTCTATGGCTTAGGAAGAAAAACATGGGTATGCTTAAAGTGACCTTGGCCATTTAAATTAGGGGCATGCTTCCATCCATAGGCAAAGAGTATTCCTAGCAGTAAAGAGTGCAACAAGAATATACCAAAAATCTGATTCTTTGAACAAATTCAACTATCCAGTAGAAAATTATTCATATATATATTTCTTTTAGATTCATTCATAAATTAATTCAATAAAATCTTGTCTGCATCTTCAATTTAAAGTTCAGCTTAAGTAGAAGGTAAATAAAGATGGATAGATAAAAAAGCCCAAAAAACTTAATGGCAGCTAAGAGATCAGCAAATATTAACTGCTTATTTGGTTCATGTGCAGATTTCTCGGCAGGCTCCGTGCTTATTGGTGTCTTCTGCTTCTGCAAACCTGGAAAAGAAAACCGAATATAATATGAGAACACATGGCAGCACAGATACATGGTAGTGCAAAAGATCTCTCCACATAACAGCATACCAATTGTTTTGAGATGTTTTTGCTTTGGAGTAGAACTTAAGCTCTTATCCTGTACAGAGGAATTTTCTTTAAATAAAAATAATTATTGTATCACTTTAAATTTTGCATAAAAGAAATGCTACAAAATCCGGAATACCACAAAGAAACTAAGAAAATTACAGATGATAATAAGGTTTAGATATTCAACAGACCTTAATAATGGGCTCGGTAATCTCACCATATCCAACAGAACGTTGAGCATGCCAACCCTGCATGGCACGAGCTGCAGCATCCCTGCGTGCCCTACCTGACCCTGAGGCTTGGTAGCCACTTGACTGCACAGGAAACTAGAAAACATTAGAAAGAGAAAGCTTTATCACAAATAGTGACAGGAAACAAAAGATTAGTATAAGCATTCAAACGCTCATTAGATTACTTGTATGAAATTTAGCATATTGAATGGAATATGAAAATTCACAAAAGATATCATCATACTGAAGTAAAATGTGAAGAAGCAAAATTCTACCTCCTTTTCCCCAACTGTATGAGGGAGGGAAGAAGCAGGAAGTTGTATCTCACCATTCTCCCTCTTATATTTTTCATATTCTAATAGTGCCTGCACAATCATAAAACAACCAGGAACTGTTACCATATTATTCTTGCAGGAACCGTAAAAGTAACACAGCCTGAAATCATGCAGGTACAGTTACCAAAAGATGAGCCATTCAATGAACTTTCCTTTTTCTTTATTTATTGGCTGGTGATCAATAAGCATTACAGGAAAAGACTTGCTACACAAGAAAGCAGAAAAAAAAGATTATAGGGAAAAATATTGGCACTGATATCATTTTGCCACATGTTTATTTATTTAGTTTGGTTTGGATAAGTATGTTTAGAAAAACACTTGTTTCACTATGACACTTAATATATCAAGAAACAACTACTTCAGTTTCATTTTAGTGGTTTGAAGACATGTACCAGGGACTGGCAAGCAGAACAACACTCTGCACAACATAGATAAAAGAACACTGTCTCTTATCAAAAGCACATGGTACACATGTAATTTTTATAAAGATCATGCCTCAAACTAAACCCCAAATATCATTCTCAGCACTAGAAGAATGTTAAGGTTTAAGGTTTATCATTGGACCCACAGTCAAAACAATGCGGTAGCTAGTTAGTTGTCCCAGCGAAACAAGCATACCTTCTCATAAAAAATGCGGAATGTCCAAGAGACAGTTGTGCAGGTCCTGAGAGAAAGAAAGAAGAAAGACACCAAGGTTAATCAAGAGAATAATAAGTTTGCATAAAACGCATGTTACTTTGTGTTGAGTTCAAGTGCCAGCCAAAGCCATTAGGATTGAGACATAACTTTGCACCAAAAAAACAAGAAAAAAAAAAACCTGTCTACATTTCTCCTTACTTTGGGGGGTGAAAAGACTCTCCCACTTGCCGCCATAACTTAGATGCAGTCACCTATAGGTATCCATAGAGTAAAAACAAATTTATCATGTATTTTGATGGTGTAAATGCTTCACGTCAATGATAGTGCATTATTCAAAAGCAGGTAATTCTAATTCAACACATAAGAAAACTATCAACTCAAACATTGTAATTCCAATAGAAACCCATAAACCCAACTTCATGTCTTCCAACTTTTAAATATTCATAAATTTATGCCTCATAGGCCATGGCTTAAAATTTAGAGCAAAACATATAATAACCAGGTTTAACTGTTAAAAAAAAAAATCAGAGAATGTATAATTTTTGTCCAAAAAGTAATCTAGAAGACATGAAAACTCATATGCTTTGTTTGGAAACAAGGATTTCGAAGAGTAAATTTGGATTTGGTTTATCATCAGATTGTAAGGATAGGTGTATATATATTATATATAAATCACTCCTTAAATCTCAAACTGAATATCAATGTTTGGCTTTGGAATGTAGGTAAAAAAAAAAGGTTATCACTTTACTGTTTTCTACATCATAAGATTACAACTCTCTAATGATATTGTTCAATATCTTAAGAGATTTAAGCTATATGAAAAATTAATATGGAAAATAGAAAAGGTAAAAGTTTAGGTGTTACAAGAAAGGAAGGAGGACATGGTTTTGGGACAAGCAATGATCCAAAGGAAAGATAAATATTTGACTCATGACCAAGAAAATTTAATGTATCTATATGTGAGTGAAATTACCTTCCTGTTACTGACTTCTTAAAGAATCATGCTTACGTGCCAACCCATTTAATACACAAGGTTTAGTTGATAGAACGCCTCAAGACTTTTCTAGAAATGGTTGCAGATCATTTACTCCTTGATCCAATTTGGAACAATGTAGAGCTATGATAAGCACCCCCACCCCCCAAAAAAAAAAATTATGCACCCCTCAAATATGCAAGTCTGGCATACACACACACACACACACATGCATGAAGAGTTAATACCTCTCTTAAAGTCAATTATCTGCATGCATCAATAAATGTTTGCTCATGAATCACAGAACTACTTTATAGAGAATCATAATTAAAGGAGTTCCCCTGCTCTAATATGTTTGAAAACATTAAAATCAGTACATTAAAAATAAGAGACACCAAAACACAGTAAAACCCAAAGACAATAGCACTAAAAGGAAGGGTGTGATTATGCCTCATTAAAGCAGGGTTTAGAGAGAAGAATTGAAAAAACTCGTATCATACAACAGTTTTAACATAAAGCTATAAATCACGATAGGGATACAGAAAATGGTAACTTTTGAAAAATGAGGATATGGCAATAAAAAGTAAATATATAATATTTTTCCCAATAACCAACTCCTTTTTCCTCCACCTTCTCTTATTAACAACTACAATAAGGAAAAAACCAAAATCCTCAGACTTGGCTTCACCAAAGAAAATAAAAGAGAGAGAGAGAGAGAGAGTCACATAATATTCCCTAGTCCTCTTCATTCCTTTAGATTCATGTCATACATGCCAAACCATGACTACTGACATTTTGTGTAGACATAAAAGAATATCTCATATGATAAAGAGTAAGATTATAGGTTTCAGTAGTATCACCTAGTTTAACTCTATCCATAATTCAATTCTTATTTCCTTCCTAATTCATCGATAATTATTAAAAGATGCCCAACATATGATGCAGGGAAGGGGGCGGGGTGGGGCAGATATGGTAAGTATAGAAGAAACGGCACCTTACTTCTAAGTTTTATATGGAATCCTGTTTGGAAAGCATTGAAATTGGTTCCTAAAGAATGTATTCGTGCATATAGGACAAAAAGTGAACTCATCAATTTTGTGCCCAAAATAGAAGCAATTATTTGACGGCATAATGGCAACTCTAGATATAGTATAACGCATATGTCATTGTCATGTTTATCCAAACTTCCAATTTTGGAGAGTTCAATACAGAGAGAGAGAGACAGAGAGAGAGCCTTAGCTATTAGTACGTCTTTAATTAATAAAACAAAGGCCTTCTAGAATTTAATCTTATTCACCTTCCTAAACCAGATACAGATTCAAACCAGTTTTACATGTTAATAAATCAGATCATTTATAGTCTTTTACTAGTTGAGGCCTATCATATGCAAAAACTGTTAGCTAGGATAATAAATTATTACAAGAAGGTTCAACCTCCAAAACAGAAAAATGAATGCATTATTATCCACACTAATAAAATCAGATTGCATGTCACCTCTGACTTGTTAATGCCAGTTACATAAAAAACGTAGTAACTAGGAATAGCAAAGGGCGATTTACGGGTTAAAGAGAAAACTAAAAACATCAATTAAGGATTCCATAATATGCATGCATACCACTTCATAGCCACCCAATCTAATAACAGCTCTCCACAACCTACATCCGATGCCCAAAAAAAAAAAAAAAAACCAAAGAGAAGCACAAGTTAGACAGTGAAAGAAAGCAAACTCATAATCTGAAGATCCAAATCAATGATCACCATAAACGTACTTTAGGCAATTTAGTGGCTCTCCATAAAACTTAGGGGGCTTGAATTCCAAAGACCTGTCCTTGTAGAAACTTTCCAGCTCCTTCATGAATGCTGCTCGCTCCTCCTGAGTTCCAGCTTCATCAGCCTCCCCCATCTATATCCCAAACACCAAAACATCGAGTTAATAATATGGATAAAGAGAATACTTGACACTTTTTTGTTTATACCACAATTTATTGGACATCTTTTTTCTGTACCTCAGGATCCAGCAACCAGTTCTTTGATTTTTTCACACTTCCATGTTGAGATTTAGGTGTAAGAAATTCTGCACAAGGAAGGGGAGCAGCATCTCCACTGCTTTTCTTCTCTAGTCGTTCAACAGAAGCAGCATCGCGAGCATTTGTATTAGCATCATTGGAAGTTTTTTTATCAGGTTTATCGGGCAAAGCTGGATTATCACTCATATTAACATCAGTGGGCAAGGTTAGAGCCTTATCATCAGCTGTCCCAGAATGAGGTGAATGCCTAGTTTCAGTGGTATCTTGATCCTCAGTGGCGAGCGAGGACTGTTGCTGTTGGACGCCAGAATCAACAAGGTTTACTTTGGATGCCTCTGGTAATTGTTGTTCCAACATTTCGGTATCTTCCATCTTGCTCATACAGATTCTGCAGTCTATAAAAAATGTTGCATTAAAGCATTTTTTAACAAGATTGGTTAAGGATTGCAAGAGACACAGGAACTGTTGGTGATGTGCCAAAAGCTCAGTTGTCAAATCCAAGTTTTTTTCCTTCTTGAAAATAGGTACTAAAATATTGCACATACCATGGTGAGAAACCAAACCCTAACTTCCAGTAGGTTTGTCAGAAGCAAAAAAAAAAAAAAACAAATAATTCAAAAGACATGAAAAATAAACCATTATTGACCAATTTTGTTCTCCTCCTTTCCTCTGTTCTGTTTCCTCATTGTCCAAACGCAAAAGAGCCAAACAGGACAGTTTTAAGTAATTTATGAAACAAAAGAAGACATTAAAATGAAAAATATGTAATTAAAGAACTATAGGCTGGAAAAATGAGTTAAAACAGAAAACAATAGCAGAATTAGCGTGCCCTAATTATATTACATTCTAGTTAAGCAGGTGTTGGTTGTGGAAATAAGAGAGAGAGAAACTTGCCTGCAGGGGAGACGAGAGAAATGCAGCGAAGAAGCGGAGGAGAGGAGTAGAGCAAGCGTTAGGGCTTCGAGTTATAAAGAGACAATGCGGGGAATGGAAAACAATAAATACAGATACAGAGCAGCCTCTTCTTATCCGACTACCATAGAAAGTATCGTTCATGGCACGGCAGGAATGGCAGTTACACTTACACCTGGGACTGGGAATGGGGTTTTTCTGCCCGCCAACGAATCTTCCAATTCTGGATTCTCTTTCCTTTTTTGACGCCGGTGGCTGGTCTCTGTTTGTGTGTGACTCTAACTTTTTTTTTTATTTTTTATTTTTTCTAAATTAATACTACTAATATCTAACCAAAAGCAACAAAATCCGAAGCTAGCAAACCCCCGGCGGTCTGTTGCCTTTTTCCCAGTTCAAAACAACATACTTGCGCCCCTTTGACTCAACCTGGCTCACGCCAATTTCTCCGCAGCTTTACCCATCTCCCCAGGCCCCAGCCATCTTCTTCCTTCTACAGTCACCCATGTCTATTATCTTCTGCGAGCCCATTTCAGCCCCAATCTATCCCTCCTCTTCTCTTCTCTTCTCCAAGCCCAATTCAGCCCAATTTTTTTACATCTCTCCCATGGGGCCAGGCCTCTTGGCTTTGCTTGGCATATAATTATTCATGACCAAAATTCAACAACAAAAATCTACTATACAGCATATGTACATAATTAAACTCAATAAACTAGTGAACGAAAATTGAATTGAAGAATACAACGGCGATGACTCTATCCATGCCCATGCCAGAATTAGTATATAACACATAATAATTAATCAAAATTGAGTGCTAAATACAAGGGATGGAAAAGAAGGAGAAAATCAGATGGGAAAGAAGGAAGGCTAGATGGAAGAGGGGACGGCATGCATGCCTGAGGTTATGGTGATATATGATTGTAGTAGTAAAAGATTTAGACAAGGATGGTGTCAAGTTAAAGGAACTAGTAAAAATAACTAGAACAGTATGTGATGGGATTATTATCCTCTCCTTAACCCAAGGGAAAAAAACTAATTCAATAAAACGTGCAGTGTTATTATTAATAAGTCATTTAAAACTCTCTTACTTATTCGATGTGAGATTTTAAAAAATACCTTATTTACTTTCTTTTTGAAATGTTAAGCGTGATATTTTTATTCATATGATTTAATAATACTCTTGTTATTCTCAATCACCTTGTTTATCTCATCTTAAAAGTGTTTGACGTGAATTAAATTAAAATCGAAACTGTTTTAATATTATTTTATCAAAAAATTATTTATTTTTTTTAAAAAATTAATCTAATGACATATGTAATGTCACCACTTACAAATTATTAAAGACTTGCTCGATCTAAAATTTTTAAAAACACCCTACCTAGATCCTTGCTGAGGCGTGACAAGTACTTGGGTAAGCGCTTAGCTGCTTGGTATTAATTACAACTGGCATGACGTGATGTATATCCACCAGCTATAAGTATTTTAAGCGCATGCCACTTGTTTATCTCCTCCTAATTGGTGATACTACAGTTACATACAAATTCTTCTTCCTTCACGCACAGACCATAAAACTGTTGAATTTAGCAAAGCGGGAAACGTGGTGTTAATTGGATCCATCGTTTTCACCCGAGGAATGAATGATCATGAATGCAACCCAAGCAGCGAATGCCCACCAACAGATTGCAATATGATTTGCAGTCCACTTCTGCACGTGGGATCTCAAATATGCATGTCACGACTAATCAAGTAATTCTTACGGAAATCAATTGCACAAGAAAACGAACAAAACCCGCCGCACATTCATATGCTTTTATTAATTTGCATCTTCCCTGTCGTCCCCAATGCATGCGTCGGTTTTATCTGCGCGCTGGTAAGTGTAATTCCTTTTTCTTTTCTTTTCTTTTATGGCTGCTGATGATGATGATGATGATGAATTGCTAATACACACACATACATATATGTATCGACATTTCCCTTTTTTTTTTAACATAAATTTTTCGATTTGATTTTGGGGGAGAGTGAAGGGCTCTCAATGCTTTGTTGCCAACACGAGTTTTCTTTTTGTTTGATATAAGTTCCTAAATACAACAGAGACTAGGTTCATTAACCAAGGCTACTTTCTGCTTTGGTCTTTCGAAATCATCCTTGGTCGTCGTACGTAGACATTAATGATCTCACGAAATTAATTCTATCATTAAATTAATATCTATATTTAAGATTTTGTGTTGATGGCTTGGCTTCAAGAACAAATGAAGGCACATTTTGCACCCTAAGAAATCAACGTTCCATTTTTACAATTGGATTTCATGTAGCGGTTGTTGGAGTTGGACGTCCACTCCTCAGCTTTCACTGGTATATTGTATGTATGAACGGGAGCTGAGTTAAGATGAGTTGATTTCCAGGTTTATAGAAGATTCTGATGAGAATATGGTGCTGCTAGATCTTTTTATTGCTGCTACAATACCGGTCCTAAAAGTGCTTTTGATAACTGCACTTGGGTTATATCTTGCTCTAGATCACGTCAGTATCTTGGGGGAAGACACCAGGAAGCATATGAACAATGTAAGTGCTTAATCCTAGCTCTTTTACACACTTCACTTCTTGCCCTTAAATATTTGTTCCGTACCATGTTCCATATGACATAGTTGAGTGAGGCGTAGCAAAAACAAACCCTTTTGGTTTTCTTTTTTTAGTATTTTGGCCAACAAGCTTATTCAATATTTGTTCATGTGAAAGAAATTCTGATTCTTTTCTGTTGCTTTGCTTTGCTTTGTAATGCTCCATCGATTCAAATTATGCAAATACAGTGAATAGTCAGTTCACTTAGGACAATGTTATTATTCTTTTGAGATTACAGGTAGTGTTTTACGTATTCAATCCAGCGCTTGTAGCCAGCAACCTTGCAGAAACAATTACGTATGAAAGCATGGTTAAGCTGTGAGTGAAACTCTTTCTGTGTATTTTACATTGATACAAATTACAAACTGCTCTTTCAATGTTCTGAAGTAGAAATCTTTTTGTCCAACATATGTCTAGGTGGTTCATGCCATTCAATGTCCTGCTCACATTTGTTATTGGTTCAATACTTGGATGGATAGTCATCCAATTTACAAGACCTCCGTCACATTTGCGGGGTTTGATTTTGGGTTGTTGTGCTGCAGGTATACATTCCATTTAACTGATTGAACATCAAATATGAAAGATGATAATGATCACTGTAATTAAGATGATCGTTGCCTCTCTCAAGGATGATTCAAACTAACTTGTTACACCATTTAATTGAACTGAACAAATGTCAAGGATTCCTAACTCCTAAGAGGTCGGCTGATATATGGTACTATTTATGTGTTCTAGTTGGTGGTTGAGCCAAAGGAATCTCTTGAGGAAATCATCCGCTTTATCAAACTTCAAGCTAGGGGAAAGAGGTTGCTGACACTGATAATTAGCATATTAAATTTAGAGTGTGCGATCGCTTTGAAAGTTTTGCTTCCTCCACAAACTGATAATATTAAGAATGTGATCAGTTCTATGTTTTCAGTGGCTGATGTTTTTATTTTTCTGTCATGGCATGTCTTATCGAACTCTGAGCATCATATTCATACAAGATGCGTCAAGCACATGCATTTTGCCTGTTTGTAGTGATGTCAACAGATCTCTGTTATCTGCCCCAGGTTATTTATCTCAGCTATCTCTTCAAGAGGAAAATGGGCAATCTAAGGCAAGAAGAATATATGTAGGCTTAAGAAACTTAAAGCTTCTGATTTTAAGAAGCTCACATACTGTCCTTGTTGGTGCTAGTGAAAGCTGTACCGGAGGACTCATGACTGGCAGTCGAAAAGCTTATTAAGGCCTTAGAATTCAACCCTTTGTTGGGTCTCTTGTGAGTGACTTTGGGTTAGTCTATTGTGCAAGGTGGAGTCATTTGCCTTTTTCCAGCTTAACTAAGCTTCTCCAATAGAACAAAAAATGGAGTCATTGGCATTACTTCAGCTAAAACAAACGTAGTCTGAATCCTTTGAACCTTTTCTGTGCTAATGCAAATGACTAGGACTTTTCTTCTTGAAATCTCTAGTCGAAAGGCTTTTATCAAATTTTCTTTTTCTGCAGTCTGTAAAAGTTTTGCTTTAAGTTTCTTTCTCCATACAACAGGGAATATGGGGAACATGCTCCTTATTATAATCCCAGCTGTTTGCAAAGAAAAAGGAAGCCCATTTGGATCTCCTGAAGTATGTCATTCATACGGAATGGGTTATGTTTCACTTTCAATGGCGGTATGTTCCTTCTCAACTGTGCTGGATTTGAGAGCTCTTGATGCCATCAAGGAAAAAATTTCCCTTTTTCAAACCTTGTATAGAACTACATTGGAAGAAGTACACTTATTTATATGGCTATGGGACTTATTCATGTTTGCAAATTGCTTTGTTTTGAAACCTTAGATTGGAGCCATTTATTTGTGGTCTTACGTCTTCAATATCGTCCGAATATATTCAATCACGAGCATCAACGAATCCACTGTAAATGATTCCTCTACCAGCAAATATTTTAGGGAAGCATCCACATCAGATCAGGGGAGTTGCACTGAACCACTACTTTCTTCCAAGGATCTCTTGGTATCTGAAGACAATGAAAATGGATACATCCTGCCTTGCACAAGTTCTAAGGGAAAAGCTGAGGTTGTTCAGCTTGTGACACTACCAATCTCCTTTTTGCTTTATCAGTTCCATGACTTCTTACATCTTCCCTATTGGACATTTTCAATGTTTCTCTAAGAATATTTCATGTTTTTGTGAATGTCAACACAGTATGGTTTTCATGGTAATAACATACAGATTCCTGTAGCAAAACCCACCAGGAAACCTAGCTATATTTTTTTTTGATTGCTTGTTAAATTTAACAGAAAGGATGGGATCTTTTACATTAGGATTTGAGCTATTCTCCTATTTAACTATATTATTACAAGCAAATTGTATTGGCAATCTTTTTATTTACCTTGGCATCCTCACAAGGAGAAAAACTATCTTCATGATTGTAATATTAACTATGGCATCTTTCATGTTATCCTATTGCTAGTAGTTTTGTATCTGAGATATAGTTTTGTTTATTCAACTCCATTACATTTCATAACCATTGCAGTTTAGTAGTCTACCAAGTTTTTCATTGCTCTTTGAGATAGAAATCAAGTTTGCATGTTGAAGCATTTTAATGGAAGCTTTGATTGAGATTTGATTTTTGATTTTCTGAAATCTTGTGGCAGGCAAGATTTTCAAGTAAGATAAAGCAACAATTAAATATGATGATTGCTAAGATTAATATGAGATCAGTATTTGCCCCTTCAACAACTGGAGCGGTATGATCTTACTTCCTTTTATGTTCTTCATTTACCATTTTCACTTACTGGAAGCAAAAAGGAGAATGTTGTTCTCCCAGCCATATTGTGTTTTTCGTTTTCTTTAGTGCTAAACTTAGCTAAGATTTTAGTCAGATGGATATTCATCTAATGGATCTATCATAAAGAATCTAACAAGCTAAGACCAATGGAAGAAAACTCTATGCCAAGTATCCTTTATGGAAGGATGCTTTTTGCATGTCTCTGAAGCACAAGATCTACTATTCATTGTGGAGATCAATACAGGGTCTGAATGAATATACATTCATAATATATGGATGAATAGCATATAATTGAAGTATGAATTAAGTTTCTCTACATGTAATACAAAATTCATGCTGCCTTGTTGTCCTGTTTATATATTTTGAGTCATTGACTGACGTGTGCACTCTTCTCTTGTATAGATTGTTGGATTTGTAATTGGACTCGTCCCTCAGATTAGAAAATCAATGATAGGTGATGGTGCTCCTCTTCGTGCGATTCAAGATTCTGCTTCTTTAGTGGGGTATAGCAACAATCACTGTTTTCAAAATGACCAGGATTTTGAAGACTCATCATCAAACAACATCTCTTTTATTCTCTGCTCATGAGGAATACAATTTCATTTACAATCGAAGTACATCCAGTTCTAAATTTTGGTTAATGGAATCTTGGCTGTTCTCTAGCCACACAGCTTCATCACTAATGGATAACTCATCAAACACCATGATTCTGTAACTGATGATGTTTACAAGTAACATACATTTGACCGTGACATTTTGCATCTCCTGTCTGGTTATATATAATCAGCCATTTTCATATTTTTTGATCTTGGGGCAAATATCTACCCTACTATTCGTTCAACTTCACAAGAATTCGTCAGACCATACTTATGCCGTATCACATCTCAAACTTCTGCTCATTTTGTTTCCATCCTAATTAGCTTATGAGTTTATGTTTCTCAATGCAGTGATGGAGCCATCCCAGCTCTCACCCTAATTGTGGGAGGTAACCTTCTCAAAGGTACTACTAGCTGGTAAAGATTGATTTGTTTTTTTTTTTTTTCAAGGCTAATATTAATAGCACGGTTAAGCTGCGTATATGTTGAATCTCCTTTCATGCTGGTGATTGGCAATGGATGGCTGCTTTGCAGGACTGAGAGGGTCAGGAATTCGCAAGTCTATCATTTTTGGCATCATTGTTGCTCGTTATATTGCTCTGCCTCTCATTGGTATTGTCATTGTTAAAGGAGCTTCTCGTATTGGTTTTGTTCAAGCTGATGCACTATATCAATTTGTTCTCCTTCTTCAGTTTGCTGTTCCACCTGCAATGAACATAGGTATCATAATTTGTTCAATTTGTTCTCCTTGTGGATTTCTGTCTTAACTCTTGTTCCGCCAGAAACTAGTGATCCAAATAATTGTTTGTTTATTATTTTTTTAATTCTTGCACAGGTACAATCACTCAATTATTTGGAGCTGGTGAGAGTGAATGCTCTGTTATCATGCTCTGGACTTATGCCTTAGCCTCAATTTCGCTTACCTTATGGTCAACATTTTTCATGTGGTTGGTGGCCTGAATTCTGCTAAAACAAATGTTTCTGGAGCAATATACCAGCAAAGGATGCTGTAGGTGCTGCTACCGCTTTTCTTTTTCTTTTTTATTTTTTTTTTTTTGGGAGGATTAAGAACAGATTCCAAACTCAGGACAACAAATGTTTCTCTTTTCCAAAAAATACAACTGATGCTTTGGAATTTCGGCGCTGGCCTCAAAACTCTCTTCACACTTGGCCTAGTTTCATGTCAACACCATGGTTGCAACAATGTAAACAAATTCCACAGTAAAATTGTTCATTGACCAAGATTCATATGTGATATATTCAACACGTCAATTCTTCATTAGACATTAACAAAAAGTAAATTTCAGCAAATGGAGAATTTGAGCGATAAAGTCATTTCAGAAAGCAACAAGTCACAAATATTCAGTAAAGATGGAACTAGTATGCTTGAGAGAAGCAGATGGGATTGTTTCTACCAATGAACTCCTTCTTGCTGATCTAATTGGGCAACGACCACCTCTGTGCTGTTCAAAGATGGGCTTTGTCGAGATCGGCAAAGTAAGGGTGTTCCATGGCTTTCTTGGCAGAAATGCGCTTTGAGGGATCATATTGCAACATTTGCTGCAAGCACCAACAAAACATTTCAACTATCAGCTATCAGATGTTGTGAAGAGGATGGTTTTTGATAGTTGTTATGAAAATAAGGCTGTAAAAAGTCAAGGGTTACCGATAAGAGATGAAGCCCATCATCATCCAAATTAGGAACAGCTGATGACAGCCCCTGAGGGCTCCACTGGGGGTAATCATGCCAGTTTGGCAGCAAGCTGACTCCTGGCCACACTTGTTCATTTGGAGTACCCAACAACCTGCATCCATGAAGAAGATATCAGAAGATAGAAAAGGTTTGAACGGGACACCAAGACAGGGGATGTAGAGGCATAATGGACCTGAAAATATGAAGGAGCTGCTGCAGTTCAGAATCTCCAGGGAACAGGGCTTGTTTGGTGACCAGCTCGGCTAGAAGAGAAAATAGAAAACGGAGAAAAGAATAAAGAGGTTATTTAGCAGAACAAGATCAAGAAGATAGCAAGTATGAATATGGAAAAAGGAGTAAGCAAGTACCAAATATACAGGCGACAGACCACATATCCACAGCAGTTGAGTAATGAGTAGCCCCCAAAAGGACTTCAGGTGCTCTGTACCATAGGGTCAATATCTGAAAATTTACATTTAGTTCAATTAGGGAAAGAGGCAGGAGTGAAGAGGTGATGCAGAAAAGGAGTGAAGGTAAGTAAAATAAGGGTGTGTGAGTAACCTCGTGAGTGTACTTCTTGATGGGAAGAGTAAAAGCCCGGGCAAGGCCAAGATCAGCTATTTTAAGCGTCATGGTCTTTCTATCCATGAGGAGATTGTGAGGCTTAAGGTCCCTGAGTTAATGGAAGGGAACAGTTAAAATACAGGAAAGAAATAAGCGTATTTAACATCAAAATGAAATGGGCTTCAGTAATTGATCTAAAAGAAAAGTAAAGAGAGAAGAAGGGAAGGGAGGGTTAACCTGTGTAAAACGCCATGGCCGTGGCAGAAGGCAACACCTTTGCAAAGTTGGTACATCAAGCTCTGTTAACATAGATGCATCCTCAACCCAATCAAGAACAAAGAAAGAAAGAAAGAAAAGAATGAAGAGAGAGACAGAAATAGGGGAGACCTTGACAGTGTTAACAGGAATCTGGTCTCCAGATTGGCGAAAGGAGCGGATGTATTTCTTGAGATCAGTGTCCATGTACTCAAAGACCAAGTAAAGAACCGTCTTTCCCTCTTTGTTCTGCCCTTGTTTCACATCCATCAACCTGAACACATACAATTATATGATTATCATGTTGTTAGAGTTGGAAGAAACCAGAAAGCTGCTTATCAGGAGAAAAAAAAAAAAAAGATGCGTAGGAAGCAAAGCAAAGAAATCCAAAGAATGAAAGACCTGACAACATGGGGATCTCTGGAGAGCATGCGCAAGATGGAGACCTCGCGGAGAGTGGTGGGAGGAACGCCTTCGTCGTCCTCGTGAAGACGAGTCTTCTTGAGGGCAACAATCTTCCCAGTCGCTCTCTCTCTTGCTCTGTACACCTTTCCGTACGTTCCCTCCCCGACCTTCTCCAACTTCTCGAATGCCTCCATTGCTGACGATGATACCGCCGCCGTTTGGCTTTGCCTCTCCATTTCCTGCTTTTTCTCTCACAAGTCACAATCGCAATCCCAAACCCTCTTTCTTCTATTACATGTCTAAACCCAATCGCTATATTCATATATAACCGTTTCTTTTGCCTTTAGAAACCCAAAAACAGTCGTTGTCCAACGGAAACTTTTCTTTTTGAATTTCAAATTCCCCGATCCAGCGCCCCCACCCCCCATTTCCATATTTGCCCCCTTCCTTCCCTTTTGCGTAGAAATAAATAAATAACCCCAACGGGCTTTTTCCTTTTTCAGAGACCCAACGGTCTGATCTTTTCTGTTCACTAGCCCAGCCCAATTCTCTTAGCAGGCCTAGGCCCTTTTCCAATTTGTTTTGGTAGTACATTTTCTATCAAATCTCATAGAAGTCATCGGCTGCTTGGCTTCAACTTGAATCTGGGGGCTGCCATAATCATGATTTCCTATATTAAAAAAGAAAGCAAGAAAGAAGAAATACAAGGCTCTATCTGTACTAAACTGGAACTAATCAACCTTTCCACAGCTAAAAATCCAAAGGAGAAGAAAGTCTGCATTTTCTGTACATTGCAAGCAACCGTGTTGTGGTTGTGGAGTCAGCAAAGGTTGATAAAGGAATGCATTCGCCAATTGAGTGACCTCTCCCAATCTAACCCCACCTTCTTAGTTTTCACTAGTTAGTTAGTTAGGTAATTTACATGAACCCCGGGCAAGACCTCCACCATCAACCCTCATGTTTTATTTGTTCAGTCTTTTAGAATAAGCCTCACATTCTGAACCTTCACTGACATCTTTAGCTTCTGTTCTTCCATATCTTTCAAAACAGCTGCCAGTTTTGCTCGATAGCCTTCACACCGTCGACTTGCGTCTTCCAACTCCACACTTAGTTCCTGGATTTTCTTCTCCTGGTTCTGCAGCAAGGCAGAGGAATAAGATTATGACTCCTTCGAGATGTAAAGGGTTTTCATTATGGGGATTGATTGGTATATAGTTTCCTAAAAAAACTAGAGCTATTACTGATGGTTATTTAAAAGCAATTCAGCAAATCTTAAACCGGTCTACAATGCCCTGATTCAATGTTTAGACAGATATTGCAGATATGACCTAAAGTATGAAGAGCAAAAAGTGAAGATCAATGATACAATACGGAAGTCAATTAAAGAGAATATATCATGAATAAAGGAACTTTACCTCAGAGCCAGACTGAAGCTGCTGGCCAGAATTAAAAGGAGAATTTTTTATGACTGCAGAATCATTCTTCTTTGCAGCAACAACCTTCTTTGCAGCCTCATGAAGTGCATCCATTGCGACATTAAAAGTATGTATTGATCCTGTCCCTTCTCTCACAAATTTAATAGCTTCATGGCATAGATTGTCATAACGAGCAGCATAGGACTCCTGAATATTACTTGGCAATTCCACAGTGCAACCATCCACTGCAGCCCCACTTTTTGCATTTCTTGTCCACCGTTTTAAGATATAATGAGATGGCAATGTCAGAACATTTGTTACCCTGAAAACTGCTAATACATGCTTGCAAATAATGCCTGAAAATTCAAACATTTGGCAGCTACAACTAGCTTTCTTTCCGAAAACATTGAACTTCACAAAATGTGCTTGATGGTCTTCTCCAAATTTCGCCACCCGATACGTTACTTCTAATCCTGAGTCATCAATTGCAGTTGCAGGGTAAGCAAGAGTCTCAACTAATTCCTCCTGGAATTTCATAAAGATCTTCCTTGTGTAAAGGTTGGCTGCTTGTTTTTCCATAGGAGACGGAGTTTTTAAAGCTGGTGCTATATTTAATGTATCATAATCTGCCTTTACTTCCTTTTCATATCGATTTGCAACTGCTTTTTCATATTGCTTAATCAGAACCTGGGCATTAGTTGACGCATTTATATAACCATCAAAATAAGAGTTTATACTATCACTTCCTTGATTTATGGACATCTCCCCAAAGAATGTGTCCCGAAGATAAACTGGTACCCAATGCTGTCGAGTGTTGTACATTGACTGAAGCCATTCATTATCTCCAAGACTGTACCTTAGAAGAAGGGACTCCCAACATGACTCAAACTCATCAACTGTCTCTGTTACATTGATGCATCTTTGAATCTCTGCTTCAAAAGTCGGGTGTGAGTGATATACATCAGAAAGCTTCTCCTGAGCTTCCCTAAACACATTCCATTTACAAAATCGGTGGCGGGTCCCCTGGAAAACTTGTGCAACAGCTGCTCGTATTATCCTATCCTGGTCTGTCGTGATTGAAATAGGATGGCGGCCTGACATTGCAGCTAGCCAAGTCTGGAATAACCAAACAAAAGAGGACTCTGACTCATTGAGAAGCAAAGCACATCCAAACAACACAGGTTGTCCATGATGATTCCACCCAGTAAATGGGGCAAAAGGAACACGATATCGGTTTGTTCTATAAGTTGTATCAAATGCAACAGTGTCCCCAAAGTGATTATAATTCATTCTAGAATGAGCATCAGCCCAGAAGATGTTTCCTGTGGAGTTACCAAAATCACCTTGGACAGCATAAAAGAAAGCAGGATCCTCAGTTTGCATTTGCTTCAAGTAGTCGAAAACAACCTGACCCCCACTCCCAAGTGTTCTCTGTCGACTACTACTCATATAATTCTGGCAATCAACTTTAGTAAAACCAACGTTATTAACTCCACCTGATTCCTTAATCAACACAGACATCACTCCACTTGGGCCCATCCCAGCGGCTTGAAGTGTATCAATGAGGCTGCGAGCAGGACCAGAGACATGCCTGTGAGAACGAAGGCAATGCACCTTATCTGGTGGCACAAGCTCATGGTTATGGTCTTTAACAAGTTTAGAGACAGCCCACTTTCCAGAAGTCTGCTTCTTGACAGTGATTTGTGCCTTACAACCAACTCTAGTGATGGTACGCTGGCGCTTGGAGCTATTCTGACCGGCATCTCTACGAAAGCCCTCCCGGGAGCAGACAATTTGGCGGCATATGATGGAGCCATCACGACGTGAGCGCTGGTAAACACTAACCCGAGTGCTAAAACCAATGCGGCGGGCATACGAATTGTAGAAAATGCGAGCTGCCTGTTCAGAATCAAATTCCATACCCTCATATGGCTCGAGATTGGGATCCCCCAGGGTGGAAAGAGGTTGGGCCAAGGCGGGATCGTAATGATCAAAAGGTAGTGGGTGTTCCAAGTCAAGGGCAGTAGTGTCGTCATCAAACTCAATTGCAAGATTTGGAGGATGAATATCCATTGAACTAATGTATTATCTGACTATTGGTCTGGGACTCTGGTCACCGCTGTACGATAATCATGTATATATTCTTTTTTCTCTTTGAGGGTTTTGGAACTTGGAAGTGACAATCATATTAAAAACCATAAGTTTGCAAATTGAGTTGTGGCCATTGGGTTTGGTGTCAATGTTCAATATTCATACATAGCATTCGAAAGTCGAAAGCTGAAGGATTAGTGGGAAAGGATTAACTGACCAGAGATGATGATGGTATAGAGGGCGGGTGCTGCTGCTGCTGCACAGAATCGGGAGCGCGCAGAGTAGTTTCTGTTGGAGCAGAGGAAGATAGGGAAGTATTTTCGTGGGGGGGCTTTGAGGGTTTTCACATTTCAGTCTGGGAAAGCTTTTGGGTGTCATGTGCAAGTGCAAGAGGGATGAGAGCTTAGCTTGGCTTCATCTTGTAGTTACCATTACAAGCTACACAGTACACGGACGGGATATCTTTCCACTTCACTATTTGCCCCGTAAAAAAGGGTGCTATTACTCTGTACGCAGCCCCTGGTGATTTCAATTACAATTACAGACATTTGTTAAAAGTTTATTGGAATTTATCTTTAGGTTACAATTTAAGAATGAAAATTTATTTCATCAATGCCCATTAATCTCAAATGAAAATTTAAGGGATGCTGTTTCATTTGCTGAATTTTTTACAGTTATCCAAAGCACGCAATTCCCTCCTAAATCATAAACTTTTATTCTTTGGTTTTTTTCCCAATATTTAAATAGATAAATATTCGAATTGAAATGCTTGAAGTTTTAAGTATCCGGATGTCTTAATCGAAACAGAACACTGGGTTTCAATAATGCAATTATGTGCGTTCTTACTCATTCATTTAGTAAGCACGTAATATTAGCTCCTTCAAATAAACAAGATCCAAGTTTACGGCTAGAATTAATGATTTCGAATATCCTCTAAACCCGAAATTCCCCACTAACCTGAGCCCCTTTACTGGTGAGTTGGTCTTTCTGCCTTTATTTATTCCATTTATTTGGTCAATCCTCATCCAACCTCAATTAATTTAATGTAGTTGCTGTCTGCACTCACACTCTGCACAAATACTAATCAAACACGATGACAGAACGCGGTGATGCTACTTTTAACGTAAAAATCTGCCACAGTAAACCATGGTTACCATGCCATCATTCCTTCCATAAAACTTTTAATCTTCCAAAACTGTTAAAGAGTACATGCTATTATCATCTCGCCCAAAACAAGAAAACAGGGGGAAACTCAGTTTATCACACATGCCCAGGCCTATAAGTTCAGGATAATTAAGAAAATTGATATCATGAGTACAATAACTGGCATGTTCCTAAGTTATTGTATCAAAGGGTTGTCTGTCCGCCTGATGACGACGAAGACATCACAGAGAGAACCTCTGTCACAGATGCCATTACGCTTAAAGCCGCTTTCAGAACTTCTTGAGAACACCCTGGCTTCACAATGGTACGGACCTGAAAAACGTGCACATAAGGTGGTGCCGTATGAGAAAAATACAGCCATAGCAGTTGCAATTGAACAGAAACCAATATCCAAAGCCAAAAAGATATATTTCATGCACAAATAAAGATAAAATACCTGTCGAACGAAACATGTGAAATACAAGAAAAAAACAATTATACACAACTGAAAGGCAACAGAAAATTAGGCACCTTTTCAAGATATTCCTGGAGTTTCTTGATGCGGCCCATGTAATCCTGGTCTTCAACGCACAAGGTCACAGCCTTAGCATCAGCACCAGGACCATCAAACTGAAGGGGTCCTGGATTTCTGTAGATATCATCCAGCAAAAACCTTGCTGCGTTTTGTCTCAGCAGCCTGCAATCAGACATACAGAAATTAGAATGAGTGCCTATAAAACTAGAATCGACACTGCTTCACTTACAACATCTTTTAACAATGACACTTACTCGTATGCTTTGCCTTTCAAATCCACAGTAGCTGGATGAATAGCAGGTTTTCCAATTGACAAGGCATTGGGATTCTGAGACCAGCGCTTCACACTCATCATTGCCTGAGGTTAAACAAAAAGGCAATTAAAGTCGAGCCTTATAGAGAGAGCATACATAAGGAACCAAATGGCAAGGAGCCTTTAAGAAAGCACAAAAGAAAAGCATGAAAAATCAAAAAGTAGATGAGAGGGCAGGGTGTTCCCAGCGAGGGAAAGGAAATGATGATTAAAAGTTGTCAAATTTTGATGTCCATATCATGGATTATGGTAAAGAAAATGAAAACTCAACTGTAATAGGTGCAGCACCACAGCGCCACTTGTTCACTGGATTTTTTAGGTTAGTAATAGTTGCCATGTAACCATTTAAACCAGCTGCAAGAATATGATAGCAGATATGCCCAAGAACCTGTGAAAATGTATCATTATTATAAAGGGAGCATATTAACAAAGGCAAAGGAGACATAATAACGTTTTAATGATAGCATACATAGGCATAGTCACAGTCGAATTTTGATGGTAAGGATCCACGAGCCTGATACCCGAAGAAGTGGCAGATAGCATTAAATTTTTTCCCCTTGTAAGTACCTGCTTTCTGCTCAAAACAACATGAGACATCAGTGAGTAAAGAATCTTAACTTGGAACCTACTAAGGATATATGGTTAACTAAAAATGATTCAAAATAAAATACTACTAAAACATTCTGGTGGATGCTGGGAGAGAGGCAGAAGAACTTGTTATCCGAAAAGTGCACTCCTGGGGAAAAGTTATGGATTTTCTTTTTTGTACCAACCACTAAATGTTTTGAAAAGTTTAGTTCAATGTCAACAAGAAAGAAACAATAAGAGTGTACAAAACAAAAGGAGAAAACTATTGCCTACCAGGCGCTTATTAATTTCAGTCTCTACAAGGTGCGCCAGAAGTTTCTCTGTCTCAATCTGGAAAGAAGGCAGAACAGATATTAGTTTTGGAAAAATCTGATAACTTCTTCTTGTAATAAGAAAGCATATCTCATCCTACTGACCTGTGACAACTGTGCAGAATCATCTGATTCAGGATGGAGGAGAAGCTGTGACATTGAACATCACATCGTCACTCATTAAGCTGATTAATCGGTATACATATACCTTTAAACATGATGAATTAAAGGAAATCTGAACCAGAACCTGTCTCCTTATAAAAGGTGGCAAAAATTCAAACAAAGCTGATGCCCAAGGTGAAAGTTGAGAAGAAATTTTTTCAGCAGAAACACCTTGCCTGAGCAAACTGTGAATTTCCTGAAGTAAAAATCATCAATATAAGCACAGATTAATGTCACATTGAAGCTTCAAATGTAAAGAAACATCTCTCTTTGGGAGCGAGAGGGATGTGAAGAAAATTAGAGGAGTCATTGTTTAAAATTAGTTACCTTCAACAGAGCATACACTTCAGGAATACTTTCTATAAGCCCTTCAGGCAGAAGGATGACCCCGTGGTTCTTGTCTGGTCCAAACACACAAGGTCAGGAAACAACAATGACAACTAAGCACTGGCCAACACGAAATAAAAGCAACTTGAAATATTTGACCTTGCTCTGCCCTGGCTTGAACCGCATCACATATTTGCTTTGTTATGTCAAAAAGAGTAAGCTTTGACGCAGCCACCTCCTCACCAAGAATTACCTGTTAAACATATATCAAATGTTAATAAGTGAAAACTCAAGAAAGTATATGTAACTAAAATTAGAATTAGAAAGCAAACACTGACCATATTTGGATGAGATTGGAGGGTGCATTCCAGTGCAACATGCGAGGCCTTCCTTCCCATAAGACGGATAAAGTAATAATACTGAAAAGAAAAGCAGGGGTAAGGCAACAGAAAGGTATGACCATACTAGTCTACTGCTCTGACTGGCTTCTTACACAACTTTCAATAACCTCATGCCAACAGGATTGACGTAACCACTCATACAGGAGATACCATTTTAGGATGTAAACCACATACCTTTTCCGCAGAGAGAGCATCAGTGCAGACATTGCTGATGAGCTGGGAATTGACCTGTATGTAATGTGAACACTTTTAGTAAAGGTGATGTTTTCTCCTTAAATTTGCTTTAACTACCATTTCAAATTCCCAATGTTAAACTCCTAAACGTTTAAAATAATTATACCTTGCATATTGTATCAAAACCAACATTAGCTTCCACAAATTGATTCTTGAGGTCTCCATTCAGTGTAACAGGAACACCAACCACCTGCAAACATTAGACAAAATTCAGAGTGCTGTGGCAAACTCACACATATAACAGTGACAGAAGCACCTAACTGACTCTTATGGTAAAGAAAATCTTGTCATGCAAGTTACCTTTGTTTGACATTTAGCTTCAGCAAATGTTTCAGCAAGTTGAGCAGCATCCGTGTTTGATGTTACACCTACAAGCCAAACAGAACTATTACTTAGTAACTTCTAATTACTTATAATACCATGTTTGCAAACAATGATAATTAAATTCACCTCCAATAATGACAAGGCCATCCAACTTCAAATCATTGCATGCAGTTAATGCAGCATTAACTTGTTCAGTCGTTCTAATTTGATCTTGTGTTCGTCCCAGCAAATCATAACCACCTTGTCAAGCCAACACATTTTAAAGCCTGTTAAATTACAGAACTGTATGAAATCCGAGCACTTGGACATAATATTGCCTCATGAGAGAACCTACCTTGATTTTTGTAGGTTGAAAGAATGTCATCTGTGATCTCTAAAGTTTTCTGTGCAAATAAACCTTGAGTACCACCTGTTAGCAGAAGCAGAGAAAGAAATACTTGTCACATAACGAAAGAAAAATAAAAATAAAAATAAACTAAGCACACTACAACATGTAAAATACATAAGGAAAGTAATTACAACATAGTATCAATAAAGAGTATTATTTGAACAGACATATACCCGTTCATGCAAGTGTGCCTACTGCATATGTAGGTGTGTACATGAATCTATATGTGACATCTTTAAACAAAGAATGAAGCTCACCCAAAAAGCCGAGCAAAGTGCTGTTGGGGTTGTGGATTTTGAGAGCTTTGTGAAGGCCCCATATGACATTATGCCCACCAGGGGATTGTCTCCCACAAAAGACAAGACCGACCCTGTAATGTGAGAAGGTTTGGGAATTAGACAAATAAGGATTTATTTTCATATATACAGCATGCCACCATGCATTAATGCATGGTAATTCCACAGAAAGATGAAAGGATGAAGAAAATGGTACAACAAGCAGAGCCAATTGCTTTTAAAAATGTCCTTAAAAAGTAGAAGGGCAAAAATCATGAAGTATGATACGATGAGCACCTCATAGCTGGATGCTCCGTTATAATCTGAGCATCAGGTACTTTTGCAGTTGCCCTGAGAAAGTGAGCCAAGGGCTGACCATAAGTGTGTGGAAAAGCACGAGTAATGGTATGGGCATCAGCTGGGTCTAAAGCTGTGGTGGCATCACCAAACTCAACCCTGACAGTAGTTCCCTGAACAATAGCAGAGCATCAACTGAATTGTGAGTCATCCAATCTATGACATTGAAATTAAATAAACAGAGCAAAGAAGAAAATGAAAGCAAGTGCCTCTCTGCTTGAACGAAAGAGATGCCGTTATAACAGTAAAGGATACAGCTCAACAGTCAACAGCTATTGCAATATAGTAGTACAATGCTAAAGGCAGATGGATGATCTCCGCTAGGAAAAAGAGAAGCCAGCATACGATATGATATGAGTAAATCTAATCAATTCAACCGCACATGCACTGTAATTAATCCAAAATCCAAACGAAAAAGAACCCACAAAATTGTTTGTCGCAAGCAAAAGCATGGATTGGTAGTACGCGGTATTTGGCCCCCAAAAGAAATGCATGCACATGACTCATGGGTACTGACATTACTTACTAAAAGATCCTGTATATGAAATGAAATACTATGGTATGAACATAGGGACAAAACAAACAGAAATTACAAGTGCAGGAACACTGATAAGTAAAGAAAAAATCTAAGATTAGAACGATGCGATGCGTGATTAGCAGGAGAGAAATTTGAGATCTGTTAACATATACAAAGTATTGAATGATAAACATGGAAAGATCTAACTGCAAAGCAGCAAAGCAACAGAGCTGAGAGAGGAAATCTAGAAGAGGAAAAGAAAAATGAACCTCGAGGCAAGGAGGGAGTCCTGGTTGGTATTGAGATCGGAGTTTCTGAAGATCGGAAAGTTCTCTGGGAATGCCGAAATCAGAGTCCATTTTTGGGTATTGGGAGAGTGGTGATCGGTTTGGTAGTGCAAGTAAGGAACAAGGCTTAAGCAAATAGCAATAGAGCAGTTGTTGGCAGTAGTTGGCTTCTCTTGGTTGGAAATGGTAGGTAGGTTAGTAGTGTTTGATTTGGTTGGGGGGGTCTTTTTGCTTCAAAACTCTGCTTTTATATCAGAGACCAGTGCAAGTGCAGATTTCGGACTGGGCGATGATGCGGTTACTTGCGATTGGGCGATACAACCAAACCAACTTCCCTCACCCTTTGCCCTTAATCACCCCATTTCTCCTCATTATTACACCACCTGCCATCACTTTCCACTTCCTAAACCAATGTTTGTCTGCCATTTGTCTCTGCGGATAACTTTTTACTCCTAATTTTTCATTTCAAATTCACCAGTACCACGAGCGGGCGCAGCTTGATTTGCTTCAATCCAGTGCTCCTAAGCTTTCTAAAATGGAATTTTACTTACAACTACCCAAGTTTTCTTTTCTCTTCACTTATCAGATAATATAGGATTGAAATTACTAATAAAAATCATTTTATCATTTCGTGATCATCATATATTTGAAATTTAATTAATTCGACATCGGTAAGTAAGGGGTGGTATAGAGATAGACCCACTGCATAGCCATTGAGTGACCAAAAAGTCAATGATAACAGTGGAAGGCCAAAGGCAGACCGCAGGATAAGATTTAGTTAATTCGCTTGGAATATGCTAAACAAGTAACAAAGGATATTCTTTACCCAAAAACCTTAAAGAGAAACCAAGTAACAAAGGATATCTTTGTAAATTCGCAGGAGCCCACTGGCTCAGTCAGCAACCACGGGACACGCCCAAGGACGTACCAGTTGTACACCCCCACCTAACGCTCCCATCAATCCCGATTTCCTTCTAGTAATTTTTCTCTTATGGCATGAATATGGACATGAATATCCAAACAAGCGGCCTTATGCCATGCCGAGGGCCGAGGCAAATGGTTTTTAGAAATTCCAATGTCTCTACAGCAAAACCCAACAGCTGTTTCAAATAATTCCAACACTTGTGTCTATATCAAACCCAAACCAAGAAAAACACATATCGATCCTTCATAATCGTGATAATGATCTTTAGGTCATTTTTAATCTAGTCACGGCCCCGAACGACATACACCAACACCATTCGGTCCCATTCGCCATTGCCATTTATCCTTTCCTGCCACTCTTGCTTGTTTACAGAAATCCTGTGATTTCTCAGTTCTAGCTTCTTGATCAGTGCGCCATTCTCCTCAACGACACTTTCTTCCCTGTGCAGCATAATCCTCAACCTCCAATATACTGCCGCTCTTAAATGAACCTTGTTCCAAGTCGATAAATATATAAATGGAAAATTTTAATCATAAACAAGTGCGGTTCAAATTCAACCTTAACATTCTATTAGAGACAGGGCGGAGCCTCATAGAGTTTTGGGGTCAAATTTTAAAATAAATTTTTATATTATATAAAATTTTTAAAATTTTTAATATATTTTGTTAATAGTCTTTTCAATAATTTTTTATTTAATAATTAATACAAATAAAAAATAACAAAAAATATTTCACATGCCTCATTCAATTTTAAAAAGTTTTTTAAATTATATTATTATTATTATTTTATACTCTTTACTCATATTAACTAAGTTTCTATAGATTTGTTTTTCCAAAAAAATACGAACCATCAATTATATATTTTTTTTATTATGTCATATATGAGTTTCATTTTTTACTTGTTATATTCATCCTTTTTTTTGCTCTGTGAATTTTATTTTTCATAATTTTAATATTTAAAAATTAATAAGTTATTATATAATTTTTAAATATAAGTTATATTACACTGTTATTTAAAATTTTATCAATATATTATTTTTTAATTAATCGTAATTATGTAAAAATAAATTATATTGAGTATATCTTTTTTATATTTTTTACATTTTATATTTAATTTAAAAGAAATTATCTTAAATGTGTAGTCTTTAAACAATCTTAATTATATAATAAGAAATTATTAATCTTGTATATTGTATTTAACTATTTATATTTTATACATTGTAGTTTTATATTTAGTATTATAAATTTAATTTAAAAAAAATAAGAATATTGAATGTTAAATGTATTAATTTTGTTTTCAAGTTTGACTAAAATAACAATAAGTTGAAAATAATTAACAAATTATTTAAAAAAATACAAAAATCATCTAAATGATTCATCTACACTTACGCCATCAAGCATCAATGCTCAACTCATGAACAAAACTCATGTGAATTAAAATATCTAATATTCAATTCTTAAAAAATAAAAATTTTCAATACATAATTTTAATTAAGAAAATATAATTAAATACAACTTTCTTAAAAATCTATTATAAGTTTTTCTTTTTTTGATTTATATGTTATATAACATTATTTTTTATTAATAAATTTTTTATTATTGATTTAATTCAATATATTAATTTTTAAAAATTTTAATCTTTATTCGTCTGTTTCTAGACTTCAAAAAAATTAACTAGCTCCGTTATTGATTAGGAACAAAATGCACTGGACTGGACTTTTATAATCAACAAGTAAGAAACTGCAACAATCTATAAAGTTAATATTTCTAAGGTTTTATTTATACAAACAAACTAAACGCTCAATAGAAGAGTTTTGAAGGCAAAAACAAAGACCAAGACTGCTTATGGGCCATCCCACCAGCAAATTTGTGTTAAACCTGTTCATCATCCCCTTAACCTAAAATGGAAAAACCAAGGAGAGATGTGAACCACAAGCCCTTGCTAAAATTCCAGAAACATGAAATTCTTTAATTCTCGTCTTTGAAGCCTTGCATCGCCTACTCTTCACAAAAGATTGTCCCACCAGGTTACTCCCTGCCCCTCTTGGAGCCACTCTTTCTGGACCTCTCTTTTCCTCGTTTTCCAGCGGAACTGCCTCCGGAAGAGACTTGGGCAGTGTTGGCAGGGTGAACAGGCACATGATGCCCAGGAACCAAAGCAGGGAACCCAACAGCAGGGATTCTGCAAAGCAACAAAGATACAAACTACTCAACAGGCCTGAGAGATTAAACCATCATATGTAGCCACACTATCATAATAGGCAACACGAATACAAAAAGCATCAAGTTTCTCCAAGGCCAGAGAAGATCATTTAAGGCTTCAATCTTTACTGGATAAGAAGCACACTTAGCCACAAAACAGCCCTCCTCTTTAAATCGGTGTACTTCTCCACTAATAGGAATATGCCAGTAGGAAAAAGAACTTCAAAGGTAAAAACAAATCCAATTGTGTACAATTCTTATTGACTATGCTAGCACTCCTATTCATTTGGTTTTGGTTCGTTGATTCATAATGCAGACATTAAGAATATTGGCATACAACACTATAGCAGAACAAAAAGTTAATCAAGCTTCAACAATATCGAACATTCCCCAAGCCTATTATAAGTTCGAACTAGAAGAAGTATAGGTTGGAAAACAAACTTGGAGAGGCAGTCAACCACCTTCAATTTGTCAAGAAAAGAATGCTGCTACTTTCTTTCTTCCTATTGTAATACAAGTAGAATACAATGGAAGTGAGGGGAAAAGATGGTTTCGTGAATCATACCCAACAAGAGCACAGCAGACTCCTGCTTGGCCGAGGATGCATCAAATGCACAACCCTTATGCAAAGTAAGACGAAGAGCTTGATTCTCTGCAATGAAGCACTGAAGCATGCGGCTCAATCTCCTACATTCCCCCTCTAAATACCTACTCTTCATCTCGAGATCCTTGACATGCATCTTCTTCCTCTCCCTTGATCTCACAGCTGCATCTCTATTTCTCAACTGCCTAAAAAACGAAGATCAATCATTACACTACAACCCTTTTATTGTCTTCAATTAGACATACAGCAGAAATTTCAAATAGAACTTACACATATAATTTAGTTTTTCCAATTCAAATTAAAAAAAAAATAAAAACAGAAAAGGGGAGCATTGATCAACCTCGAAAATGCACAATAGTAGAAGATAATAAATTGATAATAGGGCAATAAATGTGGGGAAGAAAGGAGAACGAATGTCCATTAATACCTTCTCCGTTTCTTAGCAATATGATCATCGCTATGGATGTTGTTGTCGGAGTCGTTTTGTTTGAAGAAAGAAGCATCAGCAACATCAGCAACATCAGCAGCATCAGGAACATCAGCAGCAGCAGCATCGATGACCTCACCGCCGCCACTGAGAGGTGAATCAACCAGTACTTCTGCCAAAAAATCATCAGAGACAGACTGAGTCTGAACCTCTTTATCAAAATCATCGTCCTCCATCAAAACCCTCTCGATCTCCCCGATACACGAAGACACCACCGCATCTCCATCGGGAGATGGGGTGGACAAAGGCTGAAGAGGTTGTGTTACTGGCTCTGGTTCATTGCTAGAATTCTCAAAGATATTTGCAAAATCGGAAGAGTCAAGCTCAAGAAACAAGGTATCCCAATTGATTTCACCGATCGTCTCCAAATCCCCCTCCATAACTACCCAAAAATTAGGAAAGGGAAAGTCGAAAGTTAAGCAATATTTACAGAGGAAGAGGATTAAAAATTAAAAAAAAAAACAAGAGAAATATCATGTACAAGGACGAGAGAGGAGCGGCCGAGCTTCAATAAAAAAGAAATCAAACGCCTTTTCTACTCTGTTTCCTTGGAGACGAAGGGATGTCTTAGGTTTGACTCATTCGCTACCCGACGTCGTGCTCTCCTCTTTTATATATTAGATATTCTGATATTTAATATTAATATTTGTAGTTTAGAAGATGAACGTGGACCAATCCTGTTGCATAGGCATCAATTTCATGCGTTCGCGTCATCCCACCAATGACAGTGGAGGATGAGTCCATGTGGACTCATTTCTCCATTTAAATTATCATAGGTTGGGCCTTTGGGCCTTTCCTTCCTTGACTTCAAATCTCTACCCAATAATATCACTAATCATCCTGGAAAGAAACAGTACAAAGGTGATGGGACTGGTGATGCCTTAGGAATGCGTGGAGTTTCGTACGGATTGGTGCTTAATTAGATGGAGGTTGCAAAGTTATCAATCACGTTGCCTCTCTTCTGATCTGTTCGGTACGCTCTCTCTGCCTTCATTAAATTACCTCATCAGTGATTTATTTATACTACACGAATAATACGAATAATACTACTCGTAATAAGTAAGTGACAAGATTTTGTGTCAAGAGAGTACGTAGGGTGTGGACAGACATGTTACATGACGAGCGATGGGGTGGTCGTTTTTTGAGTGAATTTGAACCTCTTTCGTACAGCCACAGCTGGCTCCTCGTTGTCCTTTACTGCCATAATCCGACGGCACGCGTTGCATGTCAGCACCTGCCACGTACTACCGGTACTTGTTATCACTACGTATTTATTTTCCCCTTCAGTAATCATCATTTCATCACTATCGACTGGTAATTGGCCAAAATTACTATTACTAGAAAGATATCCATCACTTGACTTACTACTAATAGTAAAGTAAAATTAAAAGTTCAACAAAGTATTAGTTATCGTAGCAATTGCGTAGGGGAGGGAAAGTACGATATAGCTAGGACAAGCCGTATGCTGTGTTAGGAGTGATCATTTGGATGGTTTTAATGATTTGCCCGTCATATCTTAAGATAATGGATAAAATATCTTCTAACAATCGATTAAAATTAATTAAATATAAAAAAAATTAAATCAATAAAATATCATATTGATTTCATAGTTCCTTTGTAGACTAATTAATTAATTAATTTTTTTATTTTCACAAATTATAATATTAAAATTTATAAATTTTATTTATAATTATAAAATATATAAATAATTTAAACATAAAAAATACATAACATTTTTTTTATAATTGGAGGAGGGGGATTTGAATCCTATTCTTTAAGTAGAAAAATCATGTACCAACCAATAAGCTAAATGTTCGAGTGCCATAACATTTATTCTTTCACTCATATAATTATATCTTTTTATATAAATCATTAAATTAACATTCACTATTCAATATAATAAAAAGTTAAAGATAATAAAATTAAAATCCACAAAATAAAATTATGTAACACGAGACCATTAATTATCGCAAATTATCAACTTAAATTTCTTCCATGACTTGACTCTTCATATTTGTTCACATAAGCTATCTAACAATTTAAAGAAAAAAATATAATTAGTATAAATTTATTTTAGTAACAAAGTAAAAAAATATTAAAAATAAAAAAATTATGTAAAAAAGTCATAAAATTTAACATTTACCTCGATTAAAGTGTGAATAATGCATTTATAATCTCTTCACTCGTCAATCGTCAAGATGATAATGGAATTCATAATACCAATCTTTGACATCTCTAAAATGCATAAACAAAAAAAATAAAAAAATAAGAATTGAAAATATAAAAATGAAGAAATGAAAATATTAAATGTATATTATATTTTATATAAAATTAAAAAAATATATATAAATATTATATATTAATATATATAATTAAAATTTATTTTTTACTCAATTTGATTTAAAAATTAAAAAATCAAAAACCGATAAAAACTAATTAGACTCAACATTTTAAATCAATTGATTTAATAAATGAATAAAATCAAACCGTTTTACCTAATTCACATTTAATTTGGATATGTAATTAATTTGATCTGATTTTGCCTCACTTATATGTTGTATACTTCTATCCAATATCCTCCATCTACTCTTTATTTTTTAGATATGTCTACAGTTTACTAATATATATATTTTTATATTACACTATTAATTACTTTTTGTGAGTGACTATAATTAATGTCCCCCTCCTACTTTTACAATTTTTAAGATTAAATAATCAAAGTAATTTAAAATTAAGTGAGAAAATATAATTTACTTATTTTTTACCACATAGTAATGTTAATAAATGTTAACTGTGTGGCTTAGTTGTATGTGTTTTATTCCTTGATAGGACTGTAAGAGTGTTTTGAAATGTATATTTCCGTTGTGTTTGCCTAACATACAAAATATTTAGAGGGAAATATGATTATTCTTCAATTTATTATTTATTTAAAATATATTATTAAATGTTAGTTAAAAAAAATGTAAGCCCAAGCTGGAACTTGGAAGCAAATACCGTTAGCCTTGTTGCATGCGGAGTTAGGATTTGCGAGTTGGGACCACTCTCGTTTGCCCGAAAACAGAAAAGTCAAGCGTCTCCCACTCAGCACTCAGGAGTCAGGACCACTTCCAAAGAGGTAACGGGACGTATATACTCTTAAAATAAAATAAAATTATAATGTCCACAACCTTGATTAAAATGCGAGAAAAGAAAAAAGCAGATTATTTATTATTATTATTTTGAGAGAGAAAAAAATTTGAACCATATTCTTTGAAAATAAGAGTATATGTCAACGATTGAATTAATTAATTAATTTATATGATATTTCTATCCACTAATGTCTTTGCTTCAGTGCGTAAATATAAAAACAATATTAAATTTTATTTCATAATAAAATTTGCTTCAAGAAGAAAACATCAAACTATTTATGTATTACATAATGGGTAAAACATGAAGTGTTATGCAGCACCAAGTGTGTAGTCCAATTCCCAAGACCCAATTGGTTTGAAGAAGAGATAAGTTGATCAAGGCTTGGAATATTGTTCACCCGTTAATACTCTATCATGTGTTAATTTATTAAAACACATTAACTCCATAATCAAATATAGTTAGTGATTCATTTATTTGTACTTAAATGGACTCCTTACTTGTTTGTACATGTATCAAAAACTTGTTGTCATTTATGAGTTCTGGAATTCCAATGATAATAGATAGAATAAAAATTACTGGATTTTATTTTCGATATTAGCTTTCTATTTATTTATTGTGAGCACATGTTCCTTTCCATTTTTATCTAACTAATAATAATAATAATAATAGTAATAGAAGAATATAGAAGAGAAATGATAGAGTGATAATAGTTTAGATTTCGTAATGGGTGGACATATCCCATAGGTTTTAGTATGGTATACTATGGAGTGAATGACATGGTGGTACTATAAGAAAAGGAAGTGGTTTGGCAAAAGTCACAGCGAGCGACCAGATGCATCGTACTTATTAAACAAACAACAGCTGGTTCCCACACGTTCCAGTGTCCGGACGATAGCACCACACCACCACCTCCACCTCTACCACCACCACCACCATCTACACGCGCCATTCCTCCCCACTAAACTCTACTCAAATGCATCGGATCATTTCCCTTGCCCAATTCCTTTAACAGGAATAGCTTATTATCATTAGGCTGGCGTTGCTTGTAGTGTGAAACTTTCATGGAGAAGCCTCTTTTTCTTTCTTTTCTTTGTGTCAGACAGTCGTACAAATTAAGGAGGCAAATTAAGTTTACCTTGTGTGAAAATGTGGACTTGGGAGGATAGGATAGGATGATTGCGTGACGCCGACGACACCGAGTACGCGCTTCACATCGGAAAATTCTGGCCATTATTATGCCACTTTGTTGACGAATTCACCCAACCCTTCAAGGATCAAGATGGACCCCCTTTTTTTTTTTTTAAATTCAATGTTTTTGAAGTGTTCATTTCCTTGGGTCCTGCTGAGGTCTGATATATTTGGCTTTAGGCTGCTGTATAGTATCATCTTCGAAAATAATGTGGACTAATATTAGCATGTTGTTTAACTACTCCTTCCAATAGTATACAATATGTTCTCGGCTTCATGGAAATAATTACTATGACTGTCTTAGACTAGAATTTCGAGGATACAAAATAGCACATACATGTATCTCATTTTACATGTAAAAAATGTAGCGCGGAATCATAACATGTGACATGTGAAGGGTGCAGTCAAGCACGGAAAAAAATTGATGAATTAAAAAAATGATGACTGATTTGCATTACAAGTAATTATTCAATTTCAAATATTTCGACTCCGAATTCCGATTCTTCAATTCATTAGATAAAACGAAATAAGAGGGCCTACCTTAGGGGTGAAACACTGAAATGGGGAAATTCATTGGGGGATTGGAATGGATTCAGACATACTTTATTGACCAAAATTACATTAGAGTAAGTTGTAGTATTTTTTAAAATAAATAACAATAAAAAAGTAAAAGGTTAAGAGGTAGGAATTGTTGGTTGAAAATGTCAAAACATCAAACATCAAAGCGTAGAAGGAAGACAATGACTTGTAATAGCACGTTATTGATTAATTTCGTGTTCCTACTTTTCAACCTTTTCGTTCTGGATGTTATACGGGTTTCCAACCCGACCCGAGCCCAAGTAATATTTGTCCAAGAGACGGGAGGGTTTTACTTTTGAATGGTGAAAGAATGGACCAGAGAGGAGGCAGCAGGGAAGGGAAGATAGGATTGTGATTGTCGGTAGGAATAAGAAAGAGGCAATTAAGAAAGGACGTATCAAAAGTACTACAGAGTGAGAGAGAGAGAGAGAGAGAGGAAAGTGGTGTTAAATATGGTACAAGCATGAATGATTGTACGTCCTGTCTCTGCCTGCGTGATATCAATATGTACATCTTATGTTGGTAATGGCCTCATGGGGATATGCCCATAGTTTGTGTAGTCAATAACGATACAACTCAACAAAGAGGAGGAGTTATTATTATAATTGTACCAAAGCACACATATAGTCGTACGACTTACCCAATAGTAAATAGGAATAGGAAAGGAAGAGTCTTGGATTCTTCCTTGGCCCCTGGGCGGCCATAACTACAACCTCAATCTTTGCTTCAATTTACGGTTTATGCCAGCACCGAAAGAAAAAAAAGTTTGTTACAAGGCAAGGACAGCCAAAAGTAGAATTAGAATACTACATCTGCAAGGTTTTTTTTTTTTTCTCTTCTTCTTCTTAGAGATATAGAGAGAGAAGAAAAAGTAAACCAAAGTTGTGGAGCCAAACCCAAGTACCGAGTTGTTTCATCATCATCTTCTCCTTCTTCTCGGATCTCTTACCGTCAACAACCACTTCCTCCGATTGCTGCTTCTCTTTCTGTACTAGTCCTAGACTAGATTCCTATATTTTCGTTTTTGATTGATTCGTTTTTCATCGGAAATTACCGTAATAATATTATAATTATTAGTTAAGAGAGGGTAAGCCAAGGACGAGTTTAGCCGGCTTCCAAGTTGGATGGTCGTAATCGTGGGACAAAGGAGAATTCAGATCTGCGACTGCGATGAAGTAAAAGGCAAAATACGGTGGTTGCTTTCTCTTTGGCTTGTTTAGAAGAAAGCTGTGGTTTTGGTTGGAGAGATGAAGACTGAAGCAGAGATTTTTTGAAGGGTATGTTCTAAAATTCGCGAGATTTCCTTGCGCCTATATTTACTCTTTCTCCTTCCTTATGCTCTGTTCTATTTAATACTAGTACTGTTTTTTTGTTTATATACTATCTCTCAGTAGTTGAAGGTAATTTTATCAGCTCCAACAAAGACAGCATCCCAACCATTTCTACGTCCCAATCTTTGTGTGATCTAACAATCTGCCGTGAAATTATGATCTAAAACAGTTCATATCAACCACTTTTAACAATTCAACCTTGCTCTTTTGACTTTGGATGGGTTGAACCTCCTTCTTGTTACTAGTTATTCCTGTAATCCCACATAAAGCATCAAGAATACGCATTTATCTTCATTTTTTTTGTCTAGATTATTGTGTGTCCGGACTCCGGAGTACCAAGTTATTTTCAGACACATGGAGGAGGTAGGCGCGCAAGTAGCTCCTCCCATATTTATGCACCAGGCCCTTGCCAACCGGTTCTGTGAACCACCTTCCTTACCGAGGAAACGTGATCTTTCTTGTCAGACCCCAGCTTTTCAGTACCAAAACCCTTCCCAACAGCGCGTTGCCAACCCCAGGGACTGGAACCCTAAGCTATGGGAATGGGACGCTGTAAGATTCATTGCCAAACCATTGGACACAGAGATTCTGCAGCCGGGCACTTCCACAGCAGAACAAAGAAAGAAAGAGCGTGTTAATGGAAATGGGAACTCTATAACGTCCAAAAAGACCGCTGCGGTCAATGAGGATGATGACAACCTGCAACTGAATCTCGGTGGGAGATTGAATTCCGTGGAAGAGCCTGTGTCCAGGCCTAACAAAAAGGTCCGCTCTGGATCCCCTGGGAGTACTAACTACCCCATGTGTCAGGTTGATAATTGCAAGGAAGATCTCTCTAATGCAAAGGACTATCACCGTCGGCATAAAGTGTGTGAGGTCCATAGCAAAGCCACTAAAGCTCTTGTTGGAAAGCACATGCAGAGGTTCTGCCAGCAGTGCAGCAGGTTGCTACTTGTTCCTTTTTTGAGTAAAATGTTCCCCTAAATTAAAATACTGTCCTTTGAAAATTCATTTGTTTTCTGTTTTGCTGTTTGTTTGAACCCACATCATTTACAATGCTTTTCTGCAGGTTTCACCTTCTTTCTGAGTTTGATGAGGGGAAGAGAAGTTGTAGGCGTAGACTTGCTGGGCATAATCGCCGAAGAAGGAAAACGCAACCGGAAGATGTGACCTCACGGCTTTTACTCCCTGTAAACAGAGATAATGCAGGGAATGGAAATTTAGATATTGTCAACTTGCTGACCGCCTTGGCTCGGTCGCAAGGTAAGAAAATTGTTCTAAATGGTGTTATTTCAAATTCTCCTCTTAATTTGAAGCTGAAGTTTATGTGCTTTTCTATATAGGTAAAAATGAGGACAAAAGCATTAATTGCTCATCACTACCAAACAAAGATCAACTCGTTCAGATTCTTAATAAAATTAATTCATTACCTTTGCCAGTGGACCTGGCTGCAAAGTTGCCCAACGTTGGAGTTTTGAATAGAAAGAACCAAGAGCAGCCTTTGGTAGGCCATCAAAACCAATTGAATGGGAAAAACACATCTTCTCCATCTACCATGGATTTGCTTGCTGCCCTTTCAGCGACATTGACATCATCTTCTAATAATGCCCTCGCAATTTTATCTCAAAGAAGCACCCAGAGCAGTGATAGTGAGAAGACCAAGTCGACCTGCCCCGATCATGTAGCTGCTCCCAGTATGCAAAACAGAGTTCCTCTGGAGTTTGCTTCAGGTGGAGGAGAAAGAAGTAGTACCAGTTATCAGTCTCCTGTTGAAGATTCAGAATGCCAGATTCAAGAAACTCGAGCTAATTTACCATTGCAACTATTTAGCTCTTCTCCTGAGAATGACAGCCCACCAAAACTGGCATCTTCTAGGAAATATTTCTCTTCTGACAGTAGCAACCCAATGGAGGAAAGATCTCCAACTTCATCTCCAGCTGTGCAAAAGTTGTTCCCAATGCATAGCACAGTAGAAGCTGTGAAATATGAGAAAATGCCAATTGGCAGGGAAAGTAATGCAATTGCTGAAGGAAGCAGGACTCATGGTTCTATTCTGCCGCTTGAGCTCTTTAGTGGGTCAAAACGAGGAAATGCTCATGGTTCATTTCAACAGTTTCCTTCTCAAGCTGGGTATACGTCTTCTTCTGGGTCGGATCATTCCCCCTCAAGTTTGAACTCTGATGCTCAGGTAGCTTACCAGTAGTACCTATTCTGATTCATTTATTTAGTTATGCTTGAGTTTGCTTTCTTTCTCCACACACGTGCCTGGCTGTGTTGTATTAACATTTTTAATGGTTGAATGGTTCCTGAGCAGGATCGCACTGGACGAATAATATTTAAGCTATTTGATAAGGACCCCAGCCACTTCCCTGGGACACTGCGGACCCAGGTGAGCAGTTATTTGCGAATTTTGGCCTTCTCCGTTACCTATAATTGGATTTGGAGACGCCATTAAGGTCTTTCTTGGAGTTGAATATAATGATGATACTGACTGCTCATTTTACAGATCTATAATTGGCTTTCGAACAGTCCGTCTGAAATGGAGAGCTATATAAGACCTGGTTGTGTGGTTTTGTCACTCTATGTGTCAATGTCATATGTTGCTTGGGAGCAAGTGAGTATGCTACTACATTCTGCATTACAAATTTTCCTCGTGTGCAACAATGAACTGACCATTTGCAGGGTGCATATGTTTTTTGCAGCTTGAGGGAAACCTGCTTCAGTATGTTAATTCTTTGTTGCATTACACGGATTCAGATTTTTGGAGAAAGGCTAGGTTTTTAGTTCATACAGGCCAGCAATTAGCATCACATAAAGATGGTGAGTGCAAATGGAAATTGCAGTTTTTATTTGCTTAGCTTCAAACTGTTTACATATTATAGGCATCATTAGTTTATTTTTACTCCTTGGGATTGTCTTTATCATCGCTGACTATGTTTGGATGACTTCATAGATCATTACTAATTAGTTGATTGATTTGGAGTATGAGGTTGGATTACACTGCAGTGATTATAAATTGTTTTGATAGTTTCTATTTTGTTTTTTTAGGAAAGATTCGTCTATGCAAATCCTGGAGAACATGGAGTTCCCCTGAGTTAATCTCAGTCTCTCCGTTGGCCATCGTGGGTGGGCAGGAAACTTCTCTTCTATTAAGGGGTAGAAATCTGACTAATCCTGGCACCAAGTAAGCAGAATGTGCTTTTTATTTGAGAACTATTCATCTGTTCCTTCTCTTTATATATCAGAAATGTAAATTTGAAATCTATGCAGGATTCATTTTGCATACATGGGTGGATACTCATCAATGCAAATTAGTGGGTCAGCATATCAGGGAACCACATATGATGAAGTTAGCATGGGTGGTTTCAAAGTTCAGGTTTCTTCACCGAGCGCTTTAGGTCGTTTTTTCATTGAGGTAAGACTTTAAGTCAATCAATTACTCTGTTTGGCTCACTGGAGGGTACTCACAATTCTGAAGGATTCTCAAGCAGTTGTGTTTTAACTTTTCCCATAATTTTGAACAGGTGGAGAATGGATTCAAGGGAAACAATTTTCCTATTATAATAGCTGATGCTACCATTTGTAAAGAATTGAGACTTCTGGAATCTGAACTTGACATAGAAGCTAAAGCATCTGATATAATTTCTGAAGAGCATGCTTATGATGGTCGCCGTCCAAGGTCAAGGGAGGAAGTCCTGCACTTTCTGAATGAACTTGGATGGCTATTCCAAAGGAGAAGCACTTGTCCCTTGCCTAAGAGTTCAGATTATTTGCTTTGCCGGTTCAAATTTTTGCTCATATTCTCTGTTGAGAGGGACTACTGTGCTTTGGTCAAGGTACTCCTTGACATGCTGGTGGAAAGCAATTTGTTTATGGATGGCCTATCCAGGGAGTCAGTAGAGATGCTGTCTGAGATTCATCTCTTAAGCCGGGCAGTGAAAAGGAGGTGTAGGAAGATGGCTGACTTGCTCATACATTATTCTATTAGTAGCATTGATGAAAGCTCTAAGAAGTATATCTTCCCACCAAATCTTGAAGGTGCTGGTGGAATCACACCTTTACATTTGGCTGCATGTACTTCTGGTTCAGACGATATGGTGGATGTGTTGACGGATGATCCACAGGAGGTATGAGTTTTACATCATCATAACTTCAATTATTACTTATAACCTGGTTTTGAGGTTTAACTTAAGGAATTGGAACTTTTTCTGCATGATTATCCTTATCTGATCATTTTAGTTAAACATTGTCCATATCTGGCATCCTAGATTAAAAGTGCTTTTCCTCACTACTGAAACAATGTTGATATTATTCTGAACATAAATGATAAAACCATGTTTATTCCTTTCACTCATTTTGTGAAAAGAGAGGGGAGGTGATGGGTTTGTTACTTCTATGCATACTAGGTTGCCAGAATTATGTTTATTTGTAGCAAGTTTTTAAAATTCTTGACTCTATTTTGTAGATTGGATTGGCCTGCTGGAATTCCCTTCTGGATGCAAATGGGCAGTCTCCATACGCCTATGCTATTATGAGGAACAACCATTCTTACAACAAATTGGTGGCTCGCAAATATGCTGACAGAAGGAATGGTCAAGTTTCTGTGACGATTGGTCAGGATGAGCAGTCAGGATTGACTGCAGTGCAATTGCATGAGATAAGTTCCAAGTTCAAACAAGACCGTAGTTCTTGTGCCAAGTGTGCAGTTGTGGCAACAAGGTATAACAAGAAGTTTCCAGGTTCACAAGGCTTGCTTCAACGTCCTTATGTTCATTCAATGCTTGCCATTGCTGCTGTCTGTGTTTGTGTCTGCTTATTCCTGCGGGGTTCACCTGACATTGGCAGTGTTGCTCCCTTTAAGTGGGAAAATTTGGATTTTGGCACAATTTAGTTGCTGTTGGTAAATCATTGTGAAGCAAGTAACAAACAAGGGGCAGATTCCTCATGGTCTTTGGAATGGAAAATTGATTTGAGCATAAATACTCAGTAAAGGGAGAATTTATGGATAGGACAGGTTGTGCATTGGCAGACTCCGTATGCTGCTGATTACTTCTGAGCAAACCTGAGATTTGGGATCTTTTAGGCTATGCCCTTCTTCTGGCCTGTCTATATTGGAGAATAGATGATGATTTGTTTTGGATTGTACTAATTTCACAGATCCTAAGACCTTACAAAAGGTTCCTGGCATTTGTTGAATGTCATAAGGAGGTGAGGTGGTATACAGCAGAAGGTTGAATGAATGTTACTGATAAAATTTTTCAGTGGAAATGAGAAGCAAAGGACCCGGATTGACAGAGGAGGCAAGAAGATATAAGCAATCATACAATTCTGGGAAATTAAGTCAAGTTTATGTGCTTGTATTTTTCACTTGATTCCTTCAAAATTCATGGAAGCTACCAAGTCTGAAGTATTACTGACTTTTGTATTAATTTTCACCATTGTAAAGTTGATCAGCAATCTGTAGGATCGATTATAGAGCTACAATGTTGTACGTTGATATTTTCAACTATATTTAAATCAAAGAGGCATCACCCTTCCCATTCTCTGCTGGCTTCTTGTGTGCGAGCTCTCTGGCGGCAGTGAGCAGTAGCTTTGGGACTTGGGACTAGTCTAAACCGATGTCACCCTAACATAAAAGCCCAGGGGTGCGAGGATATGATTGCAGCTAAAAACAGAGATTGATTGGGCTTGGACTTGCGTTGCATGAGTGAATCAAAAGAAATGGGCCAACACAACATCCCAAGCTTTTTCATTTGTAGGTAGATGAAGATGTTTCTTGGACGGCCGAGAAGATAAGGTGGCGTTTGCAAATGGGGCATATGATGTTTGAGAAGCATGAGGTGGAAGATATCCACCGCAAACTCTGACAAGTGTCATCTTTTGGGATGGCAAATGTTCTTTCCTTATCTATTTACTATACTTGCTACATAAACAGAAAATACACTGTCTAATTATACCAGAACATTTGATTCATTATTTAGTAAATAATTTTTTTATTTAAAAAGTAATACATCATTTTGAATGAATAGAAAATTACATAATTATACATACACGTATATTAGAATAGAAAATTAAAATGCTACCATGTTTGATAATAAAATAAAAATTAATGATAACAATCTCTATTATTCAAGTCCTATCAATTCGGTCCTGCAATAAAATTTAAATTTAAATTAAATTCTGGACACTCTTGTTATTATAATAAATAAAAATTAATTGCAATTAATTCTCGTTTTTTGAATGATGAAAATAATAATTGAAATATAATAAGAGAGTAAGTGTGATAATATTCATGTGCTAATAATAATAACACCTACGCGAAATAATTTTCTTGTTGATTAAGTACGATTACCTTAAAATCCCACTAGAAATGATTAAATTCAGACAAAACACCACGCAACAGCAACGGCAGCAGCAGCAATAACAACAACAACAATAACAACAATAATAATAATAATAATAATAATAATAATAATAATAATGGTTTACGTGCACTGACTGCATCGCTGACCGCCTTATAAATTAGTTTCCGAGTCTGCATAGGTTTGCCCCCTAGTGTTTCCCCGTGTTCTGCTTTTGTTCAACTTAGGGCTGAGCTTCTGCATAGGACTTTAGCATATATAAATATATATCTCTTCGTTAATACAACAGTAGTATTATTGGTCTGCTCCCTTATTCTTTACCAGGCAAAATTCCAACTATACGCTTCATTTTTCCAGCTTCATCTTCTCAAAGGTTTCTTCCGATTCTACTTTCTTATCTACTGTGTTCTTGTTTGCTTTGCTTTGCCTAATTCACAGAAATAAGTTTTTCGCAGATTTCATCTTCAATACTACTCAGGATACAGGGTTTTCTATCCGTTATAGTGGAGCTGGACAAGCTGGCCATTGACAATCAACACCAGCAGCACCACCACCACCAGATTTTTGGGGTCGTCGAGGCCAGCCATATCCATAAGAAAGTCATGGTGCTTTTCCTTTTTCCATCCCACTTCTTACATAATACTAGTAATAGATAATAGATTAATGTTTTTTTTTTGTCTTGATCTTTTCCCTTCTCTCTCTCTCTCTCTTTTTGTCTGGGTACCCTCTCTATTTGGTACTTATTCACTAGGATTAATATATGTCTTCTTCTTCTTTGGTATATTCATGTCTTTATGCATATGATCAGGTTAGCCCCATAGGGCGAATGGAGGAGGACGATATGGGTCCGCCGTGGTTGGTACCAATGCTGAGAGCAAGCTACTTTATTCCGTGCCCAATTCATGGGGATGCCAATAAAAGCGAATGCAACTTGTTCTGTTTGGATTGCATGAGGAATGCTCTGTGTTCTTACTGTTTGATTAACCACAAGGATCACCGGGTTGTTCAGGTGTGCTTGAGCTTAATTCTTTACTACTAGTAATAGTAATAATCACTTGACATGTAGAATGAATGGATGAATGAAAATGAAATGCGGTTGCTCTTTGGTGGGTGTAGATAAGGCGATCCTCTTACCATAACGTGGTGAGAGTTAGTGAGATACAGAAGTTCATAGACATATCTTGCGTACAGACCTACATCATCAATAGCGCCAAGATTGTCTTCCTCAACGAGAGGCCCCAGCCAAGGCCTGGAAAGGGGGTCACCAACACTTGTGAGATTTGTTGTAGAAGCCTCCTTGATTCCTTCAGATTCTGTTCTCTTGGTTGCAAGGTTGGACTCAATCATCCTTTTTCTTTTACAATTCAATGACTCGTTTTTTTCCCTTGAAATTAGGTCTCTTCTTCTCCAAGATTAAAAACTCCTAGTGTCAACGAGCCCTGTTTTTCCTGTCTCAACATCATGCCTCGGTTGACTTAGTTGGTTGTTTCTCTTGTTTGTCAAATTTGTCCAAGTACCGTATTTTGTTTATTGAATGATTTCATGTCTTCAATTGTGAATTAACACAAATATCTTTCCTCTCAATTGTTAATTGGGTTATGAGTAGTTCAATTTGCGTTTCGATGCTCTGCTGCTCTGTTTATATCATCTACCCTGTTTCCCTGGGTCATATGTTTCTTCTGTTATACAATCCAATTTGATCCAATGATAATGAGTTTGACTGAATTTTTCATTTCTAACTGATCAGCTTGGAGCCATGAAGAGGGGTGATCCAGACCTCACATTTACTTTGAGAGCAAAGCATACAAGGGATTCGTTCTATGGTGGGTCCGAATCAGATGAATCGTCAACCCCAAAGAAGATACGAAAGACCCCTCTTTTCAATCGTATGATGGATGGACTGCCATTGTCTTCTGACAGCCATAAAAACGATGGTCGAGAGAGGTACTCTAGTTCTGGAGATGAGGCTAATAATACCATTTCTCCAGCAACTCCTCCCATTTTCAACCACCACAATGCCAGGAGGAGAAAGGGTATACCTCATCGCGCTCCATTTTGAGATTTGACAACGGACTGCCAAATTTTTTGTTTTAAAAAAGACACAAAATTTCAGAAGAAAAAAGGAACCCCAAGAAAAAAAAAGGTTTGAAAGGCTGATATGAAATTAGAAGAAATAAAACTGAAACGAAAATATCATTTGTTTACAATCAGGAATGTGAAATGTGGTATAGGAATAGCATAGTAGGACAGTTTCTTTCTTGTGTAAATACTGGAAAAAAAAAATGCTGAATCAAGCGTTTTATCAAGAAATAGTTGGTGATTACAGTGGGGATTATACGATGGCCATGTATCCATGTACATAATAAACGTTATATGGGTCTTCCTTTCTCTGTTTTAAAAACTGCAGAAGGCCATGTTAATTGTTAACATTGTGCATATAAATGTAATACTATCTTTTTAAAGTTATTATGTGATTCTTGGTTCATTTCATCAGTTGCAATGTGCATTGTGAGTCACGTCCATGTTTTGACGTTTCCCTGTAAATATCCGAGTATTAGATCTTTAGGGAGTGCCAAAGATAAGACCAGGTCTGCCTTTTTCTTTTTTTGGTGTTTGTGGGCATTAATTCTGCCATATTCCGTTGATTTGGTTGCTTTTTAGTGAAAGTGGCATGTATGGGTATATAATATATATTAACGAAAATTTTGTAGGATGATAGACTAGACTTGTGTGTGTCATGTGGTTTCTCGATATCTTTGTATAGTGACTATAGTCCTTTTCTCATTCCTATTCATCCACAATTTACCATTCTGGTACCAAGTACTTACAGACAGGATACAGCATAGGGGGAGAGGTCTTGGACCATGTTCAGGTAAGCTTCGTGAAACTTATCTGGGATTCACACAACAGTAGTCATGGGAGTTGAACATGAGATCACGATATGATGGCAAATTAGCTTTGTGTTCCACTTACAAGTGGATTTAGTTCTGACTTGTTATCAGATATTCTTTGAGTTTCTGCCTTTCAGGGAGACTAGTCGGATCATTAACCAAGCAGGGTTCTCGTTTATCTGATGATATTCTTTCTCTTCTTATTTTATTTACTCAATTCATGGTATATGTGCTCAAAGTTGTCAATCGCATAATTATATGTTAAAACAGAAGCAATTGGATGAGTGTCGATAGGCCACTGTGGGAGTCCAAATCATGGAAAAGCTAGGGAGACACGTTAACCCCACCGTGAGACAAGGACACCCCTTTCCAAGATGCTCTCAAATCTGAATTTCCCCATCCATTTTTCTCTCTTCTTATTCTATTACAGTATTACTACTTTTATTAAAAGCAAAGCAATCAAGCACAAGTGGGATGATCAAGAGCCGTGAGGAATCTGGAAGGCTGCGTGACTGCACCACCCTCTTCCATCCATTCATGCCTTTCCCTTTCTTATCTTCTTTATTATTATTTGCTTAAATTAATTACGATAGATGCTAGTAAATACTTAACTACATATATTTTAATAAAATTTAAATAATATATATATATGGCTAAGGACAGTTGCGGCTTCTGTCAAACTTAAGTGTTTGGCGGCTTTTCCAAAGTGTGAGACATATCTGCAACCTCAACTCCGGTCTTTGTCTGTATGCTAGATGCTTCGGTATGACATCATCCTGAAATAGTTAGGGAATAAGCGAGGCAGTGCCACGTTCCATCCTTCCCCGCTCTTGCCTCGACACGTTTATTCGGTATTGAGATGGATTGGGGCAGAATTTATCCACTGCCAGGAAGGATTAGCACGAGAAACATCTTTCAACTTTGATTTTTTTTCATTTTATTTTAAATACGTTGTTGATTTAAGATGTTAAGAATTGATATATAATATAATTTAATAAATTAATACGATTAGTGCAACATTATAAAATTGTAGAGTTGTAAGAGGCTGGCAGTTGTTGATAAGGGAAAGGGACGGGTTGGGCCGACAACATGTATGTGCAATTGTTGGTCTGGCATCAGACATGTCGTCATATTTTGTTGATAAGGTGCTTATAAGTTTATTTTTATTAAAAATATTTTAATAAAATATTTGACAAATTTTATGTTTATTTATAAAATTCAATGAATTTTTATTTTCTTAAGCTTGTTTTGACTTTGAGTTTTTGTGCCAAACCTAAATAAACATCAGGATTAAGAGATGGATTATACATATGTGCAAAGAGCATTTAAATTTCTCTTTTACAAATTAAAAAAAAAAAAGAAGAAGAAACTCTTGCTAACATAGTGTTTGGCTTCTACAGTGTGCTTTTTCTCTCTATGTGATACTGTTGTATTTTTCCCTAATCAACACTCATCAACATGCTGACTTCGACGACCCCAATATTTTGACCCCGACACGAGAAGTCAAAATTAACTTTTTGAGTAAAAGATGAAGCCGGATCTGGCTATGGCTATGTTAAAGGATCTTTACTTTCTCATCTCTATTCATTGTTTGTTGTTCATTGTTTCTCTTTTTCCACTTATGCTCGGTGACTTAAAAGGCGAATCGAAATTAAGTAGAAGAAGAAAAACGCACAGGCAAGAAAGACGCAAAGAGAAAACCAAGTACCTTATCAGCAAAGAAAGAATAGGGGAAAAGTGAAAATCCTTACTCTGTCTGGGTGGATTGAAAATTGGTTTTTTTAAGTTTATGGCTTGGGCTCACTCCATTGTTCAAGCGTTAAGGACTTCGGCCCATCAATACCTGAAAGGTAGCTAGCTACTTTGGGCTCTATGCTCAGAACCACTATCACAGTATTGCTACTTTTCTCCTACACGTTTCTGTCAAAAAAATTGTGATCAGCAGCAGTCACGTCAAAGCCTCATGATGTCTGCGGGGTGGGGGTTTCCGGGGTCTATCCATGGAAAAACTTGGTAATTTCTTTGCTTTAGTCAAAAAGACATGTATATGTCATCGATTGCGTGGGCCTTCAAGTATTCTTTGTTGCTAACGCATAGCTGAAGGAACCGTAAAATCAAATGAAATTTTCATCATTCGATCTTGAGCGGTGACGATAGGTGCATGACACGTAAACTTTTGTATCTACTTCTTTTGCAGGATAAGAGTTGAACATAGTAGTCTTCGCATGGCTGACACAACCCAATTGACATTTATATTCAGTGAACAAGTTGTTGTAACACGCTGCTATACGCAAATGATAGGGGCCAATGATGGAATACACTTGCACATGGAAAAATCTAGTGAAAAGGTAAAGCAGATTTGGTACAGGCCATTCTGGTACTAACTAATGGATACTGAAACCAGGTTTAATCCAGTGATTTTGTTTTTATTCTGTTTTAATTGCTTTCCCCTTTCTCCTCCTCCTCCCATGTTCTATTGACCAAATATATAGTTTTATATATATATAGAAATAAATAAATAAAGATTGACTTAATAAAAAAAAACATATACCTAAACATTTATCTCATTAATTAATATATAATTTTTCTACTTAAAATAACAGAATTCGAAATTCTCTCTTTCAATTGTAAAAAAAAAGAACGGCTGCTGGTGGTGTATGGTCAAAGCGGGTGTGTTTGAACAAAACTGTACTGCATTAGTTGCGGCTCCTAGCTGAAGTCCTCTGCTTGTAGCCCAAGTCATCTCCTTTACACTCCCAAAACAATCGCCGTCCGCGATTGGATTTCGAAGCGCACGAGGCGTCACTGCTGAGTCAGGACTGAGGACTCGGTTGTTTGTCTTAAACTAGCAATTAGCAAAGCCCGAAAGTCAAGGTTAATTGTTGGGAGAGCCCAAAATTAACTGACGTCACCCCAAGTCAGCATCTGTCAGCTGTTCGCCGGTTTGTTCGAAAAGTACAACCGTGACATCCAACGGTATTTCGTCTCCCCGCGTGACGGCTTCGCTCACGTCACCATTAACCAACGTGCGTTCTCGTTCATACATAAATCATGATTCAACTCTTTTTAATATCCCTACAGCTCTTGCTCCCCTCTTTGCTTCCAAATTCCAAATCTCTTCCATTTTCTTTTCTGCTTCTCAAACTGTCGACCTAGCTAGTGCCTGCAGCTTGAGAGCAAAGGCTTAATTAACTAAAGCTACCAACAGCCTGGAACTCCTTCATCCATGGGAACCTGCTTCTCTTTGAATTCTCGAACGGCACTGTCTGAATCTGCGGCGCCCCCAACTGCTCAAGTTGTTTCCCTCAACGGCGATCTTCATAAATATAACATTCCTGTGTTGGTGTCTCAGGTTCTCCAGGCCGAAGCTGCTGCTTCTTCCTCATCTTCTTCCTCTTTGCCATCCTCTGCCATCTTCCTCTGCAATTCTGACCGATTGTATTACGATGATTACATTCCGGCCTTGGATATCGACCACCAGCTGCAAGCCAATCAAATATACTTCGTGCTTCCCAATTCCAAGCTTCAGCAGCGCTTGACCTCCAAGGATATGGCCGCTTTGGCCGTCAAAGCCAGCGTTGCCATCCAAAATTCCTCTAAAAACGAATCCCATCGCCGAAAGAAGGCCCGGATTTCTCCTGTTTTGCTCGTAGCTCAATCTCTTCCTGTTGTTGACAAAGATGATGCACCCACAGCACCCAAGTCCTTCGCCGAGCCTCGGCCTCGGTTGTCAAGGTCTGCTTCCATTCGAAAATTGCATAGATATACCTCTAGACGAGCCAAATTGGCCGTTCGTTCTTTTAGGCTCAGGTTGTCCACCATTTACGAAGGCTCCGTTCTGTGATCTCTGCCCGGATTCACCTTCATGAGCGCCAAAACTTTAATCCAAGCAATGATTTTTGTAACCTACTTGTATTCAAACTTTCCTGTATAAAATTAAAAAACTGAGAGTGCCAATTTTCTAAATTACTATTATTTTGAGGTTCAATGCCTCATTAATTTTTCAGGCTCATTATGGCTTTTCATTTCCAATTTCTGTTCAATCATTCATGTCCCCAACCTTCATATATATATATTCTTGACTTTTAGTTTTCCTTGTTGCTGTTCCGCACCCATACTAGTCCATCTTCTTCTTCTTCTTCTTCTTATTTGTTTAATTTGAAGAGGGGAAGAAGGAACAAAGAAGAAGCGGTGTGTCTCGGTTTTACGAAAACAAGTTTCCAAACCCAAAGGCAGAAATTGCCTGGTGGTCGCCGATTCTGGAGGCATCCAGAAGCAGAAAAACGGATGCGTTGGAAACCAATCCACGCGGACCGAATGGGAACTTACATTTTCTGTTTTCCTATTTTGCCTTTACGGTCGGCCCATGTGATGTCTCGACACTTTTTTGCTTTCCTGGTTGACCGCCTCACAACCGTCCAATGTATATATTTCCAGAATTTGTAATATTATTTCTTGTTAATATTACCACACTACTAACTTTTTCTTGTTTTTATGTGTTTAGTTTTTATTTTTAAATTATAGTTATATATCAATATTTATATTTTTAAATATAAAAAAAATTGAAGTATTTTAATTCATAAGTTATATTCAATTGCTATTTGGAAAAGAAATATTTCTTTAATAAAAGTCATTCATTGAAATTTTTATTTTCAAATTAAATAAACCTTATTAATATTTTTAATCAACAAAATTTTAAAATGATAATTTAAAAATATAATAAATAAATATATCTGTTTTCATCAATATCCATAGATTTATATTTATAAAGAAAGATTCCTTATTCATAACTTATGTAGTAAAATAGCGAGTGCATGGGCAGTCAGTGTTTTTCCTTTCATGTTCTCCTTCTCCATCTATTGTTGTTTGACATATTGGAGTCATATCTTATTACATAGATTAAGGATACAAATTTCAAATATAATTTGGATATAATTTGATATTCTATTTAAATAAATACTTTGATTAAAAATTTTGACAACATTTTTTCCATTCAACAAATGCTAACCAAAATATTTTTATAAATGATATTTTTAAATATTTTGTAAATAAATGTTCTTCTCATTGAATTTTATCAGTCCATAAATTTTAATTTTCGCAATTATTTTTTATTTAATTGATTTTAATGAAAAATTTCATACTTTACGTGAAAAAACTTTGCTTAAATTCGCTCATAAATTTACAATATAAAGAGAGCAGCCCCCTACGTGAAATATGTGATACTTCCTTCAACGTCAATACTTTTAAAGTCACAAATCGTTATTATTAAAATATTTACCAATGAAAGTGGAGTTACTTATTTCTTGCATGATAATCTAGGTCAATAGTACTTCCATTAATGGATGATTGAAACAAGGACGAAGCTTGAGAAAGATTGTTTGAAATATGATCGCCACCCTTTTCGAAACAACTTTAACATATTAATTAAAGTATAGTTTTTCTAACAAAGATTGCTTGCTTCACAAGTATATAGTTTAACAAAATCTTACTAAATATTTAGTTCTGACCTATAATTCATATACGTGTACGTGAATATGTGTGCATGCACGTGTAAACACACATACATATATATATATATATATATATATATATATATAAATATATATGAATATGATTTGAATGTTTAGATAAAAAAATGGGTTATTGATTTAATATATGAATTGAAAAATTATGATCAATTTTAAAAATTTACTAGGATGATTTAGTTAATTATTGTGCATGTGTTTGACTATCTACGAAAATCTTAATAAGAGAAACGCAAAGGGAATTAAAAAAGGATCAAATAAAAATTAAATTTGAAAATCCAAATGGATAGATTGAGAGACCTTATTACATAGATTAAGGATACATATTTCAAATAGTTTGGATATAGTTCAATACTTTATTTAAATAAATATTTTTATCGAAAATTTTGACAAAAATTTCACCCTTCAATAAATTTTAATAAAACTTTATGTATAAATGATTTTTTAATTAATTTTTAATATAAATGATCTTCTCATTTAATTTTAACAATCTATAAATTTTAATTTTGAAAATTGTTTATTCATTTAGTCGATTTTAACCAAAAAAAAATCCTACTTTACTTAAATTCTCTCCTAATTTCTTTTCTTTTTTTATAAATTTGTGATAAAGAGAAAGCAAACCCCCTGATATATGTGACACTTTCTTCAAAGTCAATACTTTCAAAATCACAGATTGCTATAGCTATAATATTTACCTACTAAATTGGAGCTACTTATTTCATGCATGATGTATAATCTTGGTCAACACTTCGATTAATGGATGATTAGTGAGAGAAGGATAGAGTTTGAGAAAGATTGTTTGAAATATGGCCGCCACCTTTTTTTCAAACAAGTTTTTTTTTAGTTTTTCTTTTAATTAAGAGAAAAGGATTCGAACTTTTCTCTTTAAATAAATAATTATGTACCCATCAACGAACGAGTCAAATACTTAAGAACTTTTGAAACAAACTATAACATATTAAAATATAACTTTTATAACAAAGATTACTTGCTTCACAAACGTATAATTTAATAAAATCTAACTTAATGTTTAGCTTTGGCATAGAACATATATATATATATATTATATGTTTGAATATATGTTATACGTTTGAATATGACTTGAATGTTTAGATAAAAAATGAGTAATTGATTTCATGTATGAACTGAAAAGTGATGATCAAGTTTGAAAAGTTTTGGAGATGATTTAGTTGACTGTTGACCTCGTGTTTGAATATTTATGAAAATCTTAATAAAAGCCACGCGGAGGGAATTGAGAGACGTTAGGTGTAAAATTCATTTTGGAGAAATTTCGATGGATTGCAGCTCGGTCGTATACTTTCTATATATCTTGACTTTTAAATTTTATAGTAATATTTATTGTGGTTAACGGACTAAATGGACTTGTCCATGGTTGAGATCAAGTTTGGGCTAAAGCTAGAAAATAGTCCAACGTTGCTTCAGGACTCATAATTTTAGTAGGCCTTCCAAATCCTCGGCCTTTTAAACGCTTAAACCTAACCCGCGAGGTCAGAATTAAACTACATGCTGAAGCCTGGATACACTCGCTGCTCAGGTCTTCAAATGCAAGAAAAGTATTCCCAAGATTTTGTCAAGTCTGTGGATGCTTTTCATTTATCAGTGTTCTCTTTTGGTTGCTTGTAAAAATTTGACAAAATATGAGCCTAGCTAACTAAACAAAGTAAAAACTTACCTATATATAATTATTAGCTTCTTTTGAAGATCTTAGGGCCAATGCCTGGGGAAAGGGTGATGTGATGCTCTTTCCCAGTGAGACTGTAAATTGAGGAAAAATTTCTGCGGCAACCATATTACCTGGGACATAGGCTTTTGGTTTCACTTATGGTAGGAGCAATGGAATGTGGAGTTGGTCTTAGAACTGAAATGCTGTGAGTTGCTTAGCACCGAATCGACCCAGCTATAATTCACACACAAAAAGAAAGTCGACCTAGCTAGGTACAAGCTAAAATGATGATATGTGCCCCGACAGGTTTGCCACTTACTCATTGACGACCCTAGTGAACAGGTCGAGATATTGTCAACTTTTACAGCAATAACTGTGACTGTCCCCCTTGCCCTTAGCTGTGTGAAAGTATATGTCACTCTCACAGAGCACTGTTCTGTGTCTCTGTGCCACATTCTGACGGCATGAGTGGTCATAATTTACAGCCAGCTGGTGTTGCCTGCAGATCTTGCTAATTTCTTCATCCATCTAATCCACTTTCTCCTGCACTAAGTTGATTGTCATATTGCTCATCCGCCAGGACTTTATTCAATCTTAAAGCAACACAAGGTACGTAAAGAAATATGAGTCATTGCATGAGGAAAGAAATCGAGTAGATAACTATTATCAGCAGCTAACAAGACTCCTTGCATTCATCCTAAAAGGTGGAAGATGATAGAAGGGGGTAGAAAGATTACTTCCTTGTCCACTAATCATGGGATATATGTGTAATCAGCTCAGCTGATTAGCACTAATCATATACAATCAAAAAGGAAAGTTGATATCTTGTTTTGTAAGGGAGTGGAAAAGCATGTTGCAAAAGCAATATCCTTAATTGAAAATCCAAAAGAAAAGTGGATCATATTCCTTCTTTCATGTACTATATACATAAAAGCCTTTCTTGATATGAATAGCCAACCCCTGTAAAAGAATCTTTCCTCTTGTATAAATATGCCCAGATGGCAATTTAGTTTCGGTTTAACAGAACTTTAATATTGCTTAGTTGTTCAATGATGCTGATAGCTTTCATTTATCCCAAAAAAAAAAAGAAGACATTCATGCATGGCTTTACCCTAAACCTCATAATTAACATATGCAGTCATAATAGATCACTGCAAAACATATGGATTCGGAGCATAACCCATGATTGCGACTCATTATAATAACTGAGACAAATTAAAGGGCTAGCTACCTCATCTGTTTGGGTTAGGTGAGCAGGTCAATTGGCCTTGCTTTTAAAGGGCTAACCAGCTTTTAGCTTTCGTGTAAAGGAAAGAGGACAATAGTGGATGTAATATTTTGTTTTCTTTCAGGTATGACTCGACACAAACATGTAGCCGGTCTGTCCTATACAGCAAGGCGCACGTTTTGCTCCAAGGGAATCCATTGGAGGAGTTCATTCTTTTTACAACACTTGTCAAAATTAATTGTAATAACACATACCTTTGGGAGTTTGTGATTCCAAATTGGAAAAAATATGGCATCCATTATTGAATAAAGTACACAACAAAGGTGGGGATGGCATGAAATCGTGCAAAAACCTAGTTCTATTGGTGTGGGGGGACCCAAAAGCATTTCATACATGTGTTGACGGGTGGATGCATTTGCCATTTTGGCTTATATCTCTTCTAACTTGTTATTCTTATACTTTATATATATATAGATATATATAAAGAATTGTTACTTTAACATTAATTTCTTGTTATTTTATTGAATTTAATTTAAGTTTCTTGACCAAACATTAATCATGTCATGTTTGATGTCTTATGCGGCATCTTTTTCACGATAAGCATAAAAGCAACTTTGATTTTGTTACATGAAAAAGTAATCAATTGATATAAAATATCACCCAATTACGCATTGCAGAACCAGACAGGCACCACACACAGGGATCTGAGGAGGGGGGAAAAAAAAGAGGATTTTTGCTTTGCTAGCGCTGAATGCATGCCCATATATATGTGGGTGTGGGGAATTTAAAAGTACTCGATCGGCGCAGTGATTTCAGTGAGTAATTAACCTAATTAGCTTTTCAAGTGTTTTTTACAAGACTACTGTATATTTAATTTGAGCACTAGATGGAAACACTGCCACATGAGTCGTCTCGTCCACGACAAACTAACAAAAGGGAGAAAGATGGACATTGTTGCTAAACTTGTAGACAAAGCTTTGCATGTGCATAGATAAAAAGTTTTCAACAGTCACTACTCTTTCATCTTTTAGAAACACAAGGAATAGGTATACTGTATATATACAGTGCCTTTAATTTGTTTCACGGATCTCAACTTAATTATGCATTACGAAATTGTAACTGTAACATGGAGTATAGCACATATGTTTCAATTACAAGTCAAACAATCAATTTAATCCAAGACATTGATTATCGAATGAAAATCTATTAATATATATATATATATATAGGTATGCTTTAATTAAGAGTATAAGTAGAGTAATTCAACATGATATTAATTAATTAAGGCTCCAATTTTTATCCTAAGATAAGCTTTTGACTAAATGACATTGGCGGGGTCGGTATCTGTGGACTGTGGGTAGCAAAAGCTTGGGACAGGCAGGACTGATAGGGTCTAATCATTGCCTCGTGCATGCTCATGCTCATGCATGCTATCCTATTCCTTCCACTGTAGCCCACCTACCTTTATTGAAGTGTTGAACCTTCTCTCTCCCTTGTTTTTCTTTTTCCGTTTTGCTTTTATTTTGGGCTCTCAACAACTAGCGGTAAATTTTCAACCTTTTAGTTGTTGTTGTTGTTGGAAGAGCCTAGGCTTTTCTTGTACGTGCACCGGCCGGTTGTCTTAGCCTGTAGGTGCCTAATGATTTAATTAATTAGTAGTTGACATTTCAACACAGCTCAAATGGATGGGAATCTGTATCGGCTAATGGGAACAGGGCTCGTCCATAGTGTAAAGGAGCAAAAATTACAATCATATATGTACAATAATAGATACAGCAATTAATTATGTAGAAGAGGAATTGGGAATGGTGTTGTTTGTTGAATTATTAGTGAGTAGGGACACGTGCGAGGGCCTAAATCAATCAGCTTAAATTTGTGATTACCTGAGACAATCAATGGAATGGTAACTGGATGCAAATCACATTGGTGCATTAAGTCTGGTATACTTTCGCAATCCAACAGGCTGAGAGGTCGGATCAAAGTTTGTGAAAGCTTTCGCAATCACGCGCACCACCATCCAAGGATGGGCCCCTCTCACCCCTCGTGGGCAGAATTATTGCCCACGATTCCTGAGCCCACTCCCACGCACCTTTCGCTCCCTTTGCTCTCTTTTGCTTTTGCTTTGCTTATTTATTGCCTTGAAGTTCTTCTCACCTCCAGTCAGACCCCCTCCGCTTCCTTCACCTACTACTACTACTACTACTACTACTAAGCTAATTACTTACTACTACCTGTCGTCTATGCTATCTATCTTTACGTCTTTCTCCCACGGTCCACGGCCATCTCTTTTTTGTTAGAATATTTTTGGCCTTAATTTTTATTTGTGCAGGCTGCTACACCAAATATGAGGATGATGATAGACCTGGGGAGCCAGAGAGGGCCTCTCCATATAAATATAATGGACTCGGCAACCTCTGTGGAGTGTGGCAGGGAAGTTAGGTTCCGCCGATCTTTCCGGTCTCTGGTGGAATGCATGGTCCCTTGTTGCGGCTTCCAACCTTCAGACTCAGTCTCCAGCGACACGGAATCAACCCATGGCTCAAGTTCAACGGTGACAGGAACCTTCTTTGGATACAGGAAGGGCCGTGTGAGCTTCTGCCTCCAGGATGACACGCGAAGCCCTCCTCTTCTGCTACTGGAGTTCGCTGTCCCCACCGCATACCTTGCCAGAGAGATGCAGTACGGTCTACTGAGGATAGCGCTGGAGTGCGACAAGCACAAAGAAAATAGATGCAGCAGCCCTTGCTCGCTCTATAACGTGCCCGTTTGGTCCATGTACTGCAATGGAAGGAAGGTGGGATTTGCCATAAGGAGGCAGATGAGCGTCAATGATGCGGCAGTGCTTAAGCTCATGCAGTCTGTGTCGGTGGGTGCTGGAGTTTTGCCGGTTTCCCCGAAGTCGTCCGAGGAGGACGGGGACCTCATGTATCTGCGAGCTAGTTTCGAAAGGGTCATTGGCTCAGCCGACTCCGAGTCATTTCACATGCTTAACCCAGTGGGTAGCACTGGTCAGGAGCTCAGTATATTTTTGTTGAGATCATGACGCCTCTACGAATTATATATATATCATTTCCACTCAAAAGTTTTAAACCCAACCCTCCGGGCTGTGCTGAATTATAGGATGATTTATTCTTACTTCTTCTCACTTGTAGTCATTTAGTAGTATATATATATATATATAGTTCCAAGTTTCATGTATTTGCTTGTCTAATTCCCTCATCCTTCCCTTATCTTTCAAGATTAATCAAGTTCTTCGAAAAAAGAGGTGAAAAGATTAGAAGATCTACGTCTTCACACACACACACACACACACAAATCAATCATATACATTTATATAATTACTTTCCTAATCCTGCCCTAACATCATGACAAGTACTGCTTCTTTTCTTGGTTATGCAGTACGCTGCTAGCTATCTTCTACTTAAAGATATGTCAACTTAAAGAGAACCAACATGTTGAACATGCAAGTTTAATTTTCTTAGTACCTAATTATACAATTTTTATCCTTTTTGGTATGCGACAACTTCAATGAGATAATAACCATTATTTGGTGCATTTCAACGACACAAATTGTATAATGCTATTATAAGGTCATGAAAAATGTCTTCTTTTGGAAATTAAATACATCACTCTCATTTAATTATGATTTATTTGGAAGATTCTGATTGGAGTTAATGAAAGATCTCTGTCATTGATTCAATCTATGAATATAACATGTTTCATTGATTTTTATTTAATATGTTTAATTTGTATATAAATCATATATAATGCTTAATTTAAGAAGATAAATATTTTTTGTATCAACACAAACATAACTAGTCCTATATATTAGGATTAGAAAAATGTTGTGGTTATAGAAATGGTAAACTTGCGTGGGCAGGGGGGTGACAAATGGGATCAATCAAAATTAGAATCATCAAGAGACAAGGGGTGCCCCAGGGCATGGATGATTTAAGGGGAAAAGCATTGCATTTGCTGACTGCCACTGTGTCATTGCACTTGAAGACAGATGACAGTATGACACCCCATTCAGAAACAATCACATGAATCAAGATTGGGTTTAATGGACAAGAATTACGAAATCCCAAAGGCCATATGTATATGAATCTATGATATAGTAGCATATAATCCGAGTTTAGCCAGCCTAATTAGTTATGCCCTTAATTAATTTATCCCCCGGCATTGGCTTTTTGGATCATATGCCTCATGTCTTTGGACTTTGGTTGACTGTTGCTTTGCTGTTTTGCGACATTATTGATTCGGAACATGCATGAGGTCCCGGGGCAATCGAGAGAAAACGAAAGTATAACGTGAAAATAGACCAAACGAAAGGATTTGCACCGATTGGACAAACACTGGCATTGCAGGGGTGGTGAAGATTTTAATTGTATGGCATTCATTCATTGAGACACAAAAAGGATGAAAGAAGCAACACAGGAATTTAGCTGAGCTGTCCTCCAGGGCAGGAACTTTGTTTTCGGCGTCTTCTTCCTCCTAGACTGAGAGCCATACATGATCCAAGGAATCAAACAATATATTGAGGATTTGACTGTTGACTGGCCCTTTAATAATTGGGTTATTTTAATTTACATGTATATGGTGAGTGCCAGCAAAGGAGTGACTGCTTTGTATTTGTGTCCCCTACAAAAAAAAAAGTCCTATTTGTTTGGCTTTGGGCATATGGAAAAAAGGTAGATAAGATTTTTTATATTATTATATAAATTCGTTTTAATATGGACATGCACACGAGTGGACTATCTACCCAACACAATGGCTCCACCCACCACCTCCTCTTTTGTCTCGGCGCCTCTCATTCCCTGATTCCTTCTTCCCCATGAAATTGACAATTTGTTTTATTTTATTAGACGGATTTGCGCTTCCTAATTAATCAATCTACATAATAGTAGGACATCCACACACTGCAGTCCTCAGGTGCAAACCCATAATGGACGGCTCAGTTCGGCATGCCTTGATAACATTAAAGCCCTAGAGGACCCTTCTGCCCAAACTCGGGGCCTGCAAGAAGAGGCGGATGGAATGTTGGAAGTTGAAGTGAGTGGCGTGAGTAAAAAACTTGATGGGCCTTCTGGGATATGGACCCTTGGTCAAAAACCATAAAAAAACCCGACCCAAACTCGGTGTGTTTGACAACAGAATACAACACAGTGCATAATGCTTCTAGATTTGTTGTAGTAGTATCGTACAGAGATGAAACAAGGCATTGGTTTGCCTATTCATTTTGGTACTAATGACTGAAGCAGACTAGTGTCCACCACACCCAACCCCCCCCCCCCCCCCCACCAAAAAGAAAGCAGATGCAACACGAAATAGTCCACAGTCTAACCAGTGTAAAACGAGTCCGGCCCACTCTTTTAATGATTGAAAGAGACTGCCCAGTGCCGTCCGGCCCACGTTTTTTCTTAATTAAGAACTTGAAACCAGGCCTAGGCCCATTAAAGTTTTTCTGACTCTTAGCTGGCCAGTTTTTGTAGAATGTAATCCTGAACCCTGAACCACCTCGTTCCTCACTCCTTATTTACTTCTTGCCCCCATGGCACAAGCCTCAGATCAGAATCTGTCAAGCTGACTCTTCGCCTGTTACCACCTTTAGACTTAATGCAATTTCTTTTTTCTTGAATCTTCTTCTTATTTTCAAGTAATGTAGTCTGTATGTTTTTCTATAATCTATAATCAAAGGAGCAAAAGAGTTTGCACTTTGCAAGCCCAAGTCTCCGGAGTAAAAACCATTCTTCTATTACTATCTGCGGTTATTCTCTTGTTCAATGACACAAAAAGCGAAAACTTGCAGTTATTTTGAGAAGCTATATGCTTCTGCTTTTTTTCAAGGAGGAACATATTTTTAGATAAATTAAATTCAAATAAGAGATTGTATTATGTTCTAATTATCTTTAAATTAAGTTGATAAAAAAATGAACACTACATGTAAATATATGCATTGATCCAAATTACAACTATTTTGTTAGTGTTAACCTAATTTTTTATGGTAAATATTATCCAAATATTTGGTATCATGAAAGACTTAATATGCTGCAACCAGGGTGACTTCAACAACAGGGAAGTATCGAAGATTTCAGTAGGGATCTTTATCACTTATTCGCTACGAGGGTCCCCTATGTTCATTGCAGATATAGACGTAATTCACTGAGCCCATATCGGTAACGAAATCAGATTTAGAAAATCTCTACTTTTGTTCATCCAATAAAGAAATAAATGTAAAAGATTTTCTCTACTTTTATTCATTGAAAACTGCTCCTCAGTCCTGACAGCAATAATGATCAATCTGGGTGGGAAGGTGGCATTTCTTTAAAACTCCGCCCAGGGCCGGGATGATTAATTGACTTCGAGGTGGAGTTGATACTGGCATTAATTACATCTTAGCACTATTTGTTTAATTATTTTCACTTGGTTGCTTCTGATGAATTTATTAATGTTAGGTGCAGAGAGTCTCAGGCCAGATGGATTAATTGATTAATTATCTTCACTTGGTTGCTTCTGATGAATTATATAAATTTTAGGTGCAGAGTGTCTCAGGGCAGATGAATTTGTTGATCTGTTGGACTTGGGATGTGATCATTAAAAGTATATTATTATATAAGGGTGAGATTGCATGCGGATTGCCGGGGTTTAACAATGGAGTGAGTTGGGCAGAACCAATACCTTTTCAGCAAAGTCGTAATCATAACTGCTTACTTTCCTCCACCTAATCTCAATATCTAACGAGGATTCTGTATTTGTCTCTTTACTTTAATCATGATGGAAACAGTTGCTCTCCCTCGTCACCTCATATGACTCATAATTGCTGTTTCTAAATACCCGGTTCGACCCTTCGGGGTGTTTTGTCTTGACCCCACTCCATGGACCATGGTCATTGTTTGAGACCCTGTTGGTGTTTACCTTAACAATCTCCTTCTTCCTCTCCTGGAAGGTCATTGATGTTGGACGTGAGTCATTAGTTTGTATTACTACTATTTTGGTCTATATTCTTCATAGCCATTACTAGTATAGGATTAACAATTTATCCTTGTCGTCATTAATTGTTTTCTAGACCTAGCAGTTATGTTGCAAGGAATCAATGCGGGGTAGATGACTCTTGTTCGGTTGCCTGTTTCTTTTTTCGCCTACCTAACTCGTCTAACTTCTTAAAACTGGCAAATGCCATCTTTTTGACCTCTTTTTCATTTCTTCTTGTTTGTTGTCTCTACCATCAGAGGATGAAATATATGCCAAGTGCTAAAAACTTCCATTGTTATTAGAATGAAGCTTGGCAATAACCGAAGCTGGAACTTTGAAATGCATTGCATTGGACTTAGGTAATACTACTAGTACCATCCCCACTTAATAAGTGGGTCAAGTTGGGATGTGACTGCATCCTGCACGACTCCACACACTCTCAGTCAACTACTCCATATACATGTTCTTAGAAATTTACTGCTTCTTTTGTTGCCCTTTTTAATAATCTCGCCTCTCAAATTAACTTACTTGAGTCAAACAGAAGAACTAAAAAGCAGATGCTGGGTGCCAATGGCCGGTCCGCTTCCTCTTCTTCTCCTTCCTCTTGGCACCTTTGTTCCTCCAGGTAAAGCTTATACAAGACTTGGAGGTTTTTCTGCACATTCCTTCCACTGTAGACGAAACAATTGTCCAGTAACACACTAACTTTGTTATCGTATTCGTTTTTAATTTCTTTGCAGAAATCTTGACGACGGGAATCTCCAAAGTATGCTAAATATATCGCCTAGACTATCCATGTTATCTAATCCAGTAAGTAGTTGTCACATTTTCCTTTTGCCTGTCTGCAACAAAGTAAATTACCATCTATTTTTTCTGGTACCTACTGCCCATTGGTGGCTTAGTTTTTAATTACTAGCATAAGTTTCTCCGTTAAAGTAATCGTTGTTCTGGGACGTAGCAAGTGGAATGGCTGGTAGAGAATCTAAAATTTAGCAAGTATATATGGAGAATGTGACAATGGAGTGCTCATTGGAGAAAAAGATTTTCTTATCTGGAAGATCAGTTCCTGACTACTTTTCACCTTATAAGAAATCAGCAAACTCTTTAGCTTATGTTCTGCAAGTTATCTTACATTGGCTAATTGGGACGCAATCCTCAAATTTGACAAGCTGAATGGCTAATCTGCCACATAAATGCTTGGTATCGTGCCAGTCTTATGGCATCGACATGCTCTCAATATTGTCTGTTAGCTTATGACAGAAGTTTAAGACTGATTCTAAGCCAAGTTTCATCTAAGCTTCTACAGTAGTAAAACGTTTGGCTGACTTGGAACTGGTTGATCAGTGTCACTAGCTTCATATGCTGCTGGTTTCACTTTTTGGCAGTTTTATAAGGGCGTACTCTGTTCTGTTTGATGCAGGATGCACTGTTGGAGAGGTCATCACCTGACCAGGCTTCAATGCACTGGAATTCCAGAAAAGAAGTTTGTTATTGCTCCAGTAAATCTGTTGCTTCCAATGGCACACCAGGGCCAAAGGTTTTCCTACTGAACTCTGTTGCCTATTATGAGAAGCTAATTTTAACGGACAGTTGAGCTTTCTCTAATTTCATGAATAGGTTACGAATATCTGAAACCAATTTTATATGCAAAATCCATAATATTTTTGGAGTATTGAAATTTAGGTTACCTTGCTAGAACAAAACATTTCTGCAAGAGGTAGCAGAAAGCAAACAGAAATTTAAATTTACATATAAGGGATTAGAAACAACTGAAAATAGATGATAGCAACACATAATTCATTGATTCGTCCATTTAGACCCCAGTATTGAAAGAAAAGTTCGTTACTGGAACTTTTTGTGATATTGGATAGGCAGTTGATCTTCTTTGTTGTGACTCCGATTGGAGAGTTTTCCCATATTTCCTGCAATTCCTTTCTCTCCAGATTGCATAAATGCAGGCAGACCATGCTTTTTAAGTTATACCACAGTAGAAGACTTCCCTTTAAAATATTTATTTACCTACTAGAAATCCGCCAAGGCTCTAAATAAATAAAAAGATAGGTACAACATTTCTTGCTAAACTTCTCTTCAGCATATGGGTATGAAGAAAAGCAGATGATTTCTAGTTTCGGTAGAAGTTAGAACTGGTGCATATCAAGCGGACAGTATTAAGGATAGTATTAGTTGTGTAGTCAATTTAACCATCCAAGCTACGATGAAATACTTAACTATAAATGAAATAACTATGGAACTGGATTAACTTGATCTAAGCTTTTAGTTCTCAAATGCAGTCATCTGTGAGACTGAGGAGGGAGATTGCTGTACTTGAGCTCAAAATTTTGCATTTAGAACGTTATCTTCTCGCATTATATCGAACAGCTTTTGAAGAACACCTACCAACCTTATCAAATAATGGTGGAAACCATTTAGAATGTGAGACAGAATTACTGTTACCAATTGTGGCAAATGGGCACCACAACTTGGAACCGCGCATGCAGAAATGTGATTTTGCAAATCATGACCAGCCTTCCCCTGCACATGATTCTTTCGTTTCAGATGGCCAGAATTGTCCCTCCAGTTTTAATATTGCAATGTCTGTGAGGGTAAATATGCATCAGCTTCTCATTTTGTTTAGTTAATCTGCCTTGTTTGCTCTTTGCACAGGATCACATTGTCTTAACTGTTGTTAGAATGCATATATGCATTCTGAAAACATCTGCCTATTCCCTATATCCAATTATCCACCCTTGAATGCTTGTAAGAAATTTTATGTTATCTATCTTACACTATTGCAGGAAGAGAAATTATCTGCTTCTGGTCATCGCAGTCTTGCTGATCACCTTGGTGCTTCTCGTATGGATAAGAGCCTTTACAATCCAGACAGACTTTCTGAACATATAGTGAGATGCATATCTTCTATTTATTGCAAACTTGCCCATGTCCCACAAGCCCATGCAGGCTTGTCAGCTTCTCCTGTTTCATCTCTGTCCTCCTCAAGTATATTTTCTTCTAAAACTCCTTGTGATAGTTGGAGTCCTCATTATACTGAGGCGTCCAAAGGAAACACTCAATTTCAAGTCTCAAAAGAAGAGAGTGGACCACATGCTGCAATAATAGAGGTTTCGAAATTAAGTCTAGATAATGATAGTTTCAATTATGCTGCCGAAATGCTACAAAACTTCAGGTAATCCACATACACCCATCATTTGATCCATTCAACTAGAATAATTGATTGCATAATTAGATGTATGGGATAGCCTCAACATGTGGCTTATTCTAATCTTGTTTTCAAAAGGTTTACGATGAAAGAGTCTTAGACAGCATACTGAAGTTTAAAGACGGAACAATCCTCTGAGAATTTTTTTTTATTTCTACTTTTTCTTTTTGAGGGATTTCATTAATATAAAAAAAGTACTTAAAGTTCATGCAGCATGCTAAGATTGTTCGTAAAGGATAGAAAACGGTTCCAAACATACCAAAGACAAAATGTACTCAGAGTTGTGAGATGCATAAATTGATGCCTAATTTCAGAGTTGCTTTGCCTCTTATATTTCTGCAGTGTTCTTGGGGAATTTCTTAAATTATGTTAGGTTTATGTAGGTCATTGGTCCGAAATCTTGAGAAGGTTGACCCAAGGAAAATGAAGCGTGAAGAGAAGCTTGCATTCTGGATCAACATTCACAATGCCCTGGTGATGCATGTATGGCTTTTGGCACTTGAACTCCTACCCATGAATAGTAATGAAATATGTATTCTAGTACTGCTCATCGATAGATTGCTCATTGCTACCAGCTGTAAGTCATGAACATGTGAATCACTATCATAGGCAATCCTAATGAGATGATTCAAGTCCCACTTTCAACTCAGTGACTCAGCCATTAGTTTTTGTTTCTGCTTGCCGATTACAAGTCATTGAGAAAACTGAACAATAGTAATTGCCTGTTTTCTGTCTAACTTTGATGCAGAAGTATCATAGGCTCCGATGCCTGTTGTTCTCATTCTTACTTTTGGCTATTATTCTAAGATATGGATGTCTGACATGAATCTTAGGATTTTGCAGGCAAACTTAGCATATGGAACTCATAGTCATGTCAAAAGTACCTCCATAATGAAAGTAAAACACTTATCCTTTATTTTTTCTGTGCTCATTGTGATTTCATATACCAATCATACTTTTGTGTTTTGAGTCTCATATTTCAGGCAGAATACAATGTTGGTGGATATTGCATTAATGCTTATATCATCCAAACCTCCATTTTAGGAATTCGGCCACACCAATCAGCACTGGTATGCCTCTTATTTAAAAGTCATTAGTGTCCACTTTAGCTATATAGATGCTAATAATTACGAAAGTAATATGCTTCAAGGCATATAATAACATGGTTTGCTATGAATTCATAATGTAATGTTTTCTTTGGAGTTTCAAGAAAGAATCCATTTTTACTATTCCATTACCATTTTGATCATGTAAGACATCATTAAGAGAAAAAGAGAAAAACACGAAATTGCATAGAACTCCAACTTCCAAAGAATTCCTAAGTCCATTGTCTTTTGGTGCTTGCATTACTTAGCCTTGGGATTGTGGGCACTTGGGCTTTGGGATAAGACAACCCTGCGAGGGAGAGTATAGTATTATTAGGATATCATGAGACTGAACTTGATGAAGTCTCAAGTTCCAAAAATGCTTGCTTGCTAATCTCCTCCTTGAGTAGGTTGAAGTAGGTGGTGTTGATTCTTAAGACCATACCTTCGAACCAGGTCTCAGCTCATCTCATAAACTGGGAGAATTAATTAAGCCTGTTGTTGGCTGGTACAAGGCTTGAGTTTCATTGCCCTTGCTTTTTACCCATGTAGGCGTCTAGCATGATGCAACTCTCCTTGTCTTGCCAGAGCTTTGAGAATAAATGGTCTTACAGAATGGAAGCAACATGTTTTCCTGGGAATCCCTTCTATCAGGAATGGTTGGTCCTCTACATTTTAAGAAGAAATTCATTACTCTGTATGTGCTGTTGTTGGTTTCGCTCTCAAATATCCTAATGGAGAGCTGCATTATACATGTAGAGGTTTTGTAAAAGCAAATTTACTTCAGAAAGTCTCTGTCTCACCATACCAATCCAACAAAAAGTTTTACTTCAGACAGTCTCTGTATACTATGTTTTGTGCTTTGGATCAAATATATTTACTTTTTTTTTTGAAAGTGATCAAATATATTTACTAACTGGGCGGTCCCGTTTCTTAATGCATGAAGTGGCTTCAAACACTGTTTTCTCCAGGACGGAAACCTAAGGCAACAAGCACCAAACATGTGTATGCCTTAGAATACCCGGAGCCCCTTGTTCATTTTGCACTTTGTTTGGGAGCCTACTCTGACCCAATGGTAAGATTGTTTCTCTTTGAATCTAAGAGTAGTTTTATATTTAAACCAGTTGTAGAATGTTTGAAGGTAGAGATTGTCTGATGAGAAACAACTTAATGCTCAAGGTTCGAGTATACACAGCCGAAAACATATTTAGAGATCTCAAGCTTGCTATGGAAGAGTTCATTCATTCTAGAGTCTACATCCACAAGGAGATGAAAATTTTCCTTCCTAAAGTTCTTTACCACTTTGCAAAGGATATGTCACTGGACATGAAGAATGTATTGGAGATAGTTAGTGGATGTGTATCAGAAGAGCAACGTGAATTTATCCAGAAATGCATTAAGGGAAGGCCCGACAAGTACATCCACTGGTTATCTCAAAGTTCGAGTTTTCGGTATCTCATCCATGGAGAACTGGCTAAAGAAGAATGAGCGTTTGATGAGTCCTTCCTCTGCACCTAATAAGAGGAAAATAATGTGTCAAATTATTTTTGTAAAATGCCTAATAAAGTGTGTAATAAGCTGTATAGAGTTGTTGGAAAGAGAAACTTGTAAAATCTTTGTTGGTTTTAGTTGATGAATCTTCCATGTTTATTGCTGCAAGCTTCACTGGTTGGTATGCTTCTTTTTCAGCTTGTACTAACATTTTAGGTTGGCACTTGGCAGTCAGTGCGTTAAAACTAAATGTAAAACATGCAGTGGGCATGAATTGCTAGTAGTGTAAATGGATGCCATTAGCATCTATAGTTTTCTTTATTTTTCAATTTTAAATATCTCTACCCACAATCTGATCCACATCTTTCGAAGTTCCTGTCATCCCCATAACTTAGGATCGGTAGGCCTGAAAGGGTCAAAGGAAAGAGCAATTGAAATCCTAAACCAAGGATGTATTGGTTATGCATGAAGGGGTTGGAATATGGGAAGTACAAGTAATTAAATTACTGCCACAAAGCAAAAGCAAAAGCAAAATTGAAGCTGAGATAAAATCTTGTTGTTCACCATTTCAATGACTTTGCCGTCTAAAATCTAAATAGATTGCTTTTTTTGTGGGCCGTCTGTTCAAAACCTTCCCCCTTTTATGCTCCGAGATAGAAGAGAGTGTTTGACCCAAAAACACAGAAACAAATTTGACCCAAAAAAAAATGTAATTCATCTTCTCCGAATCCAAGTGTAGATCCTGTCATACATGGAAAAGGTTCAAGCTTGAAAACTTGTTCTTTTGAGCAATGGTATGATTCGTATCTTGTTCATTTTGTAGGTTTTTGGACTCATTCAGTTCAGATCTTGTATTTGGTGCGCTATGCTTTTGCATCATCATCATCATCTGTTATTGCTAATGTTGATATGCCTTGCTTTTCCCAAAAAAACCGTAGAAAAAGCTCTATAATTGCACATAGAGCAGCAGATTCTATGGTACATTCAGGGAGGACAACCCTCAAGTGTTCCAATGTTTTTGAAAATAGAGAAACAGGTCTAGCATACATGTAAGCTATGTCCAAACCTTTTAGGCCCTTCAACCTATATTCGTTGAGCTGAAGGAGGACTTTTCAGGATTTTAGCTCCTGGAAACTCAATTCACTGTATATATAGAATGCCACAAAAATACATGGAACTACAAAATGGTCCTGTGTTGTATGTCTTCAGGGCACATTGTGCTGTAAGTCTAATTGTGTGCACTACTTGTTCCAGATTCACTTTGTTCTTCTTGTTAGCCGCCAAGGAAAGGTCAGGTTGACGAAATGGTATTCACCTTATTCCCAGAAGGAGAGAAGTAAGGTATGTTCAAAGTTGATAAGTTTTTCTCAACTGATATCGTAAACGGTAGTGATGGAAATTAATAGAAGCAATAATCTCGTTCTGTTAGCTCCCAGCCTTCCACTACTTTACTTCTCTTAAACTAGCGGCATCTTGCACATGACCATGGCTACAATTAAGTTCTCTGTGAAGACCTATTCATAGCTGAATAGCTCATTTGGCTTTTGATACATCATATATATATACATGTATGCTCATAAATTATAGACATTCTTCTTGCTGGTCTGCACTCCTTGATCCTGTGATCTGGCGTGGGTGCTGAAACTTCTGTGGATGTTAACTTTGTAAAGGTGATCCGGGAGCTTAGTGGGATAATACTCAGTCGAGGCCCCAAGCTGTGCAACTTTGTTGAGTGGAGGGGCTTCAAAATTGTCTATAAAAGGTAATGTCGATATTTCTATAAATGGCAAATCATGAATATGTAACCAATTTAATTTGTAGGGATATCATGGTCAGATATGCAGGTCTCTACTTTTGCATGTGCATTAACCAAGATGACAATGAACTAGAGATTCTTGATATAATTCACCATTATGTTGAGATACTGGACCGCTATTTTGGCAGTGTAAGCCTGCTAAACCCTCAAGTCATTGAAGACAGTATATATATATATATATACTTGAATGTTCTGATCTGATACCTATAAAACTGATCTTTGCATTCTTTACTATTTGTACTTTTTCTGTAGGTATGTGAGCTGGACTTGATCTTTAATTTCCATAAGGTACTTTCTCTAAATCTGCTTCTTCTTTGATTTTTAGTTGTGCAATTTAAGGATATCGATCACCCAAAAGTATTACTGAACGAGTTAGGACAGCTTTTCTGCATGAACTAATTATTCTGGCAAAATGTGGCAAGGGGAAGATTGTTTCTAGCCTATGGAAAGACATCCATCTTTATTTGGATCAATTATTGCCAATTTGGTTGTATTATATCTAGCGTTTGAGCATGTTATTCTTTGATTCACACTTGGTATCAAAGAGTCTCTCTAATCATCAAGTTGCAAGAATCATAGGCTTACTACATATTGGATGAACTTTTGATTGCGGGTGAACTTCAAGAATCAAGCAAGAGAACAGTCTTACGTTTGGTAGATGCGCAGGTATAAGTAGTTAATTAGCATCCTTTATGCATGAGTCGCGTGAAGATGCATCTGAATTCAGGACACTCTGACGGCTTGGTTTTGAGTAATTAATGCAGGATTGCATAGTGGAGATTGCACAACAGCAGGCCAGCTCAGTGGGCAATCTAATTGCACAGGCCACCAAATAGTATACATACAAGCAAGTCCAACCATCAATCTTTTTTTTTTTTTTTTCTCGTGTTGCATTTGATCAATTATTTGTGTATCTTTCATGATCCGTACGTTGAAACCTCTTTTCTTCATAAGTGAATATCATTTATCATATAAATAAATGTCAATATGTAATTGATTTATACAGAAAAAATTATACGCGAAAATCATTTTTTTACATAATATTATTTTAAAAATTTTAAATAAATTATTATGCATTTATTACGTCCTATTAACTTTCCATATATATATATATTTGCATTATACATTTGTTTTTGGTATTTCTTGTTAATTAAAGTTGGAACAGGGTATTGGCTAAAAAAAATGGAGATAGGGTGCATCTAGGAGTGTGCAGCGGTCGGTTGCTTGGTGTGCAGCGGTCGATTGCAATCGAGCAACCGACCGCCACCGTCGATTGCAATAGCAACCGTCGGTCATGCCGATCGACCTTGTCGGTTGATCGGCTCGGCCCTCGGGGGGGACTCCTTCCCTCCCGAACCGACCGAATAACCAGTCGATGACTGCCTTGGTTTTCATGGATGGTGGAAGTACAAAAATGCCCCTCATTACATACTTTCCCTTTCGCAGCCCATAAGGGTAAAAGAATAAATTTACCCTCAAAAACCCAAAACTTGCCTTTCATTTTTGTAGACCGCTGGAGCCTAACTCTCATATTTTCTCCATTTCCCTCGACGGCCCGACCCCCCTTATTTTCTCCTTTGCCTTGCCGCCTCCTGCCTCTCCAGCTAAACCCTAAGCCAACAACCGTCTCATACAGTCATACTGATACCTATTACCGATGCTTTTCACTTAAATCAAATTGAGCCCACAGTATCCAAAAATTGCACCAAAACCGATCGACCCGTCTATCCAAAAAATTGATCGAAATCAATTTTGGGGGGTTGCGGTTCGGTTGGTTAATTTGGTGAAAATTTTTGATCGATTTTACGAAAAACCGATCGAAATCGACCCACAACCGACTTTGCTCACTCCTAGGTGCACCTGCAAGTGGAGAAAAAGCATTTCTTTTTTGTAGGGCCCTACCTACCTATGGTGGCACGTGCTAAAATGTGTACGCGAGCCTTGAGGTTGAAGAATGGGGAGCCAGCAGGAAAAAGGAATTGGGCTTTGGCCTTTGGGTTTTGGGTTTTCTTATTTAGGATTAGATTGGATGAAAGGAAATATTTTGTGCTTTTTCTGTTTTCTTTCTTCTTTATTTAAAACATGATAATTCGAAATAATTTTAGAGGAAAAAATATTATCAATTATACACACTTAATCAACCAATTCATTTTTTCATAATTTTTCTTCCATTATTTGAATTTTTGAAATAATTATAATTTAAAATAAGAATAAAAATAATTTGAGAAAAAAAAAAATCATGCATACACAATTAATCTATCAATTTTCATATTTTGAAATTGAGTGACAGAGTTTTAGATCTTTAGGTGAAGGAGAGACATTGGTAACAAAGAAATGAAAAAAAATAATCAGACGAAAAAGGTAAAGAGAAGATATAAAAATAATTCCTTTTCAATATTGTGCTTTCTTTCTTCTTCTGTTTTGTTTTCATTTTTTTCTTCTTTATTTTTCTTTCCTTCTTTTTCTGATTTTTTTCAATATTTTTAAAAAATCAACTATACAGATTTAATGAATTAATTTACATTTTCTAAATGAAAAACAAAATTATAATTTTCTACAACAAAGGGTGGTGGTTTTGCTAGTTTAAATCATGCAAATGAGTTCATTGTTGCTTGAATCTAAAATAAGAGTAAGATATGAATCTTGATTAAAAATATTTAATATAATCGTAATATCTTTAAAATTAAAAAAATTTAAATATGATAATAATATCTCTAAAATTGATTGTCGCATGTCAACATTTTTATTTTCTATTTGAGAAATAAAGATTCGAACTCACATTTTTGATAAATATTTATTTATTATTGAGTTCAATATTTATATGTCAAATTAGCATTTTTGGAATTTAGACTCTATTCGACACATTTACGTGTCAAAGCAACTATCACATTTGGATAAAAACAAATAATATTTTGAAGGATTATACATTTTAATCTATATGAATGATAAAATGATTTTTTTTATTTTTATGTGGATTAATTATATCAAAATTAGTGTCACGTTTTAACTTTTTGTCAATATTTTAATCAATTTAACTTCTTTATTACTTTTTTTGCTTTTAGCTTCTCAATTGAGAGAAGGAGTAAACGGAATTGAATGAATAATTTTTTAAATTAGAAAAGAAAAGCACAAATTTGAGTTTAGAAAAAAATAAAAATGCAAATCTTATTTTAAACGAAAAGGAAAAGGCTAATATATTATTATTTTAATACATATATTTTTATTATATAGTTAGTGTTTGATGTAATTTCCTCAATTAAGGTGGTGTCACTTAACCTCTTACACCAAACTTAGTTAAAGAGTTTATTTAATATGTAAATAATAAATAATAAAAATATCAATAAAAATCGAAGTCCTAGTTTTACAAACATTTGTATTCAGAATGTGGAGTGTCGGGAGACTTTTATAAGCATTTCATGGGTCTGATGGGCAAAATGTAAATAAACCAGAGCAAGCAGCAATGATGCCAGTTTGCCAAAGACAAAGCAAAAGCCCAAAGCTCCAAAAATGAAAACAACGGTCTCTTTTTGACATTCTAGTCCCTTCCTTCGGCGGTTCTTTTTCTTTTTGAAGAACATTTTTCTTTGCGAAAATCTTTACTTCATGGAGTTTAATCCTTTGAATGGATGATTTTCAGGAGGAAGAAGAAAGAAGGCGGCTGGAGGAGTTGGTGGAAAGCAATCCAGATGACCCTTCCCTTCATTTTCAACTTGTAAAAATCATGGATTCATTTTCTGTTTGTTCTGACAATTTTTGTTGTAGTGAAGGATATATGTAAATGCACATGTGAATTTCAGGGAGCATACTTGTGGGAGACAGGCATAGGGAAGGAGAAAGCGGCAGAGCATTGGGTGATTTCCGCAAAACAAAACCCTAACAATGCGGCAGCCTTCAGGTACTTGGGCCATTACTACGCCACTGTTTCGGCTGATGTCCAGAGAGCCATCAAGTGTTACCAGAGAGCTCTATCCCTGCATCCTGATGATTCCGATGCTGGGGTGTGTTCGTTTTCTTCTTCTTCTTGCTCTTGCTGTTTTCTTTGATTACCAGTAAATATGAATACTGACTTAGTAAATACTGCAGGAAGCTTTGTGTGATTTGTTGGACCGACAAGGAAAGGAGACCTTGGAGCTCGCAGTTTGCAAAGATGCTTCTCACAACTCTCCCAGGGCTTTCTGGGCTTTCCGCCGATTGGGTTTTCTCCAGGTTTTCTTTCTTCCTATGAAAGATTTAAAATCCTTTTTTCCTTTGCCTCTTATTGTTGTGCATCTGCATTCCTCGAATGGAGCAGGTGCATCAAAAGAAATGGTCTGAAGCTGTAGAAAGTCTTCAACATGCCATTCGAGGTTATCCTACCTCTCCTGATTTGTGGGAAGTAAGTTTCTTCCCCTCTTATCCGTATCATAGAATATACCCATTCTGTTTTAAAAATGCGTCTTGATTTTGCTCACCCTTTTCTCTATCTAATAACAATTGTCTTCTAGGCGCTTGGTCTTGCTTACCACCGTCTTGGCATGTTTACTGCCGCTATTAAGGTAATCCACTTTCCTTTCATCTTTTAAACTCATTCTGACCTTTTCTTTCTGCTTTTCCAGTTCAAGCAAAATACTCTTTTCAAGCTATTCAATATGTGATTCACATATCAAACACCAAATTGGGCCAACTAAACCTTAAACACGGATGCTCTTATCAGATAATGCTGCTACCTCTTGCGCCTAAATTGGGGAAACCAAATCGAAAGACACATATGAAAACAAACTGACTAGTCTAAGGAATTCTTTCATAAATTAATCTTTACGAGTCCTATCTAATCATTAAGCAATTAACTTATTATGGAATTTATAACAGTCCTATGGGCGTGCGGTTGAATTGGAAGATACAAGAATCTTTGCACTGGTTGAATGTGGAAACGTCTTTTCGATGCTTGGTTCATTTAGAAAGGTAATTTTTTTTTGTTATATTTATCCTTGTCATTCACCTTATATCTTTGCTTTTTAATTTTATGTCAATTATGAGCATTGAACCCACTCTGTTGAGATTGTAAGCTTATATCCATGTGATTGCTTAGAGTGAAAGTTAATCCAGTGGGATCATGTGAGACAGTATTTGTAAGACGTTTCGTTGTTAGGTCCAGAAGATTATGCTTTGACATCTGATATTTTCTTTTTTCAACTGAAATTAAGGAATGTAATTCGGTTTATTGATTGGCTCATTCAGTCATTCAACTACTGAGTCTAATGAAATCTCATGCAGTCTAATTGAATTCATTTATGTACCTCTATATTGGAAAATTATGCTGTGCAATCTCCTTGCATCAGATGTAGGGGTATTAAGCTGGAGTGCTCATGGAAATTAAGCCGTTCAATTTGACAAGTTGTAATTCTCATTTATTGTGCTAGTCCTCATTCATGTTTTATGAAATCATGACTTGTGTGTGATTGTGTGGTCTTTGTTCATCAAGGGAATTGAGCAATTTCAGCAAGCACTGAAGATCTCGCCACAAAATCTGTCTGCACTCTATGGACTTGCTTCTGGGCTGCTTGGTCTATCAAAAGAATGTATAAACTCAGGAGCATTTAGTTGGGGAGCTTCATTGTTGGAGGTTAGTCATCTCTCAGTTTAATCAAATCACTTGCCACGTTTATGACAGCGAACGAGAAGCATATAATAATTAGGTCTTGGATTGTTGCAGGATGCATGTACAGTAGCAGAAGTAAGCATCCAATTAGCTGGAAATTCATCATGTACTTGGAAGTTGCATGGTGATATTCAGGTAAATTATCTAGACTTTGGCCTTTAGATGTCCATTTTCCTTTGCCTTTTTTTAATATTTTTGTTTTGGGGGTTGGGGGATAATTCACCTCCATATGCACCATATTTGTTGGTAATCATATTCTTGTAACATGACTGATTCAATGTTGAGGGGTGTTTCCCTCTTGGCCAGCTTACATATGCACAAAGTTATCCATGGATGGAGGAGAGCCAGAGTTTAGAATATAATGTGGAAACTTTCAACGAGTCCATATATTCGTGGAAGAATACTTGTTCTTTGGCTGCTATGTCTGCTAGAAACTCTTATCAACGTGCTTTGCACTTAGCCCCATGGCAGGCTAACATCTATATTGACATTGCAATTTGTTCCGATCTTATCTCTTCGTTCAACATGGATTGTACACATGATCGTTGTACTTGGTAAAATCTTTGGTGGTGTTTGTTTTACATAACCATTTTGTGTTCCTGTAAATTTGTGCTTTTGTCTTAATATCTTTTTTATCAGGCAACTATCAGAGAAGATGACATTTGGGGCTTTAGTACTGGAGGGTGACAATTATGAGTTCTGGGTGGCTTTGGGCTGTTTGTCTCACTGTAATGCATTGAAACAGCATGCTTTAATTCGGGGACTGCAATTGGATGTGTCTTTAGCTAATGCTTGGGCATATCTTGGAAAGGTAACATCCGCTGTTTTAGAATTCTTTCACTTTTATTTTCCTGGTCTTAGTTTGTAATTTTAAAATATGCGAACTGAACTGTTTTATTTATTTATAAATTGACTAATGTTGCATGTATAATGCATTGAGTTTGTTGAAAAATAAATCCTATATAGGTAGGCTATATAATCTTTGGGAAGAAAGTTAATTATTTCATTTTGATGTCATATTTAATAGATGCTTGGCAGTTTGTTTCCGGAGTCTGTTATGCGTTAGAAGTTATGTTCAGCAGATGGTTAGGAGCATGAGAATAAGTATATGCAATTCCTAGCTTAAATCCAACCCTGAGGTCAACCTTTGAAGTGTGTGCTTAACCTTGTCCTGGTCCATACTGGCTTTTATGAATCTAATTGTTGATAGGCATCTAACAACTCTGTGTTTTGACAGCTTTATAGAGAAGAGAATGAGAAGGAATTGGCTAGGAAAGCATTTGACTGTTCTAGAGGTATAGATCCATCATTGGCGTTACCATGGGCGGGCATGTCAGCTGATACTCATACTGGGTAAAATTCTTGATTTAATTTTTAGTAACAAAATGTTTAGAAACGATTTGTTGGTAGATAGCCTTTTCAACACCGAGACATATTTGATTTTGTAGGGAGTCAACACCAGATGATGCTTTTGAGAGCTGCCTACGTGCCGTGCAGATATTACCTGTAAGTGTTGATATCAGGTTATGCTCTTCCATAGGGTTCACGATGAAGAAATTAACCTTGAATTGGCAGTGCATATGGTCATAATTCAATTAATCACTGGATGCAGTAATCATTTCCTAGTGAAACAGTTTAAGGGAAGGATTTACAGTGCTTTTTACAAATACTTGTGCAACAGTACTCAGAGCTTTGATGTATGTGCAGGTTGCAGAGTTCCAAATTGGTCTTGCTAAGCTTGCTTTGCTTTCAGGGAACCTTTCATCTTCACAGGTATATTCATTAAAATGTTACAGAAAAGGAAACATCCTCAGGAAAAAAAAGAAATATGAGAGCACCACATGAGTCTATTGAAATTAAAATAATTCCTGATAAGTGGAATGGCGATCGTAATACTAGAAGGAAGTCATAACCACTCAAATAGTTGCCGTATACCACTATTTGGATTTATTTTTATTTCAAGACACCTGTCCTTTATTCTCCTGAAAGATATATATTTTTCTTTCTTTGAAATTTCATTTGAATTGAAGAAAGGGAGAACCTGAGTTCACCACTTACAACAATTTTGCAAGGTTATGCCCCAACAACCAGGGGTATACCATAACAAAATTCTCTCATTGTCGAATTCCCTGTACGCTATCAGAAAGAAAACCACCCTAAACACCCACAGCGAAAACAGCCAACCCCACTAACATCTGGTTAGCTACTTGCGCCCAAAAGGCACCCTCATACATTGAACAGAAAGATAACACCTAACAGTAAAACAATCCCCTGCATCAACAGACACCACAATAATCAAGCGAAGAGAGACCAACCAATAACACTACCATTACCCATCAACCGTGTAGGACACCCCATCTTGAGCAATGCCATCATAATCATCACTACAAGAGGAGCAGACCTACTCAAGCTTACGGTTCACAGTTCATTTGCAGTTGATTGCCATATCTCTTGTTCTCTCTTCTCTGTTAGGTTCATCCACCCAAATATTGATCAGATCAATCTCCCTACCTTTTCCAGATTTTGCAAGGTTATCAGTATGTTGGTTGGCCTCCCTTCATACATGCTTGATTGCCCAATTTGCTGTCCTTCTCTTAAGTGCTTCAATATGGAGCACCCATTTCCTTAACCTCCATGGAGCTGATTTTGGCTCCTGCACCCATTTCACGGTGTTCAGTGAGTCACTCTCCACTAACAGCTTGTGAGAATCGCACCACTTGGACGCTAAGAAAATCGCAAAAGCTTCCTGGATAGTGAGAACTTCAGCTAGATTTGAGTCCCCCACCCCTATGGACTTCGAAAACATCATTCTAACTTCTCCCTTGGAATTCCTTAGTAACCCACCAATTCCAGCTTCATTCGTGCTTCCACTTGCAGCCCCATCGACGTTAAATTTCATAGTTCTATCAGGAGGTTTTTCCCACTCAGTCACTGGTCTGGCCTTCTTAACATTTTTTATAACAGCTCCGATACTTGGTTCAACAAATGTGTCTAGTATCCTCCCATACTGCCTTGGCCACTTGGCTTTAGCCCATGTAGCCACATGCAGTTTGATCAACTCATACAGCTGGTCATGATCCCAGGGTTTGCCCTCAAACACAACATCATTTCTAGCTAGCCATAGTGACCAAACCATAGCGTACATTGCTATTTTCCAGACTTGAATTTCTCCTTCCTTTGTGACCACCTCATTCCAAGCACTAAATAATGTAGTCATGTCGTTAGGTTGCACTCAAATAATGTTCCAATCCCTACACCACCTAGTCCAAATATACCATGACTCAAAACAGTTCAAAAAGAGGTGGTTAATTGTTTTAGGTACCTGGTGGCCAAGGGGGCAAAATGCTGCATTGTTTCTCATCAATCCCTGTCTCGCAAGTTCGTCCTTGACAGCCACTCTCCCTTGGAGTAGCTGCCACATAAACACTTTGATTTTAAGAGGAATAAGATTAGCCCATATGTTTTTCCATAAGTTGCCATTGTTGGTGTAATTAACAAGGTGCTGTCTACAAAAATCATTAACAGAGAACTCGCCCAAGGGTGTACCTTTCCACACTATGGTATCCGGGATGTCAGTGCATCGGTGATATTCATTAACCACTGATAGGAAATGCCTCCATTGATCTTCCTCCCACCCAAACAGTCTTCTGCATGGCAGAATTTCCCATTTCCATTCCTTATCTTGCCATTTCCCATAGTCACTAATTTTCCCTGTTTTATTGATTGCCAAGGCAAACACTCTCGGAAACAGATTTTTAAGGGTGATTCCCTCAATCCACTCTTCTGACCAGAAAAGGATGTTACTGCCATTTCCGACCAGCCTACTCTGATTGCTTGAAACCTGCATAAAGAAAGGGTTAGTAGAGGAAAGGGGGGAAGTGATCTTACGCCATATGGTAGACACTCCAGTATTTTGCTCAAGGGATGGCAGTAGGCTGTTAGGGTCTTCTCTATTTTTTTCCACTATTATTTCCCTCCAAAAGCTCTCATTTTCTTTCCCAAACCTCCAAAGCCATTTAGTGAGTAACACTCTATTTCTAAGGCCTAAATCGATAATTCCGAAACCCCCATATTCTTTGTAATTGCTCACTTTTTCCCACCCTGCATAGTGAATTTTTCTCTTCTCCTCTGTCCCACTCCACAAGAACCTCCTTTGGACCTTTTCAAGTTCATTTTCTACCCCTTGTGGGATTTGGAAGAGAGCTGATAAGAAACATGCTTTAACAAGTATTTATGTGATAGTTCTAGCATTCTATAACAGGTATTTGGAGCTATCCAGCAGGCAGTGCAACGCGCACCTCATTATCACGAATCCCATAATTTAAATGGGCTAGCGTGTGAGGCACGTTTCCATTTTCAATCTGCCATTGCTTCTTATAGACTAGCACGTTATGCTACCACCACCATTTCTTCAGGCACTGTCTTGAAATCTCATTTGAAAGACATATCAACTAATTTGGCCAGATCACTTTGTAAGGTAAAAACCTTTGCACTTTTCCCCTGTTTAAATGTGTAGTTCTTGTAGACTTGTGTTGCCATATTTTTTTATTTAATCTTCTTGTCACACACTCTAAGATAAAATGTGTTGTTTATCCTTTCGTTTGATAAGCAAAAGCTTTTCTTTTGTCTTTTATTGCGTGGGTGCAGGCAGGGAGTGCCATAGATGCCGTGCAAGAATGCGAAGACTTGAAGAGAAAAGGTTTGTTATTCTATTGATATCTGGTTATTATAGCTCATTCTTAGTTTTTTATATTGATATGTGCTAGTCTGGCAGGGGAAAGAGTTGGAATTGTGTATCATTGGTTTTTCTTTTTTTTTTCTTTTTTAATCAGTACTATAACATTTCACATAGTGTTAACTCAATGTGCAGCCACTGACATAACATAGTGTCAAGCACAATAGGTGTTTTCTTGGGAAAGCATACAGTTTTGGTCTTTCAATGGCTATCATGTTTTTTGCTGACCAAATTGGGAACACTTGGATAAAGTACATAGTTAACTTTTGACTTCACTAGATTTTATGTTTGAACTTATGAAAAGTGTGATTTAATCTCTTGCTCTTTTTTTTAAGGTATGCTTGATGCAGAAGGTTTGCAAGTGTATGCTTTCTCCTTATGGCAACTTGGTGAGCATGAGGTGGCCCTCTCTGTGACTAGAACCCTAGCTGCCAGTGTTTCTACCATGGATAGGACATCTGCAGCTGTGTCTGTTAGTTTCATTTGTAGATTGCTGTACTACATTTCTGGACAGGATTCAGCAATTGTTAGCATTCTGAAAATGCCAAAGGAACTATTTCAGAGTTCAAAAATAAGCTTTATTGTCTCTGCCATTAATGCTCTGGATCAGAATAATAGCCTGGAATCAATTGTTTCTAGCAGTCGTTACTTTCTTGCATCACATGGGGAGATCACTGGAATGCACTATTTAATCGCACTTAGTAAACTAGTAAGCTTTTTTAGTTGGTTGTTTAAGCATGAGTTAGCCTTTAAGATTGAGTTTTCAAATCTGTACTAGGTTTAGGCCATACACATTTTAAATGGATATCACTATACCTTTGGTTATGCAGATTAAACATGGGGCAGAACACCACCTTGGATTTCAGAGCGGAGTCAGTCATCTTAGAAAAGCTCTTCACATGTACCCTAACAGTAATTTACTAAGGTATGTTTTAATTCTAGGAAGTAATTTGTGGAAGTTTCTAAGCAACAATTAGGCATTTTTTTTGTTCAGTATTTTGTGTTATTGCTGAGAGCAGTTTGACACCAAGCATGCTGCTTGTGTAAAAGCTGATGACCTAATTAATTATAGAATTTAGTATATAATATTCATCACTGTAAGCTTTTAGCAAACCTACTTCTTGTACTTCTAACATGAGCATGGTGGAAACAGGAACCTACTTGGTTATCTTTTGCTGGCCAGTGAAGAATGGGGAAATATTCATGTTTCAAGTAGATGCTCCGTTGTCAATGCTTCTGAATCTAAGAATAATGAAGGCTTAAAATTGGCCTGGGAGATCTTCAGTGCTGGGACAGTTGCTTGCCATGCGATGGGCAATAGCAAACCAAGGTTTTCTTTTCCGACATGTGGCTGTCAATGCCCAAGTGGTTCTGGAGCTATGCAAGAACTGCAGAAGTATATTTACTATTTCCTGTTGTCAGTTTGAATATTTCTTTAATAACTTTTGACTCATAGGTTATGACTCTAGAAAACAAATTGGGTTTTTCTGTGCTTTCTAGGATCAGTATGTTATTGCAGTCTCTGCATGGAATACATTATGCAATTCCTAAATTTGATGTACATAACATGAACAACTTTACATACCTTCCTTTCCTCTACCTTAAGAAACTCCCACATGCATCCGATCCCCTCAAAAGGGAGGACATGAGTCTCTTTAATTAGTCTGCAAAAGAGTCTATGAAGACTTTTCTTGCAGTTGTAGTCTGAACTGTTTGTGTTGGTTTATGTAATTAAAGATAACATCTTGTTTGTATTTTCAATAATGCAGGTGCTTACGGCTAGAGCCATGGAACCGTAATGCACGATACCTGCTTGTGCTTAATCTCTTACAGAAAGCGCGTGAAGAGAGATTTCCTGTAAATGTTTGTATCATACTTGAACGTCTCATAATTGTGGCTCTTTCTGATGAGTTCTATTCTGGAAAAGAAGCCTGTTGTCAATATCAGAAGTTTCAGCTTTATCTATGTGCTTCTGAAATATTTTTGCAAAGGGGGGATATCATTGGATGTATCAACCATTCAAAAAGTGCTTCAGCACTTTTGCTTCCCGATAGCTACCAGTTTTTTGGGCACTTACTATTATGCCGTGGTTATGCTGCAGAAGGCAATTTTAAAAATTCAAAAGAAGAGTATGAAAGGTGCTTGGAGCTTAAGACAGATTTTCATGCTGGTTGGGTATGCCTAAAATTAATGGAATCTCAATATGAAGTGCAAACCTTTTCAAATGTTGTTGAGTTAAGGTTCAAGGAATGCTCAAAAGGGCGGAATAAGTCATGGAATATGTGGATGGCTGTATATAGTTTAGTGATGGGTCTGACATGTATATGGAATCAGGATTTTCCTTCTGCAGAGAAATTTCTGGAGCAAGCTTGTTCATTAGCCAGTGCGGAAAGCTGCATTTTCCTTTGTCATGGTATCCACCTATTAATGGAGATTTGGTTTTAGGATGACCTCTTAGTGTCACAATGCTGCTTTAAAGTTTAATTATGTATATTTTTTTATCTTCCTTTTTTGTGCTTTAGTTTATCCCTCTTCACATAGAAATTATATCATTGATGGTTCAGGTGTCACTTTTATGGAGCTAGCACGGCTGTTTCATGATTCGCAATTTTTATCAAGTGCCATAAGGAGTCTCAGTAAAACTCATATGACTTCCTTGGTCCCAATACCTATCGTCTCAGCATTGTTGGCCCAAGCAGAAGGAAGCCTTGGTTCTAGGAAAAAATGGGAGAGAAACCTTCGTCTTGAATGGTTTTCTTGGCCACCAGGTTCACTCCCAGCCCACCCTCTCTTTCTGCTGTTGTTCTGTCTGTTTCGTTTTTTTTATTTCCTTTTTATATATATTTTTGCCACTAAGGGTGTTTGTGTGTACATGTGTGTGAGAGATGAGGAACTGATCCTGCTACTGCCTTACATAGAAAGCAGCTACGGTGGGGAAATACTTTTCCCTCTTTTGGTCAGCTAGTTATGGTGGGAATTGTTCCTAAGTTGCTTCCCAAGTAAAAGAACTCCCTCTATTGGGGCATTTTTCTGCCAAACTGCTGTCCAAGGAAATTTTTTATACCTCTTCTAGTATTTATTGATCGCAAGTGGAAGTCACCAATAGAACAATTTCACCTCAAAGCATCCTCTTTTACGTAGTCTTCATCTGCACATGTCTCCCCTCTAACCAATCTACCTCTTTACGAAGTAGATTTAGAATTGGCAGAGCTTCAAACCCCTAATCTTGTACATTTCTCAAAAACTGAATATTCCATATCAACACCCAGGTTAATGGAGGCCTCCTTATTTCTAGCCACATAAAAATCGTGCCAGAAAGAGTCAGTGAAGAGTGCTCACCTTCAACTTCAACAGAAATATTAGTTAAAAACTCATGTCATCCCTTTCTATTCCACTTCCAAATGCTTACAGCAGAAGGATTTCTACATTCAGAAAGTCAACCATTACATGTCTCCCCACACTTGACATGAATTAAAGACCTTCAGAGTGGTGTTTTTGTCTGCCAAGAATCTCCTACGGCCTTTATGAAGGTTGGTGTTAATAAAGGAAAAGGAGATTAGTGGTTTACCCAACTATTTCTATTAGTGGTTCGACTACTCCCATTTAACCAAATGTTGCTTCAAATTGTTGCCCCTACTTCCTCAAAGAAGTCTCCTTCAGATGTTTTAACTTCCTTTAGCCACCAAGTGAGGATGTGATAAAGCAACATGAAGTAAATGGGGAAGTTTGGGAGAGTGCTTTAAATACCACCTTTTAAAAGATGAATAGACTGAAAATAAGATTTAACTGAATGAAACTATATGAACCTCAATATCTGAAGAAAGAAATGAGAACATTATGATTTTATTTAGCACCAAGGATGGTAATGGGCCTCTAATAATATGATAGATCAATCAGTTTATCCGAGTCTTGTAAAGTGGGATCTTGCAACATTAAGTCTGTAGAGTAATCAACTGGTGCAGGGCATTAGTATTCATTGTGTCCATGGATGTTCTTGCCATGAATTGACGGCTGCATCCTTCTAGCCTAGGTTGACTCTATTATAGTAAATCGAAGCTTATAAGCTGGCTGGATAAATAAATGTTTTTTGATTGTGATGATTAAAATTTTGTTACTAATACAAGTAGCTATGTCTTCAATGATAATTCAGATAAGTTTTCTTTTTTATGCAGAAATGAGACCTGCAGAGCTCTTTTTTCAAATGCATTTGCTTGCAAGACAGATTGAATCTGATTCTGACAGTTCGTCCAGGGTGGAGTGCTGTCAAAGTCCCCAGCAATGGGTTCTTCGGGCAATCCATGCAAACCCTTCTAACTTGAGATATTGGAAAGTTCTGCAACAGCTTGTGTAACTACTCAGTCTCAATTCTGCAAATTGAACAACGAGAAGCCAAAAGTTTCAAGATTTTGTACAGAATACCTAGGACTTCTTCCTCATCTTACCATTCAAGATTTTGTAGATTGACCTGTCTTTTCTTGCATGCAATTGATTAACCTCTATTGTCTTGTCTGTAGATTATGTCATCAAACTCACCCCAATGTAAGTAAACACTGTCATTGCAATTTGCTGAAGAAATTGCAGCTGCTTCCTTAAAACTTAGGTTTTAGTCTTAACGCAAATATTGACCTGAAGATGTCATTGCAGAAAATTGTGATTATAGCTTCTAATTGGGTTCTGTAGGAATTTTTTGTGGATTTCGTCATTGGATTGTTTTAAATATAGTTTTATTGAAGATTTTACCCATTGCAGTGAAGTTGTCTATGTCTTGCTAGTTGCTTTAGCTACTGTAAAATGTCATTCATTTGTTCCTGAAATCCCATGTGACCCGCACTATTATTATGCCAAGGGACACAATGGTAGCCTCATCTTCTCGAAGAATGTCAGGAAGAATGCGGAAAACGTTTGAAAACACCCAAATTCTTTATAAAATCAAGGGGGGGGGGGGGGTTACAACCTGTTCCTCAATTATACGAAGTATCAGAATTCTGCAGTTCCGTACAATCGCCATCTTAGCTCACGGTCCTGACCAACATAATGGAGCAAGAGGCCAATTATGCTCCTTGCATTAGTCCGTCTGACGCTCTCTTAAGAATTGATTCACCATTCAGCAATATTCTTGGAACTTAGAAACATGCAAGAGCATGCACATTATTCTGTTTGTGTCACCATGTTTTGATTCTTGAGCTCTGGCATTTTGAAGAAAACCGGTCTTAAAGTATGGGCTAGAGCATAGCAGCAATCACACGATAGTGAGGGACCGTGAGCGTTCAAGCTCAGATGTATCCCAGCCCAATGAAGAAAGAGGATCTCGGAGAGTGATTAAAAGTTAAGCCATAGTCCTATGGAGGGACGAGCATTGAGATCATGCACGAGGCAGTTTCTAACCAGTTGGGCTGGGGCGTATTCAGGCCTGAGAGAAGGAATTCAATCAAGTTTCGGAGCTTCTTTCTTATGCTGTCCCCTTTAAGCACTCCTTGATAATTGTACGATAGCGGTTGCATTCTTTTCAGGCGTCAGCAGCTGGCAGCTACAGGCCTTCCAGCTAAAAGCTCCAACATGACAACCCCAAATGCGAAGCCGGAAGTGGATGAGCACCAAATAGATAGTCTGTGCTGGACGCTGAATTGCAGGACGAGCATGACTGTTCATTCAAATATGACTTCTGAGCCTGCTGCGGCAGCCAGGCGGGAATGTGTCAAATCTTGCCCTTTCAGGCCAACGCTGCTTAAGCTTCTCCACAGGCCATAGGCTCTGGATTGCTCTTTTATTTACAAAGCATTCCTTGGCGTTCTTCAAGCAGAATTCAACATCTGCCGCTTTGATTTCTCAGCTTCCTTCTTGCTTTAATTTCTCAGCTTCCTTCTTGACCCTTCGATCGGCGGGACACCCTAAACTTGAACTCACCAACGGCCTGCTCATTAAGTAACTTACCGACGGATCTTAAAGAGATGAGATTTCTCACACCAAAGCTAAACATGTTTCTTTCTAGCTAGTGTCAAGGGCCCGAGACTATCCTAAGCTTTCTTTTAAATCCAGCAGCATACTCTAAAATCAATGTATCGTCTCTCAAATTCTGATCCCAGCCTGTCAGAATTTGATCAGCTATAATTTGAAATTCAATACCAACGCACTGGCAAGGACCATCATGGCGCAAACAGCCGTAGATTGCAACTCGAAAACCACTACTAAGACCCAAAAGGGATCTCTGTGATTAAATTTAGGCTTTAACAAATCAACTGACGCAAATTGCAGGATATAAGGCTACCCTTTTGTTCTATAATAATTGCACATAAGCCTTCAAATTATCACTTTCAACATCATCTAGTTATAAAATTTTGTTTTAAATGAAAAACATGGACGGTAAATGTAATTTCCAAATGCATTACTTCCCAAAGTGTTCATCAGCCAAGGATTAATCCACACAGTCCAATCACTTAATTTGTAAAACATGAAAATTAGATGCACAATTTGAAAATCCATTGCATCAGGAAGTCAACTCTTGTTGTCATCCCAAGCTATACCAGAAAAGGAATACACAATTTAGCTTAACCTAGCACAAATTAGCGAGTCAGAGTTATTACATTTCTTGGTTTCTGATGATCTATGCACCCAACTCCATATTGAACACATGGTCAATCAATCTTGCATTTGCTGAGGCACATCCGGCAGACTATTGTTGCTGCATAAATCAGTCCTACCAAAGCAAGAAGCAACACTGCAACAATGGACAAAAAGGAAATCCATAATAAGAAAACGGTATATAGAAAGAAATATAGAATTGAATACTGCCGAGACTCCAAGATTTACGTGGATTAGTGCAATTAAAACCATCAAGCAAGAAACAGAGAAAAATAATTGTTTTTTTTTACCTTTACTTGGTAAAGAAAAATACTTATGGAAATTAGAAGATGGTGCACCTATGAGAAATTATTCTAAACTTGCACTATAAGAAGTCAACTGACATTCTGTAAATCAAGCTGATCAAACAACTACCAGTAGTTCTAGGATTCAATATCAAAAGCAAGCCAACTATCTGCCAGTCTTTGGTTCATGGTTTCTGCACTTCTTAGATGGTAGGTTCATTTTGCATTACTGCAACATATCCCCCATGTTCCACTATCCTGTTTCCTCCCAGACATTTTTGTTTGCTATAAACTTTTTAATGCTACTAAAATGAGGTAAAAAGAAGGCTAGATGGATTTGACAAGGAAAACCATAAGCATCAAGAACTACTTACAAGCTAAAACAGAATAGACCAGAATAGCCAAGCGATATTTAACAATCCATGGTAACATCACTTCCAGAGAGCAGTGCCTCCGATCTTGTCTTACTTTAATTGTAGAATTCTGTGCTTGCAATTCTGATAATGAAATATTTACACCAGTCACAGGAAGTCCATTTATATCGCGGACTTGAATTTTCAAGGTCACTGGAAATGCATCCCAATCTATCTCAATGGCTCCAAAGTTTGGTTCACCTATAGAATCCAAAAACATTGAAACTCAATCAAGTGTTAACATCCAATAATTTGAAAAAAGGCAGATGACAAACATACCATATGTGCATGACCTATATCTGCAAGTTTGGCTCATAGCTCTCATTGTACTAGGTGTAAACCATGCCAAAAATCTCACAATGAAATGCAACGGTGATGGGAGCACCTTCTCAATAGCTTGGGTTAGCCCACTTGAGGTAATGTCATACAAGGGATATCCAGCTCCACAGTCATATCGTGTAATTTCTCCAAAATGAACATCTCCACTTATGAAGAAGACTCCATCTCTCTGCTCAAGAAAACAAACCATTATAATGGCAAATTGATGTCTATAATAACCTCCCCTCAGACCAGAAGATGAAAAAGATAGGGGGGAAGGGGAGACTATTGAACATATCACTGCTTATTTGAACCGACAAGAGAACAAAATTGAAAGTAGTTCAGCTGAAATAGAGGTGCATGACATGAATATGTGTCGATGATTATTACCTTACTATCTGCTATCAACTTAAAAAGGCGATTCCTCTCCTTGGGAAAACGTCCCCAAGACTCCATATAAAACAAGGGGCCAGTTGTAGCTGAAAGATTTGATATAACCTGAAGTAAAGGCAAATACAGTCACAAAGTCATGCCGAGTATCATAAACTTGAAAAACAAAAGAAATATGAAAATGCAAATGAGAATCCGTTCTAGAGAAATTAAAGTGAAATATCTTAAGTAAAGGGTAGAAAGGAATCATCTCTGATTAAAATTCAGGCAAATATAGGAATACAGACTACTGATACATCCATCATCCAATACGCATATTTCTGACAAAAATGTGCTGCTAATAATGGCTCAGAGAGAGACCAAACAGCTACAGGGTGTTGACATATGAATTTTTTGCTAACAAGGAGCTCATTTACAACAAAGAGATATCGAATGAGAAGATTCAATATATAACTTTCACAATTGAAGTAGATATTTGACATACCTGAATGGAAGAGCCAATTATGGTAATGGTTGATGGTGGACCCCTCAACTCTTTCCCTAACCAAGACCATTGTGATTCCCCCAAGACACTTCCATCACTAGATATAGGATCTCTGTGATATCGTGTATCTAATAGGATAATCTGAGGAAGCTAGATGACCACAATTAGTAGAAGTCTATTTATAGGTGAAGAGTCCGTTATTGTGGCAGAAAGAATGAGAAGGAGAAAGAAAAATCTCACAGTCAAGACAAAACATTTCACTCTCTAGATTTTAATTCATCGGTAGAGAAAAGGCAATAGTTGGAAAGCATTTTGCAAGTTATACCTTGACTTGTTTACCTGGAGGGCCTAATGTGTAAGATGTGTAAACACCAGCCTGCTTGCGCCTACAATATGAAAGCCATGAAGATGGCCATTAATCCTTAATTAAGTTGGATAAAGAGAGCAAATACATTATTGCAATGGAAAGCAGTCGGGTAGAAGGGGTGAAAGCAAGGGTGACCTGGGACTATCTTGGGGTTCATCTAAGAAATCAAGGAGAAGCCTCTGATTAGTAATTTTCTCAGAAAATTCTTTGCCAGCATCATTGAGTCCATAATCATGATCATCCCAAGTACCAATGACCTACAGCGATAGATTATAGTTACAATAATGTATTTAAAGTAGTTGTGTGCAGTGTGGATATACGAAAAAAAGATAGTAAGTAATGAGTGTTAACCTTAGCATTGGCGCGAAGACGAGAATAACCGGGAATGTTCTTAGCCATATTGTACCTTGAAAGCATTTGGGAGTGAGAGGAAGGAACGAACCTGCGAACATTCTTCCAGGGACCAATTGTCCTTTCCTTTCCCAGAATCTTGAAAGGCTGTCTAATGTCTCCATATATGTTGTCACCAAGCCATATGAATACTTGGGGATCAAACTTGTTGATGGCGTCCCAGATGGGCTGCACCACCACCCAATCAGGCGGTCACCCACCACCATACATGAAGAAAACTACTAGTAGTATGAAAAAATAAACTACTATTTGATCCATGTATCAACTATTAGTTCTATAACAATAATATAATTGCAATTACTGTTATTAAGTTAAGGAACAGATTAATACTTACGATTCAAAAAATGCATCAAGGTTAAAAAAATGAGTAAAGAGAAGAACCTGAGGAGCGCTTTGGTTGGCACAAGATCCGAAAGCAATGCGAGATAGCAAGTGATTATCGGCGTATGAACCGGCGCTTGCTATCAACACCTGCAAAACTCCTATTACCACTGCTAGTAACCTCTCCATGTCTTCTTCTTCTTCTTCTTTTAAATAATTATTTACTAACCACTGGAATCCTCTGCCAGAATCAGAAATCAGAGGAGGAACAGGATTGGAAGTTCCATAAGGAAACACAATGTTGACGTCTATCAAAAAGTGAACACTTGGCCTCAATTACTCATTACTACCTAACTTGTTTAGGCGGCGACTCATAAATTACACAAACAAACTCAGCTATTACAACCAGCACCCTGTGTTAAAAGATAGACACGCATTCTCACCTCTTGGAATCAAAAACCAGACAGGTAAATGCGCTGACATATGGATTATTGGGCTGCTAGAATTAATGCTTTACAAATATTATATACATCTGTGTATATGTATCCATCTGTGCGTGTGTGTTACATCACATACACATAGTATCCTCAAAGGGGAATATATTCGAAATTAGCCTTGCCACGAATGATTTAAACCCAAGGTGAGCAAATGGCAGCCACGGATGAGGCTGGTAGCCCGATCCCCCAGCCACACATAGAAATTAGAATTACGAGAAGGGCCCAAACAAATATCAAAGAGTATATTATATGTGGAGCATAGAGAGCCCGTTTGCAAGAGCGTTCTGGTAATTGCCTTTGCCAAGTCTGCCTTCTGCCCTTCTGGGTCTGGGCTTCTTCAGCTCAATAACCTGAAGTAAGAAGGTTAGAGCCTTCGAGGATTGAGAAGATGCTGATGCAAAGCCCGGCGATATTTTCAGCAAAGCCAGCGTGGGCACCTCTTGGGGTAAAAGCACTGTATAGAACATCATCGGGCGATTCCAATTCCATGGCTGCTGCCGTCCCCGGCCCCAAGTGGGCTCAGAAGACCATAACTCTTCCTCCCCACCGCCGAGGCTGCCATCTCGTTACCTCTCAGGTAACCAACAAGTCTATTCTTCTAGCCTGATAATTCCATTTTTCTTTCCTACGGTTTCCGGGACCTTTCTTGACTTGTCTCTTGGGAGTCAGATATTGAGGGAAATTAGACCAGATTTATCAGAATTTAAGTGCGGCCTCGCTCATCTATTCTGTGAGTGTCATTGGCTTTCTAGTTTCCTCCTCTCTCTATGTGAAGTTTATCTTACAAATGTTTTCACCAATTCCAGTGCATCACACAAGTGCCTCTCTAACCATCAATGAGAATTATGACTCGGATGTTCGTGACGACACCGAGACGTTCCTCAACAAAATAGTTCCAGAGGTAAACTTTCTTAATTTCATTTTGTCCCAGGGGAAAGGGAAGGCCGAAGTTTCTTTCTTTTTTTTATTTTCCCTAGCTTTCTAAGTGGTGCTTGGAATTTGGATGTCCATTTTTCAGGGAAGATCTGCGCCTTGGAAGCATATACTTGAAGGTTGTTTCAGTTCCTATTTCACAACTTCGGACTGCTTACTCTTTGAACTAGACTAACATCACATGAATCCTGCTCCTTGCCTGTCAATTTGTCTATTTAGCAATTTTGATGATTCGTTTTTCCTTTTGCAGGTCCTGATGATATGCCAGCCCATATCAAATCATCAATGTTTGGCTGCTCCCTTACGTGCGTATATGATAAGATACATACACTACTTTTTATTTAGTTCAAAAGATTTTTGTCTTCGGTTTCCATTTCACCCCTTCTTCATGTTATTCTACAGGATTCCTATCACAGATGGACGGCTTAACATGGGAACTTGGCAGGTAAACAACCTTTTAACTTTTCAAACTATTTGAAATGCCTTCCCTTTTTTGTTTTTTGGTTCTTTTTTTTATTGTCAATAGCTAATTTGAACATCTGTGGTTTCATGATTAATAGCTCACTGAAACCTTTTGCAATATTGATGTTTAATTAGTTTATTCTAAATGCTCAACTTCTAATGGAATTTGCTTGGAGTACCACCTGCTTCTTTCACATCCAGCATAGCAAGGCCGAAAAGCGCATCATATTTGTCAGAGCTTTTGTTTTGTTTATTTGTTGAAGCATTTTCAGTTCTTGTTGTACACAATAATGTCATTATTATGAAACTAAAAGCAAGGCAATAGATGGTGATGAATGGATTCCTTTGTAGTTGAACATGTAACTAAAATAATTTCCGATCATACCGGTCACGTTGTTCCAAACTAGAATTAACTTTTGCATCAACGCTGTTTCTTCAAATGCCAGTTTTCAAGACAAACTCCAACGGTAATAATAATCTTTATTGAATAAAATATCATAAACAGTAAAAGTACACTCTTCGGGAATTGGGAAGATAGAAGGTATATAGTTTTAGCTGTTTAGGCCCATCATTAATTGGATTCATTGCATATTTGTTGTGATATCTTGTTTTCAAGTATGTCAGTGTACCTTGTTTGCTCATATATATTAGTCTAAATGATGAACGTCGCGGAAGCTAAAATTTTTTACAGAAATAATATGTAGCAAAAAACACAACACTTCTTGTCATGTCTGGAATCATAATTATACTTATAGGCCTGAACTAAGTATGTCTTTCTGTTGTACTAGTTAAGAGAATGAACAAGCCAACAATGTTGCATTATAACCTCTCTCTCTCTCTCTCTCTTTTGAACTGTGGGGCACTGTGATCTGACTCACACACACGGACACAGACATAACAACCCTTTTCAACATTAACTAATATAATACTAGTATATTAACAATGATCATCCAACTGTGGGTGTGGTCTTTATCAGCTTTGATTGTCCATATGCACTGAAAACATGAATGTTCTCATGCATTCGCATCTCTTGCTTTGAATGTCCTAGAGTGATTTACTCTGTGGGATTGCTTGAGCTCTGGCTACATCATGTTTGAGTTTGCCTCACTTTTTTCCCGCTTAAAAACTGTGCAATTTATTTTTCTCATTGTTATGCTGCAGGGAATATGGCTTTGTGAGCACCGAGATGCTCCAACAGCTCGTAAAGTGGTGGTCACCCTCAATGGCATCTGAGATCCTAAAATATGGAGATACTCTGTTTCTTTTATCTTTGTAATGGTATTGTACTTAAAAGGTGGTCTTTGGATAAGATCTACTTACTTGTTGATGGTATGTTAGTATTATTGTGTATTCCTGATTTTATTCAGGATTTGGTCCTGTGATATATGAATATTAGTTCGAAAGCTATAAGTTGGAAGTGTTATTTTGTCGAATGACCATTGACAGTAAGGTAATACATAGGAGCGTCAGTTTGTATTAGTTGGATTGATACTTGCTGCTGCTGACAATAGAATCGCATGAGTTCATGTGACTCGTTGCCCTGTTTTCAAGGCAGGAAACTGCAATAAAGGACCGGAATTTGATGGATTCGAGTTCTTGTGGTAGAATCTTAAACAGACGGAGTAGAATGTGGAAAGAATTGAGGGGAAAAGAAGTAAACGATTGTATCAATAAAAGCTCTATTTGCAGAACTGAAAAATGTAAAATGAATAAACTACTTAACAAATAAATAATGAAAAATCAGAGGCAATCCGTAGTAAAGAGTTGGGGGGTTCATGTGAAACTCGAAACGCGTATGGGAAGAAGGGAATCGATCACCGCATCATGACACTGAACTCATCAAAGCTGAGTACGCCGTCTCCGTTGAGATCAAAGGCACGAATCATGGCCTTGCAATCCTTGATAGACTTGGACTCACCCAGCCGACGGAGCATCCTTCTCAAACTGGCGGGGGTTATGCACTCTGAACCTTCCATCACATACATCCCAAAAGCCTCCCTCAGCTCTTTTTTTCTCTCCTCCTCAGTGGAGCCTCCACCCTCCACCAGCTCCTGAAATTCATGGAACCCCAGCATCCCGTCTCCGTCCAAGTCTGATGACTTAACGGCTAATTCGGCTTCGTCCATGGACAGGTGCCCTCCCGCTGTTCTTACGCACCTCTGCAATTCTTCTGCTGATATTTTTCCATCACCGTTTGCGTCAATGAAATCAAACACCATTTGGAGGTCGGAGCTGGCCTCGCTGATGTTACTGCTTCTGCTGCTGCATCTTCTAGCATCTTCAGAACATGACTTTGTTCTTGGGGATAGTTTCCTCCTCAAACTAGCGAGTACTGATTTTGGCTGTGAATTGCTGCTAGCAGTAGTACTAGTAGTAGCAATGAAATCACCATTAGAATTCATTCTGAAAGCGTCGATGTATTGATCTCTCTCTCTCTCTCTCTCTGGGGTGTGTCTGGGTACTCTGTAGCTTGTTTCGTATTGTAGGTGAATTGGTGAAAGGCAAAAAGGCACAGGTAGTAGCTAGCTGATTGTGAATTGTGATTCAACTGGGCACTAGGAGGAATGAAAGGGTATATATAGCTTCGGATTTGGATGTTTCAGAATATTGGAAAAAATATTTTAATTGTGAATTCTGATGAGAGACAGAGTATATATAAGACGTGGAAGCATTGATGGATAGTGCTAGGGAGATGTGGTATCAGATATGGTTGACAGGTTGGGACTCTATAGAGAACGCGGTTTTGAATTCCTTCCTTTTTTTTCCCCTGATGCAGTAGTAATATAATATCTATCACTACAAGTAGTAATGGGTTTGCTTGTATATAGTTTTGGTAGTTGGCTTCCGCCAGTTGTTTATACACGGTTGCGGAGGCGGCACTGCCGCTGGTCTGGGAAGCTTCCTTGGGTCCTGGGGGCTCCAAGTTCAGAGTCAAACTCATGGGAGAGTTTTTTCTCGTCTCTTCTTTTAGGACAATTTCGTACATCTCTCTTTCTTTATCGGGGACGTCACGGGTGATACATCGAATGATTTCATTTGGACAGGTGTTTGCATATGTCACGACTATATAACACGCATACTACACATGTCAAATAGCTATCTGCATTTTTCTTCTTTTTCTTATGGATAACTATGTTTGGAGTTTCTCTTTTAAATTTTATAAGTGAATTTTAAAAAAATAAAATATTATCAAAAAACACTTGAGTATTGTTTGATGTATAATCATGTGATATCTTTATATTTTATGTTAATATTATATAAATATAAAATAATAAATAATATTTTTAATTGATAACAATTAATTATTAAATTTAAAAATTTATTTGATTTAAAATGATTGAATTTTTTTTATAATATTATATATTTTTTATAATTATATGATTGCAAACAAAAAAAAGTTCAATACATAAAAAAACGTTTTAAATTACTCCCATTAGTTTTGTACATGCTTTACATGGCTATAAACGGAACGAGCTGGACCATCCGGATGTGCTGTGAATAGATCTAATAATTTTAAACACGACACGTTAACACGATATGAAAAAATACGAGTTAAACAAGTTTTAGATTTAGTGTTAACGTGTTTCGTGTCTAATCGTGTCTGATATGTTAAGACACGAACGTGTCAGACATGACAAACACGTTTAAGCACGTTTACTTAATCGTGTTATCATATTTAATTGTGTTTAAACGTGTATACGTGACACATTTATTAATTTATTAAAATTAAATAGTTAAAAATTATTTTAATTTATATAAATAATTTTAAATAATTATTTTAATAAATTTTTTTAATTTTATAAAAAGTATAATGTAATTATATATGTTCAATCCTAATTTTTAATTTTTAGTGATTATTTGATGTCATTATTATTTTTATTTTGTTATAATTATTTTTATAATTATAAATTTTAAATTTAAATAATAAAATTATATTTAATTATAAATATTTTTATTTAATCATGTTAAACGTGTTATTAATCGTGTCGTGTTGTATATTGACACATTTAACAAACATGTTAATCGTGTTGTATCGTGTTGCATGTGTATTAAATATATATATATTTTTTAAATTTAAAATATAAATATTAAACGTGTTATATTCATATTTAATTTTAATATTTTTAATCATATTTTATATATTTATGATACGTTAACACGAATCATCGTGTCTAAGTGTGAGGGCTTTGATTTTTCCTTTTCATGTGTATGGCATTGGCTGCTGCCAAGATTTTTTTCTGTTTTGGTTGATTAACGTATTAGAAGCGCATTTGGTAGTCAACGTGCAAATATAATAGCAGCTTTAGCGAGTCGGTTTAACGGCCATCAGTCCCTTCTCGTAGCCTCCTTTGTATCAAAAAAAAAAAAAGGGGGTGTTTATCACTTCATCTTCAAAAAAGGAAAAGGAAAAACAATTTAACAAAAACCACACAAATCACAGGTATGAAATTGAATATAATAAATACAAAGTAAAATATCAATTTAAGTGTTTAGTAGTAGCACTGGTATTTTATTTACTGAAAGGAAAAAAGAAAATAAGCGGGGGAGGGGGAAATGCAAAATCTCTTGTAATTTGGTTAATCATCTTGAGAGTTGAAATTAATAGATAGCTTGTAGCAGTTAGCAGCAGCAGCAGCAGCAGCAGTGGGGCAAGTTATGGCAACGTCGTCAAGCTCATCAGTGGTATCGGGAATCCCACTCTCTCAAATACGATGGGATACCTCCAGAGGGGGAGGGGGAGGGGGAAGAAGCATAGTTAGGGTTAACAGTCCTGTTCCTACCGCTTCTCTGCCTTTGACCCGTTTCCGTTTCCATCTTCCCCCAACCCCTGCCGCTGCCAGGTAAACTATTTTTTCTGAAAATAGAATTTAATCTGCATTTCACAGCACTCCGCGAAGCATTATATGAGAATTCTTTCATTTCGTCATAATAATTTATTTTAACTAGAATATATTATTATGTCTATATTGTGGTTAATATAGTGGATTAGTTTTCAAGTATCAGCTTTCTCGATTAAGTAATATTATCTCAATTCTCAACTCAACGAACCCTTATCTGAAATTGAGATGTTTTGGCGGATGAAGGTGGCAAGGTGACGTTAGAAGTAGAAATACTATTGGATTGGAATTCCAGAATTGGAATAATAATACTATTAGGAAGAAGAAGAAGAAGAAGAGCGGTGCTTCCAAAGCATGGAAATGGACTTCCCCTGTCTCATTCTCACAACAGTGCAAAAGGTGGATCCCCTGCTGCTCCTCCCTTAACCGCAACTGCTACCGCAAGATAGCACCCTTGCCTCTTGCAACATCTGTGCCGGCATTTTTTCCCGACAAATCTTGCTTTCCTCTCTCTGCCCATACACTCAACACCACTTCTGTAAGTATTTTGTTTCTTTCTCTGCTTTCAACTCCCTGAATGCCATTTTTACTCAATTCTTTAATTTAGTAATAATTATTTTCAGGGCAAACATATCTGCGCTCCTTGCGCTACTGTTGGTCCAGATGAGCCGCATGCAGCAAGTACGACCTGGCCAGATGGTCTTCTTGAAAAACAAGATTTTGATTCATTATATCCACAATTTCAAACAACTGAATTAGAGGGGTTTTTATCTACTCAACTTCCTTCCCACCCAAAGTTACATCGAGGACAATTGAAAAATGGCCTTCGCTACCTTATTTTGCCAAATAAAGTTCCACCAAACAGGTATAATCTACCCTCCCAACATTGGCGAGCCACACATTATAAAGAAATAAAAAAATTCTGAGATGAATTTATATCCCATCTTTATTGGCATTTTAGTGCATGAGAGAATGTTTACTTTTGCTTTCTTCTTGGGTGTAAAATCATTGAATGCCACCCATCTATTAGGTTGCAAATTCTCAATAAAATCTGGGCTTGGTTGTTGTATTCACATTCCTTTCCAATTCCCGATTATCATGAATTGACGAATTGAAAAACAAACCCCAAGCTTAATCTTCAACTGCTGACAATAGTTCCTTCTTGTTTTATAGATAGTGCTGGTGAAGAGCTTCAATCATTACATGTGTCACCTTTTTCTTCTATAATCTGGCTACTGATGTTTTTTGACGTCAATGCACTATTTTCACTGTGCACCATGAGCATAGTTTTCATGCTTTCTTCTCTTGTTAGGTATAGACAGATTGTAATTATAATTCCATAATAAACTTGAGTTTTAAAATCAGCTTCTTTTATATGTCAACAGTTTTTATGATGTTAAAAGCACTGTACTTGGCTTGTGTTTAATTATCCAGAAAACTTCACTTGAAGAAACCTGATTTTTGAATAATGACATAGTGAAATGTAAGGCGTCATCAATATATCTGCTTTATGTAGATGAGACAATACCCTCTCTCTTTCTCTCTTGCATTTACATAATAATATTTTGGAACAACTTTAGGTTTGAAGCACATATGGAGGTTCATGTGGGATCAATTGATGAGGAAGATGATGAGCAAGGAATTGCACATATGATTGAACATGTCGCATTCCTTGGAAGCAAGAAACGTGAGAAACTTCTTGGTACTGGGGCTCGTTCAAATGCTTACACTGATTTCCACCATACAGTTTTTCACATTCATTCACCAACTTGTACCAAGGTTTGTCCTTCCTTTTCCTTTTCTATACGTTTGCTTGTTAACCTTAACTTTCTAATTCAATTGTAGTGTCTTTGCTTGTTTGCTTGCCTCAGGGATAAAGTTCTTGAATCTTCCATTCTTTGTTTATATATGTATTTTACTCTTTTTTATGTGCTTTTATCTTGGTATGATTTTCTTTTTGCTGTTCTATAATTTTTTATTTTGGCATAGACTTAGAAAAGAAGTTAAACAAGTTAATATTTAGTTCAGGATAGCTATTTTACCTTTCTGCATTCGCCTGACAATCTATGAAATGATTTATGGAAGAGCCATCTGTTGAAATTTATTAACTGAGTATTGGTTGAATGGGTTGGTTTATACCTACAATTGGTTTATTGTATATTTGATGGTAAAAAGGTTGTTGTTTACCAGGAATCTGATGAAGATTTACTTCCACTTGTTCTGGATGCCTTGAATGAGGTATGAAACTCAACTACATCAAAATCTTTTTTTGAAAGATAATTTGGCCAAGTTGAAAGATAAGGACCTATTGCTTATGTTATAGCAGCTGGACTGGATTTCTTATTTTCCGTTGCCCATGTCTCCCACCCCTTCCCACCCAACCCTAAGATAGAAAAAATGATTCTCTTAATCACCATGAAATGTGTCACATTGTCTTTATTGTTTCTTGCATACAGATAGCTTTCCATCCAAAATTCCTTTCTTCTCGAGTTGAAAAGGAGAGGCGTGCTATACTTTCAGAATTACAGATGATGAACACAATAGAGTATCGTGTTGACTGTCAGGTGCTAATCAGGGTGATTCTATGGTTTAGCTGCTTATTATTTTATGTTAGCTCAAAATTCCAATCTAGCATTTTTTCTTTCTTCTGAATGCAGTTATTACAACATCTCCATTCTGAAAACAAGCTGAGCAAAAGATTTCCAATTGGATTAGAGGAGCAGATTAAGAAGTGGGATGCAGATAAAATAAGAAAATTTCATGAACGGTGGTATTTCCCTGGTAATGCGACTTTGTACATTGTGGGGGACATTGATAATATCTCAAAGACAATTTACCAGATTGAAGTATGGCACAAGCTGTTTACTTATTATTATTTATGTCTTTGTTCCTAAGAAGCAGTATTGTGATTCTTGACTGCAATCTGTTGATTCTATGCAGGCTGTTTTTGGACAAACTGCCCTTGAAAATGAGATGCCCCCACCACCTACTTCTAGTGCATTTGGTGCCATGGCTAGTTTTCTCGTTCCTAAGCTCTCAGCTGGGCTTGCTGGAAGTTCATCTCATGAAAGATTGTCTAATCCTGCAGATCAAGCTAAGATTATTAAAAAGGAAAAGCATGCTGTTCGTCCTCCTGTAAAGCACATTTGGTCCCTCCCTGGACATAATACAGACATGAAGCCACCACAAATATTTCAGCATGAGTTGCTACAGAATTTCTCAATTAACATGTTCTGCAAGGTTTGCAAAATTATGCTTGCTTTGTGAAAGTTTATGCTTGCTTTGTGAAAGTGTTTGTCTGTTTTTCTACGGTTAAAATCTTATTGTTCTTCTTTTTCTTGTTGTCAAAAATTTCATATAAATACTTGTCCACGTTGTGTTTCTGTGCTTAAACTGTGTGGCTAAAAGTTTCTGCTCTGTGGCTCTAGTTTTAGTTTAATTGGAGTCCCTGCTCTGCTGCTCTAGTTTTGCTATAATTAGGAGTGTGATTGTTTTATAAGTGGTGCAATTACCAGTGCCAAACATATGATTTGGCATACTTAATTATTGTATGAGTATTATAGAGCATGTTTATATGTAAGTAGGGAACAGGCGGTTTATCCTTTCTAGATCAAATGGTTCTGCTAAACAAGTTTTTAGATGCTAGTTGTTTTCTATTTATGAGAATTTAGTTGTAAGTACATCCAAACTCTAATTATTTCATCCTATTCCCAGAAAGAACCAGTGTCCTGATACAGTAGTAGTTGTACAGTGCTCTCCTGGTGCATTTTTATTACTTAATTTAATATGTTAGTCTGTCTTCTCTCTTATTAAATTTTATTTTTATCCTTTCATGCTGACCTACATTTTGTGTGTTTGTAATTGGCACTATAACAACTAGACCTAGACATTTGTCTCAGATTTTGTGTTGTGAATCTTCCTGCAGATTCCTGTGAACAAGGTTCAGACTTTCGGAGATCTGAGAAATGTTCTGATGAAAAGAATATTTCTATCTGCCTTGCATTTTCGAATTAATACAAGATACAAGGTATTCTGATTCCCCAAGCACCTTTTCACCCCTTATCTTCCAGCCTTTATTACCCAAGGAGAGCTTGCCTTATCTTGTAAATGCCATGATCTAGCTGATTAATTCTGAAATTACTCTTATCATGCCGTCTTCAAGTTGCCCAAGTAACATTTTGTTTAGCACCAAGTTGGCATTGCAATTCCCTACCTGCTTTTGCTAGTGAGAACAAATTCACCATAATTGGGATTTTTTATTGCAATTTTTATTTTGTTCAGCATTGCGTTTACAATTAAATTTGGCAATTGCAATCAATGTAACTGCAATTTAATACCAAAAGGGCTCTTATTAACTTGTGGGGGTTATAAGGGAAGTATAGGTACACATAGGGTGTTTTACTATTTCGAGGAATAATTTACTGGGAGGTAAAACAGTGTGGCAAACTACAGTGAAATTTTTGCAGACATGATTCTAGTTAACTTGCTTTATAAATCTATCAGTACTCTACTTTCTGCACTTCTTTCTATAATTTTAACATTTTTTTATTCTGTTATCTTCTTTTGTCAAGTTGAATTGCACCCCCCCCCCCCCCCCCCTTCTTCTTTTCTTTCCAAGACATAACAAGAATGACAACAACATTGCTTTTGAAAATTTTGGCTAATTTATGGAAGTTTCCAGAGTTCCAATCCGCCGTTTACTTCAGTTGAATTGGACCATAGTGATTCAGGAAGGGAAGGATGCACTGTCACAACTCTTACAGTCACAGCAGAACCCAAGAACTGGCAGAACGCAATTAAGGTTGCTGTTCAAGAGGTTTGTGTTTCTTTATCATTCTCAGTCTTCTATCTTCTTCTGCTGATTTTACCTGTTTGCTTAATTGGTGCATGAAGTGCTTGGGTTATTATTGTGACAATCTTCTTGGAATTTACATTGGACACATAACGCAATCTTGACTCTCGTTTCCTTTAACTTTTCCTCTTTATTTGCTATATATGGGATGATGGTAGATAATTTTTTCAATGGAATCATAGTGAATGGCTGTAAAGCCTAATATATTTTGTTGGTCACAGGTTCGAAGGCTCAAGGAATTTGGTGTCACTAAGGGTGAATTGACTCGCTATATGGATGCACTGTTAAAAGATAGTGAACAGCTGGCAGCAATGATTGATAATGTGTCATCAGTTGACAATTTGGATTTTATTATGGAAAGCGATGCACTGGGCCATACAGTTATGGATCAGACACAAGGACATGAGAGTTTGATGGCGGTCGCTGGCACTGTTACTCTTGATGAAGTAAGTTCACCAATAATGATCCTATCCTCTGGCAGTGAAACTGTTTTTCATGCTTTCTTTTCTACACATGATCATTTTGATATTTTTTGTTTAAATGAGGAATATCTGCATTATATAGTTGAGCATATGAGCTAGGGTGGTGGAAACTAATGTTGGTTGAAATCCGGTAGTAGGATCTTTTGGAAACAGTCAAGCACATAATTTTGCTTTCTGTATTTGTGAAAATTATACATCTTGGACATATACTGGCACTATGACAACATGGCTTGCAGTTATTATTGCCTGTAATGTCAGGACTTGTGTCTCCTGCGAAGTATGACAGAGCTAGTTGCTATGATTTAGAAGAATATTGTTTTTAAAATTCCTTTATTCCTTTCATTTGCCCAAAAATGATATGGTGTGAAGATTTTATTCATTATTGAGAAAGAAATATCTAGTTGGTGTGTAGATGTGGGATTTCTATGTAATGCTATATCATGTAGACTGGTGTAACCTCAATTAAGAAGTTGTTTGGAAAATGTGATTTTCCCCTTTTTTTGGTGCTGCATAACACAATTTTACATTTTTTAACAAAAAATTTCGTTACAAATAATTTTTTTACTGTTCTGTGGTGTAGGTCAACTCTATTGGTGCACAGGTATTAGAATTTATCTCTGATTTTGGAAAACCTACTGCACCCCTTCCAGCAGCAATTGTTGCATGTGTTCCGAAAAAAGTTCATCTCGATGGCATTGGTGAAACTGAATTCAAGATAACCCCAAGCGAGATCACAGCTGCCATAAAGTCAGGATTGGAAGAACCCATTGAAGCTGAGCCTGAGGTCTTCATCTGTATCTTTTTTTAAGTGCCATTTTGAACTTCTTTTGCTTAGTTTATCTTTGCAGGAGATGTATATTCAAGTTACGTCACTGCTAAATGTCTTTTCTTTTCTGCAGCTTGAGGTGCCAAAAGAATTAATATCTCCACTGCAGTTGCAAGAGTTAAGGATGCAGAGGGGGCCTTCTTTTATTCCTCTTAGTGCTGAAATGAATGTTACAAAAGTGCAAGATAAGGAAACAGGGATTACTCAACTCCGTCTTTCTAATGGAATTCCTGTAAATTATAAGGTATGCTTTGTATTTGTTGCTTTGAGTTTCTTTTTGACCAATTAAAAATGAATAATGATTGTTTATTGTTTAATAGTACAATATGATATGGGTGATTTGAGTATTTTGCATTTCCATGTAGTTGTAGTTGTTTCTAGAAGATTAAGTCCTTGTCAGCCAAATAGATCTTCACTTTTTGCTTAATGTTTGCTTGTTCTTTTTTTCTTTTTTAACTTGTTGAGATGTCTTCTTGGTGGGGATTTCTTGAATTTTCTTTTTCCCTTGACACTGATTTGTTGTTCAGGCAGGTAGATTTTTGGACTCTTGAATTTGGACATATTTATTTAGAAATGTCAAATTCAGGATATGTATCTTTGCATGACTTCCCCAACCAGTTTCTATATGATAGGCTAAAGATATTTGGTATCTGATTATACTGATTATGGATGCACTGATGATATCTCAAACCAACAATATTTGTTTGGTTAACTCCACATGTATTTCTCTCACGGGGGATTGGTTATTCTTATATCCCTATTAAACGTTTATTTTTGTTTAGATTTCAAAAAATGAAGCCCGAGGAGGTGTAATGCGGCTCATAGTTGGCGGAGGTCGGGCGGCTGAAACTTCTGATTCAAAAGGAGCTGTTGTTGTAGGTGTTCGAACTCTCAGTGAGGGTGGTCGTGTTGGCAACTTCTCAAGGGAACAGGTCTTTTTTTTTCTTCCCTGTTCTTATCACATCCTAAGTAGATATATTTGGAAAAACTGTGAAAATGATTGTTTTGCTGGATTTGTGCCCTTTCTTTGGGTTTAATTTAGCTATATCAAATAGTGGTTGGCAGGATAAAAAAAGATGGTGATACGGTCCCTTGAAACGGATCGAGTTATGGGACGGTGTGTGGAAGGGTTTGGTTTAGTTTGAGGTACGCTAGGTACTTGGGTGGAAAGTTTCTTTTTTCGACCTATGTTTGTAGTGCTGGCTCGTTAGAGAGAACCTACAGATCTCTTGAGTTTTAAGTACTCAAAAACTTGAATAGATTCTGAACAACCTCTTTTATTAACTTCACTCCTTTTTAACTACAGCTTGGTGGAATAACCACCCTTAAAGCAAGAAAGTGGAAAGGTGGAGACATAACCTCCAATAACATGAAATAGAAAACTACCACTAACAATAAAATAGGGTGGAGACACAACCTCCAACAACATGAAATGGAAAACTACCACTAACAATAAAATAGGAACCACAATGAAACTGTTAACAATAAACTGCCAGCAACTAACAGCAACCAATCAGATATGTTGATTTAGTTTATACTTCCCATGTGTGAATCCCTTGTAAACTAAGGGATTATCTGATGTGCTAACAGATGGAAATGCCATGATGGTTAGCCATGATGGTTAACCATGAATTTTTGTTTCTTCTAATGAAAGAAAATTGAGTACAGCTGCCTATGGCCTTCTTCCTTTTATGATGATCATATGTGCTATTCTCTCAGCTCTGTCAACAGTGACTAACTTGTTATAATTGGACTTGTTATCTGTTCTGATAGCTACTTTTGGCATGCTGTTATAATCTCATTTAAAATTCTCAGCCTTTTCGTCTTGCCTTCATGCATTATTTGTCTCATGTGTGTTTTGATTTGATTCCCTAGGTAGAACTTTTTTGTGTAAATCACCTGATAAATTGCTCCTTGGAGTCCACTGAGGAATTCATTTCGATGGAGTTCCGTTTCACTTTGAGAGACAATGGGATGCATGCCGCTTTCCAGTTGCTTCATATGGTGCTCGAGGTATCACCATGTTGATAATTATATAAAAGTTAAATCTACATACGCTGGATCTTTCCTTTTAATTTGCAAGTTATCGAGTGGTTGAGGAAAATATTAATGCTGTGCAAGAGTCATCCCTTTTGTGGATTCATGAATTTTTGTCATAAAATTCTGATTAGTAGTACTGTCTTGTAAGTTATGATGCTGGCTTCTGATTTGCAGCATAGTGTCTGGCTTGATGATGCATTTGATAGAGCTAGACAATTGTATTTGTCCTACTACCGGTCCATTCCAAAGAGTTTGGAACGGTCAACTGCTCACAAACTTATGTTAGCAATGATGAATGGTGATGAGCGCTTTGTTGAACCTACTCCAAAATCATTACAAAATTTAACACTCAAATCTGTAAAAGATGCTGTGATGAATCAGTTTGTAGGTGATAATATGGAGGTAAATGTTTTCACTCTTAAAACTTCTTACTGAAGCTGATATTCAACATGAGATTTTTTTTAATCTAAAGCTGTTTGTGTTCATTGTTCAGGTAAGTATTGTGGGGGACTTCTCAGAGGAGGAGATTGAGTCTTGTGTTCTTGATTATCTGGGAACAGTTAGAGCGTCAAGAGATTCTGAGAGAGCACATGGATTTAGTCCAATCTTATTTCGACCTTCTCCATCTGACTTGCAGTTTCAACAAGTGAGGCCATTGATCAAGCTATTGTTACACACATATTTGTGATGTGTTGGAAACAAATTTCTGCAATTGATCTGTACATTTATCCATGCATCATGTTTGGTTTCTTGCTAAAAGATCTGAGCATTTTTTTTCTTTAATGTGCTTATTTACTTTCAATTAGGTATTCTTGAAGGACACCGACGAAAGGGCATGTGCATATATCGCAGGCCCTGCACCAAACCGTTGGGGTCTTACAGTTGATGGAAAAGACCTATTAGAGTCAGTTGCTGATATTCCAAGTGCTGATGGTGAGTTGCCCTATGATGTTTAGAACTGGATATAATTTTTCCACCTTAAGTGTTCAGTTCCTTGGACTGCTAGCGATTGCATGGTTGAATAGAGTCCAGTTTTTATTACTAATATAAAATTGAACAGTTAGAGGTTGGAAGAGTTTTAACTTCAAAGCATACAATCAGCCTTGCTGTTGAGTGGATCTAAGTATAGGATGTACAAATTGTGATAACCCACTGGTCCCACTCCACATTGTATATGAATGTAAATGATGAGACCCATATAATGGTTCTAGTCAATCGCTACTAAGATTTGAGCTTAGTCTTTGGAAGGTGACATGGTTTATGCTTAATAGGCTAGGTTAGTGGTGCTTGAACTCAGGGTGTTACAATTGGTGTAGCATGTGCCAGCCTCGTGTGGGTGCTCATGCAGTGCTGGTAAGATCTTGTTTCTGTAGATTGGAACCTGATTGTGCTTGTGATGTGTGGTCTTGGTGAGGACATCCAAGGATTTGAGAAGATACAATTTGATATCTCATCCCACATTGAATATGAATGTGAATAATGGGACATAAGAGGGTTCAAGTCAATTATTACTAACAACTCAAGTTTGCACTTTCAAAGATCATATAGTTTAGGTCTGAAAAGTTGTCAGTTCAATGTTGCTTGGAAGTGGGTCTTTATAGTTGGTATTAAAGCATATGCCGGCTGATGTGGGCTCTTACACTGAAGTGTTATGATCATGGTTCCTGTAGTTGGTGTTGTTTGTGATTGTGATGGGTATTCTTGATGAAGACATCAAGGATTTAAATGGGTGGGTTGTGATACCTCATCCCAAACTGGATATGAATGTGAATGATGAGACCCATGTAACAATTCTAGTTGATCACTTCTAACAACTTGAGTTTAGACTCTTGAGAATCATGTGGGCTAGTGGTGCCTTGACTCGGGCCATTGCAATCTCGCATATTTTGCTGAGGAGCAATACCATCTATCTTTCATTTCGCATCTAAAATTTGCTTTATCTTTCCCTTCCTCTTATCTCCTAGTTTTTGCATTCCTTGTGAGCCAAAGGGGTGCTCATTCATTGTATGAGCATATGGATCTATCTATAACTAAGCGCAAGTTAAATGATTTCGAATAATTTTTAATGAAAATATGTTTTCAGTTGTTTTCTGGAAATATATTCTCAGTTATTTTATTATCCAGAGTTTTTTGTATAATGATTGTTGATCTGGTCAAAGGTTGAGCCACTCATCCAGGTCCTTAAGTCCAGCTCAATAGCTTGAGTTTGGCCTGTGATTATTATTCTACTAAGTATAATTAATATTTACTTAATTATCATTCTGAAAAATATATTTAAAAGTTAAAACTTTAAATTATTATATATATGGTTAGGTTAAGCTAGGCCTGGCCTTGGCTTTTAAGGATGTCACCCTCGTAGAGCCCGACCCAAACCTAGTCTGGCCCGACTTGTGGACAAATGTTAGTGTTCATGTATTCTCAACTGCATTAATGAGACTATACTAATTAAGGTGCATAGCTAGTTTTATATATATAATTCTTTCTTTGTTTTGGCATTTAGTCTTGTTCCTTAAGGGAAAATCTTCTCTCTCTTTCCAGATTAAACTTTTGATTCATTGTACTACAATTATTCAAATTGTCAAGAACTACATGTTAAACTAGTGTGAAAAGTCCACAAAATTTTGCAAGTCTTAGTTATTGTTTTTTCTTTCTGTACTAGTTAGATTGGCATATCTTTTATCAGTTTGTTTTCTCCTCATCTTTTCCTTCAGGTACATGGGAAGAAAATAGAAGTTACTATTAAAGTTGGTATAAATTCAATGCTGCTTATGGGATGATTATTATTAGATCTTGTGCAAGGCAGAAGTAGTTTTGAACTTTTGATTGTTTTTATGCATTAGAATGGAAATCCTGGCTTATGTAAACATGAGTTGTATTTTCCTTGAAATTTAAACAAATTTTCTTGTTATATCTTATAGCTGGTCAATTGCTTTGCAGATGCACAACCCCATTCTGATGAGGGAAAAGACATTCAGAAGGATCTGCAAAAAAAGCTTCGCGGTCATCCACTTTTCTTTGGCATAACAATGGGGCTGCTGGCTGAGGTCATAAATTCTAGGTAATGCTTCTTAGCCAACTGCATGTAGTTAGCAAGTGAAGCAGAATTTATCTGAAATGCATTGTTAGTGTCTGCAAAGTGTTAAATCCTTGGTTGTTGCAGCAAATCGTATACCTTGTTCCATTGTTAGATGATGAAATATTGAAATTCCTTAACCATGAAATTGCAATCAGGAGTGTTGGGTTTATTCCACATGCAACTATTTATTTAAAATCGCTTTTATCTTTTAAGAGTTTCGTGTTTTTACCCCTCTTGCGAGTATTCTTACAAATTAATACATGTTTTTGGCAATTACCTTACAAAAATTCTCCCATGCTTTACACAGGCTTTTTACAACAGTCCGGGATTCTCTTGGATTAACATATGATGTATCATTTGAATTGAACCTCTTTGACCGACTTAAGCTCGGATGGTATGTGATATCTGTAACATCAACTCCAAGCAAGGTGGGGGGTCAATCCAGATCCATTTGCATTGTTTTTTTGTTTGTTGTGGTTCTTGTTATTATTTGACTTTTTTGACCTCCTCCATTTTTGGCTGATGAACTTCCAGGTATATAGAGCTGTTGATGCTTGCAAGAATGTTCTTAGAGGTTTGCATACCAACAAGATTGCCCCACGGGAACTGGAGAGGGTTAGTTCTTAAACAACTATTATAAGTACTTTTTGTGTTACCATGTATTTGGATATTGTCTTGCAAAGTATTTTGGTTCAGTTGAAAAAGAGCATAATTTACACGAACTAGTTGTCATTTGTTAAAAGTTCATAAATGCACTCCTTAAATCTGCAGGCAAAGCGGACTCTTTTAATGAGACATGAAGCAGAAATTAAGTCAAATGCCTATTGGCTTGGATTGTTGGCTCACTTGCAAGCTTCTTCTGTTCCAAGAAAGGTGATATGATATGTGATAGTTCAGTCTTTACATTGAGTTTTTATGTTTGAAACTTACTTTAGTGTGAAAAAAGTATTCCAAAATTTGTCACTTCTACTTTTATGTTTAATTTCTTATTGGTCATGGTAATAAATCCATACTTGTTTATTTGGAATTCAGGACATATCATGTGTTAAGGAGCTTACTTCTCTATATGAGGCTGCTTCTATTGAAGACATATACCTTGCTTATGACCAGATGAAGGTGGATGAAGATTCATTATACTCATGTATTGGGATTGCAGGGGTTCATGCTGGTGAAGGTACGACAGGTGAGGGCATACCTTGATGTTTTTTAGCATTTTAATGTTTTAATTGCCTTTTTACTGAACCTGATAAATCTGAAAATACCAGTCTATTTCTAAACCAATCAACTAGTTTCTGGAAACTTGATTAGATGCAAAGCTAGATCTTAGGAAGCACAGATATGCAGACACAAGACATATGGATACAATGATAGAGCGATTTGTAAAAAGTTAGGACGTGAGAAGGTGGGATACAAAATACTAACTAAATATTGTATACATATTTATATATATAATTTGATTAGTTTTAATTAAAAATATAGACAAATATGCCCTAAAATTTCTCAAAATATATAAAATTTTCTTAACAAACATTTTGTTACCCCAATTTTTTTAACCCTTAATTATTTTAGCATAAGGATAATATATTGCTCCTGGTTTTCTTAGAAGAGTTTTCTTCTCCTTGTTCATAAACTTCTGTGCAGCTTCCGAAGAAGAGGAAGAATCAGACGGAGGCTTTCAGGGAGTTATTCCTGTAGGGCGTGGTTTATCTACAATGACGAGGCCAACAACATGAGCCTCCGTGATTGCGCCATTTGCTGTGGTTTGGTAAGCAGAAGGTTGGTATAATACACAAAAGGAAACCTCTCTCTCAACCCCCCTTAACCTTCTTCTTCTTCTTCTTCTTCTCTTAGTAAAATGGTGAGACTAATCTCTCCATTTGCCAGCTTGCCCTGTGGTGGAATCTTTGATGATTATTTGAAGGGCAAAGCGACAAAGTCGTAGCCAATGGTATGGAAGAAATAATCATGGAGATGCTATGTCAAGGTCACACTAAATACAATTCGTTGGAAAAGCCAGATTTATGGCATTACATGATTTGATACCAATTGACACATGTATTCTTTAAGGGATATTATTCAATGCTTGAGTAATAAATTTGGCTTTATTCCCCAGTCCCCACCTTCTTTCTTTTCACCCTTCTCATAAAATTGTAAATTGAATAAATTTTATGCCCCATAATTCAAAGCTCGTTTCTCACTCTGAAAGTCTCCTCTTTTAGCTTGCAGTTTTCTACGAGCACAGAAATATATGGTGTGGGTTTCCACTTGGAACACTTTTGACTCTCACTACAAACCGATATACAGTTTCAATTGGGAATTATTAGGTTCGAGATTAGGGTTTAGTTGACATTATAGTGTAAAACTCTTACTAAGTGTTAAAATGTCTGAAAAGGATATAATATTAGAATGATTCTGTTTTCAACATTTTTAAGCTGTTCAAAAAATATAAATTATTGTAAAAAATGAAATTTATTTTAAAAAAATGTACAGAAAGAATAATTTTTAAATATTAAAAAAAAAAAATTAAAACTGGAGTGAGGTAGAGAAGCCATGTCAACGGAAGACAGGGTTAAAAGAGTTTAAAATGAAGCCAGTCGATGAAATGGTCACAAATGGTTATTTTAATTTTTCCATTAATGTAAATTAATCTTTCCTTATATATACATATATGTAGATAGATACGTGGAAAAAGCTATATATCCTTACTAATTTGAGTCCAGTAAGATTGCATTTTACAAAAAGTATAATAATATATATATATATATAATTACATGCATATCACACATGTAAGTTATAGTGAAGCAGGAAGTTAGGGTCGCACATAACAGAATACACTCATAATCAGAGAGATATCAGGTCACAAACCTGACTGAGAGATGGACAACAAAGAAAGGGAACAACTGGTTAGATCACAAGTTAAGATCATTCCATTCCACCTATCATAAAAGAACCCTTAAACACAAGTTATAACAAAAGAAACCTGCAGTTTACTACATAGGACAAGCAGCTCATAACTTGTTTCTACTGTGGTCCTTCAGTTGTGCCACGCAAAATCCCCTTTGCCTTCTCTTAAGCTTCTTCCCCTCCTGTAGTCAATCTCCGCATCCGAGCTTGATAACCCCAGATGATATTTCCTGCTCCTTGATGAACACTTCTTCAAATATATACCCTCTTCATCAGTCAGGGTATGGTTGACAGGCGTATTTGATCCAGTGACATTACTCACCTGCCTCCTTGATTTGTGATCTGCATCATTAAGCAAACAACATTGTTCATTTTTCAGGTAACAGGGAAAAAGAACACAGATGGGATGAGAATTCTATTAAGATGGACTAGACACATCTTAGAGAAATATTGTCCCCAAGCAGTCGAGGTGCTCTGGAACTCAAATTTTCTCGAGTAATGGATTGCTTGATTCATCATGGCCTCCAATCTTATCACAGCACTATTCATGCCTGTTGTCTTTTACTCCTTTCCAGCGTGAAAATTCACACTAGGTCCCTCTAGGTGTGACTGTGTGTGTGTACATGTTATCAGAAAATCTTAACCTAGCATTTTATAGTTAAATACATCATAAAGTAAAGTAGGAAAAATAATACTACAAAATGTCACTCAGAATTTCTTCAAAATGATCAATCTTATTGGACGAATAGAACCTCACTTAAGAAATTATGCTGGATGCACAAAACATTAATTATCGCTTGCACTATCTTCATGAGAGAAACATAGAGTCATTCAGATAGCAAGATAGAGGTATAAAAGAAGTAAATATAACCTATTGTTCTTAGTTAGCGAGATTTTGAAAGAACCAAAGAGAAATAAAAGATCAAAATAAAAACAGTGCTTCACAGTTTTACAAATCTAATTCATCAATTAAAGTGTAATACATGGGTACAAACTTTCAGTATTGTAAAATTATCTCATTTCTCTCATTTGGAAATTTAAGTTCACTTTTCTTCACTTCTCACTATCATTTCTCTCCTTTCTTCTCTTTCTTCAATAGAAGATACCATTATATGAAATATTTACTGCATGAGCTGCAAAAGTCGAAACTAGACAAATTTACAATATATAGTCTATGCCCTATTTATTTTTTAGAAATTATGGAATAGATGATATCCAGGATGCCTAGAAGGTTAATGTTGAAGTTGCCAAGGATTTCCAGTTTCTTTAAAATTTTCTTCCCATGATTTCTTGATAACTGACAGTAATAATGAATTTTAGATCAAGTAGGGGACACTTCACCTTCGAATCCATTGCATGACAGTTGCACGTCATGGTGTACAACCTCATTAACAAATTCAGGTTTTGATTTACGTTTCTTCTCAGCCAGCAAGTTTTCCTCGATTTTCTCTGTATTTAGTCCCTTGCCAATTGATGTGAGTTCCACACTTTCTTCAAAAGAAGGTTTGTCTGTAGGAAAAGGTGTCATGGTAAACGAGTCCTCTGTAACATCAGTAATCTCCACATATTGAGTAGTAGTGATAATTTCATCTGCACTAAATCCAAACGAAGCTCTGTAAGCTTCAAGTTCTTCCACATCTTGCTTAGGACTTCTACTTTGCCTATTTTGATGCCCACTGCAACTAGTAGGACAAACATCTGAATCCTTGGAAACACTTAATCTCCCACCAGCATGAGGAAGTGGATTTTGATCCAGATAGAATTGTGCAAATGTAGCAGGACAGAAGAAATTTGTATCTTGAGACACTATGGAGGAACCAGTTACATCATGCTCAAATAGCCTGCCAGAACCACTCCTTGAATGTTTGCCATTCTGGGGAGAAATTGAAGGATCCCACTGTGGATGAAACTCCCGTTCAGGAAAGGATGACGACAAACAATCACCTGAGGTCCTAGAGATTGGAGATATGAGGCTACTGGCAGGACTCCCAGGGTAGAGTGAGTATGTAGATTGAAGATCATTTGCAGCAATATAATTATTCTTATCAGAACTTTTAAGATCTGCAGAAGATGTCAAGAACCGCGCGAAAGGAACATCTGGTGAAGAGGGAGTAGTCAGGTGGGCCAACTCAGGAGGGGGAGTGAGCGGAGCAGTTGAGGGCTCAGTTGTAAAGGTTGAGAAAACAGGAGGAGAAACTAGTTGTGTCTCATGGGCATATGGTCCAGTGGCAAACATTGTGGATGATGGCCCTCCAGGTGAGTTAGCAGATAATGACAAGAAGCAACTTGGTGATTGAGCTGTTGAAGGGAGTGCGGAATTTGTAAAGGATGCCGGAGAAGAAGGTGGTGCTAGAAGTGATGGAGCTAAGGTAGTAGTTTGGTTGGTCAACCCGACAGCTTGAGGTCCATTTGGCTGGGTGGCTGATGCATTGCCCTCAGGAATACGAGATGCAGGTACAATACGCTTTCCACCTTTCTGTGTACCAAAACAGGAAAATGCCCCCCAACACCCTCCCCATCTCTTTCGCTGGCAACATAGTTAAACCTTGTAAGCTTGACCCAGATAAGTCAACAGGAAAGGAAAATTGAAATTAAACAAATTAAAACCAGCAATCCTCAAGAACAAATTATCAATTAGTAAGAAAACCAAACTTTCTGTGTGTGTGTGCGCGAATTTCAGTGGCATAATTTCCACAAAAGCCAGATGAATTCATAAACACGCAAGTGAGCACTACATACATCTCTAGAGCTACTGTGACATTGAAAGACAGTGCAGACGACAAATACTCAGATTCTTCAGAGTTAGGGTACAAGAAATCAAGTAGTTGTACTATGCTCAGGCAATAACATTTTCATAACATGCAAAAGAGAGCACATTGAAGCATATATGTATAATATGTACATGTCATATACAAACAGATGTATATGTTAAAAGTACACACACACACACACACACACACACATGCAGAAAGAGAGAGAGCAAATCATAAAAAAGATGAGAGAGCAATGGTGTCGTGTAACTTGGTGCGTCGAGATTAATGTAAAGATAACAATATTACCAAAATGTAATGATCATCCAAACCCACGTATTTCCACCTAATATCCAAACGATTCTGAAAAAAAAAAAAAAAAAAAAAAACAGAAAACTCATGTTCCCTCAACGGGAACAATTCTATATAAAAGAAAATGAACGTCAAGAAGAATGGAGCCCTATACCCTAAACTTGGTCATGGTTAAGCAGTGCTGTTATTAAACATGCAATAGTGTTAGGAGTTAGATCTGGTACTGGAGTTGAAATGCAGTTAAGTGTTGGGATTTTAAGATAGTTTATGTAGGTGCGATGAGCAACAATGAATAAACAGAAACTTTGACAAAAGGTTTGACACTGCAGAACGAGTAAAGGATAGGGAAATGGAAAAGACAGGTGAGGTAAGTCAAGCTCAAGAGAATGGATTCGAGGTGGACGTAGTAATCAATAGCAGAAGACAAAAGTTGTTTGGTCAACAGAATTAAACAAGCAAAGTTGTAAGTAAGTTGGTGAATTAGTTAGATCTATAGATGAAGACTGCAATAAGCTAAGTATTGCCATAAAAAAAAAAGGAAAAAATTACAATTAAATTCCTGATGAGTTATGTTGAAATTGACAAGTCAACAAAACACACACCGCCAATTAACCACACCAAGAAATCCAACATCTCATCAGAGTGTAGGTCTTGATCCAGATGGGCCCAGCTCAGATCAATTCTTCCTTCTTCTTCCTCTAAATCATCATCTCTAATTGTTTTTACTATCTTTATTTATAAGGGAAAAAAAAAAGAAGAAAATCAAACAAAACACAACTCGCAAGCAAATCTGAGCACAGTAGCAGTAGCACAAAGAGGAAAAAAAAAAATCAGATCTGAGACAAAATGGGAGGCAAAAGGAACAGATCTAAACAATGAGGCAAAGTAAAAAAACGTACCCGTTCTTGCTGAGGGAATCTGTTCTGCTCGGAGCCCATGGTCGGCGTTTCTTTCTTTCAAACTGAATTAAGAAATTGTTGACTAAAACAATGGAAGAAATAAATAAAATAAAAATAAACAGAAGAAGGTTGATGAAGCCAAATCCATCATTCACGACATTTCTTGCACAACATTTGGAAAAGACGGAGCTGGGAGGAGGGCCTATCTATAAATTAATCTATTATTCTTAGTATTACTCCGTATCTTAGCTATAGCATAGTTAGTTAGTAACTCAGTGTGTATAAATAAGTATAAAAAAATGAAGAGATGCGGCTTTGTCGTTGAGACTTAAAAGCTGTCGCCACTGTAAAAAAAAAAAAAAAAAACCTGCGTGAGCTGTGATTGCGATTTGTGAAGCTCAATCACAAATCTATACTTAACTTCTGAGGACCAAGAGAAACAGAACCATTAATAATAACACCACTACTAAATCAATAACATTATTAAATAATTAAAATAATAATATTTGATACACTGGGCTGAGCAGCGAGCGAAGGGATATCAAGGGATGGATTTTGTTTTTATTTTTTATTTTATAGTAATGGAGAATGGAGGAGATTGCGAGTGCAAGAGACAAGGAAAGACAAATATAAAGCCAAAAGGATTCAACTGATGCAGAAAGGGATGGAGAGTGAGAGGGCAGCACTCTTTACTCTTTACTTACACTGCTCTATGCCTACTCCCTACTTTTTTTTATATATTTTTTTGTCATTTTGTACTGTTAGTATTTTATTTCTTTAATTTAACTAGTACTTATCTCCTTTCTTTTACCCCCTTTACCTTTATTTACTGTTGTAGGAGTAGTGTTCTCTCTAAAAAAGGGATAGGATTAGGAGTACTGTTTTCCTTTTATTTATAAAAAAATATAAATCAAAAGCAAATAAGCAAAAAGAAAGCAGAATAGAATACATAATAAGCACATTAGCAGTATTCAGACATACAGTCACAGAGAGAGAGAGAGGCATTAAAGTTAGAGCTGGGTGGCGCGGGCTTCGGGTGGGCCTCTATTTGATGGATTCTCCGCCCACCGCCCATATCAACTACTTGTGCCCAGCTTGCCCGATGCACGCTTCACGCTTGCTTTTTTTCTTTCTTTCTCTCCCAAGTTCCAAACTCCTGCCTTTTTTTGTTTTATTTTACTAATATTACTAATAGTTTTCCTTTATGCCATACCTTTTGTTTTTTGTCCTTCTTTCTCTCTTTGAATCTTTCCTTTCTTTCTTCCTTCCTCTTTCTTTCCTTCTATTGTATACTGCTCACTGCTAAAGAGACATCAAAATACTTTAGGCCATACTTTAACAAAGGCAACTGTTAAACCACACTGTTTTGGCATAATTATTCCAGTTTTCTTATCACATGGAGATCGACGCAACCGCAACAACACTTACAAGAAGGCAAAAGAAAAATACAATGAGTTGACACTTAAAGGGAAAAATCAAAAGTTGCCTTCATTTTAAGACCAGCTATACAAACTAAGAGTTAAAGCTAAAATTCCTGCAAATGCGAGGACTAGGGATAATAAAACAAGTTGGGAGCTTCAAGCCTTAACTCAGTCACTCCATTTTTGTTTTTATTTTTTTACATACAATCTTCGATGACAAAAGAAAATGGCGGTTTGCTTTCATCGAGGAAAAGAACCGACCAGCAAATAAAGGACCAAATTAAGATTTAACTGAAAGATAATGGAAGATAGAGATTATGGACCTATGGATTGCCAGAGACCTTTTCCTTAACGTTGGAGCAATATCTTTTATGTGCATCAGATACAACAGATTACTAACTCATGTCCAATGTAGAATGAATTGTTCTCCTAAATGTTTTTAATATCGCACAAGGCATTACCGTACGTGTGGTATTGCTATTCTCGGTGCAACCCTCCTCCTTTATCCGGGCTTGGGACCGGCTGTGTAAAGATAAATGCCTTAATCAAGACACAGGCGGAGTTACTTCTCATGGAAATTGGTCCGAGAAACGTAAGCCCGACTCTGCAATATTTTTAACCAAAACCATCAATAAAAATTGTTCAAATTTATATCAAACTCAATCAAATTAAGCCCGTAACCTGCATGCACATTACTGAAAGGACGTTCATTTTTCCAAAGCCCCACAGAGGTTTCAACTTCAAGACATCAAGATATTGAACAGCCATCGGTAAACCAGCCGGCTCTTAATTTTTCTAATGTTCTGTGCCTTATAGATAAGGTTCCGGCAACATCTGTGGTCATCCATGATTAATTATATTTGCTTTTTTTCCCATTGAGAATCAACCAGACCGCGGAAATGCACGAGGATGAGGCCATGCCAACCAGGTATTGTGACAGATTTTGAGTAGGCCACTGGAGAGATAAGTTGACACTATATTTTAACATGCATAGAACTTGGAAGATTTGCTTATAACGGAGTTGAACCAATCAGAGCCATGGGTCATCTCGATTGACACAGTTGCACTGAATCTTTTTCAATTGTACGTCTTAAGTTAAGAGAAAGGTAGAAATCAGGGGGGATGCCGGGGAGGGGAGTAGGCACAAAACTAAAATTTCTACCTTTTGGTGAATTTGGTCTTTTCTTTGGACGATACTGCCGACCAATATTGTTTAGCCAAAAGAAGCATATGGTGATGTAGGTTGTCAGGATTCAACACCTGCGATTTTAATTAACCAAGGAGAGAGCAGGGACATACCAGAGGCAAATAGACCTGCGCCAAACAGGTGTCATTCAACCCTGCAACCAACAGAATTACAGTGAAAAGAAAAAAGACAAAAGGATGCCAAAGGAACTTATCAATATGGTATTAGAATAGCAAGGGGGCAAGCGTCCCCATGATGCTGGTGCTTCAACATCCGCAAGGGGCAAATGAGAGTTGCTTACTCCAACCCGCCGAATTGATGCAAACTTGGAGCACAAACATCAGTTCATTAACAAATCCTACTTATATTGATCTTTGACTCATAATTCTCCTGCTATTAACCGAACTGATAATCTCCAAAAGCTTACCAATAATGACCCACTGCCTGCAGGCATGCAGAATGTTTCACACACAAAAAGCTAAGTTTTTCATCCTCTTATCCCTTCCCCTCTCATTGCTTCAAATTTTTTGACATAACTAAATTTATTAGTGTCTAGCGAAAAGATCCCATAAATATAAATCATTGGAAATATTTCAATTAAGGTTGAGACAATGGATAGCTTATGATAGATGGTTCCAGAATAAAATCCATGTAAAATTTGGTAGCTTGTCAAAGGGTATAAGATTAAATTTTCCAGTTCTCAATTTGTTAAACAAACATGTTTGCAGTTGAGGGCACAACAATTCCCACGACCACCAGAACACGACCAAAGAGGTATACAAATGACAAATATGGACTAAATGAATAAATAATGCATGTTTGTACAAAAACTTAATAGTCCAAAATGTCAAGAGGCAAGAAATCAACAAACTGATTACAGATTCTAAGAGGAGGAACTCATCTGCAACAGTGTTATATACAACAACGATGACACGGGTAAGTAATTCATCTTCCAGATGTAGGCAAAAAACTTGATGCAAAAAGTTCAATATCCCATCATCCACTCCTATTTGATAACTTTGACCATAACCTGAAACGTCCATCAATGTCCACATTCATGGCAAATATTAGTCATTGGTTTTCTAATAACTGGAATTGCATATTAAAGAGGATGCAACAGGTCTAGAATAACCCAAAAGCTTATGTTAAAAACTCAGCACTTGAGACGGCAGTGTAAGGACTCAATATAAGCGACTAAAAGTTCATGGAGATATTTATTAAAGTAGATGCAGTTTTTAATTCATTGTTATAAAGATTAAGCTCGTATCCATTGACCATATGAGAGAACCCAATCAAGGTTGAAATAAGTTGCAGTCTTGCAGATATGATTTTCATCATTTTTAGCAAAGATAACTTAAATACCACAAGCTATGGGGTTAAAACTACTAGAATAAGAATATAGAAAGATACAATAAGGACATCTAATCTGAAGCTTTACATCACCCAAACTTGAAACCTCAACCACAGCCCAATTAACTATGGAACCAATTAAGTATCTCATGCCAATTAACTATGGAACCAATATCTAATAGTTGATTGCTGTAAATTAAATGGTAAACTGGCTGTCAAAAATACCTAAATTTAGTAAGTAATTTGGTAATTAGAGACAAACAATTGCCGATATACCCTGTCAAAGTACTTCGCCAAAAGCTCATCTTGGTACATCAAGCTACCAAAACTTTCTAGCAGCAGGGTCCTGGAAGGTATTGAGAATCTTTAAGCGAATGCATTCCAAGCTCCTCTACCTCAGGGCATGTCAAGCTACAGTTAATCAAGAATGAAGAACATGAAGTAATCTGTAAGCTGAAATAACAAGTAATGTAAATGTATGCCAATCAATGGATAATTAAAAATAAATAAATAAATGATTGTTAAAGAAAAGATAAAAAATTGTCTAAACTGCTTGCCCCAAACTATTATGCTTGGCCTCTGGGGTAAGTGTTGGCTTAGGTATGTGTCCCACATGGGTAGGTTCAATTTCTCTATAAGATTTTCCTTATATTTGGAGGGTCAAATCTCCATACGTATGCTCGTCAGATATTTGTTGGACATGAGTACATCAAAACATCTCCCAAAACATGACCACATATATGTGGCGTTTTATCAAACAAATAATTCTCTTTGCTATTATGTCCATCATCCCTCAACAAGTATGTCATAACAATACATCCATTATTACAGTGCACAATCCAAAGGTTAAAATTTGCAATTAGTCCATATACTTGTCAGGAATGTTCATATAACTCCATCTACTTCTATTCATTAAAGTGCAGTCAATTTGTCATATGAAAAACTGTAAAGACCATTAAAGTGAAACCAATAACTTGCCCACATGGAAAAACATAAGCTCAAGAGGCATTAACATATACAAAAACTAAAATTGATCAATTAATAAAACCATTTTCCTTTGTTTCTATATCTTTTTTCTATTTCCTCCTTTCTTCTTTTATGGAACCATGTCTTACATCTGGTTCCTCTCTCTCTCCACCCCAAGAGTTCACTCTAGCCAGCCTTGTCAAGACAGCAATATCTTTCCGCTGAGCAATAAGTTTGCAAGCTTGTCTTATTACACTCTAATGTTAGCTATGTGTTTATTTGCTGTGTCCCAGATGCTTTACTTCACTTTTTTTTTTCTACTCCCTTTGAGAGGAGGCATAACCATGGTAGAGCTTCATCTGCTCAATCCTATCAGAATAAGGCTTAAAGCACCTTATAAGACAGAAACTTTATAAAGCCCAAACTTTTCCATTCAAGCAACAATGTCTTCTATTAAATTCTCAAGTGGGGGGTGAAAGAGAAAACCCTACACCCTAAAGGTAAGTGCTCCCTCGAAGGTTGCATCAGCAGAAGAAGTGGAGAGAGGAGTAAATCAAGGTGTAAATGTGATTGCAAAAAAGCAAAGCATTTTAACTTGAATCTTGAGCAGATCACAAGAATCAGATGCAGTAGTGAAGAAGAACATAATAATGAAAACTGAGAATAGACTTTTCAATTTTTAACTTCGCCAAGCCAGCCTAAATGTTGCCATATCAACAATCATTTTGATGCAAAATAAGATAAATAAGTAGACTTAATGGTTTCACACTCAAAGGTGTTAACACTGTCACTTGGTAACCAGACTTGAACTGCAGAGAATGCATTTTACAAATAAATAAAAAGGGCCTAATGGTGATTGAGCATTTTCATTTTTCAATAAGCACAAGGACTAAATGCAAACTTTAATTCCCTAAACTTTAATTAAATTGTCTCTGCAACGTTCCCAAAAGTCAATAGAATGTACAAAAACTTGGCAACAATGGAAGACTCAGTAAAGACATTTGCTTGCATAAATTTTAGTCCCTGGTTTTTCCTCTTGTAGTTTCTTTTTTTTTTTTCTTTGGTCTATTGACCTTTGTTATTACTCTGTACGCTTCCGGTTTGTTCTTGTACTGTTTAACCTTTGTATATCTGTATAACAGGTACTTTGCTGTTTCTTTAAATTAATAAAACCCTACTAATAAAAAAAAAAAAACACATATTCACAAAATTAAGACAATTACATACCCTATGGCATCAATTGTTCCTGACTTTACAAAATGAGAAACGAATCACGTGGATGTCCTACAAAATAAATTCAATGGATAAGAGAACAAAGATAAATATGAAAATGTGGAAATCTGCATCAAATTAAGTATGTATAAATCTCCGTAAGACAAAGTCAAGGAACAATTTTCATCCACATACATATTGGAAGTGTGCATCCTAGTTTAAAGATCCACGACACCTGAACAAAAGCAGGAACAAAAAGTAAGCAGAGAATGGCAGGCAGTGTATCTAATTTGTTTTTAATATGCAGCTATGAAATGAATAACCATGCAGTGACTAAGTTTCCCTTAAGAAGCACAAAAACCAATAAGGCATAATGCAAATAGGATCACAAAGATAATAAATGCACAGCCATAAATCCCAGTGCATCTCACTTCTTTGAACCACAGTTGCAAGGAATTTTTTTCTCCTCCAAAGGGAACTTGTAGTTGTAAGTAATTTCTTCACCAGCTGCTATGTGCCGTTTTGCATAGATGAAAATCTTCTTCTGGCCCTCAACACTAATAACTTTTGTGTAACAGTTAGGCTGCATTTCAAGTATTTCGAATTAGCAGCACCAATCAATCACATATGCGGCAACAACTGAACAAAATTACAACTTCAAATACCTCACAAGAATGATTTATAAATCTAGCAATCCCACCACGCTTTGTAGCATCAACCTACACGAGTAAATAAAAGTCAAAAGATTTCCTCTAAAAACAAGCAAGGAAAAGAACACCACAATTCAGTTTAAATCCACACCCAGGCATTAAAAATTGATATACTTACCACGTATCCATCATCAAGCCTAAACAGATAACTGCTACCAATTCCCATCTTCTCATAATAGTGTTCACGTATATCAGATATCTATAACATTTGGAACCTTAATCAATGGTCATCCATGAAAGGAAGAGGAATTGCAAAAAATTAGACTAAATAGGATAATATACTACAGCCAATTCTAAACAAGTCAAACTTACCCGGGGACGAATCAACTCTCCAACATATTCAATGACAAAATCCTCAGCCTCAATTGGCTCAAGCGCAACGAGACCCCAATCGTGAATCTTGCTTCGCTGAAAACGTAGACGCTTTTTCCTTGCCTAAAAACAAAATTAAGTAATTTAAATCCATCAAGGTCACATCAAGACATTTCAAAACAAATATATTCCAATAACAAACATCATTTTAAAATCACCTTCAACTGAGTTGCTTTTAAGAGATCAGCACCCTCTGCAGCAGCAAGAAGATTGCGCAGCTTCACTCTGTTTGTTCTTGCAGAAAGACCTTTACCGTTTGACAACTGCATCATATTATTAACCTCAGAGCCTGAATATTTCATGTGTGTACACTGAATTCCTCTAACACGAGCTCTTTCAGCAGGACTTGCATTGAGTGACCATTTATGCCACTCCCAGCCATTAATTGAAGAACGCGCACATCCATCAGATCTGGGACAGGAATTTGCTGTCCTGGATCTAATTGAATGGGTATTTCGATCTGCATTCCCTCTAGAAGAAGGATGCTTGCTAGCAGAATTTGCCACTTTCTGTACCTTGGTTGGAAGCAATGGAGGCTCATCATTATCTAATTGCTTCCTTTTTACCCTTGATACCTTGGGAGCTGAAGAAAATAACAGAAAATCAAGAAAGATTTAAAATAATGCAATTAATTAAGATAAAACCAAAAAACATCTAGAATGAAAGAAAAAGAATAAAAAACCTTTTAGTGTCTTCTTGTGGGAATCATTAGTGAGCTCTACTTCACTTCCAACAATATGGTTAGTCCTGCCAACAACCTTCTTAACATCACAATTCTGAGAGGTTGATGCTCTCTCCCTGGAGACTTGAACCGCACCTTCTCCGACCAAATTTTCTGCATAACATAGTCAATAACTGTTACCATTGCTAAGTTCATTATTATCTTGTGCAATACCAAGAACCAATCAGATGAAAAAATAACATACTTTGAACAGCAAGGGTAACCTTGGTTTTTTTGCGACCACCTGCACTCTTCAGTATTGAGTGATCATTGAGCAAACTACTTTTAGCAATGGTTTTGGATGACCTAGAAACAGTAGATGATTGAGATGCACTTTTGTTTATCCCAACCTTTTTAGAAGTGGCCGCAGTTGGTTCTGGATCTGCATGATCCAACAAATTTCTGGAAGCCTCTTTTTTCCGAGGCCTTTCAACAGGATGATTCTGTGACCCATTGACAATAGTGGACTGAGTAGATCCTATCTTCTTACGAACCAACTTTTTCTTGCGGTAATATGTATATTTACCAGTAACTAAAGATACTTCTGAGGAGCCTGAACTCTGAGACTTCTTTGACCTCTCCCTGAGCTTATCTCCTATGGCAGAAGAATCAGCGAGAATTTCCCTTCCTACACTAAATGCCCTTTCCTGAAGCAAATGAAAAATGTCAACAAAAATATTCAGCCCAATATCAAAATTCTGGGGTGATTGGTGGGAATATAAAGTATAAAGCAGTGATCAATACCTCTTTGCTATCAGCCTTACAGCGTTTCTTCAAACTACGCCATGATGTAAGAAACTGATAAAGAGTAGCATCAATAAAAGATGATTTCCACTCTCTTAGTACATCCTCATGGAGCTTCTGCCGACACATTGCCACGGCAACATATTCTCCAATCTTAGGGCTACGCTCATCTGACCTTGAAGGTCGAAACTTACAAAGGTGTGATGGAACAAGCGTCCCAGCATTACCCTCAAGTCCAGGAGGTGGTGGCTCATCAACTTCTAGTTCATCAATTACGTCCCCTAAATGTGAAAACAAACTCTTAAATGCACCTGCCATGAAAGTTTCCTGCCTTGTAACATACAAATTTTCAGACACAGACTGACAAATGGGTGTCCAAGATTGTAATGGATTCTGTAGATTGCCAGATAAATCAGACATTCTGCTTAAACTGACCCTTTTCTCTCCACAAATGTCTAAAGTATCAAACTCTAAAGCAAGATGGCATTGACTGGAAGATCCAACAGCATCTTGCAACTGTAAAACAAAATGTTTGTTCAAATTTCAGAAATATATAATCCTTGTGTGTCCTAGTCTCACTAGAACAGTTTAAAAAAAATAGAAAGGAAATGAAGAACTAACAGGATGAACCTTTTGTAATTCTTTCAATTCATCATCTATTGAAAAATTAACTGATTTCTCTGCTTCTTCATCATCAAGATTTTCCTTCGATTTGTCATCATTTTCCAAACCAATCACTCTTCTTGCTTCACTTTTAACAAAATTGTCAACATACTTGGCCATAAACACCTTCACAGATAAATGGAGCTCATTTTCAACACCTTCAAGGATGCATTCCATGTCATCATACAGGCCATTATTGCACAATCGGGTTTTCTGTTTGGATAAAATTTGCTGCACAACATATGAAGATTTAGATGACTTTTCTGCAGAATCAACTCCAGCAACTGTTGCCAGCTCAAAACCAGGTGGACAATCAACGTCATGAGCAATCAATTCCATCCCAGATAAGAGCTGTAAAACCATTAAAGTATTAGCTTCAAGGACATTACATAGACTGTGCACACAGAGAATTGTATATAGGCTTGACTTACAGGTTTATCTGTTACTTTTTCAGTCTCGTTGCCATGATCCCTGGAGTCAGTAGCAGACAGCATAACATTAGGGTGACCAAACCAAAGTTTTCCCCTTCTCCAGGAAGACGAATACTCGGCTATACTGTCATAAAAGACAGCATTCCACATAACTTGCATGCAGTAGTCAAAAAGCATCTTACAAACAACTGTATAAGAACCCCAAAAATTTTCAATGCTTCCAACAGATTTTATACTTGCAGGAGAACATGTAGATTCTTGAATGCATGGCTGGTCAGATACATTGTGGGAGGCTGCCGTCTCAAACATGGGAATACACTGCATTTTTATTTCGGGGGCATTTTCAATCTGTAAACAAAAAGAATTGGAGCTTTAAGATAAATAAACTTCAGAATCAATTTTTTTTTTTGGTCATTGCATACATTACCCTTTTTCCATCAGGAAACCTTTTAGCATCCTGGTTGAATGATTCAACCATTAGATGTCTCTGAGATTTTTTTGCAGTAACAAACTCTGAGATCATATTGCTGATTATTTCATCTAGCACAACTCTACGAGCTGCTTTCATAATCCCAGAATGGAGCTGAGAAGAAACTTCTTCAGAAATATCAGATATGAAGTTCACTGATAAGTCCCGTTCATTTTCAGCAGCATAAGCTTGACTACCTTTCCAAGCATTTAAAACAGACAGCAACTTAATGGGGCGAAACCTGTTTTCAGCATGATGTATCTGCAAAATGATAAATTACAACAAGAAGAGATAACAAGAAAATAGTAAGTAAAACTATGATACATCATGCCTACTACAATACACAAACCCATAGGACCTGACAGTTGATACAAATGAACAGCTCATATTTTTATCATTTAGCACTTGCACCATCAGTCATAACGTTAGAATTTCAAGCCTTACCATAACAGAATCTGCAAGATACCCATAGCGATGCCAAGAATATAGTTGTAAAAGGGAATGAGGCCCATGTTTCGTACTCTTATCATCCTCATACAACCAACATGCATCTTCACCTGACTGGAATAAAAAGTGAAAATCATTCGAAGTAAGTGTTAGGGAAAAGGGGGAAAGTAGAGGTTGAACTGGTAAAAAACAATCATACCTGCAAAAGAGAGCTTGAAATGAGGTCATTGGATGCATCAAAACCATTGCGGTTAATTTGTGATTGGGAAAGGGTGTGCTGGAAATTTGTATGGGAAGACTTCAAACAATTGGAAGCTGTGGTTGAACTGAGATACACAAATCCAGTTGCGACATGACCAGGGAACTGCCTGAAGTATTTTAAGGGAACAGGATTACTCACAGTCCCATTGACTACAGGATAAACAGGGAGCTCATCAGGCAGGAAACCAGTAGATAAACCCTCGTATAATTGCTGCTGGATGTAAGGGCCACACATCTGTCCATGTTCGTTTACATACATCCATCCACTCGCAAAAGAAGACGGTGCATAGCTGGAGTAACTCTTGTCTTGGCATGAACCTCCACCGTCATTACAAGATTGAGGAACACCACTGCTATTGCCATTAGATTGGCAACTCATCTCCGTTGCGGATCGTTCATCACTGCCGAATCATAAATACGAATTAAAACACACACAGAGAAAAAGAAGGGCTCAAGCTGAAGCAACAAAAGAAGTATATCAATAATAATACCCGCAAATCGAAGATGCAGAATCAGGAGAGAGGCCTGTATAGATATTTGATCTGCGATCTGAAACTTTAAGCCGCTTTCTGGAAAAGAAAGGGTAATCGTGAACGTGATCATATTCGTCAAAGGGGGATGTTGAGGAAACCATGGTCTGGCCTGAACCAAATTCAAACCTAACCAACCTCAATTGTCATATATGTATTTAGTATTACAAAAATTAAAAAAAAAAAGAAGCGATAATTGTAATACGCATTACACCATTCAACTAATCAGACGAGACTTATAGCTGCATCTGCAAATAGGATTGCCCAAAACTCCAAGAAGAAAAAAGAAATCTACAACATGCATGTGGGAATATCATAATCTCTCATCCTTCCACACAGTTGAAAAAAGAATCAACCATTCAAAACTTTTTCTTACCCTTCCAATCCTCGCCGCCAATCCGCACAATTCCTCTGGGTCCAATACAGTAATACGATTCTGCTCCGACTTTTCCCAACTAGGGGTAAACCATTATCACCTGCAGGTCTTCGTAAACCCTATTCAGGACTAATTTGCCTATGGTTGCAGCCTTGCAGGGGCGAGGAAAATTCCTTTGCCCTCTGACTCCTGGCTCGGTCGGTCTACTATCAACTATCAATCACTTTTGTGGGCTGCAAGTGGGCATTCAGATTTCGGGCTTTTTTTTTTTTTTAATTTTTAGTGAACTTACTTCAGGCCTTCCCTCTATGGAATATTTACCCTCATTTGTTGGGCTCGCTTTTCGTTCACTTTCGGGCCAATACTATTAAGGCAATTCTCAAAACCCAATTTTCTTCGGCCTCATAGTCTCTGAATTATTATTAAAGTATTTTAACAAAATGCTCGAATAAATTTTTATAATATTTAAAAAATATTTATTTTTTATTATTTTCAATTAAATTATTATATTTTTATTTTAAATCAAATAAATTTTTATAATTAATAATTAATTAATTATCATTAATAAATATATTATTTATTATTTTATATTTATATGATGTCAACATAATATTGACATAAAGTGTAAAAATATCGCATAATTATGTTATTATATCAAATTAACATATCATGTCATTATTAATTATGATACAATAATATACCACATCATAATCAATTATGATATTTTAATATTCAACGTCACATGATATAAAATAATAAATAATATTTTGATTAAATTAATTATTAATTATAAAAGCTTAGTTAACTCAAAATAAAAAATATGATGATTTATTTAATTTAAAATAAAAGTACAAAGCTTGATTCAATGCAATAAAAGTATAAAGATATATTTGAATTTTTTTAATAGTTTAAGGATCTTATTTTATATTATATCAAGTATTTTTCTTATGCAGATTTTATTTATTTATTTAGGATAATTAAAGTTGCGTTCATGCAAAAGAAGCGGGAAAGATCACCTGCTACAAGAAATACAGTACACGAAGACCCCAAACTATAAGCACTACAAGAAACTAACAAAAGACAGAAGGTTGATCCTCCAACCATTACAAATATCCATATTTAAAGGAGTAGCAGCTATATGAGATAATGAACTGAGTTTCATCATCAGGAGTTTGCTGCTTGTTATTGACCTTCCTAGCATTTCTTATAGCTTGTCAAGCTAGTCTCAAGCAGAGTTGAACAGAAGAACTTCCCCCTCAATGATGCCTTACCCAGTCAAATTCAGTATTCCAATCAGCAGGGATATCCTTGGAATAACTGCACTACTTTGGTCCAGACAGCTTGAGAATAATAAGTGGTCTCTACTCTTTTGCTAATCCTCTACATTACAAAGACGACAAGTAGTACATGACAGTGAAGTTCCCCAACGATCCATAACTGCCAACCAAGCAATAAAGGCAAAGTAGTTGGCGAGATGCTCTCTGCGACCAGATCCAGATTTTTCATAGCCGGATCGGCTTGCTTTCAGTCATTTCTGATGGCACGATGCTACCAGCGTGTGTTTGATGGTTTCTCCTCTAGTCTCTATTTCTCTCTCTTTTTCAAAGGTTGAAAGTTGAAAATTCAACTTGAAGTCAAGGGTAAAATAGAACATTCAATTTCCTTTTCACCATTTTCAAAAGCTGCATTTTTGTTCAAATAAACGTATTCTGATACGCTAGCAAACTCTCATTAGTTTTTAGTCCATCGCCTGATTTGAAATCCCCTCTTTTTTTTTTTTTGTTTTAGTTGCTGCATCAGCCAAAATTCATGTACCTATGCACATTGCTTTGTTTTCTTAAGAAAAAAGAAATTCATCTTTGTAATAACCGTTTTTCATTAGTTTATGCTTTATTTAGGTCCTACGGAATATGTATGAGGATATAGCCTTGTTAAAATCGCACATACGCTTGGTTTTTCCTTTGTTTCTTTCTTTTCAAAGAAAATACTACAATTGTATTCTCCAAAGATTTGGCTCCCAAGTTAAAATTGCTTCTGTTCATTCAATGCCGTCCTTTGCTTTGTGCCTTACATCTGACTTTTCCGTAACAACCGACGGATAGAGATTATGGAGAGGGAGGTTGCCAACTTGTGTTTACCAAATGTTATATTACGGAATTACACGTGTTCGGCGGAGATAAGGAAGGTTGGGGAAATATTTTTTATTATTTAATTAAAAATGGAAAATCATATTAGTCCTGCTTATCGATAACACTCCTACTGAGTCCTACTTATCTTTACACACACCCCTGCTTATCGTTTTGTTTGTTTTGTTATTAGCTCTAAGTGATAATTGTAGCAGAAGAAAGAAAGCGAGGGAGATGGTGGTACGATTTTAGCTGAAGAGGATGTGTGGCGGGGGCATAGGGGAAACAACAAGCAATGAACAAGACGGTTAATGAAGGAAAGAGGTAGAGGGTGCAAGGTCAAGAAAGTCTGCCAGCAGAGGGAATGGGGGAGAAAAGCAATACAGGGCAAACAATCTGATTTAGCAGTATTCAAGATCTCATTCGAGTGGGCAGATCCTCTATAAGTTTAAATAAGAGAGAGAAAGAGCGAAAGCAATGCAAGCGAGTGCTGGTTTAGTGGCAGGATCTCACAACCGGAACGAGCTCGTAGTTATCCTTTGTGATGAGGACTCTTCTGTAAGTAGCTTTTGTATGCTATATATATATGACACGCACTTGTTTTCCACGAACTATGAATTAGCCAAAAAAAAAAAAAAAAAGAATTACGTTGAAATGAATCATGAAAATGAGAGCGAGTGGTGTTGCAGCGAAAAGCGGCGGAACATTTAAGTGGCCAAACATGTCATATATGCGGGGATGATGTAGGACTGACCATTGAGGGAGAGCTGTTCGTTGCCTGCAATGAGTGTGCCTTCCCCATTTGCCGCGCTTGCTACGAATACGAGCGCAGGGAAGGAAGTCAAGTGTGCCCTCAGTGCAAGACCAGATTCAAACGTCTCAAGGGTAACTATAGTCTACTCTTCTTTTGTCTATTCTCTAGCTACTACTTTAGTGTGAATGTTCACTGCTCGGTAATCGCGGTTCAGGCTGTCCTAGAGTGGATGGGGATGAAGAAGAAGATGACATTGATGACCTGGAGAATGAGTTCAATTTGGAGGGAAGGAGCAACGGGCAGGATATGAACCATGGTTTTGCTGCCGATGCAATCACCTGTGTCTCTGATCTGCCTCGTGTTATTGTTCATCCGGATTACCAACTTCCCCTTCTCACTAATGGTCAAATGGTATTTACTTTTTACTAATTCTTTTATCTACTACATACTAGTTTATCTATGATAAATGATGTAAATGATGCTAGTAGTTCGTATGATCATTACTTGCTCGGCCACCTTGTTCTCACTCTTTTTCTTTTGTTCGCTTCAACTTTTGCCACTACCAGGTTGATGACACACCCCCTGACCAGCATGCTTTGGGCCCTTCCTTCATGGGTGGTGGTGGCAAGAGGATCCACCCCCTTCCTTTTCCAGATCCCTCTCTTCCCGGTATATACTAATTTTTGTTTAGATGCATCTCTTTGATGTAGTTGAACATCAACTTCCTTACTAATTCCCTTTTGCAGTGCAACCTAGAGCCATGGATCCTTCCAAGGATTTAGCTGCTTATGGCTATGGAAGTGTTGCTTGGAAGGAGAGGATTGAGATTTGGAAACAAAAGCAAGAAAAATTACATATGATGAAGTCTGATGATGGTAGCAAAGATGGCTATTTTGATGACCTTGATTTACCATTGTAAAGTTCCCCCCTAGGACTTTTTTATTTATATATATTTTTGGGTTTAATAGACTCACATATAATTTGAGCACAATTTTCTTTTCATATTAGTAAAATCAGGCAAGCATTGATGTAATGATACTTGCCACCATTCTTATTTTCTTCCCAAAATAATTCCTGAATTATGTAAAATTCAATTTAGTAGTCATTTGACTGGTACAATCCCCATTAAAGCTCTAAAACTTACCAAGTTCCTTGAAGAAATGATAAAAGACTAAAAGAGTGCTTTACTTCATATTTGATTACAAGTTATAATTTCTTTATTCTTTTCAAATTTCTTGGCTAAATTAATAGTTATTGCTTGTGGATCAGAATGGATGAAGCTAGACAACCATTGTCAAGAAAGTTGCGCATTCCATCAAGCCAAATCAACCCATACCGGATGATCATCCTAATTCGACTCGTAGTTCTTGGATTTTTCTTTCACTATCGAGTCATGCACCCTGTGAATGACGCCTATGCGTTATGGCTTGTATCTGTCATTTGTGAAATCTGGTTTGCTCTTTCATGGATTTTTGATCAATTCCCGAAGTGGTTTCCAATTGACAGGGAAACTTATCTGGATAGGTTATCCTTAAGGTAAGTAGTCTGCAAAGTGATCATACTCAAGCAAAAGTGCTTAAAGTCTAGATTTTGAGTATTTTCTGCCCTGTTTTTCTCCTTTTCAGGTATGAGAAGGAGGGGCAACCTTCTCAACTTTCTCATGTTGACGTATTCGTGAGTACAGTTGATCCGGTAAAAGAACCCCCACTGGTGACTGTAAACACTGTTCTATCCATTCTTGCAGTGGATTACCCTGTTGAAAAGGTCTCTTGTTATGTTTCTGATGATGCCGCTGCTATGATAACATTTGAGGCACTGTCTGAAGCATCCGAATTTGCAAGGAAGTGGGTCCCCTTTTGTAAGAAGTTTAACATTGAACCCCGGGCACCTGAGAGGTACTTTGCTCAAAAGATAGACTACCTCAACGACAAGGTGTTACCATCATTTGTGAGGGAAAGGAGAGCAATGAAGGTAACAAGGCTTCCATGGTCATTGAAAATTGTTCTGTTATTTATGGCGGATCACATGGTAACTCCAATGCCTGTTGTATATATAGAGAGAGTATGAAAAGTTCAAAGTCCGCATCAATGCTTTGGTTGCCAAGGCTCGAAAGGTTCCAGAAGAAGGGTGGACTATGCAGGATGGAACTCCATGGCCTGGGAATAATATCCGTGATCATCCTGGAATGATTCAGGTACGTTCAATGGATTGACATTTTATATGATTCTCATTAGAACCCTTTCATGTCCTGCTTATATTTGCAATCCTTCACAGGTTTTTCTTGGACAAAGACATGACATTGATGGAAATGATTTGCCACGCCTGGTGTATGTTTCTAGAGAAAAGAGACCGAGGTTTTCTCACCATAAAAATGCTGGAGCAATGAATGCTTTGGTAAACTTCTAAAAATGGCGAACATATTCTCTTGCAGCTGACAAGATGTGACATTTTATTTGGAAAAATATAATTAGACATTTTAATTTAATTAATAATCTTGTACTTGGTTGTCAAATAGGTTCGAGTCTCTGCTGTGCTCACAAATGCTCCATATGTATTAAATTTGGGTTGCAATCACTACATTAATAATAGTAAGGCTCTTAGAGAGGCAATGTGTTTCATGATGGATCCATTGCTAGGAAAGAGAGTGTGTTACGTCCAGTTCCCCCAGAGGTTTGATGGCATTGACAGTCATGACCGATATGGCAACACGAACACCGTATTCTTTGATGTAAGTATTTATTTATTGAATTTTTGTTTTGTCAATCTTTCTCCGAAATATAATGTATAATTGCCCCATCTCAGATTAATATGAAAGGTTTGGATGGCATTCAAGGTCCTATGTATGTTGGTACCGGATGTGTATTTAGAAGAATAGCACTTTACAGTTATGATGCTCCAAAACCGAAGAAGCCACCAACAAGGACATGCAACTGTTGGCCTAAGTGGTGCTGTGGATGCTTTTGCTCAGGAAGGAGAAAGAAGAAGCAACCTAATAAACAACGGAAGGCAAGAAATTCTAAGCAAAGAGATGAAGAAGCATCACCACTTGTGTGTACTGCTACTGATGGTATCGAAGAAGGTGTTGTATGCAATTTTTGTACATTTTGAACTCTTCTTCAAGACTATTCAAGTTTGACTAACAAATGAAATTGTGCAAAGCATTGAAATTGCTGAAGCTGTGCATCTGCTCGACCCAGACTCCACAGGATAATAGGGCTCAAGCTTTTCCTGTAGAGAAGTTTGAGCCCTTTACCTAATGCTATACTTTGAGGCTGTAAAAATACGTACCAGAACATACTTTTTATGTCAGCATATAAAGTCAAATCAATATTTTCTAGCACTCACTGATTTTGTAGGCATATTAATATTGTCTTTCCATTATCAAGATGAGATACTTAAAAAGCAGTACCCTTAATTTGTCCAGCAAGTTTGATAATCTTGTCATCTGACTTTGTAGAGCTTGAATACAGGGAAGGCAGGGAATAATTTTGCTATGTCTGAGCAGAAGTTAGAAAAGAAGTTTGGGCAGTCCCCTACTTTTATTGCCTCTACCTTACTAGAGGATGGTGGAACACTGAATGGTGCTATCCCTGCATCTCTGCTTAAAGAAGCCATCCATGTCATCAGTTGTGGCTATGAAGATAAAACAGAGTGGGGAAAAGAGGTAGCAACAATTTTTAGATTCTCATTGCTGAAATGTTTTTCTTAATTTAACATTTTCTCCTTGAAAGATATAATTCATACAAACATTTCTCGTGATCTAGGTTGGATGGATCTATGGCTCAGTTGCGGAGGACATATTAACAGGATTTAAAATGCACTGCCATGGGTGGCGATCCATATATTGTGTTCCTGCTAGGCCAGCATTTATGGGATCTGCTCTCATCAATGTTTCCGATCGTCTGAACCAGGTCCTCCGATGGGGCCTTGGATCTATTGAAATATTTTTGAGCAGGCATTGTCCTCTTTGGTATGGATACGGAGGTGGTCTAAAGTGGTTGGAGCGTCTTTCTTACGTAAATGCCACTGTATATCCATGGACCTCGATTCCTCTGGTGGCATATTGTACTCTTCCAGCTGTTTGCCTGCTGACAGGGAATTTCATCATTCCAGAGGTATAAAGCTTCTAACCATAAAATTAGCAAAGGAGAAGATAAATCATGGTGTTTGTGTGCAATGTTTATATATATATTTATATATTTTAAACTTGTTTACATCGTTGTTAAGGCATCCTTGTAATGATGTGAACTTAATCATCTTCAATGGTCTGTACATTTTGCAGCTCAGCAATGTTGCTAGCTTGTGGTTCGTGTCGCTTTTCATTTGTATTTTTGCAACAAGCATCTTGGAAATGAGATGGAGTGGAGTCGGTGTTGATGAATGGTGGAGGAATCAACAATTTTGGGTGATTGGAGGGGTTTCAGCGCATCTATTTGCTGTATTCCAAGGCCTTTTAAAGGTTATAGCTGGTGTTAATACGAACTTCAGTACTATGACTTCCAAGGCAGGGGACGATGGAGAGTTCTCCGAGCTGTATGAATTGAAGTGGACAACTTTGCTCATCCCCCCAACAACACTGCTAATAGTAAACCTGATAGGAGTGACTGCAGGTATCTCAAATGCAATAAATAATGGTTATGATTCATGGGGACCATTGCTTGGTAAGCTTTTTTTTGCCTTCTGGGTTCTTGCTCACCTCTATCCCTTCCTGAAGGGCTTGTTGGGTCGAGGGAATAGGACTCCCACGATTATTATTATCTGGTCAACTTTGCTAGCTTCGGCCTTCTCACTTTTGTGGGTTCATGTGAACCCATTCGTGGCCAAATCAAATGGCCCGCCTTTGGAGGAATGTGGCTTGGACTGTGATTAGCACTACATCTGCTTCCCTACAAGTCCAAATTTCCTAATTGAGGATAGAAAACTATCTTGATTGTAACGAGGTTTTGCAGCTGTAGATTGAAGGTCTGCTGGGCATGTTATCATCCCTTCCATATATCAGTCTTTAACATCGAAATTCAAATAAGACTGTTGAGCATAATGATTTACGGTAGCAGGAGCTCTCCTTGATTCTTTATTAGTTTTACTGACCTATGGAAGAGGAGGTTGTAGTGGATTATCATTATTCACTATGTAAAAGTGGGCTTTGTCAGGTACAGTCTACATGTAAACTACAAGTCAGCCAGTTAATAACATATATATATATATATATTGACACCCTTAATTTGAATGAAATAATTATTATAAATTTTCTTGTATTGAATGATTATTAATTTATTATAGATTTTATTGTATTTTAAATCATAATAACTATAGGTTTTATTATGATAATAATGAGTTTTTTATTCTGTAGATATAAATACTTTTTGCAGTTGTATTTGTAGTTTTTCGAAATATATCTCTCCAAATGTTTTGGCATTATCTCTTCAATTGGATTTTGTTTTATGGTTCCCGTTTTAATTGAAGACAAATGAAAGGCATCAATATTATTATGTTATAATTCATGAGTACAATACTTTCTTATGGTTTTAGATCTTAGATTCTTTAATTTGATTGTAATTTTTTTATATAATGATTATTATTTTATTTTAACTTTTCTTTTTCTTAAATTATATTTTAAAATGAGAATAAGGGCATACGATATAAACAAGTTTGAAACTTTTTTCTATAAATTATTTTTATCTAAAAATTATCTTTATATCAAAATATCAAACACTTAATAATTATATAAATTATCTAGTTATAATTATTAAACAAAACTATTATTCAGATAGATTACAATATCTAATTAGAGATAATGATTGACTTATTCACCCATGTTTAATTAATATATATAATTTTATAATACAAGATTTATTTTATTTAACATAATTTGTATAATTATCTTAATAGGGAATATATTATAATAAATAATAATAATTACAGCCTACTACTAATAATGATGCTCTATGCCGCTTAATACGCGGTTTCTAGTTGGCCTTGACTTTAATGTCAAGCCTGCTCTTTGTCATGGATTCATACATGTTGCTAAAGAATTTGATGTATGTTAGATTATTATTTTAAAATAGATGCATCCTGGAACATGGGTCTAGCCATTCCAGCCACTTAGCCAAGCCGCACCAGACAAAGCTGACATATGCCATAAAGTCACAAATAGTAGCTTTCCAGCCAACCACCTTTCCGGGGCTCCACCACCACGTCCACCGATATTCCTCACTCCAATTATTTTCTCTTTTCTTTTCCTTAGACTTGTGGTTGGTTGACATAACTTAACCATGCAAGTACTCATATATATATATATATATATATATATATATATATATATATATATATATATATATATTTATACATCTACATCAAGGACGTCTACAATGCAACAGGAGCAATACAACAAGCAAACCAGCAGAAAAGAGGAATTGAGAGCTAAGGGAACAAGCTAATTAGCAAGAAAAGAAAATGAGAGGCATACTTAAGAAGCTATTTTGCTGCGGAGCAAAGAGGCTCGCCACAGATCAGGCAGACGTCCCTGAGGGTCATGTACGGGTCTACGTGGGGAAAGACACCCAATGCAAATTCGAATTGGAGGCCAATTTCCTAAACCATCCACTCTTCGAGAGCCTGCTTCGTCTCTCTGAGCAAGAATTTGGTTATTCATACGATGGTGCCCTCAGGTTAGCCTGCGAGACCGATCTGTTCCTCTACCTCGTTCATCTACTCAAGACAAGTAATCCCTCTGCCCATTACATGGATCTCGCGGACCTCATTTCTAAGTTTTATGCTTCCGATGCTACTAATGCTCGCCGATAATACATAATCTTCTTCTTTAAGGATTTTGTTTTTTTTGGGTTTTATCTTTTCGAAAATGATTCTTTTCCCCAGACGAAGTCCTGATTGCCTTGTTGTATATATCGCTTTGGGGTCATTTTTTTCCCCGATGTTCGGCTGATAATGTGAAGGATCCACATCCACCTTGATAAGCAATGAGGCGGGTGCATATTGTAGGATCTGGGAAGATCAATAATGGTTCCAAGAGTTTTGAAAGATTAAAGTTATGTAATCACAATTACTAAAACTCATTTTCTGTTTCTTTTGATCTGTTTTAACATATATTCTATTTGTTTCTTTCGACATTTTTTCTTTCTGTCCTAAAGAGTGAATTTTATTCTTTTAACTTAAAAAGTGGGGAAAAATATTATATTCAAAAGATAAGGTCGTGGGATTAAATTGTTCTAGTTCATGAGAATAATGCCTGGAGGAGAAAGTTGGTGAACTGAGTTGGGTAATTATCAAGTGAGGAACATAATATATATATATATATATATATATATATATATATATATATATGATATTTATGATGAGACAAACGAAGCAACAGTTGTAATGTATTAGAACGCTATCAATCTCGAACTCAGCAAACGTGATTAGGGGGTTTTTCTTTTCTTTTTCTTTTTTCTGTTCCTTTGTGGCCAAAGAACATTTCTTTTTCTTTTTACCTTTATTTTTAATAAAAGGAAATGCCAAAGCCCAAAGGAATTTCTTCAATTCCTTTTATCTGGCCTATAATTAAAAAAAAAAACCTAGTTTAAAATATTGGGTGCATATGTAGAGAGAGAGAGAGAGAGAGAGAGAGAATGGATCTATTTACATTGATTTTAAATTAAATAAGTTTTATACTCTTTAATATCTTTTTATAGGAGTTATATTATGTTCAATATTTTACACATGTCAAATTTCATATGACTTAAAAATATGTAATTAATTATTTGATAATAATAAAATTTCAACGACCAAATATATATTGAAAAAAATAAAATTTTTAATCAATATAATAAGAATATCAAATTAACTTAAAATTGAAACTTTATGTGCTTGCTGGGTATAATTAGCTTGTTAAATCCGATGATCATTTTGTTAGAATATTAATTGTATATGAACCTCAAATTTAATATTAAGCATAGGACAGCTTGAATGTTTACTTTCTTCAACATTGCAGATCCCTATGAAGTATGAGGCTCGCTTAAGAATATTCAAGTTGAAAAAAAAAAAAAAAAACGTCACCCTCAATCACATTAGCTGCACTACACACATGGCAATGGTTTTATTTCAAGCAGTGGCAATTCTGATACTGGGCCATGAAAGAAAATCCAGAAACTTTGGGGAATTCAATATGGGTACATAAATATTTCAACCAGCGTATCATTGACAATACAATTGTCCTGTCACATTCTCTTATACTGCTTTCTTGACATTCACACAATAATTTAAAATGACTAAAATGAGGAAAAAAATTAAATGAAATGAAATGGACCAAGATTTCTAAAATGAATGTGTGAAATGTCAGGCAGATTGAAACCAAGTTTTGCTACCACATAAATAATGGGAAGATACAGACTAACTGAAAATGACAAAAATACCTATATTTCCTTTCCAAAATCAACATACCTATACTTTAGAGTCACCCAGTTCAACACTCTTCACAGGAATGTTTTCAAGTCCCTCTTTCAAAAGCCTAATTTCCTCTTCTGTTAGACTGTTCTTCATCGGGTGTAAGGGCTTGGTGTTTGACTGCTTTTCAACCTCCACAGCCCAACTATAAATTACCATGCCCACGACGGCAAGAATCATTCCCATTATGTTCTTGAAAGTGAGCGCAGAATCAAAGAGCAGCCACCCTAGAGTGAGAACGCATACTGTTTTCATATGCCCCAAAACCTGAAATGAGGTAGCTGAGAATCGTCCAATGCATAGGTACTGACTCACATTGCAGAATACTGCTAGAGAGCATGAAAGAAGTATAAATAACTGCATGGGTCCAAACCAAACACCAAGAATAGTCAGTAAAATATTTCGCACAAATTGCAGCAGGCTGGAGCTTTAGCAAAGAGGAAGTTAGGTTACTCACAATAGCACCAGAGGTCATCTTATAGTTTGTTATAAATTTGCCACTAAGATAGAAATCCACAAATGGACCAAGAATAAGGAGAGAGACGGCTTGAATCGGAGCTGTCTTACTCAGCAACTCAAAAGATCCAATTGAATACTTCTTCTGCAAGGAACCTATCGTCTATTCCAAAGGAAAACAGAAAGAAACCAGAAGTTAAAACTTATTTCACCAGGAAAAAATAAAAGGCTAAATGCTCATATCAAGACTTGAACTTTAACCAAATGTTGAATGTAGGATATGAACTTAGCTCAATTCTGTACTAATACTTTTGCAATTGAGCCAATTAAGGAAACTGGTTAACAGAATCTGTTAAATCTGTTTAGTCCTGATTATGTAGTTAAAAATATATCACATGGAAAATTACATGGGAGTCAAACTAGTCCACATCATTTTTTAATTCTCTGTCTTCTTTTCTTTTTCCAGAATATCCTCTCTCTTTCAGAGTCTCAGCCTCCCTCTGTCTACTCAATACCGCAGCCCTCCTACCGCTCCTATGCTGCTATCAATTGCAGCCTCCTTGGCCTCCTACAGGCCTGTCAACAGCCAACACATCCATCCTGCTCTTCCTCTTCCTCCTTCCGTTTCTTTTTCTCATAGATTACCCTCCATGCTATAAGCATTGTATAATAAGCACTCACAAATAGAGCATACGTTCTTACAATGATATGAGAAAACCATAAAAGGGAAAAGAGAAGGAAGAAAACCATATTATTGCTTTAACTTTAATTTGTTTATTGCCCTTGAATATACATTGGTTTGCACCTTGTTACAACCTAATTAGCCTCAGGCCCAATTCAACACCTAAATTCTATACAGAAGTCACCAGATGTCAGCACAGTGTAGATTAAATTCTACACCAAGACCTACAAAGTGATTTAAAATTGTAGAAGGTGAATTTTGATAAATATGAATATGTAAAACAGGGAGACAAGTTCATCCTGTGACATTTTAGCCATTTGTTGAATACACCTTTAGCATTCGCATTATTTTAGGCCCACCCTAGCAGCCAATAACAGCAGATATGACTAACCAATAATATAATAACAAGAAGCTTGGCCACAATGCTTCAATAAAATTTCTCATGGCCTAATCACATTTGTTTTGCAAGCAACCTAAAATCAAAAAATTCAAGTGGCATCTTCCTGTTTTCTCTGGGTAACTATACAGCTAAAGATCTAGTTCTTGGTACAGAGAATTCCTACTTCCAAGCAACCAGAAATAGAATCACATTATGAAGTCATGGTGAAACTGATTTATTCAAAAAACAGTATGCTGCTTTAAAACAACACCACAGCAGAGAAGGAGAATCAAACAACACATCCAAAACATATGAGATTGGCAACTACCTTCGTGGATTGTTAGCCAAACAATAGAAAAAAAAAAGAGGAAAAGAGTGTAACGACAAGAAATACTCACAATTTGTTGCAAAGATGTAGACAAAACTGCTACACATGCGCATATAAAACCTTTGGCATTAACTTTGACATCGGTCACAGTGCAAACACCCACACCTATAACCACAACCAAAACAGACATTTTAACTTCCCTTGAGTATTGCTTGCTGTGAAGAATCCATTCCATCATACAGACCACTGGAATCATGCTGAGTTTTGAAATCTGTAACACCAGAAAATTGAGATAATTAGCTGACAAGGAGGGAAAAAGAGACGGGGAACGGTGGGGTGTTTGGATTTCATACGCACACAAAAGGTAAAAGATAGGGGTGAAAATATTCAGATAAATGTTCCTTTCAAAAGGCTGAAGAGACTATATATCCTCCATGTATCTTTATACATCCTCTATGTACCCTTACAAATGTCTAGATGCGTTTTAATAAATCAATTAATTATCTTGCCTTTGTTTTAAGAAAAATTGCCATGACCAGGGCTTTACCATGCTTAGGCTAAGGAGACAAAAAGCTACTGAAGATTTTGGACGAGTTGAGAATTTTTAAATCAGCTAAGATTTTTGCAGAAGCAGTACTAGGATTCTAGGCAAAACAAGGGATTCATTTTTCTCGGATAATTCCCATAGCATGCTGTGAATCTCATAGTAGTGAATCTAAAGCTGTAAGAAAATATTAAGGCAGACAAAAAAAGAAATGAATTGAATCGATAGCAAAGCAAATGTAGATGAAAAATACCTGGTAGAAACCGACAGAGTTAAGCATGAGGCTCAAATTCATCCCAGTGATGGACATATTTGCAACGATAGAAAACCACAGAAGTTCCCATAGAGGAACATGCTTCGACGCCGACAAACCAGTTGCGTTTGAAACCAGACCAACCAGCGCCGTCACCGCAAAATGGAACCCCGTTAAGGTCGTCGCTGTAAACAACATTGGGCAACGTCAGTTTTGTCCCTTTTTTAGCTTCTTAGAAAAAGGGGAAGAAAAGGTTTTTAAAGTTGATAGGTCTTAGATCTCGACTGCATAACGTAACAGTAAGCATCGGCACAAAAGCTAACTTATCCACCCACAACAGATCAAAACAGATCCAAATTTAAAATTAGAAGATCCAGAGATGAGAGACATACCAAAGCCGAAAGCATAACCGGAGGAGGACATGAGTTGCTTGTTAGCCATTATAATTCCAACGGAGCTGATGACGTTCATGGCCCAGGCTCCCACATCTGACACAGCCGACGATTTCTTCTCGGGTTGCGACTCCATATCCTTGTATGTTCGTCCTGTTTTACGTTAGCACAACTTCTTCGTTGATAACTATCAAGGGAACTGGCAGGGAAGGGACCAGATCTCAGGCGGAACAATAAAATAATAGCTGGAAGAAAGCAATACAAGGCGGCTTCGGTTGGAAGGGGCACAGGATGTACAACGCGGCCTCGCTTTGAATTTGAATTGATTGCGGACTTCACATTCCCTTTACGACGTATAGCAGTACGCCGGATCTCAAGCGATCAATCAATCAATTAGTCAATTAATAAATCTTCTTTAAATAACAAGCAACGAGAGCAAAAGATCTGAGGAAAAGAGAGAGAAATTGGCGGAGGATGGGCCGGCGAGATGCAAAGAAAGAAAGCAAAGGCGTTCTCGCTCTCTTCAGGGAAAAAAAAAAAAGCTCTATCCCCAATGCCACCTCGCAATTTCCATTCCAAGTCCAATTCCCTTCTCACCCAGTCAAATCTTTTACCCTCTAAGTTCTCCTTGTGGATTTTGCCTTTAGTCAAAACTCCCTTCAGTAGCGACTTTCCTCCTCTTTTCTGCTTTTATGCTCTTCCTAATATTCGGTGTTACCAACCAAGTATCTTTCCTTATTATTACTGTCCCCCCTAAGTCCCTACGGCACCTTTTTACCGGGACCAGCAACGGCTGTTTTTGTACTATAGAAGAACTTTTGTGATTTCTTGGTATAATAACGCTAAGTTTTTTCCCAATAATCGTTAACGCTTTCTGTGTTTACTCCTAACTAAAGGCGTTGTGATTATCTGTTGACAGTCTTACCCAAAAAATCTCATAGAATTACGCTTATTCTACCACAGTAGAATTAGACTCTTATTCTACCACAAATATTATCTGAATCCCGCTGCTGTGTTTCAAAATTCAAATTAGCAATTATTAGTTATCGGAAGAATTTTTATCCTCGAGAGAACACGAAAAGAAATCTTTACTAGTATTCAAGGATTTTCTCAAAAATCGACAGAAGGGTATGCTTAACTACGGCAAAGTAGAGTCGTAGGCACAGGATCCCCTCACCTGTCTTGGAAACTCGAGCGGCTTTTTCTTTATCCATAGCTCGGCAGATTGCCCGCTAATGCCTATATTATAATTGAGTTGGGACACTCCCTACTCACTAGGTGAGTGTTTTGATAAAATATATAGAAATTATGTTTTGAAAAAGAGTGCTTGCATCAAAAGTGGACAAATTGTTTTGGGAAGAAATTCTACGCTATTACTAATATTTATCATTTAATCTTGGCGTCAGCTACAGCATACCATATAATTATTTGCACTACCTTGCATGTATCACAAAGTTTGAGTTTCCAAAATCCCCTCTTTTTCCAAATAAATAGACTTCACAAGAAGGTATACATAATCACTAATTTACATTGGAAAACCAAAACACAACAAATGCAATGCAAAATCAACCCCAAAGAAACAAACATTCAAGTAACTAGGCAGCCAAACGCAGCCAACCTGTTACAATAGAAATAATTATAATTCTACAACCATGTTATCTATATGCATAAAGATCTAATCTGTCATAACACCTGCCCACTCCGGTGGGATGTGCTCTTCATCACTCAAACAGAGGCACGCATTGGCTCTTCATCACTCAAATATAGGCATGCATTGAACCAATGATATGACACTGGAATCCCTCCGCCAGCTGCACCCACAATAGCTATATAATACAAGCATACACCTATAGGGATCAGGCCACTGAATGTCTGCTAGTTCATGGATTTCTCTGTGCACCAGGTGGTGCTGTTGGCCTTGGGAAGTTATACGTGAACTGAGCATCCGCAAAGTTAGGAGCCTCCACATAGGGGCTCTAGAATGTTCAATTGTTTAAAATAGTCAGAGAAAATGAAGATACCAAATAAGAATAGTAACAACATGGGTCAGAAAAGAAAAGTAAGATGTGTGTCTGATTCTCTACTATTCATCTTCACCACTTCCCACCCCTGCCAAATTAAAAAAGGGGCATATTCAGGCTATTTCTAAAAATAAAAAATTTATTGCCACCGCATCTGGAGGTATATATCCAATGTTTGACTGTTTTGAACATAAGAACCCCTACTCTACATTTTATGTATTTCTTTAAGTTTTAGCATCTTCTTCTATCTAAAGGATTTCCGATGTTATGCATTACTTGGCACTGCTAGTTAAAGCTTCTTGGATCAGAAATTTGAGTTTAATATTCAAAGGTTTTGGGATAATAAATCTAAATCATAGATTCTTTCTCCTCTCTCAATCTCCCTGAAAAAAATTCAATTCAAATCTTAAACGTCAGATTAAAGGTCTTCATATGTACTTCCAGAAGAACAATCCCAGATCCCTTAAATGCAACCAAAATTAACCAAACTATAGAAAGAACATTTCTTTGATTGTCTGCCTAAATCCCAGGTAGGTAACAATAAATCTTCAACGGTTATAATGCCATTTAATGAATCCAGAAAAGGACCAATAGCTGTTACATTACATAAATAAAAGAAATAAAAAAGGATATCAGTCAGAAAAATAACCATACCTGTGCTGCAAATGTAGAGCAAGATGAGTCTTCCTGGTTTAAGGACTTCGGGGATGCATTAGGAGAACTGCCGTCATAGCTTGGTTCACTTCCATTCAATGTATATACTGTGCTATGTACTGTATCGGTTAGCACAGATTCACTCTCACTTCCATTGGCTGACTTAGCCCTCTATAATCATACCATAGTATTTTAAAGAAAGTTCAAATGAATTAAAGAAATGATCAGATGATAAAACATCAAGATGAAAAAGAGAAAAAAAAGGAAAGGTGAAAAACACACACCTGGAAGATTTTACCAAGAGTTTTCAACCCTTTTGCTCGTGCTCGAAGCTCTTCCTTCTTGGAATTGTTATCTTGAAGAACCTAAAACAAACATTTGATAGATTACAGTAAACATACAACTAATATCAACCAGTGTTATCTAACAGCATAAAAAAAGGACTAGTGAAACAACCATTTGACAAACACGGGAAAGAGTAGCTTCGATGTCGGCAACGTTAAGCTTCCATAATGAATCGATCATCAGCTTCTTGTGAGATTGCATATACTCTTCAAGCTCCTCCTCAGTGTAGTTTCCTTCTGCACTAAGCTGCTTCTTCATATCTTCTTGCAGCTGAAGCAAAGCAAGTGCGCCTACAACCAGAAGGGTAAAATGATAAAACACAAAAGTTATCCTTAGTAAGAAATCTTAATTGCAAGAAATATTAAAAGCATAATGAATTATCCTCGGTAAGATTTGAATAAAAGGCACAAAGTTTTGAAAGAAAGGCCTACCCTTAATTTGATAACATTAGAAGGCCAAACGAGTTACCAACAAAACATAATTATTGTCTGCTAACCATTGATCTACTAACCTGTTACTGCTGTTACTTGGGATTTAATAAAATGGCCTTTGTTTCGAAACCACTCAGCAATGAATGGTACACCCAAGTATATTGCTTTCTTTCCAAGTTCTTTTGCTGCTTGTCTTACATATATGTAACCAATTGTATTCAACATATCAACACCATAAGCTGTGAAAATATACCACAGAATCTATCACAACCAAAAATCAATTATATAAAATAGAAATCCAACAAAAACACAATAGATAATGAGGAAACAAGACATGCAAAATAGGTAATACCTATACTAAATCAAGATTTGTTGGTATACTTTTACATTCATTTTCGACTCCCAATTTAGAGCTTTTATCCAAGTACGAGTTAATATTAAATTGCACCTCTTTTTTATATATAATATCTTTTCAAATTAGAAATCCATCTGAAATTATCCAAAATAGATTAAATCACCAAATTTTATAGTTACTCTTTGTGGTGAAAAAAAGAAAACCTTTGAATACCAAATGTGAGATTTAACTGATATCAATAAGCAAAACAGCCATTCAAAGAAAAAAGTTCAACTCATCGCAAATCTTAAACACTTCCAAGCATTAAGAAGGGTGCATTTTTAAGACACATTGCTGTTTTATTTTATTTTCAATTTGGTATTCATAACTGCCCACTTTGCTAATTTAGGCAATATTTTAGAAGGTCAGATCATATGAGTGCTGGAAAATTTTAAAAAAAGTTTACTAGAAGTATGTCCAAAAAGAAGAAAAATTTTTACTTTTCTCTGACCCTCACACAATATTACCTGCATTAGAGAGCCTGGAAACTTCAGCTTTCGCATGATTAACAAACTCCTCTTTGTTTCCTTGCACATATTGATTTAGTCGATCTATCAATATTTCAGCAAGCTTTTCCTCTCTTTCCTTTTGAACAATCTGTAGCCAGAAACGTTTTACATAAAAAAAAAAAAATTATCATATTTTTGGTAAGTTCACAGCATGCAAACAACAAGAAATACTGATAAATTCTATAAAAAGATTTTTTTTTCTTTTTATTTTGCATTGATGGAAAAATGTTCAGAATGTCTTTTATAAGAAAAGAGTGATGAGGACAAAGGGTTATCAATAGATGAAACAGAGTCAAGTTTCATGAAGTAACATTTACATAGAAAAAGAAAGATAATCATCAAACCAACAATCCATCATAAAACTGAGAATTAAATCATTTCTTATACTGCCAATACATGCATTACCTTATATATGTCGACATTAAATAGAATATTACAGATGATATCAACTTTAACCCTCACCTGTTTTTATTTTTCTTTTCTTTGAGAAAACCAAGTAAGATGGTAAAGAACAAAAAGATGGAAGCTAGTGTATGATCACAGTGACTTCTCGTAAATTCAGTAGCATTTGACTTGCAATCGAAACAAGAAAACTGATTTTATTATGAAAATATCAATTCCATATTCCAAGAATTCTTCAACAAAAAATATGGGCTCAAGCCTTAATCAGGCTTGAGCTAGGTTTTCTTGACCATTGACAATTAGACTATTGAACTTAGTCGGAGGGCCTGTGTAAAAATCACCTGCAAATAGATGTATAGAAGGGTCATATGTACACAGCCTTATGATTGAACCTAGTTGATTATGAAAAATATCTTTTTCATTTGAAAAATTGATAAAGAAGAAGGAAAAGTGGAACAACATGTGATCCCTTGAAGGCATGTTTGTGTTATCATAAAATGAATTTGGCAACACCCCCAGGCCCATATGTAACAAAACATATTAGAAGGGTGTAAGTGTCGCCCTGAAAACATCAGGGTGGTCATTGATAATTCATAAAGTCAAAGCTGGTTCACCCCTATCTACAATATTGCAGTATCTGTGTCCTACAATCAATGATTTCTTAAATTAGCAGTGTTGCCATACATGGTACACACCTTTGTGACCCCTAAACACCAGTCATCCAGCTACCTCCACCTAAGTAAATATTCTGTTATTAGTTTGATATTTCCAGAAACTCTGTATGTTATTACTAGCCACGTATTTGTCCTCAATATTCACAACCAATTAAATTTTTCTCGTCCATTAGATCTGAACCCTTTTCCCTATAATACAATGCCTGGTTGCCCAAGATTTCCATGCCTAATCCAGGTCAAACTTACTATGCGGTTGTTTCTAAAAACTGATTTACAGCAGAGAAATCAACCACAAACCTCAGTTCAAACAATAAGAGAATTACAAGAAAGGCAAAAAACTCACTGTTTATTAAATTACGACTTTCTTTGCCCTATTTCTTTCATCAATTACTCACCCTATCACAATTGAAATTCTAGTAAAAGTCTCTATCATCTACAACATAAATAAGAATTTTTACCCTCATTTTCTCCTGCAACTTTTTAGCATCAAACTGCTCCCCTTCTGTGAAAATGTCTAGTGAGGCCATTGATGCCATAGCAAGCTGTCCTATATATTCTTCAAAAAGCTCACTACCAAAAAGCATTGCAAATACTGCTGCGGGATCAATAATTGCTTCACTGCAAGCAAACAAAACCATCAAATAAATTGCATGAAAAGAATATTACATTTCTTTCAATTTTTTTAGACAGCCTATGAACCTTGAGATTCATGTATTTATAGAACAAGAAACTAACGTTGAGATTCCTGATTTTCCATAAGCATCATACGCTTGTCGTTGTGCCGGATCACTTAAAACTTGGTAAGCCTCTCCCAACACCTGAGTAACACTTGGAAAATGAGAATTGTCAAGAATATTGAACACAGTGAAGGCAAATACTAAAACAATTAGCACCTAACACATATAGTATTAAAAAAGCTGCCCATATAACTATACATTTTATATTTAAAAAAAAAAACTATACATTTAAACATTTTCTTCTTTTCCTTTTGGATCTTACTGTGTATCTGCCCATATGGTCTAAACAAAAACACCCCAAGATTCAGATAACGGACCACGATCCTCTACCCAAACAATTTTCAAGTGTTTTAATAACAATAGCACACAAAAATTACAAAGCAACAACTTATGAAGGAGGCACTTGACACATAAGGGTAAGAAATGGCAAAGAGATTAATAGTATTCATGTTACATCCCATGGCATTCCTCGTGGCAGTTTTCATTTTGCAATCAGAGTTCTGCACTGAGAGACATTGTAGAAAGCAAGGGATATAAACTTTACCAATGTTAAACTACAAAGAAACTGATCTAATACGCCAATCTGCATCTGGCAATGCTAAAGTTAGGTCAGTTTATGGTGCTAAAACATTATTGCATGTAAGATACAGATTATAATAATTGGAATTACTTATAACATACCAGAAACCTCAAGCACTTAATTTAACTATCATTTTTTTGGTGCTGTAAAATGTAAGAAACCTCAAGCACTTAATTTAACTATCATTTTTTCGGTGCTGTAAAATGTAATACTTGCCTGAAAATTTTGTGCTGCGAGAGGATCATTTGGGTTTTTATCTGGGTGAACCTGCCGTGCCTGCAGACAACAAACAAAGTGAAGGTTTTATTAGAAAAAAGTTGAATACTTAAGAATCCGAAGAAAACTACAGGAGAGCTGCAACTGATAGTTGGAGGACGAGGAAGAATTAGGACATACATATGTTTTCTGTATAAGAAAAAACAATCGAAAATAAAAGGGGAAAAATTATTAGGACTGAATAAATCTAATAAAAACACAATAATTTGAATTGTTTCGGCTTTGCATAAGTAAAAGTAGCCTCTGAATCTACTATCAAATGTTTTCTGTTTAAGAAAAAACAATCGATAATAAAAAAGGGGAAAATTATTAGGACAGAATAAATCTAATAAAAACACAATAATTTGAATTGTTTCAACTTTGCAAAAGTAGCCTCTGATTCTACAGTCAAATATAATTTTTATACGGATCTACCAACATTAATCGTCTGCCCTCAACCTTGATGGATGATGTAAAATCAGAGTATAATAATGGAAAAGAGAGATAATCACCTTGATGTAATACGCTTTCTTGATTTCGGCCTCTGTAGCAGAAGGGCTGACCCCTAAAACATCGTAATATTCCGTCTCCTTCGCCATTCCCGATCGATGACTTGCAGTATTTTCTTATTTTCTTTATTTATAATTACAATAAAAATGCGAAATTCCTCCAAGCTTTTTATCGAGCAAGTAGACTACCCGAAAAAAAAAAAAAAAAAGATAGAAATCAAGGTAAAATGTGCATAGGTTGGAAAGAACATGTATGATGATAAAAATTCTTTAAAGCTGATATTCCAATGAAACTCGCGTATTCGGCATAACCCCACGCGCAGACCTCTGATTCCTTAGCGTTGACTATCGCTTGCCTGCCGCGTAGTAATAAGAAAAAATGCACCCATGCTTTCCTAGTTTTGTAAATCACACTTACTAATTTTCTGGTTTAAATACAAATTAAGCTTTTATATTTAATAATATTTTTATATGAAACAGTTAAATATTTTTTTAATTGAACAATAAATTATATATCAATTAATGAATTAAATATTTAAATGTATATAAAATAATTAAATATAATTTTCCTTTAGAGAAGATATAAAGTCTAAGTCGATTTTAAGTTACATTTTAACATCTTAAATGAAAATTTTTTTTATAAAATCCTCTTATTCAGGTAAGTTTAATCTTTCTTTTAAATTAAGAAGCTAACAAATCAAATTAAAAGACAAAGTCCAAAACTCGCTAACACATTAACAAAGATTAAGTTAATTGTAACCAAATAAAATCACTTTAGACAATCACACTTGAATAACATAACATAAGCATATCACAAAAGTATGAACTCTTGCTGTTCTAAATCAAAAGACATCACTCAAGTCTTAGGCAACCATGGATTGAAAGTAATGTCTAAATCCTCTCCAATTGCGCATGTAGAATGAGAAAATTGTTATTACAAATGTCACAAATCTCAATTAGTAAATTGAAGAATTCTTTTTTAAAACAAATCATGTTCCGTCACATGGACTTGAAGATATAATTTAAAATAATCATATAATTAATTCATTGATTAATTATTTTAAACCATATAATTTGATTAATTAAAATTTATTTATATATTATATATTTATCTTTTGAGATAATTTAGAGATAATATTTAAATTAAATTTATTAAAATTTATGTAATATATTCTTAAATAAATTAAAATAATTTAAAATAATACATAAATTTAATCAAAGTCGGGTATTTTAATACACTATGCCAAAAAATAAACATAAAGGTTAAACACCACTGGGCCAACAGCCTTACAAGCTCGCAACAAAAGTAACCTATTTACATGACCTCCAATCAGGCCTGAACAAAACCAGACGCCCCATCCAAGTCCCAACACACTCCGGCTCAAACATAGGCCTGTAAAAAGCAACAACCCCTGACCCAACGCCCACAAACACTCAATGAGCAGATCATCTACACTGACCCACATGGATCTTACAAGCAAACCAAGCACAGATCAACCCCACACTTATGCATGAACACCTTGATGTTTTTCCATTGAAATAAGTGCTTATGCCCTTCCCTTCTTTGAATCCCATATTTAACTGCAATAAACAGAAGTTCTAACATTAATTACAAGGGTTTTAGACCATAAAATAACAGCAATGTTGAAAGATTACAAAATAATAAAACCAGACAGCAAGCGCTTTTCTCCCAAGGACTTCCACAAAAAATGTTTCAAGTTGTAATAAGTATATTACCATTTGATACCATCAATAATATCTACCCATTTTTTGTTGTCCTAATATTTTAACTTATATCCAAATTATAACTTATCTAAATGACTTAAACTAAATAATTAAATGAATAAATTCATTCAAAATTAGCAACTCATTTCCTTAACAATAAATGACTTAATCTACATCTTTTTGCTAGGCTTCTTTCGTTAGTCTTCACTCTTCAGCTTTTATGAAACTACTAGACTATTATCCGTACGTTGCATGCAGACTTTTTTTTTTTATATCTTTCACATAGTCAAACGAGGAAGTCCCTTTAGGTTTTTTTTTTATATATATTAAATTATAACTCATGCGTTGCAAACGAATCTCTTTTTAATTGTTTTATTTTATTTTATTTTGTTTTTTTTAACCCTTCACGTGATTAAAAGAAAAAGTCCCCTTTAAGGCTTCCTTTTACTTATGTTATAGATTATAAATAGCGTGTCAGACTTAACGAAAACCAGAAAGTTTTCAATGACCTATGATGCTATTCCGGGAGTTTAGCAAACCAGCTCTTGTCCTCGTGGGGCAGGTACCAGAGACTGCTTTGAGTCTACCCCTTACCGCCCTCATGTAGGTACTAGCTAGGGTGGTATATTTGATATTTGGAATGGAAAAAAAGACACAGCTTCTACATTTCGACCACAAAATCAGCTCGAATCCACATTGAAGCTTATTACCTCGCCGTATGGGAAACGTTAACCAGAGAATGAGCCCTAGATTATGGTTTTCCACAGGTCCCTGATGCTGGAATATTAATTTGATTGACGAAGTCCTTTTAACTTTTTTCCTGCGGAATTTGATGCTATGTTACAAGTAGTGGTCCAATTTATCAGGGTAGATGGCCATTTAAAGAATTGACTATCCTGGCTTTGAGTGTCTCAAGTCTAAAATAAAGTTCAAGTCCAACAGATATTTTTGCAGAGACTCCAATCAAGAAAACTTCATGAATTGAGCTTAGTCAATCGTCCCCCGTTGTTTTTTGTAAGCACAGACACATGAACCAAAAACGCAGAGATCGGAAGGGCAACGATTTTATCTGTGCGAGTTGCTGGTCCAATTCTGTTTGCGGGGACCCTGCTGATTTTTCTAATATGCTGAACCTATTGTTGGTTCCTTCTTTGGATGAGGATCTACCTGCTTGTGTGGACCTTTTTGCATCTATTTTCTGACTTGTGACTGTCTTGCTTTGTCTTTCTAGCTGCATGGTCATGGTTCCGGTTGTGCTGCATGTCTGCATGGACTTTATCCGTACGGGTTGATGGTCAATGAAACATCTGCAATGACATAACAAAAAAAAAAAAAAAGAAACCTAACATAATTTAAACTGGTATTACCAGATTTTATTTCATATCAGATATATAAAGGTATTGCTAATAGTTTTGTCTAACCTTATCATTTTTTATTCAACTTTTGACTTTTATTTATGTATAATTATCTATGTTTTCCTTCCTCTCTTGTTAACAAAAATTAAATAAGAAAAGTAAAGAAAAAGCCACAAAGAGGCTCAATTGATCACTTTATCTCTTCTGATTGTACAATTGGAATTTGCACTTTGAATGGTTTGGTTACTATAAAATCTTCTTTTTGCATAGTTTAGGCCAATCCAAAGTATATATTATAATACTCCATCCTTTTTGTCTTTTTCTGTATTTGAAAACAAAATCCAGTACCAGTATGCGTTCTAATTGAGTGGGCCCAGCCCATCAATTTGGGACCAATTAATTAATTCCTTGAAGTGAATTTGTTTGTTTCCCAGAAAGGCATTATATTTGTAATTTTTTTTATTATAGTTTTATAGTTATTTAATCACTATATAACGTAAGATTTCATATAAAATTTTGATAAATTTTACATAATCTATTATTATATTTAATTAATTAATTAATTATAATGCAATAATTGTGAAAAGCAAGACTTCCTCCTAAAGTATTACCTGATCTATTGTTGGGTAGAAAACTTTTGCCGAGAGAATCTTCTTATGATCTTGATAATTACTGTTCATGAAAGAAAAATCTAGAAATCAAAATCAAACATGTCGATAAATCCAACAACATGATGTCCAAAGAAGGTACTATTCAAGTTTCACCAAATAGACAAGTCATTGAAAGAATCAAATATTAGTTAGTTTAAGGAAGAATTCCTTTCTTGAATACATAAAGCATACATACTCAAATTTCTATGCTAGCCGCCCGCTTCCTGGAAGGAACTATTCGAGTAAACAATAATTAAGGCGCATTGTAGCTGTTGGTATGTTCAGAGAGAAGAACGGAGAACAATGATGACTTGTTGAATGAAGTGGAATACGACGATGGATCCCCTGCTGATTGAAAAATCGACAGCCATTTACAATTGAGGGATCTGTACTTGGCAGAAGAAAGAAATATATAAGTAGACAAAATCATGGATGAGACATGTCGGGTTAATGCGCTATCAACTCTAAAGCCATATTTAAATATATGTCATCTTCTTTATGGGAAGAGGATATTGACTTAGCAAATGAATCAACCCTGATATTAAAAGAAGATCATGTTGGCATTTGTATTATTTTGATCATGTTCTTTTTAAACAAATTGACTTAATTAATTTCGATTTTTTTGATACTGATGTTCTTGTATTCTATACAATTTTCTTAACTAAATTATAAACTTCAATTAAAATACAACTCAGTGGCCTAAAGAAAATTATAATACAATCTACCGATTGGTTACACAGCAGGTGAATACATTAACCTATGCACAACAACTCTTTCCTAGGTCACACCCTAGCTAGAGGGCGTGCAAGCCCTCTTTGAGAGTGTCCATGGCGGTAGAGAGAACGGACGTTACTCCTACTAGAGATTAACATTAACCGACATTACTCCCGATAATGGAGCCAATAAAGGAAAAAAGAAAGAAGTTGAGATAATTTATTTGTAGACCTAAAAGAGATTTATGATTTTGTTACCCACTGATTTGTTTAGCAAGAGATAATCCCTTGGTAGTTCAATGGCTTTCGTGACGAAGGAGCATCTCAACTACTTCACCCATGGTCGGTCTTACGTCTTTATCTTCCTGAACACATTGCAGCGCTACGGTAACCAGAATTAGCATCTCAGTCTCACAATATATCTCCTCCAGCGTGGGATCTATTATCTCATGCTTCCAAGCGTCAGTCTCTTGGGCTCTTGCCATGAGCTCTCTCACCCATGAAACTAAAGTTCTTTGCGCTTTTGAATTTTCATCATCGGTCACATGGGTTCGCATTGCGGGGCTTCTTCCAGTCACCAACTCCAATAGAACGATCCCATAGCTATAGACATCAACTTTGGAGGTGATGGGCAGATTGAACACCCACTCAGGTGCCATGTAGCCTCTGGTTCCTCGGATTTTTGAGACTTTTGAGTACTTAACGTCGCCTCTGTTTAACAGCCAAGACAGGCCAAAATCTGACACTTTAGGCTGGTATTTAGAGTCTATGAGAATGTTTTGAGGCTTTATGTCGCAATGGAGAACCCACTCCAAACATTCTTCGTGTAAATAAGCTAGGCCTCTTGCGGTTCCCACAGCAATCTCAAATCTCTTTTTCCAATCAAGTGTTTTAGAGGAGAGGTTTTCTGCCAATGATCCATGTTCCATGTACTCATACACCAAAAGCCTAAGCTTTCCCTCAGCACAATAGCCCCACATCTCTATTAAGTTCATGTGATTAAGCTTTCCAATGGTGTTTACTTCTGCTAGGAATTCAGCTTCTCCTTGGTTAGCGTCAATGAGCCTCTTGATTGCTGCAACTCGACCATCGGATAGTGTGGCTTTGTACACGATTCCTCCTGCACCTCTTCCAATCTCTTCTGAGAAACTATTTGTCGCCTTTTTAAGCTCAGCATAGCTGAATTTTCTGAAGCCAGTTGTAGCGAGATGGTAGCCTGCCACTGGGCTTGAATTGTCATGGGTTCTAATCAAGAAACACCATACGAAGAAAATGGTAAGAAACTCGAGTCCTCCGACTGCACAGGCCGACCAAAGGGCAAATTTTAATGACTCATTTTCGCGCCTTTTGGAATATTTTCGTTCCAGCGTCTGAGACTCGTTGGAGCATTCTAACTCGGAATCTTGAACAATGTTGCTGTAAAAGGGGACAGTAGCCTTGGGCACTTTCACGTAGAAATCAGCATTGAAATTTGGTGGGCGATGTCCATTCAACAATTGCGTCTTGGGATAACAATATGTACCATCTGGTTGATGGGCTTTAATAAATCTGAATTGGAAACCTTTGCAATCGCACAGCTGCGAGCATATTTTCTTGCAATCCTCTAAGGTGACATTAGGATACATGTTGTAATCATAACCATAGAATTCAACATGGCGGAGCTTCAGGAAACCAATCTCAGTTTGGTTACAAGAAAGATGATATACTGGCTTACAGCCAAGAGACCAATCAGTACGATTGGTCATCTTATAACCTGGAAGGCAAGAGCATTTCCTGCCAAAATTAGGAATATAAATGCATATGCTGTTTGGTCCACAACATCCATGAACCATGCATGGTTGAGGGAAGGCTTGCCATGAAACAACCCAAGTTTCTCCATCCTGGTTTAGACTATACAGTCGAATATTGCCATCAAAATCCATCTTCAACATTCTTGGAATCTTTGAGCCATAATCAGCTGACAAGAAGGTAAAATTGTCAGTTGAACTAAAATTGCCCATAGAATCCAGAACTGCAATTTTGCTATTATTGAACGTGGATCTGCCAGCTTCCCATCTCAAAAGCCATGGGCTTGGCCAGTAAACGCTTGAAAACTCAAGACCATCGTACACAAGGCAGAGGACATTATCAGGGTCGAAGTAAAGCTGAAAAAAACCCGAGGAGTAGTTTCCCTGGCTTCTTGATGAGATGAGCTTTGTGTACTCATTGAATGGTTGAAGAGGAAGCAGAGTATCCGTGGGTGAATCGTAGCTTTGCCACAAAATATTGCCTTCCAAGTTCCGCAAGACGAGATTGCCGCCATCTTCCAGTTTTAAATGGGTAGGGGACTGCGAGACGGTTTTCGTTTCCCAAACAGGGATACGACCCGCATCTTTTAAAACAAGATTACCTGATTTCAGTAGACAGAGCTTTGAGTATCTACCATTGACTGGTTGGTCCCGATTTGCCATCCAAACTATGGTGCAACTGTTAGCACTGCAAGATGGTTTGTTGAACCAAATCGCAAAGGAATAAGCATTCTGGCCAACGGGGTGGAACCCAGCACTAAAAGTGCCATTAGGTGAAGTCAAGACATCACCTGCAGTCTCCACCGACAGAGATGAGCCTACCCATAGACCATCAGAGGATGAAGATGAAAGTGGACAATATAAAGCCAAAGAGAAAACGAGTAGGATCAATGGTGTGGCCATGAACTTAGTGACGATTGAAGGCAGGGAAAGGCTTGGAAACTAAGAAGGCAGAGAAATGTGTGCAGATTTCATGTGAGTGAATGTAAACGGAGAGACTAGAGAGTGAAGAGCTCTATTCCAGGGCGGCTGACAGGAAACGGACTTACCCACCCAGAGCAATTTAAATTCAATTTGTTAGCGTGGCAAGCGATTTGACGGGAAAATTGGTTCTGCTATCTGATTTGTCAAAAGGGTTTCCTAGGATGAAATTGTAGAAGACATGACTGCCTTGTGTCATCAAATTCCTATGAAAATAGCCCAATACGTACTTCTACTCTGAATTTCTATATTCAGAATTATATTAAAGCTTAACTTACTGTTCATTTTGTGAAGGCCGACACCAGAAGACAAAAGCCATTGACTCTTAAGAAAACCATTTATGAGAAAAGAGAGGAAAAGTGGTCATGATACAACCACCGACACTCAGACCGTCTGAATGCATCCTCGTTTAGGGACCATCAATTAAACACAACAATATTTTATTAATTTATTAACATCAAGTGATCCACAGAGAGAAAATGGTGCAAATTCAATAAACCAGGCTGCTTATTAATGTAAATTTCTAGCATTGTCAGAGATAGTAGGTGGTGCTCCGCAACAATAACAAATACTTATAATTCAATAGGAGTTACAAGCTACCATAGTATTCTAGTACTTAATATTGATAGGTTGGTTACACTTGCTAAAACGTCTATTTTATGCACGGATTTACATGCTTGGAGACTTTAACGATTTGACTGATGGATTTTCTCTTTTCTAATACACAAATATTAGTGCAGGCAAAGTTAAAAAGAATCAGTTTCAACATAACGAAAAATATTGAAAGAAATTTTCAGTAGGAATTGAAAAACTTTATAATAATACATCTTTTTTTTTCTCTTATGAAAAATCAAGCAATTGATTGTGCGGAGTTTAATTGATAATAAGTGTAGTTTAGTATTCCGTGTGCTCTTACACATGGCATGCTTTTTATTGGCTCACAAACACATTATTAGTCGCGATTATGGGGTAATTTAATGTATAATTTCGATATCATTTGCAAAATTAATAAGTTGAATCAGTGCATGTATACAATATATAGAATATAGTTACTTACTGATATAGATACATGCAGCATATAAAAAACACATTTATTAACGTCTGCTAACTTACAATTTTCATAAGGAAGATTTAAAATTATAGTATGTGTTTTGCAATCTTACCTCTTCAAAGGAGTCCAAGACTTGCATTGCATGTATTCAATTACTGAATTAAATGTTTCTATTTTAATATTATGTATCTTTTTAATTTTTAGAATAAAGATATTTAAAGAGAAAAATGCTTGGAGATCAAGGAGAAAACGATTAATTAGAAGCAAGGGAAGCTTGAAATAAAAAAAGAGAAAAGGGTAAAAGATGTGGAGTTCATATGTATGGTATAAAGTCCATGTCAGTGTAATTTTTTTAAATAAAGACCAAGTTCATACCATAAATACAACACAGCATTCCACAGTATATATAGAGTATTTTGATAAGGCGTAAACCTAGCACCCTTCAATTTGTTCTTACATTTAATCTATTTTCTACAAAGTAATCTGAATAGAAAATATAATACGGTCAATTATGACTATCGTCCCCACGCCTTTGAAAATTTATATCTGCAATTTAAATCCAAGCAAAGTAAAGGAAAAAAAAAAAGAAATATCAAGAATGGCAACGGTACTGCATCTGATCCCAAAATATGTTGGAGATGGAATATTCAGCTAAGGCGTAACCCATTTAATTGGGAACTTAGTCAGTGGAGCAATTTCTTGGATGTCATCAAATCAATCCAGCGCCATCATTCTGCTCCTGATAAAGCCATTTGGAAGAAATCGACTAGTGGTACTTACACGCCTTCATCATTTGTCATCCATTGCCAGTCGAACATCTGGGCTTCCCAACCCCATTGGAGGCAGCTTTGGAAGGGACATGCCCCTCCAAAAATCGAAGTCTTCACATGGCAAGTCCTCCTCGGAAAAGTCGCTGTCAAGCATGAACTCTTCAAAAGGGGTTTGATTGATATTAATACTTCCTTTTGCACTCTTTGCAATGCTGAACTTGAGACCTCTTCTCATCTTTTCTTCACTTGCTCGGTTGCCTGGAACATCTGGATGCATAATTGCAGCCTCTGGGGACTTAGCTGGGTTCACCCAGGTGATGCCACTAGTTTCTTTGTTTCTTGGCAGAACAATAAACCACCCTACGGTTCTCCTGAAATATGGCACATGCTTTTCTTCTCTACCTTATGGTCAATTTGGCTTTGTAGAAATGAAATCCTCTTCCAAGGTAAACACCTTGATGTGAATCAGTTGCAAGACATTATCCTTGTCAGGTTAGCCCATTGGTGTAAGGGCAAATGGCCACCTAACCACATTCCAGCTTCTCACTTCCTTTTTGAACCTAGTAGAATCTGCATCAATAGTAGGAAATGCAAAACAAAAGTCGTCTGCAATTGGATGAGACCACCAACAGGTTCTTTTAAGCTGAATGTCGATGGTTCAGCCCTTGGGAAACCAGGGCCTGCAGGTATTAGGGGTGCCATTAGAGATCATGAAAGTTTCATTAAAGGGGTTTTTTCTACTCCCATTGGCATGGAGGACTCCAACTACGCTGAGTTTCTTGCTATCAAAGAGGGTCTCTCCTTCTTCTTTTCTTCACCTTGGGCCTCTAGCACTCTTCATGTTGAAAGTGACTCCAAAAATGCCATCACTTGGGCATCTGACCATAACTCGGTTCCGTGGCGCATGAAGCTTTTATCCAACAGTATTGAAGCGTTCAAAACAAGCTTCAAGGATCTTACTTTCACTCACATTAACAGAGAAGCAAACGCTTTGGCTGACGGGCTTGCAAAAGCTGGGGCTATCAGGTTCAATTGTTTTTCGAGTTTGTTCTAATCCTTTGATATGTTCTGGAAAATGAAGATGCTTTGTCTCTTTTCTGTTCACTTTGTTGGATTCGTGATTACCTAGGTTTAGTTTGAAATTTTTCTCTTTTTCTGTTGTGGCTTTCCTGTAAGTCATTCTTTTGAATTGTTCTTGGCAGTTTCTTTGCATTGCCTTTTCTGGCTTTGTTTTTATGATCACTTGCCATTCAAAAAAAAAAATGTTATATATCTGCTAATACGCTTATGATTTTAGCGAAGAATATGCTTCATTTTTTTGGTTGTTGAATGTTGATATCTATTTTCCATGGGAGCTATATAAATTGAAGCATTTTTAAAGAGAGAAAAGAAAATGAATACCAGTATTTATGACATAGGTACATAGAAAATCAGTTCGGACTAGAAATTGAACCCAGAAAAGACAAAACCAGTAAAAAGGAAAGGAAAGACCCATTTTGTGAAGCCTATGGGCGGTTCAGTTTGCTTCCTTAGTTGTGACTATCGTGACCCATCACCAGACAATTTCAGATCAGCCGTTAAAATGGAAAACAAAACATTGCTTACTGTTACTAGACTATGGCATGTGTGTTACACGCGAGCCTCTTTTTATTTGCTTTTTTCTTTCTCTTTTTTTTTCTTTTTTCTTATACTTTCCACGTGGCTAGAAGAAGTAGCCCATTTGAAGTTTCTTTTTAAGTATGTTATTAGATTATGACCCGTGCGATTGCACACGATCCCTTTTTATTTGTTTTTTTTCTCTTTTTCTATTTTTTTTTTCTATATTTTTCACGTGTTTAGAAGAGGAGCTTCCTTTTAAGTATGTTATAGATAGATTCTTGGAATTGTTAGAACACAACATTGCAAAATGGAGAATAATAGAATGGCTTCCAGATGTTTATTAGTAATTATTGCTTTTAAGATTTTATTTTTTTATTGTTAGTGTACGAAAGAGTTATAAATGATAAATTATGAAAATATAATGAAATTTGTAATTGGTTGTATTTTTAATTAATTAAATAAATTTTTCGAATATTTGAGATGTATAACAAAATTATCAAATTTGTATAGATTTTTCAGTAGTCAAATAGTATAGAAAAAGTTTGAAGAAACATTAGAGAAAAAGGATATGGATGTTGTTTTCTTATCCTTCTGAACCAAAAGAGTCCTAATATAAAAACAATTAAATATCTATTTTCTATGGCTGTCCCCGTCCAAACATATATTTGTGTATTTGTAGAGGCAAATCTCTCGACACAATTAATAATTACTTAACAATTATTTAATTAAAAAATTTAATTTAAAATTTTTTTACATAAAATATTGAAAAACGACCTATTTACATCCATATACAAGGAACTCTGAATTTATCATTCTCCAAGAGAGGAATAAGGTCCAAAAGAGGAGTATATAGCACTCTCGTTCCAAGTTTACAATCTTGAACTAAATTCTTGAGAAAATCAACACATTGATTGCATTCTCTGAGGATACAACGGATTTTTTTAACCCACCCTTTCTAAGTCAAAGAAATAGAACCTTGAATGAGAGTAGAGTATGGATGAGAAGCTTCCACTCCTGTCTTCAAGAAATGCACAATCAAAGTAATATCAAGTTAAATAACAATTTGATTTAGATCCATGGATTTGGCCAAAAAACCTACCCTAATGCCCCAAAGCTCTGCCATCAAACTATCCGTTACACCAATGCTGGATATGTATCTACCAAGCCATTCTCTTTCACTATTACGTATGAATCTACTTGCAGAAGCACATTCCCAACTAGACTTGACAACCCCATCTGTATTAATAATAGAGTAACTCATGTCTAGTGGTTGCCACTTAACCCACCGAGTTACATAAGTAGCGAGACTTTTCTTTTTCAAAGCTCTGCCAACCTCTTTGGCTATCATTCTTGCACCACTCCGTATTTAAACTTGAGGAGTCGAGTCTAACAACATGCTGAAAAATGCAACTATTTTAACTCTTTCAAATGGAAATAATTTATTATTTAATCAATTACAATTATACCAAGCGTCGAGTGTTCTTATTAAATAATAATATATTAATTTAATTAAATTACAGTATCAATCAAAATTTAAAAAGTCTAATCATGGTTCACTTTACGCCTTAACCCATTTTAATCCAATTACTAAAAATTCATACTTCTCTTTATTTTAAAAAACAGCCTTTTATTTGTTTATTCTAATGTAATTTACACTTATTATTGATAAAAATATCTAATAAAAATTACGGAGAAAGATAAATAAAAATCTAAGACAATGATTTATTTATTTAAGTTATACGTATGGAATCAACAACTTGTTAACAGAGAAATAAAGACTATAATAGCAATAAGTTCCTGCATTTGAAGAAAAGAACTTGACGTTCGAACATGCAGAATCGGAAAATTACACTAACTGAATGCTGAAAATAGGTGTAGCAGCTTCAATTATTCCTGGATTACCGCTAATGGTTATGGGCACTAAACTAATGCAAGGATTTGCAAATAAAGTGCTGCTAGTTTTCATTTTCTCTGTGATGAAGAAGCCTCTCGACCACTTGACTCATGGTGGGCCTTGCATCTCTGTCTTCCTGGACGCAATGAAGAGCCACTTCAACCAGAGTTTCCATCTTTTGATCGTCATAATTGCCTTCCAACATGGGGTCTACTATTTCTGTTATCCACGATTCCATTGAATTTGATTCTTTCTTCTTTTCCTTGACCCAATTTACTGACCTGTATTCCATCTCCCTTTCAGCAATACTATGTACGAACTGGATCCCTTTTGTTGGGCTCAATCCCGTCACCATTTCCAACACAACGATGCCGTAGCTGTAAACATCTACTTTGGATGTAATGGGACGGTTGAAAACCCACTCCGGAGCCATGTATCCTCGAGTTCCTCTAATCTTTGAGAAGCTAGAATTGTAAAGCTTACCTCTGTCAAGGAGCTTAGATAGGCCGAAATCCGACACCTTGGGTTGGTAGCCGGAGTCCAGAAGTATGTTTGGGGGCTTTACATCACAATGCAAGACCCACTCCAAGCACTCATCATGTAGGTAAGCTAGGCCTTTTGCAGTGCCCAAGGCGATAGCATACCTCTTTTGCCAGTCAAGTTCATGGGAAGAGAGGTTTTCTGCTAAGGATCCATGCTCCATGTACTCATAAACTAGGAGCCTGTGCTTTTTCTCTGCGCAAAATCCCCACATTTCAATCAAGTTCATGTGATTAAGCTTCCCGATGGTGTTTACTTCTGCAAGGAACTCAGCTTCTCCTTGATTTGCTTCATTCAGTCGCTTGACTGCAGCAACTCTACCATCAGGTAGCATGCCTTTGTACACAGTACCTACCCCTCCTCTTCCAATTTCTTCATTGAAGTTTTGCGTTGCCTCTTTTAGCTCGTCATATGTGAATCTCTTGAACCCAGCTGCTGCGAGAAGGTAGCCTTGTTGAGCTACAATATTCTTCTCTTGACTGGCACTAGTTAACCACCAAACCAAAATGATGGAAATAATCTCAACTCCTCCCAATGCACTTGCAAACCAGAGCATAAACTTCACTATCCCATTTTCTAGGCTCTTAGCATAACTTCTTTCCAGCATAATAGTATCATTTCTGGGGCAATCTAAACTGATTGCCTTGAAAGGCTTTTTGTTGTTGTACGAGATATATGCTTTGGGCAGCTTTATATAGATATCTCCATCGAAGCCAGGTGTTTGCTGCCCATTACGCAATTGCCCCTTAGGGAAACAACTATAGAAACCATTACCATTGAATTTATATTGAAAACCTTTACAGTTGACCGTCTGCAAGCATATAGCTTCACACTCCTTTAAGGTTTTATTGTTAAAACTTGAAATATCATAGCCATAAAATTCAGCATTACGAAGATGGATAAAACTAAACTCACTAGCATTGACGGAAACGTCGAATTCTGGTTTACAACCATAAGACCAATCTGTTTGGTTCTTCACCTTGTATCCTTCAGGGCAAGAGCATTTCCTCCCAGTACTCGGAGCGTAGCCACAGAGACTATTTTCCCCACAAAGGCCATGAATCGTGCATGGCTGACTTATAGCTTGCCATGAAACAACCCATGTTTCATCCCTTTCTTCTCTGCTGTACAATCGAAGGTTACCATCAACATCAATGGTCAATCTTCTCTGGATCCAACTTGCACCATAATCCGCAGACCTAAAAATTAAGTCATCACTTGAACTAAAATTGCCTAGGGAGTCGATCATCGCATTTCTGCTACTGTTGTATGTGGATCTTCCTGCTTCCCAGCTAACAAGCCACGAACCAGGCCAATAAACGCTTGAAATATCAGGACCATCAAAAAGGAGACGGAGAACATTATCATCATCGAAAAACAGCTTAAAGAAACCAGAGGAATAGTTGGCTTTTCTTCTTTTCGAGACAAGTGCTGTGTATCTGGTGAGTGATTGTAGAGGAAGAAGGGTATCTGTAGGGGAATCAAAGCTCTGCCATAAAATAGTACCCTGGGAATTACTCAGAAGAAGATTACCGTAGTCATTGACCTGCAACTGCACCGGGGACAGCGAAGCGGTGTCTGTGGCCCAAACATTGAGCTGAGCAGCATCAGTTAGGATAACGTTACCGGTTCCTAACAGCGACAGCTTTGAGCGCCTTCCGTTAACTGGTTGGTCACGATTGGCCATCCAAACGACGGTGCAGTTATGAACAACGCAAGTTGGTTTGCTGAACCATATTGCAAAAGCATAAGCATTGTCGCCAACAGGGAAAAAGCCAGCTGAGAAAGTGCCATTTGGTGACACTAAAATATCGCTGGGATTCTCCACGGAAAGAGATGATCCTCCGCTCAATTTTTGATATGTTGCAGATGACAATGGAGGTAATAATATCAAAGACAAAACAACTGAAAAACATAGGGAACTCATGTGGAGCTTCATGGTGGAAGGTAATGCAGGAGACGGTTAGGCTTTGCCATTAAGCAGCTTAAAAAGACCCGGCTGTCAAAATCTTCAGCCAAAAAGCTCATTACATTCAACTTTGAGACAAACTTGATAATCTCGAAGAAACCAGAGTTGGTCATTTCTTTCCTTTCAACCGGTCTACAAGGAAAAGATACCGCACAAAAGTATTCTCACCCCACGTTTTAAAATAAACAGGTTAAAATGTGAACGGAATAAATTGAGGGGAAACTGCACTTCAGTGCTACAGTTTTAGTTGTTATAAGGTTATACTTAGTGGAAAAGATTGTAGTATGTTTCTAGATTTCACTTGATTTAATACCAGTTTATTGAACTAAACAGTAAAACGCGAAATAAGCTTCAATAGTTTGTCAGGCAATTTAGCACGGCCAACATACTTCGTCCACGTTCTCTACACAACTCAATCGACAGGACAAGCAAATGAGCTTTAACTGTAGAATCTCGTACAACTTTATACATACAAACTGTTCTTAAAGGCAATACAAACATCTCAATTTTCAAAAAAAATTTCTAGCCTATATAAGAGGGTAGATTTAATAGTAGGAAGGATCTACCAACCACTCTTTGGTGTATGTACAAAGGGTTGGCAAACGGGTCTGAATTTAATTATCTTGTTTATTGGTGCTCGTCTCAACATCTTCTGCAACATGGTAAGTGGAGAGAAATAATGTATTCTGATTCTTCTGCAGGAACCTGCAATGAGAAGACATCATCTAGACCTATCAGCAGAGTTTGATAATAAGAAAATGTCATCATTTGAAAGGAAGATTAACGGATCAACTGGGTTATGCAAGAATAGTGCGCTTCAAAGGAAATACTTAGGCGTAAAGACCCCTATAAATGTAGACGAAATGATAATTTCCAAACTAGACTTGGCCTTGTAGTTCAAAGATAACAAACAACATTGACTTTTGACATCAACTTGAGTTGGAACTTGGAATAATAGATTTCTTAGAAATTGGTCGAAAGGAAAGGAACCCGGGGCTTGACCCCAATAGTGGGTGGACTTCCCGCAGCGAAAGAAAAAGGAAAGAGACACATGACAGAACACCAGTTCTTTGAAGAGCTAAATAACCAGAATAAAGGTAGAGTTCACACTTGAGAAAGTCGACTAATTTTTGCTGCAACTCCAACAATGTCTCCTCTTCAATGTCTGCACGCACCAATAATTCAGGCAACTTGACTGCAAATACCAGACAGTAAGTTAGCAGAATCAACTTCGTAATACGAAGCCTTTTGCATGACAAAATTCTTTACAGTTTCGGGACTAGCATTATAATAAAAAATTTACTGAAAATACCAGGCATAAGCTGCAATAATTGCAATACACATGCACGCCATAATTAGACATGCCAACAGATGGAAAGATGAGCCCAGAACAGTTTGTCAAAGGCAAGATTTATTAGCACATAACCATGTGTATAACATTATAGCATACATTGAACCCCACAAAAAAGTTATAGCACCACATTATACTCAGATGAATGGTTAATTTGCTTGCAAGGAAACTAAATATAGTGGAGGATATTTTGTAAGAAGTATAAGTATTCAACCTTTTCAACAAAAGATGCATACAATCCTCAAAATGTGATAAATTATTTGGTATATTCTCTAATATCATCTGAAAAATGCCAGAGTCTGAAAGAATTGTTTGGTTTACTCTTCCAAGCTTCAGCTCAAATTACAAAGAATTGTCATAGTAGGGAAAGATTTCTGAATTAGCAAGTACAATTCCTGTCTATATGTACTATTAAAGTGCATGATGTTTCTTTGTGAAAGTTAGTCACTTTTCTAACAGAGAAGGATGAACATACCAAAGAGACGCAGCAGATGTTCGGCACCATATACTGTGGATGGACAGATGTCCTCTGTAATGGTATCATCATATTGTTGACGCTCACTTTTGTACAAAAGCATCACGGGCAATGCTTTGTTAAAGTAAACACGTATCCCTTTAAAAATTTCTTGAACTGAATCTGTTACGCTACATGCATTACTTTTTTCATGTTAACTATTAGAAAACTAAAAATATCTAGCCAAGAAAATAGAAATCAATACTCAACAAAATTAAATTAATTTATCAAAATTCAAAGGCATTAATTAAGAGTAAAGATAGGATGCACTTCACTCATAACTCAGAAAGGTATTCTCATTCCCAAATCCCAAGCCCCATCCTACCTTTTTTTTTTTCTCACATTTCAACGACTTTTCCCAACTTCCACTTGGATAATTCTGCAGTATCCTTTTACGGTCCAGGCCAAAAAGGCTAAAAGCCTAAAACTAGCAATCTAATAAATGGCATGAATAAATCCAAGTATTTTGCATTAATAAGCCTGCTCAGATTGCTTTCCTAGTATGTTTTATCATAACGGTATTTCAAGGTGAATGCCAATAATGCCATGCAGATTTTTTGGACCATCCAGGTCATGAAACAGTTACTTGATGATATGTGGTGCACAAGAGTGCTTCAACTTTTCTCTAAAGCATGGTTCAAAACTAACTAAAACAGCATTTAAATTAATGAAAGATTGTGTTAACAATATATCAAGGAAGTCAAACACTAGAACAGATTTTGTGGAAAAAATATGAAGAAACAAAATTACCAAAATCATTGCACATTAAAAATTTGGGTGAACGGTGCAAAAATAGATAATTTCAAACTATTACATGCTGTTAACAATCTTAAAATTTTTGTAGGAAGGTAGATGAATGACCTTTTTTTTAGAAATAATAAAAGACTTCCCTTTCCAAAGAATAAGATCACAATATATTTTTGAGTTAATAAACAGTTTTCCATCTAGCTGACCATTACAGGAGCTGGCTGAGTTGCAGTAACATGAATGCTGCAAGTCAAGGTAAAAAGATGACAACAGGGCAGGGCAAGAACTTACGTGCCATCTTTCTTAGATCTGTAATCAAGATACATCTTCAATATGTCTTCCACAGTTGGAATACGTGGAAGTTTAACAAGCTGCAACAGAAGATATCAATCAACTTTTGATGATCAGCCATAATTAACACTGCAAAAGAAAGGCTCTAAATGGAAACAAAAGGAAAAATGCAGAAAAATCCAAACTATGAGGATATAGATACCTTTCCCAAATGAGTAATAAATTCACAATCATTAACTAGTTGCTTCCTCAGAGTTAGTGGAAGTTGAATGCTCACAATCTTTTCTGAAGGTACAGCACTCTTCTCCTAAAAGTTGAAAACAAGTGGTAAGTTTTGTTCTTTTTTTTTTGCTTTCGATAACTAAAAATCAACAGACTAAGTTGAACAAGAAACCTCTTCAATGAAAGTTCAAAATTCTAACTGTTTGCCGTCCTGTCAAGGATGTCTTTAGTTTATTTTGCTACTAACATAGTTTCACAACGAATATCAACTAACAAAATTTCCAACCAAATGAATCAACAGACAAAGCATAGAAACATGCCAAGGCAATTATATAAAGACACATGGGATGTTCACAAGCTCCTCAGAAGGTTCAGCACTCTTCTACTAAAAGTTGACAATCAAAAAACTAAGATTTTATTCTTCTTTTACCTTTTTGATAAATGAAAATCAACAGAAGATGTTGAACAAGAAACATCCACAATAAAGCTCATAATTCTAACTGGTTGCATGTACTGTCAAGAATGTTGTTAGCTTATTTTGCTACTAATATTTTCCCAACAAGTATTAATTAACGAAGTTTCCAACCAAAGGAAATTTCCTTCTTGATAAATAAAAACCTAGGGACTAAGTTGAACATGAAACCTCCACAATGAAAGTTCAAAATTTTAACTATTTGAGCATCCTGTAAAGGATGTCGTTAGCTTGTTTTGCTAATAACATATTTCCCAATGAAAATCAATTAACGAAATTCCAACCAAATGAATCAACAGACACGGCATAGAAGAAACAAGGGAAGGTATTCATATAGAGACACATGGGAAAACCTTGCTAATAGAATCGTTCTTTCGCTTTTTCCCCCTACCACCTGCAAAGACAAAGATGTGTTAAAACCCCTGGAAACAGATTAATGAGACAGTTTATTTCATTTGACATACAAAAAAATTAGAATTAACCTTTGGGGTGTTTCAGTTTAAAATGAAACACACGCCCAGTTCCTCTCTTAGAGGTATGAAATTCAACCTTCTTTTCTTCCGCCAGTGTCTTGTTAAGCGCTTCCTGTTTCTGTCGATTTTCTTCTGTAAATTTCATTAACCTATCCACAGCTACCCATTCATCCCAGCTGTAAAAGGAAACAAATCTCAACAATTTAAATTAAAATAAAAAATATATATCGTAATTTCACCAGAGAAGAAAATGCACTTACTTTTTATTCCACCCCTGCAAAACAAACAAATTGATAACCACATCATCAATTTTAAGTGAAAAATGTGAAATGAAATGAAGATTTAAAATTTTTATACTTACAAGATAATGAACGAAATAATGCCAGCCGTTGCTCCGGTTATCAAATTTTAAGACCTGCCAAGCAAAGCGATGAGTAAAGTGTAAACTTTTAATCGGGTACAGGAAAAGAAAGGAAGAGAAAGGAAAGAAGTTATTTTTTACTTTGGCTTCGTAAATGCGCAGGTTATGGAAAGCGAGGACTTTTTCGCCTTCTCTGAAAGGGCCGGTATCGTAGCGCTTACGGAATTCCTCATCAGTTTCCGTTTCGGAGTCGGTGTCGGAATCGGAGTCGGTCTTGGTGGCGGTGTCGTTGTCGGACTCGGTGGCCGAATCGTCGTCGTCGTTCAAGGCAGTGTTTGAGCTTCCCATTTTGGGGGTGGGGAAGGGAGGGATTTCGGTGCACGGGTTTTAATTATCGGGTTATTGGCCGTTATGGGTGGTTCCTTTTATCTTTCTTATTCGGTCTTTAACCGTGAATTATTATTTCCGGTGAGGATAGAATAAATTCAAATTGGGGAAATTTTCTACTTTTCTTGGGCTTTTTTACTGTATAAAATTTTTCCTTGGCCTATGTAAATTGTAAGGCTGTGGGGTAACAACATGCGGCGCTTAACAGTTACGAGATAATTTGCTGTCCGCCTGTGGCAAATCTAAATTTGGGCTTTTAGGCCCAAAACAACTCCCACTGGGCTTTGATCATTAACCCCTTACGCCCCCTTTAATTGTCTCAATTACATAATAAATTAAATGCTACTTACTAATATTTGAAGTGACAAAATAAAGAATTTATGTATATTTTTTGACAATGTAAACAATCCTACAATCTAACTAACTAACTAACTAACTAATATACATAGGCACGCAAATATCAAGAATATTCGGTTCTCTCCATAAAATTCAAGTGAGAATGTTTTGATCCTGAGTAGGCTCTGCTTCAAACTTTAAACAATTATGATCACGATTAGGGCCATATGCAAAAGATAATAGCTAACTTACATGAGTAGTGCAGGTTGGGTTTCTCGATGTCTTTTTCTGGTATGCACTCTGACTGAACAATACGGAAGCAGCTACCAAGCATAGTTATGGTCCACAGTCCGCACCCGCTCGGAAGCAGTCTTACTCTCTCTGCTTAGATTCTCCCTTACTTCGGCAAACCTGCATGATTTTTGCTCTTTCATCAGTGGCAAAAATTAAACATCTACAGTGTCGAACGTTGAATAAGCTGCATGTTCATAGATTAATTGAGGTAAATGCAGGCATTTGTATATTTTAGGTGGCTCCGTATCTTGGTTGATTCGAAACATATTGATCGGGCAATTGATGACAAATTCCCGAATGACATTATATGAAAGAGTTAACCGCTCGTGCACAGTGCAGAAAGTTAATAATTCATTGTGCCTCGGCCACTGTAATTTTCCGCATGCAGAGTTCCTTTGGAAGATATCATTGCACGGCAAAATGTCTCTCTTTTCTCTCTCACAGCGACAGAGTTTGGAAAGTAAATAAAAAAGGAAAGTTTTTACCACGAATAAAATTAATAATTGAATGAAGAATAGCAAAACTGTCGTACAGATCTCAGAACCACAAAAAGTTAGACATGGCGGACTCGCTATCGACTTATTAACCCCACAAAGAATTGCTACTAATTGCCTGCAACACCCCTAAACATACTGAAGACATTACAAAAGAATGACCACAATAGCAATGATAGCTAACAAAATTGAACAAAACAAATAAAAATATTAATAATGAATTCGTTTTAATGAAGACGCCAAAGAATCATTAGAGCGGTTGCAGGCTTTGCATAAGAGACGCTAGCTTAATGTCCACCGCCACCGGGACTTGGACCTGAGTAGGTGAAAGCATTAGTAAATGCATGACCATTTCCTCCTGGACTTGGACCTCCGGTCTTGATTCCTTCAAGGTTCAAACCATCCAAGAAAACTTCGATCTCCTTGGTTATAGAGCTGCCTGCGCCCGGCTCTGCATCATTGAGAGGACGAGCCTCAGAAGTGAAAAGCAACGATGATAGAAGAAGAACGAGGACAAAGAAGAAAGACTTGACGTTTCCGGCCATCGGGATTTGGGATTCGGTAGCAAAGGCTTTGGTTTGTTACTTTTTGTTTTTCTTAGCTAGGTGAGCTAAAACTTGTTGTTGATGGGAAATTCTGTGTTATCTGTTTGATACAAAAAGGTCCATACTGATACCTATATATAGTAATTCATGTGGCTTGTAACAGTGCTAAAACTGATGAAAGCTCCTGAGAGTCTGAGATCTTAGTTTGACCATACGAAAAAGGCTTGTGGCCAATTCAAACACGTGAGAGCTGGTAGGGGTTTGCCGCCAACTTTCCTTTATAATGCAAGGAATGAGGTCATAAGTCAACGGATTAAATTCATCAATAGCCCTGTAAAAGTTTACGAACATTGATCTCATTGTTTACTAATTAATTAGGTAATTAGACTTGCTTGGAAATTACGAGAAAATGTTTCTTTTCTTTCCACTGAGAGCTTTTGCGAATTACCGCCCGCCTATGGCCTGCGTAATTGCCTGCGTAATTGCCTGCGTAACGTAACATTCTTCCAAGAAAACCAGGTGCGGGACCCGAGTTCACAAATCATAAGCAGAAAATGCACAAGTGAATGAGCTATAAGCTAGCATCACCACACGGATGTGACAGGCCCGGTAAAAAGAAATGAATTAATGTATAAAATATAAGTTGATGTGGCAATGGAATCCGAGTCATGACTCATGAAGAGAAACTTCATGTTCACTTGATCATTGAAATAAAGTTACAGTACATGGGATGTTATTGAAGGAATCAATGATGCACTGTGTTTTTTTCCTTTCATTTTCACTAGTACGTTCACATCATACAGTTATCAGATTTAGCCTGCGGGGAATTATAATTTCTTATAGTTGAAAATCAATGAAAGGGTAAAATGAAAAAAAAAAATGAGAGTGAGATTAAATGCCCCGACTTAATACTGTTGACATCCAAGACTCCTTGGTCTTTTTGACGAGGCCTGATTTGGTCTGTAATGCATAAGAGATTACTTAATTTTATTGAAGGAAAATGCTAAAGAATTAAGCTGTGTAGTCCGCACTGAAATACAAAAACATTGTTAGGATAGTTTTGAATTGTGATTTAATTAGGATTGTTTAATTCTAATTAAATTAGTATACCTTATAAAATACTCTTTAAATGTAGTTAGACTAGAATAACAATTTCTAATTCTATTAGGATAAGATTCTTAATTTTATTAGGATAAAGTTATTGTATTTGGTACCATAAAAGGACCCTATAGGTTAATAAATAATCATAACTTAAATTTAGAGAGAGTGATTTAGGTGTACGTGGGATAATGGTTATAAGTTTGAGACTGTTCTCGTAATCTCCTGATTTTTCTCTTAGTGAATTTTTCTCTGTTATTGTGCCCGTGGACGTAGGTTATCAAAAGACCGAACCACGTAAATTTTTGTGTTCTTGTGGGTGTGCTTGATTTCTTTCTTTCTTTATTTTATTGATTGGGTTATATCTTGAGCAATTCTTTAGAGATAATTTCGTAATTTCTCAACAATTGCTAATGAAGTAGACAATACGGTTTACTTCTCTTCATTCTCCAAACGAATTTTTTCCCAGATTAAATAGCATTAGTGCATTCCTAATATTGGTTGTGGTTAGGTATAAGGCGAAGTTGAAATATCTAACAAAATTGAGGGAAAGTCAAAAAATGTCAAAGTGTCCACGTTAGATATCCAAAGTTTGCTCCTTTATCACTGGTTAATTTCGTAGAAGGGAGAAAAATTAGAAATAAGGAAAAGAAAAAAGACTTTCATGTACAGTATGTTTCCCCTGTTCATTGTCGCATGATCTCATACCCCCGATGTAACAATTAACACAATGCTTTGACTCAAACACACACACACACGAAATACGTTCGAAATGTTCATCTGGTGGTCTCAAACAGTCTGGAAATTAGATTTTTTTTTTTGGTAAGCATCAGGAAATTAGACTTTGACAAACCATCTTCTAAGTTCTAATGCGCACGTTTTCATCCTTTGGATCCTGCAAAGAAATTTCATTTCATGGTTGGAGTTCTTTGGAAATCATAGCAAAAATGAAATCAATATGTCACTAGTGACATAAGAAGTTGCCAAATGTTCCATTTCCTGCCGCCTCCACCACTCCCCTCGGAAAAGTTGGGTTTCAAAGTTCCTGGTTTCAGCACAGAATGAAAAAGTTGGTCAAATTACAACCATAACGTCCACAATTTCATATTGAAAAATCTGATATTAAGAATTTGTGAGAAGTTATTACGGTATATAGGTAGATACTTAAATTTATATTTACAAAATATTTTTTTGTAAATAAAATCGAAATGTTGCTACTTCTGAAAGCCTTTATGTGGAAGAACTGGAAAAGAAATACCATGAACCAAAATCCCATCCTACAATCACTTCTTGGATACTAATTTTCATGTTGCCATGCAACAACATCACTAAAAATATGAGAAATTCTCAAGCCCGAAATTGGTTTAAAAACTTTTTCCGTAATTTTTCCTCTTCTTTTTTCTTACCAAGCAAAACGTTTACTACATATTATACAAAGATCCCTATATAAATTCAAGCTCCACCCACGACTTTCAGGGTGTAAGTTAAAACAATCGCTGGTGCACTGCCACCAATTGCCAAGAAATAAATTTCAATTTTTTAATTAACTTGTTTTTGTTAATGTTGTATTTGGAATTGATGGTTCACTTTCAGAAGGTTTGTCTCCCTAACTAAAAGGTAAAAGTGAAGGCTGTTACAATTTTATTATGAAAAAATTAGGACGAAGGGGATTGGCTATCTGCACGCAGACCCAGATCATCGCGCCGCGCCACACCATAAAGGCTACTTGCCATTTGCCAAGAAATAAACAATTAGTTCAAGGCTTAAAGCCTCTTAAGTTCATTCTTGAACTGGACGGATGGGCTGGCCAACTAACGCGAGCCCTGGTTCAGTCAGTGGGCGTCAAGTTTTATTACCCCCTTTTTTTTTTTTAATTTACATAATTGTAGTAATACGTTAAGATTTAAACAAGCACAGGTTACCTAAACTCAATGCTTGTTCACTTTATTGCTTTCTTTTAAGTTGGGCTGTATGTGGTGAATAAGATTTCTTTGCATCCATCTCTTTGTTCTTTCTTGTTCCGTACATACATTTTTGTCACGTGTAGTTGAATACGAGTTGTGTTAACTCTATTAACATTAATGAAATAGTAATATTAATTCTGTTAACGATAATAACCCAATACAGTTTGGTTTCTTGAATATGTAATAGTAATCGAAGTACGAGGCAAGAACGTAACATTAACGTGAGTATGGGTAGGGAGCGGGCACAACTCGCAGGGCAGAACAATTCTTTTCTGTAGGTTGTAACTAAACTGAATTCAAACTGGCATGTGTTCAATTTGATTTAAGTATTTTTCTTGAATGTAGACTTGATTTTAATTAACCTGACGTTAAGCTTGAAATTAAATTGGCTCGTTGTAAGATCATATTGGCCTACTAAATTGGAATTGAGATTCAACTTGATTTCGCTTTGATTAGTATGCCAAGCTTGTACCAATTCATGTTCAAGCTTATTTAAAACTTATCAAGCCCAGATTAAACATCCATATAAAACTTAAATCAATATCAAATGCAAACTTGCTTTCACAAAATTAACCCAAGCTCAACCACCGTAGGTTAAGCTCAGCTTCATTATAGTCCTTCATAAAAATGGAACAGAGGAATAAATGATGCCAGCCAATTTTCCTCTTCTCTCTATCCGATGTTCAGTGTTGTCTTTTTCAAAGAAGATTACAAAACTAGTATTAAACTTGCGAAACAAGTTCAGTTGGCTCAAGTCAAGTCCACATGCCTCCACTTGATAGCTAGAACTTAAGGGCTGAGCTTGCTTGAAGCATTAAATCACATTACTCATTCCAACTACGCAGGAGAAAATGACAAAAACACCGGTCCCATTCCTATACCGGCAATTTGGCTTTCAAAGATAGGAACTCCTCCTCGCATGCAACCCCGCTAGTAGTGACAATTTCGCAGTCTAACAGGTAACTAACCCAGTTCTTTTCCCTGACATGCAGGCAAAACCAAGCTGAAAGCCTGAAATTAGTTCCCGGAAACCAGAGGAAATAAATTGTGATCGGGGATATAAAATCCCTCTTTAATTATTAGCCAAGAAATCGACTGGGGCTTTGATGCTAAGGCAAGATACTTCAGGGGAACAGGACTAAGAATGCGACAATGTCATTCTCTCAGGTACTTTGGCTCATACGGAATACAGATCTAAAATGCAATAACAAAAGTACTAAAACCCAAACTCTCTCTGTCTCTTACAATCGGGCCATGGAAAAAATTGGCAGATAAAAGTTTGCAGAACCAGACATTAATAAATACTATCAATTGACCCCTTGTTTGGTTCTGCCTATCTGGGCTTATCCTCCCAAACCGAATCCAATCAATACGCTCCATTTGCCACTGTCACCAAACCACACCGGCCCCCCCTCTCGTCGTGGGCTGCCGTTTCCAATTTCCGACCAAAAATGTGTTGCAAGAATACTTTCAAACCGGCAACATTAAATCTTAAATGATAATTTTCCAAATCAAATAATCATAAATTTAAGGAACAATTGTTTCATTTGATAAAATTCGCACAGAATTACAGACCTAGTTCACAAAACCCCAGCTTTAAGTACAAAAATTTCCAAAAAAAAAAGAGAAGAAAAGAAAAGAAAAATCCCAAGCCAAATTAAAGGAGAAAATACAAGAACCCAAAATAAAACAAAACCCAAAAGTAGAAATACAGTGATATACTTATATTTGATACATTTATTTATAATGTTATATATAGTAAGCAATTAATTAGAATTATTTGCCTCTGTTAGTGAAATTCATCTTCTCATAATACTGAATAGAGAGAAGAGACAGACAAAGATGAACCTCATCTTTCCCCCACCGAGCAGGCGGCTTGGAGTTAATCATCCTGGAGATCGGAGCCCAAGACGAAGCTGAAGCAGCTTGTGGCTTGGAAAGCGGCCAAAGGTAAAGCGAATGAAGCCGGCGGAAGCCACCAAGAGGTAACACCACAGATCTAAGCTGTTGGGTTCCGCAGCCGATGTTAGCCCAGTGCCTGGTACAGATCAGCTCCCAAAGCCGCTCATCTTTGGCAGTTTGGTGCCAAAGCCTGCTGACACACGAGGCCATAGCTAAAGTCCTCGCGTCCACGTGTTTCAAAACCTCGTACAACAGATTTTCATCTAAATTCATCAACCCCTTTTCTTCTTCAGCTTCTTCTTTTAATTTCTTCATTTTCTGGTCGGCCCCGGGGACCTGAGAATCTGGGGCACTCCGTTTCATTGAGAAAAGCTGAAGCCTTGATTTTGGGTGATTTCCGTTTTATCTCTCGTTTAGGTTGATTTTGAGAATGGGAAATAACGAGGGGGATGGGGGTGGGTGAGGGTAATGGGAGCTGGTTTTGATGGGTATCGAAGAAGACAAGAGGATAAATGAATGTGGAGGGGGTCGATTCCTCTGTTTTCTTTTTACTGTTATTTTCTTCGTAATGAATTGACAAGTTTGTCTAGCGTTTTGGTTTTATTAATATTTTTTGCCATTTTGGTGTATTTTGTTTTTTCCAGTCAAAACTCGTGCTTTTGTATCTTCAGCTGGCTTGTATGGTGTCTTGCTCACGTTTGTTTTTCACATTGTTTTGCCTTGTTTTTGTTCAAGGAAAAATTAAATGCTATCCTTACAAGTTCTTTGGATTCAAATGGATCTTGAATTTTCTCTCTGAAGAATGATGAAGTCCAATTTGGATAATGCTGGTTTCTTGCATTAGAAAAATTAACAGTTCAATTTGGACCGTTTGGACTATTTGAATTTGATTTTTTTGTCAAAGACGATACGTTAACGTTTTATTAACTTCTTTGTACTTTGAAAAATGAAAAGTTAGCATTAGAGATCAAGGTATTTTCATTTTCATGTACAGCACTTACGGTATAATTAATAAAGTCGCATGGATCAAAACTTAGGGGGAAAAAATGACTGTTTATGGTATACTCCCATATTGGTTTTGAATTTGGGTTCTCGTGAATATAGATATGACAAACTATGTCCTCTCAATTTTTTTTATAAATAGAAATAAAAAGGTTCCTCACTTCTGACTTAGTTATAGACAAAATTACATTGTAAATTGCAATTTATTTATTCCAAACGATCAATCAAATCCTAGTACCAATGACAGCAGCACAGGAATGTTGAGACTCAAAAGTTTGCAATAATCAATTAAAATTATTTTTTTAAACACCCAAATATTTGATTTAGTGCATGATATTTTAATTTAAAACGTATAAATATCCCTATTTAAGAGGATGAATTGGAATCTCTTTTTTTAAAAAAATTATTTTTTAATGCAAAAAAGATTACCACTTTAATCTGCGAAAATTTAATTATTTAAAACATGGGCAAAGACAACAAAATCAGACAACAATTATAGACCCATGTAGGAGAGCGACATAAACTCGTGGTCTATTATGTAACGTTCGGTCACAATCCATTTGACAAGGTCGGAACTCGGACACCCAAATAGTTTGATTTAAAAGAACCAAATTAAGAGGAAATAGTAAAACCAAACACAGGCTAATGTCCATGTCAAAGCAACGAGGCTTTTAACGCAGAGATTGGTAAAAGTAAACTGCAAATGGGTGATGGCATATGAGAGACAAAGTCATCTTAAAGAAAAAAGTTAAGAACAAAAAGCCAGGTAGTGTAAAGTGAAAGCAAGTTACGTGGTTCGGAGCTATCAGTAAACGTTGTTTTGTTGCCAAGATTCCAAGCATAAAATTTTGAGGAAATCCCCCGTGAAAACGATGTTTCTGTCAGTACCTGACTCTCCGTTATATCCAACCGGATCTTCATCCGGTCTAACTCTTTTTTTTTTTGTTTCGATCCGCTAATGAAGAAGACGTGGGGGTGGGGTGTTGCGTGATGTCATTAGAGATTGACTAATCTCTATATTTTTATTAAGGAAAAGCTTTTTATAAACAAAGACTGACTAATCTCTAATTTGGTGTCAGAAAGAAAGTGAAAAGAGGAAAATCCATTATAAGTGGCTGGGAGTCTGTGACTAAGATGTCCCACGCCCTGGCAATCGGCAAAGATTATAAATTAGTAATGATTTTTTTTGGAGGATAGAATGAATATTCAGACAACGAATCCAAATTAAGGCGTAGTTTATTGGAAGAGCAGATTTTGGCGGAGTGATGGATAAAAGAAGTTTTTTTTGTTGCTGTGATCGATAGCAATTTGATACTGGCACGACGGTATAATTAGGCTATGGTAGATCATGGCTCGCGCTGCCGGATCATATGTCCAGAGTTAGCCTAGGCCAAGGTTCAGATTATTAGATGAAACCCAACTTGAAGCCTGGCCTAACCAATGGAAGTTGAGTCCAAATCTTAGTCTTATGTAATTGGGGTATATACTGGGCCGTGCCTGGTACTTAAGTTTACTGATCTTTTGTCAAATTACTTCAGAATTCAGACCACTCTACCACGGTTTGATATTGGTTAATTGACCAGTTTGGTCTCGAAGGTACTTTGATTGATGCATTGTTGGGTGCTTTCTGTCATACTTCCGCATTTCTTTTTGCGTAATAATCTTTCCACAAGTTTGGAAAAGTTTTCTTGGAACGGTTAATAACACACTACACTTTATTCAGGAAACAAAGGTTTTGGAATTTTTTTCACTTCTCCATGTTTATGTATTGTTTTTTTTTATATATAATTGAAGAAAGGGAGATTTGAATCTCGCTCTTTAGGCAGGAAATCATGTACTAATCAATGAGTCAAATGTTCAGGTATTCATGTTCATGTATTGTTAGTCCAGCAACATTTTAAAACTAAATCATAATGTCTTCAAAAATTTAAATTTAAATCGTTAGTAATGATTTATTTAAATTTTTATATAAGTCTTAACAATTGTATTTATATATAAATCTTTACAATCATATTTACATCTATCAATATACATCACAATAGTCACAATTAAAGTTTACTCTACAAGACCAAGATCTCATTATATTATGATATCAATTGTAATGATCAATCCAAGCACCATTAGTCTAATAATTTTTTGAACCTAAATTAAGTGATATTAAAAAATTTAAATTCAAATTATTAGTAATGATTGATTTAAATTTTTATATTTAGTTTAACAATAACATGCATATCTAATGTGGAAAAAGATATTAATGTAAAGTGAAAAGGGAAAAGATTGAGATTGTTTAGCCCCACGCATCTCTCTCTCTCAAAAATTCGTACAAATAAATTAAAGAAGAAAATTTTGTCCAAAGTGGAAGCGAAATAAGATTTCACATGCCTAGCCCATCAATAAAGACTAAAGGACTTTGTTTGAGTGAAAAAAGTTAGAACGAATATATTCACCTACACTGTAGGCATAGGCAGACCTTCAGAAAAATTCTAAATAAAGTGTTAAAGTTTGTTTTAAAATGGATGAAGCAAAGCATTATACCACATTATCGCCTAACTCATGGACATTAACTAAATTGTGTTTAACCATGAATGATAAAATAATGCTACTATTTTAGATAATTACTTGACGTTGAAAGGAAGGAGCAGGACAGCTCAGTGCAAACAAATGCATGTTGAAAATGGAATGTAAGAATTTATCAAAGTCAAAGAAGAGTTAAAGTTTGAAGAGCATGCTATTGACTATAAAGGTTATTGATTCCATTGCAACATGGACATTCAATATCCCCATACTATTCTTTCATGTATTTCCCCTACATCAAAGGCTAGAAGTCGTACTAATGCTCATGGCGTTGCGTTTCCCAGACCATGTGGAAAACGAGGGAATTCCGGCCGTCAAATGAGCTGCAAATCTTTCTTTTTCTTCATCCTCTCATTTTTGTACTCCCATGAAAAAGAAAACTTCTTCAAATATATGGTTGTCATTGCCTAGCTTTGGAGCTCATGTTCCAATTACATTTCTCCAAATAAATAGTTTTTTTTTTTTTTTAGTTTCCTCATTAGGGAAATCAAGAAGCAGCGAGTTTGCTCTATGGCCTTTTGGTTGAAAACAAAAAATGTACACCAAAATTGACGTTTGATCATGCAAATTAATCAAAGGGGCGCCACTTAAGCTTAGCTTTCATGAAAGAATTCAATATTACTGCAGTCGATTCGCATGAAAGACATTTGATGTTAATTAGCAGATGCGAATATTGATTTTAGTACTTGGAAACTGATGATACCCGGACAGGCTTGATCATTTCTCTTAACAAATATAGGCGTTATGAAACTAAATTCCATTCAGAGTGGTTAAATCAATTAGTGAAGATCCTTGTTAAAAGTATCTTAAGTTTCTATGGAGTCAAAGAAATTATTTCGTGTAGCAGAGAGGAATTCTTCAATTTTGAATCTTATTCCACCATTTCCCTCTCATTTCAAGTAATAACAGTGTCCTAAATAATAATTGTAGCCAATAAGTGAGACTAGGCAAATTGAAGATCAACAGATTAAAACTTATACTTTGTAAAAAAAGGAAAAGATACTGTTCCATCATGTTCGAAATAGCAATAGTCTTGGTAATTAATGAAGCTTCTTCTTGCAGCAGATCACACCTAAAGACCTAACCTGTTCTCATGAAGAAACAAGTGCAGGTGGTGGAAAATGTGTGAAGGGTAAGATAAACAAAAAAGAGATTTTACAGAAAACAGAACTCATAAGAAAGTTACAGAGTGTGAAAGTTAGCAAATGGTGTCATGACCAGCCCCTCCTTTACTGGGTCCAGAATAAGCTTGAGCAACCTTGAATGTCTTGATTGAAGTAGGAGAAAGTGGACGCTGGAGAGGCCTAGACGCCTCCACCTCTGTTAAATGAACGAGGCTGAGGACAATGGCGATAATGAAGATGGAATTCAAGGCAAAAGAGATGATACGTTGAGCATTCTTCATGATCACTTTGTTTGGTTCTGTTAGCTGGAGTGGTGCGATGTAGGAAAAATCCAATTTTTTTGGGGCTGGCCGATGCGTTCTTGGGGTATAAATAAGGGTAGAGGCAACAAGGGACTTGTCCTCTCCTGGCCCTGTTTGGTAATTCTTGAACTATTATGGATAAGTATATATAACGCTTAGAAGAATGTCTAAATTCTTTTCATCATTTCAAAATGCAACTTGTCAAATCATACAAATAAGAAAACTTCAACCGAAATCTTCTGGTCATATTAAACTATTTGTGAAGCCTTAATTAAAGCTTCATTGACAAACTTTGGGCTTTAGTATATCGTCAAAGTTCAAATTAAGGTAAAATAGGTTGAAAAATTATTCCCTACCGACCAGGCACCAAAGATTAGGTTAAACCTCATAGATTTTGTTTCTACCTTTTATATTCCATGTATCTGCTCACGTTACACTTTGGGTAAGACGAATCTACAATAAAATATGGTTATGGAATTTGAGAAAGCTGTGTTGCCCAATTCAACCAGAGACCAGAAAACAACAGATTTTTTTCAGTACTACTTGAAATCACATGATAATTTGAGCCCGTGACCGAGGCAAGATATCAACAGCTTGCCAGTTTGGTAGTGGCATAGCCTGTGAAACTGCATGGCCATGATTGTCAATCCGGCAAGTGCGGCATGGTCGGCTCTGCCGGGGTGGTTCAGGGCTTAAGTCTCTGATTGTCTTTGAAGGAATTTATTGTTTGGACTGTTGGTTACAGCTTATATAGGGAAGAAAAAGGATAATACCATAAACATTGCAGTTCACAAGCTCTGCTGAGAGTGTTGAAATTGTTGTTTATTGAGACACGTGATTCACAATTTACTGATATCAGATTTAGCAGCAAATTAACTTGGATTGGAGGCTCACATTCAACCACCTCATGGTTCACGAGGAGTAGCCGCAGCAACATGAAAAAAATTTTATGTTTAAATTCGAGGAGGGTCTCATTTAAGACAATCATTTGTGCATAATAATTTAAGCTTGGGATATATCTTATTTTAAATTAACCACTGAGATATTGTTAGAGAAAAAAAAAATCTAAGGATGAATCATTGGAGCAACAATGTTATATGCATTTTTGTCCTATATATCTACTTGAGAAATCATTTGTATTGATCCATTCAATTTAATTAAGACACCCTGTTGTCAAGTGCCAACGGGAATCAGGGCTGCAACTAGCCAGAATTATCCAAGTATTAGAAAAACCAGTTGCCAATCCATATAAAAATTTCCTTCAAAATCTGATTGATTATGACATGGGGTTGATTTGCACGATAGACCCTTTTTTCTCTGAACGCCCTTGGGGTAGGAATTGAACATGATTTCTCATGATCTCTCCCACCAACAAGAGAGTACGTACGGATCCATGTGACTGCTGGTGAGGGTGCGTTTATGGCTCCATGTGAAGTGTGATTTATTAAGGTGGACCCGTGGACTTGGGAGCAAACATGCATTTTCTACAAGGATAGCTTATGAGACTTAACCTCATGTGTTAAGTGAGGGTAAGGATAGCTTATGAGACTTAGCCGCATTTGTTAAGTGAGGGCATTGCCAAGATTTTCAATTCTAATATTAAAAATCTGATGAGATATCATGAATGTCGCTTGTTATCACCGTTATGATTTTGATCAATCATGTATAAGAAATGTACTTTTAATAATTAAGAATTTTTAAAAAATTAATATAATTTATTGATTAATCTTAATATGTTACGAGAAAAATGTTGTTAGTTAAAAAGTGTTTGATAAAGTTAATTTTGTAGAAACGTAAAACAAATAAATAAATAAATAATTTTAAATTATAATAAAATGAAACAAAATAAAAAAAATAAATGAAATAAAAAAAAACAAAAAAAACAAAAAAACAAAAAAGAAAACTAGTTAGATCTGAGAAATGAGTGAGAGGGGGGTTCAAGGGTAAAGAGTTTTGGCTGGCGGCGGAGAGAAGAGAGGGAGTGGATCTGTCTAGGTGTCCGACTGGCGGTGAAAAAGGGAAGAAAGAGTTTTGGCTGTCGGCGCAGGGAAGAGAGGAGAGAGTTTGGCGCCGGCGACGGAAAGCAAAGAGATCCGCCAGGTGAGAGAGAAATAGAGAAGAGGAAGTCGAAGGAGAGGAAAGTGTAGGAGGGGCGTCGACGAAAGAAAAGGAGAAGAGAGGGAGTTGACTGGCTGCTGGAGCTAGAGAGAAGGTGGAGAGTGCCGCCGCTAGAGAGAGAAAGTGAGGAATGAAAATGAATAGAGAAAGAGAGAAAAATGGGTTAAATACCTAAGTTTCAGGTTTCAAAACGGTCCCGTTTTAGAGTCAGAATTTTAAAAGGGGAGAGTGTCAAAACGACGTCGTTTTGAGTGGCTTTGCAGGCACCAAACGGTGCGTTTTGAGTCCTACCTCGTGGGCTTCCAGAAACAGGCCGGGCGTAGTAGATTTGGGCTTCTGCAGGCCATCGAATTGGGCCAATCGCAGCCCAATAAGGTATAACCCTTTTTTTTTTTTTGCTTGGGTTTGTTTTAGTTAGTGTTGGGTCTAGACCATTTTAATTAAAATGCATTTATTTTTTAGAAAAGAAATATATATATAATATGAATACTTATATTTAATATTAAAAAAATCAGAAAATAATAATGATAGTAAAAATAATAAAATAATAAAAAAATAAAAAATAAATGAAATGATTATTTAAAAAATTTTCACCTATGAGAGGTAAAGAGTTGCCTTTTCTAAGTAGATTTTTTCTTTTCGAATGCGAAGTTCGAGATGGATTTTCACCGAAGCGTCGGGATAAATCCGAACTCCAAATTTCAATACCCATCAACTCATATAATGATACATATTGAGAAAAGTAAATCTACACAATATCACATTTAAATCTAGGTTAGTGTAGTCAGTTAATTAGCAAATAAATATCATTAAATAAAATTAAGTTAACCATTAATTTAATTAATTGTTTATTTGATTAAAAAGGAAAATAATACATAAGATGGAATATTAATTCACTACGCTAGTTAAAGACTATAGATTTAAATAGGAAACTCTAAAAACAATAATAATAATAAATAATTAATAACAAATAATACTAAGCATATGAACAAAGTGATAAATATTACTAAACACATAATTGAGTGAATTATAAATCACCTAAATCAATAAACGCGTGCATGTATATATCATCATTTTATCCTGTCATAGCATGCCACATTTATCTTGTAAATGGTGCGGGAGTCCCGATGATGGGATTTTCCCGAGGAGCTTGTAGAGACGAGTTCTTCCGGGATATCTTTAGGTGAGGAGAATTTCGAGACTTCACCAAAGTGTTGAGATGGTCTTCGAATAATTTTTCAATAAAAGATTACTGACTCCATCATTTAAAATAAACAAGTCATGACATCATTTTACACTTGCATCATGTGCATACGTAAAACCAAATAAAAAAAAACTCAGTCTGTCAATTCAATAAAAATTTAATTAATAAGTAGGGATTAAATTAAAAGTAGGCTATATTAAGATAACTTAAGATTAAATGGTACCGTTCGTGGAATGGGCGCCACGGAGGTGCTAACCCTTTTCCGTGCGTAATCGCACTCCCGAACCCATCTCTAAAAACGTGGATCAGTTATCGTTCTTTCGACGGACCTAAAATTAATTTAGGACTTCGTCGAATAAGAATCGGGTTAATAGGTGACCAATCACACCTAGATAAAAAAAAAGATTGGTGGCGACTCCTAAACCGATTTAATTTTCGCCCGTGTTTGGCGGTCAGGTCCTCGGACCCGCACGTTACGATAAATTCGTACAACATAATTAATTTTTTTAAATTTAAAAGATAAATCCGTTTTAAATTAACAACAAATTCTTGATATAACTTAAAGGTTTTAAATTCCAACAAAAGAATGTTGCATCCTTAGTCAAATGTTGTTTCAGGTTGATTTTTCTTGTTACTTGTCTGACGTTTCCCTGTAGTCATTGATACGTGATAGACGGTGACGGACGGTGGAACACAAGATTTGTATTCTTGTTTTTAAGTTTAATATAGCAACTAGCTAGATTAATTGCTTCAACTTAAGAGACTGAACTGATTTGAAAGTATCTGGACTTTGCTAAAACATCCAAAATGTAGAACTGGTTTCGGTTTTTCATACAAAACGTCGTGATCCCTTATTTATTCCCTGTTAACAAGAAAGCAAGCAAGCAAGCAAATTCCTTTCCTAATTCCTGGTGGTCGACCACATTCACAAGAGCAGGTAGAATTCTAGGAAAAAAGGGGATGTTGAAATTTTCGAACACGCTCACTGCCTTTGTTTGAAAATGTCCCATCTGCAACTTGAACTTGTTTAATATACTTTGAAAAGCTCCTGACATAGACAGCTAAGCTTTTGCCAATACAAACTCTTTCAAACAGAATGGTAGCAAATGCTAATTGACAAAAAGTTATACAGCATGCAACTGCTGTTTCAATGAGCTTGAGTAAACCTACGCCTTAGAGAAACATTTTATAACTTTTTGACCTGTTTGATAAAGGTGTATTTAGCAGCTCATGTTAACAAAAATTAGTAGTTTGTGCTGAATAAAAGACATTTACAATGACATAAAATTCGAGATCAGGTAAATAAACGAATTCATCACAAGGAAAATTGAGATGCTCTGGCAAATACTAGTGAGTAATCGGTGAACCTTTTCGTTTTGTATGCACCGTCGGAGAAAGACAGTTCAACGCACGTACTATTTTCCATCGAAAGTAACAGGAAATGCATCGAAAAAGCGACCGTCTAAATTGATGGTTTTTGGGTTGTTAAAGATCAGACACGTGGATTTTAATAATCAACGTCATCCTCCAATTTGGTATTTATTTTTCCTGGAAATAAAACAACATATAAATTGAAGAATATTGAGGGAAAAAGAAGACCGCGTACCAGATGTAAACACACACGTCGGGTGCTCGGAAATCCGTGTGAAAGCAATCTGGGTCGAACGTGACCATGCAATTGAAGGCTCACTGTGTTTACTACATTTTGTTTGTCTAACATCTAAATGTTAGATCGCTTTAAATTTTCTTCCCCATTTGGCTGTTCCTTGCTTTCTTTACACTTGACTTCATGCCGTATGTAATGTGCAGCACCGGAGTTGTAAAGTCAAATTCGAACAACGCAGGCAAATTTCAAAGTAAAAGCACTGTTTTCTTCCAACCTCACCTCCCACGTATGACGTATCCCTGTCATGGGTACCCATTTTGGCCCCAAAGAGTAAGCCCAAAATGTTCCGAATATAGTAGTAATATTATTAAAGGAGGGAAAGGAAAAGAGGGAAGGCCGAGTCAAACAATCCTGTTAAGAGGTCCCACTCCCCAGAGCACTTCACCGTCCTGACCAAGCAAGATCCTTATATATATAGATCGCTAGCAAGCAATACCGTAGCATTTCAACGACTACCCAATTTAAAACAATTGACAGAGCATTTGTGAGAGACAATTTCAGAGATAGATAACTTATAGTCGCGTCGATGGCCAAGAACAGCTCAACATCTTATTCATCAATGAAGCGTCATCTTTTTGTGCTGGGTCTACTGGCGTTGTTGGTTTCGACAGAGTTCACTGCTGTCGATGGCCGAGCCCTTCGATCAACGACGAACAATGTCGTCGTTGCAGGCTGCGAAGAACAAGGAGGAGCAGACGAACAGGTTGCTGTTTCCGCGTTTGCTGTGTCAGCAAACAACTCCAGCAGTCGTCCTTCGGTTAGGAGCTTGGCTTCCAGATTAGCCTCTGGACCAAGCAAAAGAGGTCCTGGACATTAGCATTTCAGGCAATCCCAGACTCAATTTTTTTGTTGTTCGGATTGCCATGTGATACGAGGTTGTGCACAGATTTGTGAGCTACCATTTTTTTTTTCGCTTTAATCTCCATCTAGGACAATATTAGAGATTTGTTTTTTCATTTATACTTGTAATTTGACAATTTAGATTGATGAAATAGAGGTAGTGACACACTTTTGATTAGAATTAGGATAATCTGTGTACTTTTTGATGATAAAAGTATAGAAATGATATACTATATCATTATCACCTGGATGCGCTTTAAGCTTGTATGATTGTCAGCGAAATCACCCACATTTACAAGTCTCTCTTTCTCTCTCTAAGAAGTCATGAAAATCATCTGAAAGGAAAGGCCTCAGGCAATTTAGAAATCTAATAAAGTAAACTAAACCAAACCCCAATCTTTAAGTCAAAAAGAAGATCACAGAGGATCGACAGATATTCCATCACCTATCAGCTTTGACCGCACCAATATATATTTTACTCTGTCTACTATTGACTGCCTCGTTTGATAATGTATACTTCTACTGAATCTTTCAATGCATATCAGTTTTAGCAAACATTTTCCCTTATGTATGTTTCTAGACAGGCTGGAAATGTGAATTTCATTTGCCAATTTCAGTTTCTTTATTAAAAGCTTGGAAGTTTGGAAATAATGTTAACAACCCCGATCACCCTTCCTTGTCTCTGGACCTTAAGCCAATGGCTTCCAAGTATCTGTTCACTGAGTTTACGATGGACAAGAAATTGAGAACATTTAAGGACTTAAATTTCTAAGGTGATTAGATCCCACAGGAGGAACAACTAATCTTAATCACCTAAAGAACTTGATATTGATCTCCAGAAAGAATCAGGATATAATTAAGCAAACCATTCTTTTATGGCATTAGCTTAATTAGTTATATATTGCCGATAGCTCAATCTCTATTTGAATTCTTTTCGTCAAAATAATATCACTTTATGCTTTCGGCTTTCTTTAAGCTTATTATTATTCTGTCCATTGCCCAAGCTTAATTTTTATTTCCATTTCAGCTTCTGCAAATGTTTGTCAAGTACTGTCACCTAACTATATTCTCTGGCATGATCTTCTTCTGTCCTCTTGCGTGTTAACTCCAGTATTGTGCAATGGGAAATTCTAGTCAAATATTGTGGACAATTCCACTCCATAATAAAAGTCATGAAATTGTTAGAAATGCCGGTGAAAAGTTTTCAGAGTCGAAATTCAAATATTACCAGGCAATCTGCCCAAAACTTAGGAATTCATGTCGCCGAGGCAGAGAAACCATTGGTTATGGATTGGTGGATAATCTAATTCCTTCAACCACCACCTAACTACGAGATGACAACACGTGGACATTAAACTTGTTCATTATTGAAAAAGTAGCAAACGAAATCATCTTTTCGCATTGGGGGTCCTGACCTATGAAAACAGAGTAGATATACTACACTTCAAACCTTCTTAGATAAAGCTACCAGGATTGCTCGATTCGTTATCAATTGTTTTTGTACATAGCAAATGATGATAGTTAATTATGATCATTAGTTGTAGGATTGCAGCCATGAATGATGTAACCCAACAAATGAACTTTTTGTTCCAGCGTATGATCCAAGGGGGAAGCAGAGTTTGAAAAGGGGAAATAGGCACTCAAAAAATTTGACCTGAAATATTTGAATCCATTTCAATATGGCTAAGACCAGCATAATTTTAGGTCCCCCGGAAACGCTCAAAAGTCTTAATGTTGCACCATAATATAATTATTATTAAACTTAATAACGTAATCGTAGAGAATTCTTCTCCACATTGAATCGTTTCTCTCAAGAGTTATTGTGTAAAAGCTTGTTTTGAGAACGTTTTATGTCCCCACTTGGCTTTGCTCGCGATATCTACCTAAAACTCGGTTGAAAAAGAATGTTGTTCAACCAACAGTTTCTCCGTGCAGAGCCATTCACAAAAGGACCAAAGCAAACAAACAAAACAAGAGTCAATTTTCTGAAATATTCAAACATAAAACCCTTTATTTCCAAGAATTCCTTGATTAATGAGAAAAATGTCTTACAGGTAGGGACAAATTCACTCTCGTCGAGCCCAAGGTCCCTAAAAGTAGGGATAGTCTTCAACTAAACTAACCACTAACCAGGGCGAAGAGTGGGGCAAGTATAACACGGTTGTCTGTCAGTTGTCCTAAACATAGTTGGACAACGGGAGAGTGATCAGCGAAGTATAACGTACAAGTAAAAATGTCCTGTATTAGAACTAACTTCTCTTCCTGTAAAGGGTTCTTTTGGTTAGAGAAAGATGATGTATTGCAATGAGTGAATTGAAATACATTAGACGTGATAGTGAGAAAAATTAGAGCAATCCTCGAAGCATAAATATTTTGGGTGACAAGCAATGAGAGATGAGAAAAGATGAAAGAAGTGACAAATAACAACAAAAGTTGAATAGAAAGAATGCTTAGAAGAGTCTAGAAAGAGCTTTTAGAATAATCTCTGCTGAGTTTCTAATCTCCTCTCCTTACCTCTCAACCTCTTATTTATATTGAATATCCTCTTATTTATATTGAATATGAACACTTTCTTAAGAGTAGTTAAGAGAGCACGTTTAATTATGAGAAAACATACTTATCATAGAAGAGCAATTGAAGAACGTTTTATGAGATATTAAAAAAATGACAATGTAATTGAGTAGTGAACATAAGTTTTGAGTAAATGAAATATTAATATTTGATAGTGCATCACGTGTATATTTGAAAAATGAGGAAATAAAAAAAATAGCAAAACACATGTACTTCAAAGAAAGATTAAAAGAAAATCCTCTTAATTATCTCCATATTTGAACTACCAAGTCAAACTCTCTAGAACATCCCAAACATTGCTACTTGTTCTGAATTACTTTCACTTTCCTGCACAAATAGTTGTTCCATACTTGTTTCTAAATGTTTCTATGCTTGTAACGCTCTTTGAGTACTTCTACGCTTGGAATGCCTTTGGGCGCTTCTGTGCTTGGAACACCTCTAGGCATTTCTGTACTTGAAATACCCCTGGACGCTTATGCGCTTGGAACGCTCCTGGATGCTGCTGTGCTTGGAATGCCCCTGAGCGCTTCCATGCTTAAAACACCCCTAGGCGCTTCCAGCTTGGAATACTCTTGGCTTTGAACACCTTAGGCGAGAATGCCTCGGACTCTTCTACGCTTGAAACATTTCTGATGTAATTTTTCTATATAACCAAAATTGGACATCTACACTTCCAAAGCTCACTTCTGTCTTTTGCTCCCTTGTTGGAGACGAGGGAAAAGAATTTTGGAAGTGAAAATACCATTAATCATTATCCTTACATGAAACAACAAAAATCTTGAAACAGAAAGCTTCTTTCTACTGAATATTAGCTTTTTCATAATGAAACACACACACACACACATAGCACAACACTAGACATAATGCAGATTAAAGTACAATGTAGCAAAATTAAGATACCAACTCATAACGTATTGTAGACACTTAAAAAAAATAAAAAAATAATAAAAAATAATAATAAATAAATAAATAATTTTAAATTATAATAAAATAAACTAAAATATAAAATAATATAAAAATAAATAAATAAATAAAAGGGGGATGGCTGGGCGTACGCCCAGCCATCCCTTCCCCAACCACCCCGCATGATGGGGTTCTGGCCACCAACTCCCTGGTGCCAGAACCCCATTGTCGGGTTGTCCAAATTTTTGGACAACCCGGCTCTTTAAAGGCTACCTGCAAAGAACAAGAGCGAGAACAACAAAAACAAAAAAAATCCTAGATCTACCAGCAAAAAATACCCAACCACAGAAACAAAAAGCAAAAACAAACACAAAACAAAAAAGAAAAAGGAGTTAGATCTGAAAAATGAGGGAGAGAGGAGTTTAGGGGTAGAGAAAAAGTTTTTTATTCGGGTAGGGGAGAACTGACAGGGAGACCGACGACGAGGGAGACCTATCGGCAGGAAGTCGAAGAAGGAAGAAGGAGAGAAAGGCAGAGAGGAGATCTGCCGGGAGAGAGAAATAAAGAAGAGGGACACCTGGGCAGCCGGTTAAAGACAGTACGCCGACGCTGGTGGAAGAGGAAAGGGTTTTAGAGAGAAGGGAGAGGGTGCAGTTAGAGAGAGAAAATGAAATCTGAAAATGAGAGGAAAGGCCAAAAACGGGACTTATATACCCGAGTTTAGGGTCTAAACGGCGTCGTTTCAGTGGAGTGAAAAGTTCAAAAGATCGACGCCTAAACGACGTCGTTTGAGGGAGTCCGCGGAGCCCCAAAACGGTGCGTTTAGGAGAGGGCCAGACGGACCAAGGGAGTGGGCTTGGGACACCCCGTGCAGCCCAAACAATTTGGGCCACCATTCTGGCCCAAGCGAGGTGAGACCTTACCCATTTATTACGGATTTGGGCTTATTATTTTGGGCTTATCTAGTTTACTTAATTATTTGCTTAATTTAAAATTGAAAAGAAAATTATAGAAATTTATCTCTTTTTTTTTCTTTAAATATATTATAGATTTAGTTTATCTTTTTTGTAAAAATATGTATATATATATATATATAAATTAAAAATACATATATAAATAATAACAATAATAATAATAAGTCAATAAAAAAAATATTTATATTATAAGTATATTTCGAGACTTGCAAATGATAAAATAATAATAATAATAATAACAATAATAATAATTCATGATGCAACTATATATATTTCTAAAAATATATATATATAATAAATAAATAAATAAAATAATAATAAAATAAAAAATAAATAATAATAATAATAATAATAATAATAAATAAAATAAATGGAACAATTATTTGAGCATTACCACCTAAAAGGGGTAAAGAGTTGTCTCTTTCGGGTGGGTCACTTAAGTGCGGAGTTCGAAACGAATTTTCACCGAAGCGTCGGGATAAATCCGAATTCTATACCCCTATACTCATTAGTCCGAATAATGCTTGTTTTAAAAAAATATATATATGATAAATAATAATGATAAATAATAACGATAAATATATGAATAAGTTAATAAATTATCTGAAATTATTAAGCATGTTATTATTATCAATCAACTAATTAATAAATACGATCATATAGATTCCATCATTTTATACTGGCATTGCACGTCACTCTTATTTTGCAAATGACGAGAGAATCCCGATGATGGGATTTCCCCGAAGAGCTTGTAGAGACGAGTTCTTCCAGGGATATCTCTAGGTGATGAGAATTTCGAGACTTCACCAAAACGTTGGGATGGTCTTCGAATAATTTTCCAATAAAAGATTACCGACTCCATCATCTAAAATAAACAAGTCATGACATCATTTTACGCTTGCATCGTGTGCATACGTAAAACCAAACAGAAAAAAACTCAATCTGTCAATTTAATAAAAATTTAATTAATAAAGTAGAGATTAAATTAGGAGAAGGCTATATTAAGATAACTTAAGATTAAATGGTATCGTTCGTGGAACGGGCGCCACGGAGGTGCTAACCCTTCTCAGTGCGTAACCGCACTCCCGAATCCATCTCTAAAAACGTATACCAGTTCTCGTTCTTTCGACGGGCCTAAAATTAATTTAAGACTTCGTCGATTAGAATCGGGTTAATAGGTAACCAATCACACCTTAAATAAAAAAGATTAGTGACGACTCCTAAACCGATTTTAATTTTCGCCCGCATCTGGCGGATGGGTTTCCGGACCCGCACGTTACGACACGTATGATTGAAAAAAAGGATTCTATAAGCAAACATATTATGAGGAAAGGAAACCACGAGTAGCCTAAGGGTAAGGAACTGCATATATGGCAGATAAATAATATGATGATGAATGCAGGAAAAGGAAATAAACGCCCCTGATATTATCAAATTTAATAGGGTAAGCACATGGCCAAGCATCAGTTGGTAGAGATTGAAGCAGACAAGCAAAAAGTGTGCCAAGACACAAGGATATTGCTGATTACACTGGAAAGGTGAGTTTGACAATAGACAGAATTCTCTATGATATTAGGTTCAAGCATAAGAATTTATGGAAAACACAAAGTGAAGATGTATAGCCAGGTAAGCATTCACAACAAATGGTCAAGCTCAAAATGGTCCTCAAAATGGTCTTTTCCTAAATTTTGAAGGCCGAAGCTACATCACCCAACAGTTTTCTAGAAACTCGTAATCTGCCCAAAGAATTCTTGAATAAAAGGGATTACTTAGTTATGTTCCTTCAACATAACTTTTATATAGGCAAGCAAAGAACTCAATGAATTAGAGCATGTAACAGACTTTATGAGAACAGAAGCTCACATATATCTTAATTGGCTAGTACTACAATAAGATATTTTTCTAGCATTAAATATCAGGCAATCACCCGCTTGGAAGGAATCACGACATAAAAAGGATTTAAAGATGGAATATTTCATTTACCTAGGAAAATGAGCAATTTAGATAATAACCACCTAAAGCATAGAAATCAAAAGAAAATTTGGGGTCATATGGCACTAACAAAGTAAAAGAATCATAATATTCCTTCAATCAGAAATTGAGTGGCGTGCAATTGGAGTACAACAGAGTTGCAGTTGGGTCCATTATGCCATTCATCACCCTGAACCAGACATCATGCTCTTCAGGAGGCCTCTCAACTATCAGCAGCAACAGGAGAATCAGGCCCAGCAAACCATGCTTGCTAAGTAATTACATTAGTGTTCATTAGTCAGTGTCCAGAATATGGATGAAAAAGAGAAAAAAAAATTACTATATCAGTGTTTATGCATGGCATAAACAGTTCGGATGTTTTGGAATTCCTGGTTGGTAGTCTAATTCTGTTCCATGTTAGGCTTGTTTCTTGCTTTCTCTACTGTGGTATGGATGACATAATGTCATTGCTACTGCATCTTTAGATATAAAAATGCTTTAGATTTGGTGTACTGCTTAGATGGAGTTGATTAAAATTCTTCTTGAATGGTCAAAAAAGAATATTCCTTCAATAAAGATGTTAGCTGCAGGTATGGTAACAAGGATGCCAACAGAAGTTTGACGCCATTGCAATGCAACAAGAGTGATTACATAGATAAGATCCTCAATATGTCCAATTCATTGTATGCGAGAAAACAGACTATATATAAATTGCTTAAGCTGCAACTAGAATTGGGTGGGGAAGTGTTGTGCAACACTAGTTGAAGCTTTTAAAGGAAAAAAAGTTTAAAAAGTAGATAAATGTGAAGAATGCAGTTTAAGCAATGTAGCAAGCAAAGAGGTTCACCATTCAGCAAAAGAAAATGATGCTCTAATCAGTCAGGAAAACATAGTAGCAAGCAAAGAGTTCACCATTCAGCATAAGAAAATGATGTTCAAATAGTCAGGAAAACATACTGTACACATACGTTATATAACCATGGAACCTGAAAACAGCTAAAACATAAGAATACATGTTTATACCTAATTTTGTTAAAGCATTATAACTAATTTTGTCAACTAAAAACATGAAAAATTTGTTAAAGCATTATACCTAATTTTGTCTCAAACATAAGAATACATGTCACATGAGCACATGTCTACAACAATTCATATCAATTGCATGTTTATATTACCAAGAGACTAATACACAGACAAGTTAATAAGTATGCATTTCTAATGAACATATACACATACTTGTTCTAAGCACTTAAATTATCCTTTGCATGCTAGATTCTAATTTACAGCACACAACCTCATTGAACTTCCACATCCTGGTTGCTCTAAAGACCTAAAATTTTTCCTAACACAAATTAAATTTCCAAATCAACTGAAAAGGTATTATAGGATATATTCTTAAAAGAATATTGCAGAAATATTAAGACTATATATCATATCTATATAAAATAGAGAAACCTGACCTACAACTCATAGCTCTTTCTACTATAACTCTTAAAAGACTTTCAATTCGATTGCTTCAAATTCCATAATGTTCTCCCTTAAGATATGAAAATTCTGAGTTAAAACAAGTTGAAACTTTGAACCATGAACAGCAGAATTGCCTAAGTTCTGTGATACAGATAACTGCACAGTGAATAAAGATACACAATGCTGATGAGTTGCAGGAAAATAAATCATCAATGAACAAAATTTCTAGCACCCTTCATTCTGCATTTTTGACTGTATCAATTAACGGAGCAGCAAAAACCAATCAAATCATAAGAAGCAAACAAATTTCCAACAAGATTACAGAAAACCAAAATAACCCCCAAGATATTAATAAATATTACTATCACAGATATTATTACCGTGATATATAAGCATCCCGAAATATTCATAGTCAGTACAAACAGATCTCAGAAAAAGGAAGGCAAATTAAATTAAAAAAACCCTAGCAATACCAATAATCATGCTAAACCAAAAAGAACAACCCTAAAGAGAGAGAGAGAGAAACAAGAATCCTCAAACTCAAGCCTCGGCCTTTACGGACGAGGACGAAATGTCCTCACCACCCGCAGCTCCCGCGTTACTCGAGTCTGCGTCCGCCGGGCCTGATGGAGCGGCGGCGGTGGCGGCAGCTCGAGCTTTGACAGTCTCGAGCATACGCTTGCTGATCTCCCTGGAATATACCTGAAGGATCTCGATACCGTCGTCGTCGGCGGAGAACGATGCTCCGGCGACTGAGAAAGCCTCCTCCTCGATAGACTTGGCCACTGCGGAGGCCTCTTCCTCTGGTATCGTGCCATAGCGTTTGGAAAGGACGGATTGGGTCGACAGCGTCTCGATGAGACGGTTGATGACGGCGTCGCGGGTGCGTTGGGTGGGGGGCCAAATGCGGAGGGTGAGGTTGTTGAGCTTGGCGGTGGTGTCATCTACGTGGGCTGGGGCTTGGGCTTGGTTAGACTCCGCCGCCGGGGCGTTGTCTTGCGTGGTGTTGGATTCAGGATCGGCCATTTTTTTTGGGTTTGGATGGTGAGTGGAGCGTGGGATTTTGAGTTTGGGAGGGGAATTTTTTATGGGAATTAAAAACAATAAACAAGCATATTTGAGGTGGGGGAAAGAAGAGCATCGGTTGTGGGCCGGGTGTGGGTTGAAATGAAATGGACCGACCAACTTTACTAAGAAGATCTTCCCATGCCTAAAGACAAGACTCTCTTGTTTTGATTAATTAGACTTCAATTTCAAAAATTTTCGACATGTTCTTTCTTATATTGTTTAGTTGATTGTGATTTGATTGTCAACAAATCAACTTCTTATTCCTTAACGTTGCCTTCCACATTGATTTTCGTTTAAGGCAATACACGAATTTTTTGCAAAGAAGCAACCTTACACTCAATGCAACCAACCCAAGAATGGAGCCAACTCAGCTTCAGACAACTTAAAGCAGTTAAGCCCCTTGGACCATGGGCTACTTTGTGTAACAAGCAGGTTTCCCCCAACGACCCTCAATTGTCTGTCTGCCTCAACCCGATTGTAATGTTTCTAATGTTTTTTGCACTTACATGTCTCTCTTGGGGGAAACAATAAAAATAGAGAAGAAAAGCCACGTAACTGAAAACCACATCCCATAACCATTTTTACAAGGAAAAAAAATTAGGACCAATCACCTAGATCTTTTGACATTTATTTTGTTGGAGGACTTTGGGCCATATGGGCTTTTGACGATCCAACATTTTCATTAATCAAATAAGATCCCTTAGGAGAAAGCTTGCAAAGGCCGTAAGCAACAAACTAATGAGGAGTCAAAGTGTGAAACAATGGTTGTACCAAAAACAACTGTCAGACAATGGATAGGGAAATCTGGCTTATTACACATCCATAACAAATTCAAACTCAAGACGAGGGCATTTGCCACTGGCTGATACGAGACACTAGTAATTCATATCTCTAAACGAACATTAATAATGGATTTGCGTGGTTTGAACATGGCGACCAATAGCTTAGCTTTGGGCATGGTGAGTCCTATCCCTTCAGTCAAGTCCACCTCCTATTCATTAATTCTTTCTGTTGAAAAATTACGGAATTGTCTCTAAAAAATTACTCAAGATTTAACTCAATCAATAAAATAAATAAAGAAAGAAATCAAGCACCCCACAAGAACACAAGAATTTACGTGATTCGATCTTTCGATGACCTACGTCCACGGGCACAGTAACAGAAAAAAATCCACTAAGAAGAAAAATCAGGAAATTACAAGAACAGTCTCAAACTCAAAACCCTTATCCCACGTACACCTAAATCACTCTATCTAAATCTAGGTTATTATTATTTTTTAACCCATAGGGTCCTTTTATAGTGCCAAATACAATAACCTTATCCTAATATAATTAGGAATCTTATCTTAATAGAATTAGGAATTGTTATTCTAGTATAACTAGATTTAAAGACTATTTTATAACGTATACTAATTTAATTAGAATTAAACAATCCTAATTAAATCACAATTTAAGATTATCCTAACAAATCTCCACCTTAGGCTTGAATTCACCAAGCTCCACCTTACGAACCAATCTCTGTCGACACCGCCACTGCCCCAAAGGGCCTCAAGCACTACGAACATCGATCAAGTCCAAGCAATGCTTGAACTTTATCCCAGAAACTGACTTAGTTAGCATATTTGCCGGATTTTCATATGTAGTTATTTTCTTTACTACAATCTCACATCTAGATTTTTGTCCAAAACAAAAATCACTAACCAAGTTTCGAAACCATAAAGCCTCCTTCACTGCCTCGGTCACAGCCATATATTCAACTTCAGTTGTAAACAAACTAGCTACTATTTTTCAACTGATTACAGACCTTGAGAGAATGAACACATACCCCATTCGAGATCTTTTACTATCTAGATCACCAACAAAATCTGATTTGGAGAAGCCAACCACATTACGACTAATGTTTACACCTCCTTCACACACTAAGCCAACTTCAATAGTAACTTTAGGTGTTTTCACAAGCTTCCATGTTTGATCCTAGTGTAGAGACTCAATCTTCTTAGAAGACTCGGCATATGTAATTTCCTCATGATAAAAGTAAGGCTCATCAATCTCTACTTCCACAAATAAAACATAAGAATCAGAATCACCATCAATACAAGTAATGCTTCATTGAGATACCAATTCTTGTACCTCTTGCAATTCTTTCTGGATTTCACTATCATCCCGCACTGTCACAAGAGCATTGATTTCAAGCTCCACCTGCTTGCCAACTTCTTGGTCTAATGTGTTTGTAATTCTAGACTTTATCCCACAAAGTAATGCAGACTTGTCAAAGATAACATCCCGACTCACCATAAACTTAGGGAACTTACAATCAGTACACCACAACTGATAACCCTTCACCTCATATGCATAGCCTAGGAATATGCACTCCGTCGTCCTCAACTCAAGTTTACCATCACTCACATGAGCATGAACAGGACAACTAAATACTCTCAATATAGAGTAATCAGCGGGCTTACCAGACCAAACTTTCTTGGGAGTCTTAAATTCAATTGCAGTTGATGGAGACCGATTTACCAAGTAGTAAGCCATGTTGATAATTTTTGTCCAGAATACTTTGGTTAGGCCAACATTTGAGAACACGTATTTTGTTCTCTCCAGAAGTGTTTTCTTCATCCATTCTACAATACCATTTTGATATGGTGTTTTGTCAATAGTGCGATATCTAACGATTTTCTCATTCTTGTATAATAGACCAAACTCACCTTTGTAAAATTTCAAACATTTGTTTGTTCGAAAGCTCTCGATCTTTTTCTTAGTCTGTTTCTCGATCAATACCTTCTAATGCAAAAAGGTGTTTAACACTTCACTCATAGCCTTCAGAAGATACGTCCACACCTTTCTTGAAAAATCATCAATAAAGATTCACATGTATAATGATCCACCTTTTGATGCCACAGAAGAAGGACCCCACAAATCTGAATGGATGTAGTTTACTACACTCTCAGTTCGAGGAGTTGTAGTGTTAAATTTCACTATATGTTGCTCATAGAAATTTAACTTTTCACTATTTTGACCATATAGCAAACTACGCTTACTCAGTTTTCTAATCCCTTTCTTGCTCATATGACCCAATCTCATATGCCATAAATGTGTTACATTATCTTCAGGATCATTAGATGAGACCACAAAAACAGTTTCAATGACCGTGTTTTCCACTAGACAATAAAGGTCACCGGATAACTTGCCCTTCATGATAGTTAAGGCTCCTTTAGATACATTCAAGACACCATCTTGGCCACTATATTTGTAGCCCTTCTTATCTAACAAACTCAAGGATATTAAATTTTTTTTCATGTTAGGGACATGTTTTACCTCAAGTGTTCTTGTCATACCATCAAACATCCTGATTCGAATTGTGCCAATCTCAATAACTGAGAGAGAGAAATCATCTCTTAATTGTACAATGCCCATATTAACAGATTGATAAGTTGTAAACCAATCACGCCTAGGATATATATGAAAGCAACAAGTCAAATCCAAAATCCATGTATCCATCAAGTTACCATTAGTAATTGCAAGAACATTATTAATTTTCTCAAAAGCATCAAAGTCATCTCCAACCACGTTTGCAGTATTCTCAAACTTATTGAACTTTTCATCATCTTTGAATTTAGTACAGTCTTGACGAAAGTGCCCTTTCTGACCACAATTCCAGCAAGTTTTTTCTTTTGCTTTAGATTTACCTTTTCTGTCTATACCCTTCTCTCTATCTTTTCCTCTATTCACAACCAAACCTTCTGCTTGATTTTCATTCTGGATACCACTAACTTTCTTCTTCAATTCCTTGAAATTTAAAGATGCTTTTACATCCTCGAAAGTGAAAGTATCTCGGCCATATAATATAGTATCCATGAAGTTTTCATACGATGGAGGCAAAGAACATAAAAGAATTAAGGTTAGGTCTTCATCCTCAATTTTAACATCGGTATTCTTTAAATCAAGAATAACTCTATTAAATTCATTAATGTAGGTATTAACGGACGTACCTTCATTCATCTTGAGAGTATACAATCGTTGCTTCATATAAAGCCAATTCGTCAAGGATTTAGTCATATAAATACTTTCGAATTTAAGCCACACTACAGCAGCAGATTCTTCATCTGTGACTTCTCTTAGCACCTCATCTGACAAAGCTAGGAGAATAGCACTATGTGCTTTCTCCATAAGGTCATCTTACTCACCATCAGATAAATTCGAAGGAAGATACTCTTTTCCCTTCAGTGCCTTCAACAGTCCTTGTTGCACTAGCAATGCGCGCATCTTAACATGCCACAGGCTGAAATCGTTTTTTCCATTAAACTTTTCAATCTCATACTTGGTCGACGAAGTTGCTATAACGAGATTCAAATTGACCCAAGATCTTGAGGCTCTTATACTAGTTTGTTGAGAAATTGCGGAATTGTCTCTAAAGAATTGCCCAAGATCTAACCCAATCAATAGAATAAAGAAAGAAAGAAATCAAGCACACCCACAATGACATAAGAATTTACGTGGTTCGGTCTTTTGATGACCTACGTCCACAGGTACAGTAACAGAGAAAAATTCACTAAGAGAAAAAATTAAGATATTACAAGAACAGTCTCAAACTCATAATCCTTATCCCACGTACACCTAAATCACTCTCTCTAAATCTAGGTTATTATTATTCTTTAACCCATAAGGTCCTGTAAAACTGCATCCGCCTGTCTTTGCAATTTCAACATTCTTTTCTTCAATCTATGGAAATCAATCCACCGAAAAAATGGTAAAAAGTCCCCTGGATACACTTCTCCGGTCAGTTCAAGTGCTTCCTTTATCATATCTAGAAATCGCCTTGCTTCCTCAAAATCATCCACTTCTGCCCCAAAATATCTCTTACCTGATACCATCCTCATAATTATATTAAAAGACAGTTCAGATAAACTGGACTTCATCTCCACTTCTGCCAAGTTTTGATGTGAAATTTCAAACAATTTTCTGAGCAAGTATCTAACTTCATCCTGTCTAATACTTAGAAACATGTTAAGTCGATTGGTTGAGAAAATTTCAAGCACAGCTATGCGGCGAAGATTGCGCCAGTGATGGCCAAAAGGGGCGGCTCCAATTGTGGTGCTGTGTCATAGTTCAGGTGCTTGGAAGAGAGAAAACAAGGCCTATTTGCAAGGATAATATCATTCTTGGTGAAGCACTCTTCGACTAATGGTGGGGATGATATGACTAGCACTGGGCGAAAACCAAAGGAGAGTGAAAAGATTGGACCATATTTGCCAGATAGATGCTGTAATGTTCAGTGGACAGGTTCTTTTATGAGATGGAGATGACCAATTATGGGAAGTGAAGGTGGTCTTGGTGGTTGCTTTCTTTAAGGTGTTTGTTATGAACTTTGAAAGAAGCAGCTGAAGAATACGAACAGCAAAAGGGTAATAAAACCAGGTTTGCTCCATGGACCAATAGCTTGTGTTTGACACCATGGTCAAAATAACCAGCCTTTATACGAGGTTGATTGGGTGTTGGCCAAGCACATTTAAAACTCTCCCGAATTCCCTTGCATAACAACGTGCAGAGGAAGAATTAAAAATTAAATAAGCAAAGGAATGGCAGTTTCAGTGATGACATTTTCCGTTCTTACTGCCGAGGGGGAAATGTTTGTTAATTAATTGTATGTTTGTTGATGAAGAGATTAAATAAAATCACTTTTCAAAAAAAAAAAAATTTAATTGTATGCTGACGAAAAATTCCCTTGCTCACCAAGAAACGTTCTATCTTACGTTTCTTAGCATCTGCCTGGTTTAGTATAAAGGGTCAAGATGAATTTAGATAATTATTCAATTAAGGCACTGCTAATTATTGTGTTTCTGTCTTGGCAAACTAGTGACGGTTAAACAAGCAATTAAGAAATGCAACTTGGCAATTTCCAAGCTACTGAAATCTATTAGAGATCAAGAATCCGATAACTTGACCATTATATAGCAAAAATGATAGCTTAACTGCTTAAATATATCCCAAGGAACAAAAAAAAACCCTTTAATCTGATGAGTCACTATAAAAATTCATCAACATTGTCTATTTGAAGATACTGCTGAGTTCTTGCTTTTAAGTTTTAAGGCTTTTGCATAAATTCGTATAAGGATTTTATCTTTTTTAATATTGATAGATGATTCTGCTCTATTACGAGTTTAAATGACAATTAATTAAATTATATTTGCAAGTTTTGATCTATGTAAGTTCATTATAAGGAAAACTCTTAAGGAATCTTTAATCATCTTGACTTTTAATACATAGAAGGATCATAAACTCGCAGGCACTTGGGCGGCTTTACCTTAATACTTTATTCCAAGAGTGGCTTCTATATGCATATAAGCTTAACAAAGTCTATCCCTCTGTGCTCCCGTAAATGCGAGTGCTCATATTTCATAATGCTAGTATCTCCTGTTACCAGAGACTTCACGTCACAGTGTGGAGAGGAGGTTGATCATGTCTGCCCGGGGATTGCACAAAGCCACCAAGGGCTCAGCTTTCGGCATGGTGAGCCCTGTGCCTTCCCTCATATTGATTTCCTCCGTGCCAATCCTATTCCACTCGAAGGACTGAATCAGGGCACCAAGTGCCAGTGCTACCACTCTCTTGGCTAAAACAGCTCCAGGGCATGCCCGCCTTCCAACACCAAACGGAAGTAGTTTACACCCTTCACCTTCCCCACCTTCAAATCTCTCTGGCATAAACCTTGTGGCGTCCACCCAGAGCTTGGGGTCCCTCTGGATAGTCCAGGCGTTGATAAATAACATTGTGGCACGCGGAACGGTGTAGCCACAAACAATGCAGTCTTCTGATGATTCATGTGGTAAGAGCAATGGTCCAGGCGGAAATAACCGCAACGTCTCAGAAATTATAGATTGTAGATAATTCAGCTTTGTCAGGTCTGTTTCATCCAGGAACTTGTCTTGTCCAACTTTAGCACCTATTTCAGTCCAAGCTTTATGCATTACTTCAGGATGGTTAAGAAGAAGTGACATAGCCCATTCTATTGTAGTCGCTGAAGTTTCAGTTCCAGCAATTAGCATTGCCTGCAAGATGTTTCAATGAGTTATAAATCTAGATATTTGAGGCAAAAACATGCTGACAATCTGAGGTTTAAAATATTTAGTACAGTTTTCCTCTTCCGGGCTATGGAAAGGCACTTTTGGAGCTGTATAATATGGGAATAAGGCGCAAAGAATTAGAATAAAAATACTAACACTACATTTTTTTTTTGAAATTTCAATATATTATAGGTAAAAACAGGGTGAGCCTGAGCTCCCCACCATATAGCCATTTTGCAAGGCTATGCCCCTTACAAAGACCAGGGGTATACCGTTGCAAAATAACCACAGAATACAAGTATCTCTATCCAATACAAAAGACTATCTCCCCATAGACACTTACAGTCTAAGAGCACTCCCCAAACTACGAGTGTATCCACACTTTATAATAGGTGGAGAACACAGCAGACACAACATAGGTCAACAAAAAACAAAAACATAATTCTAAAGTAGAAATTCTTTCTTGACGGATTCTGCTAGAGTTCGATAATTGGCAAGCTAGAGCAAGTGGAGTTAAATTAAAGTTTTGGTTGGATACTCACGAAATCAAAAGTGGAATAACAAATCTTTAACTTTGAAAAATACTTCATACAGATGTCGTCACTGGGTGATGATTATCTTAGGCGGCAAATTTCTTGAAAGATTCCATTTTTGTCTTTATTGAAACATTATTTAATTTGATGCACTTGTCAAATACGTCGGCTGACTTTGGAGACACATATTGAACTGCAAGGCAAAAAATAATATTTCACAAAAAAGATGCCTGGTTCTTACCAGAATAACTCCTTTTATGGTCTCATCAGTATAAAATTCCGGTTCTGTTTGTTGCAGGGATAACATGACGTCGATTAAAGTTGCTTTTCTCCCTCTTTTGCTTGCATCAGATGCATCTAAAGACTCTGTTGAATCTTCCCTCATTCTCCTATGCTCTTCGAGAAGGGATTGTAAGAATTTGTCAAGCTTCTTCATAATTCTTTTCATCCTCTTCTCTACTCCTTGAAAATCTACCCATTGCAGCGCAGGCAAAAAGTCATTCAAATTTGCGCTTCCATGAATCTCCACAAACTCTCTCATGAGGTCTCGGAATTGCTTTGCTTCTTCGTCCACTGCATCTTTCCCATAATAACGCTTTCCCGCAATCATCCTTAGCATAATATTGAAAGCAAGCTCTATAAGCTTTGATGTAACTTCCACCATAGCTGGTTTTCTGCTCGAGGCCAGGAATAGTTCCTTTAGCAATAACTGAACTTCCTCTTGCCGAACGCCAGCAAACATGGCAAGCCGGCTCGTGGAGAAGAGTTCCAAGGTGGTGAGGCGCCTAAGGTTACGCCAATAATCACCGTAGGGTGCTAATCCTATCGTAGCGTTGTTGTAATTGAGATGTTTGCCAGCAAGCAACTGAGGGCGGTTTGCAAAAATGATATCATTTTTTGTAAAGCACTCTTCAGCTGCTGATGCTGAGGAGACTATAAGAACTTTACGAGTTCCGAATTGAAGGTACAGAATGGGGCCATAATTCTCTGAAAGTTCATGAAGAGTTCGATGAAGCGGTTCCTTTAGAAGATGGAGATGACCGATGATTGGCAAAGCAGGAGGGCTAGGTGGGAAATTTCTCGGACTATTACGTTTTTGTATGATGGATTTGAAAACTAACACAAAGAGGAGAAGAAAGAAGCTGAGTGTGATGTTGTACAAACTAGCTACTTCCATTTTCTGAGAGTTGGTGAATTATGAGGGGTTCCTCTCTCGTTTTGTAGTAACCGGATAAGATTAGGCACAATTTTCTTCTGACAAAAGAAATGCTCAAAATATCAAACTAATTGCCGAGCTTACAAATATGTGGATGACAAGTGTACTTATTAGAGTGGAATTCCTCATTTTATCGTTACTCTAGCGGCATTTATTGAAGTTATAGTACTGAGTTTCTACATGGGGTTATAAATTGTTACCGATGCCTTGCAACAATATTGGCTTTTTTTTTATTAATTTCATTTTCGCTAAGTCAATTTGGCTTTAGTTGATTTTTTCATATTGAAAAACGGATAAATACTGGATTATAATAAGTTCAAGAGATGACTACATTAGATATTTTCAACAATAATAGTACGAGATACAATTTCATATTAAAAAAAATTATTTTTGAACAAGTATGTCTGTTCAAATAGTTATATTGTTTAAAATAAATATATTTGTTCAAATAATTATATTTATCCAAAAAGTTATGCTTGTATAAAGAAACATATTTGGCGTTTTGAGTTTGGAAGGCTGTCATTTCTCTTCTTTTTTTTTTTTTGGTGATGCCGCTGGATTTTTTTTTTTTTTTATGTTGCTGGATTTCGTCTCTGGTTCATGGTTCTTGTTGTTCTACGGATGATCACCTTGGGAACCAACTGTGGACGCTCTAAGCAAATATTGGGAGTGGTTGGTTGCGTTGAGCTCTGTCCTATGATTGGCCAGCTCTCAAGGTCATGCAATTGCAAAACAAATGCGGATAACAAATGGCGAGGACTTGACAATGAAGGGTCAAGGGAAGCAAAGGAGGTCTAGCAGTTTTTGATCGGGGCATGAGGACGATTTTGTAATGGTCCATGGTTACCCACGTTGGTATGTTGTTTCATTTTTTACCAGCTGCCGAGAGAGTGAACGTGGCTAACTAAGAGGATGTTGCTGTGTAGAAGTCTTTTCGATGAAAGGGATGTTGTGTCTATCATCTATTTGGATGTTAAATTTTAGGGGTTGGGTCCTTCTCCTAGTCACAGGAGGAATTTTCTGTAATTGTATAGCTGAGTCTTAAGGGTGATGACAACTATTAGACATTAATCTTTTCTATACATCAATGGCGACGATTTTAGGCCAATAGTTTTTTTTTTTTTTTTGAAAGGCAAATTTATTGATGAAGTCTCTTAAAGAGATAACAAGCAAAACAGTTTTCAAAAGAACAAAAGCATCCTCACATACGAGGATTGGCAAGCATCAAAAATAGTCTGATGTGCGAACAGGGAAAGTGAAACATTAGTGCATTTTAGAATTGTCCTACTTGAGAGGGACAGTCCAATCGATAAATTCAATAACTAACAAACCCTTGCTAAGCTTCAGAGGAAGGATCCATTCCTGGTGGCTGAAGGAAGGTATTGAAGTTATCAGCTCTCAAAACCCCGACTTTAGCAAGACCGTCTGCTATTAAGTTTATCTCTTGGCTGATATGATTAAAGGTGACTTTCCTAATGGATTTAATAAGAGTTTCAATGGCATTGGATATTAGTTTCATACGCCAAGAGACTTTGCTATGGTCTCTCGTCCAGAGAATGGCGTTAAAGGAATTGCTTTCAACTTCCAAGTCAGATTTAGAGGCTCATGGAGAGATAAGGAAAAATTTAAAACCCTTGCGAATGGCTTGAAATTCAGCGAAGTTTGAATCTTTTATGCCAATGTTGTGGGAGAAAGTACCTTTTATGACACCTTGGTGGTTCCTAAGAACTCCACCGATACCAGCTAATAGCTTTATTTGAAAACCTATGGATATATAATTTCGTTTGTTGAAGGGGAGACTTTTTCTGGCATAAAATGAAATTATAACTTTCAAAAAAAAAAATAGAACTTTTTAATTTTTCAAAACATGCACTAACAAAAACAAATTACAATTATTCTTTTAACGTTTTTCAAATTCCTTTCAGATCACTTTTATACTATTTTGCTATAAAAAAACTTTACAATAATTTAATAATTTTATTGTACATCGCTAAGTATTCAATAGATTGATTTTGTCAATACAAAACATATTCAATCATTAAGTTTCATTATATCTTTGAGGTTTATTGTGCATAAACATTTTATATACCAATGGTAAGGGTGAATAAAAATTTTAAAAACACTAACATTAATACACGCCTTTAATTCATTTTATTGTTCCTTGTTTTTATAGTCCTGTGTTATAACAATTTTAAGATTTTATTTCGGTTTACCAATGGCTACTGTAAGTGAAACATTGAGGGATCGAATCAGTTTCTAATTTTGTGAAATTGGATCGATTTGATAGTATCAATTGTCAAAAATGATAGAAGAAGATGTACTTTCTACTTTAACTACTCCTAAGTCAAAAAAAATGAAATGATCAGAACGTTAAAGAAAGTGACATTGATATACAACTTAAAGCCTTTCCTAATATTTTCAGTTTTCTAATCCTTAGTAACAGGCTAAAAATGCCTCAATAATATTGATGTGCAACATTAAAGGTACAATAAAAAAAGAATTTCTCGGCTCTTATGTATATTATGGTTATTCTTTTTTAAGTACTATCTGTTTTCTTATGATTACAGTGAATAATTATTAAACAAATGCAAACTGTGACTCTGTAAATCAGTCAGAGTTGAGAAAGAACGCTCGGTGCTAGAGTTTCACGGGGTCGAAATATGACCTTTAAAGCCACATCCTCTGTCTTGTGCGCGTTGGCTGCTACACGATTGGCCTGACGATCCTCACCTGCCTTCCCCCACTCAAAGCACTGAATCAAGGTCCCCAGTGTTAAAGCCATGAGCCTCATGGCCAACCCTTCTCCGGGGCATTGCCTTCTTCCTAAACCAAACGGTATGAATTTATACCCTCCCCTTTCTCCCTCCCACCCGCTACCTTGAAATCTCTCAGGCTTGAACATATCAGGGTCCTCCCACAACTTGGTATCATTATACAACGCAAATGCATTGACCAATAACATTGTACCTTGTGGGATATTGTAACCTCCGACCGTGCATTCCTTTGACGACTCGTGAGGGGGAATTATTGGCCCTGTCGAACCTAACCTAAGTGTTTCATTGATTATGCAATGAAGATATGGAAGCTTACCGAGATCCGCGTCATGAAGTAGTTTGCTTTGTCCAATATTTGCATCAATTTCTTCCCTTGCCTTTCTGAAGACCTCAGGGTGCGATATCAAGTGAGACACCGCAGATTCCATGGTTGATGTTGATGTTACTGTTCCAGCTGTAAACATTACCTGAGCACCAGAAGCTCAATGTTAAATGCACTAGATTATAATTTATACAGAATTATTTTCTTTTTTGGTTTTCTTTTGAAAGGCAAAAACAAGTTTTGTTTACAAAATGCTTAAACACAATTAAACTTCTGCAAAATATAATATCAATTGTAAGTGACTAACCAATAGTTTCATCGCTATGACACAAAAATACAAGTTTTTTTTTTTTTTTTGGATAAGTGACTAACTAATAGTGCCTTTTAAAAACTGCCCCTAAACTAATAGTGACTAACAAGACCGATGGTTGAGTGGACGAACCCTATGGAAGGTTTTATGAAGTTCAACGTAGATGGAGCAGCTAGTGGATGCCCAGGAGAAGCAGGAATTGGTGGGATCCTTAGGAATTCCGTTGGTGAAACCAAAATGATGTTTTCCAAGGCGATAGGGAGGGGAGATGCTAATCTTGCGGAAGTGCTGGCTATTAGACAGGCTTTCATGATGTTTGCGGCTTCAAATTGGAACGAATCCCATTTTCTGGTCATTGAGAGTGATTCCTTTAATGCGGTGAGTTGGATAAAATCACCTAGTCAAGCTCCCTGGAGAATGAGGAAGTGGATTCTTCAAATTGAAACGCTTAAAAGAAAGGTGAAAAAGTGGGAAATATTACATGTAAGAAGGGAGGCCAATCAGCAAGCTGATTCCCTGGCAAAAGCTGGAATAGGAAGGGCAACTGATCTGGTCAACTTCTGGACTGAAGTCAGGGACAGCGCCTCTGCAGGGAATGGTAATCTTAGGTGAGTTTTGCTGCCAATTTGACATGTAGGTGTGGTTGACTTTTGGATCAGGGTGTCCCCATAAGGGATTGTTTTGTCTTGATGAAAGGTTCTGTTCTGCTCTATATCCTTGTGGTGGGGAACAGGTATCTGCAGAGGGACGGGTGATTTATGCTCCTATGGTTACAGGAGGGAGCTGTTATGAACAAGCTCAGGTTTCATCGTTGTAATTCGATGAATGTGCTGTGTTGTTCTATGGCAACAGGGACTTCAGGGCGAGAAGTCAGCAGGGTTATTGGTGGAGTGGAGGATCTGAAGCTCACCTGTGAGGACACTACAAGTAAGAGAAGGGAGAAAAGGACGAGAGAGATCTATTAACAAGAGAGCTCCTGGTTTTTATCTGCGAGAGGGCTGATGCACATTCTTGCCAATGCAGGTTTCTTTTGTCTTTTGTTGTTTTCGCCTGTTCGTAAGGGGTGTTTAGATATGTTTGATGCTGATGATAGGTTGAGTTTATGATTTCCCTTAAGGAATTGATTTAGGAATACCTTTGCTAAGGATTTCTTGTCTTAAGGGCTGCTGGGCCTTGCAATGTAATTTTTGAGGGGTATGCCACCTCCAGGACTGCGCATAAGCCTTAAAATTGCAGTTCTTTTGTTCTTTTGAAGGAGTTAACCATTGGTTTCTCCTTTTAATGATAATATTTAACTTTAAAAAAAATAACTAATAGTGCCTTACACGTTGCAGACAACTATATTGCATCAGGATTTGCTTTGACTTGTGTGTCAAATCGAGTTTCCCCACCGCTATATTCTAGCAAATTCAGTAGGTATTGATATCTCTAACACGTAAATGCAACTCACTACAAGTTCATACTTACAGAAAATGCAAATCATTTCAAGCAGATGAAAACATATTTCTCTAGGTTTTACCATTATTATTCCTTTGATGATTTCATCAGTGTAGCAATCTGGTTCTGATTCCTGCAACGATAACATAACATCTATAATCGGTCGCTTCCTCTCCCCATCCGTAATAGAAGGAGAAGAAACAACACGTCGGCGCATATCAACTAGAGCTTGCAGAAAATCATCCTTCTCCACATGCGTTTTCAGGATCCTCTTATCCGCCCCTTGAAAAGTCAACCACCTCAAGATGGGAAAGTGGTCACTCCACGAAAGGTTGACAGTTGGATTAAACATCTGCTTTAGATCATTGATCATGCCTCTATTATTATCCGAATGCACATCATCATCCAAATACCTGTGTCCAGCAACTAGCTTCATCATAATATTGAAAGTCAAGATGTAAAAGAATGACTCAATTTCCACTTCCCTGAAAGAGCTCTTGAACAGTTGTTTGACCAGGAAGTGGATTTCTTCGGCACGGATGCTTGAAGTCCCTTGGATGCGTGCTGATGAGAAAATTTCAATGGCAGTGAGACGGCGAAGGTTTCTCCAGTGGTGTCCATATGGACAGGTCACAAGCGTGGTGAAATCGTATTCAGCAATCTTTCTAGAGGCAAGAGAGGACGGTTAGCAAAGGTGACGTCATTCTTTGTGAAGCATTCTTCGATGGCTGAAGGAGTGGATATGACAAGGACTGGTCTTGAGCCAAAGCGGAGGAACAAGACAGGACCATACTTCTTGGAGAGATCATGGAGGGTAAGGTGTACTGGCCTCTTCAGAAGGTGGTAATGGCCTATTATAGGAAGACCAGGTGGGCTTGGTGGCAAGTTTCTTCGGACCACTCTGTTTCTTATGAAGAGTTTGTGTATGAGGAAAAGAAAAGAGGTTACCAGCACTAGGTAATATGAAACCTCCATGTTCGACCTATCAAACACAGTAGCCGTCTCTGTTCTTTTCTTGTCAAATTGGAGATGAGATAATATAACCTTCTATCATATGAGAAAAAAATTGGAGTAATAGGTAAGCAAAGGATGGCCATTCCAAAAAAAAAAAAAAAACAAAGGATGTCTTCTTTGGAAAAGTAAGTCATTTGTTTGACTACATTTTGTTTTAAAAAAATAAAACAAAATAAATCATTTGTTTGACTAATCTGCAGCACAAGGATGTCGAGTTGCAGTTTGACTCGTAATGTGGAAAGATATTGTTGGAGTTTCTCGGCAAGTATAACCAAGTTCCAGTCAATCTTGTTCACTCATCTTTCCCTTGGCCACTATAAGCATCGGATAAGCACACCGAGTGTCAAGTTAACTTTAGCAACAAAGGCAAAGGAAAAGGGTACCTCATTTAATTGTGAACCACATTTGAAAAGCATCTATAACCAAAACTTGAAACGTTCCAAATATAGTAGCTCAAGATGAAAACAAGTCCATATTCGCAGTTTATCTTATTCGTGCATATATACCTGATTTTCTCTAAGAAATGGGCACGAAAACGCACGACATTTCATGTCATCCTGGTATCAAGACACGAAGGCAGGGTTAATATGCTGAGATTTTTGTATAGACAGGCAGGGTTGTAGATACTGGTAGATTTTTTGTAACCAATATGATGAAGGAAGGGCAGGACGTTTGTCTCCTCAGTTCTAGTCCTTTTACTCTGCTTGTACAAGGGGAATACTCTGTCTTTGAAATGAAATGAATTTAACTTTCAAAAAAAAAAGGCATAATTAGACAGGAACAATGTTGATTCAAATTTTTTTTTGGTCACATAAATTCAAATTTCAATATAAGTTTATTCAGTTAGACAGGAAACAACGTTGAATTTGCATACCTAGCATGAAAATTCAACACTGGCAATCAATTATATAATACGACCTTACAACAGAAATAGGGGTTGGAGGGGACGCCAAGTCCCTCTAGCTCTAGCACTTAAATATTGTCACAACTTAAATGGTAGAGCAGCTCCAAACCAAGCCTAGGCATTTCAGTCAGGAGAGGAGTTTAATCGAATTTCGGCGTGGACAACACCGAGCCTCCAATGGCCTAGCCTTTGACAGAGTGATTCCAGAACCGGAGCTCATATCCACCTTGCCTTGCCCGACGTTTTCCCATACAAAGCATTGTATGGCTGCACCTAGGGCCAAGAAAATTAACCGCATGCCCATCGCAGCGCCAGGACAATCTCTCCTCCCAAGTCCAAATGGAAGATATCTGAATCCTTCTTCTCTCCAAAGCTTGCTTCAAACCTTTCAGGCTTGAACTTGCTTGGCTCCTCCCACAAACTGGGATCCCGATGGATTGCCCAGACATTCACCATTAGCATTGTGCCTCTAGGTATCTCATATCCACCCACCACGCAATCTTCAGATGAGAATGAGGCAACAGAAGCGGTGATGGAGGATAGAGCCTTAGTGTCTCGTTTGCAATGCAACGAAGATAGGGAAAGTTGGCAAGATCTGAGTCATTTAGCAAGCGTCCATGCCCAACATGGGCATCAATCTCTGCCCTCACCTTCTGCATTGACTCTGGATGATTCAAGAGAAGTGACATTGCCCATTCCATTATAGCTGCTGTCGTTTCTGTCCCTGCATTGAACATCGTCTGATGCAAATATCGCATAGAGATTGATGGTATGTTTGGCACGTAAAATTACTTTAAGATATAAACATCAATCTAGCATATCACAACAAACTGTCCATATTATTTAAAAAGTTAGTTTCCTTGCTCCATAATTTCCTGACATTTCTAGATTCTCAGAAACGCTTATAAAAAAAAATTCTCAGAAACAGTTTAGGCTCAATTCTATTATGCATGGCATTTAGAAGTTCAAATGGCTAATAGGAATCAGGTCACTAAGTAAGAGATCAAGCGAATACTAGTAAAGGATTAATCGATACAAGGCTAATTCTCTTGCTGCTGTCAGAATTTCTTCATTTCAAAAAGATGCATTTCTAATATAACAAGATTTACTTCCATCCAGAAGATTTTTTTTTTTTTTGAAATTTTATGTGTACTAAGAAGCAGGGGAGAACAAAAACGTTCACCTCTGAGAGGAAACAAGTAGATTCTGACCTGTTACACTCTAAATCTATGGGTAACAGCTCAAAATCACCTCTACAAAAAGAATCCCCAACAAGCCAACCACTGAGCGGACTCACTGCATGCCCTGTTCATTTGCACAAAATTTACATAATACCCATCCAGAAGATTGGCTTGAAAACTTTTTTTTTGATAAGCAATTGGCTTGAAAAAATGGTTCCATGATTTAAGTTTCAAGTCTTTGAGCATAATTACTGTTCTTTTATTCACCTGACTAAATAGTAAAACGACAATAAATGATCAAAGGCAGGACTCCATATGGCAGGTTAGAAGTTTTAAGATCATCTCCATTTATTTCAATGAATCATCTAAAGGCTTACAAAAAAAAAATTGATCAAAGGCTGGAATGTACTGCTTACCAGTACCATGCTCTTGATGACTTCGTTTGAACAAAACTCAGGATCTTTCTCTTTAAGAGACGAGCGTTTCAATCGGCGAAGGCTTCTTTCTCCGGTCCTTTATCGCAGCTGGAAAGTCCACAGAACAAACAGGTTTTTTTAATCTAATTTCATCTATTAAATTCTTAACGTATTCATCTCTCTTCCTCTGCACTTGTATCATATGCTTCTCGATTCCTTTGAAACCTACCAACCTCAAAATAGGAAAGAAATCACAAACATTTATTCCAAGGCTTGGAAAGAATAACTCGGTAAATTCCCGCAAGAAAACTTTTTCTGCTTCTACGTCCCTAGCTTTCTCCTCAACGCCACGCTTTCCCACAACCATCCTCAACATGACATTAACCGTCAACAGAGAAAACAAGAACTTCAAATCCACCTTTTGGGTGCCATTAGCTTAGAGCTTAGACAATTGTTGAACACAGTTGCGAACTTCTTCTTCACGTATGGAACGAACCCTTTGAAGGCTATTTGCAGAGAATATTTCAACAACACTGAGGCGACGAAGGTTCCGCCAGAGATCACCATAAGGAGCCCAAGCAATGGTAACGTACTTGTCCGTCAAAATATCCCCTGCCATGGTCTGTGGCCGATTTGCAAATATTATGTCATTCTTGGTGAAACATTCTTCAATAGCAGATGGAGAAGATACAACAAGGACACGCCTGGAACCAAATTGGAGGTATAAAACAGGACCATGCTGTGACAATAGAGTCTACAATGCTGCGTAGAGTGGATTTTTTATGAGGTGAAGGTGCCCGATGATTGGAAGAGAAAACGGACTTGGAGGTAGCTTTTGCCTTTTGTTTGTTAGAAATTTAAGGGTGAGAAGCATGAAGAGTATAAGAACCAGATACTGGCACAAATTTTCCATGGAAAATTAGAAAATCAGATCAAGAACGCGAGAAACAAAGGAATAAGGGCAGAGAAAAAGACTCCGGAATTTTGTCCTTCCCGATTAGATAAAGTATATGTGGACAACCTTTAAATTGATAGTCTCGTCTTAAATCTGCACTGCATACACTGGTCCTTACTCCATTATTTTTTTTCTTGAGAGCATAGCAGATAAGGTAACACTTTTCAACATGTCTGTACTCACTGTTCACTACGCAGTCAATTATTGATCATCTTGGGGGCGTTTAGGGCGATGGCGGGTTGGCAACTTCAAGAGGTAAAATTGGACTGTGATAGAAAGACAGGATTTGCTTGTTGGCAGGATTTAGAGGGCCACCCTGTTCCCAGCATGAACAGGACCACCTAATCCGGGTTGTGGCATTTAAGCATAAACTCCGAATGAAATTAGAACACACCTTTTCATTGGGCAAATATCTCATTAACAATAGTTACCTAGATTGTTCATAGTCAAGAAATAATATAAATATGGGACAATTTTTTTTTAATCCTCAAAAATAGGCTAAATGCTTATGGCTAATCACTTGGGCATTTTTTTCAATTAATGGACAAACATTTCAATTATAGCAATTAAGAGATTAACATTTTCGATTCCTTACAATTAATAGCTAAGTTGACAGGTGGATGGAACATGTATCACACGCGATAAAAAATTGCGTGAGCTGATGACATAGCAGTTAACTTGTTACATTTTAAAATTTAATTATTTTACACCATGTTAGAAATAATTATTATATATCATGTTGAAAATGTAATCGTTACATGTTATGTTGAAAATTTAATTGTTAAACACCATATCGAAAAATGTAATTGTTACATGCCATATTAAAAAATTAATTTTTATACGTCATGTTGAAAATTTAATTGTTACACGTCATGTTAAAAAATATAGTTGTTACATGTTATGTTAAAAAATATAGTTGTTACACATCATGTTGAAAAATGTAATTATTACATGTCATGTTGAAGATTAGTTATTACACGTTATGTTTAAAATTTAGTTGTTACATGTCATGTTGAAAATTTAGGTGTTATACATCATGTTGAAAAATTTAATTATTACACATTATATTGAAGATTTAGTTATTACACGCCATATTGAAAAATTTAGTTATTACAGATCATAATGAAAAAGTTATTTCACGTCACGCCATAATATGAACCGTTTTGACTTGACAGAAAAGACTTTCTAACAAAACTATCTTTCTGTATCTTACACAACAAGTCAGCATCCGCTCCATGCATATCTTTTACACGTGTCAGACACATCTCACTTTAACTTTTAATTGTAAGAAATTGAAAACATTTGGTTATTGATTGCTACAATTGAAACGTTTTGACTCTAAATTGATAAATACTCAAAAGTTTTGCCCACAAATTGAGCATTTAATCTAAAAAATTAGGTATTTTTTAAAATAATCCTCTTTTTAATTTTAATTATTTTTAGTCAAGAAAAAAATTTAGACAAAGTTACCCTTAATGAAACTTCCTCATATTCAAGCGCACATGAAAAAAATATTGTTACACATCATGTTGAAAAAAAAATTGTTACACGTCATTTTGAAAAAAAAAAATTTGTTTTACGCCATATTGAAAAACAGTTATTATACACCATATTGAAAAAATATTATTGTTACACACTATGTTAAAGAAGTTGTTACATATCATGTTAAAAAAAAGAATTGTCTCACGCCATATTTAAAAAAAATTATTATACGTCATATTGAAAAAATATTATAATCATCTTCTAAGATTTTCGTAAACAGTAGAGAACATCTTTCTAACAAAGCTCTTATACATTTTTTTAACAAAATCATTAGAAAGTGACACAAAATTTTGCGATTCATGAACAAAATCATCTGATAAGGACTTTTTTAAAATTTTTTATAAGATTTTACTAAACCAAAGATGGATGGAAGTAATCAAAATACAAAAATCGTTTTCTTCTCTATAGTTATTTTTCACCTTCTTTTTTCTTTTTTTTTTCCCACTTTCTCTTTATTTCAATTTTGCACTGAATTTGAAAAAATTGAAACTTTATATTTATTTCAAAATGGACAGAAAATCTTATACCATTCCTTTTCTTTCCTTTACAACCAAAATGCCTGCAGTTCTTTTTCATCTTCTTCTTCTTTCTTTCCACTGTCTCTTTATTTCAATTTTGCATCGAATTTGAAACCTTTTATTTATTTCAAAATAGATGAAAAATCTTGAACAAATTCTTTACTTTACCCTATTTAAATTCTTTTTATTATTAAGATTTTTTAAAAAGAAAAAGAGAAAATTAAAAACATCATTTTGAATGATTTAAAGGGTACAAGAGAACTAGATGGACACTGTTTTGGATAACATAAAAAAGAAATCAGAAATATCTAATTTGTCTGAAGGGTTTTAAAGACTTTTTATCAAGTCTTGACAAAAATTAAATAAAAACATTTAACAGTTATTTTTAAAATAAGTTTTATGAAATTGATCATTTATCACAATTTCCTCTAATATTGGCCACTGATTTCAAGAGAGTACAATGGGCAAACCAAGTTATCTGGTTTCACTCTGATTTGAGCAAAAAAATTACTTCAAGATTCGCAAATCCTTTATTAACTTCAAAATGAAAATGGACGGGGGCTCTTGTTCTAGGTTATAATGCGCTCACATTTATTATCTTGAGAGTGTAATAAAATTAAACCAAGATCTTGTACAACAATTGTTATTGTTGTAATAAATATCTCCGCAAAGTATGTCTATTTCAATGAATACATTTACCTTATCCAAGAATTAAATAATAATAATAATAATTGTACATTATCCTAAAAAAACCCATGAGTTATTACACTTAACTTCCAAGATTCAAGGATTTAAAAGCAATAGTTTTGATGTATTTTCTAATAGCAGAGAATCTGTTCCCCGTTCTGAAGTATCATGAACTATGTTGTCATTTCAAGTTTGAAACTAGCAGTTTATTTAATTGCATAGAAAAGGAAAGACAACAATTTGCTCAACGATTTAATTATACTAGAAATCATATAGAACAAAAACTTGAAATGCCACTAACGCAACAGGTCCAGAAGAACAAAGTGTGAGATAACGTCCCCAGATTCATGTTTACCTTGTGTCAATCGAACAGTCTAGGGTTGGTGCACGATGTTCAATGTCACATAGGTCAAGAGGCAACAGGCAAAACCCCAGCTATTGGCTGACAAAATTTAGATACGGAATTCTTAAGGTATGTTCAAATTTTATTTTGATACACTGGGTATCGGTGAAAATTCACATCGCCTACTAATTTATCCCAAAGAAAAGTAAATTCAACAACAGCAATCTTTACATAGCATCAACTTATTTTAGAAAGAAGGCCAATCTCCGTAGCACTTATTTAGTTATTCAAACTTACAATCTCAAACTCTTTGGAAGCTCTAAATTGTAGTTAAAAGTCCGGACTTCTAAAATTGGGAGAGAAGTTTAATCAAATCAGGACGTGGACAACATAAAGCCTCCAATGGCCTAGCCCTTGACATAACCATTCCGGTACCTGGGCTCATATCCACCTTTTCTGGCCCTTCCTTTTCCCATTCAAAGCATTGTACAGCTGCACCTAGGGCCAACAAAACTAACCGCATGCCCATGGTCGCGCCTGGACAAGCTCTCCTCCCAAGTCCAAATGGCAGATATTTCAATCCTTCTTTCTCTACGAAAGCTCCCTCAAACCTTTCAGGCTTGAACTTGGTTGGCTCCTCCCATATACTAGGATCCCTATGGATGGCCCAAGCATTGACCAAGAGCTGTGTGCCCTTTGGTATCTCATATCCACCCACCATGCAATCTTCAGATGAGCAATGAGGCAACAAAACCGGTGCTGGAGGATATAACCTGAGTGTTTCACTTACAACGCAACGAAGATAGGGTAGCTTGGCAAGATCTGATTCATTTAGCAGGCGCTCATGTCCAACATGGCTGACGATCTCTGCTCTCACCTTCTGCAACGCCTCCGGATGATTCAATAGGAGTGACATTGCCCATTCCATTGTAACTGCCGTCGTTTCAGTTCCTGCGACGAACATCATCTGATGCATATGTTGCATGCCGAATGTTAAAAACAGATTATTTTTGTTTATAACATCAAACAAGTTAATTTTAAAACTTCAAAAACAAGGATCAATTTTATTATAGAAAGTTAATTTGTATGGCATTAAGAAGTTCAAGGAGTACTTAACGCATATTTGGACGCTAAATAAGAGGTCACAGTTAAGTTTGAAGGCCCAATCTTCATCTGCTTGTCTGAATTTTGATCTTCATAAAAAATGTTGTCTTGGCTTTTTTCTTTCAAACATGTTAATGCTGAAAACATTAAGGTTGAAATCTTTCCTTTTGGGCACAATAAGCGACAGACAAACCAAAAAGCATTTGCTTTGCTTATTTTGCATTTACCACAGCCTTAATTGACTAATCCAGTCCATCCAGAGGCAGGGGAGTGATTTCCAGCATCTGCCAATGGTAATTTGACTAATTTCTCCTCAAGGTCTCTTTGGGATCTGATGATTTTTTTTTTTTTTTTGCATACCCAATATTTGTTTCAGAAAATTGTTCCAAACATCAAAAGCTCAAATAGTCAACCTTAATCACTAGTATTAGTTTTAATTCCAGCTGACAAAAGAGTGAAAAACAGTTAAATCTATGAGACAGAGCAAGTTAGTACATACCAATGCCATGCTCTTGATGACTTCATTGGAACAGAAGTCAGGATCTTCTTCTTGAATAGAAAGAAGCTTTTCGATGAGCGAAGGATTCTTTCCCTCTTCCTCTATCTCAGGAACGTCAGCAGAAGAACTAGTTTTCCTTAATCTAATTTCATCTACTAGATTCCGAATGTATTCTTCTCTCCTCCTGTGCAATTCTCTCATGTTCTTTTCAATCCCTTTGAAACCAACCCGCCTCAAAATTGGGAAGAAATCACATATGTTCGTTGCCAAGTTTGGGAAGAATATATTCTTAAATTCCCGGAGGAATACCTTTTCTTCAGCCTCCATGTCCGTAGCATCGTCAACACCACGCCTTCCCGCCACCACCCTCAACATGACATTCGTTGTCAGAAGACAAGACAAGTACTTCAAGTCCACCTTTTGGGTGCCGTTAGCCGCAGAGACTTTAAACAAGTGACGAATAAAGTTGGCAACTTCTTCTTCACGTATGGAAGAAAACCTTTGAACGCTTTTTGAAGAGAAAATTTCGACAACGCTTAGACGGCGGAGGTTCCGCCAAAGAGGTCCGTAAGGAGCCCACACGAAAGCAACATAGTTATACGTCAGAAGATCCCCAGCCATAGTCCGAGGCCGGTTTGCAAAAATTATATCGTTCTTGTTGAAGCATTCTTCGACAGCAGAAGGAGAAGATATAACAAGGACACGCCTGCAACCAAATCTGAGAAATAAAACAGGGCCGTACTTTGATGATAAGGTCTCCAGTGATTGGTAGAGCGGGTTTTTGATGAGGTGAAGGTGGCCAACGATTGGCAGAGTAAAGGGACTCGGAGGCAAATTTTGCTTCCTTTGAGTTAAAAGCTTGATGGTGAGAAAAATGAAGAATATGATACCAAGGAAATGGTACAGGTTTTCCATGGAAAAACAGAAAATCGGATCAGGAACGCTAGATTAGAGACAAGACAGAAAGGCAGAGAGAGACCCTGACTTTTATAACTTCAAATTGTGGATCGCGTTTAACATGTAGGGACAAACCAAAGATGGCAATCTTTACCGGTAACCATTTGGCCGTCCATACCCACTTAAAATTTACCCATCCTATCGCCCATTTATCCAATTGAAATATGAATTAGGTGGTGGAATTCAGTTGGTCGATCACAGCTTTGACGAGCTGACAAAAGCTTTTCACCAGATAACAATTCTTAACTCTGTAGGAGAAAAATAACTCTTGTCGTGTTTCAAAGAAAAATTGCGTCCCTGGACTGTGAAAGGTCAGAGCAATTCCTTTTCTTGATCTTTAAAGAGGGCAACGCCTATCTATATCTTCTGCTAAACCAATAACTTTTTATGACACCTCGGTAGCGAAAGTCAAGGAACACTAGTTGTCTTCAATGGCAACTTAGCGGATTGGTACTTGACAATGCCCAGGCAATTGGCTCAGCAATCCAATCAGCAAACAAGAATGAGGTCAAGTCAAATATACTACATTAATATGCCGAGTAAAGATTGGGATGGCGATGGGTATTATTTTTCGGGAATCCAAAGTTACTCAACTCAATTAACTAAAATTCAAAATATCTTATATTGGGTAAAGTTTGAACATATTATATTCTAGTTTGAGATGGGTTTAAGTAAAAAATTTGCTAATCGGGTGAAATCTAAGTATCAACTCGAAGATACTTGATACTCGAGCTCGATTAAGTTTTTATCCTGATAATATCAAGCACTCAATTTAGCCATTATCGGGTTTTTAATAAGTTGGGCTAGGGGTTAAGTTAAATTTTTCACAGACACAAAAAGGGGCACCAAAGGCTAGGCCTCAAACACGATTATTCCAGAAATTGGCTCAAGTCCACCTTCTCTTGCCCAAGCCCAACTATTTCCCATTCAAAACGCTGTAAATGCACCTAGTGCAAGGATATCTATCCGCAAAGCCCATGCCAACTTTTCTAAATCCATTTGCTGTAAGCCCATTCATCTGGCCAACTTTTCATGGTCCACTTTCATCAGTAAACCCAAAGGGAGACCACTTAGTTCAGAATTCAAACCCAAATTTTATTTATGCAACCACCAATATCTGTTGTTTTTTTTTTTTTGACTGCAATTTCTCTTGGCCTAATAAGACAAAGTAGTACTCCAATATCAGCCGTATGGCCAAAACTATGGTACAAACCAAAGCACGACAAAAAAATACCACCATGTATTGTATAACGACAATGCTACTGGATGCGTTGTCTGGTTTCACTCAAAAGTTTGATCCAAACATGACAATCTTTAATTGAAAATGATGAATTACTATTTCATGAAGTATTTTTCTTTAGGGATGATATACTTTGAGAAGATGTTTCACAAAAATTTTGTTATTGCACTTAAGCATGCCTAATCATCCATCCCAAATCGGGACCCCTTAGCACGAACGGCAAATATTAAGGAGTTTCAGCCGAGCCTATTGGAAAATAAAGCCACAATTCCGGTACAAGAGGTCTCTACTTTCACAGAAACAGGCAACTTTCCTGAGAAACTCAAAGCCAATTTCCTGTAAACCCAATTTAGGAACCCTTTGTTTGGTGGCCAGCCCGTTCTTAAAAGAGTAATTTTCCACGGGTAATGCACGCCTAAAGGAACAGATTAAAAAGAATCCACTAATAACTATGGTAAATATACTACTATAATATTATATCTCTAACACGCCAGAGACAGTTGTTATTAGTTTTCATGCCGAAGCCCCATCAAAATAAAATAAACAAATTAAGCCTGAGAAAGCGTCTGATAAATGTGCATTGCTTTCAGCAGACAGGAAGAAGTTATGGTTTTGAGATTTAAAATTCTGCAAAGTTTGAGGGGTTGGTAGGGTAGGGGTGGGATGTGTAGAAATGATTAGGCTAATTGGAATCTCTAACGCTTGCCCTTCTGAGTGTCATCTTGTCCATGTCGTACTGCTTTCAGTGGTCAACAAAGCTCAAAATTTGCTTCTCGATGCAAAGGTCTCCCTGCCAAAATCTACATACACACATGCCTTTGCGTAATGTCAGCTCCAGGAACGATTCCATTTAAGCAGAGGGTCCACTCCTAACTTCTCATAGATATACACCCCTGCCATCAAAATTCAAAAAAACAAAAAGGGAAACGATTGACATATCCCCTATGGAAAAGTTGAAAAACGTACGACTGCATTGGTTTCTACTTTCTCGTTTTGCTATATAAATAAACAGGTTGTCTTTGAGTAGCTTTTCGTTTGCTTTGGCTTCATTTTTATGCTTTGAAAAACTCAAGTACTCAAGCTCAACTTCATATCTACGTCGCTGAAGTTATCTGACAAGCTTAAGCAGCCAATCTCTACTTAAACATGGGCCTTCTCTAGATATACATAGAAGAAGATAAATTACTTGAGTAGTCGAAATGCAAAGTACCCATCATAGTACAAGTAACAAAATCTGTAAGCTTCCAAGTGTTGGTATGCCTCAGCTTGGGTTTTTGCAGATCAGATCAAATTTTCAAAACAATTTTGAACAGGTCTCCCAAAACTATCAACAGTTGGATAATAATCCTCCTGTTTGGTAAATATACCTTACCTAAATCCTGATTCAGCCAATGATTGTGAGCGAGCACCATATTTATGGCTTAATGGTCGAGCGAGTTCTATGCTTCATGACAACGACAGTCGAAACAACGATGGATGACTCCTTGAACAAATAAAACTGTCAAGTATTAACTGAAATTATCTTTCACTTGTTTCTTAATATAGCGTGGCAGAGTAACATTGTACGGAATGAACCTTTCATCTCGATAAACTTATATTAAAAAAGTAAAAGCAACTCAATATTTCTTTGTTGAATAAAAAAAGAAAAGAGAAAGAGCTCGATTTCTACTTACAAGTCACATGTAGAACTCAACTCGAAGGCTCTGCCGCTTTATTGACAATACATGATTACATTCAATGAGCGACAAAAACAATTCAAGGAGTAATAAAACAAATAGACAAGAACAATTCTTTAGCGCTAGAGCAAGGAGTAGAGAGATTATTCTCTGATACCACCAAAACTCTTAACCTATTACCTATTAAAAGCAACCTATCACTCTTTCGATAAAGCGAGGTTCTGAAAAGTGAATAGGAGGCAATAAACTTGGGAGAGAAAGAAAAGAGCTAAGAGACAACATAAAGGACGTTTCGTTGTTGAAACCAACCAACGGAAGGAACACACGGTCAAATAATAGTAGACCAAATTTCTTCATTACTTAATATATATATCATTTACACATATATTGCGGTATAGACAATACAAAATATGGATGACAAAGTCTTAAAAATCCAACAAAATTTTGAAAACATGGATGCAAATGCAATTCACGGGGATAGAGAAGGATCCCCACAAAACCCACTATCTTTTGACAAAATGCGCAAAAAACCAAAAGTGCAACTTTGCAAGCGCTTAATGGCTTCCACTTTATAAAGCTTAAAGTCTTCTTTTTTCAAATGTTCCCACATTTTAACTAAATCTTGGAGAAATATAACACTGAAAAAGAAGCTTCAACGGTTGTGGAGTGGATCTGAGGCGTTTGGAACTTTCCTCTTGCTTGAAAAGAACGCATCAAAGTGATGCCTCAAACGTTGGTGCTGCTGCTGCCTCACAGGTTGCTTCTCTTTAGTACCTGGTGAGTAACCGTTCATGCCAACAAGCACTGATGACTCTTCCTTCTGGTCTCCTGAGACTAACAGAGAGAGCAACATTATTACGACCACTAGTTTCTGCAACAACGCCACCTGTAGAGACGGTTGAAAGTGCATGCTGTTGCCAAGCGAAATCGGGGTTTTTCTTCTTAGTGGGGTGGGAGAGAAAGAGAAATAGAGAAATCTAAAATCTTCGACTTCCTCAAAGAAATGAAAAAATCTATATAATGGGTCCAACAAGGGCGAGGGTTCGAGAGAAAAAGCACCAACAAGAGAAAGCTAAGTGTCTTTGTTCGGAAATGTAAGAAAAAGAGAAGTAAGAAAAGGTGATGTAGTGTTATTGAGTACACCCTGCAAACAAGGGACACATCTCACGAAGAACACTTTCTTTTTTGCTTTTCTTTATTAGAATATATTTTTTGTGCTTTACGAGAACTTTTCTTTCTATTCTGCTTTTTCCTTCTCGCTTTCAGGCCCTGGAAAAAGGGTCATTCCACGTCCAATTTACAGCAATTGAATGATAGTAGTAGTACTATGGTATATATAGATCTTGGCTCTAGTGCTTTATCTTTGTCCTGGTTTTATTTGTCTCCTTTGGAAAGTAGTCAATTTTCTCTTTATAGCGACTTCATCCCAGAGGGCAGAGAAAAAGAGAGGAAAAGAAAAAGATTTTCGGGGTATCTAAACTCACCAGCTATTGGCCATGCCATTCTCCGAGGACTTTTCCCTTCGACATGCAAAAGCTCGTGTCCAAGGCAATGAAAATACATATACAAATCTTTGCTTAAAGTACACGTTCTGAATGGTCTTGTCATGAGCAACTTAAACAGCTGACGCTTCTTCCTAATACATACCCTTTGAGTATACGGCGTACCAGTTTTCAAAGTACAAGAAAATCTATTGCTTAAGTAATATTTAGTAGTACTTAACAGAGTCAGATTAATTTAATTTGATCCACTCCGTGACTGGAGGATTGTCGTGTCGTGAGACCGGAGGGATTGCGCGACAAACTTAGCCAAACTTTTGACAAGATAGCTGGCGAGTCAGAATTCGCAGCATTATTATCCACTCAACCGACCAGAATATGGAAAATGAACCACCCCAATTATGTAATACTAGAAAAGATAATAGTATAGTATTTCTTTTGCTTTCAAAATTTCCCTTCAAATTGGTCAATTGTGTACATAATAAGTTTTAATTATGTGTTTAATCATTAAAAATAGAAAAAAAGAAAATGCCCAATGCAACCAATTAATCTCAGTTGGGCCCAATGCTCAACCTCCTTTCCTAACCATACGGGTATTGGGCCAGAAGTGGTAAAATTTTATACAGCACCAAATCATGGAGTAGGAGAAAAGGACTCGGTCGTGTGTTTTTCTGCTCATAGAGAAATACCCTACGTTGAAATGTTTACTTACTTGTTACTGGAAATTATAAGCATTAACGTCTGGTGGAATGAGCCTGCAAACCCAAAGAACACAACTCAAGCAGCCCAAAGCTCAAATTTCTTGAAAAAGAAGGCCGGAGCCCAATGTTTATATAGATAGCTCCATACAAAAAGCAACTGTTATATAAAAAGGCTCAAGTCCTCGTTGACGAATAAAAAGAAGCCCATAATAAACCATGTCTTTTCTGAGAGTCATACTGCCACTACTGTCTTCGAACTTGAGGGAATGTCAGGGAGTGATGGATGCATAAGCGAACCATCCCACGATTCATTTGATCATTTGAAGTTGCGTATTTGCCTATTTGGTACTTTGGCAAATTTTATTTGGAGCGAATCGCCTCATGTAATATTGTCACACCTTTCACCAATCACCACTTAAGCTACTGCTCTGTTTAGGATAAGGTGCCTATAGACATGACAATCCTCTGCTTCAAGTTTCAATCTCCTGACTCGTCAATCCACTACCCGCTTCCTTCTCATCAGAATCGCAGAGTCGGCAACTTACCAGGGGGAGGGCCACGGCACAAACTTAGCAGCTACTTCTGATGTAATTTTCTCATTGCCTCAATCCAACAAAACAGAAAGATTCTGTGCGTCTACAGGCCTGGCAACTTAATTTCAGTATTGTCAACTTCGAATCTTTAACTTGATCTTAACCAATCATTGAATTTGTATCAGTGACAAATAAGTTTAAACAAATATAATTCTGCATATCAAAATTTTTATTTTATTTTTTGGTAAACTTTTAAAACCACGTATTCAGTTTATCATTAGATAAATAACAATTAATTAACAAATTATTAACATACCAGATAAATTCATGTTGTACTAACTTTGTTATTCAAGGCACAAGTCATATAAGTGCGTCACACATTATGATATTGCCACAGGCTATACATTTATGGTCAATGCAAATTAAACTAATTGCAGGGTGGATATAAATTTTGTTCTTTTTGGTTTCTTCCAGTGATCTAGCTGCTGCAGATTAAGTTTTTGGTTTCTGCAGGTTCTTTCTGGATGGGGTTGGAGATTGCCGGCCTCCTCTTGGATGTACTTTTTGCATAGCTTATGTCTACTGAAATGGTACAATTCTGCTTTTCAAAAAAAAAAAAAATAAACTAATTGCGCAAAGTAAGTGCTCTTGACCTCTTGTCACGTGGGAAACAACTATTGGTGATTGGCATTGCCCACCACGACTTTGGGGAATGCCGAATTAAAGTTTCATTATGGAAAGACAAAGAACATGAAAATCCATCAACCCCCACCTCTGTGTTGCTGCATTCAGTCGCCATCAATACAAAACAAGCCCCATGAAAAAGAAACAACTTTGATATGTCTAGTCATAAATAGGAACAACTCTGGCGGAGAACTAGAGGTAGTTGGTGCTTCATTGGCTGGTGAACATATGAACCTCTGAACTCGATGATATGGTACATTGTGCGTCAATATCGATCTGGACTATGTAGTCTGGCTGCCAAATCAACCAAATGCTTCCGAGAAGAATGAGAGGTTGAGAACATCTAGACCTTAAACCTTGCCCTTCTCCCTCCTTTCTACAATCCCTTCCCTATTCATGGTACATTTGACCTTATGAGCGGTTCTCAATCTCGTCAAAATCACTGAATGATCCCATCAACGATGAAATTGAATTACTTTACAAAAAAAAAAACGATGAAATTGAATTTCGATTTAGTACACCAGGGATGTTATGGATTGATGGTGGATAGACTCGTGTGAACTGCAGATAACTCAAGGGGCTTCACTCTTTATGTACTATCTTTAAACATAAGCAAGCATTGGGATCTTTTGAAAAAGTAACATATCATGGCAGGCAATTCGTATAAATTATAAGATTATGATATGACAGCGTTGTAATTGTTGTTGCACCACATTGATTGTTAAGTTATGGAGTTGTTAGAATCTAAAGGACGATGAAATGATATTGTGAAGTGAGTTTTTGTGATAAAGAAAAGAAGCGTAGTAAATAAGTAAAAAGGTATGTCAAAAGTGATAAAAAAGAATATTAGAATAATTCTTGAAATATTAAATATCGTGGTAGGTAAAAGATAATAAAAAAAATTATATATAATTTCTTTCATATTGTTTCTATTACTATTCATTTAAAGTAATGATTCATTTACTTTAATTGTTTTATATAAAATAATGATTATCCTCATAATTTTTTATATTATATTATATTATATTATAATTTTTTAAAAATTAAATTTTAACCAAAATCAAATATTTATATATATAAAAGGAAAAAGTTTTCCTTCTCATTTTCCTTCTATCTCTAGGGAAAGGGCGAGAAGCTATCTGACTGTTGACAAGACATGAGCAGTGCCCTCGGAATGCCAGCAATCAATGGATCCATTCACTAAGAAGCGTGATAAACTTGGGAAACATTTATTGCCACTTCCTTTCCTTTTATATACATATAGATACATCTCGATACATCTCAGCAATTGTTCCTCTTTGATCCTGCAGTTTATCCAATCTTAGAAAGCTTCCAATTAAAACCTTTCAGGTTTTGAATATCTTTCAAAAGGTGAAGATGACTTTCAAAATCGAAGGAGTAGCAGAAATGTCAGCTAATAATCAGATTAAGGAAAGGCACGATGAGGGCTACCTCAAAGGCAACCATGGAGGCAATTCGAAGGAGTGGTTGAGCTTGAGTCTTGGCAGGCATGAGGATATTGTTGCTTCAGGAAGAGGTTCCCAATCAAAATACGCTTCCAACAAGTTCTTCTGCAACTTCTGCAGAAGAAAATTCAGTAGTACACAGGCACTTGGTGGCCACCAGAACGCCCATAAAAGGGAGAGGGGAGTAGTTAGACGATACCAGTCCGAGAGGCTGATGGCAACGATTGGTTTGCCCATAAATATGGCGCGGTCACGTGGTGTTCAGCCCCATTCACTTGTGCGCGAACTTAGCACAGAATGGAGACCTGTGGCTGCAAGATTCAATGATTCCAACGAAGAGATTGTGGGAGCATGGGCAGGATTCATGCACAGAGAAACAACTTTGAAGTGGCCAGGAAGTTATCAGGTGGATCCCCAACCATCTAAACCACCACCAGAGTTGCTAAAAGTCGACTTGGACCTCCGCCTATAATCTCTCCATCCTTCTATAAAATTAAATGAAAAGTTCTGTAATCCATATTTCATGAAGTGTCTAGTGTACTTTAACAAGCAAAAGCTAAGTTCAAATCATTTCTTATGCACAGATCTGTTCATAAGAATTGATGGCAGTATTATTTCATAGTTTTAGTAGTGCTGCACAGGTCAACCAATTCTCAGGCAAAGATCACTTCCTGCATAAGAAAGTCCAGCAGTTAAAAGGAATATAGGACAGTAGCTTGCTTGGGTTTGGCTTAAAAGCATGTTCAGGAGCATGAATGTCTTTCCACGCCAATTTAGTTCCAGCCACATCCATTGGCAAAAGGAATCAGGCCAACATGCAGATCAAGTAAAAAACCAAGAAACAAAAAATAAACATGAACCTTTCAAAAGTTACGTCAATGGGTATCAAGTTACAAGCCAAGAAGCTAAAAAGAAACATAACCTTTCTTATTTGTAAGCACCCAAACATTTGGTTAACTTGTTAGTGGATTATCCCTTACATAAAAAATAAAGTTCAAATCCCCTTTTCTCAATTAAAAAAAAAACCTTTCTTATTTATAAATCAATTGAAAATGACAGATTGTTATCATTACGCAAGACAACTATACATAAAAAGAGAATCTAGAAATTTTTTTCTTAAACTGAAAAAACTTGCAAGCAAAAAGGTATAATCGTTTACTGGGATACATTTGTTATTTTAACCTCCTCAGAATGAAGTACAACCATCTTGACACAATCTGAATCCAAAACAAAGTGTCAATATGACAATATCCATGAACAATCAGAAGTCCTAAATAACATGAACAAATGTTAGTTCAGGGTTCTGTCTAAGATAATTTATCAATTGGATGAAAACCAGATTAATCCTACTTCTCACAGTTAGGGTAAGAGTATGAATTTCAATACTTCTTGAGGAAGATAATCATTTATCAACAAAATAATTTTTACATCATTCAACCACAAGGCTGGAAAAACTGATAGAAAAAAGAACATCTCTCGACCATTCAACTTTTCAAAATCAGAAGAAGCTAAAAAAACCACTTACAACCTCTCAGTCAACAGGATTTATCATTGTTCTAAGAATCGCTAACATACTAAGGTTCTGCTCATATTCAAAACACTTCCCAGGTCAGCATTACTGCCAATGACAGATATACATCTCCAAGCATTAACCAATTACATCATAGGTACCACATCAGTTAAGAGTCCTTCAACCAATCAAGTTAGCAAGCTCAAGTGTCAGTCTCTTGGTGTTTGACAATTCAGTTTCCCTCACTTTAAGGCCTTCTCCAAGAGGTTGAATGACAGAAGTGTACACCAATCATAAATCAAATATGTCAAACTTTCACCACTTGAACATCTTCAGCATAGGAAATATCAACTTCTTGAACATCTTCAAAATAAGAAGCGGGAATCTCCGGAGAAGCAGGCATCATTGCCACGCATTTGAACTGTTTCCAGAAGAATCAATTTTATTTCAATTAGATTACAACAAAATAAAATGTAATCATATCAATGCCTGGTATTACATGTACATACCTTATGCTGCTTGTATTTTTCTCTAACTGCTTGAAGTGCACCTCCTCTTCTACTCAAATACAAGTCATGTATGATAAGGACACATTCTTTTAGATCAGATGCTTTGTAACCTGAGTATTGTTGCACAGCAGAGCTCTGCAGAACACAAATGATAAGTAAATATTTTCTAGCCAAGGACAAATCAAGACCATAAAATGTCATGAGAGAACAAACTCTTACCCAAGGATGTCTCTTTGGTTGAATTATGAATCTTGTAAGAAAAGTAACAGAAGCAGCAACCATAGACGGTAAAAATTTTACACATCCATAGTCCAACAAACTCAACTCTGCAAGGTAATATCCAAGGAACTCTAGCTGCAAGCTGGAAGCCTGTAGAAGACCAAAGCAATTATACAGTCAATGACAGATAATAGTAGCCATGACTTTCAGAACAAATGCACAAGAGATGGGGATTTTTTCTTACCTTGTTATCCTCTTGTGCAACTCTGGTAAGTCTCCTGAAAAACATCAAGGTAAACACAAATACAAGTCAGTTCAGTAAAGCATCAAGCTTTAGTAGTTGCCATTAACTGCTATCTATTGTCAAGATAAACCCCCTCTTACCTCAGAAATGTTTTAATTGTAGGATTGCCCAATTCAAACTTCAAGGACTTGAGTATATCTGCCTCCATTTTCACTACCTTCACATTTAACCAACAACTTTAATTAATGAAGGAAAGCAATGTACTATACAAATGGAAAATTAAAAGGAAAAAGGCAATAGAAAAAAGGATAAAGATCTTACCTCATCTTTAGTGTATGTATTATCCGTTATATAGCAAAAATCTTCCACATTTGGAGGATTGATTTCCTCATACTTTCTACTTGAAACAATAAAACAAAAAGTAAGTCCAAATCTAACAATAATTTCCATGAAAAAACCACCAACATATCAAAGAAATCAGAAGCTTACGAGGCAATGAGCATTGAAGATACACCCAGTAGCTGAAGCCTTTGCCTATTTAGAGTATTTAACGATAAGAATCTATCGATGTAAGAAATGGTCATATATAAAGTATCTGAAACAAGCTTGTATTCCTCTGCAACTTCTACTAGCCAATCCACCAAAATCCCTCTCATATTTGCGGTAACATCCTTCTGTACCTTCTCAATATAATCAGGTAAAGGTCTTCTCTTCGGATCCACCTAATATTAATTGCATCATAAAAGGAAAAAAAAAAGCCTTTTAGCATTTTCAGCAGACATCACCCAATTGTCAATAGCCATTATTAACATACCCAAAACCCTATTGGCTATTGCCAAAGTTATCAGCCTATTCAAACCCAAATCACCTATTTCAATTACCATGGCCAAATTAAATCAATATCCCAACATAAAGCCCAAAACTTTTCAAACAATGCCTCATATCATTTAGATCAGGAGAAGGGAAAACTAGGTTTCTAAATCCGAAAAGATTCATTGCTTAGGACAGAACATATATTTGTGAAGCCTTAACCAATTCTTGTTAAGTAGGGAGAGAAATACCTCCATTTGGTGAAGATATTCATAGATATCAGACACATAATGCGCACACATTTGTGGGTTATCAGATTTAGCATCAATATCCACATCTTTTTCATCTTGAGCTTCCTCTTTCTTCTCCTTCAACGCTGGCTTTGCGACTCTCGTCTTTGCCTTCCCCTTCACTTTAGGCTGCTGCTTCCGGTTCTCCTTCCCCAGCGCTTTATTCACCGAAAGAACGTTAGACAAGTTGGAAAGCTCCCCCAAAACAACCCTCTTCTTGTTCGTCACCCTCTCCTCCATTATCCCCGCCGCCTCGGCAGCCCTCTTCTTGGCTGCCGCCCTCGTCACTCTCGCACAGTTCTCCTGATCGGCCATTGCCTCTAACTCACTCCCTCTTCAGCTAACCCTTTTGTTTTTGCAGTTGCAGAGAGAGAGAGTCGGGAGCTTTAGTAGTGAAGGAAAGAGAGGGAGAGTCCGGGGGAATAAAAGGGGTGAAATGAGAAGCGCCATTTTGGTTTTTGTTTTGAAAACTTGGGGGTTGGACTTGGCGGTATTTGGTAAACTCTGCGCTAAGTTTTGAGTTTCATGCGTGGTTTTTTTTTTTAAGTTTTTAACGTTTTGGTGGGTTTTGCGTTTTGCGGGCTCCATTCTTTTTTTCTTTTCTTTTTTTTAAATTTGAAAACAGGATAGACAAAGAGCTTTTTTGGGGATTTGGGGGAGGGGCGGGGGGCTTTCTTCCCTTAATTAAAAACCATCGCGGGCTTATCTCAACTTTTCCATAATTCAGCCGCCCCGCTGCCCCTGAATTCTTTTTGAAAGGTCAGAGAGAGTAAAGACCCAAAGTGACCAAAATTTCAGAGCGCGGCAGAATTTTCGGCCATGTGCTCCTTCCTCTTCTTCCTGTTCATTTAACTACGGTCGTAAATTTTCTACTACTATTATTACAAGCAAGATTTAAGCCAATTTATTTATGTGAAGCTTGTGAATAAATTCGGCTTTGAAATTTAGAGTATTGCTAAATCTCATTTTATAGTTTTAAATCCATAAACTTTACTTCAATTGTTGTTGAACAATTAAAGTTTTGATAAATTTTTCAAATTTGTTATTTATCTAAATAGAAATAAACCATAATTTTTTTAGAAAATTTTCATACACGTTATCTTTCCAATGAAATTTGGCAGTATCCCGTTTTTGTTATACTGAATAAATGTTAATCAAGAATTTTGTGGTTTTTGTTTAAGAAATCCCGTCTTTTATACAAAAACAAAACTGATATAACTAGTTTACTATATTTTTTATTTTTTTTTTCAAATACACTGTTCAATCATCTCTTCCTAGACGAATATATTATTCAAATTCAAATTAAAGAAAACAAAACTTAGTACAAAAATAGGTTGAAAATTTTTTAATTACTTAATCTAAGCCCTTGCTGATAGATAGAATTTTGCTTGGACAGAAACAAAGATTGCCATATATTTTCCTCCTAAGCCAATCACACAACTTTGAAATTTAACTCACACAGATCAACACAAAAAATAATTTATTAAAATTGATTTCTAAGATATTTGTAGAACTTAAAGTAGTTAATAGATGGCATAACATTTTAAAAATCTCTAAATTATTAAAAAAAATTAAATAAGTTATTATTATTATTATTATTTTATTATATTCAATTAAAATTATATATTTTTATTTTAAATCAAGTAAATCTTTAATACTAAATTGATTAATTCTCCTTAATCAAAAGTTCACTTGTTATTTTTATATCATATAGCGTTAATATGATGTTGATGTGAAGTATGAAAATGTCATATTATCATATTATTGTGTCTTATTATCATTCATTATGATATGTCATAATATCATGTCAACACTTATAAAATAGCAAATGCACTTGAGCATTTAGTTCATTGATTTGTGCATAATTTCTCTACTTAAATATAAGAAAAATGACAAATGACATTTTAACTAATAACAATTAATCAATTATTAATCAATATGAACTATTTGACCTAATAGCTTGATTGAATTAATAAAAAAATTTATTTAAATTTTCAAAATAATTCAAAGACTTCTTTTAATATTATATCTTAATAGAATCATTTGTCATATAATGATATGTTAGTATTTTCAGTGTATGATCTATTTACTTAAAAAGTAGGGTTTGAATCTCCTTTTTCCTAAATGAAAAAAAATAACTAATGACAAATGACATTTTGACTAATAACAATTAATCAATTATTAATCAAAATAACCTATTTGACTTAATAGCTTGATTGAACTAATAAAAAATTTTATTTAAATTTTCAAAATAGTTCAAAGACTCTTTTTTAATATTATATCTTAATAGAATCATTTATCATATAATGATATGTTAGTATTTTCTCGAACTATTACAAATACTATCAACAAAATTAATATCCCTTTCCTCTAATAAATAGCGCTTGGATTTAATTTTTCCCAATTAATTTTTTTACAAGTTTGACCATTATTTATTTATAAATGATAGTTAATAAAAATTTCAAAAAATTATTCTTTAAAATATTTATATAAACTAGTTTTTTAATAACATATATATATATATATATATTAAATTCTAACTTAATCAAATATTTGTGATAAAGATTAAAACAGCTCTCAGAAGACCTGCCTTGTTGTTGATATCATTTTTAATAATTAGGTCACTTGATAATGTACGGTGAAATGAAAGAATAAGAAATTAAATAACCATTGATTATGGTTGGTAAAATGACAAAGCAGTTTCATGCATCTATCATCGGTGAAATATGTCAATAAATGGCAAAACGTCAAGCCTATTGATTTTAAATAGTATTAATTCATAACTAAAAGTTAATCTCATGATTGCAATTCCTTCTTAGAGAGATTATATTTAAAATTTGAATCTCTTCACTTTTTTAAATTTTCTCGTATTTCCACACGAAGTAAGGTACTAGCATTAAAAATTTATATATTTTGTTTCATTACCATATATATTGACCCCCAAAAAAGAAAAGTAGTACACAGATAAACAGGCCTTGGCCACAAGGCTAATCCAATACAGACACAATCAGGGCTTTGGGAGGAAGCTAACCAAAGCTCACGATGAGTAGTAGACTAGTAGTATTATATTTCAAAGTATCAAAAGTGTTTAACCAAAGCTTGGTTCAGCCATCTATATATGGTATAATAATCGACGATTATACAAGACATAGTATTTCCATCATCCATGCTCCGTATTCTTGGCAGGTGAACGGTTGTTGAGAGTGTCTTTGACAGTTTTAAGCTTGCGATGAGCATCTCTCATGCTTATCCGACCATCAGGGGAAACCGTGGTGCAAGATAGTCCAACTCCAAAGATTGTGGTCAAGCAATCAAGCTGTATTTCAGGGTTTATGGGTTGGCTGTCATTCTGCAGGTTTTTCATCAAAGGTAGCAGTTCAGGATCCAGAATTTGCAACATGCTGGAGGGAAAGGCTGACTGCACCCATTTGATTAGATTTAGTTCTCCCACAAAGCTCTCATGTGTTGGTCTCCGCCCAGTAAATAGCTCTAGCAACATTACTCCGTAGCTGTATACATCTCCTGCTTTTGACGGCTTCTTCCCAAGCCCATACTCTACAGCACCAGCCATATACACCATTCACGTTAATGAAATTTATATGTGGTGAACAAAATTTTTCAAAATTTGCATGATGGACTTGAATAACCGTATATGAAAACACAGTAGAAGAATTTATGATTTATTTGCAGATGGCAAACTATGAGGAGAATTGTTAACTTGTTACTAACCTGGAGGTATGTAACCAATAGAACCCTTTAGGTCATACGTGGAGCCAAGGGACTGTTGAGCCTCTGAACTCTCCATGAGCAACCTGGCTAACCCAAAATCTCCTATTTTGGCAGTCATGTCTTCATCTAAAAGAATGTTGCTGGGCTTCAAATCACAATGCACCACTGGAACTTCACAATCATGGTGCATGTAATCCAATGCACTCGCAACATCAATGGCCACATTCAATCTTTCCATAATATTCAACCCATCTCCATTTGTGTTCCTTCTCTTGCCTTCAATCCAGTCTTCAACGCTTCCATTAACAAGGAACTCGTACACTAAGGCTAGAAATTCCATGTTTTGAAAGTCCAAGCTTGAGCATGATGTGATTAGTTTGACAAGATTGCGGTGCCTCACATTTCTCAGAGCTTCACATTCTGCTAGAAAACTCTTCCAAGATCCTGTCCTTTCCTTCTTAAGGACTTTGACTGCAACACGAACACCATCTCTAAGACACCCTTTATACACTGACCCAAAGCTCCCACTTCCAATCAAATTTTCAGGGTTGAAACTATCAGTTGCTCTACGAATCTCATCATAAGAGATTATTTGATGCTGCTCCTTGAGCAATTCAGAAATTTCCGTGATATTTACCTTGCTTTTCTTTTTGTAGAGCAACAAGCCAACAATAAAGCACGCAGCTAAAGTTATAATTATAGTGATACTAACATAAACTTTGACTAATAATCTTCCATGACCTTGGGTCTTCTTACATACCGAGCTCAAGCAAAGCTTTGGGTTTCCTTCCAAATGGACGCTAGAAAGATTGCTAAAAATGCCACCAGTTGGAATTGCCCCTTCGAGGTCGTTGAAAGAAAGGTTCAAGGACTTAAGAACCTGTAGTTTTTGAAGATCTGCAGGAATGGAGCCAGAAAGTTGGTTTGAAGAGAGATCTAATGTTTCCAAGCCTTTCACTTCTCCTAGAGCACTAGGAATTGGACCTGATAGCATATTCTCAGCCATGAATAACTCCTCCAAGCTGTTACAGCTTCTAATTGAGCTGGGAATATTGCCTGAGAAACGGTTGTTAGACAGGTCAATTGTAACAATACTTCTTAAGCGCCCAATCTCTTGAGGCAAAGTTCCCCTTAGAAAATTCCCAGAAAGATTCAAGAGAGTGCTCAAACTAGGGAGATTTAGAATTTCTCCAGCAATGCTTCCATTGAGCATATTATTTGACAAATCTAAGGAAAGCAGATTCTGAAAGTTCTTAAAAGTAGAAGGAATTTCACCCACCAATTGGTTCCCTGATAAATCAATTTGGTTTAACTTTCGAAGATTGCCAAGGGAGCTTGGAATACTCCCAGATATCTGGTTTCCAGCCAAACCCAGCATTTGCAGTTCCTCCAATTTTCCTATCTCAGGTGGGATTTCACAACAGATTGAATTGTAGCTCAAGTTAAGCAGAGTCAAGCTACTAAGATGGCCAATCGAGGATGGTATGTTGCCAGAAATACGATTACCTCCCATGTATAATTTTGAGAGCACCTTGGAAAGATTGCCAATGGATTCTGGAATTGCACCCTCCAAAAGATTGCCATCGAAGGCGAGAAATTTAAGACGAGAGCTATTTGTCAAAGAAGTGATGAATCCAAGACCATCATTATCCAAGCTAACAATTTTATTGAACCCAATATTGTACATTTCTAGGAATGGAAGATTTCCTAGACCTGGAGGCACTGTTCCTTCGAGAAGGTTATGTGCCATTCGTATGATCTTGATATTGGTGAGATTGTGTAAAGATCCTGGAATTGTTCCAGTGAATTTGTTGAAGCAGAAATTGAAACCCAAAAGATTTGGGAGTGTGTCCCCAATATCAGTGGGAAGTTTACCCCAGAGATTATTTGAAGCTAAGGCTAAATAAACTAGGGATGACATGTTGTAAATGGAAGAAGGAACAGTGCCTGTGAGGTTGTTAATGGTGAGATCAAGATACTTCAGATTTGAAAGACGACTCAAGTCACCAGGTATCTTGCCACTAAGAGTATTCGTGCCTAGATTTAAAGTGCTGAGAGACGAAAGGTTTGCTATGGATGGTGGAATTGCACCTGAGAGAAGGTTTCGTCCCAAGTTCAAAACTTGGAGCTTCATAAGGTGGATAAGTTCCTCAGGCACTCTCCCTGTAATCTTGTTTGTCATCAAGTCAAGTACTCTGAGCTCAGTCAACTTGCTAATGTTTGGTGGTATTGCACCTTCTAAGCTGTTGAAGCTCAGGTTTAGAACTCTCAAGCGAAAAAGATTACCAATTTGGTGTGGAAGAGCACCTCTTAGTTGATTGTTTTGGAGTTCGAGGGAACGAAGGAATGAAAGATTGCCAATCTGAGGGCTTATGGATCCTACGAGTCCAAAGCCAGAAAGATTAAGAGCAACCACTCTGTTGCCAGGTTTGTTGCAGAGGACCCCCGTCCAATTGCAGGGGGATGAGTTTTGGTGCCAATAAGAAAGAGGGTTTGGAGGCTCCAGGCTCATCTGAGACTTGAATGAGATCAAGGCCTCCTTGTCTGTGACAATGCTTAGAGGGACTGACTCCACACAAAGACATATGTATTTGGAATATACAAGAAAAGCTAATAAGGCAAAATGGAGGTGGGAAAAGAAATTCATGTTTCTTTGAATTGCATGAACGAGTATTGGGTTCAAAATGTAGGTGACAGTATTTATAGCAATCTGACTACTCTTTAGCTTGCTTGCAGTTCTTGCCCTTTTTATTTGCCGCGTATAAAACTTGTTAGAATTGAGATTTTCCTGGAAGTCTTGTGTCTTTTGGTTAGAATTTTCTTTGAAGACTTGTTCTTTTTCTATGCTGACTTCAGTCTTCTGCAGTTTAGTGGCAGGTAATTAGGCATGCTTAGGATGACTTAGTGCTTGTTTACGTTGACAAATGTTGATCGAGTTGGCAGTCTGTTAACTTAGCTTAGTGCTGGCCATACTTCATGCAGATTTGTCTACCAAATTCTGAAGATATGCTAGACATTTTTGTATACTTAGCCTTGTATATATATCAGCAGTTCAATGAATGAAAATCTGAATCAGTTCTGCAACATACCTCTAGTTCTTCCTTCTAATTTTTTACTGCTATCTGATAAACTTAAAAAACTAGAGGAAGCCCTGTAGAGTAACTGTTTAACGCCCTTAGTCAACTTTCAGAGCTTCATTAGGAACTTCACAGTTCACATGAAAACATCGCAAAATGAAAGTATTCTGCTAAACTGTTAATTTCTAGAATTTTGCTGTAATCACTAGCTATCTGCGGGTGACACCACTAAACAAATCTGGTTCTAGCACTATCATGATCTCATGATATCATCACCATTCATATTTTTTTAATAATTAGTATCCTGTTTATATCTTGTAGCAAAGACAGAGGCGCGTTCTTGTTATACAAGGTAAAATTTCAGAAATTAAATCCCGTATTGTTTTCATCAGAAATTAAGAAACTGAAGAATAAAATCTGTTGCAAACGGAGTTGCAAACTAAAAAGCATCAGGGCTAGCAAATTTACTAATACCAGAAATCCCGCGTGATCAATCTCAAGATCACCTAGTGACGGGTCAATATATTCACACTACGAGAGCCAGCTGGGAGTCTGTTACCGACACAGACTGACTTGGTCATTTGAATCCCAACTCAATTTGTCAAAGTTAGCGACCACAATTAATATTATTGTTCTTACGTAACTTCTATTGACCCATCATTGCAACGTCTCATCATTGGTTGACGTGGACGTTGAGGTGGAGCTACCTAATTTCCATTGCAAGGCAAAGAACCTACCACGTCTCCTCACTGTGGTTTACGACGGAAACCCGTCGCCGGGTGACGTGGACGTTAGGGTGGAGTTAACTGATTGGTGTTGAAAATCAAAGATGAAAAAAATTAAAAATTAAAAATTTTTAAAATTAATATATTGAATTTACTTAATGTTTAAAAAATTTATAATAAATAATAATTTTGTATAATATGTAAATTAAAACAGCAAAAAAAAAAAATTTACAACAATGTTTGAAAAAATTATACTAAATAATATTTTTTAAATTCAAATTTATTAATTATTGACTCTATATTAAAAAAATTCAATATAAATAATTAAATTATTTATAAAAAATTCACCATCTATGTTATTTTGAAATTTTGTTTTTACAATTTTCATTACTTAAATGACTCTTTCTACAATTGTTATAGAAATCGAAAGAATTACAACAAAACGAATTTATCTACCAATCAAATGATAATTTTTTTTTTCTATTAATCTAACACAATTCAAAAAGTGTTTTTCAAAATCTTGATAATAAAATATATCAAGTTCGTAATACTTTAATTGTAAAATTATTTTATTATTTTTTATTTATATTAATTATTAAATAAAAAGTATTTAAAATATATAATAAATAAATAATTTTAAAAAAATTCTGAAAAGTCGTATTCTACCTTCTGTCTTCTATTAAAAAATGCATAATAAATAAAAAATTTAAAATTTTTTGAAAAAGCCACGCTCTCATAAATGGTCTATCCTCCGCTTCTTGACTTCCTTCACTTCAGTGGGGTTGAGAATAGGTCAAAGCAAGTGAATCAACTTGATTATTAACACACGATTGATTTGTCGTTGAAGTTTATGATCACCACAAACATCTCGAAGCAATCAAAGCTGGAGGCTTCAGGGAAAATTTATCAGAGCGATGGAACTTTGGGCGTGAATACTCTTTAGGGGCTTTTTCTTTTTATTCCCCTAGAGTTAAAGGGGCATGAAGTCATGAACCTGTAAAGAAGGTAGGACCTGGATCCGATCCTGCAAATCAACCTGTCCCTTTGGGTGACCACTGGGCCAAGAGCCCGTGATCGAATTAGCTTTTAACCGCTTGACGTACTGAAAAAACAGTATCAAGGATAAATACAAGCACATAATAATCTCAAAGCAACACGACACTACCCCACCAACACCAAATCTCGAGGAAACCCAGCAAAAAACCATGGGTAGTACACTACAGAATCATGTCTGGTGTTGATTCATTGTCGAGATGGATGAGGGTGTAAACTGAGACAAATATAGTTCGAGGAGTGCGCGTCCTCCGGGCTGCGCATCTGGAAAAGAATCATCCCCTGCCACCACATATTTCAGTCAATTTTGTTACAAATTTCATATATAGAATGGTTACATTGCTCTCTACGTTCTGATTAACGTCAGAGTTCAAATTCAAGGACCTAAGTTTTTGCTAATTAAAACACTTATATAAACGTTAGCTAAGCTCCAGAAATTAAATCTGACAGTCCAAAAAAATGTTTAGGATTAGTGTAAAAAGGTTCACCAGTAAGAAGCATATATATATATATATATATTCCCTTAATTAACAAATGAAGTGTATGAGTAAAAAACTTTTTCACATCTAGTTAATAAGTAGTAAATTAAAACTGATCATTTATAATTTTTTGTTTCATTCCCTCTACTTAATTTGTTCGTTTCCAATCCCTCATTAAATTTCTAAGAAGCTAGGAACTAGTCCTCACAGCCCACGAGAGAGAGACATGGGTATCTCATATCTGTTATGCCTATTCAATCATCACCAGTTAGTTTCGTCATAAAATCATCTCAGTCCACAAATACCTGTTGGATAGAGCTCAGTCCAAGGGGACAAGTTGACATCAACAACTTGTCCAAACTCAGGGCGTTGCACAATGTTGTCGTTCTCCAAACCACTTCGAGGGCTCAACTGATCGTCAACATTTATTTCTTCTCCGTGAAGGAGAGTCGATTGCGGTGGTGGTAAGATATTTTCAGCACCTGGTTGTGATTGATCTCTGCAAATGATTAATCGAAGGAATATTTTTCCATTTAATTAAGCGAACAAATAAATTTAATTATGCTATTAAAATCTATATATGTATACACATAAGTTTCCTATTAGCACCTTGGCCGAAGAAGACCATTTGAACCCAAAAAGTTCAAAATCTGAATCTGTGGGTCTCTTTGCGGTATCCATTCCAAGATACTGCTTGAACTTCCAGTAACAAAACCATTTACATCTGCAGTCTCTGGAGGAAGATGTACCTAGCAATAACATTAGCAAGCTAATTCTTTAGATATATAAGTATTTTTTTTCTCATAACAACTACTGCTAATATTTTAATCAAGTTTTATGCAAAGTTTTTATGGAAAGATCATTCTAAATACCTGTGTAGTTGGTGGTAGACCAGGCGAACTATATTTTTCCTGTAAAACTTGCTGTTCGAATCATAAACTCATCAACTCTTATGCGTATATATTTAGGTGGCTAAGATTGTCAAGTATGCAACAGATCATATATACCTTGCGCAAGCGCACTTGCTTCAATGTTTCCTCTAGGATCTGCTCGTGGAACTCAGCCTGACACAAGGTTGTGATTTCGAAAGGATCACCTTCAAATACCCTGAAAGACGTTTCCTGTTTAATTAATTTCAGGGAACGGAATGAGATTAGGGTTTGATTACCCTACTGGTGCTAATGAAAGAGTACCTTAGTCGTTTCTCCATGTCCACAATTCGGGACTTGCATTTAAGGATCTCTTGTTGAAACTCCTAAAATTTCAGTGAAATGATATGATTGCTTAACAGAAATTATAAAGAAACTGACAGTCATTAGCTTAAAAGAAGGTTCTTTTGGCCAAATACCTCAAGCTGGGAATCCGTGCTTACTGGGCTGCTTCACATAACAGCAACAAAAGATAGAAACGTTATAAAGGGAGAATCAAGTTTATAAACTAATGCTAGTTAGACAAACAGTTGAAACTGAGAAACGAACGTCAAAATGCACCAATGTGAAAATATATAGGGGCTTTAATTTGGAGAGGGGAAGAATTTAAAACCTGGCTGCTTGGCAGGTTTGATCGGTTTCATCCCTTAGCTTACCAAGTGCCTTTAGTAGAAACTGCAAATTAATATTTAAAATATTTGCATCTTAACCAAATTCATAAGCCTAAAGCAATATGTTGGGCAACTACTGATAATGTTCAGAGGAAGGTGTCTTTACCTCTTTATTACGCAGTCTTGATGTATTGTTGCATGGTAACAAGCCAGCATTTCCACATCAATGAAGAAGAAATTAACACCATATGAATATCAGCAAAGAAAAAGAACTCCAAAAAATTAAATGAGCTTCCCTTACCGTCCTCGCTCATGCTCTGGAAGATTGACATACCGTCCCAGAATCTCCTCGATGCTTCAATAGACCAAAAACAAACCATTTCACTCATGCTGCCAGATGGAGCCTTATGTAACAGAATTTTGCTAGAACTCAAGGATGTATAAATAAACTATTCTCAGTTCGCTTTTCTCACCATGTTAAGATTGTGATCAATATCTGACAACTTAATAATCAAGATAATACATAACAGTACCTTTTATTCCCGGAGAAGAGACTAACTCTTCCAGACGGAGAAAACATCATCACAGCAACATCAACATCACAGAGAACGGAAAGCTCATAAGCTTTCTTGATAAGCCCATTTCTCCTTTTTGAGAAAGTGACCTGCCTGTTAGTTGTATTCTCAATCCTCTTGATCTGGAGCTTGACTCTACCCATCTCTCTAATTATTCCCTCTTTAGTTCTTGGGCTTTTACTTTCTTTTTTGAAACAAATCTGCACCGCTTAGGGAAGATGACTATAAGTAGAAAAATATGGTATTTAGAGGAGAGGATCAAATATACATCACCATCACTTATATTAGAAAACTGTGGAAGAGTGGAACATATATTGATATTAGGCTCTTGGAAATGAATAAATGAAGGCGAAGGGTTTAAAAAGTAAGATAAGGTGAGGAGAAAGATGGAAAAGAAGAAGAGATGAAGACAATAAATCAATTTTGTCACTGTCAGGCAATTCGCAGAAGAGTGACGAGAGAGAGAGAGAAGGCGGTGTGAGGCCAAAGACTTTCTTCTTAAGGATATGGAACATGAAATTTGTACTTCAATATCTAAACTTGCAATAAAGAAGGTCAATTGGTTAGCAGATTACCAATAAAAAAAAAAAACTTTTGACCCGACTATGTCTACGTTGAGATATGAATATATAGTAAATGATTGTTTATTTCTCAAGCACTTCGTGGTTTAGGATGTCTTCCTAATTAATTCCTTATTTTGTTGCATGAAGAAATCCTAAACGACTGAGATGAAGTGTTAAGTTATTATACCTCAAAAGAAGGCATCATGCATTTATTTTGGGGGAGACCTTTTTGCTATGGTAATTGATGCACTAGATAAATTAAATGGTAAGGAGATAGCTGTAAGGTTGTTCCAAGTCAATGTTAGTAGAATTGACTGTTCTATAAACCCAACAAATAAAATTGTAAAGAGTTTATCCTTTGACTCGCAATTGATGGTTAATACCATAGTAACGATATAGTAACCAGTTATCACTTTGAAATCATGATGATAATTAATTTATAGTTTAGTTATCTCTAGAAAAGTTGGAGTTTAAGATTAGGATTAACGTTTTATTCTCTAATCTTTTCCTACGTATACGTACTCAGAAAACTAATCACTCTTTGATCTTTAGAATATTGAATTTCAACATGGTTGAAAAACTACCACATACGCTTGTATATGTAACAAAGATTGAAGTCCGAAAACAAGGAAATCGAAAGAACTCAACAAGAACTTGAGTTGCAAATATTTCTCGCATAAAAAGAGGAAGAAAGCATCTTTATATTTTTTGATTTTGATCTGATCGAGGTAAAATAAAGGCATGTATTCCTAAAGGGGTCCCAGGCAGCACATGGTGTCGCACTTTCAGTTGTGGTTTCTTTGGCGAGTTTGACGAAGACGATACCCACCCCCCCCCTTTCTGCCCTGACACAGAAAAGCCAAACAAATTTGCAACGTGTCGCCCATTTCTTGTTTTCTTCGAACCCCTGACTCTGCTCTCTACCTCCCCTGCCAGTAACTCGCCACACGTGTGACCGCCCTTTTGCCACCGGCTGCATACTTCTAGCATGCAATCTTTGTCTTGTTCAGAGGAAAGGCTCCATTGAATGTCAACATTTAGCAACGCTCTTTTACCGGGTTTACCCAAGAATATTTTCCATGAAACTCACAAGCACATTCCAACAGGACCATGCCTGGCAGATCTGACCAGAAACGGCTATTAGTCTCTTCCCTCGAATGGCAGGAATTCTGCACCAAATTTTCATTGACATTTGTTGTGTAAAGGCTAACATGCAATTGTCCTTGCAGCAACCTCTGTTGAATAAAGGATTAAAGATAATGCAGCTTTTGTTTCTTATTGTGATCTTGCAAATGTTGTAAATGTAGCTCTTATCGGGCTGTCTGTGGCATCATAAGGATTTGCATTCTTGGCGGGCCTGAAGCTGTACATTATATGGGCCTCATGTGAATGATGCCCAGTCGGCTGTCCTCAGTCCAAGAAAAATGGGTCAAATGTTCTCCCTAGAGCTGCAATTATGCCCATTTTTTTATGTGCGCTTTATTTACAGTTTGGCATTCACAATCTTAGACCAGAGGATTTACAAAGCATAACTTCTTTAAAATACAGTAGAAAACCTTCCCCTATTATTATCACCATTTCCATCTTCCATTCAATAGAAATCATACAAATATATTACTCAATTTGAACTCAAATCTCAGTTGCAGTCACAAGTATATTAAAATCTCCATATATACCCATTACCCAAGTCGACATAAATCCAAATAAAAAATGCAGCAACCTCTTGGTAGTTTATGTGATTGGGCTCTAAAATTTAAAAACAAAGGAAAGAAAGGTTGAAATGAAGGAGGTTTAGGCATCTTGAGTACTGCTTTAGAGCAAAGAGGTGAAGGAAGACGGAGACCCATTGGCATTGCGAAACCGTCACCAGTAAGCCCAACGGCGATGGTGGGGGAAGCACGGTGAGGGAGATGAGTGATGTGAGAAATAGCCTGTTGAGAGAGAAACGAGTGGAGGCGCGCCTTGAGGGAGAAAGAAAGGACGAGCACAGAAGGGGGAGCCACCGGCGAAGGGAAAGGGCGTGGGGGTTGGCCGGTTGCTGGTATTGGGTGAAGAAGGTTGGGGGTTTAGGTGCAAAGGTAAAGGACCTTTGGCTATTGGAAATGACTTCCAACAACTATTTTCCTTGACTTTTGACCTTTTTGATGCTGACCGGATGTCCATTTCTGATTGATCATGTCAATTTTTGACGGTCGAACATTCAAAAAAGGAAGAAAAAGACTTCCATGAACTATTTTCCTGCAGAATTTCAGCATGTCTGACTGGAAGGTACAAATGTACCATCTATCTACTTAGTTTATAATCAAGTTTTTAATTAGATGAAGTGCTTCCAAAACGTTTACCAAAAAACTTCTCATAAAACAAAAAGAAGCGCTTCCAAAACTGTAGAAAATCGTAGTAATTATTTTGTTAACCCAACGCCTTATTTCACTCTTTTTGGACAGGGGGTGAACTTGTTAAAACAAGCAACGAAGTTCTTAAAAACTTCTTAGTAAGGACAAGAGGGGTTTTAAGGCGGAGATAAGACCACCAATCAGGCATTCACCATTAATTGAAACCTAACGTTCAAAATAACTTGCCATTCAATTCCCGGCCAATCACAAACGAAACGGTTAGTTGTGGTACCACGAAAACCTACTAGTCTTCTCTACCATGTCTCTCCCCTCTGATCTATTGCTTCTTGCCACATCTCTCTCTCGCTCTCTCTCTCGGTATCCACAGAGCAAACATGTACAGGCCAGGGCTCTTACCGGCTTCCAGCAATGCTCAACATCAACGGTGGCGAGAGACTTGGGCACGACTGCTAGCTCCTTTGACTTTATGGATATGTGGCATGTAATTCTTTCACATGTTTTGCAATTGTCTAGTTTCCCTGACCTTTGGGTCTGAAACAAAGCATTTCTTTTTTTTTTTTTTTGGGTTTTGCAGTGTCAGTAAGCCTCCGATATGGCTACTATGCGGATTGCCGTATGGTGCTTGGGCCAAGCTCTTCTCGATTGATGAAGGCTACTTCTCTGTTTGTAGAACAGGTTGAAGTTAGAGATGATAACGGGAAAGGGGCTCTTCTTTTTGGGTTCTCCGAGAAGCCAGAATTAAACGGGGAAGCCAATTGGAGCTCTTCAAATTATTTGATTGTTGGATCATATGGCCGCAAGGTAACATAAGATTTTTTGAATTTGAGTTGTTACAGTTTCTATCAGCTTCTATAATAATGCTTTCTAAATTTTTACCAATTGAGGTTTGAGTTTAAGTAGATTGTTTTGATAAGATTGAAAATTAAATTTCAGGGATACTATTTGTGGTTGAACAAGGGTTCTAGAATCTGCATAAGATGGGCAACTCAAACCAGTAGATTAGACAAAATTGAAGTGATTATGATGAAAGGTGGTTGTCTTGGTTTCTCTTTTTTTTGAGTTCAGTTTAGTCCCTCTGGAACTTGGATTAGAACTTAGAACATGCCCGTGTTTCTGCAGGAGAAAGAAAACGTGAAACATTGCTGCCAAACCTTTCGACTTCCTTTGATGCCCTTTTCCTGAATGAGTCAATGAATGGTAACCCATTCTTTCCTTTTCTATCAATTTCAAACAAAATAAATGATTGCTATAAATGATGTTTGAGTCTATCCAGTCCTATCCTCCATTTTCATTTCAAAATTATTGATTATGTTTTATAAGTACGCGCCAGGTAGGGGTCGAACCTACGACCTTCTGCTTAGGAAACAGACGCTCTATCCACTGAGCTACAGGCGCTTTGTCAATCATGTGATAATGATTTGTTTTATTGCATTTGAAATTGGGAAAGCAGTCTATCTTAGGATTTTTTTTGCTTTATCTTAGCAACTGAAAATAATTTTGTTTGCTAGGTCTTAGGTTTTAACAGAGAATTTTATTCCCAACTGGTATTTGAATGGTGCGACAGCTACTCCTTTTCAAATGCTCATATTGATTAATAAAAATTACTTTGCATTTCACATTTTCCATCCAAGTGTAGTTATGTTCTACTTTTGTCTTCAAATTTGTTCAAAAAGCATAGTAGAAACAAAAGGAATGCTAATCTGAGATCCAGAACCAGCATTAACCAGAAAGGATGCTAACAATACAAGTAATTTTATGAGCATGGATTGCAAAACCATGAAAAATGCACCAATGCAGCAACCTTCTCGTAGAAGAGTTTCAGATAGATTAGAGTGTTGATAGAATCAAGAAATGATGTTCATACAGTTCCGAACAATTTTTTTTTATTTACTCAGGTAAAGAGGCGGAGTACACCATTGAGGAAGATGACAAGTACTATGTTAGTGTGGTTAGCTCGAATCCGAGAAGCATAATAATGACATTCAGTTTAAATGTTACATCAAAGGTTTATGATTTAACTAAAGCTAGCAACATGTGTTCAACACTAAATGGATCATGCCGGCTCAAACTTCTGTTTCCTGACACTCAGTATGTCATAGTTTCAACACCTGACAATGTAAGGCCTCAACCCTTTTGTACTTCAATTAACTTTTTCAAATCATTAACGAATTTCTCCTGAACATTAGGCAATGAAATTAATTTTTCAGGGTGACCTTGCTGGATCATACATTGAGCTATCTTTTGTTGCTCGTGTTATTACTTACATAGCAATTTTAGGTACTATATTCAAGTGCAGACCTGAAACTTAATTTGTTGTTCTCTCTGTTTCGAAATTGCTTTTAACTGCTTTGGTGGCCTAATAGATTTGTCATCTGTAGGTTTTTTCATCATTATCATTTTCCTGGTGCTGAAATACCTTGGAGCATGTGATACTGAGACAACAGTAGTTGATACCGCAGTTAGGGAAATATCCTGGAGGACTGAGACTGAACCTATATTGCCAGAGAAAACTGTTCACCTGACCTATGGAACGACAGCAGAGGAAGACAATGATGATGCTGAAACAGGATCCTCTAGTAGCTCTTCAGAGGATTTATATGATGCAAAATTATGTGTAATATGCTATGACGATCAACGTAACTGCTTCTTCGTTCCTTGTGGCCACTGTGCCACTTGCTATGATTGTGCTCAAAGGTACAAATTGGAAAAAGTTCCTCTCTACAACATAATGATTCTCTTAAAACTTTCACTAACAAAAATTTTGCAGGATTATGGAGGAGGATAACAAGATGTGTCCAATATGTCGAAGACTCATTCACAAAGCAAGAAGATTATTTAGTCCCTAGGAGCTAATGAAATGGGATTGTAAATTCATGTTTGCATTGTCACTACGGAGAGAGGTAGAGTCTTGCCCATGGTAAATGGAGTGCCGTTTTGGCTTTTTGTGATTGCTCGGCCTTTATGCAAATAATACCTCCCAAAGTTTATATTTCTCAGTCAAGCAGTATGGAGAATATATTGGCTTTAGCAGTTTGTATTTGTTTTGGTAGCCAGAGCCAGCTCCCTTCTCATATCTTTATCACTTGAGAAGGGCATAGTCGTGTGTTAGTAAATGAATATAATGTGATTGTCGTATCATTCTTATCCATTTGTTCTCAGAAAAGATTGTGAAGCAGGCAGGACGATATCCATTTCTAGACTGGATTCAGTCACTTACATAGGACTTGGTGAACAGGTTCAACTTCCTGTCCTCTTGTTTATGGGAAATGAAAGAAGTCAGTAATATAGATGACAATGTAACATGATACCAAAAATTTCCTCACAAATGGTGACTAGTGAAGGATATATAGATCGAAACCTTCTAGAATACATGTCCTTTGCTTTGAACGACTTCTTCACTTCGTAGGCCAAAAAGTGTTTGTCCCCATGGTGAAAATACGCGTTTGCTTTGCAGCACCAGGTAATTTGCTTAAAGATTACTGATGAACTTGTTTATCTTATTATCTTCAACGATCTTACAAATATGATGACTGCACTGAGGTGACATGTACCTATGGATTCTAATTTTCTATTCATGCTGAGTTGATGCACGCACTGCTTGACTAGAATAATATGATGTTGATTGTTAACAAGAAAATTATAATTGTAGGCTTCAGTACTTTGAACTCGACAGAGGATGTACCCAAGGCAGGTGAAGCATCTTCTAATGTTTTGTGAAGGTTGATGTCATTAGGCCCTTTGAACCACATTGCTCCTCTGAAAATACAATGACGAAATTCATATTTCTTCCATCACTATGTTGAATTATTTTGCTATTTTAGGTTGGATGAGTCCCTGACTTTACAAGAAAAGAAATATCAAGGTAGAAGATACAAAAACAGAGTCATGGCTTTTGTAATATTTTTTGAGAAAGACCTATCCTAATGCAAACTCAAAGTTATGTTTGTCATCTACCACAGGTTAATTTCTCATCGTGTACTAGACTTTATGACTATCATGAATCAAATTTTGACCTTTCCATGGTTTTTTTTTTTTTTTTTATCTGCGTTTGGAAACACGTCTTAATCTTCAATTACAATCAATTTGGAACCATAAATGTTTGCTTTCGCAACATCAGCAGTAAAAAGATTTATGGCAGTAGCGAACAGAATCCAAGGGCGGCAACATCCTAGCATATTCTTTATGCAATTTTCCAACAGTTTTGGCGAGGCTAGGCTACTTGTTGGACGGATAAATTGGAACGGTAGCTCGTCCCCGAAAAATTCACCATTTAGATGATCCTAGACGTTTTCAAATATATTCGACAAAATTAAAAAAGAAGGACAATTAATTCCCTATGGATAGGTATATATCATTTGGCGCCTTTTCGCTTAGCGGCTCGCTCGAAATGCGGTTTTTACTTTTGCATTAATATCATTTAGTTAAATTACCACTTATCAACAGGTAAAACTGAATAATTGGGTGATCTATTATATTTAAATATCAAATTAATCAAATAGTTTTAAAAAATCGATCAAAATTAATTAAACATAAAGAAAAATCAAATCGATTAAATATCAAATTGGTTCGATTAGTTCAATTTTAAATCAATAGATTCAAATTTTATTTTATTTTATTTTTTTTATGAATGACAATATTAAAATTTATAAACTTCATTCATAATTATAAAATATATAAATAATGTAAACATAAAAAAATGACGTTTGTTCCTTCATTCATATAATTTTGCCTTTTTATATAAACTATCAAATTAATATTTAATATTCAACATAATAAAAAATTAAAGATAATAAAATTAACATCCACAAAATAAAATTATCTAACATAAGATCATTAACCATCATAAATTAGATCTTGCAATTCGTGTTTTCGTGTCGTAAATGTGTCAAACACGATTGAATAAGAAACACTTTAAGGCTAAATACGAACAGACACGTTTAATATTCGTATCTTAAATTTAAAACACGTATACTTATATGTTTAATAAATATGTAACACGACACGATACGATTAACACGTTTATTATACGTGTCAATATACGACACGACACGATTAAATAAAAATATTTACAATTAAATATAATTTTATTATTTAAATTTAAAATCTATAATTATAAAAATAATTATAACAAAACAAAAATAATAATAATATCAAATATAATAAAATTTAATATAAATAATATATATATAATTCATTATCATATAATATGATAAAATACATTATTAACATCTAACCTTCAAATACTAATAATATAAAAAATTATTCATAATTTTCAATCGTAATAATTACATTATTACTTTTATAAAATTTAAAAAAACTTATTAAAATAATTATTTCAAATTATTTATATAAGGTTAAAATAATATTTAATTATTAATTTTTAATAGGTTAATAAACGTGTCATGTATACACGTTTAAACGCGATAATACAATTAAGTAAACGTGTTTTAAACGTATTTGTCATGTCTGACACGTTAAGACATGTAAATTTTTGTGTCTTAACGTGTCAGATATGATTAAACACGAAATACATTAACACTAAACCAAAAGTTTGTTTAACTCATGTCTTTCATGCTGTGTTAATGTGTCATATCCAAAATTATCAGGTCTATATAATAAATTATCAATTTGAATCTCCTTTATGACTTGGCTTTTCACATTCACTTAAATAAGCTATCTAACAATTAAAAAAAATAAAAAATATAATTAGTATAAATCTTTTTTAATAACAATGTAAAAGAAAATTAAAAATTAAAAATAAAAAATTATGTCAAAAGTTATCAATTGAAGTGTGAAAAATGCATTTTTAACCTCTGTACTCATAAAATGGAATTCACAATCTCAATCTTTGACATATCTAAAATGCATAAATAAAAAAAATAAAAAATAAGAATTAAAAAAAGAAAAATATTAAATGTATATCATATTTTATATAAATTTAAAAAAATATATGTAATTAGTTTAATTTTTTGGTCTATTTAGTCTAAAAATTTTAAAAAATCAATTGAATTAAATATTTTGGATCAATTGACTTAATAAATTAATTAAATCGAATTATTTTACTTAAATGGTATTTAATTTGAATGAATGATTTAACTAGCAATTCTTTTATAAACGATCCTATCTTGTTCAGGATCCCCACCCACAACCAAGCTCTTTCTACTGTCAGGGCAGCATCTAATCTTATCAATGGAAGCCTCGATCTTCTACTACGTTGTATTCTTCCTCTTCCTGTACTTTCTTACCAAACGATTGCTCCAAGACAAAGGACTCCCACCAAGCCCTGCTCTTTCTCTTCCCATTATAGGCCATCTCCATCTCATCAAAAGGCCCCTCCATCGCACCCTTGCTAAACTTTCCCAGCAACATGGTCCTGTACTCTTCTTTCATTTCGGATCTCGCCCTGTCGTTGTTGTGTCTTCTCCATCTGCTGCAGAAGAGTGTTTCACCAAAAATGATGTAATATTTGCAAACCGCCCCCGTCTTCTCGCTGGAAAACACCTTGGTTATGATTATACTACCCTTCTTTGGGCCTCGTATGGCGATCACTGGAGAAACTTGAGGCGTATGGCCTCTCTCGAAATCTTGTCATCTAATCGTGTTCAAAAAAATCTTGGGATACGTATGGATGAAGTCAGGTCTTTGATTCTCAGGCTTTATAGGAGTTCAAACGGCGGTGGGTTTCAGGTTGTGGAGATGAAATCGATACTTTTCGAGTTGGCTCTTAATGTTATGATGAGGATGACTGCGGGGAAGAGGTATTTCAGAGAAGGAGACGAAGAGTTGGAGGAAGAAAGAAAGTTTAAAGAAATTGTGACAGAGGCCATTCAACTGAGTGGAACCACAAATATTGGAGATTTTCTGCCGGTTTTGCAGTGGATCGGATTGAATAAAATTGAGAAGAAGCTATCAATATTACAAATGAAGAGGGATGGATTCATGCAAAATTTGATTGAAGAGCGCAGAAAATCAGTAACGGATTCATATTCTGAAAAAAGAAGCAAGACTCTGGTTGATGTTGTGTTATCCCTGCAGGAAACTGATCCTGAATATTACACAGATAATATGATCAGAGGCCTGATTCAAGTAAGCTTTCTCTTTTTTCTCTCTTTATCTATCCATTTAAATTACAAGTCTTCTTCTTCCTTGTAGAATCCAAGATCGGGTTTCCTCTAATTTTTCTTATGGATCCTTGAAGAAGGTTTATTTCTTTGTATCTAGGTAATGTTAGCAGCAGGGACTGACACTTCAGCAGGGACCCTGGAATGGGCGCTGTCGCTCTTGCTGAACAACCCAAAAACTCTTATGAAAGCCCGGGAAGAAATAGACATTGAAGTTGGGCAAAGCAGGCTGATCGAGGAATCAGATCTTGGCAAACTCCCATACCTCCATGGCATCATAAACGAGATACTAAGAATGTGTCCCGTTACCCCCCTACTGGTACCACACGAATCATCCGAAGAATGTACAGTGGGAGGTTTTCATGTCCCACGTGGCACAATGCTATTGGTTAACGTTTGGGCTATGCAGAGTGATCCTGTATTGTGGGAAAAGCCCACTGAATTTAAGCCCGAGAGGTTCCATGGGTTAGAAGCAGAGAAGAATGGGTTCAGGTTTTGGCCCTTTGGGACAGGCCGGAGGAGGTGTCCAGGAGAGGGCTTGGCGATGCGTATGGTTCCATTCGCATTGGGCTCTCTGATTCAATGCTTTGAGTGGGAGAGAATTGGTGAGGAGATGGTAGACATGACTGAAGGGAATGGGCTCACCATGCCCAAGGCTCAGCCCTTGGTTGCAAGGTGTAGGCCACGCCCAGCCATGATGAACCTCCTCTCTCAACTTTAAGATTTCTTTTTTCTTTTTGCCAAGAAAAAGAAATCTCAACTTCAACACGAATAATTATTATAATTGTCATGTGATTATTGAATACAAATTTCTTTTGATATATTTCAAGATATTCAAAGGAAAAAGATTGTTCAAATTTAAAATTTTAAATTTCTTCCAGACAAATAATAATCATTATGTCAAAGTTAAATTGTTTTTGTTATTTAACGTATCAAATTAGTCTAAAATCTGATTAGACTATTAAACTATATCTTATTCCTTGTGGCAAATGGGTTAAAGTGATAAAAGGAATGAAAAACTCAAGAGGTTTTAGTTTAAAACTCCTATACGGGAGAGTACGTATCTAGTTAAAGGAAAAATGGATTTCTAATGTCCTTTTGAATATATTTACAAGCTCCATTAATTTCAGCTAGGATTGTCTTGAATAATGCTACAAGTCTAAAAGCGAATAGAGTTAGGCAAGCTATATAGATCATAATTATGTATGTAGAAAATTATAATGATTCTTTGGCTCCATTGGGGAGGCAAGAATATCGGTTTTTGAAACTATTCTTAAGTTTTTCATACATTCGTTGCTCCCCAAGTATCCATCCGATTAGTCTGATTATTTTAATATTGAAGTATAATTATAATTTCAATTGTCATTTTTTTATGTCTTATTAATATTTTAAATGAAATTTATGCAAATTAACAAATATGCAAGATATTTCTATTTTTTTTGTTTTTTTATTTAATTTGATTGTTTTTAGCTGACAATATTTTCATGAATTCCATTGAAATAACATGACCTAAATTTTGCTTATTCATTACAAGTACTTTTTTGGTTTGACAGATACAGAAATTCAAGAATGTACCTGTGGTGCAAAATCAAGAAGTAATATCAGCAATTTAACATTAAAAAGATAGCATCCTGGTAGAATGCTTGCAGGTGACTCGTTGTAGCAGAGAAGCGAACAAGGTAGCTCAGATGGACAAGAAGATACCATATGATCAGATTATATGGCACAATATTGATGATATGTCTGTACAAGTGCAATATATTCTTAGATAAAAAATGTGTGAGTTCAACGAAGGGTGATTAGAGGTATCGTACTTTATGTATTTTGTACTCTATGATAAGGTTTTTAATGAGGCTTTCAAGTCATGTAATAGGGACGGTTGTAATAGGAGGGATTGTTGAGAGGTCTTACGGATATGTAATGTTCTCTATATGTAACTTGGTCTTAGAAATTAATGAAATTCACGTTCTTTTTCAAAAAAAAAATAGTATGCTGGTGTAATTGTTACAGACCAATATTTTCAGCTCAAAAAATATAATATTAGGTAAAGGAAGATCTTTACTCTAATTGATGTGAGCTATGTGAAATTCGTTAAATTAATTTTTTCACTCATAGAGAAAGGGACTTATTTTAACTCAAACTTAATTATCTCAATCTTGATATCTCTCATAAGGGTCTAACATCAATGAATAATTAGGTAAACTCTATTTTACTTGTTACAGACTCATATTTTTAATTCAAAAAATATATTTATATTAATTAAAGAAAAACTCTTATATTTATAACTCAAGATCTCTAACTAAAAGTGTAGTCCATTACAATACAGAAAAATCATTTACATGTAGAGTTTTCTGGTCATACTGTAAGTTCAATAATTTAAGCTGCAATATTTTTTTCTTAAATAATATTGTCATGTTAAACTTTCTTACATAATAATTTATCTTCTATGTGTAATCTAAAGAAAAAAAATCATCTTATACTATAAGTACGTAGTAGTTTGGGAAAAAGCTTAATTAATTAAGTGACCCGGAAATTAGTGAATTTATCCGTTGAAAAGGAAGATAAGCTATATCAAGAGAGACGGGACAGGTCTCAAACTTTGAGCTAATTAAGCCCATGAACTAGGCAAAATTAACTCATATCCCACCGTCAATAACCTTCAAATGTCAACGTTTTGAAGCTGGTACAAATAGTAGTTCCAACTTTCAATGGAGTATAACCATACTTTTGGAGGTAATTCACCCTACTTTAGTGACAACTTCCTAATGCTATCACAGAATGATCAATTGCGAAGAAATCCTTTCTGCAAGCTTTATGTAAACTAGGTAGTTTTTCACTTTTTTCTAATGTTAGAACATTGACCACTAGATTGTACTCTCTTTTGGTTCAAGCCCAATTCGGATAAGATTTATTAAATCCCCTAATATTGCCTTTCTATATTTAGACATCAACCAATCTACCCAATACCATAGGATATAGCTCTGCCTAAGTCAAGGTTCTTAATTTAATGTTCAAAATGGAAATATATTGGCAGGAAAGAACACTATCCTACCATCAAATGATATCATGCAAAAAACAAAATTACACTAGAATGGTTGAAACTTTTGAATAAAACTTCATGAAAGACCAAAATGCCATAATTTTATAGATTGTATGGAATTTACAAAGAATCAACATATCACCCAAACCTATGTAATCAACCTTTTGCAACTTAAACTATATGACAAGTGACATTATTTCTCATTAATTTCTCCATTCAGAAATATGTTCCACGTGGTGAGTTTTAAATTTGTATAAACTTTCCATTATCAAGATCTTCAACTTACTCAACACAAATCATCTTTATATATAGCTTGGATTTCCCAGCCGAACTTGAAATATATACTATCAAGCAACATGTTTTTATACCTCTTCTTCTTTTTAGCCCTTTATGCGGTCAGCACCCACATAATTCACAAGATCCGAAACCTCCCTCCAACCCCATTCCCTGCTTTACCAGTAATTGGTCATCTCCACCTCCTCGAGAAACCTCTCCACCGATCCCTTTCCGAAATCTCCAAACGTCATGGGCCTATTCTTTTGCTCCAATTAGGCTCTCGCTATGTTCTCCATGTGTCATCTCCGTCCATTGCCGAGGAATGCTTAACCAAAAACGATATCATGTTTGCAAATCGCCCTTACCTTTTGGTAGGGAAGCACTTTGGCTACAATCACACCAGCCTTCTTTGGACTCCATACGGTGATCACTGGCGAAACCTAAGGCGGGTGGTGACAGTCGAACTTCTTTCCACCAGGAGTCTTCGGTTGCTCTCTAGCATACGGGGCGACGAGGTCCGGATGCTTGTTCTGGGGCTGTTAAAGAATCAAGGTCAGATCGTGGATATGAGATCAGCATTCTTTGAGCTTATGCTGAATGTAATTATGAGAATGATTGCTGGGAAAAGGTATTACAGTGACAGTGTGGAGGAAGTGGAGGAAGCAAGGACGTTTCATGAAATGGTGAAAGAGACCTTTCATTTGGTTGATGCAACGACTATGGCAGATTTTTTGCCCGTACTGAATTGGTTTCAAAATTATGAGAAGAGAATGATAGCCTTGCAGGAAAAGAGAGATATAATTATGCAGGAGCTAATAGAAGAAAGTAGAAGCAAAATGAGCAATGATGGTGGTTCTCTAGCTGTAGGGAAGAAGAAGACGGTGATTGAAGTGTTGTTATCTCTGCAAAAAAAGGAGCCTGAGAACTATAAGGATGAGATTATCAGAAGCATTATGATGGTAAGATCAAATAATTAATCCCTCTGCACTGGGCTTAGAAGAAAGATTAACGCTTTGGTTTAAGTTGATGTAGTTTGACTTGACATTTGAAGAGCCACGGTCCATGGTTTACTTCAGATTGTGAATATAATAGAGGGAATTGGTTCCTGAATTTTTGTTTCTTGAATGTACAGGTTTTGCTAAATGCCGGAACCGAGACTTCATCGGGGACAATGGAGTGGGCAATGTCTCTTCTGCTGAACAATCCAGAAGTTTTGAAGAAGGCACAGATGGAAATTGATAATGTTGTTGGACATGATCGCATGATGGATGAATCAGATTTGGCGAAGCTTCCTTACCTTCATTGCATCATATGTGAGACGATGCGGATGTACCCAGTAACTCCACTGTTGCTGCCTCATGAGTCATCCAAAGAATGCATGGTTGGAGGACACCGAGTACCGCGAGGAACAACGTTATTAGTTAACATGTGGGCCATACAGAACGATCCTAACATTTGGGAGGAGCCCACAAAATTCAAGCCTGAGAGATTTGGTGGCTTTGAAGGGCCTAGAGTTGGTTTCAAGTTACTGCCGTTTGGGTCAGGGAGGAGAAGCTGTCCTGGAGAGGGACTGGCGAAAAGCATGGTTGGGCTGACATTGGGTTCACTAATTCAATGTTTTGAGTGGGAGAGAACTAGTGAAGAGATGGTGGACATGACCCAAGGGAGTGGACTCACCATGCCCAAGGAACGGGCTTTGCATGCCAAGTGTCGGCCTCGTCAAGCAATGATGAACATGCTTTCTCGATCATGAGCTACCTCGTCACCGACTCTATCCCACCAAAAATAAAGCTTAATATCTAAAGATCTCCAGCCAAGCAGCTACTCTGGAGTTGTGTTAGTTCACTCCAGTATAATGCAGTTAGAGAATAAACCTTTCATATGAGAGCGACAGATGCGTAACTAATGATAAAAAATAGACTGCTATCTGCACTTCGATAACAAGAACGCATATATATATCAATTTTTTTCAAAAATACCTCCCATACATAAAATGTTTTTAAAAGTAGTTTTTTTTATTTTAACTATTTTTAATTAAGAAAAATTAATTTTAGATAAAATTACCCTTAATGAAACCAATTCATATGTTTAGATCCGTACCTCAAACTTACTTATATCTTTTAAGCTTTTTACGTTAAAACATTTTTCTCTAGAGTACTCTTTGACAAAAAAAAAACCTTTATGTATATTGAGTATTTTGAAGTTATTTTTTATACATAAAGTAAAACTTTTAAGCGTTTTGATTTTATTAAATGAAATTCAATAGTTTTGATGGTTTTTAGGTATTGCGTAATCAATTTTTGGACATTACATAATTAGTTTTTAAATATTACGTTATTAATTTTTAAGTATTGTATGACTGATTTTTAAATATTACGTGACTGGTTAATATGAGATTATTTGACTGGTAGATAGACATTGCGTGACTACTTAGTAAGGCATTGCATTACTAATTTTTAAATATTATGTGACTTAGACATTACCTAAAAATTAGTCGTAATACTTAAAAACCAATCACGTAATACCTAAAATTAGTCACTTAATGCCTAAAAATCAGTTTCGTAATATCTAAAAATCAATCTCGAAATATCTAAAAACTAGTGACACAATGTTTAACAATCAGTAGTGCAATACCTAATAACTAATTAATTTGCCTGCTATCAGCCAAGTTTAAGTTATCAAAGTCATATAGTGTTTTAATTTATAGATATGTCTAATTAATTTTAACTCTTTAACTTTGAGATTTTATAAATAAACTGACAAAATTAGGAATCTAAAACACATACCTTGATATCATCTCTTTGGGATGACGAAAAAGAGCTAAATTGTAAGATAAATAGTATTTGGCAAGAGAGGAAAATCAAGATTTAATTTTGAAATTTTTATCTAAATGGCGGGATGGAGAAAATCAAAATCATTTTAATTTGTTTGAAATTGTTTAAAGGGTATTTTTGTCGAATCATGTCAAAAATTGATTAAAAATAGTTAAAATTATAATAAAAAGTATTTTTGAATTGAGTTTATGACGAGGTTTATTTTTTACAGTTATTTCTATATATATCTATACTTGTTTCAATGTCATGCCTTTATTCTTTCCAAACTCCGCTACACAATTCAATATTTTATGCAATAAAGAAATGTCAACCGCCTTCTAATAATTTGTCTCTTCAATTTTGTTAACTAGAATCCAACTTCTTGTCATCACATTCAATTTAATAAACGATTTGATGACATCTGCGATTGATCCCATTTCGCAATGAGAATTGTTGCCCCACTAACAGTGTCGTTGGTAAACATATGTGCGATAGATAATGATCCTATGATTTGGCAAGAGCCTAGAAAGTTAAGCCGAAAAGGTTTGAGGGTTCTGGAGGGACCAAATATGGTTTCAAGTTGATGCAATTTGGGTCAGGAAGGAGCTGTCCTGGGGAAGGATTGGCCGTGCGCGTGGTTTGTTCGACACTGGGGGCATTGACCAATGCTTTGAATGGGAGAGGATTGGTGAGGAGATGGTGGACTTGGCTTTGCTAGTTCTTGAATCTATGAGACTTGATCGGTGCATATGTTTAATTAGTGGAGCATAAATAGAAGAGTGTCCACTTGAGTAATATTTAATTTAAAAAAAAAAAAAGAAAGCCCTTGGTTGAGCAATAAATTATTCTTGAAAAAAGATCAATTATGATGCCCATTTAGCGAATTAAAAACCAATCTTTTTGTGGACAGAGATGATTATTAAATGGCCAATGTTAGCATCAAGAGCCATCTAATTCTTTTGAAAATGTCTACATTTGTTTGTTTATTGTGTATGAGACATAATCTTCCTATTCTAGTTGTACATTCAATGCCTTATTTTTCAGGAGAAGACAAAAAGCTTTACAGGAAAAAACTAATTCAACAAAACATAGCATAGACATTGAGAGCAAAACTCCTCCACCGATGCTCCCATGGCAACCTGGTTTCTCTACCTTCCCCTATTCTTAGCTTTGTATGTTTTCACAAAACATTTCCTAAACAAAATCCGAAACTTCCCACCAAGCCCTCTTCCTTGTCTACCCATCATCGGCCACCTCTACCTGCTTAAGAATCCCTTGCATCGAACTCTGACTCAAATTTCAAACAGAAATGGACCCATAGTCCTCCTCCAATTCGGAACTCGTCCAGTTCTTGTGGTCTCATCCCCGTCTGCTGCCGAAGAATGCTTCACCAGAAACGACATCATTTTCGCCAACCGCCCTGGCTTACTTATTGGAAAGCACTTAGGTTACAATCATACCAGCCTAGCTTGGGCCCCCTATGGTGAAAATTGGCGAAATCTTAGACGAATCGCTTCCATTGAGATTTTATCAGCTACCCGCCTCCAGATGCTATCTAGCATACGCAACGATGAGGTGAAGTCTTTGATTCGCAAGCTCTTGGATCATCAAAACCAGCCTGTTGAGTTGAGGACAGCTTTCTTTGAGTTGACTCTCAATATGATGATGGGGATGATAGCAGGAAAGCGATACTACGGGGAGAACTTGGAGGATGTGGAGGAAGCAAGACGGTTCCGAGAGGTACATGTTGAGACTTTCAAGCTAAGTGCCAAAATAAATATTGGAGATTTTTTGCCTTGGATTAAGTCTAGAGAATTGGAGAGGAAGTTGATAGAGTGTCAAAGCAAAAGAGACAAGTTCATGCAGGATTTGATAGAACAGCATAAAAGAAGAATGAGGAATAACTGTGATCGAATGAGGAAAAAGACATTGATTGAGGTTTTGGTATCGCTGCAAGAATCAGAACCCGAGTATTACACGGATCAGATGATTAGAGCCCTCGTACTTGTAAGATCTAAGTTCTCTTCCTTGTTTCCTTAGTTGCTGGAAAGTACTCACAGTTAGTATGATATATGAATCTGCCAAATGTTTATCTTCTTGAGCAATTTCCCTCGTATACAGGAATATAATTCGTAATTACTATATTTAACTCTGAATTAATCAATTAAACCTAATGACTCAGAAGTTCACATCTTGATTTTAGCTTTTTCTCTAATAAGGATGGAAGATTTGGGTAAGATAATTTCCCCCAAATCCATAGAATAGAACATAGAGGCTGGAAGCAGATAATGAAAACCATATATCCAATATATTTCCCCTTTAGAAGAATTTGTGGCTCAATGGTAAGACCCTCTTAGTGCACTTCCCTGAACCCTATACATATATAGATATAACTTAATTAGAAAAAAGAGATTCAACCTTTCAGATTTTTCAATAAATAGTCAAATAAAATTTCAAAATCATTTCATTGGTGTCTCAACGAGCTTTATATATATATAACTTAATTAGAGAAAAACAATTCAACTTTCAGATTTTCAATGAATAATCAAATAAAATTTCAAGATCATTTCATTAGTGCCTCTACGAGTTGGGGTGGATCTATCCTGTCCTCCATGGATAAGTAACAATCTTGAAAAAAAAAATGAAAACCTTTCAGATTTTTCAAAGCAAAATTGTGGTTAATGTACCTCAATCAGAAGTTATTATCTTGATCAAGAACAACCTTTGTCGATGTCTTTTATAATACAATGATTTCCATAGGTTCTGTTGTTGGCAGGAACAGATATTACTGTTTAAATTGTGCCTCAAGCAGAACTTACAGTCTTGATCAAGCACAATCTTTGTCAATGTCTTTAATTTACTAATACTAGGATTTGCATAGGTTCTGTTGTTGGCAGGAACAGATACTACTGTCAATACAATGGAGTGGGCATTTTCTCTTTTGCTTAACCACCGTGAAGTACTTGAAAAGGCTCAAGCGGAAATCGCAAATAGAGTGGGACATTGCCGTCTAATTGATGAGTCCGACCTAGCCCAACTTCCTTACCTCCACTGCATCATCAATGAAACATTGCGCATGTACTCACCGGCGCCACTGCTGCTACCCCATGAATCATCCGAGGAGTGCGTGCTAGGTGGTTTTCGTATTCCACTTGGCACAACACTATTGGTGAATGTGTGGGCCATACAAAATGACCCTAAGCTTTGGACGAACCCAACAAGATTCATGCCAGAGAGGTTTGAAGATCTAGAGGGCACGAGAGATGGGTTCAGGTTGATGCCATTTGGGTCAGGGAGACGGGGCTGTCCTGGAGAAAGCCTGGGACTGAGAATGGTTGGATTAACGCTAGGGTCATTGATCCAGTGCTTTGAGTGGTCTAGGATTAGTGACGACCTGGTGGACATGACGGAAGCAACAGGGTTTACCATGCGCAAAGCTCAGCTCCTACATGCTAAATGCAAGCCATGCCCTGCCATGCTAAAACTAGTTTCTCGAATTTGAACCGAGTTGGGCCACTTGGCCCCTAGTTTTTTGCGTCTTCCCGTATTCCCACGAGACTCGTGCTCTATTATAGCACTCTACTCGTTCGTTCGGCTGTGTCGGATATTGGCTTGAACATAAAATAGCCCCAAATGTCAACCATCCTGACCCATTTTAAACATTGGATTTCATCCTTGTTAAATCAACAATTGAGAGCAAATTAGCAAAGCGATATTCTTCTATCATCTTCTTTATGAAATGAACCAAGTAAGAGCGACCTGATGCAAGAAACCACACGAGAATATATAACAATCTATCGAAAGCCAGATGTTTATGTACAAAAATACACGTTGCTTTCACTTGTAATTTTCAATTTTAAGATGCTAACAGACAACCAAGAAACATGAGCTACTTTTAGCGCTTTCTTTCAGTTCTTAGCTTTTGCACAATTGCAAAAACAGGATCCATGCTGATAAAGGAAAAGAGGGAATCAACTGACAACAATATAAAAGAAGAATGAATGCGTTCCACTCGCTCAACCTTTTTCGATTTATCAGTCCAAGTGGCTATGGTTTGAGATGCCACAGCAGTGAAGCCCAAAGCAAGCATATGCAATTTCTGTGGCACTTTTTTTTTTTTAATAGGCTCATAGACTTGGGAATTTCTTTTCAATTATACTATAAATTCTCATCTTCATATTCATAGCAACAATCATTGAATGGAAGAAGCAAAGACGTTGGTCAGGATCAAATTATAATATAATAGCCAACTCATTTCGTGATATAGATAATGAGAATCTGAGACAATATATATATATATATATATATATATATATATATATATATATATGTTTTTGATAAATGTTTGCAATTCAAACTCCGAACTGTTGCATCACTATATTGCGCCATATGGCTTGTTTCCTTAACCATCATTAACTTAACGCTGTCCTTTGTCTTGTTATGATCCAGGAAATTGAATCCAACACATCACACATGTTTTATTAACAAAATTAAATTAAAGCGTGAATTGACAGACATAAGTATTATTCAAATACTTATTTCTTATTTTTGTTAAGTAGTAAATTGATAATTTTACTATAATTCGGGTTTTAATTACGTAATTAATCTTAATTTATATTTGATTATACTAGTATCCTTTGACACATAAATTACACGTTAATACTTTTTTTAATTTTTAAATAATAGTTATATATAAATACAAGTGTTTTGAAAATTTAAAAATTTGAAATTTAAAAAATTAAAGTTTTATAATATTTATTTATAGACTATTCAATATTAATTTTAAGAAACGTACTTTTTAATAAAAATTATTTGATACAATTAGAAATTTTATTTTATAAATTAAATAAATCTTTAATAGTATTTATAATAAAAATTTAAAAATATAATTGAGAAAAATATTCATTGCAATCAATAAAATTTTTTTCACTATTCTTACTTATATATATATATGTATATTATTTTGGTGATGCACTCAGTAAATTCTTAAGATTGTACCAATTTTGTACACAAAATAGTATCATTGGACAAAATTATGTTGCTTTCATTTAGTACTGGAATAATACATTAACAGCATGTTTGGTTCACTGAAAGGAATAAAATAAAAATGGAATAGTCATTCTAAAAAAATAGAATATGGGAGAATAATTATTACAACATGTTTGGTTCACTATAAGGAATAGAATAACCATTCCAAAGAAATAAAATAAGAAAATAATTATTATTATATAAATTGATTCATGAGAATAGAACATGATAAAAATTGTTATTATTATTTATTCAATTATTTAGTTTGCAAGAATAATTTTAAGAATAGTTAAGGAATAATGGGTAAATGATAAAATTTTAAAAAAATTTAATTAAAAAAATACTATGATGAGAAATAAATATTCTTTATTAAAATTAAAGAATTTATTTTGTTAAAAGATAAAAATATTATAAGTAATAAAATCAAAATAGCTTTTACTATAATTAAACAATAGTTTCACCAAAATACAAACATATTTTTATTATAATTTAATAATATTTTGTATTAGAAGATAATTAAACCTTTTATTATAATTAAATAATATTTAATATTAAAAAACAAAATATATTCTTCATTAAATTTATATAATACTAAATAATATCTTTATTACATTCATTATATTCAAATAATAATATTAAATAATATTCTTTATAATATTTATTATAGTTAAATAATATTTAAATATATTCATTTTTTAAATAAAGTAAAAAATTTTATATCTTTAGAGAGAGGAGTGAGGAAGAGAGAGAAAAAAAATAAATTTAGTACTTTTTTATAAGATAATTTTTTAAATTGTAAAAGAGTATATTTATCTAATCAATTTTTTTTATTCTTAATAATTTGGAATAGCCATTACCAAATGAGCTTTGGTAATGGCTATTAAAGCTTATCTTAAAATAATTATTTTATTAAATAAAATATAATTTTACCTCAAAAATGAAAATAAAGAAAAATGATTATTTTATTCCCCTAACCAAGTACGTTCTAAGGGAAGAAGTGAGGATGGCTACCTTAAATTTACCTGGTACAACAATGCTGAGTTTGAGAGTTGTTTGTCTCCAAGTACGCAATAAATTTAAATTAAGCACTAGTGTTATATTCTGATTTTTATTAGAACAATAAATTTTAAACAACTAGAATTTAATATAAAAACCATTTAGCATGGATCAAGCATTAATAAACTTTGACTAATTTTTTCATTACTTTCTTGACTTTACATTAATGTTAATTAAATAGAAAATTAATTTTTTTAATGAATGAAAATTGTATTTAATCATCCAATGTACATGCTGTAAATCTCATCTCTTTGCCCTTGGATGCATATATATCTAAAAATATCCAATTCAGATATATTACCTTATAAAACTTTCGGATTTTATTGTTGTTACTTAATCTATACTCTTTCTGCTTAATACTTGCATCTAAATATTGTTATTAACATCATTATACAATACAAATATTTTACTTGGATTGGAGAAATGTAACAATAAATGAATCCAACGTTTTGGGTAAAATGCAGAAAGACAAAGTTTTCAAAGTAAAATAAAATTTGTAAAAAAAAAATGATTAAAATAATGAAATAAACATCAAGTTGAAAAATAAGAACTAGATTAAATGGATATATAGGGAATGTGCTTTGAGTTCCACTAACTGAGTTGAGCGGATTGCCACATCACTGTCGACGTGTCGCTTTCTTAATGGTGGAAACAACCGATTGCAACGTTTCCATGCTATAATTGAAACCTCTCTCACCATCTGACGAAAAGAAATCCATATAAATCCAACTCCTTACGACACTCGACGGAAGTGCGCTCCCCCACCAAACGGAACAGTACCGGCGGCAAAAGAAACGAACAGAATACTCAATTTCGACCAGCTGAATATTCCTCATCCGACGATGAATTTCCTAAGCCGAGACGAGGAGTTATCGAAAGAAGACCTCGACAAAGACAAAGACACAGCCGCAGAGGAATCCGAATCCAAACGCCTTTTACCATCTCAATCTCCTTCCTCGTCCTTGTCCGACGATGAAAACGAGGTCGCATTCGAATCCCGAGAGAAAATCGTGATCGTCGACGTGGACATACCGGAATCCCTCCAAAATGTCGATTATGTCCCTCCTTTTTCCTGGAAAAAGCTCTGGTTGTTTACGGGCCCGGGTTTTTTAATGAGTATAGCGTTTTTAGATCCGGGTAATTTGGAAGGAGATCTCCAGGCTGGGGCAATTGCGGGTTACTCTTTGCTTTGGTTGTTGATGTGGGCTACCGTCATGGGCCTGCTGATCCAGTTGTTGTCGGCTCGGCTGGGGGTGGCAACCGGTCGGCATCTCGCGGAGCTTTGCCGGGAGGAGTATCCGAATTGGGCTCGGTTTGTGCTGTGGTTCATGGCGGAGTTGGCGCTTATTGGAGCTGATATTCAGGAGGTTATTGGGAGTGCTATAGCTATCCAAATTTTGAGTCATGGGGCTTTGCCGCTATGGGCTGGAGTCTTAATTACCGCATCGGATTGGTAAATGTCCTCAATTTGATGAATCCCGTTTGCCTTTTTGCTTGAATTTTTTTAATTTGTTTCCTCAAGTTCAATTTTTATTCTTTATATGGGTGATATTTTGGATTTGTTTAATTTGAGCTTTAATTTTGTTTCTGGGTGTTAACTGGGGAAGATCAAGTCAGGTTTTATCTTTTTGAGTTGAAAATTTATTTTTTCCCCCTAACAAGTGTTTCACCCGCTCTCTGTTAACAGTTTTATCTTATTATTCCTGGAGAATTATGGCGTCAGGAAATTGGAAGCTGTTTTTGCTGTTTTAATTGCTACTATGGCTTCATCATTTGCTTGGATGTTTGGTGATACAAAACCCAATGGAAAAGATTTACTAATAGGTAATATATTTATTAAAACATACGAATTATCTTGCATGAATTGAATATTTCATTTTTGAGTATCATTTTGGGTTCGATTGTTGTAGGTATCTTGGTTCCTAGACTTAGCTCAAAAACAATTCGGCAGGCTGTGGGGGTTGTGGGTTGTGTCATAATGCCTCATAACGTATTCTTGCATTCTGCTTTGGTACAATCAAGAAAGATTGATCCCAAAAAGAGAGGCCGGGTTCAAGAGGCACTAAACTACTACTCAATTGAGTCATCTGTTGCGCTTCTGGTTTCCTTCATGATCAATTTGTTTGTGACAACTGTCTTTGCTAAGGGATTCTATGGAACAAAACAAGCAAATAACATAGGACTAGTTAACGCAGGGCAGTATCTTCAGGAGAAGTATGGTGGAGGAGTCTTTCCGATTCTCTACATATGGGGTATTGGTTTGCTGGCAGCTGGACAAAGCAGTACAATAACTGGCACATATGCTGGGCAGTTTATAATGGGAGGTTTTCTTAACCTTCGTCTGAAGAAGTGGTTGAGGGCATTGATCACACGGAGTTTTGCAATTGTGCCAACTATCATTGTGGCTCTTGTGTTTAACACATCTGAAGCCTCGTTGGATATATTGAATGAATGGCTTAATGTGCTTCAGTCAGTGCAGATTCCTTTTGCACTTATCCCACTTCTAACCTTGGTCTCCAAGGAGCAGGTCATGGGGGTCTTTAGGATTGGGCCTATTCTTGAGGTAAGCCTTTTGTTTCACACTTCTTCCATTTTATTTGTACTCTTTATCGCTTCACATGAGTGACTATTGGTAGTTTGCTGCATGTTCTAGTAACTGTACTATCAGCAGTTATTATGTTTGGAAGCAATGCTGAATCATTTCGTTATTATTAGTACTATAAATTTTCGTGTTCGAAACAATTTGCTAGCACATAGAACAGGATAAGAAACACGGTCAGCTACCATAAGTTTCTATTACTATCGTTATAACAGCTTGCTTCATTTCTCAACTAGTTGTTTTTCTTTTAAATACAAGAAACTTGAGTAGGTTTTCTATTGTGGAAACCGAAATTAATCAAGATTTTGATACTAGTCATGCAAAACTTGCAACCATTGGACCCATTCAATGTGTACCGTCGTCTTTATTTCCTATGCATTTACTCATCGGTAGGCCTATGCAGTGGAAAGGAATAAACCTGTGCTAATACATGAGTGTATGCAGTAAGCTTGCTTTTCTAGGTGGAAAGCATATGTCATGGAGTGATATGACGTTTATTTGAGGGTTATCTCTAAGTAGCTTAGGGCCTAGGTTATTGATCTCATGACCTTCAGAAGTTGACATGTTCATTGCTATTGTTTTGGTTATTCTATAATATCTCCATTCATTGCAAAGTATAATCTAGTACCGAAATGGTGAGGCTTGCGTCTAAGTTTAGTAGTCCTACTGATTAAGGCTACTTTAGAGGGAGTTAAGGACACCATTCTGTTTTAGAGGGACTTTCTAGAGAACCCTCAGGCCAAAGGAAATTTCACCTTACTTGCTTCTTGGAAAGTTCTTACTAAAGAGCATGAAGTATACTCCATCATTCCCTACAGTCCATTAGGATCCATAAATTTCCTACATAATTTCATTGAGAGAGCATTTGACTCTAGTGGGGAGTGATTGTCTTGTGAACTTGTGTGGTAACTGGAAATGCAGCTGTGTCTGAGCCCACGGAGATACTTATGCAGCAATTCGATGCCATACATTTTCCTTTCTTTTTTGAAAAGCGATGCCATACATTTTCCTTGTTGCGAAATGTCTGTGTTTGTTTATAAATTCTTGTTCAGTAATTTCTCATGAATGATTTCACGCTTCAATTAAAAATATAGCTAACTTTTGTTGTTTTTTTGTGTTATTTTGCAGAGATTGGCATGGACTGTGGCTGCCCTGGTAATAATAATCAATGGGTATCTTTTGCTGGATTTCTTTGTTTCTGAAGTCAAGGGACCACTGTTTGCACTTTTCATCTGTAGTTGGACAGCTGCATATATAGCGTTCATTGTTTATCTTGTTGCACGGGGTGGTGGTCTTCCTTCCACTTGGTTCAGCATAGAACTATCCAAGAGATTTTCCGCCACTGGAAGTTAGAGTTGAGAAAATCCTGTGAGTGCTACAAATAACGAATTCTCAGAATTATAGAGCTTCACAAGCCTCCAAAAAGCATGATGGCTATTGGTCGATATTTCAAAAATTGAAACATTCTTTTGGTGCATCAATAAGCTTGAATACACATATCCAAACAATAGAAAGCAGCTGATTCAAGATCTACCGCTTTGCTTGCAGAGCTGCACAGATTTGAATTTCATCTCATAAATCAGGTAAGGATAACTTTTTTAGATTCCCTTTCATTGTGGAGGATGGAAGAAACATTTTTACAACCCGCAGGCTAAGTTGAGTTTTGTCTTGTCCATTTTAAAGTTAGGTTAGAAGAAACTGCTTAGTTATATTCTTTGATGTAACAGATTCTCATGTATTACAGGCAGACTGCCATTCTTGTTTCCCAGAAGGGACCACACAATACAACAAGAGATGAATTTTGCAAATCTTGTGTTCTGGAATCTGTGTCATACTCTTGGTTCTAGAAATTTCGTGTTCTGTTGGCTGTTCTTACAGTGTTCATTAAGCTTTCATCTTTATTTTCACCTGATTTAGAGAATTACAATCTGAATACTTCAGTGGTGTTTGGTATGCTGCATGTGGGGAACATTCTCTGCATTTTATTTGGACATAATCACATTACAGCATTTGGTTTGTCTAAAACACACGGTAAAGTCTTCTCATTGTAATTCCCTGTATTTTAATTGGACATAATCACATTACAGCGTTTGGTTTGTCTAAAACACATGGGAAAGGCTTTTCATTGTAATGTGATTACGATGGGCAAAGGGAATGTCATTCCCTTCTGCCACAGAACGGAGGGAAAGTAAACTTTCCCCTTTGCAAGTGATCACAAAATTCTCGTTCAATTTTTGAAAGGGAAAGTTATATTTTTTTGCCCAAATTGTCCTACCTATAGCCCGACCTTCTCTTCTTATTCAACTTCTTCTCAAAAATTGAACAGGAATTTTGTCGATCACTTATCGTGATAAAACAGAGTGCAGACCCTGAAAACCCAAAATCATGGCCAAGATTCGTACTGAGGGTTGACCAACACGTGCAATTCCTTAACTTCTGGGCAATCGTGAGCAGTTCCCTGAAAGTTGGGATTCTTCTGAAGGTAGCTAAAGATTTCACCCGTGGAGCATTTGAGTTGAAACCATTTACGGATGAGAGAGCAGACAAAAATCGGCATCAAGTTGCAATTTCAATGTTACCAACAGCAGAAGCTGGAACTAGCAATTCTGCCAAGAAACTGACTCTAATTCCAGTTAAAAGGGGAAAGGCTAATAGGAAATAAAAGAGAGATTTTGGTATTCTATATGATGGGCTTCTTCCTCTGGGTATCAAGTTGTTTTCCAGATCTGCCTTGTAGCTGTTTTGTGAGTGAAGCGAGAGCTCTACTACATTCTTTTTCTTTTTGAGTTTAGTACATATCGCCTGGCATCACAGCAATGTTCAATGGTATCAGTTTGAAAAGCTAGTTCAATTTTTTTAAAAAAATGCATAATGTTTTTTTTAAATGGATAATGCAATAAATGACAATTTTTATTTACATAAAAATAATTTTGTAAATTACTCTTACATTATCAATAATGTGTTTTCAAATCAATCACTGTTTTCTTATGTATATCAAACGTGTAATTTAATATTTTAAGTGATTGTATTATCAGTAATCATATTATCAACACATTCCTAATAAAATATCAAATGCCATTTATGAAGAAGGATTTTGCTAGGATGTATGTTAAGGACATTTCTAATAGATTGAGTGAATTCAACAATAACATTAATTAGTGGCCTTAAAACGCTTGTTTACAAAACTCAATTGCTTTCTTTTCTGCCTGTTAGTTACAATTTTGAGAAGTTCGTAACGCGTTACCGTGTTAGAAGTATCAAACTTCTGGCGTTTACATTTAGTTTGACCGTAAGATGTTGGAAATCTCACGGAAGTGGCGACGCACTTGGTTGGTAACTCAACGGTTTAAAAGTATAACAGAATCAAGGGCATAAATTTTCATTCCAACGACATTTTGTGGTTGAAAATAATCGAAAAGTAAATGGAAAGAAGAAGGATTTTCCTTTTTACTAGATGGAGTATAGGAAAATAGAAGGAAATAAAACAAATGTGTTATTATTTTCCTATTCTACCTATTGAATGAAAAGGTATAAAATAGGTTTTTTTTTTTTTTTAAAAAAGAAAAATTTCTTTTTGTAAACTTATAATATTTAACTCATCCCGTTTTCATGTGATCCAAACAAAAGAATTGCACATTTAATTTACTTTTTATAATATCAAGTGATTAAATTTTTTTTTTCAAATTCTATCACATTTGATACAAAAGAAATTGACTTACGAATTAAATAAAAAAACATTATATTGACTATTTCCCTTTTATTGGGGTTTTAATTTTCTTTATTAGATCTTCATAATCTTATTTAGTTGGATTTTTAATTATAATTGTTTGATTCTTTTTGTTAAAAAAATACTACGTATGTATTCTTTTTGTTCAAAAAACAGAGCACACCTGTTATTGATGATACACTCAAAAGCAAAAGCAGTCAAATAGAAAATAGTTGAAAACGCGGCTGTAACGTTCTTTACTTGATATGGAAGAAATATGAGTATCAAAATTTCGTATAAGTTAGAGTATTAGCAATAATATATATGGCTCATACACAATTTTGGCAATGTTGCTGTTTACTAACCTCAGAGGAGCGGAAAAGAATAGGGTGAGCTTTCCAAAGTAAATCAACTAAAGACTGATGCATTTTCCTGGTCAATATGCTATTCAGCGTGTAAGTTTCGTTGATAACAATATTTGACTTCACTTCTTCAGGAATTTGGACCACCTACCTTAGTAACCAGTTACATTCTTCCGTCTGGTCGCGTATGAAGTGAACCCAAACTAATAATTCAATATACATATATATATATATATATATATATATATATATTAATAAGAGAGTAAATAATCATATTAATGGATTAATATAGACAAAAATACACCAAAAACATCGTTCGAAAACAATGGTCTAAGATCATTTGATAAATGAAAAAACGTGTGAAAATTCAAAAATAGTTGTTTTGCATAATTAATCATCCAATTCACACAAAAATTAACTTTTTTATAAACATGACAAACATGCTCTCAGGTTTTTATTGACGAGACTTTTACGATAAGCCATATAATTTTCAAAATATTAATAATAAATTATCCTTATCATGCAACATATCTGTATGTCATACTTATGAATGGTAATAATGAATATATATAATATAAAAATAAAAATATATCTCATAATTAAATTTGAAACTTTCTTTAATTTTAATATATATATATATATAGAAGAATTTTCATCTATAGGTATAAAAACCAAAAAACTTTTAGATTAGATAAACATTTTGAATTTAATTTGATATATATCAAACCTAATCTCCATTTGTCAGCACCCAAAAAAAAAAAAGGTCAGTAATCTCCATTTGTGTTCATCGTGAATAACTTTAGAGCTTAAACTATATGTACAAAAAAATGCAGCTAATTAATTATAACAGAGAATGTTAGGATTTATGGGATTAATTTACAAATTTAGCAATATTATTTTTTCATTAAATAGTAGTACTGTTAATACTTTTTTAAAAAAACACGAATAAATTTATAAATTATTGAAGTGATAAGATCACTAAAAAAAATTAGAACTCGCTATTAATTAGTCATTAACTTAAACTACCATTCAAGAAAAATTCTGTTGGCTTTGTGCTTGAACAAATCTCCATTATTCCAATCGTTTGGAAAATAAAAAATAAAATGGCAAGTTATCTAATTTAATGCATGGATACCCAAGTACCTAAACTGAAAAGGATAAAACTAATATATAAGGTACATTTCATTCAATATTTATCAAAAAAATAATTTAAAATTATCGATTTGATTAGGATTCGATATCAACTTTTATTTTAGATTTCAAGGAGAAAACAAATATCCCAAGTTACAAATTAAATTGAGAGTATATCAAAAGCATGGAGATTAAACTAATTTAAAATTTAATCGTAATTAATCTTCGAAGAAGAAGACGACTTCCTAGAAAAGAAGACAAAATGACAAGCAGGAGAAGAAAACACAAAGGACTGGATAACAACTGGTCAGCGATGGTGGACCCACAGGATTGGAAGGGAGGGGGAGGGGGTGAGGGTGACAGACAGACAGACAGACATACAACCGAGGAAACACAGTTGTGTTTCTGTGTTGGTACAAGGTTTTAGCTTTTCGAGTTTTTGGCATTTGGCCCGCAGCGTGAAAAGTTTCCATAAATTGCATGCAAAAAACCCGTTCAACCGTAGTCTTTATTTCAGCCATATCTCTACAGTCTCACTCTCCATCTATGACTCTCTTTCTGTCTAAAGTCCTTTCCATCTTTATTCTCTCCCAACACAAAATAAAAAAACAAAAACAAAAACAAATATGGCAGTTTGTCCAATCAAATCACAATATTTCTTTCACATAACTTCTTCTTGAATTAAAATTTACCCTGACTTTATCTCCGCATTTTTGTTATAAATACGTGCTTTTAAGATCAACCTCAAAGCCCTTCCAAAAACTCTCTTCTTTACGCTCCTCTCTCTCTTTCTTTATCTCCCCTTTTAAGTTTTCTCTCTTTGTTTCTTGGTTTTGATGGAGCTAGTGCACGGTAGCCCTTCTTTTTTCTCTGAAACGCCGTTTTTGGCTCCGATTTGGCGGTCACCCGAAAGCTGTCTCCCTTTTTCTCATGACATACAACCTATGCTTCCAGAAACTTCCGTCCAAAACAACCCTTCTGATCAAACCCTAGAATCAGCCTTTTCTCGTCTCAGTGTGTCAACTCGGGGGAATCAAGAGTTAGGCTATCCGGGTTTTCTTGGTGGTGAATATTTGGAGGGGTCTGGGAGTGGCATTGGTGGTGGGTTGGCAAGAACAGGACAAGAGAGAAACAATGCTGTTGAGGGTTTGAATGTGGGTTTTGATGGGGGGATGATGGTGGGCCCAGATATTGATAGTTGGGATACTTTCATGTCTAGTTCATATCAACCCTCCAAATTAAATGGAAATGGGTATTTGCTTGATTCAAGAAGGAGTGAACTTTTCAATGAATTCTCAATATTACCCTCTTCCAGTCAAAATAGATTCTTGGCTGGTTCTGCTGCGGCTGGTTGTTGCACAAGGGCTTGTTGTTCAAAAAACAGGAATGTAATGAGATCTAGTTTTACTAATAACAATAATAATAATCAGAATAATAGTAATAGTTTTAGGAGGCCTCATTGGTTACAGGAGCCTTTGAATTGTTTGAGGCTAGGGGACTTGAGGGGTAGGATTGTGGCCTTAGCAAAAGATCAATATGGATGTAGGTTTTTACAAAGGGCTGTTGGCGAAGCTTCAAAGGAGGAAATTGATATGATTTTCATGGAGACTATTAACCATGTGGGTGAGTTGATGTTGGACCCTTTTGCAAATTATGTTGTTCAAAAAGTTGTGGAAGTGTGTAGTGATGAACAAAAGAATCAGATTCTTTTACTGGTTACTGAGGATGATTTTCGGCTTGTTAACATTTGTCTCAATACTCATGGGTATGTTTGGTTTGGTTTATTCTCGTTTCCTTTTTTTTTTTCGAAGGAAAAAGTTTGTTTCCAATAACTTTTTCTTTTTGGTGGTAGGTCTCGTGCTGTACAGAAATTGTTGGAGAAACTTACTACTCATCACCAAATCTCATTAGCTATGTCAGCTCTAAGCGCTGGTGCAGTTGCATTGACCAAGGACATGAATGGTCATCGTGTGATCCAATGTTGCTTGATAAATTTCTCCGACGAAGATAATAAGGTAACATCCAAGTGTTAGAGTAGTAGGATCGGCTACGATTTGAATTAAGCTTCATTTTGATTTTTTCATCTTGTTTCAATTAGTTTTATTTTACCGTGCATTTGTTTCTTCTTGGTTCCTACATAGATTGAATGAAAGTGCAGAGGTTACTATGATCCTTCGTTTCTAAAAGTTATGACAATGAAATAGATGCATTTACTGCTGCTTTCTGTCTTCCTCTATCAATGTTGAAACTGGACCAAGATCTGTTTTATACATTTGTGAATGTCGTGAAAAGTTGAGTCACTTTAGGTTGCCAAAAATTATGCCATTGCTTGTTTCTTATACACAAGTAATTTCCCTGTGAAAATTAGGCAACTTTCCTGTCTCATTTTGCTATGGCTTTGGGTTCTCTTATATCAAATTAGTATATGTAGTTTTGTCCATGTTTCTGGTTTCTGACTGGTCTTTACTGCAAGGATGTAAAGTCTATACTTTTGTGGGCTCATAGTTTTTATTGCGAAATATCTTGCTCTACCATGTTATGTTCTTTAGATATGTGTCATTTAAATCCCTGACTTCCCTTTTTTGTAAGTTCTGTTTCATGTCTTCATATTTATTTTTGGTATTTTCTACCCTTGAGCTTGTATCTTTGGCTTCAGTACATCTAAAATGTTGGTTGTACCACACAATTTGTTTCTGTTTCCCAACAAATTTGATCCATACATTCTTTTGGTTGATGGGAAGTGCCCAATTTACTGGCAACATTGTTGAGTAAATAAGCACATGGGTACAGTTTGCCAGAGAAGATTGCTCATTCATGTATGCTGTGCATTTTTCTAAAAAGTGACTATTAATTGATCTTGCAGTTTTACCGGTCTGTTAGTTTTTCTTTCACCAATAAGGATTAAACAATTGATTTTCTACAGCGGAGGTTTGCAAATCATGAAGATTTAATATCAACCATAAAGAATTTGCTTTTATGCAGTAAACCAGGGAATCATTACCACTTTGTATTTAGAAATCTAAAAAATCTAATCTAACACATTTTCTGACACTGAATTTTCATTGGCAGTATCTTCTGAATGAGGTGGCGTATAACTGTTATCAAATTGCAACAGATAAAAGTGGGTGTTGTGCTCTGCAACAATGTGTTGACCACTCTAAGGGAGAGGTAAGAGCACATCTGGTTCGCGAGATAATAGCAAATGCTCTACACCTAGCAGAAGATCAATATGGGTATGTTTCTTGGAAACCTAATGTGCCGGAAAGTCATTGATCTTAAGTTGATGAGTGTGTATGTATAAAAGGTCTTCCATTGATACTGCACTGCCTTGCTTTGTTGTGGAATTATGTTGTGTTTTTTAAATTTGTAAGCAATATGGTGCACAATTTATTTGAGCTTGATGGACTCCTTTATTTTTCATTTTTTCTAGCAATTATGTGGTGCAACATATACTGGGATTAAAAGATCCACAAATAACAGAAAGTCTTCTGAGGGAGCTCGAAGGGAATTATGCATCTCTTTCCTGCAATAGGTATGGAAGCAATGTTGTGGAGAAGTGCTTGATTGAATCGGGAGAACAGCAGTCTACAAGAATTATAATGGAGTTGCTTAGAAGTCCCACTGTATCAAGGCTTCTTGTCGACCCCTTTGGAAACTATGTTTTCCAGTCTGCTTTGTCAGTTTCTAAGGTTAGATAATTCTCACATCCTGCTGGTTCCATCTTCTTGGTCATTTGGTGCACTTGCAAAGGTGTCTGTGTATCGCATAAATATGTGCCTTAAGCTTCTTCATTAATCTATTGCACCTGGATAGGGTTGGGGTAGGCACTCAGACAAGTTTGACCAGCGTGGTTATCAGAGTAAATTATTCGATTTAACTTCTATATAATTTGGTTTTTATGAAAAAGACCTTGGTTTTGTAGAATTCATCCTTTGTTGACATGCAAATTGCTGGAACTTGTATAACTAACTCTTGCCTTGAGTCAGCTATTCAAAATAACTTTGGCCTGATCCTCTAGTAGGCCATATCCCTCTTACCACAACATGCAATGTTTTCCATATGCTTTACTTTTTCTGTATTAATAGCAACTTCTACAAATTCCAACAAAAAAGAAAAAGCAACTTATACCGGAGATTGTTATTAGGCTGCAGCTTATTTTTTTGTTGTGATGTTTCTTTATTATTGCATGAGCAGGGCTTTGTCTACAATGCTTTGCTGAATCTGGTGCGGGTTAACTATCCAATGATGCGCAGCCATGTTTATGGAAAATGGGTGCTTAGAAAATTACACATGTACTTTTAGAAAATTACAAAAGTATAACATGGGGAGATATGCTAATAAGAGATTTTCACTACAATCGATCTTAGGCATTTCTTTTTCCCCTCAAAATCTTCTACCACATTAGGATTATTGTGGATTTACTCAGATTATAGTTGATCTGATGCCTCATAGTGTAGGATTATTGTTGGTGTTGTAGTTTGTAGTCTTTGTTGGCTGTCACATGAATCCCTGAGTTATGCTACACTCCATGTTTGGATCTTGAAAGCAGCGGATACTCTGCAGTTGGATACAGAAATTATGAAACTTGATGTATAATTGTTCTTTTGGGGATTTGAAAGGGGATAAACCATATTTTGAGGTTTTCCCACTTTTGTTTGTCCTACAATGTGTATCTAGCATTTTTTTTTTCTTCAAGGGCATTGAGTTATTCTAACTCCTTTTTCATGTAAAAATTGAGTTACTGTTTTGCTTCTGGGTTTGAGTGTCATTCTTGCAGCCTTCTAATGAATGCTGCTGCAATCCTGTTGTTACACCAAATGAACTTATATAATGTTTGGAAGCTTAATACTAGCATCTTTTTTGGCCAACGATTTGAAACTTAATTGAAAGTACTCTTACCTTGCACGAAAATTCACTTTTGAAAACCATGTTATGTTCCTGGCTTTGCTGTCCCTGAAAGCCATGAGTATCCTCTTTTTTAGCTATGCAATGAAAATGGTGCGAGGAAGACAGGCACTGGTTTAGCTTCCACGGAGGGTTTACTTGGGATAGTGATGGTGCTTGGTTTCTCTTCTTTAATTTGTTAAATATTGGTACTACTACTAGTCTTATAGCTATAGCTGAACTTTGGGGTATTACAGAAGGATTTCACATATATTCTATCTTGGTTCGTGACTGTATTGATCTAATTCCAAGTTGATGGATTGAGGAAGTGCAACATATTCAACGACAAGCTAACAAATTTTTATCTTAGAAGACGATTAAGTGAAAAACTCCATCATAACATGTAAGTAACCCTACTTATTTATGGTAGAAGAAGAAGAGCAACGTCATTTTCCCCGGTGAATCTTTCACATTATTTTTCTCATGTTTGATTAATACTCTTGTGAAAAAATATCGATAAAACCGGTTCAAATTCTCATTTGCGGGACATTTCAACCTTTGAAAATGGCAACCAAGACAAGTTAAGCTTTCATTCCTAAAACGAGGCCACCTCCATTGGCAAATGATTGGGCACGTTTCTTTGCAGGATCGTGATGCAATGCCCCCTTATTTCTTTGTCACTACTCAAACCTTTTTGCTTTGTTTTGTATTATCGCAAGGATTATTAATTATCTCCACTAAACCAACCACTTAATCAAACCGGATTCTAATGGCCGTCCGTTTGATTCACCGTTTACTTTGACTAAAAGTCACTGCAACCCATGACGTGTCTCGCCCTCGTTGGCTCCCCACTATGCCGGTTTATTAAGAGCTTTCTATCAGTTTCCTTTATAAAGGTCGAGTGCACGCTCTTGGGTCCTCCGTGTGCAATGGTCTGTCGTCATTGACCACAACCTGGGGCCAAAGCGACGCGCCATGGCTCGAACCTGGCTTCACCGAACCTCTTCCCTTCTAATTGTCTGTTCCGTACTCTGGTTCCATCTAGCCACCGTCGATGCAAAACATCATAACCGACGGCCGATGGTCCTCCCTCTACATCAATCATCACGCAATCATTCCCTGCACCGACACGTGGACAATCTCCGCCGTCATCTCCAGCAGTCGGAGTTCTCTCCTTCCATTCCAAACGCTCGGATGAGACTCTATGATGATCTCCTTTCCAACGGGTATATATTCTGTAAAAAAGGTTCCAATTTTTTTTTCTTTTGAATTTTCGAAATATTGAGGATTTTCTTTTTGGTAATTTGCAGTTACTATACGACTCGGCTATGGATAGGGACGCCGCCTCAGGAATTCGCGCTCATCGTCGATACCGGAAGTACTGTAACTTACGTTCCTTGCTCCAGTTGTGCACAGTGCGGCAAGCATCAGGTTCGGTCCCTTCTTATCAAGTTCGTGCATTTCAGCTCTTCCGTTTTTAATTGTTATTAATGAATTTGAAATTGACGCCATTATTTAAAGTGAGATTGCGGTTTTTAACTTTATCAAATTGAAATTAGTGGGTAATTAGCTTAGTAGAATTTTGAAGTAACAGAGGAGTTAAATGGCGATTTAGATTCTTAGCTTTTACCATTACGAGAAAGTGAGGTATGCTTGGCTACTAGATTTAAGTTTTGTTCTAATTTCTTGATTTCTTAAATCTGTGACTGTTAGAAAATAGAAATATATCAGGGGAAACTGGTGATTTTGTGGCAATATTAATCTCTTATTGGAATCCAGGATCCAAGGTTCCAACCGGATTTGTCTAGCACTTATCAACCTGTAAAATGCAATCCGAGTTGTAATTGTGATGATGAGCAAAAGCAATGCACATATGATAGACGGTATGCTGAGATGAGTTCCAGCAGTGGGGTGCTTGGAGAGGATGTTGTTTCTTTTGGGAATGAAAGTGAACTTGTGCCTCAGCGTGCTGTTTTTGGTTGTGAAAATATGGAAACAGGTGATCTTTACAGCCAACGAGCTGATGGTATAATGGGTTTGGGTCGTGGGCGGCTAAGTATTGTGGATCAACTTGTTGATAAGAGTGTTATTGGTGATTCATTTTCTTTGTGTTATGGTGGGATGGATGTTGGTGGGGGTGCAATGGTTCTTGGAAATATCACTCCTCCCCCTGATATGGTCTTCTCCCATTCGGACCCTTTCCGTAGGTATACTTCTTTCAAAGGATCATATTTGTGGATGCATTTTTCCTAAGAATGCATCTGGTTCGTCTTACACATTCACTGTAGCTTTTGAATGTCAACAGCCCTTACTACAACATTGAGCTTAAGGAAATGCATGTTGCTGGAAAGCCATTGAAGTTACACCCTGGGATCTTTGATGGAAGGCATGGAACAGTCCTGGACAGTGGAACAACATATGCTTACCTTCCAAAAGCTGCATTTGTTGCATTTAGGGATGCTGTAAGATCTAATAGCTTTGAGTTTCATGCTAATTTTAGATTTTTGCTAGCCAGGTTCTCATTGTCTTTTCTACAATTGTTATGCTGTTCTTTCTCCTATGATACTTTACTATTTTTTTTTCAGAAGCCAGAATTATTAATTGAGGCATAGAAAAAGTTTTTGATTTTGCATATGATGATTAAAAGATGTGCTTTTGTTGCATTTAATGTGCCCTAATGGATGAATGACTGCTCATGTTGTCATTTATTGTAACGTATATTACTTTGAGAGAATTAGTTAGAAATTTATGCAGTTAGGTATTATATTACAAGGCAACTATGAAGGAAACTGAGTATTGATACATCTTTTACATATCTGGGTAACAATGTTACTTAAACTAGTTGTTCTTTATGAAAACTGCTTTATTACTTTCCAAGCACTTGGAGGTGCTGCTTCTTAAATATTGGTACTATGCTTTAGTTATCCAATTTCTGGAACTTGTCATTTTATAAAACCTGCTTCCTTAGGAAGTTTGAAGCATGTCTGTTCTGCATGGTTCTTATCCTTCAACAGATACGGAGTCCATTTCCATCATTATTATCTGGACAACAGTAATGGCACTTTGACAGGAACTAAATTACTAGTAAAATATTAACTGTTATACAGTACAATATTATAATTGACTTATAGCAATTTGCATTTGGTAAGTTATTGTGAAAGCCTTTGAATGAAATTAACATGTTTATGACAACTATGATTATTGGGTTTGATTTCTGTGGTTTAGCCGTTTAGGATTTAGTATTCTGAACCGTTGCTTGGTCTGTGGCCCCATTTTTTGAAAATTATGGCTTCAACCACAGCATCAAGAGTTCATTATGGCTGCAACCATGATTAATATCTTTCATCAGAAAATACTTAATGTTGGTGTTTGTTCTTGACTTGCTGCAACTCAAACTATTCTGGCAGTTTAATTTTAATTGTCTTTAAGTTTTATTTTTGTTTTAGTTTAAACTTTATTAACATAATATCAGCATCTATTTTCGTGCATGCTAATGTTTGGAACTGTTCTTCATGGTTATTTGGCTATTTCAATGCAGATCATAAGGGAAGTTCATTTTCTCAAAAGGGTCCATGGTCCTGATCCAAATTATGATGATATCTGTTTTTCCAGTGCTGGAAGGTGTTGCCAATAACTTTTTCATTTTATATGAAAGCTGATACTTGTTGTCTTGAGTCCATCTTAATGGTTTTTCTTGAAACGTGATACAGGGATTTTTCGCAACTAGCAAAAATTTTCCCAGAGGTTGAGATGGTATTTAACAATGGAAAGAAGTTATTGCTGTCTCCAGAAAACTACCTGTTCCGGGTAATTAACCTTTTTTGAACTTTGCATTCTTGAAGAGCAAAATGGGTCCTTGATTGGTGGCAAAGCTAATTTAAGTGGTTATAAAACATTTTTGCATCATCTATTTTCTGTGCTAATTCTTCAAACAACGTTCTGACACATATATCCTCTGTCTCTTAATGGGATGCTTTTTAGCATACAAAGGTTAGTGGTGCATATTGCTTGGGAATTTTCCAAAATGCAGAAGCGACTACTCTTTTAGGAGGTATGTTGCATCATTTGCTTAACACAAAGCCTTCTCTCCCTCAATGTGTGTGCATGAATGTGCGTGTGTAGCATATGCCTACCATATATTTTTGAAAAATGAATGCCAAAAATCTAAAGTTCTTTCTGTATACTATGGTCCAGTCCAACTCAATATATCATGTTTGTTTAGATGACTGCAGTAATAATCTCTTAACTTTTGTTTGTTTGAGGCAGGCATTGTCGTCCGTAACACCTTAGTCACTTATGATCGGGGTAATGACAGGATAGGCTTTTGGAAAACTAATTGTTCTGAGCTATGGAGGAGAGTGCAGTTCCCTGGTGCGCCTGCGCCAGCTCCTTTAGTCTCCCAAAGCAAGGATACAAACATGGAAATTCCTCCGGCACTAGCCCCAAGTGGGTTGCCACCAAATGTTCTTCCAGGTGCACTGCTTAAGCATAAAAATCTCCCGTAGATTTAAAAGGAGGCTTATAGTTCCTGATAAAAAGCATACATGCAACCCCTGGTATGTGTGTGTGTGTTTATATATATCTGGTTTTATATACTAGTCAGATACTCACAGCTTATGCATTTAAAGCTTATTATTGTTAAGATGGCCTAATTTCATACCATATCCTTTTGGTATAATCTTGTTTACGCTATAATTATCATTTTCTGCTCACAAAATGGGCTTGCTGGTTGCTTTACACATTTAAGGTTTGCACCACGTGGTGCTTATTTCATTTTCTGTGGGTCTGTCATTAAGTATGATGATAAGCTTAGTTGTCTTTTTGATTTCTGAGTGATAATGATGCATGCATTTATACAAATGGATGGTGTAAAGTGTAAATTCTCTCTGATGAATATTGTCTCCCCCCACATGATAATCAGGTTCATTTCGTATTGGATTTATAACATTTGATATGTCAATTAGCGCAAATGATTCCAACTTGAAGCCCAACTTCAAGGAGCTTGCAGACTTAATTTCCCAGGAACTGGAAGTTGATAAATCACAGGTGCAGTTTAATTACTTACCTTGACTTTAACTAAGTCTTTTTAGCCTTGTGGGAATTAGATTTGAGGTTGTACATTGGACTGCTTTTGAAATTTTTTTTATTGATTCATTTTTTGAGGAAGAACCATCTTATTTGGTCATTGGTGCAATGTAATCTGAATCAGATTTTAACTAATGATAACATATAGTTGGAACCATTGGTAGAATTTCATGGCTTTTCTCAAATCATGTAATTTGCAGATTTAACTAGAGGTGTCCACCTGCCAGTTGGCCCGCTAGCCCACCCAAATTTTGGGTGGGCTTGTATACCTATAGGTTGGGATGGGCCTAGAAAAAAAGCCTAGGCCCGATAAAAGTTCCAGCTGGATCTAATTAAAGATTTCTGGGCCCTAGTTAAGATTTTATGTATAAAGCTTAGCTTCAAGCCATGGACATCTCTATTTTTAACTCGAGCTTAGAAATTAATTATGCTTGCACTATGATTATTTGTGGTTTTTTTCTTCTATTTTGTGGGGACTGGGGAGGGGACATATGGTGGTGACCGTTATATGCACTTATCTTGTAGCCCAACCATTACCTCCCATAGTATCGTTTTAGAATTATAGGTGTATCTGTTAGTGTAACTAGTATCTCTTCATATTGCTTTGTGTTTGACAGTTATGAATTAGCCTTATCTGGTTCACCAGTACTTACGCGATTGTTTTGATTCATCAGGTTCGCCTGTTGAACGTCACTTCCAAAGGAAATGATTTCCTTGTTAGATGGGGCATTTTTCCAGCTGCATCTGCCAATTATATTTCTAATACGACTGCACTGGTATTATCGCTACTGTGAAGTCTGTGATACTAATATTTGCATATTCAACTTATTCTTTACCTATCTATTTACCACAGTATTGAACTGAATCTTATTTTCCTTTATTATGCGCAGAGCATCATTCTGCGCTTAAGGGATCATCGAATGCAGTTTCCTGAGAGATTTGGAAATTATAAGTTGGTTGAATGGAATGCTGAACCTCAAAGGAAGATGTATGTTCTTTTTTGCTTTCCGCTTATTTTAATTCCTTTTATGCTACTAGGGTGGATTTAATTGGCTACTATTATTGTGATGAACATATCTTTGGAGCATTTTGGACAATGAAGGAACCCTAAAGTCTAGCCTACTTATTGCAGATGAAAATAATAAGTAATACTTGTGCTAGAGATAAGATATGGAATTCTGAGTCCCACTCAAAGACCTGGAGGAAAATCTATCATTTTTTTAACCCCCAACACTAATACCATTGTATCTTGAAGTATTGGCTGCGTGGAGACCTGGGTCAAATGATCCTATTTGTCTTAGTTGGATTGCCTACTTTTTTCATCTTGCCTTCCTTTTTTTTTTTCTGGGGACTTGTAGGCCAAATGTTGTCTGCTTTTTGGTGCATTTAGAGTGTCTCATGTTTACCGGTAGTTATGTGAAAGTAGTTATGAAAGTAAAGATTAATAAAGTATACAAATAAAGAACGAAATATGTACTGTCTTATGATTGCTGTGTTGATTAAGGTCACAATTGAAGGGATGGGATTGGAAAGCCAGAATGTGATTGGTCATTAGAAAGATGGGAGTGAGTTGGCAATAGAGTAGTTGTGGATGGTCCTGGTGGAGTGAAGGGCCAACTGATTAGCACTTATTTTGCAGCCCAGCATATGGTAATTAGGATGGTTGCAAGGGCACATGATGCAGCAATGGGCCTCTTTGTTTAGATTATTGTAATAGACCATGATATTTTCCGTAGTATCTATTACCTCGCTACAAGTTAGGGTCTTTTTACCCCAAGGTCAAGGTTCAGTTTTAGGACTTTGTTTACTATGAAGCTATTTTACTTGAACTCAGATAGGTGTGTGACATGGGTAGTTGGGTGCAGTAAAATTTTTATAAAATTTCACATTGAGACTGATTTATAGGGTCTCAAAACTCATGTCCATGTGACTGATTTATAGTTGTCTAACCTGGGTCAAATGCAATTACATCAGAACAAAGAATCCTATGGATTTTAGAGTACACTTCCAACTTCCCTGTTTTTGTTGGTCTGAGGACATTCTTTCCTAGGCTGTGTATATTACTACTATCTTTTCCCATCATCTTGAACTGGTTTAGCTCAGAAATAACATTTGGGTTCCTACTGGTGCTTCGCAGGACATGGTGGCAACATCACTTTCTGGCACTGGCTCTTGGATTTGTAACTACTCTGATTCTTGGTTTGTCAGCTATTGGGATATGGTTGGTTCATCGACGCAGACAACAGGCAATCAGTGCATATGAACCTGTTGGTGCTCCTACTCCGGAGCAAGAGCTTCAGCCTCTTCAATCTTAAATTTTCGTCCGTCTGCTGCATAGTTTACTTGTATACTATTTTATAATCTTGCACAGAATACATGCTTTTGGAGCTCACAAAATGATGATGGTGGTGGATCCATGCCAGATCAGTATGAGGAGATACATATGCAATCCCTCTGTTGTACAATTTTTATTTTCCATTTTTAAGAAAAAAGAAAACCAATAGTGCAAATAGATAATTGGACTAGATCATATTTTTGACTGTCATATGTGGAAACAAGTCTCTCAGATCAAGTAATACAAGACCCATTTGAGGAATGAAATTATTATAGTCATTCTTCTCTATCTTTTCCCCAGTCTTGAGTATTGGAAACATGCGGTTTCTATCATTCCATCGTGTCGTGGGCAGTGCAGTATGTATAGTATCACATTTACCCACATTTCATTGGTGGCCTTCAACCCCAAGCTCTGATGGTTCCAGCGTAGAGAAAGTAAACCCCATTGCTCTGGCATTCTAGACTGATTGTGAGGATGCTAACGCTGTGTTCCTGGCCCTGATTACAGTCGAAGGTGATTGCTCGTTGATAAAGACCTCACAACCCCTACAATTTGGGTGTGGCAACTGAGGAAATCGTCTAAAGTGGGAAAATACACACCCAAGCAGAGTACAGTGGTCCTGTCAAGCTTAATTCTCCAATAATGTGAACCGAATGGTGGAAAAGGTTAGAGATAACAAGAGTAAGGAAGACAATCGAGTTTTTGGGAGTGAAAATTACGGTCTTCTTTCAAATTATTGGTGTATTCTTAGTAAGAGACGAGTAATTTCCATTTTCTGACCTTCCTCACCACCTGCTTGGGTGCTTGGCGAGGATGATTTTACACTCAAATGTAACCCATAAGTTCTGGCTGGCTGCCTCTAAGATGATCTTGGTAGCAGAAGGAGAAGGATTTCCTCGAATGGAGACGGAATCTAGCCCGTGAACTTATTCCTACCAGATTTCCACTTATGGAGATAATAATAGCTGATATTGACACTTTCTACTTTGCAGTATATTGTTGGAGGGTCATGTCCCAGAAGGCAGAAACCTCTAATGCGCTCTGGAACTTCAAAAACATGCCCACCATGTCATCTTGCTAAGGGTTATTACTCGAAGTTCGCATACAAGTGAGCAAAGGGTACGGCGATTGGTGGCAAACATTATGGTAGCGGCATAATGGGGTCTTTTTCGGCTAACTTGTTCTTCTTTTCCAGTTCTTGTACTGTTCAACATCGAACGTATCTGTCCTTGTAAGTTAAAGAAATTATGACATCTCACGGGCAAAGAAGACAATCTTTTTCTCCTTTCTGATCCACACTGACTCCCGAATAGACCATGGAACTTGGAAGGGAAGGGAGGGTGAAATGCTATTGTCTTCCTAGGTCCATTAAAAAAATTACTGCTACTACTTATTGGTTGGATTATGTACAGTTGATTTTAAGTATTATTAATTGCAAGAATCTGATCGATGACCATATGACCGGACAACTCATAAAAAATAAAGAGTAGAAATTAAAGGGCCAAACCCAAATTCTATTCTCCCGTTCCCCCATTAAATTAAATTCGTTGAGATGGTGCATTGGTGCTTTAGACCTTCAAGGCTCAAAGCCTTTTCCTGGCAAATGGTGACGAAATAATCATGCTAGGTGGCATGATATCAAGCGGCAATCATAAAGAAAAGGGCCAAAGGGGGACCGCCAGGGTCCAGGGACAAAACAAAGTGGCTGCTACATCCTACATTGCAAGTGAATAGGCTGCTTAGAGAATTACTAAACCAGTCAACCTCGAACCAAAAACCTATGTTGAACAAGGCGTCAACTCACGCATCTCTCAGCGCCACAAACTTAATTGAAGATCTTCAGCTTGTACATCATCGTTGAGTACAATTCAAGCCTGCCAAAGCTAGCTGGCCTTCGCTTTTAAGATCACGGCCATAATCAAGACCTTACAATTTACTGTTCTGAGTGTAGATCATCAAGTTAATCACATTTTTAGCACAAATTAACCATTAGTGAGTCATTGAGTTGTCAGAGACTACACAGCGTAATGAAATTTGAAATAATAGTAATTATGTAAATGATATAAAGATCAAATTAGATAATTACTAAGTACATGAAAAATTAATCAAATATATAGGGCATTCATAAACCAGCAGAAGGACACCAGTTATTATTCCTTTGATAGTGCAATATCTAAGACTTAAAAATACTTATTTAACAGGTAAATTTGACTTACATAAACCTTATTTATAGCTTAATAGAAACCTTTAATGGTTCCTCTTCCATGACTCTCAAATGTTTAGTCCCACGAGCAAACGTAGGCTTGCACAGTTTTTACTACATTGTTATGGGGAAAAGGAACAGGAATGCAAGTAGCTAGGAAACAATCTAAGGGCACTTGGGCTTACCCTTAGAGTTCTTCATGTCCCTGTAGCAGGGACACTCCTGCTTGTTCCCATATGTCCCAGATGGAACACACTTGCATTTCTTGCAGCAAATCCCGCAGTACTTCAAGCACCTGTCTTTTGCCCCTGCCTTTGAGCACCTCACCTTACACTTTGAGTCGCAGAAACCTTCCACAGACGAACCCAGAAACTCATCATTAGCATACTCAAAATAAAACCGATCAAAGATACCGAGTTTTTCCATTTGTTCACAATTAGCTTATCCATATTTCTTACCTGAACCGGCCATTGACACCTCAAAGAAAGAGGAGCTGAGAACAAGAGAAACAAGCAGGAAAGTCACCAAGATGAGCTTCATGATCTTTACGAAAAAAGTTTTTGTTATAAGCCCTAAAAATCAAAGAAAGTAGTAGTTTTTAACTCTTTTTTTATTTCTTTGTTGAAACCTAAGTAAAATATGAGAATGTTTTCCTATGAGAGTTGGCAATGGAATGAGCCGGGAGGGGCTTATTTATAGGGAGAAGGAGGAGTAGGTAAAAAGCAAGGAAGTTCTTTAAAACGATAAATTAAGTAACATCAACAGCAAATTACAGACTGTCGTGGGGATACTTGGGTTTGGTGGGGGTGGCATCTCCTAGTTGGTTGATGGCTTTAGCTACATTGCCTCTCCAGTAACAGGACTGAACTGTAAGGAACATCAAGTACCAATCAAAGCAACTCTTTTTAATTTTGGTTTCGTACCATTCTTTTATTTGGCCTTCCTCGACAACATTTAATGACACGAAAAGTTACTGGGTTGATTATTAAAACCATTACGTGAAGCTTAATTTCGCCTTCCCGTTCTTTCCTGCTTTTATCATTCTAAGTTTTGTCATCCAGTACCAGCTAGGGAAAGCAATCTCGATACAAACCAATTTAAAGTTTTTTTAACTTTAAAGTGAGGGGATCTTAATTAAACTTTTTATGTTTGTTTCTTGTCATTGTCATGTGAATCTCTTAATTTGCTACTTAATTTTAAGTAAAGCTTATAAATTAATTGTATCCCTTGGAAGAAGAATGCGTCGGAAATTTCCATTTGTTCCTATTAAATTACTCCAGTTTGCATGCAGAAGCAGTGAGCGTAGGTTTAAGGAGTGGGTAACGTCAAGTTAACGTAGAATGTGTCCTTTTGTTCATATAATCACTGTGAATGTGATGATGCACAAATCTATGTGGGACTCCACAAAACCTCTTAGAAATTAATGTGGCTGCCAGCATTTGCCAATTGTCACTGGGAAATGGTCTAAAGATAGATCTTTCTGATTTTTTGAAGTGATAGCGATCTTTGATTTGAAAAATGAAACATATCCAATGGGCTGTGAAATGTAACTAGTGTAATTCCTTGGAAGGAGTTATGCGGGTGGACACTGAACACTTTCCCTAGGTACGTACTTGCTTGGCTACCATGCATTCATGCCTTTAAGATTACTCTTGAATGTTCAATCCCGTTCTTTTCTTTTGAAACAATTTACTATTTTCCTTTTTTGGGGGCATGGGGGGTCGGAAGAAGACTCTGGAAAGTTAGAGAGAGAGAGAGAGAGAGAGGAAAGAAAGGAAAGAAGAAAACTATAATGTTGCTATCACTTTCCAGGAATGCGGTGCCATGAAAGGAGATGGTTGGCCCTGTACTTTGCCACCTAAAGCGTGCCATGTCACGTGGTCTGTTGGGATTCATCCGGAAACATGCGCCGAAGGACGAAATAGGTCAATGAGTGTGATGCCAAACTGTTTTTATTCATCTTCTACAAAAAGATTTGGCAACTTAATTGGGAGCAGGAATGAGATAGAGATTGGGTATAACGTATACCTATGCTATGTCTATTGACTCGTTCAATGATTCAATAATGTCACTGAACCTTGATTCGATCAGAAGCATTGAACGCATTGAATGCTCATGGCTGAGAAATAGGCATTCGGCAACTTGGAATCAAAGAGAGATGAAATCAGCCTGCCTTAGCTGAGTTGCGGCTGGAATAACGGGTTCAAGGTAGGTACAATTAAGAGGTGACCAGCCTACTCTAGCAGATAAGCACCAGGTTACAGCCACATATATCTGTAAAAAATCCCAGATGGTTCAAGTTAGGTAAATGACCCTGGATTGAAGATTATTGTTAACAAAACGACATTGAAAAAGGACTGGAAATTTCTTTATAAATAAGCCTTGAGCCTATAATAGAAGTATATACAGCTCAACTTTTCAGTGGCATGGTGGTCGAGCAATCTGCTCATTTGGTAATAAAAACAATGTCATATTGAATCTATCTAATGGCCATTCCAAGACGAAATAATACTAGTCTCTTGCCGTAAATTGTGACCAAGTGATTCTTCTCTCTCTGGAATAACTAAGGAAGGTAATATAAATGACGATGCTCTGCATTTGCATAATGCCTAATGGTTTCTTTTATGAGTTGTAATACAGTTGAACAGGATTAAAATCAGTTGTCTGAAAGCTGAATTAGAGAAGCAGAACTTTAAAAACATCACAGAGATGTCTGAAATCTGAATCAGTAGTGATAATTAATCTTCCTAATGGCATAAGTTTAGGTAACATCATTGTATTGGAATCAGAATTAAAGCAACATTCATCCAAAGAGCAAAAATTGTGTGGGCTTTGGATGGTTTAATACGTAAAAGGAAACCCCCTACCTAAACACTCCCAACACGGGAATTGATAGCTGTAAAGCCAAAGAACGTGCCCATCCTTTCAGCTTCATGTCAAATGAATGATCCACCTGCGCATGGAAATTGAAACCCACGGTTGTCCATGCAAACTTTTATGCTTTTGGACTGAGAAGTGAGAGTAATTTGAGCGGGTCCCAGTGTGAGCCTATTGCCCAGGAAAGTTTCTAGCATTCTAATACCATCTCAAACTTTCAATTTTAAAAAACAAATAAATAAAAAGATTATTAATCTCTACCCAAAAACACGAACTGAAAGTACTAGAAAAATAAATTACAATCGGAAGCAAAACGTAAGATCATGCAAAGCACATTTTCTTAGGTTGCTTACAAGAAAGGACAATATAAATTGATTGTCAGTCCAATCAATATCACGTCAACATAATTAATGTCATATTGGTATATAATCAACATCACATCAATAAGTCAAAGTACTACATATGTTAACATATTTAATGATAAATATTTAAGGAGATTTGAATTAAAATTAATAAATTAAAAATATATAAAAATTTACTTTACACAAATTATTATAAAAAATTAAATTCACTTTTTTTATAAAATACATAAAATATTAACATAATTTAACCTTACAAAAATTATACACTCAATCTCAAATCTTTTTCTAGTGGATTCAATTTGGGTACTAAAATAAGCCCAAATACTTACTTAAAAACACACACACACACATACAAAAAGCTTATCTAGGGACATGCAGATCTTAAATATAAAAAAAGAAAAGTTACCGTTTTAGTATTTTTCATTTTTAAAGATAGATAAGGGATAAGTTACTGGATAAAGGAAAAAAAAAAAGGTAAAACATAGGAAATATAGAAAGAGCCCAATCAGGGTAAGATACAAAATTTGGGCTAGCAACTCATTGTTTGGATTCAAGGGGATCTAAAGAAAAGAAAAGCCCATTAACTCAATCAATATATTGGGTCAGAAATTGGGCCGAATTCGTACGGCAAACTGTACTTTGAATGAGATGCAGCTCAGAAGCTCTGGTTCAAACTCTTTTCCACTCAACATTTTGACGTGAAATGTGGGGTTTGAATAAAGTGGGCGGTGAGGGAGATCGGTTTAAATCAGGAATTGAATGCACAACTAAAATTGGTTGCTGCTTAGTCTTCAAAGTTATCCAAAGTCAGATTCTAATCTTAACTTTTCTGACTTTTAATTGGCATCATTCACACCAAGGTCTCTAGTTCTGTAGTCACCTCGCTGGTACCACTAGATTAATAGTCGTGGTTTGGTGACATTAATCTCAAATATGCCGACAAGAAAAGATGTCAAAAAAGACTTAACAATTTAAGCCTAATCACTAAACCATATCCTACAATCATAATAACCCCACCATCTACCTAACTTAATCATCTCTTTTCTTGTATTGATCAGACATAAACTCTATTTACATGTTAAATTCAATACATTCAAAATAAGAGTAAAGTGATGAACTTGAACCTTATCTTTAGAAAATTTAATACTCTAAAAAAAAATTCTTTTATTTGTTCAATGATACTAATAATTAAAATGGATAGATTAAATATTTATAATCATAAGACGAAATACAAGATTGTAAGATAAGTTGCGTTTTGGCACTTGATTGTGTAAGAAGAGTTTCAATTTACCTTTCACTGTCTAACCTTACAAGCAACTTCAATAAATAAATCAAACTACTGCTCAATCTTAATCATACTGTCAACACGGAGTTAAGAGTAGAGATATGATTGCAACGAGATAATTTATTCTAAAAAGAAAAAAAAAATAGAAATTAGAAAGAATATATTGAGAAACAAAATTTTGGACAAGGGCAAGGTGAGACAACTGAAGTTTAAGAAAGGTCCCACACCCCAATGGCAAAGGTGGGCTGCCCAAAGCATTGTTTGTCTTGAAGCTTCGTAGCCTAGTTGCTTGCCTTGTTTCAGAGCTGAGATAACGATCAATGCAGACCAAAACAGACCCATGATTGGCACACTGAGATATTATTCAGGAAAGAAAATTCAACTTGTTTGGCAGAGAATCGGGAAACTCATGGATTTAGATGAGTTAGATAAACGTACTGATGAGATCTCGAGATGTTTTCTTATGAGTTGGCACATTTTGCGTTAGCAGATGCTGAAAATATGTCTTAACTTGCTCTTATGTGAAGCCTGTCTTTTTGACTTTGGTTGTTGGACCGCCATCCTAGTTAAGGTCGTTGGGTCTAGCTCTCAACAAATCCAGCGAAACTCACGCTCTGAGAGAATAAAGAGAAGGGAGAAAGAAAAAGACAGACTAAGCGAAAGATGGTTTGTTGATCTATCTAAGAATATTTTTCTTTTGTCCAAAAGATCTTGCCCGAGGGTCGATTTTTATTTTCTAGTTTATAGATCAAATTAAGGTTTTTTTTTGTAATTGAAAAAATAAGATCCCAAATTTATTTTTTAAACAGAGAATCATGCAGAGGCAGAGGGATGAGGTTAGTAAAAGCTTTTGCTCTTGCCTCTTAAAATTTTAAAATTTAATAATTCTTCTTTTTTTTTCAAATTTTATAATTTTATCCCTATAAATATTAAATTTTTGATTTTTATCTCTTAAACATCAAATTTTAATTTCATCATTAAAATTATGCATTAAGTAATAAATCAAATATTCGAATGCATTGATAAAATCAAGGTTACTTACTCAATTATGCAAAATATAATAGCAATATAACATGTTACTTACATGGATTGATATAGCATATGATTCTTCTTCGTTTACAAATCCCTCCTTGCCAGGTACTTGCTCCATTAATTTTCTTTTGTTCATGTCCCTATCTTATCCTCCAACCTCTAAATAATCTTTCTTTAGTTATTTTAGAGGTCTTTAAAGGTGTCATTAATGCAGGGTTTTTGAGACCTGCTGCTTAAAAACTGAGAATTTAATGTAGCATGATTGCAATTGATTTTCTCCATCAAATAATGCTCATTAAGTGCTGCTTTAGGCAATCATAACCAACAAGTTTCAGTGGGAGTCATTGGCTATGAGTCCAAATTTAAACAGCTGCATAATCTTTAATTAATGGTATGGGTCATCCCCATCATTGGTATAAATTGTTCATTAAACCCACCAAGTTGCAACTATAAAAAATATTTTAATTGTTATGGGTGAGAAATACAAAGGCAAGGGAAATATCATTCTTATTTCCATTTTTGGACAAAGAGAAGAAGAGCATACAAAAACTAGTACTAAACAAAAGCGAAAAGTTAGGCTCCCGTGATTGGCGATGTGATATGAGACGAATGGGGGGGAGGGAGGGGGGGGGGGGGGGGAAGGCTATGTGATGGCTGCATTTTAGAAAAAAGAGATATTGTAATTGGGTGCAACACTTTCGTTGTGTTGTCTATTCCAAAGAATAAATAAATTAAATGTTTGGGATAGCGGAAGTCATGCTAAGTATCTGCTCTGTCAAATCTATGCCGGTAGAGTAGAGGTGCCCCCCTATTCCATTTGAACATTTTTCACATTTAAGATCAGCTATTAATACAAATTCCAGGGACCATATTTGTTTGTTCAAATGTTCATTTTATCATAAGCTCTCTTCTCTCCACGTGCCTTTTCTCTAAGTCATTTGCATGGCAATTGGCGTAGATCACGGATTGAACAAAGCAAAAATAAATAGGAACAAGTGGTTGATGGGTATTTATTTTTTTTCTTGGATTGGAATTTAAATGTTAAATAGAGAATAATTAGTTGTTATTTGCTGCCTTATAGTTATGCATAACTTCCTTGATCCATAAAAAGTTTTCGAGATTTTGTTTTTCTCTTCTTAATAGGAATATAATCCGATTATTTGATGCACTTATATTAATTTTAGTACAAAACTAAAAAAAAAGGCTCCCATGTTAGTTTAATCTGAGGATTTTGTTTTTTTTAATCAAGACCTAATAAGAAAAAAGAAAAGAAGAAAGTGTTGTAATTACAACTTCTTGCAACATTATCACTCTCATCCCCGCACGCTTAGCACGCTCAGGATTGATTATTATTATCCCACTACCCCTGTTATTTTAATCATTGTTTGACCACACTTGACCGTTGCTAACGCCGGCGCTAGCCCCCAAGCAAATCCCTTCACTAGAACAGATTCGCCGTTTCATTTTCCGTCACGAGATAACATTTTGTCAGTCCCAAATAAAAACGACAAAAAATAAAAATAAAAATATTTTTATTTTATTTCATTTATTTTTTTTTTAAAAGGCAACGACAGCAGAATGTAACCTACCTCCTGGGATACAGTTTGCTTGTCCCGCGGGAATAGCCTGAGATATTAATTTATTAATTAATTACTTGCCTTTCATTAACAAAAAAAAAAAAACAATCAATTTCCTTCTTCTTAACGCCATTCTCTCTATCTTTTGTTTTATTTTATTTTTCTCAGTATCTTAAAGCTGCTTTTTTCAGTAAGCATTGTTCTCCCTGTTTCTTTCGTCTTCTCTCTTACACCTTAGTGTCTCTTGCGCGCTTTAAGACCACAAAGGGGAAGGAAGGAAGCTTAACGATAAGCTCTGTCGTTTCAGTTCAGTGACGGAGTCGAAGAAATGGAGAGAAAGCAGGGCTTTTTTTCGGTGGTGAGGGGGTTGTCTCCAAGTCGATCGCGACCCAAGAGTCCGGCGAGGAGTGCGTCACCAATGTCGAGCTTGCTGCGCCGTAGAAGGAGCAACAACCACCATGTGTCGCAGCCGGAGCCGTTGATTTTTAGGTCTGGGAGCTTTAGGCCGGCGGAGGCTTTGTCGCCGTTGAAAGAAGGGCCCGATCCGGATGGAACGGACGGTGGAGATTCGAGGATGGAAGGTAGGTGGGCCCAGTGGATGAAGGGTCAGCTGGCACGCGCTCCTTCTGTTTCGACTTCAACGTGTAAGCGGTCCGATCTGAGGTTGTTGCTTGGAGTCTTGGGTGCGCCGCTGGCGCCGGTGCACGTTAGCACTTTGGAGCCTTTGCCTCACCTCAGCATTAAAGATACCCCAATTGTTAGTCCCTGTTTATCTTTCTTTCTTTTTCTTTTTTCGAATGCTGCATTTAATTGGTTGCTTTAAAAGCTCTAGTATTTTCTTTTATCAGGTGGAATTTTCTGTTGTTAAATAAATTTTTACTGAAAGTACTGGAATTTGGGTTGTCAAAAATCTTTTGCTAAGATTCTATTGTGGGGTTTGACTTCTCCTTTCATCCCAAGGATGGGAAAGAGAACACTAAATGAATTCAAGCTATAGTTAAAAATGTGCATCTTGATAGTTAAATGAGATGGCTTTATCTACCCAGAAGATAAGGGCTGATTCTGGCGATGTGTTTGATTTGCTATTTACTTTCAGTAGTTTATAGATGAAGGGGGTGAAAAGAGGTGTGATTTTTAATGGGATTATAGTCGGGTTGCTTATTAAAGTTTTAAGCTTTTCTGTGTTCTACTTAGTTTTCAATCTGGATCAGGTTTTTTAGCATCTCTCAGGTGATCTTTATTGGGAGAAATAAAGCTAAACGGACGAATTTGTTCAGTATAGTTTTTTTTTTAGGGCTCGGCATTTCCTAGAAGGAGCTCTCTTTAACATGTTTCAGTTTATAATTTTGCAGGAATCTTCATCTGCTCAATACATATTACAGCAGTATACTGCTGCGTCAGGTGGGCAAAAGCTTCAAAACTCCATCCATAATGCTTATGCCATGGGAAGGGTGAGAATGATAGCTTCTGAGTTCGAGACGGCTAACAAGGTTACAAGGAACCGGAATTCTTCTAAAGCTGCAGAGTCAGGTGGGTTTGTCTTGTGGCAAATGAATCCGGACATGTGGTATGTGGAGCTTGCACTTGGAGGTAGCAAGGTTCATGCAGGGTGCAATGGCAAGCTTGTGTGGAGGCACACTCCTTGGCTTGGTGCACATGCAGCTAAAGGGCCTGTTAGACCACTGCGCCGTGCACTTCAGGTAAAGTTGCCTTTTCTCACATATTCACTGTATTTCATCTCAGATTATTCCTCATTATGCATAATCATTTACCCAACGATTTGAATCTGTATTCTTGTTGCAGGGTCTTGATCCAAGAACAACAGCAAGCATGTTTACGAATGCAAGATGCATTGGGGAAAAGAAGATAAATGGGGAGGACTGCTTTATCCTCAAGCTGTGTGCAGATCCTGCAACATTGAAGGCCAGGAGTGAAGGACCCGCTGAGATCATAAGACATGTTTTATTTGGCTACTTCAGCCAGAAAACTGGACTCCTTGTGCACTTGGAAGACTCACATTTGACTAGAATTCAGAACAATGGGGGTGATGCTGTCTACTGGGAGACTACAATCAATTCATTCCTTGAGGATTACAGGCCTGTTGAGGGAATAATGATTGCTCACTCAGGTCGCTCTGTAGTGACCCTTTTCCGCTTTGGTGATACTGCAATGAGCCACACGAGGACCAGGATGGAAGAAGCATGGGCAATTGAAGAAGTGGCATTCAATGTCCCGGGCTTGTCAATGGACTGTTTCATTCCCCCAGCTGAAATAAGATTGGCTTCAATTAGTGAAGCCTGTGAGTTCTCTCAAGGTCCAAGGGTAAAAACTACTGTGGCTACTGCACCATATCGAGCCAAAGTTAATACACTAGATAAAAGCTCATGACCCAGGTGGTAACAATTCAATCTGAAGAGGGATATTAAAGAAAAGGGGTTTTGGCTAAGTATTACACAACTTGACTAGATGTAATAGTTTTACTTGACTAACTAATTAGAAGGTAAAGACGGGATTCTAGTTGTCTATGAGAATTTTGTATTGGATCAATGTCTCTTTGAATTTGTAAATAGAGCACAATGATCGTAATATTTTCGCAGGTTAATACCAATGTAGTTTTTATCCCCCAAAGGAATGCCATTGTGGAATCAGGACTTGCTTTTTCCTGGATGATTGTCTCACTGCTCCCAAAGATTTCTTTCTCACATTTGTCCAAGATCGTTTCTCCTTATGCTCTCAAGACCTCTCTTCTAAAGAAGGAATTTAGCCACAGTAGCTTATTTAACTATGCAGAAAGGCAAACGCCTTATGGGTGAATACCGCGGTTACTGAATTTTAGCTGGATAGAAATCTGGTTCTTGAGGAGGAATTTGATAAAGGGATAAGGGAGTTAGTAGTTTCTATGCGTGAGGTCGTCCAAAAACTTGCTAAACCTCTTGTTTTCGTGCACACTGCTAACGTAGTGGAATTTTTTGGGCCATAGGGCGAGCGTGGTGGAATGTGGTCAACAATGGCAGGGCCGAAGCTTCGCTTTCCATCACATATTTCTAATTAACAAGGTGTAAAGTACAACAAGTAAGTACTTCAAAAGTAATTTATACCACACGATAGTGGGCAACAAAACATTGCAAGTTGCCTGAGAACTGAAATCTCTTATGGCTGTTTATAGTAGTTGAATTGTCCAATGAACAACTTTGAATCCTCTTTCCCGATCCTTCATTTCATGAAAACACAAACCTTGGAGGCTAAATCGGTTCAAAGTTGAGAAAGAAGTTCAAGCACGGTTGTCCGTGGCCTGCATACAGCTTGCAAGGGCTGAGCCTTGGGCATGGTGAATCCTGTTCCAGCCCTCATATCAACCATGTTATCACCAACCCTCGACCACTCAAAGCACTGAATCAATGACCCCAGTGTTAATCCAACTATTCTCAGCCCCAGGCCCTCTCCTGGACAACCCCTCCTCCCCGACCCAAATGGCATCCACTTGAATCCGTCTCTTGCGCCCTCTACTCCGTCAAACCTCTCAGGCTTGAATCTTGCTGGGTCCTCCCAAATGCTGGGATCGTTCTGTATGGCCCATGCATTGACCAATAGCATCGTGCCACTTGGAACTCGGAAACCCTCTACAATGCATTCCTCTGATGATTCATGAGGTACTAGCAATGGAACTGGTGGGTACATTCTCAAAGTTTCACTGATGATGCTGCGGAGATAAGGAAGTTGTGCCAGGTCGGACTCATCAATTAGATGCTCGTGTCCCACAGTGTTGACGATTTCAATTTGAGCCTTTTTAAGGACTTCCGGGTTGTTAAGCAAAAGTGAAAGCGCCCACTCCATAGTATTGATTGAAGTTTCTGTCCCCGCCATCAATAGAATCTATCCGAAAATTATGAGGTCATAGTATGTTAATAAATCAGTAAAGAAATATATTGTATTACTAATATTTACCAATAAGCAAAAGAAGAAAGAAGGGAACAGAGATCTTACAAGCATGAGGCCTCTAATGATCTCATCTGTGTAATACTCGGATTCTGATTCTTGCAGTGACAACAAAATCTCAATCATGGTCTTCTTCCTCTCTCCATCAGGATCACTCCTCATTTTTCTTCTATGCTGTTCTATCAGATCTTGCATAAATTTATCTCTCTTTTTTCCACACTCCATCAACTTCCTCTCCAGCTTCCTGGACTTAAGCCACGGTAAGAAGTCTCCAATATTTGTTGCTGAACTCAACTCCAGTGCCTCCACTTGAATCTCTCGAAACCTTCTTGCTTCCTCCATATCTTCCACGTTCTCGCAGCCATAATACCTTTTTCCTGCTATCATCCTCATCATCACATTGAATGTCAACTCAAAGAATGCTCTCCTTAATTCAACCGGTTCATCTGGATGGCCTGACAGGTTTCTCATCAATGACTTTACCTCATCCATGCGTATGCCTGATAGCAATTGGAGGCGGTTAGTTGACAAAATCTCGATGGATGCTATTCGTCTGAGGTTTCGCCAGTGATCACCATACGGAGCCCAAGAGAGGGCGGTGTAGTTGTAAGCCAAGTGTTTTGCAATGAGCAAGCGGGGGCGATTGGCGAAAATGATGTCGTTCTTGGTGAAGCATTCTTCTGCAGCAGACGGTGATGAGACAACGAGGACCGGACGTGAACCGAATTTGAAGAACAGTATGGGGCCATTCCGATTTGCAATCTTCGACAGAGTCCTGTAGAGGGGTTTTTTCAGGAGGTAGAGATGGCCAATGATGGGTAGACAGGGAAAAGGACTTGGAGGAAGGTTATGAATTCTGTTTAGGAAGTGCTTTGTGAAAACATACAAGGCTAAGAATATAGGTAGGTAGAGACACCAGCTTGCCATGGAAATTTATCAAGCTTCAAAGCTGTAGCATGCTCTGTTTCATAAAATAGGCAAAACCTTACTTTTATTATCCAACTTATTTTTTTCCTCCTCTTATCCTCCTCTGAAGAACATCGAATGGGGAATCTAGAAACAGTGGATGAAGACAATGACTGGCAGACAACAAACATGAAAACGGGGAATTACATATGAATTTTTTTTGGTGTAGTGGTAATTGGAAGGTGATAAGAACAAGAGTGGGTGAAACAAACCAACCTGTAAAGGTGAAATAGAAAATTAAGCAGAAACACGTCAGATTGTTGCATTCTTCATTTTTTTATTTGAACCTTTTACAACTCAAGCTTAGCCACTGTTCAGAGGTAATTCCATCTTTCTTTTCAAGTGGCCTGCAAGCAAATCCGATATGCAGTAGCACAAATATTGCTCTTATCACACTAACAGGGAAGGTTGGAAATTGTGAAAATTCCTACAACATGCTTCAGACCGTGGCTTTCCAGTTGTTGAAATACCAAGACTTTGTTTCTCAGTTAACATCTACTAAAAGTTACCCAACCAATAAACAAATATGCTGATCTGGTCGAGAGGATTATGATGATATCACGTGTTTATGAACAAAGTATTCCTCCATTTCTGTTTTTTACATTTACAGAGATAAAGATAAAACTTTTGATTCTGATGCCTTTTATATTTAACTTTTTTTAAAAAAAATTTACGCTACTTAAATGGATCTATGCCCTCCAAAAGGAAAGTGGAAGCAGCTCTATTTTGAAATCAAATTAAATAAAATGGACTCTGCTTCATGCCTCATTCGTTTGAATCACTTATACAAAGCTTTTGACTCATTAACAATTAGATGCCTCAGATATCCCACTTCAGTATACTGTTTAAAAGAATAGAAACACCAAATATTGAACCAAGGTGTTCATCTTTTTCCAGATTTCAATTTAACAATGAAAACAGATGCAAAACTACTCAAACAACTTGCGACTAGTCTGAAAAAATCCAGCTTTCAGTCCAGTTACCCAGCATCATCATTAACTGGAGCATTGCAAGAGCAAGGCAAAGATAATAAACTTACACACCCATTGTCTCTATATATACTTCATCAGTACACTATATCAGCAATATTATTACATACTTAATTCTTTGTAAAGTAAATATCATAAAAATCCACGACTGAGAGCCAGGCGCAAGGAACTCTTACCTGTTATCAATAGAGGAAAAGTGTCTACAGCTTTCATGAAAGGTTCAATCCCGTAAACCCCAATATATAGGGAGGATATTACACAACTTTATAGAGGATTTGGTTTAAATTTGAGAAAGCAAATTAACCATGGGTTGGCGTGGCCGACACTTAGCCTGCAAAGGTTGAGCCTTTGGCATGGTGAGGCCAGGCCCTTCCGTCATATCCACCATCTCCTTACCAATTCTCTCCCAATGAAAGCATTGAATTAGTGACCCCAAAGTCAAGCCAACCATTCGCATGGCCAACCCTTCTCCAGGACAGCTCCTCCGCCCTGACCCAAATGGCATGAACTTGAATCCGACTTTAGTCCCTTCCAAACCTTCAAATCTCTCTGGCTTAAATTTTGTAGGCTCCTCCCAATTGTTAGGATCATTATGTATAGCCCACAAGTTCACCATTAACATGGTGCCACACGGTATATGATACCCTCCGACCACGCAATCTTTTGATGACTCGTGTGGTATTAACAACGGACCGACTGGTTTGATTCGCATCGTCTCCCTTATAATGCAATGAAGATAAGGAAGATTAACCAAATCTGATTCATCCATCAGCCGAGCTTGTCCAACCACCGTATCCATCTCAGTTTGTGCCTTCTCCAGTACTTCCGGATGGTTCAGAAGAAAAGACATAGCCCATTCCAATGTCCCCGCTGAAGTATCTGTTCCTGCAAGAAGTAAAACCTGTCCCATTCAAGGACCCATATTAGGACACTGTCTATCGAAAGAAAAGAAGAACGAATTAAAAAAACTATTAGAACTATTAGCATCTTACCATCATGAGATTTCTAATGGTCTCATCCTTGTAGTTTTCAGGATCTTCTTCTTGCAAAGACAACAACACTTCAATCATGGTCTTTTTCTTTTCAGTAACTAAAGAATTTTTCCCATTACTCATTCTATTTCTCCATTCTTCTACCAACTCCTGAGTAAATGTTTCTCTTTTCTGCTGTAACTTTATCATCCTTTTCTCGCTCTTTCCAACCCACTTCAACACAGGCAAAAAATCTCCCATATTTGATGTGGCAGCCAAAAGAAACGTTTCAGTCATTATTTCACGAAATCTAGTCGCTTCCTTTACTTCTGCCACGTTGTCACCGTAATATCTTTTCCCCGCTATCATCCGCATCATCACGTTGAGCATCAGGTCGAAGAGTGCGGATTTCATCTCCACCATCCGATCTCGATTCTCGAACAGCTTGCGAAGAAGCGAACGGACCTCATCAAGGCGCGTGGTGTAGAGCAACTGGAGACAGTTAGTTGAGAGAAGTTGAAGAGACGATATACGCCTCAGATTCCGCCAGTTGTCACCGTAGGGAGCCCAGGCAAGGGTGGTGTAGTTGTTGCCCAAATGCTTCCCGAATTGAAGTTGGGGCCGGTTGGCGAAGACGATGTCGTTTTTGGTCAAGCATTCCTCCGCTGCTGATGGAGATGAGACGACGAGAACAGGGCGAGAGCCAAAATGGAGAAGAAGGATTGGGCCATGTTTGTTGGAGATTTTCGCTAGGGAACGGTGGAGAGGTTTCTTGAGAAGGTGGAGGTGGCCGATGATGGGTAAACTGGGAAAAGGGATAGGAGGATGGTTTTGAAACTTGTGGAGCAAATGGGTGGTGATAGAATAAAGGGCTACGAAGAGGAGGATTTGTAGAAACATGGTGAAACAATTAACCTTGGGTGTTTAGGTGTACTTGTGTTTCTTAAATACAATAATACTAGTGCCTGTCCGACAAGTTATGTAAGTTGTCGTCGGAGGGTTTTGGATTTTTCAGAGAAGTGATGCTGTTGTAGTTTGGAGGGTTTAACGGAAACCTCTCCACCTTCTCCAGTATGGGCCGTGTTTGTTGTGGTTTTTCCAATATGATAGGATTTCTCCGCCTCTTCGGAGAAGCCGAACAAGGTTACTTTTTGCACAAATTTGTCATGTGAATCTACCTTTAAGCTTGACTAATGTTAAAGTGTGAAGAGTGGCGTAGAGAAAGGTCCAAGCAATATCTTCCAGTCGGATTTCTATAATTATTCCCCTTCTAGATCTTCAATACTTGAATTTTCAAACTTGCAAATGAAGCAATGAGATGACCGGAGTTTACTTGACTACACCGTCTTCTGGTTTGTTTTAATGGGAGACCTCCTACAAGTCTCCCTGCTGCTTTTTCTTTCCTCTTTCGATGATTGCCTTTCCACAACACTCCACAGGAATTTTCCACCGAAGGAAACTCTCCTACCCAACTTCCTGCCCGCCCCAACTGTGTGCCTCCTCTTTTTTCAGCAGCAAAACATTGTCACTTCACGTAATAAAAAAAGCAGAATACTATATTAGTAAACCTATTTAAAAGTTTAATCTTGTTTATTACAATAATGAACAACTCCCAACAAATTTTCCACCTTTACGACTTCTTTCTCAAGTCTTTATATTTCTGTCAATCAATTATGGCTATGGATTTTATAAGGAACATTTCAAAAGAAACTTTTGTTTGATAAATATCAGTTTAATGCAATTAGGAACTAAATAAACATTAATGAGGGAAATCAAAATAAATCATCGGAAAAAAAACTAAAACATTATCTTTGAATTAAATAACGTGGACGATGGATAGCCTTGGAATTTGGAGACAAGATATATGACTTGGCATCCATATTTCCCATTATCCATTATTCATAGCCACGTGATTTAGATTCTCTCGAATGACTGTCCCTGTGCTGATAAATTTGTTGTGGTTTTAAAAGCTACCATTCAATTGTTTATGTTGTTAGGTTGGTTCATCGAGCTTTCTGATTTTGTTTAGAGATGAATTATGTCAAGTACAAGTCCATCTAGTTGAATAGTTTGGGTTCATAAAAAATTCTTACTATAACTTCAGAAAAATTTTCATTCTCGCTTTATCAATGAATCATTTGCCTTTCAGAAAAAGAAGTTTTAATAGAGAATGTGAAGAGATGGGCATCAAAAGATCAAAAGCCAGCACATACCGGAGAAAAAATGGGGAGTAAGTAGGGACAGTTAATCATAGTTTTGACTTTAACGAGGTTTCCTATGTTTTGTTGGTGAGAAAAGAAGGGCGGAAAGTTGGGGCAGGACTTTTCCGTTCTTAAAACAGGGTTTGGTTGAAGATTGTCTTGCAAATCTTTTTCATGTAAAATGCTTGTATTTCAGCGTGGGTATTACAAGGCCAATATTATTTCTTCTTGACAAAGTTTGATATCTACCCTGCAGTTGAACATGGGATGCAATTGGGGGTGCATAGACTTTTAGTCATTAAGTCCGTCCTGTAAAAAGCTGAACTCCGATTATAATAATAACATCATCGTTTCTATTCATTGAAGAAGCGCATAGCTAGAGAAGTAACTGCTTACAAAGTCTTATATAGGATTGTTATTTGCATTGGTATGTGGAGAAAACGCAACTTAAATAGGAGGTGCTGGCTTTGGCCCGGCAACAATGTCCCCTCTTTGCGGGGAGTTGCTCCTACTTTAATCCTTGGGGGTTTATCCCCATTTCACGGCATTGACTGAGAAAGAGAGGAGACTTCTGGGACCAATTCTGCATGCACCGGAAAGAATAGCGTTAACTTGCATTATTTTTTTTGTAAGACCATTCCTCAAGAGTTTCAATCAGGATTTAGCCATACAAGGTTTCAACCCGAACAGAGCCCACACAATATCCCAACAAAGATATAGCGACGGACCTTTTTCTCCACAACCCTGGAAAGTACGTATATTCCAAAAAAACCAGCGAAAGAGTCATACAGGGTAGCACAGGACTCCTACCATCACCGAATCACCACAGAGTAAATGCAACTTTGAAACAGTCAGAATCATTAGAATTAGAATCACCACAAAACCCAGTTTGCTTTCTATTAATTAAAATTACTGGTGAGATATTACTCGGTTACAGCAAAATTGTGTAGAGGTGAAATAGAAAATCTGTATCTTTCTTTTCAAGAAGCCTGCAAATCCAACAGGTAATAGGAGAAGGTTGGAAATTGTGAAAATTTCTACAACAAGCTTCATACCGTGGCTTTCCAGTTGTTGAAATACCAAGACTTTTGTTTCTCAGTTAGCATCCACTAAATTGGGCAGGAGGCTTATGATGATATCATTTGTTTATTTTTCTATGATTAAAATAAAATTTTTTATTTTGATATATTTTATATTAAAATTTAAATTTTTTTATAATATTAATATTCAATATTTTTTAATATAAAAAATAAAAATGTTACATGCTTAAAAACTATTTTTTTATTTTATTTTGGGACATCTTAAAGAAAATGAAATAAATAACTGAAGAGAGCATCAGTTTCTGTGCACACAAACATACTGGGTATCACGATCTTTCTTTCAAAAATAATTTTAATCAATTTAATTTAACCTGTGATGCTTTTTAGATGCAGCCAATTCGATCATATGCTCTCCAAAATGAAAGTGAAAGCAGCCCTGTTTTGAAATCAAATTAACCAAAATGGACACTGCTTCATCTCTCATTCATTTGAATCACGTATACAAAGTTTTTTAATCATTAACAATTAGATGCCTCAGATATCCCACTTTAGAATTCAGTTTAGTAGATTAGAAACACCAAACATTGAACCAAGGTGTTCATCTTTTTCCAGGTTTCAGTTTAAGAATGAAAACAGATGCATAAATTCTCAAACAACTGGCAACTAGTCTGAATATATCCAGGTCTCAGTCTAGTTGCCCAGCATCATCATTAACTAGAGCATAGCAAGAGCAAGGCAAAGATTAAAAACTTACACATCCATTGTCTATATATATCAGCAATATTGTACAGTAAATATCATAAAAATTCTACGACTACGAGCTAGGCACAAGCAGCTCTTACCCGTTATCAGTAGTGGAAATGTGTCGACAGCTTTCATGAAAGGTTCAATCCCATAAACCCCAATATATAGGGAGGAAATTACACAAACTTTATAGAGGATTTGGTTTAAATTTGAGAAAGCAAATTAACCATGGGTTGGCGAGGCCGACACTTAGCCTGCAAAGGTTGAGCCTTGGGCATGGTGAGGCCAGGCCCTTCCGTCATATCCACCATCTCCTTACCAATTCTCTCCCAATGAAAGCACTGAATTAGTGACCCCAGTGTCAAGCCAACCATTCGCATGGCCAACCCTTCTCCAGGACAGCTCCTCCGCCCTGACCTAAATGGCATGAACTTGAACCCATCTTTAGTCCCTTCCAAACCTTCAAATCTCTCTGGCTTAAATTTTGTAGGCTCCTCCCAATTGTTAGGATCATTATGTATAGCCCACAAGTTCACCATTAACATGGTGCCACGCGGTATATGATACCCTCCGACCACGCAATCTTTTGATGACTCGTGTGGTATTAACAACGGACCGACTGGTTTGATTCGCATCGTCTCCCTTATAATGCAATGAAGATAAGGAAGATTAGGCAAATCTGATTCGTCCATCAGCCGACCTTGTCCAACAACCGCATCCATCTCAGTTTGTGCATTCTCCAGTACTTCCGGATGGTTCAGAAGAAAAGACATCGCCCACTCCAATGTACCCGCTGAAGTATCAGTTCCTGCGAGAAGCAAAACCTATCACATTCAAGGACCCAAATTAGGACACTGTCTAATGAAAGAAAAGAAAAACGATATTAAAAAACTATTGGTACCGTTAACATCTTACCATCATGAGACTTCTAATAGTCTCATCCTTGTAGTTTTCAGGATCTTCTTCTTGCAAAGACAACAGCACTTCAATCATGGTCCTTTTCTTTTCTGTAACTAAAGAACTTTTCCCATCACTCATTCTACTTCTCCACTCTTGTACCAACTCCTGACTAAATGTTTCCCTTTTCTGCTGTAAGTTTATCATCCTTTTCTCGCTCTTTCCAACCCACTTCAACACAGGCAAAAAATCTCCCATATTTGATGCGCCACCCAAAAGAAACGTTTCCCTCATCATTTCACGAAACCTACTCGCTTCATCTATCTCTGCCACATTATCACCGTAATATCCTTTCCCCGCTATCATCCGCATCATGACGTTGAGCATCATCTCGAAGAGTGCGGATTTCATCTCCACCGTCCGATCTCGACTCTCGAAAAGCTTGCGAAGAAGCGAGCGGACCTCATCAAGGCGCGTGGAAGAGAGCAACTGGAGACAGTTAGTTGAGAGAAGTTGAAGAGACGATATACGCCTTAGGTTCCGCCAGTTGTCACCGTAAGGAGCCCAGGAAAGGCTGGTGTAGTTGTTGCCCAGATACTTTCCGAATAGAAGTGGAGGCCGGTTGGCGAAGACGATGTCGTTTTTGGTCAAGCATTCCTCGGCTGCGGATGGAGATGAGATGACGAGAACAGGGCGAGAGCCAAAATGGAGAAGAAGGATTGGGCCATGTTTGTTGGAGATTTTCGCTAAGGAACGATGGAGAGGCTTCTTGAGAAGGTGGAGGTGGCCAATGATGGGTAAACTGGGAAAAGGGATTGGTGGATGGTTTTGAAACTTGTGGAGCAAATGGGTGGTGATTGAATAAAGGGCTACAAAGAGGAGGATTTGTAGAAACATGGTCAGGTCAATAATTAACTTTGGGAGTTTTGATGGATTTATGTTTCTGAAGGATAATAGTGTTAAAATACCTTTTAAACATAGAATCAAGCCAAGACTGGCATCTAAGGGTTTAAAACAGAAAACAGAAGTAAAGAAGATGTTCTGAAGACTGGTTCAAGTTTTGAACTTCTCCCATATGTTTCATTCATTCAAAATTGGATACATATACATGCTGATAAAACAGGTAAAAGTTTTGTATCATACACTAACCAAGCATTACGAGTAATTTAGACAGATATCAAGAACAAATCTATCACCTACTACTACTAACACAAACATAACACTACAAAATACATTTCTTGTGCATATCAGCATATCACATGCAGTTTCATACACTGCTTAAGCACGCTTAGAGCCATGCACACATGTGCAACGTGAACCAACATTGCAAAGGAAAAGAACTCCGAAATGTCATCAACCTTTCTTTGACAAATTGCTGCTGCACCATGAGAAGAGTAACCTTCATGTCGCTGTGTCTTCATCGAAGGTCTCAACTTCAACAAATAGTACTGCTTGTCCGAGAAGTTACGTGGTAGTGGTTGGGATAAATTCAATTCCACTACGAAAGGCCCACTGGGCCCTCGTCCTTTCTGGAGAAGACTACAAAAAGACAACTTTTGCTCAAATTTGTCAAATGAAGCTACTTTTATGTTGGCGAATGTTAAAAAGATAAGAGTGGAGTAGAAAAGAGACAAAGCAACAACATCAACTTCTTTGGTATGGACAGTTGGATTTATATGATTATTTTCAATAGTGGAAAAATCCCACACTTGCAATCAGCCAATTAGATAAGGAGAGTTTACTTGACTATACTCTGTTCTGGTTTGTTTTAATGGGAGACCTCCTAAAAGTTTCCATGCTGCTTTTTCCTGCCCCTTTCCATGATTCCACCATGACTCCAAAACACGAATTTTCTAGCTGTAGTGAAAATGCTTTGGTCGAAGATTGTCTTGCAATTTTTTTTCTTTCATTTAAATGCTTGTATTTCAGCAGGGGCATTACAAGACCAATATCATTTCTTCTTAACAAAGATTGATACCTACTGCCGTTGAAGAAGTAGTTGATATCTTTTTTTTTTCTTTTCTTTTTGTAAATGCATTTAAAATATGACCAGCAAGAATACCATTATCTTTGTCTTGAAAATTACCTCCTAGTTTCTTATAATTAATTGAAACATCGGATGCAAGTGGGGATGGTGCGGTTAGGGGTATGTACGGGGATATCTTCCAAGCCAAGATGCATTGTCCTAATCCCTGAAACTATTAGTCATTTCAGTCCTGTAAAAAGGTGAACTCCAATCATAACATCATCCTTTTTAATCATTCAAGGACCGAATAGCTAGAGAAGTAATTGCTTACTGAAGTCTTATATGATTGTCATTTGCCTTAGTATGTAGAAATTATAACTTACATAGGATGTGCAAGCTTTGGCCCAGCAACTCTGTCCCCTCTTTAGGGGGAGTTGCTTCTACTTTAATCTTTGGGGATTTAACCCCATTTCATGGTAGAAAGAGAGACAAAAAGAGAAGACTTTTAGAACCAATTCTGCAAGTATGGAAAAGAACAGCATTAGCTTGCTTTCTGTTTATTAGAATTACTGGTGATGTGGTTCCTCAGTTAGAGTGCAGGGGCCGTTCACTTTTATGTAAAGTCTGCAGTTAATCAGTGTTAAATGTTCTGTTCACATTTGTGAAGTTGTACTAAATTGTAACGCTTATTCTGAAAGCGCTTTAACAGGCTTAAATATTTATGTAGGAGTATAAGTTTTCTTTCTTAGATGATAATGTTTGCTTGTGAACAGGCCAAAGTACTCGGATGGTAATTGGTAGCGCAAAATTTGTATGTAGAGACTTCTTTACAGAATTAATGCTAGTTCAAATTTCTTTCAGTGGCTTCACGTTAAAGCCCTCTTTCTTTGGAAACTAGGTCGGCACATGCATGACTTTAAGTCGGAGTTGTTGCATCCGGAGACACTCATAGACAAGGTCAATTGCTACATTCCAATTCAAATTGGGAAGTCATGTATCAATTTTCATTCACAATCTTCGTTGTTTTGCATTGAAGAGAAATAAGCTTCTCGGCTTAGACTTTAGAGGTGGTGGTTTCCAGCATTTTGATTAGGAGAATCAGGCATGTTTTAATTTACTAATGCTCATGGTATTTAGTACTTTCTCAGTTTAGCTTAATGGAAATTGTTCCTTAAATCTTTACTCATCTGGAAATGCTTTGATATTCCTCAGTTACAGCAAATTAGAACCTGTAGGCTAGGCTGGCCTTTAGTATTCACTTCATTTAGCCATATGGAATTTGTTCCTTTTGTCACCTGGAAATGTTATTTATATCTCTTATTTACAGAAGAACCTGTAGGCTAAGGCCTAATGGCCAAAATCTAGAATCTAAACGACCTCTCATTTCATATCATGGATTCAGGAGAGAATTACTTGAAGATTCTTCATCAAGTCCACATGATTGCGTGATTAATGTGTTTAAGTGAAAAGAAACAATGGAACTTTTAAGTTGAAAGATCAGAAAAGCAAATGTTAATCTTCCCAGTTTCACTTTCTTCAGTGAGGTTAGATTGCGAATCTAGTCTTAATCATCATAACCTTAGAAATTAACGCAGTTATTTTCCACGCGGATTGAACAGGGAAGCAATAAAGAAAACAAATTTATGCATCCCAATGCAGCTAGATGTGCATTCGGAAACTTCACTTGAAATCATCACACCAGAAATAGTATCAATGTATGCAAGCTCCAGACATTAGTGAATTATTAATAGTCTCTCACTCACTAGAGACAGAGTGAAACCTGTAGACCTGCTTTTCATGAATTTTCTTCCATATGCAGCGTGTTTATATAGTAGCCGCATAATCTTGAGACCTTCAACATTTGTACTATTGCTGGTTTAATCTATATTCTAACTGCTCTTATATATAAGAGCTTTGCTGGTGAAGTGGTTATGGAGTTAATATTTTTTTTGGAGACACAGGTTAAGGAATGTTAAGGGACCACTTTTTGCTTTTGGTTTGAGTCGACAGCACGTTGTAGTCAGATATTGAAGCTGTGGTCCCTCAAACATTTCTCTGCACTCTCCATCAGAATGTACATTGCATTTTCCATTATCATAACAGAGAAATGGCGGAATGAAGAGGGTGGTAGCTGTCGTTTGAGTTTGAATATCTGGCATCCATAAGAGTTTTCCTCATTTTGTTTCAGTGTCAGATTTCTGATTTGGTGAGCCCTTCATTTGTGTATTCAAAGCTTCCTGACTCTGTTTTTTGTGAATTATATGAACAAGAAATGCCTAAATGGCAAGGTGAACAAAATTTGGTATAATTGAAGCTTCTTCCAGTATCAAAAGTTAATTATCTATGATACTGAAAAGATAAAACTTTTGTAGAAAAGGGCATTTGTTATAGACATGTATGGAAGACCCTATTCAAATAGCTTTCAGAATAAGAAGTTAACATCAGATTTGATGAACTCTCAAACCAAAAAAATCTTAAGGTTCCAGACAGCATCATGACAAGTATGCACAGGAAATCTAGAAATTTGTTCTAATCTGAGTTTATTGGTGGGATTTGGAGATTTTCGAAGATTTGACTAGTCTGCTTGTCCTGGTTACCTGATCCTTGGTCACATAAGACAAAACAGGTTTTAGAACAAAGAAAGAAAATGTATAGTGTTGGGGGAAAGAAAAGGAAAACAATGGAGAAAGTGAGCATAAAGCAATGTGAAACAGCATTGTTCCGGATTAAGAATTCAACCAGGGGCCGAACCTCTAACGTCACCAATGGTGAGGACCACAGCTTTCTGATGTGGCAAGCACTAACCCAACAAAGACGAGAGCAAAAGATGATCAAATGTTGTAATCAATGTTCAAAATAATCAGTTACATATTGACAACATCGCTACCAGACGAATCATCCACCAAAAGAAAAGAAAAAGAAAATCGCTGGCAGATGTCAACTCAGGGACGTCCAGCAGAAATACTACTTCCACATCTTATATGTTTTACCTATGGAGTACTATTTTCTTACTACTTCTGCTGTTTTCCTTCTTTCTAAGTGCTAATTTGGATAATATCAAGACCACCTATAATGACTTTCAGGGTTTGTGAAGCAAAAAGAAGATACATGATCCGGATTTGGCTGCTTTTGATGATGAATATGGAGGAAGTGAGGAACAGTGACATCAAGTCTATCCTCATAGTCAACTTTCTGTCTAACATAAGCATTTAACAACCAAATAAAGCGCCAGATGAATCAATTTACAAAATGAAGCAAACCAGCAACACATTCATTTTCAGTTGCGGAGTTCTATTGCAGCCTGCCCCGTAATGGCTTTTGCGTCTATGTGAAATTTAATCTGTTTAGTGGGAAATTTAAATGGATACTAGATGGTTTACTTATTCCTTTGAGACCCTCGCAAATACTAGTTGCATCGTTTCTCATCCACCTAATTAAATAAATGAAACAAAGTACAATATGTGTCAGGAGTCAGGACATAATTAATTCACCCGAACCACCCCCCAGTAAACCTGTGAAGGGCTGAAGGCTTATTTCTTCTCGAGAAACAAGAAGGCACACATTTGCTTCGTTTCAAATATGGAAAACGCTTCTAAAGTTACAAAGTTAGATTATAAAATCCTTTTCATGCGCCGCTAGGTGTCACTACACTGCTAATTAGCCACCTTTAGTCACTTGCCAATTTCTTCTTCATCACCTGGTTCTTTATAGTACTATAGAAAACCCTAACCCTGCCCAAATCCTGGAAACACTAAACCCAGTCTTTGTTCTAAAGCAATGGATTCCCTAAAGAAAAAGGGGAAGATGACTCCCATCTTTACCACTCCTAAAACCAGCGATCTTGACAAAATGGTTTTGGAGCAGACATGCAGCAATCCATTTTGTTTCTTTTGTATCATGAAAGAGCCAGACCCATCTCTCAGAAGAGCTGGAATAGCAAGTTGTTTCAAGGAAATGCCTCTCATCGGCGATGACCAACAACATGTTTTGGTGCTGAGTGGCCTTTGGAATATTGCCATGACGCAGCCAGATGATCCTGAGTTCCCATCCCTTGGCATCTTTGACTGCATGGCAAGTTTCATAGACAAAGGAATCAATGATAGATGCTGGCTTCTTAGGGACCAGAACATCTACATTCCCTACTATGCTGCTCATGTTATTGGTTCTTATACTATGAACAAGGTTGAGTTTGCGGAGAAAGCTGTCCTGGCAGGTGTGATACCTCCATTAATGGAGCTTCTAAGGGGAAAGATAAGTTGGGTTGAACAAAGAGTTGCGGTTCGAGCTCTTGGTCACCTTGCCAGCTATGAGAGAACCTTTGAAGCAGTAGCCGCTTATGAAGAGGAGGTAGTGCGATTAGGCATGCACTTAGCTTCCACTTGCCTGGATGAAGTGTATGTTAAGTTTGTAGGTGTGAAGGATAAAAGTAAGAGATCAAAATATCACTGTGACTTGCTTACAAGAGGAGTTGGTGGTTTGGAAATGGAAAACCGGAAGGCTGAAGAATGGGCTAGCCAGCTTCAGTGCTGGTCTCTCTATCTTCTCAACTGCTTTGCTTGCAAAGAGAGATCTCTGAATCTTATTTGTAAGCAAGAGTTTTTGACAAAATTGTCTGGAATGTGGGGTGGATTGATAAATCACTCATCACCAGCTGGGGTGGGACTGATTAGAATTTTGTGCTACAGTAAATATGGAAGAAAAAGCATCTCTGAATCTAAGGATGTCTTAGAGAATCTATGTCATCTCTCGAGATCATCAGATGATTGGCAGTACATGGCCATTGATTGTCTTCTATTGCTTCTCAATGACCCAGATACGAGGTACAAGGTTATTGAAATTGCCACCATGTTTCTTATCGATTTGGTTGAACTCAAAAGCCTGGGAGACAGATCAAGATTAGGTGAAACAATCACAAAAGCCCTCCTCTTAGATTATAAACAAAGCAAATTTAGAATCAAGAACAGCCAAGTTCAAAAGGGTTTACAGGAAACATGGGAGTTGAAGGTAGAAAGGAGAAAGAGAGAAAAAGTTATGTCCGAGGAAAAAGTTGAAGAAAGAAGGGTCCTAGGAAACCTGATTAAGCAACAAGCAAACCATATGTTCTGGTTGGGAGATGTAGAAGCAGCTGTAAAGAGCTACACCGAAGCATTAGATGCATGCCCTTTGAAGCTTAGAAAAGAGAGAATGGTTCTCTACAGTAATCGAGCTCAGTGTTATTTGATGCTTAGAGACCCTGACGCTGCCATCAGAGACTCGACTCGAGCTCTTTGTCTCTCCAATCCTGCAAATTCTCATGGTAAAAGTTTGTGGAGACGATCGCAGGCTTATGACATGAAAGGGTTGGCTAAAGAGAGCTTGATGGACTGTATAATGTTCATCAATGGCTGCATCAACTCAGAGACTAGCAAGCGTTTGAAGATTCCATATAATGCAGCTCGTATGATCAGCAAACACATGGATGCCACATGGCTCTTTGCCAATGCCCAATCGAAGGCCACGATCAGTCATCTGCGAGCAGTACAAGAATCAGACGATGATTATGAGATAAGTAGCAACGAAGACCAAGAATGTGATGAAATGATGAGGATGATGATGGAGAAGAAAAGTATGGCATCCGGTGAGCATTTACTTGATTATCATAAAATAGTACAAAGTCACTGCACCTCAATCTTTTGAAATTCAAATGGATACTAGTAGTACATACATTTTCTGCAACTTGGCGTGCTTCTAAAGTGATAGCGCACCTTTTAGTTTCGTGATTGCAGTGTTTATGACTTTTGCTGGTAACTTTTTTCAGGGCTGTCCACCATAATTGAAGAACCTTTGATTGTAAAGGAAAGAAGCTGGAAAGAAACGAAAAGGGCAAGAAGAAGAAACAAAGCTGTTGTGGCTCGATCTATGTAAAGCCAAATAAAGATCACTACATGTTGAAGTAATGATGCCTTTGTTTGGGCATCAAGTTTTCCATATATGGTTCATTAATCTCAAATTCTCCATGACATTGCGGATTGTTTGTGATTCAAATTAAAAAATTATCATGGAGAAATATTTTGGCTGTTTTGAGTTAGAGAAAAAAATGACAGCCATGACTGATAATGACTTCAATTTTCACTTTTAAGAGGAGATACCATGAAAGTGGAATGCCAGTGGTGTTCGCAGTGGGTCTTTTATTTTTCAAAAGTAAAAATATATGGCAAGGGGTGGAGAGGACCACTTGAGCACATTGCTGAAAAAATGTATTGACTGAAGAAGAAAACAAAATCAACCAAAGCACAGAAAAGCCAACCTTTTATCAATCATCATCAGCCCAGCACTCGACTTTCTACTGTTTTTAGTTTTCAAGGCGAGGATGCTAAGGTAGATATAGAGTAGAAGCCTATATAACATAAATGGGTTTCTTAAAAGCTGGCATTAAGATTAGGGTCGGTAAAATTAATTTAAATTTCAAAAATTAATTCATTTGATCTGAACTCGACTTAACTTGATTTAATAAAAAATTTTAACAATTCAAATCTATCAAATTTGAATTCAGAATTACTTGAACTCAAAACGATACGAATTTGGATTGTTTTAAATTCAAAATGATTCGAATTCGAACGACTTTAAAGATTAACATGAACTTAAATAGATTTTACTTTAAACCCAACCATTTGATGAATCCAAATAATTTAAATTCGAAAAACCCGAATGAATCAAATCTAAAACGATTTTATCCCAAATTGATTTGAACAAAATAACTCAAACTCAAAACAATCATAACCTAAATTTTTTTCAGAACCTAATGACCCAACTCAATGCGACCTGACTCATCCAAGCAGCCTCTAATCAAGGAATTAAGAAAAAGTGTCTTTGCATATTTATTAGAAAAACCTTCATTATCATTTCGTCAGGATACTGTATATCTCCCAAAACCATAAAGACATGTAGTATTGCCTTTTTCTCAGCAGAAACCTTTCTAGGTAGGCTTTAGAATGAAATTTATTAGAAATGCTTAGACAAGTTTATCAACAGGATGATATATACGATATTACAACAATGCAAGTTTTGAAGGCTAATCTATTTCCTCATCTACAAGTTCTCAGACACTATGCATCTGCTGCTCTATACTAATCTTATCTGCACTTCAGATCATTACAACACTGCAAATTAAACAACCCTACTAATTCTCAGTCTATATATGCATAGGACACAACCACTGCCAAAACCCAAGATGAGAACAAACTCCAAATAACAAATAATATAGCGACCTGAGATCACACGTCAGTCAAGCTGGAAAATCAGCCGTCCAATCTACCAGCTTGGGAAGCAGGAAAAAACCCCAAAAGAAAAAGGGTAAATCTTCATATATAAACGCTTAAGATAATTATATATTGTGTAATGAGAATGCATGCATTAGGGATGACTGCGTATAGTGGAGTGCAACTCATAACTAACTTTTACGTACTATCAATAAGGTTTTTATAAACAAATCATTAATGTGCGCTTTAAGTTTGGCAGATTCGCACCTTAGTTTCTTGACTGCGGCCTCCACTATGGAGCTAAACATATACTACTGGATCTTCTTGTAGAATTATACGACTTTCGTTTTTATTTTTTATATATTAAAGCAATACTTTTTGTTTATTCGCTGATTGATTCGAGGCTATATTTACTCTTCTGTCTTTAGCTCTAGGTTTGTACGGTGCTTTTTGAATTTAAGGCTTGTTTTAAGCATGGGATATGGTCTATATCTCCATGTGAAGCAGCTCGTAGCTTAGGACCTTAGGTTATTTCCTCTGTCATTCTCAGGGCCGGCCCTTGGTTAAAAGCCACCCAGACAAGAGTTTTAGGTTTTAAATTTAGAGAGGATACATAATTTTATAATAATTATATTATAATTAATTATATTAAAAATATATAAAAATTAAGATAATTAATAAAATTAAAAATTTACTTATTCTCTTATACCTAATAAACATCTATTTTCTTTTACTTCCACATCCTTATTTTTCATTAAAAATATATAAAAATTAAAGATAATTAATAAATAACATATTTTCTCATTTTTCGTGCTTAATAAATGTTGTTATATTTTTACACACGTGCAAGCGTACGTGTTGCACAAATAATATAATAGTAAGTAAGTATCGCTTCCTCAAGGAATTGTATATAAACTCTTGCTAATTACTAAAATTTAGCACCCTAATCCTATCCAAGTGAATCCAATTTTAAAATTTAATTAAAACTGAAATTAAAATAACAAACTAAACTAATGAACTAATGCTAAGAAATTTCTAAGAGTTCAGTAAAATGGAGCCTAGGACTGTGGAAATACTCTACTTTTCATTTGGATTTAATTTCATTTCTTATACTTATATCAAAGGGTTGGCTGTTAGCCTAGAGTTCAAATTTATTTACAATTCTCTATCGAGATATTATAAACATACCTATCTTAACTAATTTTTCATATGTCTATGTAAATTAATTAAGGTAGGTTCAATAAGCTTATCCCCTAATCTTGGCTACACATGGTATTGAAGTATATTTTTATTCTAAATACTAATCAAATCACCTATGCCCTAAGTGAAGTGAACACATGCTACTCAAATTCTTAGTCTGTTCTAAATTCCCTTTGTCAAGTTGCATTTAGAGACCTAACTCAATCTAATTGTTGATCAAGCAATTAGAAGCGATAATCATTGATTTGAAACAAACAACACAACACCCATTAATATTGAGTAAAAGGAAATGAAAGTATCCAAACTACAAGTAGAGATTAACCACAATTCTAGGAATACAAATTTAATTCAACATGTTTAATACAAAACCCAATATGCCTAGAAAAATGTTCATTTCTACAATAAAAAAGAGAGAAAGATGAAACAAGTGTGAGAAAGGTAAGCTGATGTGGATGATACAGCTCCCGAGAAAATCTTTCATTTCTCTTCTCCCTTTTCCTCTTTTGTGTAGACCAAATCCTTAATTTTTTTCTATGTCTGATGATAAGCTGCTCCAGCTCCTCCCCCTTCCTTTTCCCTAAAAAAAACTCTCTTTTATAATCTTTAAAAGTGACTTTCTGATCTGAAAAATTGAAGGGTCCACATTGTTTAACTTGACGCTATAGCATTGGGGGTTTAATGCTGTAGCGTTGAGTTCACTGCCAAAGGTAGTGTTTGTAGTACTAGATAATGCTGCAGTGCTGGGAGCTTGATGCTGCAGCGCTGGAGGTTCTGTTTGGTGAGGGGGGACAGCGATGCAATGTTGTGGTTCCTTCAAGCTACCCAATGTAGAGCTACTACGATCAAGCTACTTCTAATGCAATTTTGACCATTCTCTGATCAGAACTGGATGAAGTGATAAACATGAAAGTTATAGCTCTTCCTCTTAACTTTCTAATTATCTATGAATCATTTTGATTGGACTTTTATAGCTTGAGTTATGTCTAAAATACCATTGTATGTTTAGTAAAGTCTACGCCTGATCAACTTGTGTAATTCCTTGCCACTTGATCCTTTTTCTTTTGAGGACCTTGAAAACATAGGAACTAAATCAATCATAGTTAAAAATAGGCATTTTTAGCATAAAAAAGAACTAAAATAACTTGAAATAAACTAGCTCAATTATGAGTTAACTAGTTAAAGAAAAACAAAGAAAACTACTTACAACTTTGCCTAAACTCAAATACTTAGCCATTTTATCACTCAAAATATGGCAAGATAACTGTATATAATGCAATTATCAATAAATCTCGATTTTTATTTCTTTCCAATTCTTAGAATACTAATTCTCAATTATCTCTCCTATTTCCTTTCAACTAACAATAATATGTATTTGCATCTACTATGATTTCTTATAAAGAAATTGCATTTAAAATGAATATAAAACCTAAATTTCGTGATACACGTATCATTCATAGAAAAAACAATTCAATGAGAATGTTAATGAAACAATAAGATCTCTAAAGAATCATTTAGAATTAATTAATTTTTAAATATATTAGATCAAGCAATTTTTTCACTCCAAAGTAGATTTGAACAATTTAAGATATATGAAAGTATTTTTGATTTTCTATTTAACATTAAAAAGTTGAAGTCATTAGATGATAATAGTTTGAAAGAATATTGCCATAATTTTAAATGTTCTTTAAAATATAACAACTATTCTAGTATTGATGATTTAAATTTATTTTCAAATTTAAGAATTTTAAAAGAAATTATACAAATGAAAGATAACATTCCAATCAACATACTTAGTTATATAAAAAGACTTAGATTCTTTTTTCAAAATTCATATATTGCTTTTAGAATAATATTAATAATTTCAGTAAGTATTGCTTCAGGATAAAAAAGTTTTTTAAAACTAAAATTAGTAAAATCTTATTTAAGATCATCAATGTTTTAAGAAATATTAAATAGATTGGTTATATTACCAATTAAGAAAAATATTAAAAGAACTTGATTATAAAAATTAATTAAAAATTTTACATCTCAAAAAGTTGAAAGAATAAATTTTAATAATTTTTTTAATTTTAATAAAAAAAAAACCTCATTTGCATATTTTGCTTTATGTTATGAATTTATTGAGTTGCCCCTGCTCATTCATTCTGCTTCTCTACTATTTGCTTTTATCATAAAATAAGAAAGATAATTAAATCTTTAAATTATCTCTTTTATTTTTGTAAAAAAAAGTTGATAGTTTTTCCATTTTGTTTGCCCGTCCTCTTTTCGTTTATATATATATATACTGCTGCATTCTACTTGGGTTGTAGCCCAAGTTTCTGAAGGCCAACTTTGCATCCTCGTTGGGCTCATTTAAATAGGTAAAAATTCATTAGGTTTTGGATCCAATACCTATTACATGGTTAAAAGAAAGCTCAATGAAACTTTTTTATTTTGTCACGTGTCAACATCTTTAGCGTTGGGTTGTGATTGAGGAGTGTTGTTCACAGGCTTGGAACAAGATTTGGACTTTTTGTCTGTTTTTTCTATTTTTTTAATATTCTGGTCAGTGATGGGTTATTTTTTTACTGCAAAAAATAGTGAGGTTTAATATTTTTTCTTAATACTTACATACAAATTTAAGATATATGAAAATATCTTTAATTATATATATATATATATATATTATAAAATAAAATATTTGGATAGATATTTGTGGATTTCATCCAAGTTTGAAGTGAAATAAATTTTTAATTTTTAATGAGACATGATATGGATCACAAAGTGGATTAATTCTAAATAATTATAAAAATATAAGATAGAAAAGTATTAATTAAAATTGAAGATAATTTAGAAAATTTCATCATTATAACCAAAAAAATTTTAATAAGTGTAATCAATATCATTTTATTTTGACTTTCTAAAAATATTCATTTTCTTTTAATAATTTTATTATATCAATTATGTAGCTTATCAATAATTACTTTTAAAATATTATATTTTCTCAATATGAATTTGATTTTGCTATTAGAATCATGCAATTAATAAAATTTGATTATATCAACATTAGCATAAATTAAGATATAAAAAATCTAATGTTTTAAAAAAATATTATTTAAATTAAAAATTTTGCTTAATAAGACATGATGAAATGTTTTAAAAATAATGATTTTTTAAAATAATTATCTTTAATTTATCGTTATTGCTATCATTTATAATCTTTTTAAATTTAAAACTATTTGTCTTTAATTACTATTTTTTATTTATAATATTATATAATTTAAAATTATTTTTAACAAAAAATTCAACACCCGTGCGAAGGGGCCATCACTCTAGTAAAAAATTAAAGGCACGGCCTAAGATAAGAAATTTAAAATTTCATTATCAGAATGCATCGGGACTCTATTTGTGCACTGGGTGGAATCTGTTGATTTTTATTTGCTCGTACAAATACAACTTTTACCATGCCATGTGTCACGGTTGTTAAAGGTTCCATCAACTTGAAAAGTTTGTTACGTCTCTTTTACAAATTTCATTGTCAAAGGTTCTACATATGCGCTAATACAGTACTACTAATCTCTTCTTTACTACATTCAAATGTTTACTGCACGTTTAGTACAGAAACAGCTAAGCAATCCCACTATTTAGCTTCTGGACTTCTAGTTAGCGAAAATATTCATATCTTTAACGGTTTTTTTTTATGGGTTTTCATGTCATAAATAGTTCTTTTCCATAGTTTTCAGTAGTTCCAAACATTTCATGTAGAGTTTTTTCCATATATTTTTTAAAGTAGCTTTTTTTCTATATACCCCTTTTTTGTAATATTTTATATTAAATTCTCTTATAGGCATTTGGATCGTGCAATGTATGACTTAGCTACTTAACCTTCTCTTAATAGGTCTAGTGGTCCGTATAGCTTGCAAGTTTGGCTTGACAGGAGGTTAGGTTTTGAATATAGTTTTTTATATTAAGAAAAAAAATTTATTATTATAAATATATGTGTTAATGTTAATTATATTATTATATAAGAATTTAGACCAAATCAAGCAATTGAAACAAACTAGACATAACAGTGTAATATGATGTGAATTTTTATATTTGATTATATATGTTAAAAAATTTGGATGTGAATTAGGATTTAATCCATTCCAATCAAATACCTTAAACATTATTTTATAAATTCTATCTATATAAGAAGTTATTAGCTTATAAATAAGTTATATATTTCATTTATAAACATACTCTTATTTTTTTAAAATGCTTTCTTTAATAGTTATTTTTTAAAATTATATTTTATAATATTTATATTTTTATTATAAAATTTAAGTTAAATGAATTTAAATGAGGATTGAATTTTGAACCGAATGTAAATTTAAAAAACATTAACCAGGCCGACAGTAAAAGCCAAATAAGTTCTCCGTGTTTAAATGGATCACGAACTTTTGTAAAATTACGCCAGCTTTAGTTTGATACAAAAGTAACTCAAGAAAGGAAGAAAGCTACGTCATTTATAAACATTGAGATTAGCTTTTTCAATAAAAGAAAAACGTAATATATTCATACGGTCCATTCAGACAAAATATATTCGAATTTGGGGGGGAAAAAAACACTAAAATAAGGATAATTGATTGATTGAACTATATAAAATGAATTAAGTTTGCAAACAGTGAATTTCAAAAAAAAAGTTTGCAAACACTGACAGTAGAATTATAGTCGGTTTCCTCACGAAGAGACTGAAATACCCCCACTTGGGTCCACATAAATCTCCAAACCTGGCCCGATATGATGTTGTCACGGCTACTTTCAGCCCTTTGTTCTTTTCTCTGGCTCTCATTTCCTCTCCTATAAATCAAACGATTGAATACGGCCCAAGAAAACGTTCCGCCAATCCGAATCTTCGAACCCCTGATTAATTAAACGCCAGAGCCAGACTGTTAGTTCCAAGTCCCATCATCACTCTCCTTGCTTTTTTATTTCCATCGTCATTTCCTTTCCTTTCCCACAAACCCAATCCAAGTTATCTATCAAAAACATGAGCTGGTGGTGGGCTGGTGCCATTGGCGCTGCTAAGGCAAGTCCCCGATTCTTCTCAGGCTTAAAAATTTTCTGTTTACCATTACGAAAGGTGCTTATTTTTTGTTTTAATTTTTGCAGAAGAAATTTGAGGAAGGTGAAGCGCCGATAAGCTTCCAGAGCGTTGGACTGGTAGTTGGAGTGACCGGCATAGTCGGTAACAGCCTGGCCGAAATCCTTCCATTAACCGACACCCCCGGCGGCCCATGGAAAGTATACGGAGTAGCTCGTCGCCCCCGGCCCAACTGGAACGTGGACCATCCTATCGAGTACATTCAGTGCGACATATCCGATCCCAAGGACACCGAATCGAAGCTCTCTCCACTCACCGACGTCACCCACATCTTCTACGTCAGCTGGATCAACCGATCATCCGAAGCCGAGAACTGCGAAATCAACGGTTCCATGCTCCGGAACGTTTTGCGTTCCGTGATCCCTAACGCACCCAATCTCCGCCATGTCTGTCTCCAAACCGGAACCAAAAATTACCTCGGACCGTTGGAATTGCTGGGTAAAATCCAACCGCACGATCCGCCTTTCACCGAAGATTTACCGCGGTTAAACGCTCCCAATTTTTACTACACTCAAGAAGACATCCTCTTCGAAGAAACCGAGAAAAAAGAAGGATTAACCTGGTCGGTTCACCGACCCGATGTGATATTCGGGTTTTCGCCTTATAGTTTAATGAACATCGTTGGAACTCTTTGCGTTTACGCCGCGATTTGTAAACACGAAGGGCAACCGTTGTGGTTTCCTGGAATTAGAGCCGCTTGGGAAAGTTACTCTAATGTTTCGGATGCGGATTTGATTGCGGAGCATCAGATATGGGCGGCGGTGGATCCGTATGCAAAAAACGAAGTGTTTAATGTGAATAATGGGGATGTTTTTAAGTGGAAGCATTTGTGGAGAGCTTTGGCGGAGCAATTTGGGATAGAAGAATTTGGTTTCGAGGAAGGGCAGAATTTGGGGCTGGTTGAGATGATGAAAGGGAAAGAAAGAGTGTGGGAAGAGATAGTGAAGGAGAACCAGTTGGAAGAGACGAGGTTGGAGGAGGTGGGACTTTGGTGGTTTGTTGATTTGATCTTAGCAGGGGAGCCGCCGCTGTCGAGTATGAATAAGAGTAAGGAGCATGGATTTTTGGGGTTTCGGAATTCCAAGAATTCGTTTATTACGTGGATTGATAAGATGAAGGCTTACAAGATTGTGCCTTGATTTACTATTTTGTTTCCAGTTTTTGGTAACGGAGATTAATTTGTTATAGTTGTTGTTGCTCTAAAGTAAGTACATGTGAACTTGTGAGATTTAAGCTATTAGCGGCAAACGCTTGGACCTGTTCGATATGGGAAACACTTGCGTAGGCTCCAAGAGAAGTTTTTGTTGCATTTGGGGGGATGCTGTAAGGTTTATTGTTTCTTTTAGCTTATGACGCTTCGTTCTTTATCTTGTTCGAGCCTGAATTATGCAATAAAACTTCTTTATTAGACAAAGCTTGCATATCACTTCGAAATTAAGTTTGGAATTCATGCATTTGAATGTTACAGAATGAGGCAACTATGAAACAAGCAGATTACTGACACATGTTTAACATGTCCAGGCTATCATGTTATTGAATGTGAGATGCTAGTTATAGTATATTTAAGGTTTTCTTTCTTCTTTTCCAAGCACTTGGAGAGACTGCTGTGCTGAGTCCTTTTGCCATATAATTTACTAGTTCATTTTCTGGATTTGATCAACTTACAAAGCGTTGGAAATTTGAAGTATTAACATCTGGGTAACTATATGCTAATGCTTTGAAGTATTATAGTCCATGGTTATCTTTGTGTATATTAATGCATATCATTCCTTTTCTCAAAGAAATATACATTTCTGAGCCAAATCATGACGATATCTGTTTATCTGGAGCTGGAAGGTGTTGTTCTTTGTCAATAAGCCCCTAACAGACACACAAACAATAGCAATGGGTAAAAGTTTTAACATTTATTTGTTGATTAGTTGCCTTCTTTTTTACTTTATGGTTTTGCTTGAATTATGATATAGAGAGATGCCTCCCACCTATTTAAAGGCTTGGCAGAGGTTCATATGTTATTTTAAAATGGACGGAAGTAATTGGCATACATTCCCTCTGATGATGTTGCTTACTCATGTATCATTATTGGGTGAAATTCATATTGGGTTGACAATAGCACAAAACAATTCTGAGATGAAGCCCAACTTTAAGGACCTGGCAGAGTTAATTTGGCAGGGAACTGTATTCTTGTACTCTGATCACTTCCCTTATCTGGTTAAAGTTGTTTGAAATACCCTGTCTGACTTCAGTCTGAGGTTATGTAACAGTAAGTTTTCATTCAACTTGACTACAGAGGAGATGCTGATTGAACTTTTTGCTTCCAAAGCCGGTGATTACTGTGTTACATTTGATTCTTTACAGCTACATCAGCCTATTATTATTCTGCTATCACAGTTAGTTGTGATTCCACAATTTTGATACCAAATATTTGCATATTCAAGGTTTCCATTAAATATTTTCCCATCAGTTTTCTCCATCGCTGATCTGAAGCTTCTTTGACCTCTTGTAATGCGGAGTAGAGAATCATTCGGTGCTGTTGGTAACATTGGGATGCAGTTTCCTGAAAGATACGGAAATTATGAGTTGGTTGAGTGGAATGCTGAACCAAAATGTTAGGTTGCCTCAAATGATCTCTTTTGTGAGTTTGGACAGTTTGGTTATGGAATGTGTTGTATTTGTCTGTCTAGACTAAGTGTGCAAATGCATTTATCAAGCATCGGTTGGTTTGACTTCGGAAATTACTTGGATTTGGACCCCGCTGTGTAATCATTTTGTTAAGTACTAGTTTATGGAAGTTGTAAAACTTTGTCAAGTCTTATCATTGAATTGATATATACTTGTACGGATATCAAACACGTTATCCATGACGAAAGGTTACGTTCCTTTTAAGGCAGGGCACCAGTTTGGAGCAGACAACATCCGAAGAGCCAGATCCAAGCCCATGAAACAAAACATAATGCTAGAAGTAAAAAAAAATCAGAATAACGATCATGCCTGGTGGGACTATCGTCCATTAAGTAAGTTGGATAGGAGTAGTTGTAAAGATTTGTCAAGACCCCACTATCATAGAATTGACCCCACCCTGGCCCATCAGTCCAACCCAAAATTAACTCTTAGATATAAATATATATCTCAAGTTTTAATCAGCCCTTGTCAACCTCCCATGGTTGGGCCTGTGAAAATAAAGCAAGAAGGAGGTTACCTTCCCCGTCATTATCAATCAATAAATGTCATATGTTATGCACGTCAGAGCCTGTAGGGCCGCCACAAAATCAATTGGGCAGTTCTGGCCCTTTGGGCCTCTCTGGGCTCGGGTTGTTGGGAGAGATTACAATATTTAATTTTTTGATTACAATCTACATCCCCATTGGAACTTGGAAGGCCCCTCTTCCTTAGAACAAAGCAGGCACTTTGGTCATTTCAAGCTCCACAGTTTTTGCCGTGCCAAAAAAATAAATAAATAAAATAACGAACAACTGAACACAAGCAGGGAGACCTCAGTTCCTAATCTGAATCTGTTCTCCGGTTCTTGTTCTTTTCGTGGGAGATCAATTAGTTAATCTTTGATACCAGTTCCTGTTTCTTACAGTTGAGTAAGGTAACTGTCATTTCCATTGTTCTACTGTAATAATAATTCACTGCCCCTTTCTTTTATCTTTTCTTTTTCCACTCAATTCTCAGTTTGATAGCATCTCTTCTTATTCAGCGCCGAACGCAAAATGATTACAAACTTCAATGGATTTGGCGTTGGCCTTGGTATGCCCACGTGTATTTTGCATCTCTTTTTATATTCTCTTGAAATAAATTTCTCGTCTTTACGCTTTCTTCTTTTCTGTTTTTTTTTTTGTCAATTTTGCCCTCAGGTTTTGGTGTTGGTTGCGGCTTCGGAGTTGGATGGGGTTTTGGAGGTTTTTTTTTTTTTTTTTATCTCTTTTTAAATTTTATGTTTCAGCTTAAATTCTCTTTATTTTCCTTTAACTGTCATGCATAAAGATATCCCCAGACTGAAATATATGAACCAAACAGTGGAAATGTATTGTCTGTCGCTCTAGTCATGCGTATTTGATCCAAGGAAGTAGTTGTCAGTACTTGTTTTCATCGTTTGTGAGATATGGGACATGGACTTTGTAGTCGCCTTGGTTGTTGATGTGGGCTGAAGATTATAATTTTAGTTGCATGTTGACGTTAGACATAAGACTCTAGATTGAATTGTTGATGTCAGACGGGAATGTAGTACCAGTCATGATCCCTTCATCATCTGTCTGTCAGGGTTATATGTTATATGTTCATCACTTCATCTGCCAGTCTTAGCTTACTAGAGATACCTTTTAAGATGTTATGAAACTATTTGGTGATGATTGTTCTGCTGCCGATGGGCATTTCAATTGGCAAGCAATTGAATCATGATACTTAGAAGTGTGACGAGATCTGAATGTGCCAATTTGTTGAGAATTGGTAATGTACTTATTGTTTCCTGTTCATCTCAAAGTCTTCCTTGGCCTGGAAATGAGGGTTGAGTCTTATGGTAGCTTTCTTCATTGATGGGAATTGAATCTCGGGCCCTTTCTTTCTGTTCTCTTTTTTGTCTTTGGTAGCTAGTGAGAAAACTATAAGGATGTTTTACGTAGTATCACTTTCTATAACATGGAATTATGATGATGAAGGTTTAGTTTTAGAACCTTTAACACTTGTTGGGCTTAGAGATAGTTCAACAATCTTAAACTCAGTTTACTTCTTTGTTGTTTTTTAAACCTTATAAAATTATTTCTTTTGTTTTTGCCTCGTCAGGTTTGGGATACATGATAACCTTTTAACTTTATTCTGCAATTGATCAATATGAAAAATTATATATGGCTAAATTATGAACTTAATTGTTATTTGAATGACTTCTATTTCATATTTTGTGAATATATGTAAATGTTTGCAGCTTCTCTCTAAATTAAGGTATTGTCTTAGAATTGAAATTTATGAATATATCTCCTTCTCATTCCATGGATGCAGTAATAAGCTTTTTCTCTCACTTGTGGTTTCTTTTCTCATTTGCAGGGATGCCTTTGAGTCTCTTTGGGCTTGGTGCAGGTATTCCTTTAAATACTTATGGTTCCTTTGTTAATCTGCTTTGCTGACTCTAATGAATGAGTCGTAAGTTAACATTGGATTTATTCTTTATGCGAAGGTGGTGGCTGTGGGGTTGGCTTTGGCCTTGGATGGGGCTTTGGGTCTGCCTATGGTAGCCAGTACAGATCGTCTAGGGTCACATTCCAAGGCTTAGAATTTGGCAAAGAGGACCGAACTAAGGATGGTGAGTTCAAAGTAATACCAAAAAGCAGCAAGGAAATTCGTGAGTCACAGTAATCTTTTCAGTTTGGAGATGAATTAAGATCTGTAACCAATGAAGTATGAATTAGAGAAATGTCACAGTTTAGTGCATTATCCACAAGTTTTTGCCTGCAAACAGTCATATTGAACAGGGTACATCCTGGATTTACTTTTGTATTTGAGATGTTTAAGGTTCAGTTTGGAGTAATGTAAGTTCAGCGAGAGGAATCAATGAAATTGAGTGGAGTTTCTTTTACGAAGTGAAATTCCATCCATGGGGGTGTGTCGAAGGAGCTTCCTTATAGTCTTTCATATTTTTTCTGCTGCTGCTTGAGATGCTGATTGCTGAGCTTGTTATGTTCTAGCTTGAGACTGTTCATATGGTATTGACTTGGTGAGAGTTCTCATTTTCAAAAGGAAAGTTAAGCTTCTACGAATAATTTCTATTAGTTTTGGTGGTATCCTTGCTTATGGAAGTATTAGAAGAAGGCTTATTTAGATTCAGGGGAAGACTGATGAAGGGATGCGGACGGTAATATTGTGGATTTTGCATGCCTAAACACAAGTTGCAAGCTGGATAGAACAGCAAACTGTCTTTTTCTTTTTTCTTTTTTCTTTTTTATTAAAATCACTAATGAAAATTCATTGAATTTCAGAATAGAAAACAAAGAGATAATTATTTCTTATTTCCATAGGCTTTACCATCCAAACCAGAAATTGAATTGTCCATGTTAAAAGCTTGAATATGGAAACCTCCAATTTAAAGCTCATTAATCTTAACCGTTAGGGTTAAGTTACAAGTTCAAAGGCTTCAAATAACTTGTGCTAGTTGTCTGTGGTGATAAATTCCGATCTTAATCTGTTCCAGGGAAAGGAGGAAGTAACGGAGCGGCTTAGGAACCTATCTCCCAAAGTTATCGTTCTTTTAGGCTCTTCTTCAACAATTCCTTCCCGCCCCTTCATCCCGTTTTAGTTCCGTCCCTACTTGCGCATTTTCTCCTAGGGAAGTCGTAATTAGTAACCTTCCTTATTACAATCGAACTGTTGTGCTGAAACCTGACAGCCTGACTCCTGAGTCAGTGGACCAACTCTAGTTACTCAACAGCATTAACCAATAACAAGCCACCAGATAGACAAATTGACAAATCTTTATTGCTCTGCGCGTGCTACCTTCCTCTTTCATCACTAAGGTTGGTAGGTCGCATGCGGGGAAGCGAGAGCTAACCCGTCCCTTGCTTTCACCTGATCCCATTGTTTCATTTATCCCCAAGTCTCCACCTTCTCCGTCCATCTAGGATAAATTAGGGTAGCCCTGACAAAGATAAGCATAGTCGCTCGTTTTTCAGTCCTTTCTCACAAGAACCAATGGCTGAACACACGGTTTACACCCTCTCAGAGGTTGCTCAACACAAATCAAAGAAAGATTGCTGGCTTGTCATCGATGGCAGGGTAATCCTGCTCTCTCTTTTCATCCACATCCAAGAGTTGCATACTGATCACGTTCGTCCACGTATAAACTATATCTATGTAGCAAATAATTAGACTTGACTAACTCTTGTAGGTACTGAACCTGACAAAGTTCCTGGAAGAACATCCAGGAGGAGAAGGGGTGCTGTTGGAGTCAGCAGGGAAAGATGCGACAAAGGAATTCAAGGATATCGGACACAGCAAGGCGGCTCAGAACTTGCTCCTCAAGTACCAGGTCGGAGTTCTTCAGGGTTACACTTTGAAGAAGGATGCGGATATCCAGGTTGCTTCAACTGATGAACCGAAAAATATGAAAGAGATGAGTGCTTTTGTGATCAAGGATGACAGCATGCCTAAATATGCAGGCCTTGTCGAGTTCTTTGTGCCGCTCTTGGTTGCTGGTTCCTACTTAAGTTACCGATACCTGACGACAGGCTCATCGATGGTCTGATTGATTTGGTATCAACAGAAAAATCAACATGAACCACCAAGCCAAAATCAAGATGTCTTTCTCCCTAGACATAAATATCGGTCTAGAATGTTACTAGTATTAGATTTTTACCAAGTCTTGGCATGTTTATTCCTTCTTTTTATCTTCAGTTGTTGTCCTGGTGAGAGTTGCTGTTGAGGATTGAGAAAAAGGAAACTTAGCATATTTAATTACCTTGATAATTGGTAAATGCTATAGCAATAAAATGCATTTTATACGCCAAAACCTTATCTTTTGCAAAGTGAAATGTAAATGAGGTGAACCAACGAGTACTGGTAATAAAAATGTTCAAAGCCCCTCAGCCATAAATTTTTGCAGCAACAAATTAATCGGAAAATGATACTTGGCATATGCCTTAAAACAAAGAGCATGGAGGCGATGCAGCCATTTCATGGAGATCAATAATCTTCAGTTTTTACTAGGTCATTAGCCATTAAACATTTGTATTACACGATAAGAATTCACCAATAATTTTTGAATGCATCTTCCCACAATGTATAATGTATCAGATGATCCATGTTTATGGTGGGTTGAATATGCAAATGAGATGACACAAGTGAAGGAACTTCAACACTTTCCATAATTGAGGTCTGATTTAATTAAATTTCCCACTTCTCTTCTACAGTTTGCTAGTTGGTTACAACTAAAAGAAAAAAAAATGGGGAAGGGGGGCTTGAAATGCTACACGATTTGTAGTAATACAACAAACTCGTCTGTAAGGAGAAAAGAAAAAAGAACATATATTACATGATCCAACAGCCTCAGTTCAACTTCGTCATCCCTGTGCTCCTTAATTAAACTACAGGACTTTCCTTTCATCTGAAAAATCAAAATTGGAAGGGAGAGACAAGAAGTGGTCAAGGAAAAGAGAAGACAAAAAAAAGGTGCTCTCGCTTTTTGTCGTACTGCCTTCACCCAAAATTTACCTGGGTCAAACATCGAGTGAGTATAATATGCACAATCTATACTCCTCAACCACCTACATCCCAAATAGCAAGCCACTGAGTAAAAACTGCTGACTTAAGATTCTGCATCTCCTTTTCATATTGTATGAAATGCGATTAAAACTGCATACGAAAACAAAATGTTTAGGCTTCATAGACTTTCACGGACTCAATTTCAGAAAATGCGAATACAGTTAAAACATAGCAAGAAGTGGCACTAGCACCACAATCTGAATGCGTAGGAAGCAAACAATCTGAATTGATTGCAGGAGTCTATAAATGCAGTTAATCTTGGTTCTAATTATTTTAATACACCCCATGTGATTCCTGCTTTTTTCAGTGTTTCTACCAGCATAGAGTTACTCCTTCATATTATGTATCACAGGCTTATGTTATGCTCTCTAAACCATGAGTTATCCACTTTCTAATTTGTTCGCAGTGAAAGCGGCCACCATCCTTTATAGATAACATTCTTTGTAACCTATCTCTTCTTGTATTAGCATGCATCCATCTAACTGCCCAAAACTTTGCACCATAAACCATAATTGATATAGATGTCCATCACCTTGATAGATATCTTACAATCATAGGATATCCAGCAGCATTTCTCCATTCCATTGAACCTGTTCTAGCTTTATCAATAACATCCTTGTAAATTTCTCATCTCTTCTGAATAATCAACCTATATACCAAAAATGAGACTCTTAGGAAATTTTTGACCGTGTATTTTACTCCATCTTCATTTTTATTTCTAAGCTTGTTAAGACTGAATACTGTATTCTGATTGACCTAAAACTCTAGGATTCTGATTTACCATTAACCTCAATGTTTGTCTCACTCGTCTACTCTGATCATTTGTTCACAATTAGTATGCATTTAAAATATCATGCTCTAAATATGCCAAAATATTATGAAATAAGGAATCTAAGGTCCTATAGGCTAGATAGTGCATCTCTATTTGTTAGTGGTCTATTTGGGGCACTTTTCATATACACTTCTATTTCACTTCTTTCAGTCTTTACTCTCTGTACATTTTATTGTTCTCATACTCCAGTTGAATGAGAATTCACCATCCAAGTAGCATCAAGCACATAATCTAATTAGGATGATAACAGTGAAAAATGAACTTTGCCTTTGCTAATTAGCATAATGATAAAAAAATTGCTAAAAATTGAAGGTTAATAAGCCCAAAAAAAAGAAACCTAGTAATACAAATTTGAAGCAAGCTCACCAATCAAGCAAAGGAAGAGGACAATCCAAACGGACAGTTGAATGGGACGACTATATTGCATTTGATACTGAGACCTTTGAAGCTGTCTTTGAATAGCCCCATACCAGCCATAAAGTTGCTTATCATAACAATCATCGCAATTCAGGCAACTCTTACTTCTTTCATAGCATGCATTAATGCCCTGCAGGAAGAAATGATAAAATAGGAACTTATGAACACTAGTGGGGCAGCACAGAACATGGTAACAAGAAGGCAAATCTAAAAAACTATATTTCAAATGGTACAGAAGTAGAGTAGACATTCACCCTATCCAACTGAGGAGGTCTCAACAACTCTGTATCAGACTCGTGATGACGATCTACTGCCTTGCACTTCCTGATGCCATTCTTTGGCCACTTCAACTTGGCTACAGAATCCAGGGAATCAAGGAAACCAGACAAGCTTGGTACCTTTCGTGGGGGAATAGAGGGCTGACCATTGGAAGAGTTCTGCTGTAAAGCATCATCAGCAATTGCAATCTTCCAAGCACCAATGTCAGCACTAGCACTAGCAGTCCTCCTATGCCCATGTGACTTTTGGCCCTTAGCCTCGGAGGAGCTCCACTCAACAGACTGAGGATTCTTTGAGCAATGTGCCACTGATTCTTTATCGATTCCTTGTGTGATTTCATTTTCTCTACCATGACTCTTAGGAGGAAGTTTCTTCTCTCCAGATACAGATGGTCCAGACAAAAACAAAGCAAGCTCATTGCATTCACCTTCATCCAAACGCACCCAAGGCATCAATGCCTTACCCTCCGAAAGAGCTGATTCCTGCAATGATTTTTCAATCTTTGAAATCTGATCCTCAATTGCTACAATAAATTCGTGATGCCTATCTCTTGAATCCTCACTTGAACTCCCACCGTAACTTGATTGGACAGCCTTTTCAAACTCCTCTAACTGCAAGTCAAAAATTCAATTTCTCACAATGCTGAACCAAGCAAAACCCCAACCAAAACATTCACGAAATGAACCACACATAAAAAAGATAGAAATAGTAAGATGACCTGCCATTTGGTAGTGCCAAGGGCAGTACGCAGATCCCTACGAAGTTCCTCCAAATTCCACGTACTAGAAACGTCCTTTTTCGCGTGTATCCAGGTTCTGTATGTCGATTCCATCCTTTGGATTCCCGAAAACAAAATTGACATGAGACAATTTATCTTCCAAATAACTCAAAAACGACCAATACAAATGAAATCAAATTCTCAAGCAATCATCAACCAATTGAAATTTTAAATCTTAATTTAGCATTTAGGGACCTAATTCCTAAAAAAAAAAAAATTCTACTTTCAACCTCGAAGACTAATCTTCTGTACTTTCCAAAACATTTCCATAAAATCTAAGAAAAAAATTAAAATTAATCCAGCTGGAAAAAGAAACCCAAAATGAGAAAAGGAAATCATTTTACCTGTCAGCAGATTCCTGAACTTCTTCAGCCACAGAGAAGAAAGGATCTTTTTCCCACCGATCAAAACTCGAAGCCATTTCAAAAGAGAAACGCAAAAACAATATTCCGCTTCGATTAATTAATCAATTAATTACAATTAAATGAAACCACATCTACAATATCTGCGCCCCCAATTGTTTTCTTCAAAAACAAAAGCTAATTGAATCTAAGTTTCGCTAAAATCCCGGAACTGAAGGCGCAGATCAACAAAATCTTTTAGATTTAAATTGGTAACGAAAGGGCAAAATAGAGGAGAGGGTGAAAAAGGGTGAGAATCAGAGAAAGAGACGGAGGGAGTTTCAAATAAATAAGGTCAAAAAAGGGTCGGTCACAGCAGCCGCATGATGTCAATAATTATGGATCGAAGCTGCCCGCGGGTCAGATTGAATCAGCCGCGAAGAAGCACTCATTTTTACCTCACACGACGTCGTTTTCGATGCCGACGTGTCAAAAAGAGACGGAAGAGAGTTCAACACACTAGAACTAGTAAACTAATAAATTAGTGTTCGCTTTTGACCGAAGTGAGATCATGTTTCCGTGTGTTCGAATCTTCGTCCAGCACCTGAAAACTTTGAATAAGGTCAAGTACGTGTGGATATACTTATCGTTAAAGATCTTTATTTTTTGGATTGAATCTAGAACGTGTTCTTGTTCTTTCATATTTAATGGCAATTTGAAAAACTATAAATAAATCATGAGCTGATTTTCATTTGAAACGTGGGAGTAATGAATATCATTTTAAAAGAAAAAAGAATTCATATCAACGAACAAGATAACATGGCATGGCATTATTACATTACTAGAGTGGTGCCCCTCTTCGTGAGTATTGAATTGTTATTAAAATTAATTTTAAATTATATAATATTATAAATAAAAATAATAATAAAAGAAAAATAATTTTAAATTTAAAAATATTATAAGTAATAGTAATAATGATAAATTAAAGATAATTCTTTTAAAAATTCAATATTTTAAAAATATTTTTTTATGTCTTACTAAGCAACATTTTTTATTTAAATAAACTTTTTAAAAAACATTTGATTTGTTATATCTTAATATATGCTAATGTTGATATAGTCATTTTTTTTAATTACATTATTCTAATAGCGAAATAAAATTCATGTTTTGAAAATATAATATTTATAAAATAATTATTGATAAGTTGCATCATTTATATAATAAAATTATTAAAATAAAATGAATATTTTTTAAAAGTCAAAATTAAATGAATATTAATTACACTTATAAAAATGTTCTTAGTTTGAATGATGAAATTTTCTAAATTATTGTCAATTTTAATTACTACTTTCTTATCTTATGCTTTTATAATTTTTTTGAATTAATTCACTTTGCGAAAATAATTTGAGGATCCTTCAATAATTTTGATAAGTCATTATTAACTTTATTCAATTAATTGTTAATTTTTTATTATTTATCAAAAAAAATTGTTTCACTTTTTATTCTTATCCTATATTCATATTTTTAATTCACATATAAAAAAAGAAATTATAAATAAAAAAAATAAATTAACTAAACCTGAACTAGGTTAGACTTGGATGAATCCAACCCACTTCTTTTTCTTTTTTGTATCCTTCATAAAACCACGTGATTTTAATTTTAACCTAACCTTAGTTGCCAACCCTATCCCATTTCTACATTTTTGCTCTCTTCTTCTTCTTCCACTGGCAGCAACCAACCCCTTTCTCTAAACCTTCTCTCCATTACTCAGTCCCCGGCGTCGTCGCCCTTGTTGGCCTAAGTCTTTCTGGCAGTGGCTTCCTATTTCTTTCCCTTTCCTCGTTTCTTCTCTTCCCCTTCCTTCTGCCGCCAGTTTCCTCTCTATCTAAAAAAGCCTAACCACCGTTCTCCTCCTGCAATTTGGGTTTTCTTTTGAAAGTCCTGTCACAAATTTAAAACCCCTTTCCTCAAAGCTGGGCGTGGGCACCCTTTAAAAGCATTCTTCATTGTTTTTATTTGACTCACTCAATGGCAATTTGTTTTTCCTAATCACACTGTAAGATGCCACGTGGTAAAATAAGAAAACTAAAATGTGGCAAACTGAGAAAGCCCTTTTTGGCTTCCTTTTTACTTATGTTATAGATTTAGAAACCATATGATTCCATATGTTATGAAAATTATATCTATACCTTCATTTTTTCTTTTTCCTTTTTTAATTTGATTTTATCGTATTTTTTGTATATTTTAATATTTATTGTCATGCACATTGCAAGTACATGTTTACGTTGTAATTATTTTTAAGTAATAATTATATATAAGATACAAATATTTTTAAATATGTGAAGTTAGTTGTTTATAAATAAAAGATAATGGCATCTAATATACAACTGATATTTCAATTATATATAATTGAAATTTTATAATGGATTTATATTTCACTACAAATGATGTCACCTCATTAAAAAATAAATTTAAAATTTTGAGATATTTAAAAATAAATTTACTGATTTTCTTAATTTTAAAGACAAAAGATTAAAAAAAAATTCTATCCAACTTTCTCTTACTCAATCTCCTCCCCTTCTTCCCTCAATAAAATTAGATCCAAAAAAATTTGTAAATAACTTTGATGGAAAAATGAATGATAATTGAAGAAGAGGGATTAGTTTTTCCTCTATAACCAGGTTCATTTGAGGTTGATCAGAATCTGAAATTGAAATGCATATTTATCACGCCAGCATACTTTGTCAAAAGAGACTTATTGAATATCTGAAATTACCCTTGTACTTAGGTCTCAGAATCATTAACATGTACCTTTATTTCGTCCTCTCTCTTCGTGGTGTCAAGTTTGGACTCAAGTCTCAAAATTGTTGAAAATCCTCTTTTATTAATCAAAAAAATGATTGTAAATATTAAAAAATAGGTAAATTAAGAAAAGAGTAAAATAAATATTATTTGCAAGAATCAAAATTAAAAATTTTGGATTTTAGATTTCAATACTATTATAAATTATTCAACACTATTAGAAAAACATTTTTAATGGAAATTATGCAATTGGAACTTATATTTATAAATTGAATATATTTTATTAATATTTGTGATAAAATATTTTTAATAAAATTTATTTGATGCAATTAAAACTTTTATATAATTAAAGATTAGATAAATCTTATTAATATTAACAAGAAAATTATTTAAAATGATAATTTTAAAAAAATAACAAATATAATCACTGTCACCAATAAACAAATTTTCTACTGTTATGAAATAAATTTTAAAAGAACAACTGTAGAAAAATATAAGTGAAAATATTTAGAGGGAAAGAAAGTAATTAGAGAAAGTAAGAAGACCTTATTCAAATATATATTTACAAATAAAGTGAAAGGATCTATTTATAAGCTAATAACCCTTTATTTAAATTGAATTTACAAAATGAAGATAACATTTAGGGATTAGACGTATTAAATCTTAATCCAAACTAATTTACATCAAATCTAGATATAAATAACATAAATGGATATTCACAAAAATATTCATAACACTTCCCTTTGAATATCCGTTGTATTAAAAATATGCATCGTTAAAACCTTACTAGGAACAAACCTCATGGGAAAAAAAATCCTAGTGAAGGAAAAAGAGTACATAATATTTTTAAAAATACACTTTTGAAATATTACCTCATTAAAAACTTTATCAATAAAAATCCAGTGGGAAAAGCCTTGATGAAGAAAAAGAATATAGTGGGTATTTTACTCCCCTGATGATTACATTATAGATATCTTTAAAATGATACATTCCAACTATCAAATGTTACAGTAAGAATGGCTTTAATGAACAAATCTGCTAGATTGTCACTTGTTTGAATTTGTTGAACACTTATTTCACCCTTTTCTTGAAGATCATGAGTGAAGAAAAATTTTGACGAACTATGTGTTTTGTTCGATATCCTTTAATATATCTTTTATTTAGTTGTGTTATGCAATCAATATTATCCTCATATAACGTTTTTGGAATTTCGTTCTTAGTTGACAAACCACACATTTATTAAATATGTTGAGTTACAGATCTTAACCAGACACATTCATGATTTGCTTATGAGTTACTAAAATTTTTGCATGGTTAGAAGAAGTAGCAACTATAGTTTGTTTTATAAAACGTCATGAAATAGCCGTACCTCCAAATGTAAACAAGTAATCTATTTGGGATTGAGATTTGTGTGGATCAAATAAATATTCTGCATCTGCATAATCAATTAAAATTTATTTTGATGCATTTGAATAATATAAGCCTATATTCATTATTCCTTGAAGATATCGAAGTATATGTTTAATTCCATTCTAATGTTTTTGAGTTTGAGAAAAACTATATCTTTCTAATAACTTCACAGCAATTGATATATCAAGTCATATTTTGCTAGCAAGATACATTAGTGCTCCAATTGCAATAAGATACGATACTTTAGGACCAAGAAATTCTTCATTATCCTCATGAGGTAGGAAAAAGTTTTTTTTTTTTTTTTACATCTAATGACCTTACAACTATTAGTGAACTCAATGGATATGCTTTTTTCATATTAAATCATTTTAGCACTTTTGCTATACAATTAGATTGAAAGACAAAAATTTCATTTGTCAAGTGTTTAATCTGAAGACCCAAACAAAACTTAATTTTTTTAAGGTCTTTCATTTCAAATTCTTTCTTTAAGTAATCAACGGCTTTTAATAACTTTTCAGGAGTTTCAATAATATTTAAGTATCAACATAGACAGCAATTATAATAAATTCATATCTAAACCCTTTTATAACATACATGGGCATATAAGATTATTTCTATAGCATTCTTTCAATAAATATGCACTAAGGCGATTATACCACATGTGTCTGAATTGCTTTAATCCATATGCATATTTATTTAATTTGATTGAATAAATTTCTCGACAATTCAAATTTTATGATTCATGCAACTTAAATCCTTCAGGGATTTTCATATAGATATCGTTATCTAGTGAGCCATATAAATAGGCTGTAGCGACACTCATTAGACGCATTTTAATTTTCTCATTTATTGTCAGACTAGTTAATATAGATTTGTAATTGTATCCACCATAGAAAATATCTCTTCATCTTTAATACTAGATCTTTAGAGAAAACCTTGTGCGACAAGCCGTGCTTTATACTTCATAATCTCATTTTTCTCATTTCATATTTGCACAAATACCTATTTATATCTCATTAGTTTTACATCATTTGATGTACGGATTATAGGTTCAAAAACTTCATGTTTTGCAATTAAATTCAATTCCACTTTAATTGCATTTTTTCATATTGGCCAATCATTTATATGTCTACATTCTTTAATAAATATAAGTTCAAAATCCTCGTTTTTCTTTCATAATACTGAGCTCTATATTATATACAAAATATCATCAACGTTTATTTACCGGTTTCATATTTTCCCATCATGACATAATTGATTGAGATCTCTTCATTTTTAATGATTTCATATACTTTAATTTCTTTTGAAATTTTCTCAATTATGTGAAAGGTCTCTTATAGAGTTTCTACTTCCTCTTTCTGACCATCTTAAATATTTACTGCTTTTTTTTTTCGAGGATTTTATCTTTGAAATTGATTGGTCTTAACGCTTCTGACGTGCCTTGTCCTACAATGACATTAATGTTAATAGGAGCATTTGCAGCTGGTGTATAAGATTTAATTATTCTTTTAGGTCAGTAAATATGTCTAGCAACTGATTTACTATATTTTGTAAAAGAATTATCTTTTAAGCTTCAAATTTATATTGATTTGTGCGAGGATCAAAACTAATTAATGATAATTCATTCTAAGAAATTTTCTTTTGCAGCTGCATATTTTTCTCCCCCTAATGTTGGAAAAATTGTTTCATCAATATGACAATTGACAAATTTTGTCATGAATAAATCTCTTATTGATAATTCTATATATTTAATTACAAATGGATATTCGTATCCAATATATATTCTTAACCTCCTTTGAGGACCCATTTTTGTGTATTGTAGTGGAGCAATTAAAACATATACTGCACACTAAAAAATTCTTAGATGGGAAATGTTTGGTTCCTAACTATAAAACAATTGTATAGGGAGAATTTATAATAACTCGTTTGGCCTGATGCATACAAATGCTGCTGCATCCAAAATGACATGCCTCCAAGCACTCATTGGAAGTTTGAATTTTATAAGTAATGGCCTTGCAATCAGTTGGAAGTGTTTAATAAATAATTTTGTTATACCATTTTGTGAATAAACATAAGCAATAAGCTGTTTAATAGTTATTTCAACTAATATGCAATATTAAAGGCTTAAGATGTAAATCTGCCAACATTGTCAAGACATATAATCTTGATTATTTAACTAAAAAAATGTGCTTACAAACGAATGATTGCAAATGCCAAATTGCAAGCTGTTAATAAGCACATATGTGACCATCTAGTCGATACATCGATTAAAATCGTAAAATATCTAAATAGTTCACATGGTGGATGTATGAATCCACATATAATCTTGAATATTATTCAAATACGTAGGAAATTCAATCCCAACTTTAGCTGGTGATAACCTTATAATTTATTTGCCTTTAGAGCAAGCAACACATAAAATTCATTAGATTGAAAAATCTTCTGATTTTTTAGTGAATGATCATACAAATTTTTAATCATTTTTTTTGCATCATTATTGATCCGGGATGGTCCAACCAGTTATGCCAAACATTAAAATTATTAGTAAACTTTTGGTTTACTATGGGTTTTAATTGTTATAATATTTGTATAATTTAATTATGATAACAGAGTGAGTAATTTTTTTTTCAACACACACTTTCTACTTAAGATAATAGATATAATATAAAGGTATTAAGCATCTCTTTCATTCATTGTCTCAATATGATATCTATTCAAACGAATATATTTAAAACTTAATATACTTCTTTGAGACTTAATAAAAAATAATACATCCTCTATTACTTTTTTCCTCAATGTAGTAAAATATTAGCTCTTTTGAAGCCTCCAATTAATTTTGTATTACCAGATATTGAACTGACATTGATTTTGTCAAGTACAAAAAATATTTATTTTCTTTAAATATAGTGTGTGTTGTAACAATGTTTGCTAGACATATATTTACATTATTGATCTTAGATCCAACAAGATCAATATCTCTATTTTCTTCAATAAAATAAAATATATACAATAAGAAACTTATAAGTTAACATAAAAGAATATTAAATATAGAATTAAAACACATAATAAGAACATACCATTTAAATATAATGAAAACATATTAAAGCATCTTCCTAATATAGTTATACTACATATACCAATTACTATTAAGTTCATTATCAGATATTTCTATTACCAATCGAATGATCAATTCCTTTTTAGGAGAATAAAATCAATAATAGATATTTTTATTACCAACCATGTAATCAATTTCTCTTTCAGGGTGGACAAATATCTTGATGTACTATATTAACTTGATCATGATTAAAATTATCACAAGATGCTTTAATTTTCAATGATGCTTGATAAAATTTAAGACGTACAATAGGTACGTAACCAATGATCTTTCATACCACATCAATAATAATACGTTTTCAATATTCATTTTATTCTTTGCATTATTTATCCACTTTTTGTGGATTACAAGTATTCATCCACTTCTTGATGGGTTATCCACTTCTGGTGGGTTAGTGAGTTAAGATATCCATCTACTTTTGGTGCATTGAAAATATTCATCTATTTGTGATAAGTTATAAGTATACATCCACTTTTGGTGGGTAATCCACATATGATGGGTTATCCACTTCTAGTGGATTAAAGGCATCCATCCATTTTTTATTGTAAAATTACCTACCCACTTCTAGTGATAAAATTATCTATCCACTTTTGATGATAAAATTATAATTAAAATAGTGATAGTGTAAATTATTATGGCCATCATAATTAAACGATATTGCATTCACTTTAAAAAATGGATGGATTCATGATTATAACCATAATTATTAAATGAAAACGCATTCACTTCAGGGAATGAACGAATTTATAATTTTTTTATTAGTAGCTCGTTTGTCGCATTTACTTCAGGCAATGAACATTCATAGTTTTTAATAGTAGCTCGTTTGTCACATTCACTTCAAGGAATGGACATTCATGGTTTTTCATTAATAGTTATATAATAGTAAATTCATTTTCTAATCAAAGGATAAAATATATACTCTGTGATAGTAAAATTCATATTAAGGTTGATTTTTAGAGAATGAAAATACTAAAGAGATATCAAGTTACTTACCTGATTTTTTTTAAAATCAGAAATCAAAATCCAATCATTGAAATCCTTTTAAAGCTTGAAAATGATGAAAACATAATAATTATAAAACTTGGGAGATCAAAGAATTATGCTGATAATATGTTATGAAACAAATTTTAAAAGAACAACTTTAGAAAAATATAAATGAAAATATTTAGAGGAAAAAAAAGTAATTAGAGGGAATAAGAAGATTTTATTCAAATATATACTTACAAATCAAGTAAAAAAGTCTATTTATAAGCTAATAACCTCTTATCTAGATTGAATTTATAAGATAAAGATAACACTTAAGGATTAAAAGGATTATATCTTAATCTAATTTAATTTACATCAAATCTAGATATAGATAATATAAATAAATATTCACAAAAATATTCATAACATCTACTATATTATTGGATATGAAAACATAGAGGATATAATTTTAATTTGATAAAACTATGGGGAGCTTTTCCTAATTATAGTATAGCACAGTGGAGACAACTCTAAAAAACACAAAATCCATCTTGATCTTTGTCAGCAGCAGGGTTTCAATTCACATTTCCACTGTCTAACCAACCCCGACAACCCACGCGCAGACATGGAAACTGAAGGAGAGCAACTCTGCGAAGCAGCAAGAAACGGCAACGTCGACAAAGTGAAAACTTTGATAGAATCAGGAGCCGACGCCTCCTACTTCGACAGCGATGGACTCACGCCGCTCATGCACGCCGCCAAGCTCGGCCAAACCGATGTTATCAGAGCTCTCCTCGAGGCTGGGGCGCCCTGGAACGCTCTTTCTCCGTCTAACCAGTCTGCTGGTGACTTCGCCATGGACTCTGGTCACCAGGAAGCCTTTGAAGTCCTTGTCTATGCTGGTAATTCGTAACTTCGTGTGTAATTTTTACCGTATTTGATTTTAGTATAGAATCTACCTGAAGTTTAATATGAAAGGGAGCTGAGTAGTTCATTAAAGTTACTAATTGAAACCAATTAGAACAAAGAACGGCAATCGATTAATTTATTCTTAGTTTAAATATATTGATTTAAAAGGAGATAATTTGAATAGAGAATCACTAATGTGTGACAAATAAGTGTTTGTAATTGAACAGGAATTCAGGCTGAATTGATTTTGGGAACCATCGCCAGGAAAACAAAAAAGAGTGGTGATTCTGAAGGGGATTACTTGGTAGATAGGGTTTCTTTTAGTGAGGATAAGTTGATGGACTCTGATAGCAAGGCTGTCATGATGGCTTGGGAGAAACCATTGATGGAAGCTCATGCAAAAGCAGTTTGCTCAGGAGGTGGTAACATACTAAATGTTGGATTTGGAATGGGTCTTGTGGATACAGCTATTCAACAGTATGGTCCAGCTACGCATACAATTATTGAGGCTCATCCTGATGTCTATAAGCGTATGCTTCGCACTGGTTGGGGCAAGAAGGATAACGTAAAAATAATATTTGGCCGTTGGCAAGATGTTTTTTCGCAGCTTGAATCTTATGATGGTAATTTAAGATTCATTTTACCCTTTCAATATCTGTCCATTTGTATGTATACCATATATGTCATTTACATATATGTTAATTTCTTATTTGGTTGCTGATATGGATCAACTCCATCACCATGCTGTAATTATATCCCTGTTCTAGATTAGAGATCTTCCGACTTTGAGATATGCTAATAAAGTTGATTCAATTAACATTGTATCACATAAAGAAATTTCACCAACCTATCTAGTACAGTTTTCATGAAACATGTAGTATAGTTTCTTTGAACAAGTAGAATTTTTTAGTTGGAAGTACTATTAGTTTGAGTTCTTACATTATAGAACCGCAGAAACAAAAGGTAAAAAAAAATTGCTACCTACTAATGTAGGGTAACCTTTAATCAAGAAATGTATCCTTGTGTTATATAGTCCTACCTTCCTGTCTAATAACACTTTGAATCGTATGCAAAACCTTTTTAGGTATTTTCTTTGACACCTATGGAGAATACTATGAAGACCTGAGGGAGTTTCATCAGCATCTTCCTAAGCTATTGAAGCCTGGAGGAATTTACTCTTTTTTTAATGGCCTTTGTGGAGGTAATGCATTTTTCCATGTTGTTTACTGCCATTTAGTTTCACTAGAACTGGAGAATTTGGGGTACTCGACACAATTGATTCCCTTGCCTGTTAAGGATTGCTTGGGAGAAGAAGTTTGGCAAGGTGTGAGGCACAAATATTGGCAACTCGATACGTATTATCTCCCTGTTTGTCAGTCCTTACAGGACCCTGAATGATGATTACATACTTCCAATATCAGAAATGTTTTCATCCCTTAAACTAGAGTTTGATCGCAAAAGCACTTCAACATCATCTTCCATCATTTGCTGACTTTGGATAATTAGGATTGCATGCATGTTACATTATCTTTTTGTCACTGGATTAACTATGTGCAGAGAACATCATGCAGAGAATCAGTTGTAGAAAGAGAACTAGTCGAATGTGTATGGGCTGGATCTATCACCAATTCCTTTGACTGGTTAAGCTTCTTGGCTGAAAGTAGGACAAATTAGTCAAAATTCTGTTCATTTTGTCTGATTCTACTTATTTATAAGCAAATTTATCATGGTTCAAAATTTGCTTGAGGAAATCATTCTACATGCTTCAGATAATGAGGAAAAAATCAGTTTATGCATAAGGAGAGAGACATGAGTCAGTTAATATTTTATATTGACAGCCAAGGCAGATATCCGAGGAAGTATTTGACAGATCTTTTTGCTGTTGTAATGAATAATTCCTTGTTTAAATTGCTCTTCAAATTTCCTCCTTTGCTATCATCACTAGCATTAAAGCTACCTAATCTGTAATGAAAAGCCAATGTCTCTGCTTTCTTGTTGGTTCTTTCCGTTGTTTCCTTTGGTTTTGCTGTGGCAAACCCAGTAATACACATTAAAAGCATGATGAATATCCTATGCTCTGTTTTCTCTGTTGGTTTTGCTGTAACACTGAGGGTGGCAGAGAGACCCAAAATCTTTAGTTGATCGGTAATGCTTGATTGCTTAGGCAGCTAGTTTTTTATGAAGAATCTTATAGGTTTAAGTATGAAATCAATGGCAAAAGGAAAAAAAAGAAATATGAATGACAGCAACCTTCTTTTATGTTACTCAATGGTGCATGTGAATCATGAAAGACAGGAATTTAGAAGTATGTAAGATTTAGAAAACATGAATTATAACTAGGAATCCAATCTAACTTCACTTGCCAGTTCCTTATACAGGTAGGTCACTGTACAGTTATTTCCCACCTTGTCCTGACTTTTTTTTTTTAATTTATGCTCCCCTCAGTTTCTTGGAGAATATTTATAAACACAGCTGGCTCTGCCTGCACAGTTGCTGTAATGTAAATACTACAAAGACAGTATTCATCACTCTGTAAGAGAGATCACTCGTGCTTTAATGGCACTTGGCAGTCCCAATATTAGAATCATGAACCCAATTTTTGTCATGGTTATGTCCAGCTGAAAGCTATTGGGCTACCAACAATGTGTTTTCCATCTGACCATTCCAGACGGGCGAAGCTGGTTGTACCAGATGGCTTAGAGGTAGCTGTGAATGTCACGGTATAGCTCTTTTTCTCGTATTGGGCACTGAAACTTAGTGTTGCTGGCTCAACCGAGATTTTTACTGCTTGGGTCTGTGAATGCAAATAAACTTTGTAGGTTGCCGGGTCACCAACATTAGTAAGGGTCCTAGTGTATTTTATGGTGCTTGAGACGCCAGCACCACCCTCTCCGCCTAAGGCAGTTTCCAGAGGAACAGCGAAGGATGGGTAATTAAAATCTCCCAGGGTGTACTTACTGCTTGTATGGCAGGTGAAGTCTCTGTGCGTTGTGCTCTTAATTTGTTCTGGTGTATAGTTCAAGGCACAAAGAAAACCAAGATAGTCGTCAACATTGGCATCATAGACAAGGCCAGGATCAAGGGCTGCAACTGGATCTGCATGCCCAGCACCATAATCGAATGGCGTTGCTGGTCCTCCAGTTGCGACATCCTTGATTTTTTCACCACTTTTGTAAGTTGTGTAGGCTGTGGTCATCAGAGCAGATTTAATGGCTGCTGGACTCCATTCAGGATGAGCAGCCTTGAGAAGTGCAGCTAACCCGCTAACATGGGGGCATGACATTGATGTGCCTGAAATGATGCTGAAGTTTACATGCCTTTTGTCACTATCTAATCCAGAAGGACCAACTGCGCCAGTCCACCCAGCAAGGATATTTACTCCTGGTGCGATAATGTCTGGTTTAAGTATTGCTGGAGTGACTGGATTTGGTCCTCTAGAACTGAATGCTGCTACCACGGGAGATGGTTGAACGCCTAACTTTGTGGTTCCAGGACCAATTGTGGCTGTTGGATTAGGATTGGAAGATATATATTTCTTGATTGCACCCCCAGCCTTCTGCCCAACGGCTGCTGAAGGTAAGAGATGCGCGTCAGCAACTAGCTCTTCTCCATAAGAATCAGTGTTTGATAAAATCATCCCTACACCACCACCAGCCTTCACCACCACTCCTTTTTGCACCCTCGCACTACCCCCTCGATCACATACCACAATTTTCCCAGAAATTTTTTCTGGAATCAAACTTCCAGCCATGCAAAAACTTCCACTACTTGAATGACTCACACTACCACCATAAACTAGTGGCACCAAGGAATCAGGTAACTGCTTTCCATTATAAAGTGTCACGCCAGAGTATTTGTCGCCGTTTCCAAGAGTAAGAGAGGCGGGGAAATCACGGTCCAATGTTCCAGCACCTACGGTGGTTATCCATGGAGCAACATTTGACAAGCTGCTTGGCATGGGTCCGCTATTTCCGGCTGAGCAAGATACAAAAATTCCATGTGCTGCTGCTGTGAATGCTCCAATGGCGACGGTGTCACCATAATACTCCGACATTCCTCCCCCAATAGACATTGATAAAACATCCACTCCATCAGCAACAGCTGCGTCCATGGCTGCTAGAATATCAGTGCCAAAACACCCACCAAGCCAACACGCCTTGTAGACAGCAACTCGGGCATGTGAAGCCATCCCACGTGCTGTTCCAGAAGCATATCCAAGCAATTCAGCATTAGGCACAACTGACCCGGCTGCTGTAGTTGCTGTGTGAGTTCCATGTCCATCATCATCTCTCGGGGACTTTGATTCCATGGTTTCATCAATAGGTCCAAACGCAGCTTCATACCCTTTTGAAAAAAACCTGGCACCAATTAGCTTCCTGTTGCAGCTTGATGAGTTGAAATTTTTGCCTACCTGACACTCGCCTTTCCAGCCAGCTGGTATTGGCCCAAGCTCCGAATCATCAAAACTTTTCAGCTCGGGCCAAACGCCTGTGTCCAATATGCCAACAATCACTTCACCCATTGAATTAGAAGTGGGGAAGAGATCACTGCTCCTTCCTAATCCAAGGAACTCTGGTGTTCGAGTTGTATGCAATTCGTATCTGACTTCAGGCAGGACAGAGAGAATTCCAGGTTGTTTTCGTAGTGTTTCAGCTTCCTCAGCTGTTAGCCTCGTGGAGTAACCGTGGATGACATATTCATATGCGTAAAGCATGGATGCCGAGTCTGAGACAGATTTTAAAGATGAGTCATACCATAAGGAGTGATCAGTGAAACTTTCTGGCATGTGGGACTTGTCCATATGAACTATGTAAGTCCTTTCGGTTTGCTGGATCTTCTCTTCAGCTACGGCGCATGTGTAATACAAAGTCAGAAACAGGAAGACTTCTAGTAGGTTGAATTTCAATGGCTTCATCTCTCCTGTCAAGGACTTGCCGGATGTGTTTTTTTTTTTTTTTGTGGATGAATGAAAGTGGGAAGGGAAGCAACGCTAAGGTTGGACTAATTAATAGATTCTCTTCCTAGCTGGAATTTCGCTTGCTTTGCAACGATGAGTGCATAGGTCACCAAGGGTCTAGTATATGATGAGACTGGTCTGACTCAGAATCCATTCCCGACAAAGTAGCCTTGTCAAATATTAGTAATTTCGTCTTTCAATGATTGATGTTTAAAATATATAAAAAAACAATGTTAAACCCCTCAAACCTCATAAAATTCTCTTGCAGAACTATAATCACAAAAGTTGGGGTTACGTAAAAACAGGAATCAAGCGGCAAACAATGGCTACTGATTTGAATACTTGGATATTTCTTACATCAAAGTTATCACTTCTCCATTAATGGCGACTAAAATGGAAATTTGCTTAATTCTAAGCCCCGAGAACAGGGCATTCATTCACGGTATGAAAATGGCTTTGTTAAGAAAAGTTGCTTTTAAAACGGGTTTAGTTGTTGCTATCATTAAATATTTGGGCAAACCACCTCCTGAATTCGATCTGGGTAGCTTCCCCTTTTCGTATTTACACCCATCTTGATCCACCTATCCGTTCATAAATTATAGCACATGTTGAATCCTTAGAAGAGGCTAATTCCTCTTTGTATATGAATTACATGCAGCCTGATGTAAACCTTGAGTTGATGGGTATAGGATCCAGAGAAAAGTTGAAAGAACAAGAAACCTGCAATTGTCAAAAGATTTGATTCTAAAATCAAAGGTAGAGATTTGAATTTTTACAACAATTAGGTGGTCTGTCACACTTTAACAGGTAAAAGACAAGTTCCTTTCAATTTGGTCGCTCTAATTTGGTCATCAACATCATCCGTGGTGATCAATGCCCTTAATGGCTTAATCTGCCTGTTCCTTTCATTAGTCTGTAAAATCCTGAACCTTGCTGGCAAATCTAACACAGAATTAACATGTACGTGTAAATATGTCTCTCTCTTTTGACAGGTACCATACGCAGGGTTCAAGATATGAACGCGGCAAATGAAATATCAGGGAAGTCTTTGTTTGTCATTGTAATGCACAGAGAAACGCTGATGATTGGAAGAAGGAAAAGAGGTTGTACTGTTAGATCTGCAATAATAATATGTCTGTAATTGCAATTATGTTGATTAATAGATCAGCACTGTCCTTTCACCAGAAAACCCACCTTCGGCATCTGCCAATAATCACGAGGAAAGTGATAATGGGGATTCCACCAATTCCCCATTTGTCCAAGGATGCTGACAAGGATTAAACCTGCCTGCTGTTTAACTTTACTTTAATTCAAGCAATTATCATTACCAGGCTACAGTGCCATAGTGGAAACTGATGGCTTGCCCATCGCAAAGCGCTGAGAATATAGAATTCCGTGCTGGGTGTGAACATCAAGAAATAAAGTCATCTGGTGGCCTATTTTCAGCAAAAGTAATCGAAAAAAGGTTCATAGGAAAGAGAGGGTTTTGATTAGATGATAGAATTATTGTAAATGTTTAATCACAACAGACTCGAAAGGTTTGTTTCTCCCACTTTATCTGATGTTATAGTTTAGTGACAATTAGCTGGACTGGACCCCCCTTCCCTCTAATAATAGCCAAGTATTTTTGGATCAGTGTCGTTTAGCAATTACTTCTGCAGTTAGTTCTTGTCTAAAATGAAAGGAAGTATGTTAAGGGCCTAGCCGCGCCTGCTTCATCTATTTCTTCTACACTCTTACTCACATAGATTGAGCTTCTGCCGGTGTCACTCCTATTACGACTGATGTTAAGAACCCCAAAGAGAAACAGTTGCCAGTAGGTACGTCTAGTCGTGTTGATGGCAAAACACGACACGGTTGAACCTGGATTGGTTCAATCTATTTGTCATCATTGATTAGATTCCCACTTAAGTATTTATTTATTAAATTCATTTGAGTTATCCGAATTTTAATATTCAAGTTTAGCATAAGTTGGATAGACAGATTATATAATCAACACAACGAAATCTTTTAAATTTAGTGTTTGTTTGGTTTGATTTTTTTTAATTGATCTATCCCTTAAAAGGGATTAAATAAGATTTTAAAAAAATCTAAAAAAAATAATTTTTTTTTAAATAACAAAATCTTAAAAAAAAAAAACTTCAAAAAAAATCTAAAGATGAACTTTCAAAAATACTCTTTAAAAACAAGCAAGCTTTTCAATAGAATTTTTCTTTTTGTTTTGAAAATGTCTTCATCTATTAGAAATAATTTCAATATTTAATTAAATACTCTTTATAGTAATTTTAATTAAAATTAAAACTTATATAAATTATTTTTGTCAAATAACTTATCTATATAAAAAAAACTTAGAATAGTAAATTTGTCAAATAATTTTAATTTAATTTTAAGAATTATTATTTTTTATAAAAATTTTATAATCATTTTTAAATTAGAAAAAAATTTGGACCTCAAATTGGGTGTTGTTTAATGATACTTGATGAGCCTAGATATTCAAAATCCAGTCTATTTCTTTGCCTTATTAAGCTTTTCTTGTGGTCAATATCATGGTCATTTAATAGTGTTGAAATGGTGTGCACAATGGACCATTTCCCCTTGGAGGTGGTTCTTTTTTTTTTTTTTTCTTCATGTCGGTATCTTATCAATCTCAGTTTACCTTCAATCCTGTTGGCAGACCAAGTAGATACAATTATGCAAAAAGAAAAGGAAAAAAAAGGGGAAATGGTTGGCTGTGGTTTCAGAATCTTTCAATCTTCATACGATTCCTTGAGTCAATTTTTTTTTCTTTGTTTATGGAAACAAAGCTTTCGTGGGGCTCTTGAATCTTTAAAGCCAGAATATTTCCTGTCCCTGACCTCCTCTATCAATCAAATTCCATATTTATGTTTCACTACAAATTTAACACGTATCGATTAACAGTTGCTTTCATTCTCTCACGTTACGTGCAATTATTAGATTTGGGTTTCTGGCTCCCAAGGCTTGGAAACATTTACGGTTCCTTGTTAAATGGATTTTTTTCACGTAAAATCTTTGGAGGGTTTGCTCGTTTGTCTCTTTCCCCAACTATTGAATCGTCTCCCCTTTTGATTCCTTTTCTTAAAGGCGCTTTTAGCGATTGAATTGACAGCCAACGAAACCGGTTGCAAGCGTAAGTTAGAAGGCAGGCAAAGCCACCCTCAATTATTAAAACCCGGAGGATCTGTTTACAGGCAACCCTTTGGTGGCTTACCATGCAAGCGATTAGGGGTAAGTAAAGGAGTGAATTAAGTAGTTTAATTTGTTATATTTAAATATCAAATGTATTAAATATTTTTAAAAAATTAATTAATATATAGAATTGATTTGATATGTTTAATTTTGGATCAATAGATCAAAATTTTATTACTTTTTTTTTACAAATTGTATTATTAAAACTTATAAATTTTATTTATAATAATAAAATATACAAATTATGTACAAATTAAATATATGTATATATAATATATTACTTATTATATATATGAATTAATTACACAATTCATATGTTATAATATTTTAATTTTTATATCAAAATTTGTATAGAAAATAACTGATTATAAATAATATGTTATAAAAATGAAAGCGATAACTAATAAAATTATTAAGTATAATCATATAAATAAAATCTATTATAAGTTACTATAATGCTTATGTATAAATTAAATATATGCATATATATATATATAATATATTACTATATTATGTATATATGAAATTAATGACACAATTTATATATTATAATATTTTATATCAAAGTTTGATATAAATAATAACTAATTATAAATAATATATTATAAAAACTAAAGTGATAATTAATAAAGTTATTAAGTGTAATCATATAAATAAAGTTTATCATAAGTTATAGTAATACTTATGTATAAATTGAATATATGTATTATGTTTATATAATTATATATATAATTATAATATTTTATATTACAAAAAATTATTAAAATATAATAATTATAACATATTAATATGTAAGATTTTTACTATCATGTATTACAACATTAATGTATAAGTTATATAATTTAAAATATATAATTTGTAATTTTATATTAATACAGATTTATAAATAAATAAAATTAAAATTAAATTATTATTATTATGATTTGTATATGTATATATATAAAAATAATATATTTTAAATATACTATTAATTAAATTTATTATCAATTATTCTTAATATATATAAGAAATATTATATAATATATATAATGAGTTTGATTTTTTGAGTAAATTAGTCTAAAACTTTTAAAATTAAGAACCAACCAAAAACCTAATTGAATTAAATATTTTAAATTAGTTGATCTAATAAATCAATTAAATTAAATTATTTTACTCAAATCACGTTTAATTTGAATGTATAATCGATTTACTTTGATTTTACTCACTCTACGGGGACTACCTCTGGATATTGATTCCCTAAAGCCATGTCCCCACCTCTCTTTTTTAACCGAGTTACTTGTTTTTTTCACTTGCACTCAAATGGGTTAAATTTCCAAGCCTTGAAATGATGGTAGCCATAACATCGAGATTCCAGGGAGTAAAACCACGGCCAAATCATTCATTTTCTTCCTATGGCCATAATTCTGATAAAGTAAAAAGTTGGTCAGCAGGATCAGGTACGAGACATTGTCATGGGTTTTTGTTCTTTTCGATTATGGTCTCAGTAATCGTATCATATTCGTCCTATCGTTTTCGTGCAAGAATTGACATCCATTTATTTATTTTTCATTTAATGTATTAATTGTAATATAAATTTAATAATTACTTTATAAACATTAGGTGGCATTGTCCTTCTATTTAATATAAACACGGGTTTTTATCATATTGATGAATTCTAAAAAGAATTGCATAATGGATTAATCATGATTAAGATAATTATATTTAATAGATGCTGCAAAAAGCAATCTACTAAAAGTACCCGCATATTGATAGCAGTATGTTATCTTTGATGATCCTTTTAAAAGTTAAAACAAAATGCTAAACGCATTTTAGGATTATTATTAATAATTAATTATTCCCTATTATTGAAGCCTGCACCTTATGATAATGCTAGCTGCCTTGACTCAATAAGCCAACCCCTTCAAGGAGGAGCATCAAGGGTGCGTGGGGTATCCCATATTTCAAATTCTTTACAAGTAGACAAAAGATAACTTATACCATTATATACAAAGAAAATGTAAAGGGCCGGCAAAACATTATCTCTTATTATGTAAATCAAAATTTATTATTCGTTCAGGCCTAACTCTATATTATTATTTTATTTACATTTTATTTAATTTTAATTTTAAAAAACATTTTAAGTATTAATATAAAATACTAATTTATTGTTTTAATAATTAGAATAGATAAGTCGGGTTGGACTTCAAGTTTAGTTTACAAAATGGAAAGTCCGACCCGGCCCATGAACCTCTAACTAAGGACTATAAGGGGAGAAAAGGGTCAAACTCAATAGTTAATACGAATTAGAAAGTCCGTGAAAGTCTATCCAAATAATTTGTCAAGGGTGTTGTTTGAATACTAAATACAATTCAAATGTTTCCAATAAATAAATAGATTGGACCCATTTTATGAATCAATTTAATTTTAGATTTTTAAGAAAAAAAAAAGGCTAATGTCCACCTAGTAGAAAAATCAGGGGCCCTCATTCTTCAACTCTGACTGCATTAAAACACGGTCCATGATTCCACATTCTTCAAGCCCAAGCTGAGCTCATCTTTCTAGAAGGCCATCATTGCTAGAGTAAGGCCGTAGATGATAGACCCAAAGTTGATTTTGGTGTATATTTCATATAATTGGAGAATCAAGCTGGACTGAGTTGAGACCTAAAAGTTCGTGCCCAAATCTAAATGGATAGCCCGCCACTTCATCACCTCTACATATAACCCAAGCGAGCATTTTTATGCTTTGTTCGTAGGGCCCTAGCCCTTACATGATCCAACTGAGTTGAAGAGGGTACATGCCAAATTTGCACCCTTTGGGAGCTGTGGTCATGCAAATTGGCCTCACCACCAAAACCAGCTAGCACGCTGCGGTTCATATCACACCTCTCTACGGGCGCGGCACAATGCCACTGCCACTACACACTGCTTCTTCACGTATATACATATGCATATGGCCCTTTGGAAGAGTGCCAATGCTGCTATCTTTAAGCTACATTCTTTTGCATGAGCTTTTAAATTAACTACATCGTCCATACTCGCTCTAAGCTTCCTTTTTTTTTTTTTTTAAGCACTTTATTGCTGTCCTTTATGTGTCAGGTTGGGTTAATTTGTAGTGGAGTCATGGAAAGACGTACTGCGGTTTTATGGGGACTCGTTTGTTTGTGTTTGTGGTTTTTTAGTTATGTGGTCGAAGCTAAGAGAGAAGGAAGGTTTTTGAGTGATGTGAATCGTGGGATGAACAAGGGGCTCGGACACAGGCATGGTGAAGACTTTGGCTATCCAGTGACCGCATATAGTGGTTATGGTGGTGGTTCTGGGGGTGGTTTTGGCAGTGGGGGAGGCCCTGGTGGTGGTTTTGGCAGTGGGGGAGGTATAGGCAATGGCGGCGGTGGTGGTTATGGATCTGGCGGAGGCTTTGGTGGTGGCTCGGGTCAGGGCGGTGGCTATGGTTCAGGTGGTGGGTTTGGGGGCAGAGGTGGAGGCGGGTACGGTTCTGGCAATGAAGGTGGTGATGGTGGTGGTTGGCCAGGCAATGGTGGGGGAACTGGGCATGGCTCTTCAGGTGGAGGAAATGGTCGTGGAGGATACGGTCATGGGAAGGACCATCTCCAGAAATAGCACCAATGATGTTTGTTTATGGAGAGAATAAGGATGAGATTTCTCCAATTTATAGTGCTCATGTCTCCATTTCTTAAGTTGTTTTTCCATCAAATGTGTAATGTTAGCTGCATCCTATGATAACTAAGTTCTATTGTCTCTACATCTACAAAATTACCTCCTAACTAAATATGATCAATGACAACCTAAACGGTAGGAGCCCACTTTTCTCTTCTGCCGAATGAACAGTTTTGATAGCATAATTTCACAAATACATATACCAAAAGCAAAAAGCTCTGCAGAAATGTAGCTAATGCTAAGCCAACCGGTTCCATCACTTTCACAATTCACACTTCAATCTGCGTTTCAAAGTAATCTAGATTCTAAGATCCCGAAGCTAAGCCAAAGCCAACTATAAGCAATTCTTATTTATTAAGGTTAGGTCGCTGATTGTTTTCTAGCTAGGCCTGAACCAGACGACAACCGAGACGCCAAGATAGTTGCAACTAAAGTATGGTGCAATAAAAGTTTGTAGACCATCCTTTGCTTAGTTCGAAATGGTTACCTTCAAAACTAGGAAAAGCCAAGACATGGTTAGCCCTAGGCTAGTTCCACTAGGTTACGTTCCATCCAATCATGCTAACAATTCGACTCTGCTCTTTCGTAAAATTGCCCATATTCTTTCTAAGTCCTGTCCTAGCTTTGTTAGTCACATGGATAGGGGTGATGGTATTTCCGCTGCCAAATCCTACCCTTCATCAATCACTCTTATTCGTTCATCTTTAACTCTTCACCATCAAGCTCATCATTTACTTCGGTATTGTCCTTAAAATAACAACAAAATGATCTCAAGAATACTTGGATAGTGCCGAAGTACAAGTCATAGCTTGTCCCTTCAGCCACCCCACGGCCTGCTTTGTGACAGTAGAAACGTGGCTCACGTTCAACAATAAAAAACTTTGAAGTAAAAGCTATGCACTGCCTCATACTACTACAATATTCCAATCAACATCAAGCATAATACTCTCGAAACGATTACTTAAATCCAGAGAAACCGACTGGTCCCCTTCACAATTTAAAACTGCACGAGAAATAATATCATGTTTTAAATGTCTTCCATGCCAAGGATACTCAAAAACAGATGCAACTCTTGAATGGACATTCTTTCACGTCACCTCAAGTTCCCAGCAGCCCTCGTAAATTTTAGAGCCAAAGAATAAAAGTTTGCTTGTACCACAAATAGAAAAAGAAGTCAAAGATTGAAAAGTATATCAGCCACAGAAAAGAGGCAGCATTAAACCAGGAACAATTAGGTAAATGCATACATTAATATTTTACTTGAGCGGTCACAACCAGCCATCCATTGAGTTGTTACAAACATGGATGCTTCACATATTATGTACATGCTTACTATACAATAATTAACAGTTACTATTTTAACCACACAACATCATTTACGAACCGGACAGTAGATAAACAGCACGATAGATTAATTCAATCTAGGCAGATTTCTATACTTGGCGGTGAAAGTAGTCTTGTTTCTGACCAAGCAAAACCCAGGAGAATGGCCCCTGTGGTTGGGGGGATGAAGTCAGGGCAAATGCTAATCAGTCTTTGGCCTGAAATTTCATAATAAATAAAGTTACATGTAATCTATTTTCGGTGACCAAAAGCAACAGTATGATAAAATAAGTAATCAGACAGTTCTGTCGTAGATGTTACACAGATCAGCAAAGAACCCAAGACCATGCAGCTTTTTACATTTCAATCAGTATATACCCTCTCGAGAATCGCTTGAGGAAATCATCTTAAAGGATGCAATAACAATTATTGAGCTAAATATTGGATAGAAATAAGCTTCAGCTTCACATTCTTGGAGGCTTGGGATAATAACTGACACAGCTAGAATAGAATCATCAATGATCTGAACTTTCCAAAATCATAAAACTGGAACGGCTACTTAAATTCACTCAAATAATTAAGAAACAGCATCATTTTCAACATGATTGCTGCTCCAATAGATGAATCAAGTTGTTTCCATGAATGACAGAAGCTGACAAATGGAAGCACTTGTCCTTGCAGCAAGTACCTAGGTCCAGAATAATAGGAATGTTTACATGTTATCACACCTCTCATAGATGCCTAGAAAGTTACTATTAAATTCCAGGAGTACCAAAGACCTTGGTTCAAATTCTGACATTATCAAAATATAGATAATGTCATCACTCTTTTACTCTGTTTTTTAGACCTGCCAAAATCTTCTGTTGTTAGATTTCAGCTGCTTTTCCTTCAACATTTTAAAGAATTATAAAAAAGAAATGTTAAGCTGCTAGATGAAATTTGTTAAGTATTTAGCATTTGGAGGAGAATTCTGCTGAAAAGAATCCTTAAAATGTATTAGCATGGTAAAATAATGGCTTGAAAGTGGATCCACCACATAAATTAGTAGGCAGTCCAATTTTGATCCTTTTCCTTCTTCAGAGCTCAGTGTTATACATGTTTTAGATTTTATAGTCAAGACATTTAGAATACATGCATACATTTTGCATGTTTTTCTGATAAAATGGTTTTTCCATTGAACCTATTATAACATATTCCATCCCACATAAGCTAGATAAGGAGTAGAGGAAATGAAAATAATACCTGCTTCTCAGTGCTTGTGCTCTCAGTTATGTCACCTCCTCCTGTAGCAGATTTCAATACTTCATTCCTGCGGTACATATGTAGTGGCTCAAAAAATTTGGTGTGATAAACAATGATATGAGCACAGAAGAAAAATTTATCATTGCCAACAACAAACCACCTTTCTTGTGTAAAATTGGTCTGCTGATCTGGAAATGAACTTATATCAGGCGCCATGCCACCAGGAGCTCCTGGCTCTGCAGATTCAAATTTATGCTTTCCCTGTACATAGATTTGTGTCAAAATAAAATATGCCAAACATTCTCTGTAATGGTAGTTGGTAAAGAAATCAAACACAGTCACTGCCTGAAAGGCATGGAACTCACATCAGAATTGTCTTCCATCCATCCTGGAACTCTGTCTGAAAGAAGGGCAACATACTGCTCCATAGCCGCCTCCGGATTCATGTTCCCCAGCCTTTGCCAAGCATTCCTTGCACAATGCAAGCAGTGCTGTCCATCACTCATACATAGCAGCTGTCAACCCTGTTATTATAACTACCAATCAAGCTATACCGTGTAATTTGGTATAGGCTAGCCCCCAATGTGTTTCACACTCAGCTTTTTTCTAAGTTCGACAAAATTTCCCAGTTATAGCAGTCAATCCAAATTTGACCACTATAGAAAATCTAATTAATGTGTGTCATTGTACATTGACTTAAGTGTGTTTCAGATAGCTCTAATTATATGAGGCATTATCTATAACAAGAACAAGAAACAGGACAATGCATTATCTCAAATTTGTCAACTGAAACCCCTTCTACTGGTTAATCATAACAATGGGAAACAAAATGACCAATAATATAGGTGCATTTCCCACCCTTCTTATTTAACCATCCCATTAATAAAGTTCTCTCAAAATTTACCACAATTTCAATTTCCAGTTTATAACTTCATTGCGAAATTGCTTTCTAAATTGTTTAAACTTAAAATTCTCCTCGGTTGTTTTGACAAATGATTAAAATTTTAGCGCATCAAAGACAATACGTTTCTCTCAAGTACTACAAACTTTGATTTATTTACTCTAATGGGCTATTGCTCTTTTTCCTCCACAATGACACAAACCTGAGAGAGCTTTAAACAATACGTTTCTCTCAAGTCTAACCATCCACATTCCACACGAACCAAAAAGATAAGCAAAAAGAAGAAGAAAAATCAATTAATAAACATAGATACAGGAAAGTTTGGTACCATTTGGAGCGAGCAGAGACCATGAAAGCCATTGGCTGAGACTCGCGACAAGGCCCTTCAGTAGCAATCTTGTGGAGTCCGTACAGTTCCATCTGATCATCATTCCCCACACCTGCCAAATCTCCTTTACGCCCAACAAACTTGGCAGCTGCTCCGAAAACCTTCTCCAATTCACTCCTCTCTATCCCCTCCCAATCATCATCATCATCATCTAGTTTCACCTCCTTTTCTTCTTCCCCAAGTCCTTTCATTTGACTCTCTTCAACGTTAATCTCTTCAGATTGCACTTTGGTTTCATTGTCAGCCTTTAATTCTTCACCGATTTCCTCGACTTCTTTTTTCTCCATCTTTTGTTCAACAACAATATCATCAAGATTCACCTCAGCTTCTGCTTCACCGACCTCAGATTTTTCTGCTTCAAAATCATCGACCTTGTTGACAGTTTCTTGCAGAAGCTCAACTTCCTTATCACTTTCAAAGCCCTGAACATTCAATCTTTCCACAACCTCAGCTTCAAATTCATCAACCTCGCCGGCAGCCTCTTGGACACATTCAACTGTCTTTTCACTTTCAAAACCCTGATCAACTCCAGCTTCTTCTGCTTCAAAAACATCAACCTTCTCAGCACTTTCCTTAGCAAATTCAACTTTCTTTTCACTTTCCAAGCCCTGAACTTTCAAGTTCTCTGCAAACTCCAGCTCTTCCATGATAATATCATCATCAACGTCAGTCAAAGATTTCTCCTCTACCCCAGAAACAGAATCACCACCACCCATAGCCAAAGAAACAATCTTAGCTATCAAGAAGGAAAAAATAACAGCAATAAAAGCCGTCAGAAAGAGCTCCAGGATAATCTCCATGATTAGAACTCTCAAAATCAAAGATTAAAACAGAAAGAAAGATGAAATTAGCAAGAAGTAAAAGTTGTTTAACGATGAATTATATAGGTAATCTCTTTTTCTGCAAAAATTGGTAAAAAATATATAAAAAGAAAAAGAGAGAAGGCGGAGAGGGAAGGATATTTGCAGAGGAGAGCAAAGCACATTCGGCTTTTAAGCTTTGAGGGTGGGAATGGGATTGGGATCACTTTTGCAAAATTTGTGGGACCCTTGTTGGCTGGCAACATTGGTTTAAGTCACGGAGTTTTTTTGTTTGACAAAAAAGTGCATAAACCTCCGAAGTGAAGCTGACGTGGCTACCGCTTACGTTATCCTCCGGGTAGATAAGTGCCACCCTGATTATACTTCCTTGTCCGAGTTTTCCCCCATTCGCAGAAAACGGCGCGTGTGTTAACTGGTTTGGCTACAATGATTTCGAGTTCCTTGTCTCCAACATTTTTCTCATTTTCCTTCCTTGGTGTTCAACGTTTACGTTTTTCCCCAAGATGTAAGACTAAAAGATGTTGCTGTGTTCTGTAAGTAGCGTGATTTGCGTCGACAAGGTCTTAACTTGGTTCTGTTCTTTTATCTTTTCTTTTTCCTTTCTTTCTTTTGGGTTCTTTGCCATCCCATAAAATGTTTACTTCTTTTCTTTTAAAATAAAAATATAAACCACTTTATAATGCTTTTTTATTATTATTTTAGGATAACAAAAAAGAAAATTTTAGTAAGAATTTAACATTTTGATAATTAAATACAAGTAGTTATATTTTACAATGGAGAAGTTGAAAAAGGAAAACTTATATATATATATATATATATATATATATGTTGTAGATGGAAAGAATTACAAGCTAGGCTATTGGGTTTATGCAGCTTATATGTATAATGTGAGTAGTTTACTAGGTGATTTTGTTTTTTGTTAAAGATAAGAGAATCATAAAAAAGAGATTAAAACACGTGTCAATAGTAGACTGGTTCAAATTAGTCAAAGTACGGAAATAATGATGGTTAGTATTAACTTTACATGGACCCAATTGAGCCCTTTTTCAAGCAGAAGCAGCTGTGTAATTGCATGATGATCAATAGCAACCCTTTTTATTTCTTTTTCTAAGTTTGTGAAGCATTTGCATTCGAGTGCTTATCTTTATTCTGTGACGTACATTAACGTGAAGGTAGGAAATTAAAAAGAAAAGAAAAGATGGGGGGGGGGGGGGGGGGGGGGGGGGGGGCGGGGGGCATATCTCTTGAATGATGATGATGATGGTATTAGCTGCCTAAGCAGAAATGTGGGGATGCAAAGAGATTTATTCAGCATTTGAGGTATTGGGAATTTGAATTCCCTGTTTGACAAACATCAGCTTATCTTGCCTTTGCCCTTTTGATTTTGGACATGGAAAATGTCAAATGCCTAGTCGTTTACCTGTTATCTTTATCAGAAATCAGTTTCTTTTACTTCTCTCCCTCTCTTTTCTTCCTTTGGATAAAATACAACATATTAAACTTGGGAGTTTAAGTTGTGTAGTCTTCTACTCATAGAAGACCAGAAACATTTAATTGCATCTGGCATGGATCTTATAATATTTATTTTCAAAATGGGTTGTCCATACACAAGTTTGCAACCATGGCCATTGCTTGAAGTAATTAAAAATTGCAGCCTCCATTATTGAAAGAAAATCTTTGGAATTAATTTATTGAAAAAGGATTTGACAAATATAATTAGTTTAGGGGAAGAATAGAGGGAGGAGACTGACTTTGTCTTTGTTTTCTTCTTGTTTTGTTTGAGTCTTTGAGCACTGATTACATGGATCGATGCTTAGATGCAGATGGGCCTGAGATGTACCTCATGGCAACCTATGGCCTATGGGCTGTAGCGGGTTTCGAGTGTGACTTTAAAACCTTACTAAAGCCGACTGAGTTGTCCTTGTCTTCCAACCCTGGCCTATGGCTATGAAAGCACAAAAATACCTTGTTTTTCTCGTGTAACAAAGCATAAATAAATTTAAAGCAAACAGAAGACAGATAAATGATGACTGGTCTTTGCACTGTTGGATCGAAGTATTTTTACGAGCTATGATGGCAGGCAAGAAGTTCAAGGGAGCTTCATAATCAAGGGATAAAAAGTTGCCATATATAGAATACTGAAAACCATGAATCCCCAATATGGAAATCTCCAAATCATTATATATCAATACGTCCTGGAATATAACAATGTTAAGGGTCCTGGTCATACGAGCTCCGCTTGCATTGTGTTCATAGGTGTAACATTATTTACTAAATCTAAAAGTTGATGATGTATGCTAAAATCTATCATTGTTTATAAGGAAATGTTAATCAGTGCACAGTGACACTGGTTAAGGTGATTATTAAGTAAAAAAAATTATAATAAACGTATTGTTCTTTCCTGAATTTAGTGTTCATAGATACTCTTTAAGCAGATCTTTTTATATATTATAATAACTCATATGACTGTTTACAAGGTTTTTTATTTTAAAAAATAAAAACACATACAATTCACATAGGTTAAGTTAATGAGAATCTGAAGAAGTTACTTTCCAATGAAAAAGAAGTTGATTTGAAATAAAGGGTAGTCTCTAATTTTGCGAAAAATCCCCCTTGACAAAGGCAATACATGTATAAATGCATCTGCAACTCCTAACAGGGAAGTGGGAAGCTAGCAAGGCTACCCTGTGAAATTTAATAGCTGCAATCTGCGAACTCCCATCCAACAACTCAAGGCAATGGGAATTTGTCAAAGGCAAAGAAGCTGGAAGCATTGATTGTTGTGGCTCCAGAAAGCAGAGTCGGTTTAGGGGTTTAGGGTCCACCACTTTGTGTGCTGATTTATGGAGGTGAGTAATAGGTGACCTCTCCAACCACTACAAATATCATTATGGTGAGCTCCAGCTGTACGTCTGAGCACTCGGGCTTAGGCTGAATATCCCTCCATATCTAAACGAAGCACCTTGCTTATCTCAATTTCCCAATCCATTAACCAGGTGCCCTTTTGACTAACATGGTGTTTTGCGTTATCTCTAGAATTTCTAGATAAGGGCCTCACTGCCGACTAGTGAGCTCATCTTGTCTCCCTTGTCTTCATCTTAAATTTGGACTGTTTATACCTAATTTTAGCATCACCATACTTGTTTGGTTTTGCTCTTTTCTTTTGGATTTAATGGTTTAAGTTTGGGCCCTTAATTTTAAATCTAATATTTTAATTCCTGGTGGTAGTGATGGAATTGAGCAAGTGTGAAATCTACATAAGATATGGCCTAGCTAGCAAGTAATTTGCGTTGTGTGGGAACAAAATATACGACCTCGAGAAGAAGTTTATTGGGGAGCCGAATTCAGGACATTTATTCCACAATAAAGAAAAAGAAAAAATTTAGGAAAGTGACGTTGCCAAACCAATGTTCACGAACACAGTGGCAAACGAGTAAAGGAATGACACACAGTTCCTTAATATTCACTCAATTAATAGCGAAAAAATGTTAGATGCTTGTCATTTCGGACGCCCACTGTACATAGTGGACTTTGGCTATATAAGCCCTTCATTCTCGATCTCTCGTGGAAGTCGTAAACAAAAGAGAATCTTCCCTTCTTTTCTAGGGAAACTTCTTTGTTACCCATTGAGGAGAACAAGAAGCAGCAGAAATGGGAGGAGGCAATGGCCAGAAGTCAAGGATGGCTCGAGAGAAACACATGGAGAAGAACAAACCCGCTAAGGGTAAACAACGTTTCTTAATTCTTATCCTCGTTAAAACTTAATTAGATCTTCTTCTTCTTTTTTTCGTTTTACTTTTACGCCTTGAAATTTCAGTCTCAAACTCTGACTTGGGCATCTTTTATGTGATCTAGGCAGTCAGCTGGAATCAAACAAGAAAGCCATGACGATCCAGGTAATTAAATCGTGAATGAACATTCTTGGCTTTTTTCCTTTTCTTAATTTTCCTACTGCTGAAAGATTCATGTGGTTGTGGCCTGTGGGAGTTTTCATGCGTATCATTCTTCCATCGTGGTAAGTGAGAGGTTACTGATTGATGGAGAGTGGTGGTTGCAGTGCAAGGTTTGCATGCAGACATTCATATGCACCACGTCAGAGGTGAAGTGCAGGGAACATGCTGAAGCAAAGCACCCAAAATCTGACGTCTATGCTTGTTTCCCTCACCTTAAGAAATGAATGAGATATATCCAATAATAAATATAGAACTTGCAGATTGGATTTGAGGTTTCCATCTCTTGTATCATATTGTCAATTAAATTTGAAGCTTCTGTTAAAATCTTTGCCAGGAGATGGGATATCAACACAATCTGAAATTGTTCTTGCTATATTATGGTTACTGTCTTGCTTTCTTGTTGCCTAAACCTTAACCCTTTATTCTAACAGTGAATGTTTTCCCCTTATCAAAATCAGTCACCTGCTTGAAGAGAACCCCGTTTTCCCTTTAAAGATCGTTAGAAAAATCTATGCTTAACATTATCTTACATCTGCAATGAGTATTCGCTTGAAAGACACTTGACTATTACCAAGCAACCATGCATGAGATTGACTAGATGCATCGAGTGTTTGTGAGAACTGCACAATTGCGTTGTTGGGTCCGGCTTATTTCCTTCTTAGACAAGTCTTAGGCTCAAGACAGTAGAGTAAACACTTTAGGCCTTAAGTTGTACTTTGAAACGGAACAACCAGACATTCTAGATAACCATCAAAAGCTAACGCAAACCACTCGTTGAAGCAAAAGAAACACGGGTGAGAGGAGGGGTGGGTAAGATTTTGGATGAAGGAAAAAGGAAAAAAATATCACTTGAAATTGTCTCGGGTAAAGGGAATATAGTTAGAAGAATATGGACAAACTATGATCCCAAAATTATAAATACCACTCTACCAAATAGAGTTGAAGAATGCCAGCATACAAAAAATATATGAATGTTGTAACAGACTGAACAAGACTTTTCTACCAGGAACCATACATATGCTAGTGTTACAACACGAAAAAGAAGCCTGCCTCAATCGGGTACGAATCTGCTCAAAAAGCTGACTCGCGGACTCCAGAAGAGGTTGCAGTTATAGTGTCCGCATTCTATTGTTCTCTGCACTTCTCACTTGGAAGAAGTACGGATGAGCCTGAAACAAAAATTATTATGTGAAGTTCAAGATCAGGAGAAAAGGATAGCCCTGACATACTTCTATGTGAGCAGAACATAACATACCATTGCCTCTCTGGCAGTGAGCCTGTCCTGATGATCATATCGAAGAAGCTTATCGAGAAAATCAATGGCCTGTATGTCACCGCAGTAAGCCAAAATAATCAGCACCAGCAAAAGGACAAGTACTAATAACACAATAAGCATAGTTGATATCTCAAGCTCATCAACAAGACAACAGCATACCTCTGGAGAAACTAGATGCTGATTATTAGCATTAATAAATCGGGACCACGGCTTTCGGCTGTGCCTGAAATAGTAGTAAAAAGTAGTTAGATACCATAAAAGCACATGCACCAGAAAACTGCTTCCATGCATTAATTCAATCAACAAGAGGCAAACATTTGGGGAAAATAAGAGAATGGGAGGGGATATACTCTTTCAAATAATGCTGAAATTACCACTATGCTAAATCAATTGGCATTTTTAAGCATTAAAAGAACGTGGAAATATGAAAATGGACATAAGTATACCTTCCCACAAGAGCATCAAGCTGAGGATCAAGCTCTAAATGATATTTGTTCAAATATGCATTTAACTCATCTGTTCCAAGCACCTGGACAAAAAAATAATGAAAAAAAAAGTGTTTAATGTTTTCTGTTATTCTAAAACCTTGGTATTTCTCATAAATCCAATTGTTCTGCATAGGGATGCAACTGAGTTGAGCTGAACCAGGCTTTGCCAGGCTCAGGCTTGGCTTGGTGTCTTTTTGATCAAGCTTGAGCTCCATGCAAGCCTAAAAAATACAGGCAGAGCTGAGCTGGGAGCTCAAGCAGCTTGGCTCATTTGCATCCCCTGTGCCCCTACTTCTTTGCAACAATAGCATGGGGCTCAAATAAGCAAAGACACAGACAAGCTAGGCTAAGTGCATCCAGTGTTCTGCATTCTGGACAAAAAAATATCTTTATTCTTTTAAGTTTTCATCAGCTGCTGGATTAAGTGCATTCTGGATTCTGATATGTCATCCTGAAACTAGATGATAACAAACTGAGCCTATGATCCACGTACAGAAAAGATGTATAAAGACTAATCTGTAAGACCTACATTACAATTTTCACAAGATCAAATTCTTGCATTTTAGGTTACAATCTTAGAACCTTAAAAAATTATACCAAAAGTTAAAAAAACATTTTCCTTTCTGCAAATCAAGAACGAATTAGCATTTTACTGTTTTGAATCATGTCACAATACCCATTTCTTTCAACTTCCAGACCAGCAAACTTGGACGGCACAATAGTAACATGAATGTTTTGAGGCATACGTGTTATGAATGAAAACAAGTAAAAAACCTGGCAAGGAAGCAAACTGCTCTTTGCTCCATGTAAGACAAGGGACAAAATGACAAAAAAATTTGAAGGAAGAAAATTGCATGCAGAATAATAACAATGAAAAGAACACTGCAAGATCATTAAGTTGGACAACAAAATTTAAAACTACCTTGGCAATTTTAACAAGTTGGTCATGATTATCATGACCATAGAAGAATGGCTCTTTGCGAAAAATCTGCAGGGGAAAACAAAGAATGAAAATTGTTATAGCGCCACATAATAAGCAAAGTTGTTCCACTATAAGAACACTTCCTAGTGGCTTAGAATACACCATAAACAATAAGCAATCCACCATAATGCTTACAGCTTACCATTCCGGCAAACATACACCCCAGGCTCCACATGTCTAATGAATAGTCATAGTCTTGCAAATCAACAAGGAGTTCAGGTCCCTTAAAGTACCTGAAATTACCAACGAAAAAGTATTTTAAATTCTCGAAAAATTTAATGTCACAAGTCAATGATAATCTGACATCATTACTACCTAAGTCAATTTTAGTAAAAGTAGGTGGACTTCATCTGATTTTTTTGTTCTTGCTGGCAAAGCAGGTGAAAACCAGCGTTGATAGAAATTTTAAAATTCTGACAAAACATTTTTTATCAGAATTCTATCAAACAATAAATAAATCTACACTTTGTGTATTTCCTTAAACAGGAAAAGATTCACGCATTCTTAATGATGAAATTGCCTGAAGCTTTTCTGAAAATTCCACTTCACATATTCATGGAGCCTTTTGCAGGATTCGTTAACTGATCATAATATGTTAAAGACCAACCATTGCAAAAAAAAAAAAATTAAAACGAGCAATTAGGAATTTGAATTTCTCTCACATCACCTAATTCTGCAAGATTGATGAAATCATATTCTAACGCAAATTTATTTTACACACAAGTAGTTAATAGATTGAAATAGAAAGAAAATGGGTTGATTGAAAAGTTCATGCAATTCATAAGTACCTTGAGGCTACTCGAACATTGTATTCTTTGCTAGGATGGTAGAATTCAGCAAGGCCCCAATCAATCAAGCGAAGCTTCCGCAGTTCATGGTCAATCATAACATTATGAGGCTTGACATCCCTATGCATTATACCTTGAGAATGGCAATAATCCAGTGCCTGAAATAACAGAAGTAACATGATTGATCATGTGATAGCTTATACAGTGGACTTTGAAATTTAGCCTCCTGCATGCAATGACTAGCATACCCTTTGTAAAACATGAAATGACATGGGCTCCTTTAACATGCTACTTCATGCCATTAAAAAAGACAATAAGAAATTCCTACAACTTCAAGAAAATCAATATTCAATTGACAGAATATACAAGCATGACCAAAAAAGGAAAAAATGAAGAGCAATACTTTATAAGAGGATTAGACAAAATTACCTTAAGAAGCTCATATATATAGTAGCGGATGTCATAGTCGGTCAGTGTAGGGTAAAGAACTTTAAAATCAGTGCTGTTGACATATTCAAAAATCAAGCTAGGAGTTTTTGAGTGATGATCTCTGACAACATCAAGCAGCTTTACAATATTTGGGCCTCCACAAAGATTTTGCAGTATTTTTATCTCCCGCTTTATCTGCAAGGATTTCAAGGTAATTGATAAACACTTCAATATAGAAATAATGAGGTAGAGAAAAAGTGATAAAGGGATACATTAACCCCTAAACCTTTAAAGATTTACACATCACAAACTGTTACAAACAGGCAACTATGAAACATGAAGTTCTAATCTGTTTGTCGGTCATGCCAATACGTCCACTAACAAATTGGGTGAGAACTATTGCCTAAACATATACTACTACAGGACGTAAGTCCATTACACGTTTAGCTAAAAAATGGACCAAGCAAAGCTGCTTGATGCAAGAGGATATAAAAGATAAATACAGCTGAGTATAATAGCAATTAAATATCAGTTAGGAGATGAATTAAAGCATTGAAAAAATTGTAGTAATTGCCTGGCTCCAAACACATTAGATGCAGAAAAGGAGAGTTTGGAAGAAATTACCTTCTTTTTCTTGACAGGTTTAAGGATTTTGATGATGCATTTTTCATTGTTGATTACGCTTATGCCTTCAAACACCTCACTGTATTTTCCCCTCCCAACTTTTCGAACAACCTCATAGTGATCTTGATCACTGAACAACACCCCCCCCCCCCCCCCCCCCCCCCCCCCCAAAAAAAAAAAAAATAAAAGCAAAACATAAAGATTGTTCATTTAACAACTCAAAACTGTAAGTTTCAATCTTTCTAATAATCACCCCAAAGAAAACGGAAACTAGAATACAGTAATAGATAAGGAAGAAAAATTAGGGTTCTCGCTTATCTTACCCCCATTGAACAGTGAGAGATTCATAATCCCAGTAATCTCTGGGACGATGAACGTTGACGTTAGCGTACTCTCTAGCCCTCGACATGTCGTATCTGGTCTTTTATCCAAATTGATTGACAAACGTTGTTTATGCTTTGCTGTTGTCCGATGATAATAGTTTTAGGCAAGAACCGGAACTGAGATTTTCCCCTTTTTTCTTTTCTCGTACCGCTTGTTTTCATTTTTGGGTTACATTCCACGTAGTTAATTTAGGGAAAAGAAATTCTGATCTTATGCAATCTTTTTTATTTATTATCAGTTATGAATAAAAATTTAATTAGTTTTGTATCAAGCATATTTTCGAGATCACTGTATCAAATTTCTACTAATTTAAAATAACAATAAAATATTAGTATAAATCTATTCACTTTCATATCAAATCTTTACGTATCGAATAAAGTTTAGACAAGGCAATAACCTCTTTCAATGTTGGTACAAAATAAAAAAAAAATTATAATAAGAGTAGAGCATTAAAATTAATAAGAAAACAGTGTTTAGTTTGCTAGAAATAAAGATTAATGAAAGACTAGTTTATTTGTTACAACTTTTAATTATAATAATTACAAAAGAATAAACATGAAATGATCCAGCTGGGCCATATGGTTGGTGCTCTGAGGCCTGGATAATGCAGTAAAGATCTGGTTGACACAGCACCTAAACCTTGAAATACCAATTATCCAGCTGCTTTATCAAACTCTCTGCCATTAAGCTAGAGGATAAATCGGCCAAGGTATCTCAAATTCCATTATCTGTAATCAGATCCCTGATGGAAAACATTGAGACACCATGGCATAAAGGTACAAGATAATCACTCAGCTGCAGCCTCGGAGCGGATTTTTTCATACAAGCGATAAATAAGTGTAGACTTAGACATCTGGGGCTCTCTTTCCAGAACTGCAATCACATCCTTAACAGAAATAGTACGAGCCACTCTAGTTTGGGGCGTGATAACTTGGTTCCTGCCAAATTTCCTACTTGCCCCTGTTGAAAGAAAGTAGAGTGAGAAACGAAGCAAATAGAGTGGACAAGACAGGAACCACCCTCCCCTGGTTGCAAGGTAAGGAAAATTTTGGGGGAGAGAGTGTCCCAATAACAACTTGGTAACAGAAGAAAATCTGCAGAAGTAATTGGAACAGTCGGTGCAGAATGATTTATATTGGAAAAGAAACAAACTCTGATCTCTTAGGTCAAGAATATGATAGTCATAGTATATTGATTATTTGGGTTTTATCAATTCATTAATACTTTACAAACCAAAAATATAACTTTCTGATGTTTCAGCGACTTCATATTTGTACATTTGCCTTACACAGTCACTCAAATGCTCAAAAATGAATTTAACACAGATAATTCATTTGTTCAAATAAACAATCAAATTTCCGAATCTCACACATGTACATTTGCAAGTGATTACAATCAGGTTTAATATCATACATTGTTTCTATGGTTCAATAAATGCATTAATCTCATGCAAAATACATGATCATGGTAACTACCAATCTATATGATCAAACATGATAGAAACCAATTCCAAATTGCTCAGTTGTACACCAGTATTCATGACAGTGCCATCTAATGTAACAGTATGCATGATAAACCTTACAACCATATTAACCAGCTAAATGCATCCAAATTAAAATTGACAAGAGATCTAGCCAGGAACCAAGCTTACCAGATGCAAGAGGACTGAGTGGGCCCCTCTTTTCTGATTCTTGATTGTCCTTTGTATTTTTTACAGATGCAGATAGAGGCCTGCAGTTCACATCTTTACCTGCTTGAGAACCAGATGCTGCATCCATTCCCCCCTCACGTTTCTGGCGGGCTTGCTCAGCCATAAGTTGCCATTTTGACAGCATGTCATCCCCTCCAACAGCAGCCCGTGCAGCAACATTTGCAGCAGTGGTCCTCATCTTGTCATCCTCCTCCTTGTTCGCCTGGACATTACCAGCAAGAGAAACTTCCTTTATTTGGATAATTAAGGAACATATAATGCTTAGAAAAATTACTCTTTGCCAATACCTTAACTGATTTTACTCTATTGTCATCTTTCTCCTTGTCACCATCAACAGCAGTCTCAGCCTCAGGCTGCATCCACAGATATTTAATATATAGAATGTAAAGAAAAAATTATATTTAACACCCAATCTTATATCTGTCGGTGCATTCATGTGCATTGTTAATTCCTCCCTACATTTTCTTAATGCATTATAGACAATCATATCATCAAATACAAACAATACCCACTTCATTAAGTTTCCTGAGCTTCTCTGCTTCAGCCTGCTTTTTCTCCCATTCTTCCCTAGCGTTCCGATTCATCATCATAATTTGTTGCCGAACATCTGAGGTGATGAGTGTCCGGTGCCTAGACTTCTCATCATCAACCCGCTTCAAGAGATTCATCCCAAATTAGAAAGATACAAGAGAGAACTCATGTTAACTGAGAGTAATTGAGGCTGACCTGTTTCGACAGTCTGATTAAATTGCATATGAGTCCACGCATTCTTTCCTCCACACACTAGAGATCAAGATACATGAGGAAATGTATGAACTCATTATAAACAAAAGGTCCAAGAAGCTAGTATCTTACCAGGGACACGCATCGCTCAACATCATTGCTTATATTCTTCAAACCACTTTTGGCCACTGCAAGAAGAACAGAAAACCAGACATAGACCTGTGAGAAAGATATTGCTTATATTGGAAAACAGAATGCACATGTATGAAATTAAAGAACATTAGACCAGGGAAGTATAAAGAGTATTAACTAATTTCAGCCAATTTCTTCTGCAACGGAGTTTTTTGCAAAATCAGTCTTTCTTCTTCCTCTTGCACAACCCTTCTAGATGCTTCTGAAACTCGACTGTCATCTTTGGGGCCAGAAAATAGTTGCTCCTCCTCTTCCTATTTGATAGCAGAATGACAAAAGGATGTGACTTCTCTTTTAGGCTTATATTTCTTTACATAACTACATAATAATAATAATTTAAATATAGGCAGAAATGACCATAAAGTATCATACCCTGAGATTGACTCCACTGACAGCAGTGACATCATTTAGTTGTTCAATGCTCTGATCCAAAAAGGCTCCAGATACTTTTTGCTTCTTACTGTAGCAAATCCCATTGAATATAGGTGAAAAATGATGAAATAAAAGGTTAATGTCAAGAAGGAATCAAACAATTCATAATTGATCCTTGGTAATCATTTCAAGCTATTATGCAACAGAGAGGTTGATTTAACCTTGATGGTGGTGGTGATGAACCAAGAGTTTCAAGTGGTTTCTTCTGGCCAACAGAAGGCTTTTTTTGAGGTGTTCTTGAATTGGCCCCAGCCAAAGAGGGCACAGAGGGATTCCGAGAGCCCAACTGATAAACATAGAAAGAACATGGAAATTTGTCAGAAGATAGCAAGAAGTCATAAGCATGCAATTCACTGGGAAAAACACTAATTATATGAATTTCAAATAAGTGAACTGAAGAGAAAGTAACTTCAAAATTCAAGAAAAATACCATATATTACATTACGTGTTTCAACCACCTACAATGTAGGATACATTTTGGGAAGTTTACCTACTTAGAATGCAAAGAGGTGGGCTAGAAGTAGAAAACTACTGTTTGATTCAATTGAGTTTTGATGGCCAAAAAGAAGCTGGATTTGAGGGAAATAATACTGGAAATTTTGGGCAGCAACAGACCTAGAATAAGGTATGTTATGATACTATTCCTATTCTGTGAACAGTAGTCTGCACTGTAGCAGTACAGAGAGAAAAAAACACTTGGAAAATGGACTTATAACGATTAAAAATAGGCAAATACTATCTTGTCCACCTTGGACTCAGATAGCTAAAATCATGAGACATAGGCATAAGACCTAACTTATACCAAAAAAAAAAAAAAGGTTGACCCATTACAGCAAGATAGAAAATTACCAGGATACCCCAGAGACATCCAAAAATTAAATTGATAAATTACTATGCTAATAACCTGCAAGGACCAAAAGGACATCAGTGTCCATGGACTGTGAAATTTGCTTCATCTTGAAATACTCTCTAATAAAAAGTCAGAACAACTAAAGAGCTTAATCTAACCAGCCAGCAAGACAGCATGTGATCCATTAACATAGGAATAGGCCAAGGTTTCCTTCCCTAGAAAGAAAAGATCCCACCAAGACTATCAAGCAAACAACTCGGTCAATCCTAAAATCAAATTGGTTATAACCTAGCAATTCAGGTGTATATATGCGCTTCATAACCAATAAAAGACAGCATCACTCCAAAGTTGGGAATTATTTAATGCATAAAAGAAGCATCACACCAAAGATAGCAAATATTTAATAAATTTTCATGTTAAGAGTTTTAAATGCAGTGGTTCTTCTAATATGCATCAGCATGCATTCAAAATAATCCATCAACATATCACAATGTGAAAACATAAACTCAGACGAGATTACCGGAACATTAGAATCCACTTGTGTAGTAATGGGAGAAACTGAATTAGGAGGCACCATACTGTTAGGCGTTGAGAAGCCAATTCTAGAAGACTGCTTCTCTAAAGGCTCATCCTTTGGAGTAGTTGTAACTGCATTTCCCTGTTCACCTAGTGCAGTAGGCAATCCCTGGGATGCAGACAAATGAGGTTTGTGCTGGTGCTCAGCACCTTGATCAACAGATTCCTGTTTCACATATGTCACTGATGACAAAGGGCCAGGATTTGTCTCCTTACTTGATGACGCTTGCCAAGGAACTGAACTATTTGAAAAGTGAGAAAGAGAACCACCCTGCAACCTATTTGGGTCATTACTAGAGTTTTGCCTCTCAAACTTAGGTCCACTCATCACGTTCATGGCCTGGGTTGGTCCTCCTACAGGATTTGATCCCATGCTTTGATGAAGTGCAGTTTGCCTCATTTGTGAATCATGAGGTTGCGGCTTTAAAGAGGATCCTGAAGCATTAACACTTGGCCCAGAGTATGGGTGATAACTACTGCTCCCATGCATGGAAAAAGAAGTTTGCGGGAAATTCAAATGTTGTTGTTGCTGCTTGTTAAGTCCTTGTACTGGGATTGAAGAGCGGTCTCTTTCTTGATTCACGGTGGTTGTACTAAAGGAAGAAATTTGGCTTCCTAGCACTCCAAAGCGAGAATCTGATTGGCGGTCCATCTCTTGAGATTTTGGAGCCTTGTTTTCAGTGGATGAATAACTTGAATTTGTCTGCATGGGGACTGCTGGAGAGGGAGCACGAGATGGAGTGGCAGGAGAATTAGGGCCTTTTTGCTGCAGCTGAGCTAATGAATGTGGACCAGCGAACTGTGTGGCACCAGCACTAACAGATGGCATCCTCGGAGTATTCTGCCGTGCTGCAGCCTGGGACTGTAATGGGAATTGGTTGGAACTCATCTGAAATTATGGATCTGAATTTTAGCTTGATCTCGAAATTAACATGCGATCAACTAAAGCATCAATTTTCACTTTAATACATAAGACATTTGTGCTCACCTGCACTTGTAACTTGTTTACTGCCAACCTCAGCATCTGGTCTCCTACAATATCTCTCATGTGTCGGACAAACCCATCTTTTGCAATTTCATTTTTCTAACAGTTAAAGACAATAGAAAAATCAGCAAATGAAGCAAAAGCAAAACAAGGTCTGTCCAGTCGATTGCATCCATCACTAAATAAACAGGATAACTGCAGTAAAACAAGATCCATACAGTCTATTGCATACACAGAAACCCACCTTTAGTTTACCATACAAGGTATGAAGCTGCATGGCTCTGTCTTTATCAAGTTGGGGCAGTAAGGCAGGCAACAAAACAGCAAACGGTACTTGCTTTCCTCGATTCATAGGATTATTTGGCTGCTCTGTCCCACCAGCCTGCTGATTACTCATCTTCTGTAATTTCATATATTGTGATTCACTGTCTTGATTATTGGTTCTCTCTGGTTCACGTGCTGGGATAGGACTTTTTTCAGTAGTCTGAACCCCAGTCGATTGAGGAACTTGGGCAGAAACTTGTTCAGCTACTCCTTGTTGACGATCATCTTGGGGTTGTTTTTGTTGTTGTGGTAAACGATTAATCTCTTGGGGAACATCATTTGGCTGTCGTACGTGATGCTGACTCCCAGCAACAACAGCTCCCTGTTGCTTTTGCTCCATTTCAGAAGAAGGCTGCTGTTGTTGCTGTGCACTTTGAAGGGCCCGTTGATTTTGAAAGTTGGTGTTCCCATCTTGCCCCTTGGACGGCCATTGTGCAACTGACTGACAGGAAGCTGGATTGCTTCCTTGAGACAAAACTGCTGTATTTAATCGTGGACACAACAATCATTCGTGTATTTCCCAGAAGAAGCAATTCATAACAGTTGATATTAACATAAGAAAGAAAGCTAATGACACTAAATTAAGAAATTTTACACTCTCAATAATCAAAGCAACTGAATTTCACTCTAAAGTTACCATTTTTGAAAGCAAATCTGGTTTCTTTGTCTTGTATATTGTAAATCAAATTCCAGCAGAACAAAAGTTGAAAACCAAAAAATTGATACCGGTATTTGAACCAGACGTCTGAGAAGTAGTGGCGGCATCGCCTTCGATATCTCGATTCAAGGCAGCCTGGAAGGCCTCCACGTCTGCTCCAGAATGCATAGACTCGTCCTGTTATCATTAAATTATTCCGAATTCTAGAGATATTGCAGAGAGAAGAAAAACCCAAAAATAATAAATAAAAAGAAAAAAAAAAACCTCGTCTTCTTCAAGGAGTTTTACTATGGAAGGGTCCATGACAAACTTTTTCCGCAATCGGCTGTCGCCTCTGTGCCTCAACGGCAGATAACAGGAATCCCTTCAGCTTACGAAATTACGAAATTTGCACAGAAATTGAAAACTCAAATAATGAAATAAAAGATATTAAGAAAAGATACAGAAATTTGATTGGAAAATTTCCCGGAGGAGAGAGTAGTTTTTACAGTGGATCGGGAAAGCAGTAAAAGCGTTTAACGATGTGGTTCTTAGCTTTTATTAGGCCTAGACCAAGAAGCTAAGTTTGGACCAACTTTGACCTGTTAGTAATGGACCAAAGCCCATATAAATATGGGCTAATGGGCCTACTCAATCTAGATTACAACACCAGAGCAAGCCGTCTCGTTGGTTGAAGCGCGCGTTCCAGAAATGGGCAGCAGCGGCAACACTTTAAAAAGGTTGAGCAAACGCTGCCTCCTTCGACTCTCCGCCGATTGCCATTCGCTCCTCCATGGGAAAAGCTTCGGCGAAGCTACTCTTACGAGCCAAAGATGGAGACTTTGCCCCTTGTCTTCCCCTTGTAAGCTCGCAGGTTTCAAAGGTGCTCCTCCTTCGCGTGCCTTTTCAACGTCGTCATCGTCATCAAAGGTCGGGTTTTTGCGATGGTATTTAGCGAAGCTCGAATCCAAACCTCTTATTACGAAAGCTGTCACAACTTCAATTATCTTTGCTGCTGCTGATTTCACATCCCAGGTAAATCCCTAGATATTCGTTTTTCCTCAAACCAAATTTAATGTTTAAAAATTTTCAATTTTGCAAAAAAGGGTCTGAAAATATTGACATAATTTCCAGGTTAGTGTAAGATTTTCCTTCAATATTCCATATTTAGGAATTGTTATAACTAAAGTTTGATATTAAAGGAAATGCGATCACTTTCTTATATCCACAATGGCTCCAATTCTCTTGTTTTCTTGAAGGATTTTGAAGCTGCAATCCGTTGGTTTTTGTTTCTGATTAAATTCTTAAACTATTTGGTTGCTTTTGATGGAAATAGAACTCAATTTTTAAGGAAGTGATGACAGAGTGCGCGAAAACATGTCTTGTGACCTGCTCTATTGAACTCTACTTAGGTATTTGGTTTATATTTGCATTTACACTTGTTATACGTCTGAGCTAGAGAATGGCTTTGCGACAATGCAATCATTAGAGGGAAAGAATGGCTTTGCAACAATGCAATCATTGTTGTTTGTTGAATTATTGCTTCTCTGTAAAATTTTTCTTACGTTAAGACACAATTATCTGTTACCATATCCTTATTCATGTGCATACAATTAACTTAACTTTTAAATTACTGTAAGCGAACCTGGTTATAAATATGATATCGTTTATGATATTGGTTATTATATTTGGATTTCTATAATGCAATTGTTTTATCTGGTGATTTACCATAATTACTTTTCCTTCTAACATGTTTATAATTCACATCTTTGTTAGATGATCACTTCAGAATCTTCTGGTTATGACTCAATAAGGACATTACGAATGGCTGCTTATGGGTTGCTTCTCTTGGGGCCGTCACAACATCTTTGGTTTAACTTATTGTCAAAAGCTTTGCCCAGACGGGATATGCTGACAACCTTCAAGAAAATGTTTTTGGGGCAGGCTGTCTACGGACCTGTGAGCACTACAGTTTTCTTCTCCTATAATGCAGCTCTACAAGGTAAGAGGTTTTGTTCCTTGTTTTAATAGAAAAAGAGAAACTTTGTATCAGTACAATGTTCGTTTCTATCAGACTATATTCTCAACATCTCTGCTTGGGTGGGGCCTCTTATGGTTCTTGTAGAATTCAGCAGGCCACATATCAACCATCATTATTTCATGGGTTCTCTTCAGCTGAACCCCTGAGACCTCTTCTTGGATGAAATGGTGTCATTCAAGCCTTTTATGCATTGCGAGGTCTCCATTTGTTGCATGTATCAATCGCTGCTTTTTTGGCTACTGGCCTGCTCTGTGAGGTTGCCTGGCTTTGAAACCCTTCATTTGATTACTTTTCTAATGGGACATTGTTCTTGTTTTAGTTTTCTTATTGGCTAGCTTCAGCAGTTGAATCAAGCCTCTTAAAATGTAGCATGATAGTTTAGTTCTACCACATGGCTTTTCTCCCCAGTCGAGGGCCTGTTCCGATCTTGTACTTACTGTATATGACTAAGTTTCAGGTTTTTTTCTATTGGTGGTCTGGTTACTGCAAAGCATTGCTCTCTGACTTGTTATTGTGGTACCAAACTCAGGCGAAAGTGGTGAAGAGATTGTGGCTAGATTGAAGCGTGACCTCCTCCCGACATTGATAAATGGTGCTATGTTCTGGCCGCTCTGTGATTTTGTTACATACAAGTTTGTACCTGTTCATCTCCAGGTATTTTTGGCTTCCTTCCTTTTTTTGAATCCTCATTTTGAACAGGGGAGAATGTTATTGAAATTATTTAACTTTGTCAGATCCAATTGCTATAACAAACACCTTGCTAAAATCTTTTGGCAGCCTTTAATGAACAGTACATGTGCCTACATATGGACAATTTATTTGACATACATGGCAAGCTTAAAGAAAGTGAGCATCGATTAGTGATTGTTTTGACTTCACTTCTGCGGAATTAGATTGGTAAGGTTAGCTTCGCTGTTGAACCATTCTGATTCGCGATTCTCGTTATTCTTTTCTTGAGCCACGAAATAGGGTTTTGGGGGCTTAGTTAGTTATTACTGTTCTCTATTACCAAGGAACTATAATTTAGTAATTTCATCTCTGATATGTTGCTGAGGAGAGGGAATTTGAGTAAAGAGATATGATGTTGTTCTTGACCCTACCATGGATCTGATTTCGGTTGATTATCTCGTTGGTTGGTCCATTTGTAGCATTTTTCCTCTGGGTTGGAGGAACGCACAGTGCTAATCAAGCCTGTCAAAAGCATGCTTTTTAAACGTCAAATCATAATTGAGGAGATCTGAAAAGATTTCTGCATAAAACCAACCAATCTATTAACCGAAAAGAAAATGATATTTTGAACGTGATTCTGTTGAGAAAGAGACTGAATTATCATTTTCATTTATTATTCCGGTGAAAATTGGTACAACCATCCTACACAGCCCAAAACATTAATGAATTGAATGATTTTCATTTTTGTCAGTTCAACATATTGCTGACAATATGTTTCATGCCACCAAACGTGGACCGACGAACCTGTCATTCAATTTTCACAATAATTCACCTATTCTAATCTGATTAGAGAAAATATATTACCCCCATTAGTGTAGAATTCATTCATTATGGTTGGTCTAAGTATCAAGGGGTACGAAAAAAGAAAAAGAAAGGGTTTGAAAAGGTAAAGCTTAGATTAAGGAAATGATTTCAGGTACGAGCAGATATTTTTCTTCTCGCATCTCCGGGGGCCCCCGAAACGTAGACTTTCCGTCAAACAGCACCACGTGTTCCCATGGCGCGACAAAACTATTGTTCGAAGGACACGTAACTCACTCTTTGAGCATATACACCCACTGACGTGGACTGGCGTTCTTTACTTTTCTCGTTTCTCCCCATCTTTGATTGTCGCGGTCTACATCACTCGACTATTTGTTTCGGGGACGACTCCGAAAAATTAAACCACGCGCCACGGAGAAAGTGTTAGCAGAAAAAAACACCTTCCCCGCTAAAACCCTGGAGGGTCCCGGAGCATAATATCCTCACGTGGCTGTACGATGCGAGAAGCAAGTAACCAATTGCAAACGCCCACGTGGGAGAGAGCAAGCACCACCGGTTCAGGTAGTAACCAGTTTTATCGTCGCGTTCGAGCGCGAAAGAGGCATTGGATCCAAACACGGGGCCCAACGGGTAGAAAAGGACACGAGGCAGCCTCACGAAGACGATGGCGTCATCTTCGCTACGTTGTTTTTTGCGGAGAGAGCCATTAAAATTCAGAACGCGAAGAGCAAAGCATGGCAAGGGGAGAGAGGTAAAAAGAAAGAAAGACAGAGAACGAAAGAGAAAGAGAGAGAGGAATAGCAAAGTTCGTTACTCTTCCGCTTTAAACATCTCGTTTCTAAATCGATTAGATTTTTTTTTCGGACTCTTATTTCTTTCTTCTTTTGATTTTTTTTGGTGAATTTAGTTGCAGGTAATTGAAAAATCTCCTCATCCTTTTTTGGACTTTTTCGTTTCTCGGAGGACTCTCTCTCCTCTCAGCTGGACGAGAAGAAGAATTTCCGTTGGGAAAAATTCGTTGGTAGAAATGCATTTCTTTGATAGAATGACGATTCCAATGCGCAGAGTTTGGACCGGTGTCGCCACTCGCCTCGGCGTTCGTAAAAGCGGTAAGTCTCAATTCTCGACCGTCTGATTTGTTCGCCGCCAATTTCAGGATGTCGGTTTCATTTTGAGATCAAGAAAGTGTTTTTTTTTTTAAAAAAAAAAAGCATTATTTTCTCCTTTGTGAGAAGTTTCATATTTTTTTCCAATTGAAATGTTTATGAACCGCACGTTCGAAGAATTCTCGTCCACATTCTCAAGATTTCGTTATCGGATCATTTTGGTGAAGATGTTGTGTTTAAATAAATTAATTTTTTTTATCCGTGTGCATTTTTTGAATAAGTTGATTATAGCATAATTGGATTGTAAAGAATAATTAGGGAATATTATGTGCTTCACTTGGAAGCAATGATTGAAGCTGACGGTGGCAATCTTGCATTACGGCTTTTACAGGAAAAAGAAAAGTACTTATAAAGAAAGATTCCCATTTCTTTGTTAATATGGGATCAGCTCCTTTTACTTGATGAGCTTATTTCAAATCCTTTTTTTCCTTTATTTAAAGTTTTAATTGTGTTGATTTATCTTCTAAAAACTAAGGTAACAATAAGCAACTAAAAAGGGGTAATGGCATTGTTTTGGGGTTGTGCTGTGGAAGAAAGGGGCTGGCTTAGCTTTATCTCCTCAGCTTTGATACAGTAATTGAAGGCTAGCTTTGATACTTGATTAAGAACCATTTAAAAGACATTGAATTTGGGATTTTAGATGGTTATTTAAACATGTTCAAGTGAATGGGATTGTTTGAAATTACAGAGAATTCCTTCACTGATTATTTACTCATTGTGCTTCTGGGAACCAACAGGGCTATTGAAGCTGCGAAAGGATGTAAGATCTTGTGAGTATGAAGATGTGCATGTGATGTGGGAGATGCTGAGGAGAAACGAAACAGAAGTTGGTCGATCCCCAAGAAGATGCAAAAAGAGACCACTGTCGAATTGCTTTGAATGGGCTAGGCGAGCTCCTTTTCTTTGCCGCGGCTTCTGAACATGTGCTGTTTACCCAGGTTTCAGTTTACATCCCTATCCGCCGGGTTAGAAAGGCTTGATAGGGATATTGGTCCAACCACAATAAAGAAGAAAAGAGAAGAAGGAGGGATTGGTTTGTGAGATTGCTCCTCTTCCTTTTCATGTCAGCTATCTGTAGATATCAGCTGCCTGCCAAGTGAATGTACCATCACTTCCTATCTCCATGCTCTATCTAATATACTATGTAATAAGCTAAATATGTGGTATATGTGTTTTTGGTGTCTCTAAAAACATGCTGCCATGTTTGCGCTATCATATATATATGGGGTATTAGGTAGCCACTCTAGCTTTCTATGAACTTTTGAATGATCTCCTAGCCATTTTCTGAAGCAACTTTCGCAGGACAATGTGCAAAAAACATGGTGTTAAGATCTAAAAATTTGATGGTTAGGGTGAAAGTGCTTTGGCATTTGGTTCATATACAATCTTTCTGAAATGATTCTTCTAGCGATTGATCATATCATTCATATGGAAACATGAATGATATGCACAGACCGGAAGGCGAATATCCTTGCAGCTGATGTCATTTGATAATGGCTTGTGTGATGTGCGAAGGCTCCTTTAGCCTTGAGGTTTTACTTTAAAGTTTTAGAGGATGAGTCGTTATCATTTCCTGTTTTTGAGATTAAATGAACGGTGAAAGGTCTATATCATTTGATTTTGATCGGTGGCGGTGCATTTCGTCGTGGCTTATACAATTCAGCTCTCATTTCGACGAAAGACATCATGCAATCATTCATTTCGAATCATCAAAATTGCATTTGGTTTGGTTAGATTTAGCTATGGTCTCAAAGCTAGAGGTCTCCAAACCATAAAGGTTGTGATGTGAAAGCCTTTGATTCTTTCTTCCTTTCTTTTTTCCCCTGTTCATTTCGATTTCAGATCAGAAAATCCTGAATTCAAGCACAATTATCAATAACAATCTTACCCTTATATCCCTTGGTTAATTCAACGCTCATTCTGCTTTCCAGTTTCCACAAGGGCCTTTAACCCAAACAAACAACAAGAAAAAAAACTAGATTGTTCAGAAAGAAAATGTCATTATGGGCTTAAACCGACCTCACTGGAACATGCATTTTCTCTGACGCAGAACACGACAGATACACAACGTCGTCTTAGCAAACCTGATCAAAGCGAGCTTAAGGCTTCTCTCTGACAAGCAAAAACAAGGCCAATTGTGTGGAAGTAGAACTGTCATCCCAAGAACTACTTACTATATATTATAAAACCGTTTTCTTTCCTTCTATTCAAAAGAAGAAGGTAAGCTGGTTTTTAGTCTTGGGGTTTCTGCTTGTTTGCGGCAACCTCATGCTTTGATCAGGAAGTACGGGTTGATGTGCTGCAGTCCGTGCTTCCGTAGAAATGCTAAGGAAACTGGGGTTTATTTAGGTAAAACTTGTTGTCTTCATATTCTTGTTTGTCTTAGCGTTTAGCACCTTGCCTGCCTGAGTAGGTTAGCATCAAACAGATACTACAACATAAACTGTCCAATGTGGCAATTTTGCCTCCTTTTCTTGTGTTCTTTAGCTAGCGTTCAAGTTGTTCTTACATCATCATTATTTAACTCGTACTGGAACTAATGCTTGCTTCTCTTTTTCTTTTTCAGTACCATTATAGGACAGAGAGCATGCATCCTGTATATGTTGGTGGAGATTCTGTCTCCTTTAACTGTTATGAAATTTCATACAGATGTTAAAGCTGTGTTCAGTTTTGTTGAAGCAACTGGTAGACAACCAAATTCCTTATGTTTAAGAAACTCACTAATACTTTGAAGTCCATTCTAACGCTTCGGTATCATTTAGGACCAAATTTGAAGACCTTTTTCTAATCCTACCCTGCAGGGATCTCATTCTGTCAACTAACAACTCTTTGAATTTTTGAGACCTTACTCTCTTCTAAATTCTACTTTGGAGCTCATCACTAATGATTGCTAGTTTGTTTAGTTGCAGGCATCCATATTGAGCTTTATTCCTTGGCTGCTGCTTGATCCTGCGGTAAGTAACTAAGCTGGCAGTGCGGAGCTATCAGTTTCAAGAAATTGCAATCCATGGTTATAGCTTACAGAAAACCTGGATTTTATGCAGAGCAATCTAATTGGGCCACCAGTATTCTTCTCAGTGCTGAATCCTGATGGTTGTGGTAAAGCAAATTTAATCTTGGCCCATGAGCTTCAAGCCTTTATCTACATAGGAGGCAAAAGGAAAATATTCGCTTAATGGAGGTGCGGAGAATCTCACCCCGTGCCTCTCGCATGCGAAGCGAGCGCTCTACCATATGAGCTACACCCCCATCAGTCGGAGCATCGTAGAACCCTCTCAACAAGATTTATTTATAGTCAATCTCTGTCTCAGAGAACGCGTGGCAGTTGGCACAAAAGAGGTGCTGAAAGGCGCCGTAGTTCAAAGACGTGCCCAACGGCTCGCATTCCACCGCACATCTTTTTGTTTTTCCCGCATTAAAGTCTCTTCATTTATTGCTCACTGTAAACACTAATCCCTTCTCTGCAAAAGCAATGGCAATTACCCCTTTTCTGTATCCCTACAGCCAGGAGAGACAATGAAACTCACATGCTTTCTTTTATTATTCAGTTACCACCATTAAAGTTTTGGAATATTTATATACTTTTTTATATCTATATGTTCAAAGGCATGGGCTGTTTTAAGGCACTAGACTGTATAGTCATTTGCCACCCTACTACATCTCCTTATCTCCACGGATTTTCTGGTCGACTTTGAAGTTTTTCCAAATCTGGGGTGACGAAAGCTGGGACTCCAGGTTCTCTTTATAAGGAGTTTTAGAGAGGTCTTGTCAAGGGTGCAATTGTAAAGGACAAACACACTCTTTGTTTGGAGGGGAAATTGTCATCTGGCAATAAGATTGACATTATGAAGGTTCATGGGATTTGGGTTTTCTTCTTTGTGGTCGGGTCAGCTTTGCTTGTCTTTACCTTCTCCAGCAGCTCCTCCATTCCTGGTATAACTCTTTTAACTTGTCTTCTTTCACTCCGATAACTGGTCTAGATAATTCTTCATTTGTCCTTTAAGAGAAACTTCCTGGGTTTTCCTACATGACTGGAATAAGGGTAAATGCTGCATTGGAGAATTGTGTTATTGCAGAATGCATGGTTTCTTAACCTTGGCAGAACTGGTATTTAACTCTGTAGTTGTTTACTTCTTACTTCTGATGTTAGCTTTCATTAGTTGAAACCATAATGCTTTGCATGGACATTAAAATGTCAATTAACCTTAATTTTTTTGAAGTACTTTCTTTGTTATCTGGCTGATATTATCAAATTACTCCAAACTTTAACTTGGATTTCATATATTATATATCTATTCTTGCAATTTGGATTTCAGAATAATTTTAAGATGAATCAGGATTTGATTGTTAAGGAGAAGTTTATATATTATGAACAACTTGTAATGTACCGCTCTTGGTGACTGAATCTGAGTGTTTTGAACTGTTAGATACAACAGCACATGGCTTGTTGTTTTTATTTACAAAAAACGACCTCCCCACATCCTACTTCTTGTTATATTGTTGTTTGTCAACAATTTCGGTGCCCTGTCTCAATTTTTTATTCTCAAGTTGTCTTCATCACCTCCCACTCTTGCCAATTTTAAGGTAACTGTTTAGTTTTTCAGTTAATTTTGCCAAGAGAAACTTGTTATTTGCTCCTTTATTGGGTTGTCGGCTTAGGGTGGATTTAGCCCAATAATTTATTGGAAACTACAGGTGGCTTCTAATTCCATCTTACTGCTAACTATCTGATCAACTTAATTATAGGCTTGGTTGGCCCGTTTTAAATCATGTCATGAATGCTATAGCTTAAATTGCAGCTTGCATGTCAAGGCAATTCATTATATTTTATCAAAGCTTCTTCATTGTCTGATAAAAAAATGTCCTCTTCTTTGCTTTGATGATAATCAAATATTCTTGCTAAAACTGATGCAGTGCATTGGTAAATCTAGTAAATACCAGCAGCAAGATATTTATCATTGTATAAATAAAAAATTGTTACCATATGTTAATAGCAGTCGTCTACTTAATGTCATTCCAGGTATGGAGTTTTCCCAGCTTGGTAATGGTGTGAGTATAACAGGAACAAGTAGAAAGCTGAAGGTACGTTCGCAACATGGCCAAAATCTACCGTGGAACCTTTTCTTATAGGATTTTGAGACATTTTCCCATTTGAAATTGCAGGGGAATGGCTACAATCTAATCAATGAAAAGAAGACCAATGTCGATCTGGAAGATTACCATCCAATTGATCCAGTTCCAAGCTCAAAGGCATCTATAAAACCTGGTCCCATCGAGCACGGTAGTCCTCTTATTCCATTCATACCAAAACCTTCACCTCCCGCTCATCCCATTAGTGGTGGTTCCACTTAGCCATACCTAAAACTCATTTCTCAGTAACAGATATGATTTGAAGAATGTAGCACTGTAATCTGCATCTGATATTTTAAGCAGCTTGTTTTCTGTATCCTGTCCTGACAATAACTTCAAGCTGCCTATGTATCCAGCTTATGTTAGTGTATGAATGTGTGTTTGGTATTTGATCTTGTATCGTGCGTGTCAATTCCCATTTCCAGAAATAACTAGTTTATTTTTATGCCTTCTAAGTTTTCTTCTTGTCTAATCTCCTTTTTCCAGGGTACAGTTAGCACATGTATTTGCACATCATAAGATTATCATCCAACTACAACAGAAAACAGTAAAAAGGGTGTAAACAGCCGCGGGCTGATAACCCAATTTGCACAAAATGAATGATTAGTAGGTTTCAACTTTGGTAACTGGTCAAAGAGAACTTGATGGAATTTCATCTCCCAAAATATGAGCTGTAATTATCCTACTTATTGAACATCAACAACCATATTCATCATTCTGACTTGACATCTGTGCTACTTCTCATCAATGGATGGAGATTGCCCTTTGCTGTAACGAAACTCTGTTAGCATAGCTTTGAAAATGAAATCTTGTCTCCTTGCTGTAACAAAAATCCATCATGATGAATCCACCCCTGTGCTCGTTTCTTCTCTCAATTAAAAGCCCCCCACCCTATTCCTTGTACGGTTTTGTCTCGTTTATTAAATAATGGAAGCAGTAAATTATCAAAGTTATTACCAGACCGTGCCAATTTGTACTTAAAAAGTACTTTTACCAGCATAATTTCTCACTCTGAATGTCCCTGGAATTCTTTCAGCAGGACATCCACTTTTTGGCTTCCTAAATTGCTGTCTCTGGTTTGAATTCAGAAAAAAAATTTTGCTTACAAAAAGGTAAAAGTAAAAGATATTTGCACTTATACAACCCATAATTTGCAGTAACTAAAATATTCAATGCAATCATTACATAAAACCATGAACCCATGTTAGTACTTGTACTACCCAACTTGATACCACTTTCCTTTTACGTTCGTTTATTATGCTGAGGTATTGTTGTTTTCACAACACTACCACTTTTTTCTTCTGAGGTCTGCTATTCATGCCGATTCCCTGTTCTTAGAATATGGACCAGGCGAAAGATGCTAACTAGACAGATCGAATTTCAGCTCGGCTCAACTCTATCATATGGTAATAAGATTCAGTTATAACAAAAAAGAGCGAAAACAAGACATCTCCAAGTTTAAAAGGCCCAAACAGGACACTATCTAGTAAAAGATGAGAACTGGGATGAAGTTTGATCTCTATCTTGAAATTAATGACTAAAAACTTACACTGTGAAGCAACAAAAATTTTCAAAATATTGTTCAGTTTTACTCTATTTATTCTTTTCAGTCCTAGTTATCATAATTTTTGAATTTCACCTACAAACAGAATGTCACGGTTCTAATGGAAATCATTAATTTCACATTGAGACGGATGTCATGATCTCAACGAGAGTCATAAATCTCACATTAAAAGAAGATGTCATGATTTCAACGAAGAGCCATGAATATCACGATTCCAATAAAAAACCATTAGTCCCATATCGAAAAAGATGTCATGATCCCAGTGAATAACGCTAAACCCCTACTAGCTTGTCCATTTTTTCTGTGTATGATACACTAGTATGAGTTAATGCTGGCCAGGTATACCTCCCTTTAGCTCCAGCAATCGTTGAGAAACACTTGAAATCCCATGCTCCACAAACCCCTTAAATATTTCACCTACTTCAATGCTCTTTGCATGTGTAAGGCTAAGGCTACTTGACTTTTTATGGGCAACATTTTGACTAGCGATACATTGCTTCCAAGTGGACTGAGTATTTCGTGGAGGTGAGCTACCAGGCAACTAGCAGAAGACAAGCAAAAAACATGGATAGAAAAAAATCATAATGCCACACCCATGGTGGACCTGCTCACAGAAAAAGACTAAAGCTAACCAGGATTAGTGGTTTCAGTTAGAAGATATATACAAAGAGGGTGGTGACCAAATCACAACCAAAGCTCAGCAAGCCAACGAAAATGGGAATTTGTTAATATCACCAACCGCATTGACTTCAACACACAAAAATACTCACTTCTCTTCTTCCTTAAGTTATCTTCATTACCATATTTATTGGTATTCCTTCATATCATCCAATCCTTTACCTCCAAAGTGAAACACTTTGACCCATCAAATCAACATCTCACCAAGTGTATTTTTAACCTCCTAGCCTATTGCCAACTTCTTTTGCCCCAACAGCTTACTTGGAACACAGAAGGTCATGATAAAGGGTAGCAAAAGTGACTGCTTTTATTCAGTCACTTCCTATAGCTATCTATCACATTACTCTTTTTTTTCTGGGCTTATGCCAAAGTGGAAAAGTAGACATCATAATCACCAAAGCAATGGAACCATAGGAAAAAAAACCACTTATCCCGGCCATGGCTCCAGCTACCATATATGCTTGAGTTTAAAAGAATTACTTAATAAGGATTAGTTACTTTAACTCCAATTATAAATGAAGTGATGCTCAAGGCATGACGTTTTCGATCTCCTCCTAACCATCATTTGTTAAAAAAGTTTCGATTTTAACTGACAGCTCTGGGCGCCTATAGTTATTTGGCAGATGTCAGTTCTGACCAAAGAGATTAAACTCTACCCATCTGCTGTCTTAGTCAATCCTTTTGGAAATTGGCTACTCACTCCTACTGATACGCTTGCCATCCCCGTTTTAATGCAAAATTTTGTTTAGGAAATTGATGGAGGAAAATGAAGATCTTTCAGAATAGTTTCTGAAACCAAACGAGCTTGATTTGGTAAAATGTAATTATGTTTATGTTTGGATCCTTAAGGGACTCTATATGGTTGTGTTGGAGGACCTGTAAATCTCTCTTTTATTGGATTTTTCCTTACCATTGCTAATAATAGAGAGAAAACAAGTGGAGTTACTTTAATTATGGTTTTCAATCTAATAGGATTTCTGTTAATTATGGCAGGCTTTTTTTTCATGTGCCCACAAAAAAATAATATAAATTCCATTTCTTCAGTGGGGAACAAATATGTTTTTTCTGCTTCTGCTACAAGCAATAGCTTCGTTAAGCAAAGTTAAAAGCCATGATATGATACCAGCAGACATAGACACTATACTCTGGTTTTTCGTAAAGAAACTGGGTTTTTATTTTGATATTCTCTCTGATTAAAACTGACCCACTTCGTATTCCAAAGAGGAAAGTGGAAGCTCTGCCATGTTATCCATTTGATTAACCTTTATTTTCTTTCTCCTCTTTGTGGGGTTAATAGATGCATGATTCACTATGCTACCTTTTGATATATCTTTGTATCTTTTTGAGAATTTATCACCGGCAAGTGATAGGCCTACCAGTCTACCGCAAAGCTTCAAACCCTGCAAGCCTGAGAGAAAATATAGAGAGAGGTCAGAAATGTGGGACAGATGGGGAGGTAGAGCGGCGAGAACCCATATTATATAGCCGAGAAGGACAGGGACCATGCAGACAGTATGGGACGGAGCATCCTGGAAGGGGATGCTTTTGGCTAGTGATAAACTATGAGGTGTTGTGCTCATCTTTGTGTTGGGAAGTGGGGGCTTTCTTGGCCTTCTCTTCCTGCATTACCAATAAGCTTGTAACCAATAGAACAGTAATCTGGTCAGGGTACTTGAGAACACTTCCAAGGAAGGACATTTTAGCTTAGTTTTTCATTCACTTAAGCAGATAATTATTACCATCATTTTTGTTAAGCATCTCTTTCTTATTGGAAGAATGATTGCTTATCATGAGTAAAGTTGATAAACAAATTTCTTCCTCGTCATATTTCATTATCCCCTCATTACTTAATGAATAATTAATTCCTCTAATTAACTAATTATTTTCTCCTTGGATAAACATTCATCAAACTCTGGTTTATTTCATCAGCCATATCGGGTAGGAAAAGCAAAAACGGGTAATGCTTTCGTAGACAAGAATTGGAATAATTCATAATTCTTGTAGACAGTATACCATTACCAAAGAGAGAGATGTTTGAGGAAATTGAGTGCCAAAGTAGGAAACTTACTTTTGTTTGGGGAAGGGAGTGGTCCTTTGATGGAATTTAACTGGAAGGCAAGGAAGCATGTGTTTGTGTCTGGAAGATGTGATTCTGATTTGTAGGAATTTTTGAGACTTTCTGCTCTCTTTCTCTCTCTTTCTCTTTGTGTGTAGATTTCATCGAATCAAATTTGTTTTTCATGACCGATTCTTTGAGTGATGCATAGAACAACAAAACCTTTTAGGACCACACAAAAAACAGAAAAGACTGGTTCATTGCTTAAATGCGTTATGGACACAGATTTAATGGGTAAACTTTGTTGCAATTAATTCCAGACCATAAGTGAAAAACATGAGCCACGAAAACAAACTATCTAACTCTTTCTCTACTTTTGGGGTGGGGAAGGGAGCAAATGGTCGGCATGCACACACATAAGTGGATAATGGAGCAGGCGTGGCTTTAAAATTTAACCATAAATTAATGCATTAAGATGTAGCAGCCTAGGAACTCAACTTCAAGTTTGTATCTGCCTAAAACATTTTGAGCAACAAAATTTTATAGATTCTTTGTTTGACTAGTTTAGAGCAATCTAACTTAATTGATAGTTCCATTTCATTCCAACTTATGTTTTAAGTAGTTTAAGGGTTGAAAAAAGAATCCCCAGTGTTGCATTTTTCCAAGCCAAGCATGGGAAATTGGGCAAAGGGTTGTCTAGGAGTAGATTAAAGAACTAGAAAACTCATTGAAGCAGTTGGCTGGAAGTTGGTGCAATTAAGTTGGCACGTTTTCATGTATGATAGTTAATAAATTTCCTAATTCATATTAAAATAAAGATTAAAAAAAAAGGGAAAAAGAAAAGAAGAAAAAGGTGCCTTGATGTAAAAGCGTGGGGAGGAAATGGAATATAGTACAAAGATTAGAGAATAATTAAGGTAATAAATAGAAGATTAGAGGTAGGAGAGGGTTGGTTCTTTCACACGGGTGAGGAGGTTTTGATAAGGTAAAAAGTGGGGTGGAGTTAGAACAACTCAAAGCAGGATAATTGTCACTTTCTCCTTTCCAAGCTCCCAGAAGTTCGTCAAGGCTTTGGTTAATGCTGACGCTAATAACTTCGCTTTATTTTAATCATTTGGTCTTCGGCTCTATGCTCGTATTCCTAGGTCTCTCTTCACACACCCTGGCTAGTATAATTAAGGCATTTGAGTAAAGATAACTTTTCTTTTTTAGAATCTATAAAATTTTAGTATGAGAACTTAACCAATTTACCGCCTTAATAATTTGCTTGATTACCTTTGTCCCCGTTGCATTCATTCTAACTAACAACCAATTCTCTGCTCTACTTCTGCCTAATTATAATTTCAATTTATTTCAACTAAATCATTTTTATCTCAAAAATACATTTTCAATAAAGATTTTTTTTTCATTTAATAGATATTTTTTTAGATTGAAAGTTAAAACTGTGAACATATGAGTAATGATATTAGCATTTATCAAATTTTTCATTAATGTGTGACCTTTTATGAAAAATACCAAAATCAATCTATAAACCTAACCCAGTTTAAAGTGAGTTTCTTCCATTTAAGACTCTTTTATGAGTAAAAGAATTAGTATAACGAGAACCTTACACAATTGAGTGAGGTAAAACGTTATGGGTCACAGATCAATATGAAATTAGATAAAATTTTAAGATCTTTTTTCATGATATTATGTTATTTTTTTTAATAATTCAATATTTAACTTGTAAATTTCAAAAATTAATATATAAAACAATCCAATAGCCAACTCAACAATTGAGGTATACCTTACTCTATGAACTTATTCATCCAAATAAAAAATATTATCTCACAAAAATAAAAGGAAACTATTAAATAAATATTAAAATCAAACGTATATATTGAGTCTATAAATAACATGATAGGAAAAACTTAGTTAAATATTTTTCTCATAGGAAATAAGCTTGGTAATCTCACAATTTTATTTTAATTTTTTTTCTGATTGACTTGAAAATTAAAAGGGAAAGGTCAATATTGATAACAGACTTTTAGTAAAGTCGTTGCTTGTCCCATTTGGCATATTGTACAGGAAATTGAAACGGCTATTTTTGCTCTCATAATAATTCTCCCTTAAAAGAATTTAAATTCGGGCGTCGTTAGCGTGAGGCTAACGTCTCCCTGAATATTTCACAGTCCACAACGTCGCCCCCCTCCCTCCCCACATTCCTTTCCTCCCGGAAGAAATATCCCAATATTTAGCGTGCAATTTTAATCCCCACAAAACTCGCCTCCACGTGTCAATTATTTTACCATATTACCCTCACCTACACACGTTGCCACTCCAGCACGCGAGTCGCCAGCCTCCCATAAAACGCTGCGCGTACAATCATCCTCTTCAATTTTGAAAAACAATTAAAAATTAATTATTGAAAGTTTTTTTTTTTTTGCTTAACCCTAAGCACCGAAGAAAAAAAAAAGGCTAGTACGACCGTTATGCTCTCAAATCTCGCCTAAACATTCCCCTTTCACTGCTCTCACTCTCTCCCCTCTCTCTCTCTTACTCGCTTTTCCTCTCACGCTCTCGTCGGCAACGGTCATTTTTCCGCTCTTTCTTTTCCTCTCCGGAAATTCCCACTACAAACCTTAATAGAAAGAAAAACTCTGTTAAACTCTGGAATTTTATTAACTCTAAACTTTGGTTTTTTTCTCTCTTTATTAATTTTTGGAAGTGAAGATTTCGGGGATCATAATAGATACGGTTAGGGTTTGGAGGAGAGTGAGATTAAAGAATCAGTCAGAGTGGAATTGAATTGTGAGTGCACGCAATGGTAGCTGCAGTGTCCGCAACGGTAAACCCCAAACAGCACGGAGGAGGGCCACACCAGCACCCGTCACGGCCTCCGTTATTGCCTTCCGACCCGGACAATGCCATCGCTCCCCGCCGTCAAAAATTCCGAGAAGTCACTTCTCGTTATTTGTCCACGTCGTCATCCTCCTCAAATTCTTCCACATCATCGTCATCTTCTTCCGCGGCTTCCACCAAACGGTGTCCGTCGCCTTTCGTTGCGAGGACTTCTCATTCGACGGCCGTTATGACGCCGACGCACGCGACTCCCTCAGCCATCAAGCGCTCGCAATCAGTGGAACGGAGGCAAGCGGTGACGCCTCGCCATAATAATTCTTTGGATTTTAGAACCAGTAACGGGAACAACAACAACGGCGAATTGTCCGCTGTTCAAAAGTTGCTCTTTACTTCGACGAGAAGCTTGTCCGTTTCGTTTCAGGGAGAGTCGTTTTCCTATCAGTTTAGCAAAGCTAAACCAGCTCCCTCTCCAAGCGCGGCAAGAAAAGGCACGCCGGAGAGGCGGAAGCCAACGGCGGCAACAACGACTCCAGGGAGAGCAACAGATCAAATGGAAAATTCAAAGGCGGAGCGGTGGCCTGCGAGGTTAAGGCAGCCGAATTCGATGAGTAGAAGCATGGATTGCACCGACGAGAGGAAGAGATTAAAAGGATCTGGGAACGGCAATGTAGTCAGGGCACTACAAGATTCCATGATTGATAATAGAGATTTAACGGTTGTTTCGGCTGTTGGATCTGAGGCCCAATGTGATCCCGCGGTTTCTGATACTGAAAGTGTTTCTTCTGGTAGTACTTCGGGAGCTTTAGAAAGTTCTTGTAACGGTAACGGAGACATTAAGCGCGGGCCTCGGGGAATAGTTGTCCCGGCTCGTTTCTGGCAAGAGACTAATAATCGGTTACGCCGCTCAGATCCTGGTTCGCCAGTCTCTAAGAAAAATACGGCGCAGTCTAAGCTAATTGCACCAGAGAAGTTTGGAATTGATAGTCCTTTATCATCTCCGAAAAGTGTAGTGAACAGCAGAGGGCAGTCATCCCCAATTCGCGGGCCAGTTCGGCCTGCATCGCCGAGTAAGCTTGGGGTATCCTCAACTTCGTCTCCTTTGAGGGGAATGAGTCCCTCCAGAGTGAGGAATGGGTTGGGTAGTAATTTGGTTAATACGCCGTCAATTTTGAGCTTTGCTGGTGATGTTGTTAAGATGGGCAAGATTGGGGAGAATAAGGTTTCAGATGCTCATTTTTTGAGGCTACTTCATAACAGGTTGTTGCAGTGGCGTTTTGTTAATGCTAGAGAAGATGCTGCTCTGTCTTCCCAGAGGTCTAATGCAGAGGTATGTCTCTAAGAATTGACTTTGAATCTTTCTCTTATTGCTTTTGACCATTATATTTGTTTGATGTATGCTGCGATGCTGTCAATTTTTGCATGCTTTAAGATTACAACTTCGATAGGAATGCAGGCTTAATTTAGTTTGGCGGTAAAACTCACGGCAAAAAATGTTGCATACCATCACTTTTGTAGCTAAGATTTACCTTTTGCAATGGGAATGCTGAGTTATATATCATGGCTTCATGTTATGTTTAATTTGTTTGAATGTAGCCCAGCTGCATTGTAATTTGTCTTGCTCTTACTGTCTCGAATTTTCAGAACTTTTGCTTGAAAGTCTAGAAGAACCTGGAAAACAAAATTTTGAGTTGAGTTACATTGATGGTAAAAACACAGACAGTGATGCTTTTGGTAGAACAACTCTGTAGGCCACTTCTGCTTGGGAGGGCTTAGCTCTTGGGCTATTATTTACAAGCAGCTTGTGAGAGTTGTTTTGAGGCTTAAGTATTGGTGAAGAGATGGATGATTAGATGTTGGTGTTGTCCATTTTGAATTCTCTTGTGAATATGTTTTTCTTCCCTTTTATAAGTAGCTTTTCTGGTAAGGATATGCTTATTTCAGATGTGTAAAAGGATTTGTTAGCACAATTTTTGATAAGTGAAAATGGATGAAGATACTAGAATGAAAGAGGAACATGATGATAGAATGGGATGAAAAGAGACTGCATGCTTGTTTGGCTTTTCCTTCACGCTAAATGCAGAGCCCATATGAGATAGGCTCAATTTCAGATTAAAGGTGAAGAGAGCTGAACGCATAAGAGGAAGCGGCTGGTCATTAGTTGCTGATCTTCTTGCTCTAAGGAATGAGTCAAAGAGGGTGTTCCCAGCATTGGGAACAATTCAATCAAAATTATGTTGTTTTAAAAGTTAATTTAATTAACTTTTGCATTGTTTGTTTGTTTGTGTAAGATACTTCATTTTAACTGTCCTATTGTTTTTCAGGTTACTTACATGTTATGTTTTTTAAATATTTTCATTTCGTTAGTTAAATCTGACAAAGAATTCTTTCGTCATCATGGTTTCTGTAACAGAAAAGTCTTTATAATGCATGGATAACTACCTCAAAACTGCGAGAATCTGTTAGAACCAAAAGAACTGAGTTACAGTTGCTTAGGCAAAACTTGAAGCTGATGTCCATCCTCAAGGGGCAAGTAAGAACCATCCCTCCACTGTGGCTTTGTTTCTTGTTGACTTGATTTTTACGTGGGTTGTTTTGGATGTCTTCTCATATTTTGCTGATCTTAACTTGATTATTGCTAGTTTTTCAAAGTGTAGATCTCTGTCTCACTCTCTTTCCGGTTAATTCTCTTCCCCCTTCTTTTTTCCTATCTTCCTCATTAAATGTCCTTGAAATTGGAACTTGAATGTCTAACCTCATGAATATACATTGTGCAGTTGCTGCTTTTATCTGAAGAAACCTGAAATTTATATTCTTGTCATCTCTGTAGCTGTTGTTTTATTCAAAATATCTGATTTCAATTGCATGTGTAAGTTCATGCAATTCATGCCTTTTCATCTATTGACTACTTTATTTTATATTATTTTTAATTGATGAGTGCAGATGATAGTTTTGGATGAATGGGCCATCCTGGACCATGATTATTGCAGTTCTTTATCTGGAGCTACCGAAGCTTTAATGGCTAGCACGCTCCGCCTTCCAGTTGTAGGTGGGGCAAGGGTAAGTTCCTTTTTCTGACTTTTGTCAATTTCTTTTATGCTGTGGCATCTCAGTTGCTAATGTGTTAGCTTGCTTTGGTCTTAAAGAATTATCTTGCTTGGCTTTTCATTTGTACAGGCTGATATCCCAAAGTTGAATGATGCTATTTGTTCGGCAGTTGACGTAATGCAGGCAATGGCATCCTCCATATGCTCATTGTTATCAAAGGTAATCCTTTAATTTTTTTTTTCTCCTCATCCTTAACCCCTCTTTCCCCCATCACCCTCCTCCTTCCATTTTCCCTTTTTATGTGCAAAATTTGAGTTTGCCTTTGCCCCTTTTTTAATGTTTAGTAAGAAACATGGGAAACCTTTTCTTTCCTAGGAGCTAGTTTTTGACAAGCTTCATCTGCAAATACTAATGTAATAGTGAAATATTGCTACCTGTCTGAAGGTTTTTGCTTGGCCAAATACTAAGGTTGAGTACTCTTTTAGTTATTAATTAGTTTCTTTGTTTATTTTTAGGTATTTTGCCCTGTATTTAAAATGTTTTGACCATTTATAGAGATTTGCTTACATTCAATGATAAGTCATTTGAAGATTAGCTATGATAAAAAGAAATATGATGATCTCATAACTCTGCATTTGTATAAAAGGCCTAGGTTTAAGTCTTGTGGCCTTGGTTTGGTTCCTAATCATTTTGAATGATGAGTTTATACTACGGTTGACTGGCATTTGTTTGATTTTACTAACCCAGTGAAATGAAAAAAACCATCCATACTACAGATAAAGTCACCAGGTTATCAGTATATTTTGCTAATTGTTTCCATTTTTTTGTAATTATGATATATCCTTCATCAACAAATAAAACATCATTTGTCTGTTCTCCAATTACCCTGTTTGTACTCTACACAGAATATTTTCTTGATTAAAGCAACCAGCAATGATTTGTATCGTTAGAAATGCATGTAACCGTGTGTTAAGAAGTTACAATTTTCATCACATGACATGTACCACAATGTCAAAGGTTGATCTCTGGTATAAGCTTAAGCCTTAGAGCTTCTTGTCTGACTCAACTCACGTGATCGATTGAGTCAACTGGATAGTCATAATACGTTTACAATGGCTGTTGTAAAATTCCTTATGATCCATAAAGGGTGAAGTTCTGATTTGTAGCAGTAACTACAGTTGCCGATCAAATTGATTTGGGTTACTGAAGTTACCATTTGAACTTTGGATGAACTATCATCTTCTCTTTTGAAGTTGTTTTTATCCTCTATTGTAATGTTAGTAAGCAGATTTAACTAATCATCATCTGTCCCGTATACTTGCATATAATTAGTCTTTCATTTTTTTGGTTAATAGGTTGCAAAAGTGAACTCTTTCGTGGCAGAACTTAGAAATTTAAGTGCAAATGAGTTTGCTTTACTTGATCAGTGCAAAGAACTTCTGTCAGCAATTGCAGCCATGCAGGTAAATATCTTATTTGTTTTGCTTTATTAGAGTAATTGCCATATATAACTTGTTTCTAATCTAAGTGATCTATTGACCAGGTGAAGGAATGTAGCTTGAGAACACACCTTTTACAACTAAACCGATAATCCTTTACCTTCCAGTTTGACAACAGAATTGTAAAGATGAAGTGATTTCACTGCCTTTCCCTAATACTAACATGACATCAAACCCCACTTCCATTTCATCCGAATTTGTGGTGCAAAAGGTAATAAGGAAAGTGTTCGATGATCAATTGCAATTTACAAGCATGAGAGTGATCATTTGGTCCTTTGTTTTGATACCTGAAAAACTTTAGCTTTTTGTATAATTTGATGTGTAGGTTGGAGGAAATATTCTCATTTGTGAAGTTAGATAGTATACAGGTACTTTCTTTTTTTTTTTGTTCTTTTTATATAGGCCAAAGGAAAGTGTGTAAATATGTATAAATGATGTTTCCATTTTCAGTCAATGGGTTCTTAATTTAAGTATTGTTTTTGTCTGCCTTGATAAAATGTTTAGTTTATCTGTATTTGGTTAGAGTGAAAACTACACATGACCCCACCCCTCACCCCATAGGGCTTTTTGAAAGAAAACCAAATGAATCCACATTAGCATTTGAGCAGAGTAGAGAAAATAGTATGAGAAGTAAAAGACAGGAAAAACAAAGAAGAGGAATCAGAAAAATGAGAACAATTTGGAGAAGGATATATATATCACTCCTTTTCATTTTGTATATATATAATAGTAACAACTAATGCCGCGAGAATTGAAGAAAGGAAAATTAGCTGAGCTGAGTTGAGCACAGAATTCCACAACCTTACAACGGTTTGCTCTAACGGCTAAACAAGAAGAAAAAGATCAACTTAATGAAACGACACAAGCAAAAAACATTTAAGCCATAAAAGAAAAAAAATCAAAATGACAAGACTCTCGATGTTTAACTCATTTGCTAAAGAAACAAAGAAACGACACTGTATGCTTATTTCTTCATCCTTCAACTGGTTGTTGACTAGCGCCATGATGTCTTTATCATCTGGAATCTGTTGTAACGTGTCAGGTCCGAAAACCCGATTACTAGACGTGGGCGAAAATAATATAATTAGGAGTTACCACCAATTTTCTTTTTTTAGGTGCGATTGGTCACCTATTAACTCGGTTCTAATCGACGAAATTCTAAATTAATTTTAAGTCCGATGAAAGAACGAGAACTGATTTACGATTTTTTTAGAAATGGGTTCGGGGGTGCGGTTACGCACAGATAAGGGTTAGCACCTCCGTCTACATCTTTGCTTTGAATTCATTCACAACCTTGCCACTAGGACCAATAATGAGCATGTCATCCACATGCAAAGACATAATAAGCTGAATACCTTTGTCTGCTCTTTTCATATACAAAGTATGCTCACTATTGCTTCTGTGGAACCTTGATATTTGTAGATAAGCATCCATTTTATCATACCATGCCCTTGGGGCCTATTTGAGTCCATATAGAGCTTTGACTAGTTTGCAGACTTTTTCTTTCATGCCCGGTTCAACATAGCCTTCAGGCTGCTCAACAAAGATGTCCTCCTCAATAGTTCCATTTAAGAAAGCTGACTTTATGTCTAAGTGCCAAATTGACCAGTTTTTATTCACAGCAAGTACAACCAATAGCCTGATTGTGTCAAGTCTGGCTACTGGTGCAAAAGTTTCAAAAAAGTCTAATCCATAACTTTGTACCCTTTTGAGACTTCACTATAGCCAAGATGTGTGAGACCCTGTCAAACTCGATTAAAATACGGTATTGTATCGAGTGGTACAACTAAGTTAAATCGAGCCTTGAACTAGCTCAAATAGAAATTCTAAGAGAAAATTGAAAATTTTGAAACCCACATAATGGATTAGAATAGTGATTCGGAGTTCAAGGTCCAGTTTGGAGTCCATTAGGAAAATTGACCGATTAGGGACAAAACGGTCATTTTACCATTTGATGATAAAATGGAGATTTCTAGCCAAGATTTGATCACATTTGACCAAGAATAATTATATGAAATATAATTATGATTATTGGAGTATAAAATGATGTTTAACAGTGAAAAATTGTGATTCTCGATATTTTTAGAGCACAAGGGTAAAATGGTAATTTTGCCACTAGAGGACCAAACGAAAATTTTTATAAAACGATTTTTACCCCATTTGGTTAATATTGATCAATATTAGTGTTATTTGAGGTTGAAAAGTAGAAATAATATAATTTCGGTATATTTCGGAGTATAGGGGCAAAATCATAATTTTTTCGTCTAGGGGGCAAATCGGTAAATTTTTCACCCCAGCACTTGTCAAGACCAAGGGATTTTAATTGTGGTAAGATTGGATAAATACCAGAATATTTGTGGTGGAAAATTAAGAAGAAAAAGTCAAAAAGTTAAAAAATTGAGCCAATAAGCATGTGACACGTGGTATGCTTGATTATTTTATTATTTTCTATAGAAATCAGCCCATTAAATCTCCAATTCTCTCACCATATTCGGCCTAGGCAACCAGCAACAAGAACAAAGAAAGAACAAAGGAAAAAACAAGAAAACCTAGGTGGAAATTCAAAGAAAAAGTGAAGAAATTAAGGAAACAAGCTAGGTAAGTTAGAATTTGTTTAATTCTCCTTGATATCTAGCTTACCCATTCTTTTGTTCTTGATTTTCATGGTTGAATATTGAGTTATCATGATGAATTCAATTCTGAAAAATGGGTATGAAAGAGGAATTATTGTTGGAATAATTTGATTTTAGACTATGTTAGTGTTTAGGGATAGTTAAGCATGGTTATGAACAAAAACACAAAAAAAATATTCAATTTCTCTAGGGTTCCTTGTTGGTCAAACCATGAGGGCTGAATATCAATGGGGGATTGTTTTTATTTCAAGGAAAATGGCTTGAAAAATGATGAATTAAGGTGAAACGGTTATGTAGAAAAAATTTCGGTGCTAGTGCACCAAATGACCGAATTTTTCTATAAAGAACTATGAGGGTTCTAATGTTGAATTTGGCTTTATTTAAATGGTATGTGGTAAATTAAGGTATTAGAGGAGAAATGAATTAATTTGGAGGTGATTTGGACACAATCGCCAATTAATCGAGTGATCGGTCGAATTTAATCGATACCGCCATTAAGCGGTAATCGGACGTATTTTTGCATTTACATATCAAGTATTAGTAATTTAAATTAGTTTATATCAATTTAGAGACAATATAGTTAATTCCTTGACTTTGTTATTTGTCAAGGTAGTGAGACGTCCGGAAAAAGCAAAAGAATTGTGCTTGAAGACTATTAGTCCGAGTGCACCCGAAATCTGAATTTTCGATATCGGTGAGTGGACTTGCATTTCAAACTTGTTTTGGGGAATATGAAAGATTCTACCCAACTTGTCTTAGAAAATGTACCTTGGGAACAAGCTTTTGTTAAATGGTTTGATGTTGTGATATGTGATTGCTATGGATTCATGCATTATTGCAATATGATGATATATATATATATGTGTGTGTGTGTGTGTGTGTGTGTGTGTGTGTGTGTGTCTGTGTGTGTGTGTGTTGTGCATGATGAATGATATTGTGTATAATGACTGTAACCGTGTGTGTGCACGATGTGGGGGGATGCAGATGCCGGTGATGATGGTGGCGTGAGAGATGGATGATGATAGTGCCCGTGTGCACGATGTGGGGGGATGTACATGATGGCACTGATTGTGCACGATGTGGGGGGATGCACACGATGGTGCCGGCTATGTGCACGATGTGGGGGGATGTACATGAGCCGGGTGTGATTATGATGATATTGATGTTTGTCTATCAAATTATGCATATCTAGACTTATGAAATGAAAGCTCATGAATGTGATATATGGTTGACATATATGTAAAATTTGATACATTGCACTTTGAGAATTTTCATGAGTTTTATGTTGATTTTGTTGGTTTAGTAAGATGGCCCTTTTGTTGAGTGGAGGAAAAATGTTTCTCTTGTTGCTCTGTTTCGCTGCAGCGAAATTTATTCTTGCTACAGCGAGAAACTCTCGGGTTTGAGGGCCTTCACCAGAACTGGTTCTCGCTACAGCGAGAAACTTTCTGTCCATTTTGCTAACTTGTGGATTTTTGTCATATTTTTCATTTCTTTGGTACCATAGTTGAACATGAATTTTTGTAAAGTGATTTACTCATATGGGGTTTACATGAGGGGTTTAAAGGAGTTAAAACAATTGCATGGTTTTGAGAAAATGAATGCATCATGATTTCGATAAACATTCCTTATGGTATGCTTGTTCCCTTCTTGTTCACTCACTGAGTATTGTACTCACGTTTTATAAAAATTCATGTTTTCAGATCAGGTGACTGTTGGACCCTAGATCGAGGAGTCCCCGTAGTGCATCTCCTGGGTATGTGTCTGGCATTCGATAGTAATCCTTTTTATTGTAAATGTCTCAGCTGGAAGTCATGGGTCCTTTAGTATTGTGAATACAATCTAACAGTGTGAATATGTGTATGCAATGTAAATTGCTTAATACATGACTGATATAGTGCATGTATATTATTATCGATAATGTCATTGTGTTTTGGCTATGTTCACACCCGAAAAAAGGTGTGTGTGTGTGTGTGTGTGTGTGTGTATGTGTGTATGCATGATATGATAAATTTGTTAAGCAAAGGTAAATGGATAGGCTTGCTTGGGCTTAGTGAGCTATGCCCATTGAGCTCATGCGCCGGTCATGACTCAGGAAATTGGGTCGTGACAAGATGAACTACTACAATTGATTTTTCATCTAGCTCGCTTCTCTTTGCATCAAGAATTTTTAAGTAACAGATGCAACAAAACACTCTAAGATGGTTAACAAAAGGCTTGACATTAAACCAAGCTTCATATGGAGTCTTGTTTGAGAGAGCTCTGGTCTAAGCGATGTTAAGAAGGTAGTTAGCAGTATTAGCTACTTCTACCCACAAGTACTTTGGTAGGCTCATTTCAAATAACAAACATCGAGCCATCTCCATAGTTGTTTTGTTTTTCCTTTCAAAAGTCCCATTCTGATGAGGACTATATGTTATAGTGAGCTGATGTATTATGCCAAATTGACTGAGATACTGCTTAAATTATGTTGCTGTGAATTCAAAGCCAATGTCACTTCTAACCTTCTTAATGGTCTGGCTTGCCTGATTCTCCACTAGAGCTTTAAACTTAGCAAAAACACTTGAAGCTTCAAATTTTCTTTTTAAGAAATAAATCCAACTTAACTTTGTCACATCATCAATGAATAGCAAATAAAATCTGCTCCCATTTAAAAACTCAGTCTTCATTAGACCTCCTATATCAGTATGCACCAACTCCAATTTTTGAGTTGTTTTCCAAGTTTTACGTTTAGGAAATGTAGCTCTCTTTTGTTTTCCAAATTGACAAATACTGCAAACTCTGTTAGGTTCACCAATTCTAGGAAGTCCTTCAACAAGGTTATGCACTGCCATTTGCTTCAAGTAAGTATGGTTGATATGACCTTACCTCCTATGCCACAAGTCAATATCAACTAAAATTGCTTTATAAACATTCTACTTAAGCTTCATCCAATTCAAAGGAAAACATCTGTTTCTCATACCTATTGTGAACAATTCAATGCCAGTAGGGTCACTAACAGTGCAGGCCCTATCCTTAAAGACAAGCATGTAGTTGTCATCAATCAATTGTCCTATAATCAATAGATTCTGACTAACATCAAGAGCAAAATAAACATGATAAATCAATCTTCTACTTGCAGGAGTATGAACACCAACAGTTCCTATACCAAGGATTAGAAGAAAATCTCCATTTCCAACCTCTATTTTTGTTCTAAAACTAGAATCTAGATTAATGAAGTTATCCTTGCATCCAGTTAGATGATTTGAACAACCGCTATCCAACAGCCAGGTATTCTTTTCCTCTTCACTATCTACATTTTTAGCCATAAAAAAAAACCTCATCTTCAACTTCAAGCTTTTCAACCACAGCAGCTTTCTCATCACATTTTTAACTTTGTTTTTACAGACCTTCTCCACATGTCCTTGCTGGTGACACTTCTTGCACTCAACATTCGGCTTAAACCAACAAAATTTTTCTATATGATTTGTTTTTTTGCCATGAGAATATGGTGGAAACGTTTTCTTATGATCCCCATGTCTCTTTTCATCAACCTTCCTCCCTTTGTCTTTCCTGTTAGCTTCATTCCTTTTAAAGATACTGCTACCAAGCTTCTTATTCTTTGTTTTGACAACTAAGGCATTCTCAGTGAGCCTTTTTTGCCTAAAAGCTCTTCTCTGCTCTGCTCTAAATCCTCTAGTGCATTAACTAGTTCCTTTAATGTCATTTGATTAATATCCCTAAAGTCCCTCTAAGGAAGAAATTTTTGACTCATATTTCTCGGGTAGGCCTACTAGCATTTTACTCACTAGCCTTTCCTTATCCATTTCTTTTCCAAGCAACCTAAGCTGGTTCACTATTCCCATCATCTTCCCAAAAAACTCCTTGATAGTTTCATTATCATCCATTGTCAGCATCTCAAATTGTCTAAACAGATTTAAGGCTTGAATTCTCCTAGTTTTATCACTACCATGGAATTCCTCTTTTGAATGATCCCAAACTTCCTTCGGGTTATCTAAGTGCATTATTCTAGCAAATATCTCATAAAAATTTACAAATTGTACGCAAGAAAGAGCCTTATACCTCTTTGCCTTGTCTTCTTCAAACTGCCTTATTTGAGCCAGAGTTAGATTAGCATGCCTTTGTATTGGTTCAATTCCTGTCTCCACCACTTCCCAAAGATTGAAAGCTTTGAGATAGGATTGCATCTGCATTGACCAGAACACATAATTTACTAAACCCAGCTATAGCCATGACCCAAAAATAAAAAATGGAAATTGGAAATCTGAAATAGATGAGAACCAAAAAACAAGAACAATCCCTTAAGATCGATTTAGAGCTATGGTACCATGAAAGAAAACCAAATGAATCCACAATAGCATTTGAGTAGAGTAGAGAAAATAGAATGAGAAGTAAAAAACAGAGGAAAAACAAAGAAGAGGAATCAGAAAAATGAGAACAATATGGAGAAGAGTATATATCACTCCTTTTCATATTGTAGATATATAATAGTAACAACTAACGCCATGTATATCAGCTCTGAGAAATGAGAATTGAAGAAAGGAAAATTAGCTGAGCTGAGCACAGAATTCCACAACTTGGAATTTTGTGCCTTACAACGTTTTGCTCTAAATGCTAAACAAGAAGAAAAAAAATCAACTTAATGAAATGACACAAGCAAAAAACGTTTAAGCCATAAAAGAAGAAAAAAACATCAAAATGACAGCACTTTAGGCGTTTAACTCATTTACTAAAAAAACAAAGAAACATCACCGTATGCTTATTTCTTCATCCTTCAACTGGTTGTTGATCGGGGCCATGACTTCTTCATCATCTGCAATCAATGAATTCTCAACACTTTTCTTGGTAGTAAAAATGAAAAAAAAAATTGAAAAAGATAAGACCCCTAGGCTATTAAGAAAAATAGAATAATGGAAGGAAATTATTGGCATCAGAAATGGCAAAGGTTCTTAGATGACAACCATGCTAATTAAAAGTTTATCTATTTTGTTTATCTTAAGATAAATTAAAAGATGACAGTATCTTTCCTATTTTCCCTTTCTTTTCCATTCATCTCATGTCTGTGATAGCTTAAATCTTGAGGGTAAATGCTCAAATCTTTCAGACATGGTGGGGGTTTTCGATTCATCAATCTTTGATATATTGGAGATTAAATGTCCATTGAAATTTTCTTGGCCGCTTTCTGCCTGTGTTTGTCCTTTCCTCTTTGGAATAATTAATGTATCATCTTAATTCATGATCACGTCGTACCATGAATTGGAAGTAATAAAATCTAATGGATATGGATTCGTTAATTTAACCAATGAAAGAAGGAAAAAAAGAAGTTGATTTAACTTATATATTCCAAACACTGAGAAGGCAAAGGAAAAGGGTTTTTGCACATCATACGAATATTATGCAGTTCAAAGTGATAAGATTACAGAGCTATTTTAATCTCTAATCTCTATATTCCCTTTATAAATTTCCTGGCGAAAGGAATCCATCCCCTGGAGGATTTTGCACACTGAAATTTGGTCTTCCCTTTTGGCATATCGTGGTAAATAGGTGATGCTATAGGAGTGGGAGATATCCAATATGTTCTGTGAGTGAAGTTGAAACCGAGGCATGTGGGATCCCACGCCATATGCTAACAGACGCGGCGAAGCGATGGAAAGGAACAAAACAAGCTCAGCTCTGCCTTTTGGTTTATTGGAGTCCCTTTCCTTATCAATGAGCTTCTGTGAAGGACAAACAAAAGAAAAGAAAGAAAGAAAGAATGGGTGATGCCGTGGAACCCACTTCCAATGGAGGAGGACTAGAGGCGGGGCAGCCTGACGTGCACCGCACCAGTTTTGGCTTTAACAAAATAGTAAACCTTGGGACCCACCCCTTTCCCTTCTCCTCCCTTCCACCATTTTTGTTTGTTTTCTTTCTTTCTAAAGTTCCCTTTCTGTTCCTCCTTCCTTCATTTTCATATTTGCATGAGACCAGAGAGTGAAGTATCAGCCCACTTGATGTGAGTTTCCAGCCCTGCTTTGCTTTGCAACTTGGTATATTTGCTCTGTTTTGATCAAAGATTCTACTAATATTTTATCATCATTATCATTTGTTTCGCTTAAGTGAAAGTGAGGTTAGGAAAAGAATATAACAAGGAATTGATCAAGATGGCTGAGTTCCCCGCCTAAACCTCTGATTATCCTCAAGAACTCATACCTCGGCAGCTTCAACGACCCAAGTTGAAGCGGATGAGAATATCATCTTTCCAAATTTTCCAAGGTTAACCCATCCATCATCTTCTTCGGGGCAAGAATTGGCCAATCATTTCTCATGGATAATGAAGGGTATTTGCAAAAGAATAGGCATCGAGAAGAACAAAATTATATTTCCTTTAAAAAAAGATGATAACGAATGCTTAATGTTAGATAAAGCTGATTAATCATCTCCTATCGTTCCCCAGTTACAATCATGAAACTGATCATTGCTTAACAATACTCATATTCTCATCCATTTTCCTCCATGTTTCTGTCTAATGTCTATATTCCTATGAATGAAACGTGTCAGGCGGTGGGCATGTTCCAATGACTCAGCTTATCGTCATTTAAACAAAATCCGAGAAATTTAAAATTTAAGAAGAAAAAAACTTTCTACAATTATTATTATTGTCTCTTCATTATTCACTACATCGCCGGCTTATCAAAAAAGACCGTTTTCCCGAAAAAAGCAAAACAAAAAGTCCTTGTTTTTGTCAAACAAAGAGATTCAAAATCTTTCTCTCTTGGCTTCCTTCATTTTCCTTGCTTTTAAAAGTGGTTATCTCCGATTCCTCCGAGTACAACGACGCCGCCGCCGCCGCTCTCGGTCTCTTCCTTTCTTCTTCGTATCGCCTTCCGCTTCCACGTCTTCCTCCACCTAACTTAGTCGTCAAAGAGAGGCTTAGATCCGAAGCTGCTGAAGCCGATTGATTCTCCATCATCACCATCGTCATCAAAGGCTTCGACTGAGCGTACCGGCTTTGGAAATCGCATGAGTTGAAGCAGAAACGATCGGATGACTCGTCGCAACTCGGCGTCCGAACTCCAGCCAAAATCCCCGGGATCGGCCTTAAAGCTCCGCCTTGAAGCACCGTGTCCGCCGCCGCTTGGCAGAGGTGCCAGTTCCCACTTGATAACAGCCCCACCGCTCCGTTCACCGGATTCACGGTACGACCACAGGCCTCAAACAACAACGACTGAAACAAAGCTATAAAAAACACAAAAAATGAAAAAAAAAAAACATAATTTTAATGTACGTAACAAAATAAAACAAAAATACTATAATGTAAACAGTCAATTAAGTATTTGTCGAGGGGTACCGGGGCGTTGGGTTTCGGGGACGGAGGAAATAAGAGAGAGGAGGTCGCTACGGCCAAAAAACTTGGCGAGAAATAAGGTGGCGTTGCCTTGGGCTTCGGGGGATTCGATCCAGCGTAAGCTCGACCGTAACACGCATGTCTCGCTGCACCCCTTTCGGAGCACTCGGCAACCGTTGCAGCTCATTTTGTTCTTTCCTCAACTATCCACCGTCTGATCTTAATTTAAAAAAAAAAATTCTCTTTCCTTCGAGTTTGACCGGTGATGACTTGGGTTTCAAGCAAGCAGGTAAAGAAAGTGAGTGAGAAAAGAGTGAACTTGAAATCCGAACGTATAGCACGAGACGAAAGAGAAATGAAGCGAGGGGGTGTATTAATTAACGTGATGATTAAAGGGTTGAGTTAAGTTAACCATGGTTGGGTTGGGCGGGTAGAGTTTAACTCTTCTTCTTTTTATGACGGTGGTGGGTACGTGGTGGTGGGGTAATCGAGGAGGGAGGAATATCTTCCAAACTCTGGGCACGAGCGGCTCCGTGTTTCCGCTTCCTTTTTTGTTCTTGTTTTCATGTGCACCGTTGGATTCCATCTTTTTGGTTGATGTGTATCGTTGGATGGTTTTAGTCCATCCAATTTTTCAATCTCTTCATGTACTTCCCTTTAGTACGAAATTATCAAAAACTAGAAGACTGCGAACCTGATCCTGGACCCTCCTTCCCACCCTAAAACCCTTCAATTATATTCTCTCTTACTAAAGTAAAAAACCCACCTGCTTCTCATGCTGCCCTAACCTACTAGCAATTCCATAAAATCCAAATTATTTTTCATTCATAAATCCACCTATTTATGGCATCAAAGGTTAAAAAACCAATGTATAATTATAAATTTAATTAATAGACTTGAAAAAGCACTGAACTTAGAAGAAGTAACTGAGGTTTTGCTTTCTGAGGGAAACAAGGGCTTGTTTTTCAAATGATGATGATGATGATATGAGTGGGAATCTTAATTGACGTGGGATTGGAAATAATATGCGGAGTCCGGGACGGAACCTGCCATCCTTATCAGCAAAGGTGCTACTTTAGCATTAGTCAATACATAGTAATGGAACATATTGGTTGGTAGCAAAAATAATTGATTTTGTTGAGCATAAGCAACTTCTTAGCTTAGCTCAGCTCAATCCAGCTTTCTTTCTTTCTTTCTTTTTGTTTTCCTTTTACCTGTCTGAGTACCATTTGATGTACATTGATAGATCGAGGTCTGAAGCTTCAAATCTGTCTCCCACCACAAACCAAGTTAGCTTAGGCTTTCATGTCTCTCTCTCGCTCGCTCGCTCTCTGTGTGTGTGCAAATGCGATTAATGACTCATTGAGTCTTGATCAGTCTAATCTTTGGAACACTTTTTTTCGTATCTGTTCCCAAGAGCACCAAATTTCATTTCTAGTTAGTTAAAGAAGATGAAACCATATTTGTCTTTATTATATAGGTGCTTTAATTGTAACCGGTGGCAGATTGGGAGAGCTCCCCTGGCGTATAACAACAGAATAATTGGTTAGAAGCATCTGTGTTGAGGATTGGGTAAATGAATTTATATTCCTCTGATAGTTCCCTTTTTCCTCGAGTGCACATCAAACTTTTGTCTCATTAGCATACATTAGCATGCTAGGAGTATGAATATTGATTTCTTTCAATTTCCCTCAGGAACTATATAATTAAAAAGTAATTTTTTTAGTACTTATTCAAAAAAAAATTCATTATAATGCATTTGGTAGGAACCATTTGCATATTCTAAAAATCATTTTGTCTACCCTTTTATCTTCTTAATTACTTAATGCAGTCTAAGTTAAGTGTAAAGTCATGGAAGGTTGAAATTTTTAAGTACACATACTAATTAATGTAGCGTCATTATTGAACCCACTTCATTAAGAAACTTTCCACATCTAACTTTGCATCCAGTTTAGTTTTACTTACCCCCACAATAATGAGAATATTGTATCAATGTTATCGCACCATTATGCTATATTAAATGTTGAACTACAAAAAGGCACCGGTCTACTGAACTTGTGATATCAGTATGTTACTAACACAAACGGATGCAAGATTTTCTGTCATGGCACAAGCTCTTCGTCCTGGAATTTGGTATTCAGATACAAACAGAGACTAGAGCCCAGGCTTCAGACCTTCCTATCTGCTAACAGTGTGAGATTGTAGCTTTCCTAGTAAACACCGAAATTTATCAGTACAAGTGGATCTCAGTCTTATCAAGGACTAGAAGGAAACTTCTGGCTTCAGCTACCCAGGACAAAAACTCTCATTTTATTTTTGATTTTTTTACGATAATTGTCTTTTTGGAGCAAGTTCAGTGGTGGACAATGAAGCCTGCGGTCTCCATGAAGATGACATCATTGTTTCTTGGCTTATTATCAGCGTACAGTTTTCTGGGTCTGTAGCGATAAGAACCATCTATTCCTACTCTATAGTATATATCTTCAACATGCGTCTTATCAAATATTACAAAACTAAAGAATTCTGTTGCCTTTTTTCGCCTGGGAATTGCATTTCGACAGTGTGATTGTACTGTTTTAATCAGTTACAAAGGTATCTATAGATAATAGATGGATACTCTGGATTAGAGTCTGTTTATTTCAGACTTCAGTGATTGCCCAAGGTAGAAAAGGGAGAATTTTAAGCTCAGCAACTTTCTTTTCATCAAACCTTGGACCCCAAAGAATTTGCCTCTTTAGATGAATCAAGATGAAAGATAATTTTTGCATTGGATAATAATCACTGTTTTTTCGAATTTCTGCTAAAGATTAGAAGGAGAAGGGGGCGTCTAGGCATATTAAACCAGAAAAAAAAAATGCAACAATTGGCCCAGTTAAGGCCTGCCCCACGTTTAAGCTTGGTTTGGGCTTCTCAATAATTTTGTTTCATAAATTTATTTGAAATGTGTAGTCCGGTTATCAAGTCGCCGGCATTTCACAAAACCACTCAAGCCCGTCTAGCTCAGTCGGTAGAGCGCAAGGCTCTTAACCTTGTGGTCGTGGGTTCGAGCCCCACGGTGGGCGTGCCTTTTTGGTTACTTGAGTTAGGGTGTATGATAACAGCTTCGGCTTCGACAAAATCAGATTATGTCTCCGTCTTCCTGTGATTGTACTTTGTGCAAAACCTGGGAAGTCCCTTTACTTGAGTTAGACTGTATGATAACAGCTTCAGCTTCGACAACATCAGATTATGCCTCCGTATTCCTGTTCCCATTCCATGCTTGTTGTCCGCGAAGCTCATTGTCGTGATGATTACTTCTTTGTCATAAAAAGACAAAAGGAATTTGCCCAATCTGAGCTTTTATCGATGTGTTCTACTCTACCCTTTCATGTGTTTTTTTATGGTAAATGTGGAAGCCACGTATCATCCACTCGATCTAATTCCATCCAATGTGGGCGACAAAATGCACGACTGAATACTCATCTACGGCCTGCTTCTATCATGATGCCCCATAAAAATATTTACTCAAAAGAGCAGTGGCATATCAACTAAAACAATGCTCCCAATCCCACTTCCACTTTGAACAACAGAAACTGGGTACAAAGAATGCTGATATGATTCCTACCCCGCAATCAGGGCTCTGCTTGATTTCTTCAAATGAATCCTACGCAAAGAGTTGACTTAAAAGATAAAGTGTAAGCCATTTCATTTGGACTCAGTTTCTTATACATATACGCACACAAACATTTTTTACCTACCAAGGAGTTTACTCTAAGATAAATAGATTAATATTAAATTTCAGTAACGAAATTAAAAAAAATTTAATTAATACAATAAATATGATGATATTTTAATGTCAGAAGTACAGTTAATATCTTAGGGGGGAAGAAGTTGTTACAAAGTTGAATAGTTATACTGAATTGCATTGAATGTGGTCGAGTTTCAGTTGTCAAGCTACCGAACCTTTTTGCTGGATTAGTATCAACTGGTGAAAGAAAAATATGGTTTAATAAATAGGAAGAAGAGGTAGAGTGCTAGTTGGGCTTACCCACTCGCCTAAAAGCATCTTTTTTCTTCTTCAGCTGAGGTAGCGGTGAGGAGGACCACGGATTCCCCGACTTAATTAATCTCGATAAAGATTAGTTTATGACTTGTTGTCATGTACTCATTTACAGCCAACACTGAGTCAATGTTTGACTTTGAGCCTTTCTCTTCTTATCTTTCTTTCATTGCCTTTGGCCACCAAACAAGAACGCCGACGTCCTCTCCAAGTCATACCGTACGGTCAACCCAAAAAAAAAATTTCAAGTACAAAGAACTTGGAGATAAAAAGAGAAGCTTCCTGGCAGTGGCAGTGGAATTTGGCAGTTGAAACTTGAAATATTAGGTATACACCCAAAGAATAACTGTTTTTTTTTCCTTGGTTAATATTTTGCCAAACTAATAACAAATTCGGTGGAATTTTAAAGCATGCTATATTATAAAAATCAAACTATTCTAAACCATACTAATTAATATCAAATTTTTTTTTAAAAAAATTGGTTTAGAAATTAATTCAGTTTGGTCAGCACGAAATTGTTTGTGCCTCTATTTACACTCACAGGGTCTTAAAATCTTTTTCTTTTTATGGAAAATGGACTATTGACTTTGAATTACATGACTTGTCAAAGGGTCATCCAAGATATACTAACCACCATGGGTATAGTAGTAGATATTTTCTGAATTAGGCCACACTAATTAAGATTTATTAGTATTAATTATCATCTTAACAAACAAATTAATATTTAATTTGTGAATCGAATTAGCTCAAATATATAGCTCTGACTCTCTAATTTACTATAGCCCTCTCCATTAATCAAAGCTGATTAAACAAGCCACGTGGCGTTATCGAAACAAACCCCTTTTTTCTTTCATACTATATTGTCGGTTTGCCAACCAACTTATTAATCATTGCCGATGTGTACTACTAGTTTGTATAGTTTAATTATTTAAGTAGTTTTGTGAGGTTAGTTATCTGGCCCGACGATCAAAGAGAGGATGAGACGACAGCCAGAAATGCATCTATCAATGGCGGGCCTATATATCTATTCAGAACTTGCTTGACAGACATGTATACAAAATTAAAGTTTCATAATAGTAGGGTTATTAATGCTTTTGTTAGAAGACTTTTGCAAGGCATGAATTGCAGCAGGACTATATATGCATGACTCTTCCACGCGGTTTTACAGTTGCCTTGAGTTCAGACATTGTCTAGTCGACTTCATCGATCATCACTTAAATCTTGTTGTCTCTTTCAGTTTCTTATTATTTTAGTTTTTAATCACATCATTAACCTCATGTGCGTATGCACCAAAGCGTAGAAGGACTAAAAATTAGTGGGATCTGTGTGTTTTGCTTTTTCTTTGGGTTGATTGTGCGTTCAAAGACAGTATATCTCTTCCCTTACGCAAAGGGGGCTTCATTTTTTCCCTATATACTTTTGGTTAAGACCCAAGCTTTTGCTAGACTTGACTTGGATTCAGAAGTAACCTTTCGCACTTTAAGGATAAAAGTCAGCATCTTGTTTTACATTTCAATTTCTTTTGGTGGAACATTCGCTTGGGAAACAAAAAAAGAGGAACTAGCTAGAAGAGAACGTGGCCACACATCAAATTCAAAGAACTTGCTTATAATAAAGGTTATATTTACAGCAAATGGAAGAGGAAATCATGGCAAAGATTACGTACTTAATTAGCTAAACAATATGAAGAAACCAGCTTAATCATCTCTCATCTTGTGTGTGAAAAGATCAGCCCAAGATTGGAGCATTTCGACGTCAAATTGCCAAAGTAAGAGACTGATGATGATGTGGAGGTCACAAACTCGTGATTCTGCAAATTTCTTTTACTTAAGGCAGTACACCTTTTCTTTAGTTTGGTTGGGTGTTTACTCGGATACCACCCACGGCAATGCCTTGCCCTGGTTATTTTTCTTGGTGGTGGCTTGAATTGCAAAAGATCTCTAAGATAATCAAAGGTGTTCTTGTACTTGGAGGAGAAGGTTCCTTGAAAGTCACATTTAACAGTAGCAAAATCTTGCATGTAAAAACTGGAAAAAGCTGGTAGTTGGTTTCCCATTTCCATTAATCCTCCTGTTGTATTTTGTACCATTCAAAGCCAGACAAACAAAGCTGAACCTTGCAAAAAAGGAACGTGCTTAAGATCGATGAAGATTCGCATGCATTGTGCGTATGACAGCTATTGTTAGAAAATCATGAAAGGGAGTTTCCAAGCAAAACCGCGAGAAGCAAAGTAAACCCATCGTGGGTACAAATTAAGAAACCAAAATACCCAATTAGTGACACATGGAAGACAGCAAAACCCGGCACGTACCCTTATACTAATATATATATTCAATTTCATGGCTACATGAAACAGCACTAAATTAACTAAGCCTTTTCACACGTCGTGTGGACAAATGGTGGCCATGACAAGGAAGAATCCCCACTCTCCTACATCCCCCCATAACCATACCATTAATTAATTAAATCAAATAAGCATAACCAAACCAATAAGAAGAAGAGAGAGCGGTTACAAATAATAGAAAAAGAAATTAAAAAATTGGAGAAGAAGAAGAAGAAAATATGTTCCATTAAGCAAAAGCCACCTGTCAACCTGATCACTTTCCCACACGAAAACGGCGTGCCAAAGCAAAAACAGAAAAACTGTCCAACAATACTTCCATGCCTATCTTCTTATCCACACCAAACATCCCTTGCCGTCACCAATCCATTCAACACACCGCCCCCCCCCCCCATCCCTGGCCCAAACGCTAAAATCCAGCTTTTAGTTAAATAGTACAAATGAAATTACGACTTAGGCCGACAAAACAATACAACATGCAACATGCGCGTCATAATCTTGAAAGAAACACACAGCAGTTGGACTTTATTTTGCATTTTTATAATTTGCATTTGTAGAGTCCAAAAATATTTTTAATCCAGACGTAATAGTTTTAATTTTAAATACATGTTTATTTAGTTTCAAATGTGTTTTTCACCATATTTTTACACTGTTGAGTTAAAAAAAACTAGAATATTTATTTTATGTTTTTTTAATTATAAAATCATTCATATAATTATTATTTTAAATTTAAAATAGAATTTTTAATGCTTTTTAAAAGAATTAAACTTCAGTAAAAATATCTAATTTCCAATTATTTTGACCATAACAGTAAATACCAAAGTAGACTTTAGTTTCATGCACCACACTTGCCTTTAAACCGAAACTTGAACAACCACCGCCGACCACCACCAACTACTGGGTCTGCTGCTGCGCACGTTAAGCAAAGCGCATGTTAGAGAAAACGTATTAGAATTAAACAAGTAGTGAGCCGGAGATAAATACTAATGAATTAAGAAGAATTAAATTTAATTGAATTGACTTATTCATAAGAAAACAGTAGCAATTGAGACTGAGGAAGTTCAAGAGCTATTTACAGAAAAAAAATTGTCTCATCAAATGAAAAGAAATACATCGAATCTGGCCTAAAATGTAAGTCCTACACATAACTTAAAAAAAAAACCTAAAAGATTCTTATAATTGTTTAGTTGACTTCAATTTTGTGTGGCATCAAGAGACGCGGCTTCTTAGCCGGGTGTGGGCTTTCCACTTCATCATCACCAGAAACGAAGAAAGCCGGTGAGAATTCTGGCAAAGCCGGCAGGTTCAGGTCAAAGCCCCGATTGCTGATGTGGCTCAGGGTATTGGTGGAGCCCACTCCTTCAGATGACGTCACGCCGCTAGCGCTGGTGCTCGCGCTGGCGCTCGCGCTGGCGCTATTTCCAGCTCCACCTTCATAGTGGCACCGCTTGTGGCCTCCCAAGGCCTGCCCTGTAGGGAAGCTTTTGTGGCAGATGGAGCACTCGTGGGACCTACCGCTTGGGTTCGATGCTGCGGAAGTGGTTCCACCGGCGGTGGCAGAAGTCGTTGTTGACGTTGACTGGTCGTCGTTGCCGCCTGAAAGCTTACGGTGGCTGGCTTTGTGGCCACCCAGAGCCTGGTAAGAGCTAAAAGCCTTGTTGCAAACGCTGCACTTGTAGCTAAGTTTTGGCTCGGATGTTGCCGATGTCGGTGCTGGCGCTGGCGGTGGTGCGGTGACTGGAGAAGGAGAGCGGTGGCGGATTGGGATACTGGAAGTGGAGGTGGCTCCGCCGCCGCGTGCCAGCATGATAAGGCAGAGAGCGAGGTATTCTTCCTCGGTGGCAACGTAGTCGAAACGTGGTCGCTTCGAACGCTTACGCTTGGTAAATGACTCCAGGCAGTTTAAGTTGCTATCCTCAAAGTGAAAAGGAGCCGTGGCAGCTGTTGGAGAGTTAAGAGCTTCTAAAGCCATCTGATTCAAAGAGACTGAAAAATCAAATACAAAAGAAAAGCAAGAGTGGGGAGAGATGTGGGGGATATTTTGAAGCGTTTTTTTTGTTGAGTGAAGAGTGAAAGGGGAAATGGTTGAGTTGAAGAGAGTGAGACTGAGGGTGGGGTTTTAAAGGGGAGTGGAGGGAAGGAAGTTGCGTGACAAGTGGTGAGAAAGAAAAGCTAAATTCATATAATATAGACAAATAGTTGGTTATTTGGCATGAGGTGAAAGAAACAAATAGGAAAGGGGGTGGAGCACGTTTAGTTGAGTTTTCTTGGTGGCTAAGAGCCGATTCCCCATAGAGTCGGTCAAAGAATGAAGATTGAATCTAAGAATAGTAAGGTCTAAGAAGGAAGTAGAGAGTGTGGGTCCTTTTCCAAGAGTGTGAGTTTTTAAAGTGAAAGACTTGGAAAGACAGCGTCCAAGTCAAATACTAAAACCCCAACACAGCCGAGTTCCAAAATAAAAAACGCGGTTCAATTTTGAGGAGCACCCAGGCCCGGCTCTGTCAAAGCAGCCGGGGCTAAGACTTTTCCCTGTCAGCTGGCCTTTCCACCGAGTAAGAATCAACTTAAATTTTGGGGCAGCAGCGCCACTGCTTTCTTATCAACCGCTAATTACTACTTGCCAGATCATTCGGGGAATGAACTCTCTTTCTGTTGGCAATAACAAATGGAGGCGGTGAAAGATCTCTCGTGCATGCACGTGGCCCAGAACTTTCGAACAAGTTTTGATGAGTTGATTAGATTTGTATTCATTCCACCACTTTCCACTCATTCTGACAGCAAAAAAGTTTACTACAGCGGCCGATGATTCCGAAATCAAATTAATGGAGTCAGTCTTGGCTACAGTGTGAGAATGGAACTGAACTTCAGTGTCATGTGAACAGATGGCATAGATTTTTGGGTTAAGTCCCACACGGTTTTGATGATTAATGAGCCTATAAATTGCCAATCAGTTGGACGTGGAAAACAACCCAGAATACTTCCCATTAAGTTTCTCTGTTGATGCAAAGGCTCCGACGTACGATACCTTATTTTAGTAAAGGAATATAATTATATAATATAAGATTATGAAATTGATTGGAGAGAGAAACTCTTTTTCTTCGCCCATAAAAGTTTGGGTTTGCTACATTGAATTAGCCATTAATACTATAGACTTGAGAGTCACATGAAATCCGGGAAAAATGTATTTTCCTCACGTGTTAGTTAAGGAAAATAAAATTTGGGAAGTCTCTGAACCGGTTCCACTTTCTCTTTTCCAAATTTTATGAGTTTTTGTGTTATCTGTTATTCACAGTTGTGTAATGTCATGGACCATTACAAGAGCCCTTTCCCAAATTGATCGAAAACTGAAAATTACTTACTGAATTTCAAAAACCCTTTTTGTTTTTATTTGATTGTTTGCTTTAGATTGATGAGAAAAAGGGAAAAAAAAATGGGCTTGACAGCTGTTCTCTCCATTCTTATTTGTGTCTTTCACACGCTAATTTCCATTCACATATCTTTATGTATCATCTAAGTTTTATTGGCGGTGATTTACAGTTCTTCTTCCCCCACAACAGCTTAAAAATTCTGATTTTTCAAGTTTTCATGCTTGATTTGTGCAAAAATTGAAACTTCTGATTTGGGTTTCGTTCGAAATATCATATTCTTTAATATTTCATACTTGAATTTGCAAATGAATTCTCAGAGTCCACAAATAATCAGAAAAGAAAGCGATCATATCTGATGATGATAGAAAGAAGAAAAGAGATAAAGATGTGTATATGTTGAGTTTGAATTAGAATGAGAAAGATGAGAGTACTTCATCCGATAGAGTGAGAAAATAGATATTGGTAAAACAGGTAAGCCGTCTCTCTTGAAGCAAATAAGTGACTAAAACCCAAAGGTGTCCGTCGGGAAGGTAAGATCCATTAGTTAAAGGGTTGGGTTTGGTTTGGTTCATGAATTGATCAACACGTGGGAAAGATTGACAATTTAAGATTTTTTTTTTTCTTGAAGAAAGTCATAGTGGATGGCCTGTATTAGAAAAGTAAAAGTAAAAACAGCATGGATGACCAACTTGTTCACTGAATTACTAGTATTCTGTTAGTTCACCAGAAACCCACGATTTGGCTCGCCTATATGTCACAGCTTACTACAATTTTGCAAGAAATGATGAGTGTCGGTTAATTAATCAGAAAAATGAGTTTATAATTAATGTTGTGATTGAGTTTTCAATGTTGATTGGCTCTCTAGAACGCTGCGGGGAAGTTACTCGAAACATCGGGACAATCTCGCGAACAACCGCGAGGCCGCCTAATGGCTGTAGGGTCCCCCATTGGGCCCCAGTTAAATCAGAAAATAGCCGTCCAAAATCCGAATAACAACAAATCAAAAGTTTTTCTTTTTCAGCGAATAACAAATCAAAGTTTAATCACTAAAATCTAAGAAGGGAAAAAGAAGAAAAACATTCCTCCAGATTCCACAATGTCAGATCCACTCGATAGGAGCCGTCACAGATCAACCAAATCAGCCTTAGAGAAAAAAAAAAAACAATGAATAAAGAAAGAAGCTATTCCAAATGAAAAAAGAATGTAATATTGCTTCACTTAATAATGTGCTAGAAGCTACTCGTGGGACATCTTGAGGTTTCATTTTCTTGCCTTGGGAACAAGATGTGAAGTCCATTATGATTCCCCAATAATTGTGGAGTTTATGTATATTGTCTCTGCTTTTCAAAAACACCACACCTTGAATTGAAGCTTTTAAGCAAATTTGTATACTTCTTTTAGATATTCAAGAGGTTTCTTTTGGTACCATAACAAGAATGATGTTAGCAATCGATTTTTCTTTTATGATCAGCAAGTTTTTATAAAGCGACGAAGTTGATTAATCTTATTCAATTATATCATGATAATTTGATATTCTTTTGTATAAGGTCGGTGTTTCGGATAATAACTTGGTCGGAATCAAGATATACACTAATCAAAGTGTCGTTTCTGTTACATTAAGCAGACCCATCATTTAAAAGCAAAAGATAATCCATATTTGCTTACGCTCCAAAAATTCTGATGACATTTCGATGTAGCTAGAGGCCAAAAGATGACTACAAAAACCTTGTAGCCTTACTTTCTTCTGCAACTTGCCTCTCGATCGATATGCTTTGCACAGCGATACTCTAGATAGCGAGATCCTCCACAAGCAAATCAAGATTGTTTCCCTCAAGCCAAAAGAGACTCACAAGTAACATATAATAATTTAGTCCGAGAGCAAGACGAATATAAAAGCAGGATAAGCATGGGGAATAGATGTAGGCAGCACGCAGCAGCATCACAGCCTGCCCCTGCACTCTGAGGTCATCGCTTACATAAATCACATAATCTTTGTGTTTCTTTAGTTCAGTTTCAGCCCGCCTACGTAACCGGCTGGGTGCAAAACAGAAGGCTATTACCAAACAGCAACACATGGGTTTCTCGTTTTAGATTGTCCAAAGCAGTCAGTGAAGAGTCATTGAACTTTAAACCGATCAATTCACTGTAAAGTTAGTTAGGAAAACGACAGACGTGCGATTTTTTAGCTTTCAATGTTTTTACAGGCCCAAGGTTTTTTCAAGTCGAAAAAAGAAAAAAAAAAAACTGCCGCCTGGAATCGATAACTGATGTTTATCTGTTTAGGTCTGTAGATGAGTACATGTTCAAGGAACTGATTCAGCTCACTTTGACATTTTCTTTCACTACCTGTACGGAGTAGAATTCTGGGATATGCAAAGCATCAGATGCTTAAAGACTTTTAGCAAGGGCTGGGAAAGTGTTCAATGGAAGATGGCATAAGCTGTCGCAATCTGTCCAAGTAGCGCTAGTGTTTTGAGTTGAAACTATTTTGGTTGGAGCACTTGCGTAAGAAGATTGCGACGTTATTAATTTATTATGCACGCCACTTGTTCGGTCGGACCTTCCCACCTTTGGACTAATTAATAATTTCAGACACCCACCCCAACCCGCACCAGAGCGGACGTGAAGGTCTTGCCCTATTGGTGGAGTCACGGATGACATGGAAGGAATTTCATCACGTTTTGAGTTGAAAACATCGAAAGTCCAAAAGCATGTAAGTTTGGCTTAGGTACAAGTGTTAGGATTTGGTTCCAACTCATTGCCTAAGCCTACAACCATAGAGAAGATGACATTTTGAAATCATAATTAAGACATGAAACTAAGACTGCCAAGCCCCATTTGTTGAACCCAACCCAAACTGATTTGGTCTACATCTATTTTGTTCTTACATACCACAAACATAAAGAAGCTCATCTAAAAAAAACTGGTCAGATTTGGGTGCCTAAACAACTAACCGAAACTATAACAAAAAACTAATTGATTAACTCTAATTAAACCTGAGACACTCTTTTGTCACTAATTAATTTGGGACCTATTTAGTTTTAGGATTCAAATTATTTTATTTAATCTATCCGAATTCTCAAGCAGAAGTAAATTTAAAATGAATTGAGTTCAGTTCCGAGTTCCGAGTTCCAACTTTGATCCTTCATAATTGACTTGCCCGTTACAGATCCCGGTTTGGTGGGCGTTTTTGGACATCAATATTCACGTATAGACTAAATTACCCTCTACAATTCCTAAACTTTGCACGTATGTTACCTGTCTAAGTTTTAACATTCGAAACTCGTGTTCTTTTATCCTCTTCTAGATTGATTCTGCTTTTTTTTTTTTCTTTCTGATTCTTTTGTTGTTTTATTGTAAAGTCATCGCTGGCGCAAGATGATGCAAAGAGCTTTTGTTTTCTCTTCTTCAAACTCAATCTCTCTTCAATTGTCAACACCGATTACTCCGCCTGTCAACGCCGTGTTCCCCGAACGAAACCGCGGCTGGATCGCTCCTTACTCTCCCCTCCAGCCACCGGAACTTCGCTTGCGAAATTACCAACGTGCCCTCCCTCCTCTGCTCTGCTCTGGTAATGTCGTTGTTTTGGTACTACTCCCCCAACTAAACTGGTACAGCGAAAGAGTGTTTGTTGAAGGCTATTAACGTAAAATACATGGGAAGAAGATATTTAAGCCAGGGGCAGTCTGGTCAAATGAACACCAATCGATTACGATTGGTTACTTTTTATTTTATTTTGGATTTTTTTTTTGTCAGTGAGTGTCAACTGGGCGGTCTTTCTCTCTGTAGCTTTTTCTCTCTTCTGGCAAAGCAAAATCGAAAGTATCTGATTGGGTGTGTCCTGTATTTGTTGGGTTTGAGCAGGGAGTGACTCAGTGACGAATCAACAGCAAATGGCGTCTCAAGATGAGAGAGACCCTCGGATTTCCAAAATTTCTTCTGTGATTCGTGTCATCCCAGACTTTCCCAAACCTGGTAAAGAACTTCCCTTTACTCTTCTTTGCATCTTGCTTCTTTTTTGTTTTTCTGCAACAGGTTTCTCTTTTGCCTTTATTAATGTTTTTGAGTTCTTCTTCCTTTGATCAGGGATTTTGTTTCAAGACATAACAACTTTACTTCTTGATATCAAGGCATTTCGTGATACTATTGATTTGTTTGTTGAGAGGTACAGAGGGAAAGATATCTCTGTTGTTGCAGGTAATTTCTTTTCTTAAATGCATATCAATCTGTTTTGAACACGTGAAAATCCTTTTCCCTGCTTGATTAGCAAGCCATAAGTACAAGAATTTAAGAAGTGACATTAAAATGCATCTGGGAACTGATCAAACTTCACTAATTCAGTGTTATCTGATTTTTTTTTTTACTATATTAATGTCTGTAGTATTTTCTTTTTTGATATGTAGCAATTGTGTTTATGATTTTGTAGCTGATGTAATGTTGATGCCAAAATTCAGGTATAGAAGCAAGGGGATTCATATTTGGTCCACCTATTGCATTGGCTATTGGGGCAAAGTTTGTTCCTATGAGGAAACCCAATAAGTTGCCTGGTATATCTTCCGCAGCTGATTTCTCTCATAATGATTTTTACAGTTCTGTGGGATTGAGTTCTTGTTTAGCATTGAACCTGATTAACCATTAAAGAATCACAATTTTTAATCTTATTTATTTATTCCAGCTCTACCAAAAGTGGTGACGCCTCTCTCAAAATTTTCTTTTTTTCTTTTCTAGTTAATGTTTGTCATCATGCAGTACTTCATGAATGACTCAACAAATAATATGATGTGGTTCACTATTGATAATCTTGCCTTTGGTTTGATTTCAGGAATCTCCCAATTTATCCTACAAATGCAAGCATAGTACTAATTATTAACGACTACGATTTTTGTATTAAATGTTAAATGTTTTGATCTATATCAGGGGAGGTTATATCAGAGGAGTATTCTTTGGAGTATGGAACAGACAAAATGGAGATGCATGTTGGTGCTGTGCAAGCAGGAGATCGTGCGTTGATAATAGATGATCTCGTTGCCACTGGTGGAACCTTGTCTGCTGCAATCAGGCTACTCGGTAGTTGAATTTAAATATGAATGTTGAGATCTTGCTTATTTTCATCTTTATGTGACATAAAATGCTGGAGAGTGACTGTGATTGGTCACCACAACTATAAGGGGGCATATGACTTTGGGGAGGAGAACAAGGGAGTGCCCTAGGATTGTCTTCTCCTTGGGTTTGAGCTTGCTGTTGCTCCTGTTTATCTTATTAGAACATTGCTATTTCCCTGGTTGGTTATTTTTTGTAGAGCGCGTTGGAGTGCATGTTGTGGAGTGTGCTTGTGTTATTGAATTGCCAGAGCTAAAGGTATGTGTCCTTAATCTCAGATCTACCAGCTGTTTATAGATTGCTAAGCTGTTAGGCTTCAGTTTCTTCTACCTTCCAAACTGGTCTCTATGATAATGCTGAACTTTACTTAGACTTGACTATTTTGGAACTATTATGACCAATAAAGCTACAGGTTCAGCTTATTAATATGTCTATAAATGTTCTATGGAGTAGTTTGTAGTGAGGCATGTCAAGGGGGTAATCATAAGACATAAATATTTAGAATAGTAATTCAGCTTTGAAGGAAAAAAAAAAAAACAAACAAGTGTTACAATATTGTAAAAGGAAAAGTCTGCCAGATGTTGCTTATGGTAATTAGACTTGGTAGGCAAGTTTTTTGGTGCCATACTAGGTTAAAGGAGGGATATCTTCTTTGCTCTAGTTTCATATTGCAAATGTCATCCTCTTTTCCTTTCTTTTCTGAGCCTAGGCCAAAACATATTAGGGTTGACAATAAGATCATAAAGATATAATTCCGTTGTCATCTTCAATATGACTATAATTGTCCTTTTACGTATTTGATGTAGGGTTTTAAGGAGCTTGGGTTCTTATTTTTAATGTAATTGCATTCATTCACTAGTTTTTGTCCTTTTTGTTCACTGGAGGTTTGAACGTTAGGATCTATGTTTTCTCTCTTTAAAAAAAGTTGGAAAATGAACCTAGCAAAGTTTATGGCAGTAAATTTCATGTAATGATTATCATTAATTTAATTCAACTATAGCAAAGAGGCATGGATATAATTCCACATTGAAATTAGGTCATGTATTGACAGTAGGCCAATAAATACAACTATTAACTGCATTGTCATTTCAGTTTGTGCTATATGTCCGTTTTGCTGTCTTGCCAATTCCTTGTATCAACTAGTAAAGCTTTCAAATTACAGACTTGTGTATTCTGTTGGTTTCTGACTTCTCATGTGCCATGCGTCAAGCGTAAAGCATATTATACTCTTCTAGTGTTATTTATGCATTGCTATTTGCTTTCTTTTTATTCTCTTCTCCATTTATATTTCAGGGTCGGGAACGGTTAGGAGACACACCACTGTTTGTTCTTGTAAGCTCCGCATGATCTCAGAAGTTTTGCAGTCAAAGAGCCTGTTTATCGGCCTTTTGAGTTTGCAATATAGCTAGCCCGAAGCCCAACAAACTACTTGGTTCAATAAAAGGGCTACGGTTGGTATTTAAGGTCACATTAGATTGAACTAAGAACTATGATAAGTTTAGGTATTGTTGACATTCTTGTCTGTATCTCTGAAGAGAGTCTGGAGGTGAGTGTCTACTACAAAGGTTGTATTCCTGCTTGCACAGATGGTTGGATTGGCTTTTAATTGAAAGGTCTTGTTTGTTGATGCAAGAGATTCTCTTGTGAAGGCCATTGTTTTTGTTGTCAAGCTGAATTCACCCCTTGCTGACTATTGATTTTGGCACTCGTATATTACTTTTTAATCCCATGTTGCCGCGTGAAATAAGTTGGTGATGGAGAAGATCACAAAGGAAAGGAGACTCCAGAAGGGAACAAGTTTGTTCTGTCCAATTTTCTATTCCAAGAAAGAAAATCAGGAGGATAGGAAAACCTCTTAGTTGTATCTTAGCAATATAAAAACATTGTAGTATGTATGTCGGAAAAGAAAGGCGAAGTGAATTTTCGCCATGCGGTAAAACAGTTTTTTAAGCTTTTGCTTCCATGACAGTGAAGAGGCAAGGGTAAACTCCCTTGTGCTGTAGCATTTTACATTTATGTCTTTAAGAGAACACCCAAAGACTAGCGATTTTACTTCACCATGAAATTGATTTTTGAACCTAATACTAGATTTCTACCATGGCTTTCGCCTCATAGCATCAAACTAACAATTACTTGACATGTAGAAAACTTTGCCAGGATTAAGGTATTCATCGTCATAATAATATATAGAAGCTTCCCATGGCATTGAATAAATTAATGAATTCATATTTCTGTTTGCCTAACCTCATACTGAAGGGAAAAGCTAAAATATGGTCCATTTTCTTTATCCTTGCCCATCATATATAGTAAATTAATACATGGAATATAGTTGTAAGAGGAATAACTAATCTTTTCCTTAATACACAAGAATAGCAATGATGAACTAGTAGTTACTTTCAAACTGCAATTATGCTCGACGGTCTACTTGACTAAGGTTCTTCGCGCATGCGCCATGCTCTTCCCAAGCCTTTATATTCTTAACCTTTTTTAATTTTTGTTTGAAAATAAAGATTTACTAAACAAAAACCAAGCATAACAAGCAAAGGTAATTTAATTGTATGATTCATTTTAGTCAGCCATCTCCCCCCAACAAAAAAAAAAAGAGTTGGAAGTCTGGAACTGAATTTGGAAGTGGTCCCTTATTTTTTTTTATTTTTGGTTATTTTTGAGCATAAGTGGTCCCTTTATTTCACCATTATTTTGATAATAATCATTCAACCCTCGGGATTAATCTCCCTGTTTCCCATGAAATAATATAATACATTTAATAATAAAAAGTTGACATTTTATTAGTTTATCATTTCTTTTAACCATAATTATATGCACCTATAAAAAATAATTAAATTCAGTGATCATTGACTTTGTAAATTAATAATTACACGCAAAAGATAAGACAAGTGTATAAATATAATTAAATAATAGAAATTAATTCTTTTTATTACCTTCAACAATAAAAATGTCAATAATATAAACAAAAATTCTAAGGGAGGCCCTTTTTTTGTTTTTTTTTTCTTTTTAGTTTAAGAAGATCTTTTTCCTTTAATGACAATAATATATGAGCTATATAGACACTTAGCCAAAAGACTGAGAGAATATGGGGAGTTCTAAATATATATATATATATATATATAATCTGATCAATAATATCATGACCCTTTCTTTTTGGTTTGGATCCATGCGTATTGACAAAGTTGTATATTCAATTTATTATCATAATAAATGGAAAAAGTTGAATGAACTTCTAATTCAATGAAGCATTTTTTTTATTGCTCTTTAATTTCATTTGTCAATATATACCATTAGAATTTGAAGTCCTTTTTTGTATCATTTAGGGAAATTAATTTCGATATTGCAAGAATTATCATGAAATAGTTCTTCTAAACGCCCCACCCCCCCCCCCCCCCCCCCCCCCCCCCCCCCCCAGGCACCACTTGATGTTACATTATTTTAAAGGCTATTAGACTAAGGTGCGAAAACAAAAATTAAAACTTTCATTTGAAGGAACATATATATAAACTATACAAAATTAATATTATATTCTAAAGCGTGGACTGGAGACACTCATGCTTATTAACTCTTTATGCTTGATGAAGAAAGCATTGTTTTACCAACCACGTCGGCCCACCTTAACATGGCTTTTCAAAAACCAGATAATATTAATTAATTTTTTACACTCCACCCTATACTATCGGTTTGGAGACATATCCCTCTTATTATGTATCTTTATTACTTAACTCTACATGAATACAACTAATCAGTGATGCTTAGTCTTAATTAAACGAGTACGGAATTATCATCTCTTTCTCTTTGTAAAATGAAGTCGGTTACCTTGTGTTAAAATTTTGTTTTGTCAATATTTTTTATTTATATTTATTTTTTTGGTGAATTTTTTGGATTAGCTTACTTTCTTCCACCTACAATTTCTTTTTTGTGCTTAACTAATGTATGTATGAATTAATAGTGTTCACTGTTTAGTAATGGAAATGACCGGGTCGGGAATTGAGGGATGAATGATGATATTGTTTTCTAATTTAGGTAGGAATGGAACAAATGGACAGGTGGCTGAATAAAGAGCAGTCACATTGCCAAAAGGTAGGAGATGAAGATGGAGGCAAATTATTAGGTCGTTGGCAGTTTGACTAGACAGGAAGCAAGCTGGCTGTCCTGATGCTCTGTCATTTTAAAGGAAAAAGAAAGAAGAAAAACCTTTGGTAAGCTACAATATAAAAAGGTTGGTGATTTTCAGGGGAATGTGGAAAGCAAAGAAACAGCTAATTCTAAATTCCAATGAAGAAGAATAATATCAGATTTTGGTAAGTTAAAAATCCCAATGCGGCTTGGCTATGTCTTTCTTGATTTTGTTCCTTTCAGGACATGCTAGAGTTTTGTTGTTTGAAAGGTCGTGCAATGGCCGGTGCAAGTTCCAAACCACACCAAAGACTTAACGAACTTTCCTTTTAACAACCCTCAAAAATGGTCTCTGTCTGACACGTCAGTTTGTAACGAGGGTTTCGGCGGAATCATAGGGGCCAAAGTACAATAATTTGTGTGTGTGTTTATGGCTTTGTTCAGGTAATCTACTGGATTATTACTACCGTGGATTAATTTCCTTGACTAAGATATCAAGGCTGGGATATATTGAGTTTGTCATAGATATGGTGCTTAAGCTTCAGGGAATCCTGGCTTTGTTTATTTCTCATGAAGTTACTCTCTATCTATCTCTTATCGTATGCAAAAAAGTTTGCCTGTTAACAAATCTGAGTACAGATTTTCTTTCTTTTTCTTTTAGGGATAATGGGATTGGTTCTGTGAAGATATGTAAAGTATTCATTTACATATACCATGCATGTAAAACGTTAACATGGAAGAGATGCTCGAAAACAAAAAAGGCTGAGGGTATCTGTGCTCATTTTATTATAATTTTCACATGGTTAGAACCTTTTCATCGATCAGGTGCAAGCTTCTGGTGCAACTGTATAGACAATTGGCCTTAATTAGTGTCTCATTGTGTGGGATTGGGTACATGAATTATATTATGTTATTGCACTTAGTGTATAATTAAATTTAGTTGATAGTTTTCACCAATTTCTTCTTGGATTGTTCCTCCTGGATATATGCCACTTGATGAACAAAGATGACAGGTTAGCCTCCCGGGGGCAGCTTCAATTAATCACAGCCTGATTTCAGGGCTGCAATCTCAGCAAGCTTGATGCATATGAATTTGCCTTTGCAATTGCAATGGCTTAGGGATAGGTCAGTTAGTGACACGTACGCAACGCGGGAATAGGGGATGCTTTTGCAGAGTTTCTTTTGTAGTGAGGATTTGACTTGAACTGTTATAAACTGAGTTGTAAAGAGATAACTTTGTACCTGTCTTACCAATGTATGAAATTGATATATAGATGATCACAGCAAGCTAGAAGGCTTAAAGCAAAGCAACAACTGTTAGGTTCCTGCCAGTTGCCATCTAGGACAGGGAACGAGTTTGGTGTTTACCGTGTCGGGTTTTTAAGTTCATTTTAAAGAATGTCAGACTCATTTCCCACGTTCTGGCCGTCCTGCTGCTACATTTTTGTTTAATCTGCTAAACATTCCTCATGCTTATTATATTCAAGGGAGACTCCCACGTTCTGACATGTCAAAATGGGAAGAGTCTAGTCCTTATGCTTCATTTTCATGCTCCCTCAGCCTCACTGCATCGCCTGCATAATGAGACTAATTAATCACATTTAGTCACCTCTTAATGATTGTTTCTTGGACCCTTATGTCATTCTAATTGCACTTTTATCAGGTCCAAGGTGTTTAAGGGTCATTGAACCCTTTGCATTAATTTATCTATCAATGCATGAACTTGGCCACCCTATGAGTTGTACTTTGCCTGGTTTTGGCCCCACAGTGGACTCCTGGATTAGTAACAGAATAATGATTTGGAATTAAGAACTCAATAAACTAATGGAGGTCAATCCTTGCTAACATTCTCTTCTGGGTTCGGGGTATAAATATATATGTCCCTGGTTTCTGCTCACCTCAAGCACCTTTGACAGCTTCAATTAGCAAGTAGCACTACAGAAACAAAACCTCCTTGTTTTCTCCATAGCCTTCTCAGTTTTACAAGAGAGATGGAGTCACTCGCAGCTTTTCCTGATGGAGAATGGGACTCCTTTAACCGAATGTTCTCCACCGAAGAGCTTGATTTCACACAGCAAATTCTTCATCAGTTTTCTTTCCCTATGGAGCATGATGAGGGATTGAGCTTCATAAATTCATCGACTTTTTGTCCGATTCCTGAAGGCACTATGAGCATTGCTGGTGTCACTGAGAGTTTGTCATATTCTTCCAACGCTATTGACTCTACTTTTCACTACAATTCTCAGGAAAGTAGTCAAAGTAGCAATTCTAGCGGCAGTGTCTTTGTTTCCCCTCCAAATCTTGAAACCTACTGCCTTAGTGGTTCTAATCATGTTGCTGTAACAAATGACATCACCATGTCCTTGGATATGTCAATGGATATTGGCGGGGTAGGTGATAAAATTACAGGCTCATTTCCCCCAGTATTCCCAAACCTTGCAAGGGAAGACACTGTTAATGTCATTGAAGATTTGAGCACTGACAGCCTAGGGAAATTATTAGATGCGAGCCACCCATCAGCTAATACTGTGCTTGCTAACGAATTGCTACTCAAGAGGAAGTTTGACGTGCTGGAATTGCATGCTGAAGGAGATAAAATGATCATCAATAGCAATTCATCTGAGAATGCAAAGAGAAGACCGCGGGTCTCAAAAGATGTAAGAGAAATTTTGAGCTACTAGAAATAAACTAGGGCATTCTTATTCTGAAGCATATAATTTTATTATATTAGTTCTAATTCATGGATTGGAAATGCAGGCATCGAAAGTTTATAAGAATGTGCAGTCAAAGAAAAACCGCAAGATCAGTTTAAATGGCAATGAAGGAGAGAGTAACATTGGTTCGGATGGACAGAGTTCTAGCACCTGTAGTTCAGAGGATGACATTGTTTCTCAGGACACTAATGGGGTGGCAACCTCAGATTCCAAAGCTTCTCCAGCTCTTAACTTGAATGGAAAGACAAGAGCTAGCAGAGGGTCAGCAACCGATCCCCAGAGCCTTTATGCAAGGGTAAGACATTCCCTACCAGCTAGCCTAACTATCATGATTTATGAGTTCATTACTCTAGTTCAGGTGTTCCAACTATGGCATTTTTCCTAACTGCCTTTTGCTTGGTTATCACAGAAAAGAAGAGAAAGGATTAATGAGAGATTGAGAATTTTACAGAACCTTGTGCCCAACGGAACAAAGGTAAGCATTACACTTCCATATATATGAGGTTTGTATAGCTACTTAATTTATAACTAAGACACAAACACAGAAAGTTCTAAACTCATACTTCCATTGATGGCAATACAGGTTGATATCAGCACAATGCTTGAAGAAGCTGTTCACTATGTGAAGTTTTTGCAGCTCCAAATCAAGGTAAGAGAATCAATAGGATTAAATAAAACCTTAAAACAAATTATGAAAGAGTTACTTCAATACATTTAAGCCATTATTCTAATAGAGTGTTCTGTGTATGATTGCAGCTTTTAAGTTCCGATGATCTGTGGATGTATGCTCCCATTGCTTACAATGGCATCGATATCGGTCTTAACGAGAAAATCTCCACACTTCTATGACCCTGGAAGGAGCGACTACTTAATTTAATTGACAACAAATGAAACAATAAATAATAAACATCTGCTGACTTGTAGTACTCAGAAATCTGAATGAACTTCCATTTTTCAATCACGAGGAGTAATCCTTGTTTTGATAATGATATATCCCATCTGTTTTCTTTCATTTATTAGTATATTCCAACTGAATGTCCCCTAGCACATGCTTCCAGATGCGTGTGCCGCGGGGGATTGTCAAGTTACAGAAATTCAATGAATGCTTCTGATCATGAAACTATCAACTGAACTAAGCACCAAACTGGATAGAATAATATAAAGTGTACAGCAATAATGTAGCCATGGATCTGTTGCCTTAGACTTAGTTTGCGTTCTGGACGTAGATCCCAAAACTAGGGCTTTGAGTTTTGACCTCAATTTCATCAATGCTTTCAATGGTTGAGTTTGCATGCTCAATCACAATGGTGAACTCAGACTTAATACGCTAGCTGGGAGCTGCAAGAACAGAATAAAATGCTACGTTAATTATAATAAACTAATTTGGCAGGATATATAGTTGAAATTATAGGACAAAATTTTTATTCATGCTTGTAGGACTGGTTGGATTATTATTGCATCTGTACCGTCATAATTAATACCGTAATGTTAACTCTTTTGATGTAATAAAATCTTATATTAATCATCTTTTAATTTTAAATTAAAAAATTACAAATTTGTTATTTTAAGATACCAATAATCATGATTACATATCTTTAGCCATGGAATCCGAGATCTGAATAAAAATCTTTTGCTCTCATTTGGTAATTTATTTAGTGTTTTTTTTTTTCATAATTTTACGTCACGTATTAAGATCACTTTTATCGTTAAATTATTTATTTTAAATTTAGAATTTAACATTCAAAATTTAAGATTTAAATTTAAGATTTAGAGTATAAGAGTTAAGATTTTTTTGTTGATAACATAAAATTAATATGACTAAAAATTATAAAAAAAAAAAAAAAAACAAAGCGAAGCACTAATCCAGGTACACAACAAGACAAATGAATTTTATTTTGTTAAGTTCGACATGGTACTTTTGTTATTGACCAAAGAATTTGGATCTTGACGAAATTAAAACTTTGATATATTGGACCTTTGTGAAGGCCTCAGCAAGCTTACCGAAATGAGCCCGGCCCATCAAATAAATATAAGAAAAAAAAATTTTGGCTTACGTGGCATATGTCACGATGATTGCAAGTTTGCGGAGTTGGCAGTAACGCACAGGGCACGCAAGTAATTTCCTTACATCGAAAACCGCCTCATCCGTCGAATCCCACTCCGCGAAAAAAACTCTCACTCCTCAGAGCGAGAGAGAAACACTGCTGCATCCGGCATCGCCTGCATCTCTCTTTCTCTCCGCGGAAATGGCGATGGCATCTTCCGAACAACCGCTGAAGAAGCGAAGGCTGTACGAGCCGCCACCGGAGCCACCGGAAACCGTAGCGCAGCCAGAGACCTCCGTGGGTCCACCGACCACTCCACCTCCGCTGTCTCAGGAGGAGATTCTTGCGAGAAGGAGAAACAGAGACGAGATTCGAAGTGTTTACGAGAACTACAAGAGGATTAAGTCTTGTATCGCCCTGAAAGGGAAAGATGTTCGGCACATGCCTGAGCTTGAACAAGCTTACCTAGCTCTCATAACTGCTTCTAGAGGTCACCTTCTTTTACTCTCTTACCCTTCCTATTATCCGTTATTGATATTGAATTTTGATCCAGTGTGTATTGAAGCAGAAAAATTAATCCAATTAAACATGTTTTGGTAGAATCTTATTAGAGACAAAGTTCTTATTTAAACCTAAATGAGTTCAATTCTAGTTAGTGAGTAAATTTCAAGGTGTGGAATTTGTAGATAGATGATTTTGGTAACTATCTATTTTTTTTAGGAATGTTTTATAGCGGAATGGTGTATAGAAAATAATGAGAACAATTAAAACATGCGAAGCATTATTTTACGCATAACAACTAAAAAAGTGTAACACTAGAATAAATGGAGCATTAATTCATATGAAATAATAATTTCAAACGGACAACAATGAAAGTAACCCGAAATAACTGACGGGTTATTTTTATCTTGGATGTTTTGGAGAGTTTGGTTTGATGGCTTAGATGTTGATACAGTTAAGAAGTCTTTTCTTAACTTTTTCTTGAAATACAAAGTGTGGCTCTCCCTCTCTTATCTTGTTCTCTTGTACTTGTTCATGTACATCTTTTTCTCTTGTATCTGTTCTCGTACACCTCTTGTTCTCGTATAGCTTTTTCTTTATACCTCTTCCCCTTACCATCTACTCAAGAATAAATTGTATTATATTATTAATGGTCATTAAACATATTATTTCAATATTCACATAATGGATTTCTAATAGTTATTCAATATTAAAGCTCATTAACAGTTAACTAATATTAAAACTCTTCTTATATGGAGCCTTTACAATACATTTGAAGAATTTTTTTCCAAAGCTAGAACATTCTCACCTAGAGCTTTTCTCTAACTTCTCTCTAATTCTCTACCTATTCTCTTCTTATTTTCTTCCGCTTGCCACGACACTTAGTACTTGAGGAACTACTTCGATCTTCCTCTCCACCTCCTCCGGTGCACCCTTTTACTTGTTTTTGATGCTTCCTCTTCCTATCACAAGAACCCTTTTATAGAATTAATATAACTTGGTTGGATTTAAATGGAACTTCATTTCTTTAGAGTGTTTTGGATGCCATGAAATATACATAATTATGCATTAAAACTATTTTAGTAACAATGGTTTTTACTCGTTTGCAGGCTGTACAAGCGTGCAGCGTCTTGTCGCCGATTTCATTCCTCGTTATGCCTTGTACTGTCCAACTGCTCTTGAAGCTGCTACAAAAGTCATTATCAATGTGCATAACTCTAGCTTGGCGGTGATTAATAGGGGAGGAGATGCTGATAATGTTGCATTTCAAACCGCTAAAGCTTGTATTTTTGGTCTAGCTGATCTTTGTTGCACAGCTTCTGCAGAGGCACCAACATCATCAGTTGTCAGAGGCATCTGCTCAGCAGTTTTCCAGAATGTGCTCTCCTTTCTTGTATCGTCCTTTGAGGGAAAAGATTTGTTTCAGATTGTTGATAATGATATTTGGAGAATGCAGGATTCTGATGAAATATTTTCTGAGCTAAAGCAAAGATTTTCAGATGAAGATGAATCTTCATTGATTAAGTTATCCAAATTCCATGCCCTAAGTCTACTGTGGATTTTCTTCCGTTGTCCAAAGAATTTGCTTGCTGCCTGTTTTGAGCTCTTCAGGTCATCTGCAACTGAAGAAGCTGATAAAGGACTGTATTTTCTGAGACAGGCAACAGGCAGGCTTGATAATGTAGATGTCGAAAGTGTTTTAGGTAAAATAACTGTAGGGCCTAAATCATGTACAGATTCCCCTGGAATAAGCACCAAAGGCAGTTTGCTTAGTGGTGAGACACCAAGATCAGATAGTTGCTATGTCACAGAAGATGCATCTCCTGCTCTGAAGAGCTCTTTGTTGGGTCTGGTAATATTTTATTCAATCTATCAAATAAATTTCATGGAATTGAGTTGTTTCTAATTTCTTATTTCTGACACTAAAGCAATGGTAATTATTTTAATTACCTTTTGGTGTACGGATTATATTTGTCTTTGTATTCTTAAAATTTTGCTTATGTTTGTCTATTGCTCATTTCTAGTGCCATCCCATATCCTTGAATGCAGGTTTTTGGTAGAAATCCATCATTGAGAAGTTGGATGGTCTTAAAGTACAAGAACTTGTGTAAGTTGTCTCCATCTAAATCTGTGCCAGGGATTATATCTAGTTTGGAAGGAATCTTTGAATCATTTGGAAAATGTATTAGTATAGAAGTTCAAGCGGACAGTGATGAGGATGATTCTGATTCCTCGAAATTTGTTAGTCAGCCACACTTGGTGTCTAGAAGCTCTAATCAACATGAAACCTCAACTGACCAATCTGGAAGCAATAAAACCAGCAATGAGAGTTGTGCTGAAAATGTATCAGGTCAGTATCTGAAGCCTCACATTGTTCCCCTTGAAGCTAATGTCCACCTGAATACCGGTTCTGGTCATGATAGTGGAGGCTCAAGGTCCATGGACTTTGAAAGGCATGACCATGGGGATTTGTCTGCTAGCAGATCTTCTGTTGCTAGGGACTTATCAAGCCATCAGATGCTTTCACCTGTCACTAGAACACCACTGGACTTCAGGAGTAATTCTTTTGAAGGCAGAAATCACGTTAAGAATGTTGACAAGAATCAAGTTTCAAATACAAGTGGCGCTTCTGCCTTGAGATCCTCTAGTGGAGGTGTAAGCAATGCTGTGGCATCTCCCAGTAGTCGGTTTGCAGCATCATATGGTTCAGCATCTTCTCAAACTGCTTGGTATTTTGATGGTGAGCCTGCTGCCATGGGTATTTTCTCAGCTTCTCGGCAGCTATGGTTGGGAGCTTTGGGGCCTGATGCATCTGAAGGCCATATAAGATTTCAGCTTGAGAGGTTTGCTCCCATTGAGCAATTTTTCTTCTTTCCAATCAAAGGGTTTGCATTGGTTGAGTACAGAAATATCATGGATGCCATAAGGTCTAGGGATTATGTCCGTGGCTGTTTTCCTTGGCGAGTAATGTTCATGGATATAGGGTTGGGAACCAGGGGTGCCATGAATGGTGTTGCTGTTGGTTCTAGTTCTCATGTTTACGTTGGAAACGTTACAAGTCAATGGGTAAAGGATGAAATTTTGCATGAATCAAGGAAAGCGGTCTACAAGGGTCCTTACATGGTCACTGATCTTACTTGTGAATGTGCATTGCTGCTGGAATATGAGACTCCAGAAGAAGCTGCTGCTGTAATGACACATCTCAGAAAGCATCGAAAAGAAAGAAGTAACCATATGCCGGCATTTAATGCAGGGCCAGCTAATGTCTCTATGTCTCATGTTGACAGTGGAAGGTCTGGTGCTGCTCCACCTATCCATGTTGACATAAAAAATAGTAACTCGGCAAACATGTCTAGCAGCTCAATGGAACTTGTATCTCCCAAGTTGAGGGGTGAGAATCATGGAACTGCAGCACCAGTTACACATCCATATCAGTCAAACTGGCCTGCTCCAGGTTGTACTGATATGCCTGAAGGTGGGTTGAGAAAAGTTGATGGTTATGACAACAACCTTATCGCAGATCATACACAAGGAGGTAATGTTGTAATACTAACTAATTGTAATTAATACTGGCTCTTATTCTCTTATCATAGTTGTATATTAACTAACCGTATTATAGGTGGTGGTGTTGTCTCTGGTGCCTCTGGACAAGTATGGAATTATAAGAAACCTGAAAGTGAGCTGCATTTAGCACCTGGGACCATGCCATGCATGCCTATAGGAACACAGGGCCTTTCTGCTCCACCACCACAACAACTCCAGGCACCTCCCTTTATGCGACCTGTTTACCATCCTTCAAACAGTTCCTGGGATCCCAGAGGTTTGAATCACCAGTTTCCTCAGAATCCAATTTCACCAGGTGTGGTGCCTAATACTTTTCATGGCAATGCTGTTCCACCCCCCTTTATACCTGCTTCTGTGACTCCACTTGCTCAGATACAGGGACCTCCAATACAGCATTTTGAGCAGATGTTTCCACATCCTGTTGTCCCACCACCTTTATCATCAATGCCACCTCCACCTCCTCCACCTCTATCTCCGCCACCATTGCCACAGTCGCTGCCACCTTTTGTTCCTCCTCCACCTAATTCACCTCCTCCCCCTCCACCTATTGCAGAATCAACTGATACGGGAAGTTCTGAACTGTGTGTAAAGCATTGGTGGCAGGGCACATTATGTAAGAGTGGGGCTCATTATTGCACAATTTATGCACAGAGACTAGAGTCAGATCTTTGCAAATATTCAAATGCCATTTCTGAACCTGCAGAGTATGAACTTTCTTCTTCTCCTTTTTGCCCCTTTAATATATGTCCTGATTATAATTTTTGTCAAGAGTACAGAATAATTTATATTAAAAACTTTCTCCTCTGGATGTGTCTTGCAGATGGCCTGCCAAATTAGACATGACCAAACGCACAGACTTTCGGCATGTAAAGTCAACGTTCACCAATACCCCACCACATAAAGTGAGTCAATAATATTTCTTTTTCTTTTTTTAAGATTATTATTGTGGAAAGAGCTGAGTTGAATATTCTTGCAGTTTCTTTCCTTTTTTATTTAACAGAAACTGTCGTCCAGTTTTCAGTTGTATTCATTTGTGTTTTTTTGTGTTGTAGAGGGAAGTTTGTTGCTTGATCCCTTCTTCTTCAGGTGACCATAAAGGCGTAAGTGATCTCATATTAAAAAACTTATCCCTAAATAGTTTATGTTACGTTGTGTTCTTTGTGCACAAGATTTTATGTTCAAGCCTCTCATTTCCCCATTTAGATTGTTTCTAATAGCGGCTTCAGCTTGAAGCAATCTTATGCGTTGCCAAAAGTGCTCTTTTCAAAACAATTTATTGATACCTATATGAAAAGGAAAATAATAATGTGGCTTCTCTATCAAATTTCAGTAATAATCCTAATTAATTTAGAATTTCTGTTATGTAATTGCACTAAGTTCGTAATCTTGCAACTTCTTTCTCCAGTTTCAGGATTTTATCTCATACTTGAAGCAGAGGGAATGTGCAGGAGTGATTAAGATTCCAGCAATGAAATCCATGTGGTCCAGGCTACTTTTTATTCTTCCCTACTCACAAGAGGCATGTTCAATGCTTTCAGTTGCACCTAATTCATCTGAGTGCCTCATTGCTTTGGTTTTGCCCAAAGAAACAAACTTTGAGTGGGTATGAGCTACAGTGGCTTACGAGGGGGAGCAACCTAGAGTGGTTGCTTGTTTCACTCCTTGGAAATTCAAACCGAGAATGGACTCGATGGTATCTCACGCATCACCTGAAGAATTTGGTAAGGATGCTTATCTCCATCCTCCAATTGTACAAAACTTTTTTTCCCCCTTGCGAGCCTATTAGATTTGTGAGTTACACTTTGGGAACGATTTAGTTTTAAACTTAAAAATTGTGAATAAAAAATAATCTCTAGTTTTGTTTGAGAGTTCCCTATGATATAGGATTTGATTGGGAATCCTATAGCAAAGCAACGTTTCTTGTTATCATGTGGCAACGGCAGAATTTTGTTGTTAACTTACGATATAGATATTTGTATGAACATCCTTTGTAGCAGTTTGCAGGGGTAGTTACTCATCTCCATCTTCTTAAAAAAAATGAATTGACTTGTGCTTGGCCACCTAAATTAAGTGGGCGCTTTCGATTCTTTTGTTTGCCCATCATAAGAAGAGAAATTTGGTTTTTTTTTTTTTTTTTTTTTGCGTACCCAAATTATAATTCCAATTAAATAAAATGGTTTCATGAGAAGGAAAATTGACTTAGCTTTTGAATTATACACGATTATTTAATGAAGTTTTAGAGGTTATTTTGTAATTAATATAAAAAGTTATATAAATGTTAACGAGATTAAAACTAATATAATTGCCTATAAGGCTTATGTTTGCATTAGAAAGTGACCAACAATCAATCCAAATCGTGTGAAGGTGGATTCTTCTTCCTGAATCTGTTTGATCATTGTTTTCTTGAGTGCGGCTTTTAGTGTTTCGTCCATTGATTGAGGTTTAAGGTTTAGATGATAATTATTTAAAACTCTGTGGATCGGTTAATACATAGTGACGTTTGGTTGACAAAAGAGGAATGTAATATGTTTACAATTGTAATCACATTACAATAAGAGAAGGTCGTTCTCCTCTCATGGAGGGAAAGTACCTTTCTCTCTGGAAAGGAAAGTTACATATTTTTTCCGATCCAAATTTTCGATCTCACTTGTTTGGACCTTCTCTTCTCCTTCTTGCTTTTTTATCCTTCATCTTACCATGCCTTTTTCTCACCTTTCTTTTCTCCTTTCTGCTTTTTCTTTTTTTCATTGCCTGCAGAAAAGGTAGCTCGTCACTAACATATTTGGATTAAATTGTCTTGTCAAATCTAAAAATTTGAGAGATTGAGACTTTGAGTTTTATAAAATTTTAATTCAAAATTTTAAGAAATTTAGCAGTATTTTAAGAAAAGTTTATACTTTTGATGTCGAAAAACATTTAAACGGTTTAGAATATACAAAATTTACTAAGAAATTAAAAGGATTTGAAAGGAAAAGATGTTTAGTGTTGTAATTATGAAAAAAAAAAAAACATTAAGAATGTTTAAAATTGAATATCTATTTATAGATGAGAACATTTATTTATATAACACGTTCAAACTTTTAACAACAGTTGTCACTCATTGGTTAGTGCATGATCCCTTACTTAAAAACTCAATTATCAAAAAGTGAAAATAAATATATAATAATTATATATTTTTTAATATTTAAATAATTAATATAAAAATATTATTTTATTATTTATTATTTTAATTATTTAAAATTAAAAAATCAAATTTTATATTAAAAATTATAAATTTATTCAATTTATATATTTTTTTTATATAAAAATAATTTTATCTATTTATATTATATTTTCGATAAAATACTTATAAACTAAATAATACAATATAATTTTCTCAGTAATTACATTCTCTGCAACTATTATTTTTTCTTATTAAATCAAATATTGTAAAGTTATATTTTCAATAATTATATACTCAATAATCACACTCTTAGTAGTACAAAATAAAAAATTTGATGGTTTCTCCTTTACTTACCGCGAGTATAAAAAACCGTAACTAAATTTGGGGTTTTTCCTTTTTACGTATTAAGCCAAGAAAATTTAGAAAGATAGCAATAAACAAGAGAAGAGCAACCTAAAGCTAAACCCTTATGGGAACAGGCTGACTGCGACAACTATAAATTGAAAAACACTGATGAGAAGTTTATCTTTCTTCCTAGGACACTGAGAAGCTGGCTCTGAGCGCAGACTATCTCCCAAAAAATGTCTCACAGACATACTCACATCAACAGGCAAGAAGGCGACAGGCGAAGTAATTTCCCCAAAACCCAAAAGAAATTCATCCCCAAAAGTCAAAATAAAAACAAAAACCAAACCCCTAATCCCACCACCTCCCTCTCGTCTTCCCTCAGGCAATCTCTTCCCAAGCAACGAGATGCTCCGCCATCCGGCAGTCCCGCCGCACCCTCTGGCTCTGCCAGTAGCCGTGTTCGGATGGGAGAAAACGGAGATTGGGTGCCTATCAGAGGAACTCCATCAACTCCCGATGGCAATTTCGTAAATTATTTGCCCCAAGATGAGGCCGTGGCTGCCGGGCTTGGCGCCGAGGAGGGAGGATTGGATCCAGTTGAATCACAGAGAGTAGTTGATCTCTTAAACAGAGAGTTGTCTCGCTTGCTCAAGCTCAGTCCCAGAGAATTCTGGAAACAGGGTAACTTTTAACTGCCATTTTATTGTGTGTGTGTTTTTTTTAATGCATTTACTATTTCTCAGTCTCATTTATTGTGGTATTTTGCTCAGTGTCTGGGGACACTTCGTTGCACAAATTTCTGGACAGCTTCTTGCAATTTAGGAGCAGGTGGTATGATTTTCCTCATCGTGGTGTGAAAGGGATCGTTGCTGGGGTTATTGTAGGAGAGCTTGAATTAAGCCGCCGTGTCTTCATGGTGTTGTACAGAATGTAAGTTTTCAGTTGTATAACTCTTCTTTTCATAGTCACCATTGTATTGTGGTAAATTGATATAGACCTTCTTGCTATTGTAGATCTTCAAATAGGGATCCTGCTGCTCGAGCTGCTGATAGTCTTAGTGCAAACGACCATGCAGGTGGGTTGTCTCATTTCTGTGTCTTCTTATTGGGGCATGAGTGTATTTTAGCCTGTTCATGTGCAGTTTCTGTTCATCAATATAATTCCCCCCCCCCCCCCCCCCCCAACCCCAAAATGTTGTTAAATTTTACTGTATATCATATTTCATATGCACATTTTGTTCACTAATTCTGCATGTAGTCATCTTGCAGGAGAAGAAGTTGCTCGACTTGCCAAAGTTGTTGGACATTTGTGCTATATATGGTCATGAAAATGATGATCTGACCAAATTGCTGGTAAGCATTCTTTTGTAGAAAGTGATTGAAGACTTGATGCTCTTTTCTAATGGTTAATGAATTTAGAATTCTTTCTACATGTATTGACCGTGCTAAGGCCTATAGGTGAGCTGCTCTTATGAAGAGTATCTGCTTCAGTTTCCAATGCAAGTATCTCTGATTAACTAAGAGACCAAAGATCTCTTGCTGCCCTTGAACCTTTTGCTTTCTAAGCTTCCACTATTGTCAAAAGGAGATGTCCAATGGTCACATTGCAAGTCATAATTGCAACCAATATTTGTCAGCCACCCTGCAGAGTCAGAGTCCAAGGCCAATCAATAAGGCTGAGATAAAAATTATTTTCCACAGTTTCTAAATTAAGTAGTCCATACAAAGCTAAATTGTTAATAGGCCTTGGACTTTTTCACCTTAGCTACAATCTAGATAGATCTTTCAAATGTTCCACGTCTATACCCTTTTAGGTCATAGTAGTTTGCGTGTCTCATAGTTGATCATTGTGGGAGATATCCTCTTATGTCTCAAGTTGACTGCAGCTCTACTCTTTCTCTGCTCCTCACCAAGCCCCCCCCCCCCCCCCCCCCCCCCCCTCCCCCCTCCTCCCTCTCTCTTTCTCTCACATTTGTTATGTTTTTCAGGTTGCAAATGCTCTGAAAGCTCAGCCTACAATCTATGATAATCTGACTGGAGTACTGTCTCATTTTTTGAGTATTGTTCACACGATGCATGAACGGTGCAGCACATCTTTGGAGGTACTTTCTAAATAGCTTTGAGTTTGCAAGAGATTTTCTTTCTCTGTTGTGTAATATTAAACATTTTCTGCATTCCTGGTAATTTTTTTCATCTGCAGTAGCATCAATTCTTTACTTAGTTATGACATTCATGGTTGCTTATGTATGTGTTACTCATACTGGACAGGTTCTTTTTTCTTCTGGAAGTCATGGAGATTATGGATTTGACCGGCTTCATGCTGATTTTTTGGAGGTTTGTTGTTATTGTGAGTGTGTTTTGTTGGTGCTAGGTGTGGGGCAGTGGTTGAAAGGTTCTATGATGTGGTGAACTCGCAGTTGGAAGATACTATGGTCTTGTATATTGTTTCTAGGGATGATTTTCAGCTGAAAAAAAAAGATATCCAGTATGTGTATTTTGAAGTAAATAATTTTCATTTCAAAAAACGAATTAATTACCAAACAAACAAATAAATAAAGAGCACGACAGAACCATGTCAAGGGGTGGTGGGATTAGTCAAAGGTGGAACCAGTGATATGATAGGATGACCTCCTGAATCATTGGTTTATTCCTATCTCAAGTTGAATTTCTGTGCTGCAAGTGAAGCTTTAACATTATTCATTTATTTTTTCCTGGGGCAGGTGATTGACTTCATTAATGATGCCATTGTATCTATGGATGCTTTTGTTACTGCATATAGACCTGCAGCTTTGTTTTTCTCTTGCCCTGTTGAAATGAGGTACCTCTTTTATTACTGGAAGTTCTTTTCTATATGAATTAATACATGCTTGTTATCCATGCAATAAGAATCCCTGGATATTGCTTGAAGTTGTGGGTTTCAAGTACTTATTCGCAACGAGCATAACCTAACTGATTGAGGATCTTTCTATTGGAACTTCAACTTTGACACTTCAAATAATCTAACAACAATTCGATGTTATTGTTTGGACCTTTTTCTTTGGTTTGTTATGTGGGAAACTTCTATTGTATGTGTCCCTTCTTTCCCTCACAAGTTACACAGGAAGTTATGCTCTGACTCAATTTAATATCAAATTTCTCTCTGTATGCAGTTACGGAAATGAAGAATTGCTCACAACTCTTTCACGGGTGCATGATAATTTGCTTCCATCTTTACAGCAGGGTTTTCGAAGGAGTATTGAATCTGAAGAATATGGAATGTTAACAGATATTGCTATAAGTTTGAAGATGTTATCTATGAGAATAGTCAAATTTGGTTGGAAACTATTAGATATTTGCTATCTTAGTGATGAAGTGTTTTTGGATGGACATCCCATCCCAACTGTAACAAAGATGTTTCCAGCCACAGTTGAAGATCCATTCATAAGAGCAGATATTTTGGTTCAAACTTTTAGGGAGATAAATGGAGTTTCACTACAAAGTCAGGAGAATGAGAAACGGGATACTTTCCTTCAGAATGTTGAAAAGAATTGCAATATAATGAGCAAACTTGAGAATTTGCAGAATAATGGTCAGTGTACTCATTAGAATTCATCCCTTAACTTCAGATTGAGATGCTGCCTTTATAATCAAATTGTGAAAATCCTATGATCATATTTCATATTAGTTTGTTCATTTATTACAATGGAGAATATTGAGGGAAGAAAATGGTGGTTGGGACAAAGGTACTTGAACCTAGGCTTAGGTGCCTCTCCACTAAGGCTGGTAACCACCATGCTGATGAGCAGTTACCTGTTAGCATTAAGGTCCATTTTGTGAATAAGCAACTATACATATATTTCTTCTTTAAGTCTGTAAATATGCTCATAACATTAAAGAATGACGTTTTTTCTTCTCATTACAATTATACATTTTGCACTGTAGGTGGCTTATTGTATATTTATTGTCATTTGATAAGATGAACAATTGTTATCTTAATACATGGTCGGGAGTGATGTATTGCTGCAATGTTTGTGAACCAGACCCTTTTTTTTTTCAGAACCATCTGAAATTAAACTTCTGCATTTAGAGGATGTCAATAGTGCCAATGAATGTTGTTTCTCCACTGATCCTTTGCTATTCTGATTTTTTTCTTAAATGTGCTCGTACTTAATCCATGCAGTAATTTGTATTCAACTTGCTTTTTGCAGGGTGGATATTCACGGATGATGAACAATTTCAGTATTTATCTGGGATTATGATGTATACAAAACAAGGCATTGCTAAAGTGCAACCCCCTAAAACTCCCATCCCAGCCTCTGTGACAGGCAATAAGGTACAGATGGATGAAGATGCAGCAATTATGGAATCCAAAATCAGCCAAATAAAAGATCTCTTTCCTGATCATGGCAAAGGGTTCTTAGCTGCATGCCTTGAAGTTTATAACCAAAATCCAGAAGAGGTTATTCAGAGGATTCTTGAGGGAACTCTTCATGAAGATCTGCAGGCTTTGGACACTTCCCTGGAGACAATGCCAATGCCCAAGTCTGCTTCAAATCTGAGCAGGACTGATAAAGGGAAAGGAAAACTGGTTGATACTGATAAGGGGAAAGGGAAACTCGTTGACACTGTAGCAGTATCCTCAACTACAGCAGTACCAGTAGTTAGTGGACAACTGGTTGAGGGCCCATCAGTTTCATCATCATCATCATCAGTTGGGAGGTTTGTTAGGAAGTCTGAAGATGACTCACCTTATTATGCTACTCTTGACACCAGAGAGGAGAAGGATTCATCAAGAAAAGCTGCTCTGATTTCTCAGTATGAGTATGAAGACGAGTATGATGACTCTTTTGATGACCTAGGTCTAAGTGTTGCAGAGTCAGGATTGGAGGAAAATGAGATGTTAAGTGATAAAATTAGCTCAGATTTGGGGAAGTCCTGGGGTACAGAATCAGGAAGTTATGGTCAATCTACGCCTAGTTCAAAGTGGGGCTCCAGAAAGAATCCTCAGTACTATGTCAAGGATGGTAAGAATTATAGTTATAAGGTTGCAGGTTCAGTTGCAGTTGCAAATGCCAATGAAGCTTTTTTAGTTACCCAAGCTCAAGTAGAATTAATACATGGCCTTGGACGCGGTGGCAACCTTCCTCTTGGTGCAGTTAAGAAGTTGATGGAGCATGGGGAGCAAACTAACCAGCCTGATGTTTTTGAAATGGGAGGGAGAGATCATGCAAGGAACCCTAGGGGTAGGGGAAAAGGGGGTGGAGCAAGACCAAGAGAGTCCCGTGAGGAGCAAGATAACCAGTCTGACAACTCTGAAGTGGAAGGGAGAGGAAATGCGGGAAATCAGAGGGGCAGGGGAAGGAGTGGCGGAAGACATCATTACAGGAAGGATCGGGCCATGAATAAGCACTTCTCTGGATTGACTGGTTTTTAGGCACGCATGATAAAGAAGCTTTCCTTTGCATACGGACGATCCTATTCCATTTTAAAAGTTTTCTTAAATCTTATTTTACAGGAAGCTGCAAATAATTGTAATGTATATTTCTTTTGTGTTCCATTATATGCAATTAAGAGGGTCATATCTTTTCTTTTTTTTTTTTTTTTTGGGTTAGATACAAGAGGGCCATTATAGTTGAGAACAGAAATCATACATTATTTATAAGTTTTTAGTTAGGCTTACTCAGATACTCGACCGTTAGATGTCTTTAATCTCTTTTTATAGCTAGTTGGCAACAAGCAACCAATCATATATCATGGCTTGATCATGGACTGTTGATCGAAACTTTGGCAGATTTCTGTTCCTTCTAAGCATGGGGCTTGAGATTGATGTGGAAAATTCAGAGTACAAACAAATCCTTAATGTGTAAATCATTAACATCATGCGGAAGTGGTGGGCTCACGGAGAAAAACAGTATTCAATTCCATTAAAGGAACATCTCAACTCAAGAAACTTCTCATCGATGCTTAAATAAGCACAGAAAAGTACAATGAACGTTACACGAGTACGATTAGAATAACTATCTGTATATGAATCCATCACCAATTTAACCAAAATAGTTCCCTAGTTATTAGTTGTAGAGTTTTGGGTTTCAATAAATTAATGTATGATTTAATACGAGCCAGGCAGACAATTATTAGTTCCCGCCCTACAGAAGTTTAGAAATCTTCATCACCTACGTTGACAGCAAAGTGCCCGATGTTTCTACCCTGAATACAAGAAAGGAACAAACAATTAACCAGGCAATTCACTAATGGTGCATTTGGTTGTAAAGTGCCCTATTTTCCATGAAAGACACTCACCTCAGATAGCATCCGCTGCTTGTTCAATAGCTGGGTTCTTGCTTTGTTGAGGACTGAATTTGGTGATCTGTACATTCTCTGCAGCAAAGAATCGGAAGAAATCAATATTAACTTCATACCTTTTGAGGAATTAACAGAGCATTCTTCTGTAAAAATGTGATAGCTCACAATGTATTGTTAAGGCCCCACAGACTGGCTAAAGTGATAAAGAGGTGGGATGGCCTAATGAATCACAGGCTTAAATCTTACCATTAGAATCAAAAAATAAAAGGACTGACAGATAAACAGTTAAATTACCATAATTACAGAAATATTGTGATTGGGATGGACATGTTAATACAGTAGGAACCAACCTTTTCAGTGTTGGATATATGTTCACTGCCAAGAAGATTCCTTCTTTTTGGAGTGAACCCAAGAACATCTTGAAGGAACTCATTTTCCTGCATAAAGAAACAAAAATTGTTATCTTAATCAACCTGCAAATTAAAAAGACAAGCAATTTGCATCAACAGATGTCAATGTCTCTAAAAGGACACCAACCTGCATGTGTTTAGTGAAACCTCCTCCAAGAAAGCGCCTCAAAAAGTTCAACTGTTGGATTGAAATTAGAGAACACTATTGTAAACATTCATGGCATGTAACTAACATAAAAAACTGGAGAACTAGAAGATGAAGAGAAACCTGAATAAACTGGGACCATGTTGATGTCTGTAGTGAATCCCCACCAATCTTCACTGATGTCTCAGGACAATAACCCTCCTAACATCACCAAGAGAATTACGGTTAACATGAGAAGTCCCAAGAATCATAAATTCATGGAAATGGAATATTATAATAAGAGTACCTCAAGAAACTCCAACACATCCTTAAACAAGTTCCTTTGATTGTTAAGATCTTTCTTGGCAGAACCTTTACCACCAGCTTCCACAGAGAGGTCTCTGACTTGGTTCAAAATCTTTCCCTTCAGTCCTTGTATATGTGAAAATCCTTCCTTAGATTTATTTCCTTCTGAAACTGAGCCATCACTGGAACCTTTAGCTTCAGCTGCAAACTTCTCTAAGCTTCCCATCTCAAAAATTACTGCCACTGCTTCACCGGCAGCAATGCGCACGGATCGGTCATCCTTATCTAGTAAACTAGACAAAAATGTAATGGACCTGCATAATTTTGCTAAGACCAATCAGTTTTTGGCCCATTCAAGTTACCCAGGTTTGTGCTCCTACTTTTGTAGTCCAGTGAGATCTATGCTGTGGGAGCATAATTCAAATCTCACACCAGGTTCTTTGACCTACTTTTCTAAGATTTAAATCCCAACAATTGGATTAGCTGAGGTACACATGCAGGGATTGTCAAGACAAAAGATTATCAGAGAGAAAAAAAAGGACCAAAGTATGATCCAGAAATGTCACTCACTCTTGCCAAAGTTTCGAACTCAGTCTCCATCCATCCATGGTTGTCAAAAGAAACGACCAGGCAGACACAACTGCTGTTATAACAGCTGCAGAAGGTTTGACAGTAATTACCTACAACTCAAGCAGAAATAATTAATCCTCAAATAAAGCAAACAACATGCATTAATACATCATCATGTTTTCATTAACAAGTTCCAAAAATAACTGATACAAAAACCTCTAATACATTATCAGATGCTTTTCAATTAGAGAAAATCAGGCATGCGTACTTACATTAGAACCTTGTTTAGGATGAACCAATTGCCACATAATTTGCATTGATTTTTCTGTTTCCTCTGGATCATTTGTCCCAATGAAAGTGATGATAGCCAAACACTCCAGTAACTACAATAAGAAACCATGTCATGAGAAAAAAAAATAGTTGGGTCTCGTAATACCAGCAAAAAAATTGAAGGGAGAATGAATTCCAATCTTTATTCAATTTCTTATGTACCGAAGCTATCTTAGAAGATTCAGAGCCAGATTTAAAAGCCTGTGAGAGAGGAGTGATTGATTCTTCCAATATTTCCCGTGCATTATCTCCAGAACCGACAGTTAAAGCCAGCAAACCTACAAAAGAAATTATCAGCTTGAATACTGAAGCCTTGTGTTTTCTTCTGTGCATGTGTGCATGAGTATTTGCAAAGGGTATCAGCATTAAGCATTCAAGACTAACCAATGGTATGAGATGCCAAAGATATTTCTTTGCTGGACCCCTTTTTGATGCAATTCAGACATTGATGCAGTAATGTAGCAAATCTGGACAACAGAACAATAATATGACCATCAGAAGCACACAGTTTTAAGTATTCAACCATACTTTGTGAATCATAAAAAACATTTTCAGCTACATCTGGACATGCGATTGGTAATGAAAAATAACAATCTAAGAATATGAGACTTGAAGTAGGATTAATTGCTCAATCTCACTAAAAAAATGTCGCTCCTAACTCTTTAGATACCCTTTTTTTAACAAACCAACTAAAGGATCCTATTCAACCCATCACAGCTCCATGAGATCTCATAGAACCTTGCTCCTAATCTGCAATTCTTGCAATAACATGAATTACGACAAATATACAAGAATTTAGGAAAAAAGCAACTTACTTCTTCTCCACAAACTGGTGCTGCAAGTTGCTATTGAAGGCATCAATAATCAGTTCCAAGGCCTTCACTCGTGTAGTACCCCTTGACCAACAAAAGTTATAAAAACCAATTCAGCCACATTCATATCCAAACCCTAATTAGTCTCAAATTGTGCAAATTTGAGAAAACCTTGCAAAGCAACGAATTTCAACACACCCAACAGTTGTTCCCTTCACCACAGCAAACAATGAAACCATACAAATGCAAAACATTTTCATCCAAAAAATAAATAAAATCAAGAAGCAAATAACTAATTCTAACCTCTTTTCGTATAATGCATCGACAGCTTCATCAAGTAAACTATCCTTATTAAACTCTACTTCTTCAGTGCCAGACACCGACATTCGATCAGAACGCATGGTTGACGATGAACTTACACTACTATTATCATCGTCGCTATCTAACATCGCCGCATTCTTTCGCTGAGTTTTACCTGCCAGATTGAAAGAAGTCCTTTTCTTCAGCTTAAAGATAGAAACAAATAATAGAAAATTCTTCAGACGCGCTTTGACCAAGTAATTAATACCCTGCAATTGTTCGCATTCTGGAAAGATAATAAAATAATTGCGAAACCAAAAAACCTAGAGACAAAAAGTTAATCAATTGCTTTAGACAGGAATTACCCAAAGAATAAAAAAGAAATCAAGAAGAAAAATAGTTTCGTACGTTTTCCCATGTTGGTGATGAGTGATGACCTTCTCCTCCGCTAGTTTCTGTGTCAGAAACAGGTACGACGTTGACTAAGAATCTGAGGATGAGATGGGTTAGAAGTTAAAGAACGATCGACAAAACAAAACTGAACCGAAGAAGATCCCAAACAGAACAATAACAAAAGTGAATCGAAGGACGATGCAGCCATTAAAATTGTTCTTTTTGGTAATAATTATTTGCTTGGAGGACAAAATTTTATGGAATTACAGAACCAAGGGAAAAATCGGTTGTAAATAAATTAGGGAACCCTTTTATAAGAAAAAGGTTAACTTTGGGTTTGAGGGGAGGGTTCTATTACTCTTTCTTGTTACCGGAATTATTCAATTTGGGTGGTATGGAATATTCCGCCAACGTGTTGCGAGGTGGAGCCAGTACTTGTGCTACCCATGACGTGGCATGGTGACCACCGTTGATGGATCTGATGGAAAAGTGGGATTGTCGGCGTCACGCGCCAAGTGGGACACGAGGCTGCTGTAGGGAAGAATTAGGGTGAAACACGTGATTTAGGAGGAGAGTTGATTTGGTTTTCGCTGGATTCTCGGAGAGGTTTTGTAGATTTTGAGGGTAAACTAAGCAGTGTCGTGATGGATTAAGAAGCGACAGCCAACTGAACATTAAGGAAATTACCCTTACTTTGTGACTTGATATTAATATTTTTACTCTTGCACGCACGTTCCTAAATTCATGGGCCAGGCTTATATGCAATTCAAAGATATGATCAAAGTACTTTCTTAGCCAATCAAGAGAAGAAACAAAATAGTACTTGGAGGGAATCCAATAAAAAAATGCCACGCAATGATACGAGGGAAATGATTGGTCCATTAAACAAACCCAAGCCCAAATCCAAGATGGTCATCGGCCACCTCAATTAAACAGACCCATTTGGCCCTTTCACAGTGTCCTGTGAAGAGAAATATGGCCTCTTACAAAGTGGATTTTGGAGCTAGTGGCCCAAGAGATTTCAATCGAAGGGGGATTAAATGTCCTCCGTTTTCTCAAAGGAGGAAAAGACAACAAAAGAAATCCAAAGTAGACGTATATATTCCTCAGACAGAATAATGTTAAGATTAAGAATAAGCTCTTCAAAAACCAACAAAACAAAGCAGATAAGAGCTAAGCTTGCAGCCATTTCCGAATACCGAAAGAGCTCGTTTTTAAAAGGGGCGGCAAGGGATCCTTTCACGGACTTGATTCTCAGATTGTCAGTGCAGTCGAGGATTCTTGTCTCATAACAGAATAATAACATAGCTGGCCTGGGGAGTAGCTGATCAGAGACCTAGCTAAAGTGAGTTGTTTTTATGGTGCCCAAAGACCATTAAGAATCAAAGGCCCACATGTTGGATCTGGACCTAAAAGCCCAATGCAGATTAAGTTTTTATGAGACTGGCATTTGCTGCCTTTCTGCGGCCTTTATTGCATGGGGGATTTGGGAGTGGGGGCTGGTGGTGGGGTATTCATACTGGAAGCGGACACCCATGTGAGCACACTGCCCAGAGGAGGTTTGGGGAGTGGGAAGTTTGAAAGGGGGGATCAGGAGCAGGAGCAGTCAAAACATTGGGAACCCCAAACTCCTTTGCCTTCCTGACTTCCTGTGGAATACAAGGTAAGCTCAGCAGGCACTTTTGTTGAAAGGGATGGCATGGAAGTTAGTGTGTTTTTTGTATTTGTGGGTGACGTGTTTTCGTGGGGTATAACACTCGTTTGTCAGAAATTTATAAGGCACCAACCACAATCATGCAGGGCTCCCCCTCTCTCCTTTCTGTTTTCTTCAGGGCACCATCAAGTTTGCTGTAATTTCCCTCCATGACAGAACACTTAATTTCTGGTGTTCAATATAACTCCTATCACCAACCTCCCAGAGTCCCAATGTGGGTACATGTACTACATCAGTACTCAAAAAGATAACTAGAACTTTCTTGAAATGATATAAAAATAAAAAAAAAATGTCAAAGAAACTGCTAAAATTTTGATTGGAAGGAATGTTGAACATGTCTTCATCTGGGAGAGCAACCGTTTCCATTCTTTTTTCTACACAAGTAACACCTTTAACTTGTGACTCATATTGGGTCTAGCTAGAGGCTCAAAGTAAAATTGAAACTCTCTAGAAACAGATAGGGAGAGGGCTTGGAAGGAAGTGTTACATTAATTCATGTTGGGTCAAGCAGGAGAGAGAGACATGCTCATTCTATCACTGCCAACGTTTTCCAGTTTCAGTTTATACTGATTAAATGGTCATGGATTTGTTATTATATATTGTTCCTGAAGTTGTTAAATGGTCAGGTTTTGCATGGGTCCTAATTAATTTCCTGAATGAGTCAACTGGGGTCCATATTCAGCTGTACGTAGTGGCTGAATGTACATGCATCATTTTGGGAAAGCTGCCGAGTGTCTACTTTTCATTTCACCCTGGGTTTTTCCCAGCTGGGATGCACTCCTTTATTACTTTTTAAGGCTTCACAATTACCAAAAATATGAACAAAAATGCCCTGCATGTGCACTCGCTTTACAATGGCAAGCATTTACTGTGATCCAGTTTGCAAATTTCTTAATCTAAACTGCTCACCTCTGCTTATTTTACAGACTCGTGGGCAGTGTTCATGTGATTTATTGCTCTTTATTAACATTAATTTTAAAGATAAAAGATGGCAAACACACTTATTCAAGAAGATTATTCTTGGCAATAACAAAACCAGGGAGATGTAAGTAACTGTGAATGTCGCTAGTATTCAATACTCACCGATAGACAACACAACAGTCTATATGTCTAATGGAAAGCTCTGATAACTTGACAATGCCAATCAGATGCCAAATAGGTAGCTTAAAATTATACTAACATGCATGGGCGCAAAAGGGGCCCAAGTTAGAAATTAAGGTCCACCTGCCCCCCAAATACAGGGTTGCATGGGAAGTCGACACCATTCGCCTGAAAAAGACTGGGGGATATCTCCAGGGCACAAATGCACTATGGTTGTTGCAGGGGACAACAGCTAGCTTCCCAGCAAGGAGTGCCCTATGTCAATGTGTCACCGTCCTTACACTCACCTTTGTAAGCGTATAATAATACTCATAATATGCGCTTATTTTACAGCTTCGCTGTCCCTTTATGCGAGCCCATTTTCACCTTACTATATGTAAATCACGCTCGGCTCTGGTATAAGACAGTGGATGATTTACTGTCAAAGAACAGGGGACCCCATCTTTACGTGTTGTTTCATCAATTTGAAATGATTAGGGATTTTTGGATATGTGATATATATATATATATATATATATATATATATATATACCAGATCAGATCTTTGATCCTTCATCAATGTAAAGTCTTCTTCACTTTGATTAGAGATCTCTGAGATGAACCACACACGAGCTTATGAGGACAGGTATACTTCAAGCAAATTTTACTGACTGTGTATATATATATATATATATATATAAACAAATTATGCTATCTATGCCAATGCTGTGAACAAACATATCCACGTATTCAAGCTGGACTTGCAAGCTTGGCTTTTAGTCAGAGTAACACTCACTGTGAAGTTAACCCCTTATTGACTATATATGATTTGCAAGCCTAATCTTTTAGAGAGATACTACATCATCTCTTTCTCTTTCATGTGAAATAAAAATTTAATATTTTTTCTTTAACTAAGTGGAAACAAACTCACGGGGCAAATTTCAGAAGTTCACGAAGAGATAAATGATAAAAGAAAATAACTATTGCCTATTGGTACAATAATTAGTTGAATTTATTTCTTGTCTCCATGGAAACCGGTAGATATGAAACACCCCCCCCCCCCCCAATGTTAAACAAATTTCAACTGATAATTAGTTGCACAATACCCAAGGTTTGGATATATGTCTATGAATTATGATGAATTTCTATGTCATGTTGCATGTGCTGTAACTTTTTCCTCTACAAATTTATATTGCTGCATCGTCAATAACGAACTGAACATTGTGCTTAAGTACTTGATATGCCCACAATGGATAAACCTCCAAAAGCAACCTCTGAAACCTTACCCCATAGATGAAAAACTCGATCCCCTCCTCTCTTCTCATCGAGAGCTAGCTAGCTACATTTAACTTTGGAGTTGTAAGGATGGGAAACAGAGCAAATTTGACCTGGCACCAGGATCAATAACAAGAGTTCAATGGGAAAAAAAAATATTGTTCAATTAAAGGAGTTTCAGAGTTGTATTTAAAACAAGGGTGCTGCTGGCAGAACATATACTCATTGGGTTTACGAGTCACCCTAAAACTTGGATCTGATTTAATTTAATCTTCATTAAAACCTCTAAAGAAAGACTCAAGGAAGACATCAGGTTCAGGGGGAAAAAAATATATTGCTGGAATGTTGACTGGGCTTGGAGATTTGAGTTTGCTGGTCTCCTTCCTTGGCATCACTGGCATTTCAAAGGAATCCAGACTGCAGAGAAGAAAATAATTATAACATATTCTATCATTTTAAGTGCAATTAAACTCATCCCTAAGCGGTCAAAAGCAGCCTCACTCCAAGTCATTTTTTAAAACTGAAGGTGATGACCTAAGACTGTGACAAATGACAATGATGACGAAGAAGATTCCTTAAAGGCATAAGATATAACAAGGCAGAACCAAGGACATAAACAGGTTCATCTTTACGTACTTTAAACAAATGTTAACTAAAGAGGGTATAATTAAGTACTGATATATTAATTTCTTTGCTTAAACTAGTTTAATCAACGGAGTTCAAGAACAAAAGAGGGATGCGGGGAGATTACTGAAAACAAATGCTTTTTAATTTACATTATTAAATTGGAGGGTTTTGCAACATGCCAAGGTGCCATTAAATTTGATGGTTAAGTTGGCTTTTGGATCTTGTGTCATACCTCTTCTTGTTTAATGAGGCGTGGGGTTGGCCATTGCCAATTGCCTTAGTTTACTGCATGTATTGATTGTGCATACATTGAACCTTTGCTTGCTTCTTGCTATCTTTTATTTTTCATATTAACATTACATTTTTCCTTGTTATCCACCTAACGCTTTCATTTAATGGCTATTTGGGAGAGAAAACATTTTCTTATTATCAAAATAATTTGATTGAATGAATTTGTCTTGCTTGAAAAGTGTTTTCCAAATACAGGGCCAAAGGAAGGATTTGAAATCATTTAATACATGGTTCATAATTTCATGAACATTGATGTTTTCTATTACCCATTTTTCCATTAGATAGATAACTTAAAACACTCATATAATGTATTTAGTTTAATGATTTTTACATGATCTTTATTCCAAAATGAAAATTTGAATCTTTTTTTCCCCATCAAATAAAAAATGACAGATTCATATCAACTTTTCAAGCAACCATCAAGTTATGTAAAAACTCATAACTTTTGTAATATATTATTTTGATTTTTTTTTATTTGAGGTTTTTGGAAAATTTATTCATGATGAAACATAACATTTATAATCTGTCAAAAAAAAATCAGAAAAAAAAATGTTGCATTTATAATTTGTAATAATTATCCAAAATTTAATTGCAAATAGAATGTAAGTGATTAATAATTTACTAAAAATGTGTCCATACTTAATTTTTTTAGTATTCTAATTTTTCAAAATCAAATTAAAACAAGAACAAAACAGATTAATGCACAAAAAAAAAAAAGCCCAAAAAGATGTGGATTGAGTTCAATTGCACCAACCAACAAGATTGAATGAGAGAATCATTCCTTATATATCAGTTAGTGCAAATAAAAAGTTTCCTTTTTTCTAATGGATGGCATACAAAGTTGATACCAAAATAGCAAGTCAACTATCCTCAATTCCATTTTTTACTCTTTAAATAAAGAAAAGTTAAATGTTCTTTTTTACAAATTATCAACTCATTATTTTAATTCAGATAAAAAGAAGCATGATCAATCCCTTGTTAGATAATTAAGTGATTAACATTGATTCTAGTTATTCTTAAAAGATATTTTAATTCATAATCCAATTAAATTAAGTCAATTAAAAAAATTTTAGTTACGATTTGACTAGTCAAATCGTCAGAGGGACCTGTCCCGCTTGAGCCCAAATCTCAACCTATGACCGAGAATCCAAGCGTGGTTTCAAGGTAATACGACGCTGGCTATTGTTTAAGCTAAGACCTAAGCCAAACTTGAGGCCTTAGGCAGGTTTTCACAATATGGTTTGCCTAACTCAGCCCCTCTTTTAAGGAAGTTGGATAGCAAGAAATGACACTCACACTTAAAGCAGAAATGTAAATTGCTAGAGATAATGTGTATGTACAAATATATAGATACCTTTTATAAAGAGGGAGACTCTCTTTGCATGGGATGGCTCCAAACCCTCTAAAAGTCTCTTGGGTTTAGAAATTCTCTAAGAACAAAGAACATTCGTAATAAGGTTCCAATCCTCTCCCACACACTGGCACATCCTTGTTTGCCCAAAACCTTTCAGAGACCGTTGTTCTTTAGGTTGCCCAGTGTGCTCTGTTACCTAGCTTGACCCACCCGTCCATATAGCCTCATCTATTTGATGCTATAGAATCTTTCAACAATGATGTCAAACAAGTGAAGTGTTGCTAATTATTAAAAATCATAATTCCAATCTTATTATTTTTTGATAAAATATTCGAATTTTATAAATAAGGATTAAATGTTTAAATTGATATCCGAATACACATCCAAATATCTTAAACGCTACTCATTTAATATTTTTGCCAGTTAAATATTCGATAAAAATAAATTTAAAAATAACTTTGATATATATTATTAATGAAAATTAAATTAGTAAATTAAAGAAAGTTTATAAAAAATAAGTTAAAGTTTAAAATCATATTAATAATAATTAATAAATTTTTGTGAGTATCATATTAATTATAAGAATTTATAAACAAAAAATAACATATATATAATTAAAACTTAAATGTTAAAATCATAATTTGTAATAACGGATAGTGAGTACCTAAGACTATTATCCAAACACGTAATGAAGAATAATTTTATTATCTAAATTCTATTCAAACTTAGTTATTAAATATAATAATCTTACTTAATCAAATCAAATAATACAAATCACTCAATTAAAAAGTATTTATTTAACATCCCTATCTGTGCATTAAATCAATAGCACCCTGCTTCGTATTCTAACTCGGGCCAATTACCTTCCAGGCCACTGCTTCCAGGACAGGGACCCAACTATTCCGAGTCTAACCCTTCTAGGCCTGAACTGGTGTGCGGGCTTCAACAACTAGCCCTGTACGGAATCTACCTGACATCATCATGCCGTCTTCTTATTGGACCGTGTTCTGCACGCCCTCGAAACTTGCGTATCCAAAACTGTTCGCGCCCTGGATCAGAACTCCCAGTCAAAATTCAGTCCTCAGCAAAATAATGCTAGTTACACAACAGTACCAAAAGTAACCCAAAAATTAACACACAAAAAAAAGGGGGTTTGATTTGTAGACAAGAAAGGAGAGATTGCCCAACAAACTAAACCCCTTCTTTTTTTTTTTTCCTTTTTTCAATCTTTAACCGCTAAAACAGTAAACCATTTCTGCTAGATTATAGCGTTTCAATCCATTATCATCATCTTTTATTGGCTCAGCATAATTCCAAGTTGGTCAAAGTGAACTACATTTTTTTTTCTCTATATAAATCATGCAATTACTATCAGCTTTTGTATTTGATATGCTTTCCTAGATTTTCTGGGAAGAAAAATTAATAAGGAAAGTTTTAAAAGGAGGGTTTTGGAGATGGATGGTGATGCTTCTTTGTCTGGCCTTCTTTGCTTAGAAAATGAGACTAGTTTGGAGGAAAAGGAAGGGTTAGTTGATGAGAATTACATTGCTGTATATGATGAAGAGTGTGTGCAGATGTTATTTGATAGAGAAATGAGTCTTGGGTTCAAAAAGAATGAATCCTTGGTGCTTAGTAACTGGCTCAAATATGCTCGTTTGGAAGCTATCACATGGATTCTCAAAGTTAGTTTCTTTCGAGTTTTGCAATTCCTTTTCCTTTTCCTTGATTGAGCTTAAGTTATCAAACTTTCATTGGCATTGATATCCTTTCTTCTTTTTGAATCAATCCAGACAAGAGCAGTCTTTGGATTTCGTTTCCAAACAGCTTATTTATCTGTCATTTACTTTGATCGATTCCTTTCAAGGAGGTCCATTGATGTAAGTTTTTAGTTCTCTTTAAATTATCCAAATTTGTTGCTTGCAAATCATAGTTTCTCTTGTCATTGATCTTCTCTTCTTTTTGCAGAGTGAAAAATCATGGGCAATGCAATTGTTGTCAATGGCGTGTCTCTCATTGGCTGCAAAGATGGAGGAGATAAAAGTTCCTGCACTTTCAGAGTTCCAGTCTGAAGAATGCAACTTTAAAAGCAAAGTGATTCAAAGAATGGAGCTTCTTGTATTGAATACGTTGGAATGGAGGATGAGTTCAATCACTCCATTTGCCTTTCTACATTTCTTCATTACAAAAATGTGCAAGGAATCTCCACCGGGCCATCTTGTGTCCAAGACTGTACAACTCATTCTGGCTATCATGAGAGGTACTTATCAAACCAATCATGTTAATTTAAATTATATAGAATTTTGAACTGGTTTTAGATTTTGTTCACTGATTAGCTGTATTTTTATGTTTTTCTCTTTGAAAATAGAGATAAACTTAATGGAACATCGACCTTCTGTCGTTGCCGCTGCCGCAACATTGAGGGCATTGGATCAGAGATTAACAAGAAAAACATTGGAGTGTACAATGAATTCTGTTTCTTACTGTGGATTTCTTGAAATTGTGAGTCAAAGTTTGTTCCATTTTTTCTTTTCTTTTGTCATCTGAGTCAGTTTTTGATATTCAGAAGAGTCAAATAAGTTACTGGATACTTGATTGACAGCTTTTGAATTGATATGTGGGCTTCTTTTGCTGTCACAGGAAGATGTCTTTACATGCTACAGTTTAATGCAGAAACTTGATATACCAAAATCTGTAAATTCCCCAGACTTATCACCAACACGTTTGAGGGCAATCAATGTTTTAGACGATTCTTCAAGCTCTGCTGCAGTTTTCACCAAGAGAAAGAGGCTTACATTCAATAAAAGTGACAACAGTGGTCATGATATACCTAATGAGAAGCGGCTCTGCTAGAGAACATCTTAGTTTTTGAGCACCATACCGCAATATTTTACCTGTGGCCTGTTACTGCTATTTGCTGGTCTCTAATGAGTGTGTTTTTTTATTTATTGCTTCATGGACATGATTTCGAGTTGATTGAATATGTATACTCGAGCAACAAATACTCAGAGACAGGAGAAACAGAAAAGGAAAAAAAAAGAAAGAAAAATGAAAAAGGAAAGCTTTGGGCAACATATAAAAAAGTAGATTTTTCATACACCAATGCCACCAAGTGCAGAAAAAGGTCAGAATGGTGGTACTGAAGGCTGCTGGAGAACAGTTAGTTGAAGCTTACTGACCCCCCCTCTCCCCCTTTTTTTTTTTTTTTTTCTTTCTTTCTTTCTTTTTGCTCATTCTTTAAATTTTTATTTCCATATCTTTTGGCTTTCTTTTAGTATGAGTTCTATATAATGTCTCTGGCAACCCTACCTTTTGATGGGATGCTTTGGGAATGCTTTTTCTTGTGTCTTTGAAAAGGCTGATAACAATGTGGAGTGAGAGGGGAAAGGGGGAGCTTTGCTTATTTTGATTTGATGCATCTGTGTTGCATGTTGGCCTATCATGAAGAAAAGGGTACCCTACTTATATTGTAAAGGTTGTATGTGATTGGATTTGTTTGAATGTTTGGTGATGCCTTTTAAGACGGACCCCCTGCTCTTTACTTATTGTCAAGTGTTTGCCTGCCTATGTTGAGATTCGAGGGTCATGGAACCCTATACATTGTTTATGGAATCAAGGCCAATTTCTATTTTGATTACAATCTGATGGAACCTCTCTTTTTTTTTTTTTGTTCCCTTTTTTGCTTGCACTGAGCTACAGTTTCTCCATGTCATATTCCAGTTTCATTGCTGATAATGTAGGGATATATATTAAGGCTTATCCATTGATGTTACCTCTATGACCAATGACTCAAACCAATAATTCGATTGTTGATCGATATGTTTTAGATAACTGTGAAGCCACGGTTGCTATATGTTTTAGCTTGGAATAGCCCTTCAGTATTTTCCTGGCTTCCCTTTGTGCACATCTGTCTAAACCTGAAAAGATCTTTTCTCCTTGACTATTTTTGGGTAAAATTTCTAACGATAAAAGTTGCAACAGCACTGTTTGAACTTTGAAACCAATCCAGGGTAGCCCAATTCTGCTTCATTGTTTTCTTTAGACAGTAAATAAGAACAGAAAACAAAAAAGAGTCCTTTTCCTAGTCGGATGATTTGACCAAAACCAGAGATCTGGGGAGATTAGGCTGGCGCTTCTGCATATGGTGGACTGTGGGTGAACCTGTGAACGATTTGTTTTTTCCTCAGCAACCAATGGCTTTTGGGGTTCAAAACTGACAAACAAGTACTTGGTACTTTTCTCTGATCTAACATCAAATCGCAATGAGTTCAAAAATTTTAGTCATTTTGGCTTATATACAGAGTTTCACTCGTCCTGTCATCCACAATCTCCAGTCTTATCATGCATCAACATTATACAGTTTTGTTGAACCAAAGGGTATTTGAATACGCCAAAAATACATGAAACAAAGCATGTGCAATTGTGCTTTTGGGTATCTGGCATATTTTCCAGTGTTGATTTGCTAGTAAATTTCGCAATGCTAATGAATTGGAATACGGTGCTTGGAGTTAAGAGTGTACCGTGTACATATAACCCCACAGCATTATTCCTACAACTGTTCTTTTAAGCTGGCTAAAGAAACTATGCATGCCTTGATGTAATGATATCTAGCTTTATTCAAGAAGGGTTAATCTATATCCCAATTTTTCCAGCACCTCTGGCTATCACCTAAATATGTTAAGTTCTTCTTTTATTTAATTTTTTACCGGTAGAGAACCATTTTTTGTTTAATTTACCTTGTTCTCCTCCCCACTTCCTTCAGCATTAGCATTTCCCATAATCAAATTGCTTTAGGCGGCTAATATTGCCTGCTTTGGAGCACCTTTCCCCTAAATTGAGTCATTCTTTTATGGTATAAGAAAGCAACACTTGCACAAGCATCCTGTTTACCTAAAATATTGTCATCAGCAAAGAGAGGTTAAGATCCTCAAATTGATAATTATCAATCACCAAATCTATGATTTTTTAAAATTGGATTGTGGAATGGTGAAGAGAGTAAAGAAATCATTGTCACGCTTAAAGTAGAAATGTAAATAGATTGCAAGAGAGAGTAAAGGAATTTTGGCATGTATTTCTTTGAAAAAATTGGTCTGCCAATACAAACGATTAAGGACCCTTTATACAGAAGGAAGTCCTTACATGGAATGGTTTCAGATCCTCTAAAAGCCTCTTGGATCTCAAATCTCTCTAGGAACTCTCTGAAATTATTGAACATGATATTTACAATTGGGAGTTTTCAGCACCCCTAAGGTCTAGAAGATTCCAATCCTCTCCTGCACATTGACGACCCTTAACCTAGAAGCTTCTAGAGACTACTGTTGTCTAGCTGCCTGGGGACAACTTTGTTTTACTTTCAAGTTCATTAGAGTTTAACAATCAATAATACACGTAAAAGCTACTTCACTTACTGGCTTCACCTGCAACAATTTAAGCCATTCCTAGATTCATCAGCTAAAGAACAGGCGCAAGTGTTACGAACCCCACACTTCTGAGCTGCCAGAAAAGGTGAAAAACAAATTCTAAATGATGCCAATCAATGTCTTTTGGAACCTTGGCATGTCTCTTGCCTGCATAAGCAAATTGTTACTCTTGTAAATATGGTGAAATTTGGTACAGTTGGAACGAGTTTTTGGCATGAGTTACGCCTTCAGAAAACTTTAAAAGCACAACAAGGTAATGCGTCATAAATCAAATTAGAATGTCCGTACAAATCTCTTCAATTCCAAGTAATGCTTTAGTGAAAGAATATGTAAGAGCGTGCTTACAAAAGGTTGACATGTCTTGCAGCAGTATAAGCGACCTCCCTAAAAAAAATTTGCTGGCCTTTCGACTTTACTGTGCAATAAAATTTTCATCATCCAATGATGCTACTGCTGTGTGACCAAGTGATTAAACAAAACAAGGGGCAAAAACAAAGTACAAGATGACAATTTGGACAAACATGTCAAAAAAAAAAAATCAAGTATCTAGATTGCCCTGATCTCAGTTTGAGCCTACAGGAATCAACTTTAAAGCGGCAGCAATTGGCATCCCAAGGAATCCAAGGAAGACACTGGCAAACCACTGCTGCAAAGTGAGAGGGCAAGTGCTTGCAAAGGTACCAAGGAACTCTACAATTACAATTTGGAAGATGATGGTGCAACTTAGCACAGCAACAAAAACATGGTTCTTCAGTATGCCTCTAAGAACATTTATCTTCTCCATATCTCTGGAGCTAATTTCATTGAAAACCTGAAGAAGAAGACAGCATCCATTGGTGTAAATCAGGCAACTGAAGCAGATATAAAATTAGACAAGTAGAGAAAGCTAAATTAAGGAGAACTAGCTCAGTCAAATCTATGGATAATTTTATTTCAGAACAATGTCACTCACATTCAATTAAGTGGCTTGAATTCCATAAATATTGAAAGTTCTAACAAATTTAAAGTGAATCAAAGTCACTCATGTACATTATCCATCATCACCGATTTGACTTGAGCTTCTATTATTTAGTTAGTAATGTACTCGATCATGTGTATTTCAAAGGTATATCAAATAAAGCAGAGAGCCCTGGAACACATTCTTCTCTACATGAGCACTAGTGAATCTAGAAAGGACCGTCCAATTAGATGAAAGTATCTTAAAATATTTGAAGAGTACTGATACAGTCAAATATGGCAATGATTTTGACATTACCTGACAAAAGACAAATGAGTTGAAAATAAGTGTGTTCAATATCAACTCAGAGTCTGGGCCGTCAAGATGAAAAGCTGCCTTTCCTCTTGTCTGAAGATACCATATAATCACAAACTGATATATGGACTGCCCTAAAATATTCCTCCACATTACATTACTGATGAAGTTTCCCTTCCTACCAACTGGTAATCTCTTCATCAAGTCATTGTTAGGAGGCTCTGTAGCTAATGCAAGTGCCCCTAACGTATCCATGATCATGTTAACCCATAGAAGTTGAACAGCAGTGAGCGGAGCATTTCCTGAGAAATGATAAATCATATCAAATCTCAAAACAATAGAGGGAAAGGCATTATTGCCAAATTCATGCAAAAGAAGTGATAAATCCATATCAAAGTGACAACAGCAGGGTCTCTTACCTGTTAAACAGGCTGAAGAAAAGTTGACAATTAGGGCAACCACATTGACTGTCAGCTGAAACTGAACAAATTTTTGGATATTTATATAAACTGAACGCCCCCATTTAGCCACAGTCACAATTGTGGAAAAGTTATCATCCAGGATTATGACATCAGCACTTTCTTTGGCCACCTGTGGATTGTAAATACACTTTTAAGCATATGAAATGCCTTTTTAAGTGGCTAAGAAGATTTCAGAACAGTGGCAAAAAACACAAAACTACAATAAGAGGGGAAATAGTGGATGGGCTGTGCAACAGTACGCAACAATATATATATATATATATGTATATACGTATGTATGTGTATATATATATGTATGTATACACATATATACATACATACATATACACATATATATGTATATATGTATATATATATATACATATATATGTGTATATGTATGTATGTATATATATATATATACATATATGTGTATATGTATGTATGTATATCTAATTTTGCCACTAGTAAGATATATTTGGAAGTTAAAAACTTTTCTGAAAGAAAACTGAAGGAACAGCATTTAGGATATACCTCAGTCCCAGCAATGCCCATTGCAAGCCCAATATCAGCTTCATGAAGTGCTGGAGCATCATTTGTACCATCTCCAGTCACAGCAACTACTTCTCCAAATGTGGTTCGTAGGTGTTTCACAAGAGTGTGTTTATCCATAGGTGAAGATCGAGCCATTACCTGCAAAGTTTTGAAATAGTTGTGCAAAAGTTCTCTCTTATTATGAGGAGCATCTAAAAGGCAAACTCATATAAGAGTAATAAAGTCAGTTATTACTGTCCGAGACTTCTAATGGTGCACCAAAATATGTGATAAGAGATTGACCTTACTGCCACAAAACAATCCCACTTTTGATTGTTTCATCAAGCACTACCATATCATCTTACAATTAACCTTAAATAAACAAAGATTATAAGATTATTTTCCCCAAAAATGTAGTATTTTAAGATCTAAACATAATTAATTAATTTGAAACCCAGGGTTAAGAATTCATATTAGGGTTTACACAAAAAGTAGTCATAGGTACTGACTACTGAGTATGCATGACAACCTAATGAATGGACTTTCTCAAGAGCTGCACAGTAGCAGATGCAATTTTTGATCTCTTTGAGGATGAAATGTAAACTAAATTCAACTAATATCCAGTGGCTATGAAGAAACAGCTTCATCAAGATTTGTTGTGTTGTCCAAAAATAGTGTAAGGAAATAAAGGAATGCACCTGCATTTTTGGAATTAGTTCATGCAACTCCTCCTCAGATTTCTCCCTGAATTCTGGGCCTTCAATTGCTATACCATTGTCAGTCAAAATTCCAATTTCCCTTGCAATAGCCTTAGCAGTGTTTATATTGTCTCCTGTGACCATCCGCACAGTAATACCAGCTGACCTGCATATGGCCACAGACTCCTTAACACCAGGGCGTACTGGATCTTTAATGCCAACAATGCCTATGCAAGTGTACCCTTTAAGGGGAAGAGCACTGTCAACAGAAAATTCAGTTCCAATATCCATGTAAGCAAGGCATAAAGTTCGAAGTGCTTCACTGGCAAATAGTTCAATTATATTCTTTAGATGATTGGTGGATCGTTCATCCAGGGGAACAACATCACCATTTGAGTCTATTACTTTGTCACATGCAGCTAAGATTATTTCAGAAGCACCTTTAGAGTGCACTCGGAAACCTCCTTCAGGAAGCTCTATAACTACACCCATTCTCTTCTTTGCAGAGTTGAAAGGCTCGACTTTCACAATTGTCGATGCTTGTCGTTCAGCTTGGAAATCTCCACCAAGCAATAATGCAAATTCTAAAAGAGCAGTTTCTGTTGGTGTCCCCAGTATCTCAATTTTGTTTTCTTTGCTATTAACAACTTCTCCCCCAGTGTTATTGAATATTGACTGAAGTAGAATTTTCACAGCAGATTCAGGAACTGCAGATCTAAAATTATAACTCTTATTGGAGCTGCTCACTTCCTTGATTTCTTCACAAATGCATGTTTTCACAACAGTCATGTGGTTACTAGTTAGTGTGCCTGTTTTATCACTGCATATATTTGTAGAAGATCCCATTGTCTCACAAGCAGCCAGATGGCGGACAAGTGCCTTGTCTTTCATCATCTTCTTCATGGCAAAAGCAAGGCTTAATGTCACAGCCAAAGGTAGTCCCTCAGGAACAGCAACCACAACAATTGTAACAGCAATAGCAAAAAATTCCAACATTTCCATAGCGTCATCTCCAGACCAAATCCAATGTGTACCTTCCTGTATCTTACGGCTAAACAATCCTTGAACCAGAACAGCAAATGTCACAATAGCAAAATACAAACCTATTTTCCCAATAATTGTTGCAACTCCATTCAGTTTAACCTGCAATGGGGTCTCATCATCTCCACCTTCACTAAGAGTAGCCATCAGTTTACCCCATTGGGTCCTCATCCCAACAGTAGTTATAAGCATCTTGCATGATCCATCCTGCACTTTGGTTCCAGAGAGGAGAAAAGGATTTGCTGCATTCACATTAACCGGTTCGCACTCCCCAGTCAAACAAGATTCATTTATCAAAACTGAAAACCCCGAAATGAAGAGTCCGTCAGCTGGGACCTGATCACCAATGGCAAGATGAACAAGATCACCAGGAAGCAGATCAAATATTGATACTTTCTGCCTCAGGCCATCTCTGGTAACCTGAACCATAATTTTTTTCTTCTCCTTGTCTAAATCTCTGAACTGCAAAGATTGTTTATAATCACTTGTGGCAGTAACAAACACAACAAGAAGAATACTCAAAACGATTCCAAGACCATCATAGGCACCCTTTGGCCATCCTTCCACCGTAATGCCGACAGCCAGAGAGACAAAGGCACATATAGCAAGTATCATGAGGGTTGTATCTTGAAGGGCTTCCCACACAAAAACCCAGAAACCTCGAGCAGGGGTTTCAGTAAATTTATTAATTCCATAAATGCGTTTCCTTTCATTTATAATATGCTCAGAAGTATGAATACCATTAATGATAGATGTAGAGAGCATGGCTGCAATATTCTCAACCCCACCATGAATTTTCAACTTCTTCACATCACGGCCTTCAACAATAGATCCCAACTCATCAGCACAAATCTGGAAACCTGCTGCTTTAACGTCTTCAGGTGCATCATAGTCACTAGACAAGTTTAAACCTGTTGGCAAATTAGGGGAATCAACACATAAAGGCAACACTGAGCAGATCCTCAAACCTTGACATGTAGCAGACTAAGAGATTCTTACCATGGATAAACTGAAGAGCAGCTTGTGAAACCAAAACTGCAACCCTAAATTTCTCCTATAACATAAAAGGCGAAAAATAAAAAAGAAAGAACATCAAAATCAGAATATGAAGAGAAATTGTTTTTTTAAGTCCAATAAAGTCCTGTTCTCTTTATGGTTTATAGCAATTGTAGTTCAAGTAGATCTTGTATTTCAAGAAGACAGTTCATTGTCATAAATTTTTATTTTTCAAGGTGAAAGAAATGATTCTGCATCAAAATTTTGCACAAAACGGGCACAGGCTTAAATACTATCAGAACACAACCTTCCAATTATACTTTAAAGTAACAAATTTAGTAATGACTTAAGACCATAGAACAAATTATCTAGCTTTCACCTACCAGGGCACTAATTTTCGCAAAAAACTTGAGATTCAGGTTAATAGACCTCAAATTCTGGCTGAAAATCACAATGCCAATGATTTACAAAGCCATACTTCAAATAGTGCATACATCCAAAGTAGCAAGCTTTCAACAAGACTTTGAGTATTGGAATGTCCACTAGGCAGCTATAGATCAGTTGATCTAAACCTAATTAGATTTAAATTCTACATCTCTGGCAACATGAGCAATCCAGGGGAACAAAGTGAGAGATTTGATCTATATTAATAATTAATTTAATCTTATGGGGAAAGATTAAAAGATATAATATCAAACCAGATGTTTATGGCTTCTTTAGATAGGAAAAGTAAAGGACTGAATAGATCAGAAAAGGAAATCTCGTTCTAACGCTTGGTCCAAAAATAATTTAAATTTGTTTAGTTAAGCAAAGCTCAGTTTCATTTAATTCTACTAAGCTTCCTCAGGAAGCAACCAAAACAAACTATAAGCATATTTCCAAAAATAATTTTTTTTTAAAAAAGGAAAGGCTCAATAAAAGATAGAAGAAAACCTGATTGGAGCGACGAATGGCTTCGGCTTCGAATCGTTTGGAGAGATTAGCCGTAAAACGAAACCTTCGCTTACGATTCTTCACGATCCAACAGAGTTTCCTCCATCTTTGCAAAGCTTCTTCCGACGAGTTCTTCGGCTTCACGTCTCCAAAGTTCTCGTTCAAGTAACTCTCCATTTTTTGCTTTCTTGTTTTACTTCTTCTCTTCCAAAAATAGCTTAATCAACAAACGCTAGCTTGTTTTTATTACTTCCTCATCAAAGGAAAGTGCCGAGATTGAAAGAGAAGCTCAGGCAGCATAAAAAATTTATATTCTTCCACCAAATCGGAAGATATATTTGGATTCCTTTAGTATTTGTTCTTCCCTCAACGGCCCTTCAAAAAAGCAATAAGAGAACAAAAGGACCGGAGTTGACAATAATGTTACTTCCAAATGCTTTTCTTTTTGTCTTGGTCTTATTACTCTTCCAAATAGATTTTTATTTTTTCTTCCGTACGCAGAAGTGTAGAGACAGTTTTTGACTGTTAGAACGGGTAAACGAAGGTTAAAAGACTGGTGAATTTGTTGCTATGTTATCGGTTTTACTTGGTTACCGCGTGGAGCGGTAAATAAATTGGTGGGGATTCTGCCCGGGGAATTAATAAACATGGGAATTGATTTCGTGGGAAAACGTGATTCCGCGCTAGGACGCGTTGGGTTTGGTAGCCAATCAGGTGAACAGATTGTCCCTTAATTTTGTTGGGCCCCCACTCCTTAATTTCCTTTCCTCAAAAGATGAAATATATGCGAGGAAAATGTGAAGAAACAGGAGATAAAAGGAACGAGAGAGAGGGAACAAAGAAGAAAGATTAAAGGAAAATGCTAAGAAGAAAATAGAGTAGAGGAAAGTATTTGGTGTACCTACTACCTTTTCTTACACATAAAATTGAATGTTGTTGTAAGTGAGAGAAAATTACCAGAAACCAAAACTAGCTACTAGTAGTATTTAATTGTTACAAAAAGGACTATCTTATTTGTAACTTCAACCATTTCTTTCCTACCACTACGATAAAAAGCCCATAAGTTTTGAGCGGGGATCAATTGGGTTGGTTTATTTACTTGGAAATTTATTATGTAGACTTTCATCGTTTTTATTATTACGATAAAAAATCAAAACGAAAATTTGATTATAACTTTTTTAAAATTGTAAAATTTTAATTCATAACAATCGTTTTAACGATGTGAAATGAGTAAATTTGATTTCAGTTTAGATTTTATAATTATAAGTAAATTATGTCAAAATGTTATAATAATTTTGATAAAACTAAGATCGTTAGAGCCAAACTCTCTTAAAATGGAGGGTTATGAAGACTTGAGATTTGAGAAGTATTAAATAATTTAAGACCGAGTGGGTTAAAAAACGGGGGATGAATGGGAGTTGCAATGAAATAAAAGGTTTCTTTTTTAAGTAATGGGACAACATAAGGGTCAATAGAAAATTATAAGATCACATGCAACTAGAAAAGAGGAGGCTAAAAAAGAGTTGTATTGTTAGAAGCAAAGTCCATCATTGTCAGATGTATTAGTTATTTTCAACTAGTAGATTGATTCGATTTACGTAATTTAACTAAATGTATTCATGCATTTAATAGGTCAACCTGCGAAATATAATTTCTTTTGACACTAAAATTTGGACCTTACGTTTCTTCTTTTACTTCTTTACCTTGTAAACTTGGAAAGGACCAGAAGAAACAATTAATAATGGAGTATCGAAATGTGCAGCAAGGAATTGACCAATGAGGATGGAGGACCATTATTTGCTGATTATTGGTGTCCACTCATGAATCACCCAAGTGTTTAGTGGGTAACATGTTATGCCAGGGTTCTTCAGCCTGGAGGATGAGCCGCTGGCTTCGCCTTGCATATTTTCCCATAACCACAATTGCCAAGCTTGAATATGGGCTGCATTTTGATGTTCATCCTTATCTGTGGACCAATGGGTCTGTACTAGTTTCTCCCATGTGGCAACTTTCTGAGTGACTGGGTTAGTTTAGCCTACAGATTGTAATCCATGGTTGTTGTAGCATGATCTCACCCACAGGGACAGGGAAAAGGTTATTACCTGTAAAAACATGTAGATGCAACACTGTCCCTGATAAATAATGAATTGTTGTGGAATGTGAATCTTGTGGTTAGCAATCGAATGCAGGGACAGTAGAAAGTTGTTGATACATGGAATTGGCCGAGGGACAGAAAGCTTAATTACGATTAAGGTCTCGGGTATCTGCATAATGAGGAGGAAGATGAGTCAAGAAATAACTCATTCTTTACTTGCAGACACATTAAAGCTATTTAGGGAACAATTCGATCAACAGGCTTCACAGACAAAAAAAAAAAAAAGAACTTAAAAAGAAAGATTTGGCAGCAGAACTTGCTTGAGGCTCCTAAGAGGAAAATCTTTGGCATCAATACTTGGTGTACTTTGGTTTGGTTTGGTTTGGTTTGTTTATCACACTTGGGGAGGAAAGAAATAGTTTAACTTCCACTAGTAAATCACTCTCAGATGCTACAGTTTTTTTTTTATCAATCTAAAGATTCAACAGTCTGTCAAATGTCCTTGCTAAGCCACCTAATAGGAGCTTATATAGAAAGTTGGAGCAGTATAGTTATGCATTTTGGTTCATTAAAGTGTCTGTTGTATTCTACTTTCTATCTTTTGTGGTTATGCTCGTTAGGCAGTACTGGTTTTATGCTAATGGGCAATTGGGCTTAAATGATCAGACAAGTCTTCTAATTTGGTTGTAGAGTTGGGAGAAAACAGCCCATATCATACAACTGCGGGCCCATATCATACAACTGCGGGCCCTATCCAGGTTCGGTTTTGTTTCCAGTCAGCCCCTGGCCGAAAGTTATCAAATGCCTGACTATTTATATAACTGAGAAAAGCTACCAATGCATTGTTTCTTCCCTTGTTCTGTGACTTGTGTCATTTTATATAACTTTTTTCTTCCATAGTAGCAGTACTAGTAATTAGAAAGAAATCAACCGACCCAGAAAAGGACAGGCAAAGAAAGCTAATGCATAAAAAAAATGAATATTAAAAGACAAAAGTGGTTTTTTAAAGGACAAAGTCGTAGGAGAATCAAATAGGACCATGTTTTATGGTGTTGGTGCTAGTGTGCTGGAGTCAGAGCAGAGCAAAGAAAGAAAGAAACGAGAATCAGATAGAAAATTTCAACGACCACTTTGACAGGCATAGAAACAAGATGAGAAGTAGTTGTTGATACTTTTTAGCATCATGTATCGGATAGAACAGTAACAGAAGAGAAAGTAGACTGCCAGACCTATAATGGAAACCCCACCAAAATCCTCAGAATCTCAGAACAAAAGAACTATATATGTATGTGGAGTTGAGCCCATGGACGACGCGTGCAACCGCAGTCCAATCACCCATCCCTCCTCGTGTCCCCTTATCCTTTCTTTTTTACTTAGTATGTTTTTTTGAAAATCCTTAGTCTGCACTCATAAAAAGATAGGAAATGTAATCATTTCCTATCATAAGAAGAGCATCAAAAGAAGAATTGCAAAGCAGAAAATCCCTCCCTTGTTCCTCAACCTTTCTATCATCATAAAACCCTTCTCATGAATATGAACAAAAACAACCAAGAGCCCAAAACCAGAATTTATGCATTTTTACATAGCTCCAACTGGCTGTTAGCAAGTTTTTCCTTATATTAATACCCCATATCAAAACAAAATCTAACTTAGCCACAAGAATTGCAACTAATATGCACACACCCCGCCACCCCACCTTCACCTGAAAAGTGAACAAATCTAAAAGTTAAGCACCTGTTATGAAAGAAAAATGAAATTGATAAAGATAATAATATGTCCCAACTGCCAGGGGAAAAAAAGGCTTATAAGCTAAAGCCATGATAAAGGCCACATGATGGCAAGAAAAATGTCTTGATCGAAAGAATTCCAAGCTTATAGGAAACTCTAGCTAGTTTCCCAAGGATGATTTAAAAGAAGGGGGAGGGGGCATGAACTGTAATCATTACAGAAATCATCAGAATCAAGTTTCTAATAATTTCGAGGAAAATTCTAGTGGTTTTACATTAATTATGTATGGTGGAAAGCACCAAAGATTTTGAAGGAAGTAGGACATGAAATCAACCCACCTTATCCAACTAGGTACACATATCAAATCTAATTACGAGTCAGCGCATCATCTGGGAGCCACAGGCGTGGCATCTACACGCATGCCAGAAAAGTGAAAACTCAGACTACATTCACATATCTTTAATCTCCATCTTTTTCTAATTATAAGCAGTAAATATGATCCATCATTGGTAATGGTAACAGGACTAAAGAGAGACAGACTTGGTTGATTAAAAAGAAAAGAAGGTTAAAAGAAAGTGAATGATTATGTCGAAAGTTTGTTCTTTAACAATAATCTAGTCGGCAATGATAAAAGAAAATGAAACCCAAGTATCCAACTCTCTCTTTCTTCCACAGATGGGAATCCAATAATTATATATAAGGCTAATTATAATTTTTTTTAACAATAATTAGAGTAGTAATACAAAATATGGGTTAACTGATCTCTTCAGTACATAAATAGAGCATGTACACCAATATGGGATGAAAGTTTAAAGGACAAAAACACTGGTTCTGATTCTCTAAGAGGTTGGATTACACTGTGTTCCTTTTTGTTATGTGGCTTAGCTATTAGACCAAAGTACATTTGATGTACACCTTTTAACTCTCTGTTTTTCCCATTAAGCATAATCTAAAGAGGAGAAGAATATATGGGTTATGCAAGTATTAGATTTAGATGAGGTTGACATTTCAACTTGAGTCTACATTCTGTGCAGAATCTGCCAATACCAGTAGTGATTAGACATAACATAAAATTAGTTAATTTCAAAGTCCAATTTCTTTCTGTTAAATTATCCTGTTTCTGTTAACTTATCCTGTCCACAGAGCCCTAGTTTACTAGGACCAGAACTTGTGTTTTGTTTGACTTTTAAGGTTTCATGGAAAATGCTTACCTAAATCTGAATGAATGTTATTTGCCCATCTGTCATTCAAAAAGAAAGTTGAAGCTATTCCATTCTCTCTCATCTATCCCATTCTTTACCTAGACAAGGTCGAATATGGGTAGATGTGAGACTACAAAGTTAAAGAAAAGAAGAATATAAAGTTTAGATAAGATAAGCCCTGTGACTCATCAAACCAATTAAAGACTCCAAGCAAACTTGCCTCCACAAGGTTGTACGAAACGAAACCATACCCAAACCACGTATATTCTCTATCTCTCTATCTTAGTGTCATTTTTCACGATATGCCAGCGTTGGGCCGCAGGGGGGGGCGCCCCAGATCCCCATAACTTATCTGCTAACTCATCTGCAAACTTTAAATCTCGTGTCCTCACATGCCCTTTAATTGTTTGATGGAAATTTCGGAGCCTACTAGCTCAGCTTCGCCTGCCTAAGGTGACAAGCAAATTAGCTGAGTTCACCCTGTTTGATGCTAAACTTGTCTGCTCATCTGCTCATGGATGTCATTTCCTGGTCCCAATCCTTAAGTTCTGTCATTAAATTTCCACCAAACAATAGGGAAAAACAAGAAAGTGTAAACGGAGAGCAATGCTTAGTCCAGTCAATTACAATCTACGGCTTCGGACAAATTGAAATATCATATTATTTTTATATATCACATTACATTTGCATGCTTATATCACTCATATCATAAACCATGGCAAACCGTGTAAAAGCAAAAACTGGCAAGAATTCACTGTATTGGAGATTAATTATGTCCTCGAGTCTTTCTGGTCCTTATTTTAAGATAATACCATTAACGAACTAGTATGCCAATAAAAATAAATGAGGAAGATGTATACAGAAGTGACAAGTGAGATGTGGGAGTGTATGTATAATTGTTCATTGAATTATCGATCTAGACGATGGTCGTGTGCGCCACGTGGGTAGAAAACTTGCTACATATTGATGATATTCTTATAGCAATCGAGTGCTTCAGTGCTTGTAATGATGCCCTCTTTTTCTCGCTTTTCGTGGAAGCACCACCAGTGGGGAAGACCCTGAAGTATGGTAATTGGCTAGCGATTTGTCTTTGTAAAGATGAAGTTAGTGATTACAGCAAGCTTGTGGTACTATTGCAGTTAATTTGGCAAAAGTAGTAGTACAATTGTGGAAAGAGAGAAGAAAAAGCAGCTTCTTATGCTTGCGAAGGCCAATCTTTGTCAAAGAGGATTAAATTTTCTAAAAAGATGCACAGAAAAATGTAGGGTGGTCAATTCAGTGGCCAATGGGTTGGATGCGGCAACAAGAAAAAAATGGACCATATGCACCATATCTTTTAGGTGAAGGCTACCCCCATTGAATCAGATTCCAGCGTGACCCTACAGGGCCTCTGCTCATTTACCATGTGTAACATTCATACCCAACACAATCTCAGCAATTTCCATGACACAATCTAATCAGTGGTAAGAATAATATTTCTGTTTTGATTCTAACATTGCTTTCCCTTGCATTGCATGGAGCCACTGCTTGTTTGTTGTGCATGTTGTCTTTCTCTCTTCTGGCTTCAATTGTCATTTCTTATCATCACCGATAACGTCAGCAAGCAAATGCAGGATGCAGCCATTAGCTTCATAACAATAACAAAACAAAACACAGCAGACTAGAGGTGAAAGAAACATACATGCAGCATATCTACACCTCCTGCTTCAATTCTCATCTTTTATCATCCCCAATAACGTCAGCATGCAACTGCAGGCTGCAGCCACTTGCACCATAATAATCACAAAACATAACTGATTAATAGCGAGAAATATAGCAGATCTAAACTGGAAAAAAAGTACTCATTAACCTTGCTGAAGATAAATAGACAAATTATACTTAACATTGTTATTTTGGTCAGGGCTGCCATCCTACTATTCCTGCCATTGCCATTTGGCCTATGTACTGAAGATAAAGGGAGTCAAGTTTAAGTCTTTCTATGAAATTGTTATCATTGGTCATTGCTACCCTTCTACGGCAAAATCCAATTTTCTCAGGACCACTGGAATAATAGATCCCAGATAACCCTGCTTCTAGAAATTAATCTACTGATTCTTTTTTCCTTATCTTCTACAGAGAATAAGGGACTGAGTTTGACATGCACCATCTCTATCAGGCATGTCACTTCTATAGTTTTAATCCGGAGGCCTGAAAACAGCTAGACATTAAAAACTTTCTAGAAAATACTTTATTATTGGTTGAATTTATAGGCATGTGGGAGATAATGTTGCATGCCTTTTTTTGGTAAAAAAGGAAAAACGATATTTGCTCGCAAAACAATTCTTGGTTTAGCTCTAACTCCCACCACTGACAATGTGCTGTTATACAGGATGTAGACCAATTTTAAAAAATGGGACACGAGAAAAGCCAAATAGGGCGGCAAAACCCTGTGCCGATAAGGTATGGCAGAATCCTGCTATAATTGGTCCAAAAATTGTGTCCCACGGCCCAAGCTCAACAAGTTTTTGGTGCTCCAGTTCAAAGTTTGGAATGAAGTGAGTGGTCCTGCTGGTACGGGTGCACAAGGGAACTAACACGCGACAGTTAGATAAAACTTAAAAGTGGAAGTTTGAATGCAGATTCACGTTTTTAATTTCACTTGAGGTTGTTGCCTATTGCATCATCATTCACGAATTTCAACTATTTTTCTCCCCCAAATGATTCATACCAACCGTTAAAAATAAACTCCCTTGATTGAGGGGAACCTTTTGGTCTTCGAAATCTCCTTTCAAGGCTATGCATCCAGTCACTTATCCTACAACAAGAAATATCGGCAAAAGTCTAGAGATCAAAACATGACGGGAGACAAGGAGAACAAAAAATTGACAGAAGCAAGTGAGAGGTGCCGCTAGTCTAACAGCTATCCATAGCATTAGCATACAAGTCAATGGCTGTCCAGAGAGAACTCGCAGTCCTACAGTTTTGACCTCCTTCACACAACATAATATTGGAGTTAGATTGCATGCCCCAAATTCACCTAGATAAAACCATCACTATCAAAGTCAATAACTTGCCACAATCAATACCGTTTTAGTAAGTAAAGAACGAAAGATCCTTCTTCAAACCAATATAAATATCAGTCCAAATCTGCAATAGACTGGTAGCAACTAACCTACCCCAACCAAACACATTTCTAGTAAGTATTATTTTTAAGCACTTCCCTTCTCTCCAAGTATTCTCCAGAACAAGCCCTTATGGGAAACTTCCTTTTAGAAGCTTTGAATGTCCGAATAGATGGTTCCGGCGAGAAATTTCTGGTGCTTGCTCACGGGTTTGGCACGGACCAATCAGCCTGGCAACGCATTGTCCCGCTTTTCACACCTTATTATCGTGTAATTCTATACGACCTCGTCTGTGCTGGAAGTGTCAACCCTGATTACTTCGATTTTAGAAGGTACACAACTCTTGATGCCTACGTTGATGACTTGCTTAACATTCTTGATGCTCTTGGCGTTGATCGTTGCGCTTACGTTGGTCACTCTGTCTCCGCTATGATTGGTACCTTAGCTTCCATTCGCCGCCCTGAACTCTTCAGCAAACTCATCCTTATCGGCGCTTCTCCCAGGTAAAAGAACAGAAGAAGAAGAAGAAGAAGAGGAATTATTTTTTGTGCATAAGTTTGCTTTAATGATGAAATAAAGTTAAATTGAAAATGAAATTTGTGGGTTCCAGGTTTCTTAATGACAACGATTACCATGGAGGGTTCGAGCAAGGTGAAATTGAGAAGGTTTTTTCTGCAATGGAAGCGAATTATGAAGCCTGGGTCAACGGGTTCGCCCCACTGGCCGTGGGGGCTGATGTGCCAACAGCGGTTCGAGAATTCAGCCGAACCCTTTTTAACATGAGGCCGGACATATCACTATTCGTTTGCAGGACCGTATTCAACAGTGATCTGAGAGGGGTACTTGGCCTGGTCAGAGTACCATGTTGCGTGGTTCAGACAGCCAGGGACGTCTCGGTTCCAGCTTCGGTCGCGGAATATTTAAGGACTCATCTAGGGGGACGAACCACGATCGAGATTCTGAAGACGGAAGGCCATTTGCCTCATTTGAGCGCACCAGCGTTGCTGGCTCAAGTGCTCAGGCGAGCCCTTGCACGGTGAGTTTTGCTAGGGGTGGGGTCCAGGGAAAGATGTGTAATAAGCAAGGGGATGTCGACACCTGTCGAATAACTTGTGGACAATAGGGTCCTTGGACTCATGAGGATAATATTATGATGATCTTTTTTTTTTCGAAAAGGGATAAAATACCCACGTGATTGTCACGTGAGGACGTGAAGTTTTTGGCTTTCTCTTCTTCGTTTGCTTGTGTGTTTTTCGACTTGATTAGTATTTTGTGTTGCAATTTGACGTAGCCTTTCTTTTTCTTTATTCCGACGAGTGAAGAAGAAATGAAAATGTTCACAGCGTTGATAGCACTTTCTGGGCACCTCCAATTTTGCAAGTCTTTATTAGTTTTTGTAGAAGAAATATTGTGGCATGTAGGAGTGGGAGAGTACCTTCGGCCTTTGGTTTGGCGTCTGGTTGCTAGCCTGCTAGCTAGGATCTAAACCTGAACATGACCCATCAATATGATGGCCTTCTCCGGAGATTCTGTGTCCCCAGCAATGTTCTTTAAGAATTCCAAGCCGTCCTTTACGTTTACGCTTTCCAGTTGTCATTTCACTTGCTTTAGCGATTTGTGCTAAGATTTTGCCATTCTTCAGTACTTACTATAACACCCAGCTGGCACGTACAGGAAAAATATGTGCAATGCTGGGCTATAACACTCAATTTTCCATCTCGATATTTATTTACTGCAACAACTTGAACTTGATATTTTAATGCTTAGGATGACAAAAGAGAATCTAAAAGTGATTTGAACAATAATGAAATCATAAAATTAAAGCAATTATATTACAGGGATGCTTTTATATATGTTCCTTCCTGCTTTGGAACAAAAAGATACAGCAAAATAAAGTATAAAGAGGAGGGAGAGAGATTAGGGAAGAAAACAAGAGGATATATAGAGTCATAGAGAATACAAAAGGACAATTATCTTCTCTTGCTTCAACAAGCTTTAATGATTGCTTCTTCGCCTCTTATCCATACAAAAATTGTGCAAGTTTTCGTATCAAAGAGAAGCAGAATCAGAATATCAGAATATCAAAGCGTCAAGTTAAAGATCAAGCTTAATTTTTGGAATAACTACTGTTATAGGTTCTCTTCAGCCACTGCTAAAAGCCATAAAGAAGAGAATAGAGATTCTCTTGATTTTTTTTTTTGGTAGTACAAAGAAGAATATTACTGTTCGAACTTATGATTTTCCAGTTTTCAGCCAAGTCTCCATCCCACTCAACCCTATAAATCCAAGGTTGAATGATCACATCCTGAACTTCGTACTGCATCTTCTAATGGGTTTATAAGCAAAAGTTATTTGGAATTTTGCTTTATTATTACTTTGTATTAGAAAAGCTACGGAAAACAGAAACAAGAGACGCAGGGAAACGTCCAAGAGTTTTCCTTGGCTACGAATTTGTGCATGTACGGATGTACCGACAGTTGGAAAAAACATACTTAGAGGGCTAAACGTCAATACGCAACAACCACTCGCAAATAATTCAATCCAATTAGTAATCAGCCAGTCATTCATTCACATTTTCAACGAGTAGAGCTTAACCATGGAATTTGTTGAACATAAAAGTATTCTACATCCATTAGCCTGAAACTTAAAGGTGTCTCTTTGAGTCTTCAAATCGGTATGGAACTTTCCAACTTATTTACCTCACTATAATCCAAGTTTACAGCAACTGCTGACAGTGAAGTTCATTCATCACCTTGCACTCATGCACCGCCATGTATGAGGCGGATGAATGCTAGCTACGTATCTCCTTCGTCAAGGGATGGATGGAGTATGTCCGTTACCCTCAGCAAAGTCAGCAGCATGTGGAGAAAGATGCCTGACAGTATTAATTGCCTATACAACCAGTTTCTCTCCATTTACCAGGCTCTCTACAGTTTGGTCAAAAAGAGTTATTTTAAAAAGCCTGATTTTCTCACAGCCGACCGATGGGAGTCTCTTCAATGTCCCCGTCTGTCCATTTATGTACCCACATTTTTCTTTTGAATACATGAATTTTAGAATATTGCTCGTTCAAAAAAAGAAAGAAGAAAAAGAAAAACCAACAAACAGCCAGGGATGTCAGAACAGACAAATATATAGACAATATGTAAAACTAGGAACAAGTATGTAATGTTGTAACATAAAAAGCCAGGAAGAATGCATGGTTTTTAAGCATACACACGACAGGTCTTTTGCAGTACAGAGGCAAGAAAGCTAGTTGTGAGGAGTAATACTACATCCACAAAAAATTGAAAGATCTCAATTAAAAACTGATCCAGAATTAGGCTGGGAATTTGGAACATAGCCCTTCATGTTACTTCTCTTCTGTTTTTTTGGCACTGAAAAAGGGCCAAGGGGTTATGAAATCTCAGCCTTGCATAGGTTTGCCTGTTTGGGCGCTCTGGAGGCTGGGGCCAGGGTCCTGAAATTTAAAATCTTGGGTTTTGTGTAAATGATGTAAATATGTCCTGGCCTCATGGGCTGTGGAAGTGGCACCAAAATATCCAGCACGGCCGTAGAACTGCAATACTTCGCTCAAAGTAATTTGTCCTATGCTTCTGAGTCTTTTTTTTTTTTTTTTTGAAAAGCCTATGTTTCTGAGTCCTGTGATCAGATTTTTTTTTTCCATGGGGGGGAGTCAATTTTCCATCAAATCTGTATTGAATCGGTTCAAGTCGAAAGAAAGAGAAATGATTTCAACATGAGATTTTTTTTAGTCATAATTTTAAAATAAGTCTTCCACAATAAGAAAAAAATTTTATTTTTTTATTTGAAACAATTAAATCATCAAACTATTATGTTGTATCATTTCAATTTAATTCAACTAAAAAATGTTAATATTCTTTATTAGTTCTTCTAAAATGAGATCCTAATGGCATTGATAATGAGACAATTAAATACGGATAAAATTTAATGCCGTTGCAATTATTATTAGACAATGAAATAAAATAATTATTTTATACTTTTTATAAATTTAATTAATTAAACTTAAAAAAAAAAACCTAAAACAAAAAACCCACTAGATTCTTGGGGAAAAAATGAGAAAAATCACATTGTCACTCCCCTCATTCTTCAATCTCCTTTCCCTTATTAGACTGTCACCGTTGCTAGCGACTCCTGGGCTTTATACCGTCAGATATTTGGTTCCATCACCATCCCCCTTGCTCCCATCCGTGACCCTCCCCCCTGTTATTTCTCCATCACTTCTTTCCCTTCCCACTACGATTCCCCAACTACCATGCTTTGTAACTTAATAGATTATTTCAAATATCAAAGTGCATCCTTTTATCTAAATCTTATCACTCAGAAAATAATTACTTCAAGACATGTTTTGTTTGATAATTTTGTATTGAAAAGTGAATTGTCATGAATGAACTTCACGACACATTGCCATGTGCTGAGTAAAGCATTTAGTCTTTAATTAGGCAAAAGACTTTTCCCAACCTTAATGGCTAGCCAGTACACTCATCACTTCCTCTTTCTACTCTAATCAATACTAACACCAATTTGTCTGCAACATCTTCTGGCTAGCGCATAGATACTTACTGTGCCTATCCCAATTTGTGTAACAAAATCCTGTACCAACTCCCCTCTCCATCACATACTCTAACTGTAGCTCCACAAGTGGTCGATTCGTGTACGAGCAATCTTTCACTCCCTCCTCCGGCTCAAGTATCCTCCTCATCTCAAACTTTAAATTCGAAATCGTCCTATATTTAATCTGTTCCATGAGAACACACCAAATGGTAACCAAATCAGATATTAATATTTTTAAACCTAAATAGATTAACATGGTTAGTAAACATCCCTGACCCTTGACTATTGAACCTATCTACATTACTAATGCAATTAAAGATCTTCGGTAGAAATAAGCAATGTTGACACTTAAGAACTTGGTATTATTATTTGATGAGATTAGGGTGAGTGTTTTTGTTATTTGAATTTAGTATTATTGTGTGTTTTTGCTATTTTGTTTATATTAAAAAATGTAAAAAAATTCATATGTCTTGAATTTTAAGTTTTGAAAAAATTAATTTGGATCAAAAAGAAAAGATGGGATTTCGATGAATGAATATAGATAATCATGTTGGAGGGTTTTGGGTTTTGAAATTTTTAAATGAATAGTATTTTTCATGCAATTGAGCTTAAATGACACTAAATAGCAATTTGATGGCTTGATTATATGAATTTAAATGACACAAAATAATAGACTGATGGCTCGGTTGTCATAAATAAAAAAGTAAGCATTTAAACGATAATTTTAATATAGTTCAAGAATGTATATAAAACGTAATTACAAATTAATTTATGTTTAGCTATGTTACATTCTGATGGTTGGTTGATTGAAGATTATTGAAATTCAAGATGGCAATTATCAAAAAGCAAGGCATAAATAAATGCTATCTAGACTTTTCAAATGATGGACCCAACACAAACTGTCATTCATTCTCTCGGGTTATACCAAGTGGAGTAGTTTTTGCTCTACCAAAGCAAACAGGATTTTCATCACAGGAACATGCTTTGTCTAATCACAATTTTTCAACTAACATATTTGATTATTTTATTTAAAAATTCGTGATTAAAAACTTTCTTAAGTGACATATAAGGATTCGAGTGATGGCAAGTGGCCCCCTAACCAGATGTACCTATAATTCAGATTAATTAGAAAGGTCCAAGTGCAGAGTCTCGTACCCGACTAATAATTGAGTAGGGTGTGATTGAGCGAACAACACATCTTAACTTGGCCTTGGTCCCTTGGACCCCCAAATAAATGCATCTTACCATATTCATGCTTTTTCCGAAAAGAAAAGAAAGATAGTTATGTTCTTTTAAGGCCACATGGAAAATCTTCCAAACTAAATTGAACCGATAAGCAGCAATCAAGTGGAGCATGTTCAATCATTCTTCGGGACTGAGTCATTAAAGAACTCCGAGGTCGTAAGATGAGGTTCGATGGCTAGAGTAGTCAGATCGAAGAAACTCTTTGGTTTCGATTTTTTTTTTCTTTGCTGGCTCTTCAGCCAAATTGAATTTGCTTAATTATAGCAAGAGATGGCTTACTTTAAACAATCAAAATTGGTTTAAAGGTTACAGCTGTAACCTTTTAATGGAGAATTTGGATTTTGAGATGAAGTATCCCTTCTCTCTTTTCCCTTTTGAATTATGTACCCAAAAAATAATGGTAATTTGGCAACTAATTCTGTAAGTCACGGCATTCATCCAGGTCCAGGGCCATGTTAATCTGCAGCAATGTTATGGTCATAGGCTTGTCCTAATAGCAGGCAGGCACCGGTTCATGCGAGAATTTTGGATGGTTAGAGCTATGTGTGCACGAAGTACACAGAAAAAAAAACAGAACGTGTAATGGCAATCGAAGTGTACGGATAAAAGCTTCAATTCAGTAAGTAGTTTTAAAGTTATAAGTCTTATTCACTTTTTTTTTTTCTAATCGGGGGAGGGATGATTTAAAGTTATGAGTTTTATTTATTTTTTTTATAATTGAAGAAAGAGATTTAAATTTTATTTTTTAAGTAAAAAATAATGTATCAATCAATTAATTAAATGTTTGGGTGCAAAGTCTTATTCATTTTGAAAGATTTTATTTTCATAAAATACGAAATATTATGTCATGATATAAAAATATTTATATATTTCGAATTTTATATAATAAAAAAATCAGTTAGAAGTGCTGAGAATGTTAACACTGTGCATTACAATTTACGAGTCCGATATCACAAAAATTCTGTAACTGGGTTGGTCTAGTTTGACGGTTTTGTTCGGTTGCTAATGATTTTGCCTCGAAACCAAGATAGCGTGCCAAAGCGTAGCAACATGCAAGGATTGAAGATGTTGCATGAGCAAAGCTTTGTCAGTTGCCAACATTTGAGGAGGCCTTTGACCTTGCTTGGCGCTGATTGGGATTGCATTCATGGGCCATGCGTCACTCAGACCGACCTGGTCTATTCTCTCTCCCAGGTATTTGATTCAACGGACTAACCACCCACTACTAGAAAGAGTCCAGGCTGTTTTGAGTATAATGTTATTGGGGGAAAAAGAAGATCAGTGAGAAATTACCTTAAATTTGCAAGACTCTGCTCACTCCCCATCTGCTAATTTTCAAACCAGCAATTAGATTTCTCAAGAGAGATGATTAAATCTAAACAAACTTATCCTTAAAGTCACCTTCCAACTTCCTCCATCTCTTTCTCTCCACAACAGTTATGATGTCAACATCAATAGAAAGAAAAGTTTGAGTCTTTCGTGGAAAAAACGAAGATTGCTAAATTTAGTGGGTGCATTTCATTTTATATTTCCATTGATTAAGTATGGGGTGAGGGAAAAAAGAAACAACAATTCATTCCAAACAATTCCAAATAATTCTAAAGAGAAAGTGAAGGAGGGACCAGCCAGATATTCGATCTCGTCTTATCATGATCTTTTTAAATAGCCCCCCACCAGACAACAATTGGACTACTGAGCAAAAAACAGTAGTAGAAGATTTCATAAACCAAACAGTCATTAGGCCGTCCAAAACTGGGACCAAGGGATGGAACCTACCGGTTGTGGTGAAATTCTGACAGGTGGCAGATGATAAGATATTTCGAAGAAGATGAACGGCAATGATGAACGTGGGTACCTCTTTCTTTCGTCCTGATGCACGGGTTCCTCGTGGACTTTTTTAAAAAACTAAACAATATAAAATAATTAAAGTATTCATTAACCAAAGAAAGGCCAACCAAAGGTAACACTAAAACAAAGCAGCGATACTTCCATACCACATTCGTTTATTTCACTTTAATCATTTCTTAAACGCATCATCAAAAAGAAGATACAAAAGAACCAAGGCAAAGTATATATGATAACATACTAAGCTGCAGTTGAACTGTCAAGAAACAATATATATATATTATATCTTTTTTTCTTTATAAAATAAGCCAAAAGGGCAAACCAAAACCCGAAAATCAAGTAGCTCAAGCTCTCACATCACTTAATCACAAGAACGATTTTACATAAGATATTTACATTTCCTATTTTTTTTGTTTTTTCATTTCTCTCTTCTTTTTTAAAATCTATTGGAGTGTTTCTCTTTTTTTTTTTGAATTTTTTTATTACAATCGCCATGTTGTAGGGACAGTTTTACACTGACACATTTGAGGGCCTGGCAGCGGCGTTGCCGGATCTTGGTTGCCGTAGAAGCTCTATCAGTGTCTCTGCCTGTCCAAATAATGACAAACAAAACGACAAATAAATCACTCCTCCCATTAGACAAAATAATACAAAACAGAGAAATTTCCATCAAACAAATGCTAAAGCAACCAACTGAAGTTGAATAGACGGGAAAAAAAAAACTTAGGAAAAGACAGTTTTAGCCTAATTCAGTGTCCAATGACAGTGCGTTGCGCGTTCCAAGACGGAGTCATTTTGTTGGCTAATTGGCTTCTTTTCTGTTTTTCAATAACCAAAGTAGAAGGGAGGGATTTTTGACTGACGTGGCAAAACTATGTACACTTCTACTGTTCTTGCACTAAAACCGCCATAAAAACTGGCGACATTTTTCAAAATGGACATGCCACGTCAGCCAACGATGACTCACTGACCGGATTTTACTCTCTCGGCGAAACTTGATACTAGTAACAACTTACCTTTTGCTTGGCGCGATTGGTGCCTGACTGCGACAAAGCCACTAGGGGAGGAATCGCTCCTTCGCGGGCCACCATAGTACGGTATACCAGACTGTCCTCGCAAATCTGTAATAAGATCGCTACGGCTATTTCCTTTTGCCTTTGTGATCCAACTTCAATGATTTCCACTAAAACGGGAATCCCTCCTTCTTCAACTAATGCCGTTCTGGCTTCCGGTACTGATACCAACACGCTCAAAACGAACGCTGACTTGTCAACCATGTTTGACGCGAAATCAGCCATTAATTCCACCAGTGGTTTCATGATCCCCGCTTCAACGGCCTTGATCTTGTTATCTCTAACCGTACATAACGAATACAAAGCCGTTGATGCGTCCTTTTTCCCGCGAAATCCTCCGTTTTCGAGAAGATTAACTAATAGTGGAATTGCTCCTGAACGTCCGATGGCGACCTTGTTTTCTTCTATCTGAGAAAGCCGAAGCAAAGCACAAGCCGCGTTTTCTTTAGTCGTTGAAGTTCCCGTTCTCAAAGCTCTAACGAGTGGCTTAATAGCTCCCGATGAAGCTATAAGTTCTTTGTTCTCATCGCACAACGAGAGATTCAAAATCGCCGTCACGCCGTTTTCCTGAAGATAAGGATCAGATGACGAGATTAACGAAATCAACGGCTTAATCGCGCCCGCTTTAGCGATGTTGATTCGATTCTCCGGCTTGTTCTTAGCCAAAAGTCTAAGCTCCAAAGCCGCTTGCTTTTGCTCGTCAATCGAACAGGACTCGAGATCCGATACCAGTTGCCGTATCAACTCATCGGAATTCTCCGAATTAGCACATGCGAGTAATAACCGCCGACTCTGAGACGACGCCGTTGGAAACTCCCCGGATCTGTCGCTGTTACAATCACTGAAAGCTGAAGAATTATCATTGATACTCAAATCATTAAAGCTCCTCCCCATATACGTGTAATTCACTGCATTCTCAGTATCCATAGCTAAATCAAAACGCTGTCACTGCATCAAAATCCCACCGGTGATTGATCCAAGATCACGATTTAGGACGTGTTTTGAAATCGGGTTTACCGGATCCGCAAGTGAGCTTACTCGGGTTGTTTGAGGAGGGCTCAAAAATAGAGAGAGAGAGGAGGATAGGGGAGAATATAACCGGAGAGACCAAGCAAGCTACACCTGGACCCTTGCAGCGGGTTTTGGGATGACACGTGCGCGATTTTGACCGTACCAAAATCCTAAGTCTGGTTGAGCACGTGCGAATGGTCTCCCTCTTTAAGCGCGTGCATGGAAGGTTGGCTATTCGATAAAGGGTTTTTATCGAAGACGAAGTCTCTCGCCTTTTTCCCTCTCTTTCTCTTTCATCAACGAAAACCCCGATTTTGAAAGTTTAACTGATGGAGATAACATGGACAATGGAGCAAGATTTCAGTACTGTAACAAAGGTACGTTTCGGTACTCTCGTTTCTTCAAATAATGCCACGTTAGCCACCTAATCCCCTATTCCCTTTACTTTCTTTTTTCCTCTCTTGGGGCCCCGCACCAGTGCCGACCTGGTTTCACATGTTCTGATCAATCATAAGGTATCAGTACAGATCAGGCCACGCCCTGCTCCTTTTAATCACGAAAATCAGACTGATGGTGTTGTTGGTTATAATTCCTTTCTTTTCTTTTTGTCGGTAGATTAAATTTAATTTCTTTCCAAAACACCACTAATACTATGATTTTCGAGGAATAAAATATTTGGAGTTTCAATAGTTTTTATTTTTAAATTTCAAAACATTTACTTTTTCCTTTCATTTTTAACAAGACAAGACAATTTAAACTTCGAGGCGATAACTGTGTCTATGTTACTCTCGGGGAAAACAGAATTTATTCGAAAATTTTAATGATTATCACTGGCAATATCAGAGGAGAATCAGAATTATTGATGCTTTATGTGGTTTTTGCCTTTTTGGTCAACTGCTACCACTTAACTGTAAGTGTTTCTCATACTAGAAATAGTAATTATTATTATATCGTTGATAATTTCTTCTATGATTTTGCAAAGAGAAGCACCACATGCATTTGCATCATTAATTATGCTTTCAACTTCCAAATGGGAAGAAAATTTATACAACTTGCATGGTAAGCGACCCTGGCTTGGTGGTTTTAAATTTTTGGGTCCATGTTTACGGCCCAAGCTTAGGCTACGTCACCGTTCTAGTGAAAATGATTAGAAGCCGCGGGTTGAGATCAATTCCCTTTTTTTTTCCTTCATATCATCATGTATGTACATCATGAATTCAATGTTCAGTTCTGTATCTTCTATAAAAAAATGAGGGAAAAACAATTTTGAGTGGAATGATGTGACAATTTATGCAGATTATAATAAGGTAACAACATTCGGATTGTTGACTTGGAAATCCAATAGTGAATTGGTGATGGTGGCTGCTATCTGACCAAGTATAAAGAAAAAACTAATTTGGCTGCTAAGGACAAATCAATCAAAATTATCTTCTTTTTTATTATATAGATGACTTTAAAAGGTTGGAATATATTTTGAAGTGTCAAACCTTTACTTATTAGATTGGAATTTACAATATATTCTTTATTTTTTAGTAAAATAAGATTGATATTGTCAAAAGCAAGAATTTTCTACCTCTATCATTTAGATGATTAAATTCTCACGTGATATACCAAGTTGCAAGTTTAGTTCGAGTTCATGGTTTGTAGACTAATATTATTGCAGAATAAAGGAGTGCGTTGCGTTCATTCTAAGCCTCAGCTTACGTTTTTTTTTTTTTTTTTTTTCAAAATTTCAAATTGAATAGTTTTTTGTTTAATGATTAAGAAAAGCAGGCAACTCTCTTCTAGTGACCCATGGAGTTAAACAAGTAGTTAGTTCATACTATAGAATTAGTAATGGACACTTGGACAAAACCAAGGACTCACGTCCCTATCACTAGAAATTCTGAATTCATTCCTATAGGTGGGTTAGGGAAACTTAAAATATATATAGAGAGAAACTCTCAGGGGTTGTTTGCTGCATTCCTATTAGTGGGTTATGGAAGGTAGCTTTTCACCTTTCTATTTGGAGCAGGATTATTCTATTTGGTTCGTTGGAGCCATTGATGGGAACAAATATTTGAGGTGATACATATAATCCACTCATTCAACAAAGGTAAAATGTTAGTACATTCTTTTGCTTATATTCTAAACTTGACAGGTACTATTGACATCAGACAGCATTAGAGTAACATGGAACCTAATCCTAGTGCGTAAATATCTGGTTTTAAGATTTTAAATATCTGCAACTTAATTGGTCCATAGTCCTTTGATAGTTAAAGGCTTAAAAGCATTACCTGCCGTGTAAACTAATCAAATTTATTGCAATCAAGTGCATAATCTGAAAGCTCAATTGGCTGTTAATTAATTACGGCTTGCCCCACATTTCAAACCGATCAAGTCCTTCAATAAACAAATATTTCAGTCAACACTGCTGATTGTTTCTTTGAATAATTGGTTGGGTACGAACCAATCATGAAAGTGAAAGAAAATGCCTATAGTCTTTGCTAGACAGTCTCAGACAGTCTTGTGCTATCCTCAGTCTTTAAATTTTTTTATGGGAATTGATTACTTGAATCAGTCTTCGCATTGTAAAAAAACCTAAAGAAGGGGGAAAAGGGTGCATGTATTGAGCACAAAAAGGAAAGTTGGACAGCATTGACCTATTTCCAATTTGCTTATTTCTCCCAACAACTTGGTGGTCGCATAGCTATATCTAGAGATCTCACCACTAATCTTGGAGGCTGCTTGGCCATATCGAAGAGAACATCAGAAGAACGTAAGAAAACTACTCGACAAACTAGACTTAAATGTTGTGATAGCGCTTTTGCAATTAAATGATGTGGAATTGAACAGGGAAAAGTAATAAGCTACTCGGCAACGCGGTTTGCATAATATTCTTCCTAGTTTAGTCACCAATGGGATTTTGGTCTAAGGTGGAATACTTCAAAATTAACCATAAAAGTCTGCCTCCCCACAAAATGGCAACTCGTTTGCATGAAAATTCTTGGAGTAAGACTTTTCTTCGTATTCCTTTCAACAACATTCTGGAGTCGACTGCAACATGGGTCAATCATAGCTTTTGCTTTTGCTTGTGCTTGTGAGTGATGAAATTTCTTTAACTGCCAAATTCCGGCAAAAAATTTATGCAGCCCTTAGATGGTAAGAGCTTTTATCTATTGAAAAAACAGTGTCCAAATGATCAATTTTTTTTCTTTTTTAATTTATGCAAATCCTTCATACCTATTGAGTATAAACTATAAATGAAACTTACACCAGTAGCAGAAAAAAAAAAACCACAAGACAAAGAAAAGAAGCAAATACAGGTGACAAAATCAAATTCACCTTTGTAAAACATGCTTAATTATAGATTAAATTTACTCGAACTGACAGCAGATATCTAAAATTATAAATGACGCTAAATTATACTCATTTTTCTCATTTATATATAAGGTGTCTTTGCATAAGGGTTACACAAAATGAGGGACAATGAAAAAACATATATATTTGTGGTATCTTGAGGTGAAAAATAAATCATAATCATCTTCTAGTGTTAAAATAAAAGTTGTATTAACAAAAAAAAATCAATATTCGTAAGTGGTATGAAGATTTTTAATTATGAATTAGTGTTTTGATAGCTCTTAGTACCTAAATAAAACTTGTTTTTACTTGACAAAAAATGTGGAGTTATTACTACATTAACGCTTTGATGCTATGACACTTCCCCAATATTTCTTATGTTGAAAAATCACCCAATCGTTTTAAATTAATATCAAAAAATTGTTTAGCCCAATTTGTTTTGGATCCATTGAATTTGCATAATTGTTAACCTAACTAGGCTGATAGCCCAACAGTCAATACCATTACTTAATCTCATTTGTTGTGGGCTACTTATATGGGCCGGTAGCTCAATCCTCCTTAAACTTGAGAGTTTTAACTTTTCCAAACGGCAACGTTTTTGTAGTGACCGAATTTCGTTTTGCGGGTTACCCGTTGGATTGATGATCTACCATGCAGCAAAATTTTCGGAGCGATGTCGTTTTTATCCCCTGTCCCTAAAATCCGAACGCCTTAATCCGTCCTTGCATTGCAAGAAATTTCGTTATTTTATATTTTTAAACATTTATTTTAAAATTCATTTCAACGACCTAAAACCCCAAAACCAAAATAGGGTTTATGTTACCCCACTGCCAAACTTCAAGCAAGTGTAAAACCTCTGTCTCCATCTTCCCCAAACCCCCCATCGTTGCTCTCGCTTCGAAGTTCAAACATGAGCAAAGGACCAGGACTCTTCTCTGATTTCGGCAAACAGGCCAAAGGTAAATTCACCTTTCTTCTCACCCTATACCGATTTGGGTAGCTTTTTAAACAATCACGGTTTATGTATCCATTTCGATTCTTCCTTTTGCCAGATTTACTCAACAAAGACTATACCTCCGACCAGAAATTCACCATTTCTAGCACCAGCTACACTGGAGTGGTACCGATAATGATCTCTTTCTTCTTTTATCTGCTTCTTTTTTTTTTTTTTAAATTGTAGCTGTAATTAATGCGGTTATATGCTTTTGATAGATCTGGTTGTCTCATTTTCTATGATGGTTATTGTGCTTTTAAAATTTATTTTGATTGACTGTATTTTGTTTATATTCTGATTGTTTTACTCAATTTGTTTTTTGTTTTGTGGATTTGAAGTCTTGGATTTGTTGCATTGTTGTGTCATTTTGTTTGTTGAATGTATTAGAGCACATAAGACTGGCTACAGGGTAACTAGTTTTTCAATTTGTGGTTGCTCAGTGGCTTCATTATATTAATTTGGCGTTGTGTTTTACATTACTATTTTTCTGGTTTTAAAAGGACTAAACTAAGTTAATATTAGAACCCCTACTCTGTTTTTTGCACCTTCTTACATGATTTTTTAGGATAGAATTTTGGTGTGTGTTGGGGGTGTGGGGCAAGAAATAATGAAGTGTTGTCCTAGAATTTGAAGAACATTTTGTCATGATTCTAACTAGTTGTCTGAATAAATTTTTCTCATTGACTTGATTGAGTACATAGAACAAAGAGGGCTGGAGGTCACTTGATATTACTTGTCTTGACCTTTTGCCAGAAAGGACTTTTTTAGGTAATTCTCACTAATATGGAATTGAGGCTTTGTTACTTAAAGCTGAGTTGTATCTTTGACTCGGAAAAATTAGTTTGATTTACTGTTGCTTTGAAATTGTTATTTCCTTCTCTTTGTGTTATACACTTTCCAGTTATCTTTTTGTGTCAGAGATCAAGAATTTTCTTCTCTCTGTAGTTAGTTTTTTTCACTGCCTGGTTGGTTCTGCCCTGCAGGCTAGCCAAATAGGTCTATCTTACTCCATGCCTTGAGTAATTGAGCTTGTTTTGGATTTACTGGTTTTCAAGTTCTATCTTCTACTTCTTCGGGTGCTTTGTCATTCTGTATTGTAGCAAACATTTATGTGATCTCTTTATCTTCAGGCGGTTGCATCAAATCTCGTGAATAAGGGAGGTCTCTCCTCTGGGGATGTTGCTGCGCAATACAAGCACAAGAATGCTGTAGTTGATGTCAAGCTTGACACAGAGTCAAATGTTGTTGCGAACCCTATTTTCATTTTGGAAATCTGAATTCAGTTTAACTTCTTGCTAATATTCGTTTATGTGTTGAGCAGATCTTGACAACCTTCACTGTCACAGATTTACTTCCATCTGCAAAAACTGTGGCTTCATTTAAACTGCCTGATTTTAACTCTGGAAAGGTACTGACTTACTTATCTTGTAAGCTTGAATAATAAATGTAGCCATAAAGATTTTTGACACTATAATCTTTCTTTTGCAGTTAGAGGTTCAGTATTTCCATGAACATGCAGCTCTGACTACAGCTGTTGGGCTGAAGAAATCCCCAGCTGTTGATTTTTCTTCAACCATTGGTACTCCCAGCATTGCTTTTGGTGCAGAGGCAAGCTACATCACATCTCCTGGTGAATTTACAAAGTATACGGCTGGAGTAAACATTATAAAGCCAGATTCCAATGCTTCAGTAATCCTGTAAGCTTTACAGCTTTCATTAGCTGTTTATTTAGTCACATCTTGACAGCAATTTACTTCCATTGCATAGTCAAGTAGAATAAAAGATTGAATATAGCAGTTAATGAAATTGATGCTATATACTTTTTTTTTAAAAAAATGAGATTGATGCTATATGAAAACCTTTATTTTATAAATATCAAACGAATTAAAGATATTATGTTGTGCATTGCAGCAAAACATCAAAACAAAACCAAATAATGGCAATTGGCTTTCCTGTTTTCCTACTATAAGGCATTCTATTTAGATGGCTGCCAGAAATGCCGTAATCAGTGGTTGTCCTTTCCTTTTCTTGCAGGGCTGACAAAGGAGACTCCCTAAGGGTGTCATATTTGCATCATCTAAATCAGCTGAATGGTGGAGCTGTGGTAGGTGAAATGGTGAGAAAGTTCTCCACTAATGAAAACACATTAACTGTGGGATGTTCGTATAATGTTGATCCACACACAGTGGTGAAGGCAAAGCTCAACAACCATGGCAATCTTGGTGCTCTTGTGCAGCATGAGCTCAGACCAAAGTCCTTCCTTACGATATCTGGGGCCTTTGACACAAAGGCCTTGGAGAAGACTCCCAAGTTTGGTTTGGCTCTCTCTCTAAAGCCTTGAACAGGTATATTGACTTCATGATAGAAATGAAGGATGTGGCTGATTTTCTTTCTTGTCACTTTCACATGGGCATTTTGATATTGATTGATACCTTTAAGAAAGTGTTCACTTTTGTTGATTGTTCAAAGTCTTTGATTATTACTCTTTTAATAAATTTTTACTCAAAATTTAGTGGCTATGCCTCTTGTTTAGAATATCTTTCAATGTGGCATATGATTTAATTATTTTTCCTTTCTGATTGAGTATCTAGTGAGATCCACGCCTGAGCCCTGCAAATTTTGTATAGGGGCTGTAATATCTGAAACCTAGTTTTGGAGATGAATCTGTAAGCCTTGCTTGTGAGTGCGGAGGTGAGGGTCTGATCTACTAATATAAAGTTAGGTACATTAGTTTGATATAGATATTTTGGTCTGTTCCACTATTTGTTCTAATAAATATTGGTCCAATTTTAGCATCTTATCTTATCAATGTATTTGAAGAGTCATCCATGATCTAACCCCTAATTGGTTGCAAGTAGCATAACTCAAGGATTGATACCTCTGGACTGATAAATGATAATCCATGAAACAACTGACCAAGTGGTCCAAAGCCCAAAGGCAAAGCAGAAATTGCGCTTGAATTTTTATTGTATTTCTTTTTTGGTTGACAATAATTACTACTGGTTTCTGTTTGGTAAGCTAATCTCCAACTTGCATTCTAACTTAAAGCGTGAAAGATGGATCTCTTCATTGTTCAGTAAATAGTGGAACTTGGATTTATTTAATGTTTCATGCACTTGAGTGGCTAGTCAATTCTTGCGTTTGTTATAACATGGATAACGACAGAATCTTTTGTAAGTTTCTTTTTGCAAATTAATGACACTGATTTTATTTAGGTAATATCTCGTTGATATTATTATTATTATTGTTTGTCAAAAAATTAAAATAAATAATAAAAAATATCAACTAAACGAAACTTTAGGTTTTTATGACGGTTCTACCCAGTCTCGCGTCGTGGGATTGCTTGCTACCTAAAATTCAAGTGGAATGAGGCTGCTCAAGAAATCATAGACTTACATGCTTCAGCTTTGAAGTTTAGGGCTCTAGAAATCTCAACATTCGACTGTTTTAAGGCAGAAGTTTCCGTAGAATCAAACTGGTAGGCTTTATTAGGAAATGCAATTTCTATTTGAAATCTCAGATGGAAAAAATCCGACTCCCAATATACAAAAGCAAGGGGAAAGGCATGGTTGTCCTATGTGTAAGCGGCCGTTTATCCTTGTCTTTCCTCATGCCAAGAATCTTCTTTTGAATCTGAATCGGGTTTCCATAGTCCATTCTTACACAATAAATTTCAAAGTATTATTGGTGTTTTATTGACTTGTATTTTTTCCCCACTTGTGTTTATCTTGTCATTTTTGCATGTTCACGAGGTCAAATAAATTAACAATTGACCTTAAGCATCTACTGGCTACTCATTAGAATATAGAGGGGGAAAAAAAGGGCCACAATCAGTGGTTCCAACGCCTGCTCTGCGTTCTGAAGGGTCTTTGTCTCCATTTGCCATTTTCCTTGGCAGAATGAGAAAAAAAAAAAAAAACAGAACAAATATTAAAGGGTTTCAACGCAATAATATAACTCATATGGTTACGTAGCATCTACAGGAGAAATGGCAACGAGTGCTCGAAGGGGGACGATAGATCCAATAATATGTATTATTATACCACATAGTTTTCTCCGAAAATGCAATAACTCAATCTCGCTGCTCAAAGCCTCAAACACAAACATAACGCACGACGCTAACTAGGTTTGACAAACAGAACAAGAGAAACATCAATTGAAATAGTAGATAGGGGAAAAATACGCAACTTTTTGGTTTTTGGGATTCAATGAGAGCAAGAAAAACAGACACTGAGACATGATAACAAGTAACTCAAGCCAAAGTATATAACTCTGGAACAAAAGAGAACCACCTGAAGCCACAGCTCCACTTGTCTGGCACTGAAGGACACTTGGGTATCCAATGCCAAGTCCTCCTTGAAACCTTGAAATACAAAATCTCCGGCCATGTGTGGCAGCAAACGCAGATCATACCCTGATGCCAAAAGCAATAAACATGCTCGTAGTTGTGGTAACAGACAGACATAAATTTCCTACACATCAATTCTGGCAATCTCTCCACTTCCTCCCAGTTCCCTTCATTACCCAATTCCCACAATCTCATGCTCCTTGAAATTCCATTCCTTCCAATTCCTCCGACCAAATACAACTTCCCTTCATCAGTATCACTCACCAGCCTCACAAATGTAAGCTCCCCTGGCATTTCAGTGTTGAGTCTCTCCCAGTTTCCATTTTCCAAATCAAAGCACACTACAGAAAACGGTTCTGGGGTAGTAAAATACAAAGACCCATTGAAGGGTGCGCCTTCCTGATGGAAATTGTCGATGAGGATCGTTTGGAAACCCTCATATTTTCTCCAAGCATGAACCTTTGAGTCATACACAAAAGCGCAACTGGAAGAGAATTTAGAGCAAAGCATAAATATTTTATATCCATCTGGCGTGGAAACCAAGGTGAGCAGCTCAAAAGCAAAAGGGAAGAAAGGGAATTGAATAACTCTGGATGATTTGGCCAATAGATTGCAAACAAGGAAAGAACATGAATTTGGGAGAGAGAAGCAGAACAGTCCATTAGATGTTGAAAGAAGATTGAACTGAGCCGCGCAAGGCGGCAAGAAAGAGAAGGAAAGTGCTAAGTTGCGCCAAGTCCCAAGGATAGTGTCATAGAGAGGAAAATGACTATAGCACTGGGGATGAGAAAGCAACAGAAAAGATGAGAAAGCAGAACCAGAGGAGTGTTTGGAAATAAAAGAAGGAGAGAACACAAGAGACTTGAAATGCTTACAAGTTGACCTCAAATTCAAGAACGTTTTAAGAGGCAAAAAGAAGAGTATGTGCTCGAGAAGTTCCGGTGGTAGCTTGCTCCAGATTCCAGGATCCATCTCTGTTGAGCTTGTTGGAGACTTCAAGCTGTTTGCAATCATGGGTTGTTCTCCAATCTTCAGAGGAGACTTTAAGCTGCTTGGTGTCGTGTGGTGGTCTTTAAGCTGAAACTTGTGTTAATTAAGATTAAGAAGAAAGTGAAGGAAAAAAAGAAAGAAAAGAAAAGTGTTTAGTAAAGGTCTTCTACCGCTGCCCTAACTATTCAACCCAATCTTCAATCGAAAATATGTGATAAAATAGAAAGAGAAAGACTAGAAGATATAAGCAGTAATAGCAGTGAGTCTCCATTGACTTGTCGATGGCTGTGTTAACACGCTGGAATACGGAAAGATAATGTTTAAAAAATTGACTAATGATATTAGTTTGCGTTTGGGTTGTAATCATTAATCGCCTGTCAGCCCAGGTTGTATTTATTATATTTAAGCAAGTGGTGGAGATGGGGGGCCTGGAGATACTACTTGGTACTCGCCTTTCTTAATTTTAGGACCGGCTCTGCTTCTGTTTTTGTCAACTGTTATGGTGTTCCATATCTAAAAGAAATTTTCTAACCCAAAAAATGGGGGAAAAAAAAAGATCTAAAGAAGTTTTCAATGCTTTCATTCATGTGGGGTATGCTTAACACTGCTACCACTAAGTTAAGGATCAAACAAGAGAAAATATAAGGGAGAATTTAAGACAGAAAATTTGGGAAATAGGCTTTTTTTTAGTTAATAAGTCTACATGCTGCTGGTCGACTTCACTCTTTTCCTCTAGAAAAAGAAAGGAAAGAAGAACACTTATTCATGCTTGTGTTTTCCTTATGATTCGTGCCAATTTACCTTTTTGATATGTTTTGACTCCTAATGATCTACCTACATTCCTGCAATTCTGATATCTACAAAGGAAATAGAAAACACCCGGTAAGAAAATAGGAAAAAGAGGTTGTGATATCCATGAGCCGCTCCAATTTATGCATACCTTTGCAACTGCTGCTCAGATGCTTTCTTAAGTGCAGGTGCATCATTGACACCATCACCAGTTATGGCAACCCAATAAAAATTAGTATTTTTACAAATTATTGGAAGAATAACAGCATTGGGAAAACTTAATAGAGGGGAAATTTAGTATAACAAGCAAATCAAATAACTTCAAATACACACAGAAAACACATGTGAAATATAAGAACAATTAAACTTAAGAAAGCATCCTGCAAGAACCCAGTTTATCCACCAGCAGCCATATTTTTAAGATAGATCTCTTTAAAATTAAAGATGAAGCCAAAACAGTTTAAGATGTTAGTTCCCATTCTCTTGTTCCCTAGCTCTCCATATATATAAGTTCTCTTATACGAGTTTAAATACTTCATCAGACACAAACCCTCCTGACACTACACGTGGAACCAATAAGTGATGGGATGAATGGTAGCTGTTCTTGTAGTTCCACTCTCTCTAAGAATAAAATTTTACTTTAAATTTTGTTGATGCATGGCTGACTTTGCTGCAGCCACGGCAGAAAAGCTACAGCCATCGCAAGCCAATTTACTTGGTTCAAGAGTTCCTTTAGTCTTCTGCAGATTACTTGTTTCATGAAAGCCCCACCCTATGTCGGCAGTATTGTTTCTTATCTTGTTAAAGCTTAATTTTGTTGACTTTCCTGCATTGAATTGAGGTATATTTGCTGCATTTGGAATCAAGTTTGTTTGTTTATGCCTGTTGAAGTCACCATTCAGCTCAGGCCTTACTCCCCTGCTGTGTGTGCTTCTGCTTTTCTTGTCTTTTGGTATATGACCATACTTTTCATAAAAATGTTGCATCATATAGTGATATGCTTAGGTTTCACAATTGCTTGCAAGATTGATGCAGCCTGGTCGGCCTAATTTCCGGCTTAGTTGTTTGCTTCTGCAGTCTAGGATTGTATAACTTAGAATTAAGGTTTTCTGACATCTTTCGATCGTTGTATTAAGTCCCCATATATCGTTATGTCAGATTGTATTTCTTTAATGTCTGGATAGGTAAGATATTTTGTCAAGCATGTGAATTATTGGTGGCAATGCACCAGAGATGGTGAGAGTATGTGAAGACTTTGTGCACTGCCTGCCTACTGAAGCTTGTATCAGTTTCTGTTTTTACTTCAGTTTCATTTGCTCTTGTTTTTCCTGCAAACTTTGGCATTGTTAATTAAGCTGATTACACTTGCAAAAAGGTTTGTTTTTAGATTGCAAATAGCTTGTTCGGTTTTGTATTTCATTGCAGCCCTGTCTGAGCCTTCTGTTGCAGTACATTGAGCTGCCTTGAGCCATTTGGATTGTAACAACAAGTCCAACAAAGTCAGACTTTCTTATCATCAATGTTAAACTGCAAACTAGTAGTGTTTTGGTCCATGAACGAACAGCTTTGGAGGATTTGAATATGGATAGAGTTTCAATCTTCGTTTCTCTTTCCCCTCAAATTTCTTGATAAAGTTGTTATTCACATTCCAACATAGAAGAGAGATCCATATATTGATGATAGAATGAAGTATTGGTACTGTAAAACTATTGCATTATAAGGTTTTGAATTTGCTCTCCAGGATACTCTACAAACATCAAATGCTAAGACAATACAGTAAACAACTACATAACCATTTGACTTGTTCTGCCAATATCCTCAAGGTTCCCATGGCAGCTAATTTGGTGAATAGATAATAGCAATGTCAATAGCGATAATAGAAAAAAAATCTAATGATATTGCAAATTTATGACCAGGATACTTTGTTTTAGAAACCTATTATTTTTGTTAAAACACAGAATAAAAAAAAATTAAAAATAATGAAATGATTTCAAAATATGTATCAATGTTGTTTTATTTACCCTTATTAATAGTGTACAAAAACGTCACATGCAATGAACCCCGAGATACAATGAAATTCAATAATATAGTATAGAAGAAATCAAGAGGATATTGACAAAGGAAGGAGAAATTATTGATATAAATGTTTGTTTCCAACACACATGTAGAGACATTTTTGTTGATAATTAAAAATAAATTAAAAACAAATATAATATATTATTTAATTGCCATGTGCTTTTATAATAAATTATTAATTTAATTAATTTTCAAAATCAACCAAAGCTTAGAAAGCTTAATTATGGCCCAATTTGCACTTTAACCCAATTTAATCCAATTATTAAAGAGTTATTCTCCTCAAGAAATCTTTCTTCTTCTTTTTTTTCCAATACTGTTAAAAATATTCAACAACTTCATTCTAATTTTGTTGAATGTTTCCTTACAAAATAAAAATAATTCTAATTAATCTTTTGCTAAAAGTGGACAAACTACTACCCTTACACTAATGTCAGAATTCTTTAAACATATTTGCTTCAGACATGTTCACAAACCAACAACTATAAATAAATATAACACCATTTATATATTTAATATTCGTTTGAAAATATCAAAACAATTTTTACTTTTCTTTTACTCTTTTTTCTTAGATTTAAGATATCTTTTAAAAAAAATTTGTGATTTCAAATTATTAAAAAATAAAAACTATTAATATATATATATATAAAGAGAGAGAGAGCTACAATGTAAATAGGGCATAGTAATTGAAGCCTTGTCATCTAATAATTCCAAGAAGGATTAAGAATAGATGCCGTACACTTCACAATATAAGAACCGATCCATCTTCTTCACTATCTTTCTTCATTAGGTCAGCCATGATTCCCTTTGAAGCTGAATTTTGTCCTGAAGCTGTAGTAAGGTGGTACCATGAAGGATCAACTCCAGGTATGAAGAGCTCACGTCAACTTTCCTTGAAAGCTAAGAAACATCTTTCTGCCATGGGATGGAGCTTTTGGTACGCACCCAAGAATGGAAGACATGAACTGCGTTACAAATCACCTAATGGAAAAGTTTACTATTCGCTTAAAACAGCTTGTAAGAGTTGTATAAATGGAGATGGAAGAAAAGAAGAGATTAGGGTTAGGGTTAGGGCTACGGCTCAAGACTTGGAACCCAAGAAACCAAGAAAAAGGAAGAGCTTGAGCCAGGAATATCAACTATCAGGAGAACTTGTTCAACCCAACCCACCAAAAAGAGGCAAGAAACTGAAAAAACAGGAGAAATCTAGAGAAAATCAAACTAATCCTCGTGTGCAACGATCAAGTAAAAGAGTGAGAGAGGGTCCACTTCCTCATTCGTCTCATCACCAACCTAGAACCATTCTCTCTTGGTTGATAGATAACAACGGGGTTTCGCCACTGGCAAAAGTGTATTACCGCAACAAGGCAGGGGATCCATTGATGAAAGGGCGGATAACTCGTGACGGGATCCAATGTGACTGTTGTTTCAGGGTTTTTGGTCTCACCGCCTTTGAGGCACATGCTGGTAGTAACAACCATAGGCCAGCTGCTAATATAATGTTGGACGATGGCAGTGGCAGGTCTCTTTCTAATTGTCAAAGGCAAGTTCGTGATTCAATGATCAAGGGTTCCAAAGCACAGAGCCCTCAAACTGTGAAGGGCAATTCATATGAACATGAGAACGATGGCCTTTGCTCTGTTTGTTGCTATGGAGGTGAATTGATTTGCTGCGATCGATGCCCTTCTGCATTCCATGTCAATTGCCTTGGCCTGAAGGAAGTTCCAGATGGCGACTGGTTTTGTCCATCCTGCTGTTGTGGAATTTGTGGCATTGGACATTTGAGTGATGATAGTTTTCTTACTTGTCAACAATGTGAGCGTAAATTTCATGTTGGCTGCCCAAGGAAGAAGCAATCAAGTGACTTGAAGAATGATCAAACGGGGAAAAATCAGTTTTGTAGCCATAGCTGTGGACAAGTATTTTCTGGCCTTCAAAAGCTTACAGGAAAACCAATTCCAGTCGGCAACAATCTGACGTGGACATTATTGAAGTCTGTGGGGTGCTTTGATAGTGATACTGATCACGCTCTTGGCGTCGAGGCTTCTGCAGAGAATCACAGTAAGTTGAGTGTTGCACTTGACGTGATGCATGAGTGTTTTGAGCCTAGTAAAGATGTTTACACCGGGAGAGATCTCGTTGAAGATGTGATTTTCAGCAGAGGATCAAAGCTGAAACGAGTGAATTTCAAAGGATTCTATACGGTGATTCTGGAGGAAAATGATGAATTGGTTACTGTGGCTACTGTGAGGGTATATGGGGACAGGGTGGCGGAGATGCCCCTCGTTGCTACCAGGTTCAGTCACCGTCGCCGTGGTATGTGTCGAGTCTTGGTGGACGAACTTGAAAAGAATCTGATGAAATTTGGGGTGGAAAAGCTGGTTTTACCTGCAGTGCCCGCTATGGTAGACACATGGACTAAGAACTTTGGGTTTTCCCAGATGACAGATGAGGAGAGATCAAAGCTTTTGCAGTATACTTTCCTAGATTTTCAGGGTACCATAATGTGCCAAAAACTTTTAAAGACATTGAAGGATTTGTGATAGACTGATTTAATTATTTTCCTGTATTCTGTGCTTTCATATGGTACCAGTATCGTTCCATGTACCTATAAGCTACATATATAAAATATTGATGTAGTTGTTGTCGTTAATGCTACTGGAAAACAATGAATCCGTAAAAGCAGTACCTTGGGAGGTTAAGCCTTCATCAAGTCAGAGTCCTTTTTGAAGTTGGCTATGCTGCCATATCAGATTGTTTTTGTGCTGAGTTGGATTTGTTTCTGTGTGTTGCTTGCTGTGTTAGCTCTTACCAGCACATGATCACTTATCTGCAGTGTTTTAGCTTTCCAGACATTTGATGAATGTTAATACTTGGTAGAAGACTCTTTTGCATCTGTTTGAGGAGTAGTGCTGTCTGCAGGAGTGGTTCATGCTTTTGTGGTCAGCCTAGCTTGGTTTTCTGGTTCATTTCATATCTCTGCAGCATTGGTAGTTCATTGCCTTGTTTTGACTTTTCTGCTATTTTTGACTTTTAGCCTAAAGTCTCATACTTTGTTAAGTTCAATGTAATTCTTTATGCTTAATTAGCAAAGATATATGTTAACAATGTGAATTATTGGAGACAATGCACCAGAGACAGTGGGAGCAGTTGAAGACTTTTGTTAACTGCCTTGGCTATATAAACTTGTAACAGATTGAAAACAATAGCAATATGTCAAGAAGACTATGGAACCAAACTGTAACTAGCATTCCGCCACAATGGCGGCAAAATTATCACCAGCGAAAACCATATCTGAAGCACTAAAAGGATAAAGATGGTGAGAATGAAGCAAAAATTAAATTAAAGGACAACTCTTTTTTTTTTCTCAGCCAATAAAGTGAATTTCATTAATAACTGCTCTAAGCAGTGAGAAGGCAATATGACCTGCCAAAGGAGTACAATACAGAGGCACCCAACAAACCAGCGTACAAAATTCATCAATACCAGATTCACCAGTACAAACACAAAAAGCTGGTATGGGCACGTAATCGCATTTAATAGGCTAACTCGAAGGGCAACTCTTCTAGTAACATCTAAGAGAAGAGGTACCAGATTTCATAAGAATCAGTACATGGTGGCTTTGAACGATCATGTCGTCGAGGGATGAGGATTTATGTTGAGTTGTGGGACATTGAGGAGAAGTGGGAGTCCTGATGATGATTGTTGGTTTCTTTGCACAACAGGGGGCTACGGTGGGTACAAAATGCTATGATGGTCGTCTAAGGGTTCAAAAGCTGAACGGGTGGCTGTTGAAACCCCGTGAGGTTGGTTTGAGACTTTCCTCTGGGCCTGAGCAGTGAAGGCTGGGTTTTGTCTTCTGGTTCTGATGTGCAGTTTGCTTGTTCTATGAATCTGACAGAAAGACACTTGAGGCTCACTGGGATATATTTGGTTAACCAGGGAGCTTCTGTTTGTGAATTCTAGGATCATGGTTCTGTTTTTTCACCAGTTTAGTGGGTACTCTGTCAGTTTTTGTTTTGTTTCTTTGGCTATACACAGCTCACTGCCTGCTAGGGCCTGTCCTACATGATCTGGCTGTTCTTCTACCTAAATGAGGTAGTTTTTGTACTCGTTCTTCAAGCAATGAAATCACTTTGAAAGGCTTTCAAAAAAAAAAAAGTTTAACAGCATTGGGAAAACTTAATAGAGGGGAAAGAATAATACGCAAATCAAAAAACTTCACATACACACACAGAAAGCACATATGTGAAATATAAGAACAATTAAACTTAAGAAAGCATCCTGCAAGAACCCTGTTTATCCACCAGCAGCCATATTCTTAAGATAGATCTCTTTACAACTAAAGGTAAAGCCAAAACAGTTTAAGATGTCAGTGCCCTAGCTCATCATATATATAAGTTTTGTTATACCAATTTAAATTACTTCATCAGACAAATCCTCCTGATACTACATGTGGAACCAATAATTGATGAGATGAATGATAGTTGTTCTTGTAGTTCCACTCTCTCTAAGTATGAAATTTTACTTTAAATTTTGTTGATGCATGGCTGACTTGCTGCTGACACAGCAAAACAGCTACAGCCATCGCAAGCTAATTTACTTGGTTCAAGAGTTCCTTTAGTCTTCTGCAGATTACTTGTTTCATGAAAGCCCCACTCTATGTCGGCAGTATTGTTTCTTATCTTGTTAAAGCTTAATTTTGTTGACTTTCCTGCATCGAATTGAGGTATATTTGCTGCATTTGGAATCAAGTTTGTTTGTTTATGCCTGTTGAAGTCACCATTCAACTCAGGCCTTACTCCCCTGCTGTGTGAGCTTTTGCTTTTCTTGTCTTTTGGTATATGACCATACTTTGCAGCAAATGTTGCATCAGATAGTGATATGATTAGGTGCACATTGCTTGCAAGATTGGTGCAGTCTGGTCAGCCTAATTTCCGGCTTAGTTGTTTGCCTCTGCAGTCTAGGATTGTATAACTTAGAATTAAGGTTTTCTGATATTTTTTGATCGTTGTATCAAGGCCCCATACAATGTAATGTCAGCTTGTATAGCTTTAATGCCTGGATAGCTAAGATATTTGTCAAGCATGTGAATTATTGATGGCAATGCACCAGAGATGGTGAGAGTATGTGAAGACTTTGTGCACTGCCTGTCAATTGAAGCTTGTATCAGTTCTGATTTTACTTCAGCTTCATTTGCTCTTGTTTTTCCTGCAAACTTTGGCATTGTTAATTAAGCTGATCACACTTGCAAAAAGCTTTGTTTTTAGATTGCGAATAGCTTGTTCGGTTTTGTATTTCATTGCAGCCCTGTCTGAGCCTTCTGTCGCAGCACATTGAGCTGCCCTGAGCCATTTGGATTGTAACTGCAAACTAGTGGTGTTTTGGTCCATGAACGAACAGCTTTTGAGGATTTGAATATGGAGAGAGTTTCAATCTTCGTTTCTCTTTCCCCTCAAATTTCTTGATAAAGTTGTTATTTACATTCCAACATAGAAGAGAGATCCACATATTGATGATTGAATGAAGTATTGGTAATGTAAAACTTAAAGTGATGTGGTCATACAATTGCATTATAAGGTTTTGAATTTGCTCTCCACGATACTATACAAAGATCAATATTCCTGACTGATGCTAAGACAATACTGTCAACAACTACATAACCATTTGACTTCTCTCAATACCCTCAAGGTTCTCATGGCAGCTAATATGGTGAATAAAAGAACAGCAATGTCGATAGCGATAGAAAATAATGTGAATGATATTGCAAATTTATGACCAGGATACTTTAATTTAGAAACCGACTACTCCTGTTAGAACAAGATTAGAAAAAACAAACAACAATAAAATGGTTTCAAGACATATATAATGCCGTTTTACTGGGTTTATACTAATAGTGTGTAAAAAGGTTACAAACGATAAATTTTGAAAATACAATTAAATTTAGTGATTGATTACGCTTTACATTGACAAAATCAATCCATTGCGCATTCACCGATGTATGGTAAGATTATAAAAATTTTATTGATTTTTCTACAATAAAATAGTATAGAAAAAATTTAGAAAATATTGAGAATGGAAGAAGGAATTATTTAAAGTTGTTTCTATGTGGTCTTCATAACCACTTTCCTTTAAGAACATAAATTTTTGCTTTCAACGTATACTTCGTACAAACATTTAAGTTAGTAATTAAAAATAAATATAATTTATTATTTAATTATAGAAATAAAAATAAAATATTATTTAATTAACTACATGTATTAATTATATATACTATTAATTTAATTAATTTTTCAAATCACTGAAGACAAAGTCTAACCATGCTCTAATTTACACTTTAAGTCGCTTTAGTCCAATTATTAAGAATTTATTCTCCTCCTTATTGGAAGAATTTTTTTTTCCTTTCCAATGCAAAATTTTTTTCGCATATTATTATTGAAAATGTCGAACAACTTCACTTTGATTTTGCAAATTTGGTTTGGCTGCATAAGGTTTGTTTGAGGTGAAGTTTTTCTTATTGGCGTTTCCTTGTACAAGGAGTGAGTCCTCTAATCCTTTTAACTGGTAAAAGCAAATGGTTCTCTGTTATTGAATCAATGAAAAAAGAGTTTCAATTTAAGAGAACATTCTCTTTTTGCATTTTTTTTCTGATAAATTTAATAATTATGTCTTATTTTAATATTCAATTTGTTGAATATTTCTTATAAAATAACAATACTTGCGACTAATATTCACAACATAGTCATATTACAAAATAAAAATTATATTATATATATATATATATAATACCATTTATATGATGAAATTTAATATTCGTTTGAAGATTTAAACAATTTTATTTTTCTTTTACTCTTTTTTCTTAATTTTTAGATATTTAAAAAAATTATGATTTCAAATTATTAAAAATTAAAATATTCTTTAATTGGTATATATAAATAAATAAATAAATAAAAGAAAATTACAAGGTAAATAGATCACGATAATTCATTCCTTGTTACCTAATGATTCTCTAATCCTAAAATCTATAGGATTAGGCATAGATACCTACTTATACCGAAAATTTTTTCACAAAGCAACAATGGTCTTCACCTTCTTCTTTCATTCGGTCAGCCATGATTTTCTTCGAAGCTGAATTTTGCCCTGAAGCTGTATTAAGGTGGTACCGTGAAAGATCAACTCGACATATGAAAAACTCACATCAAATTTCGTTGAAAGCTAAAAAACATCTTTCTGCCATGGGATGGAGCTTTTGGTACGCACCCAACAACGGAAGACGTGAACTGCGTTATCAATCACCTGATGGAAAAGTTTACTATTCGCTTAAAACAGCTTGTAAAAGTCAAATCGATGGAGGAGGAGGACAAGAAGAGATTAGGGTTAAGGTTCAAGACTTAGAACCCAAGCAACCAAGAAAAAGGAAGAGTTTGAGCCAGGAAAAGCAACCATTGGGTGAACTTGTTCAACCCAATCCACCAAAAAGAGGCAAGAAACTGAAAAAACAAAAGAAACCGAGAAAAAATCAAACTAATCCTCATGTGCAACGATCAAGTAAAAGAGTGAGAGAGGGTCCACTTCCTAGTTCCTCTCATCGCCAACCTAGAAACATTCTCTCTTGGTTGATAGATAACAACGCCGTTTCGCCACTGGCAAAAGTGTATTACCGCAACAAGGCAGGGGATCCATTGATGAAAGGGCGGATAACTCGTGACGGGATCCAATGTGACTGTTGCTTCAGGGTTTTTGGTCTCACCGCCTTTGAGGCACATGCTGGTAGTAACAACCATAGGCCAGCTGCTAATATAATGTTGGACGATGGCAGTGGCAGTTCTCTTTCTGATTGTCAAAGGCAAGTTCGTGATTCAATGATCAAGAGTTCCAAAGCACAGAGCCCTCAAACTGTGAAGGGCAATTCATATGAATATGAGAACGATGGCCTTTGCTCTGCTTGTTGCTATGGAGGTGAATTGATTTGCTGCGATCGATGCCCTTCTGCATTCCATGTCAATTGCCTTGGCCTGAAGGAAGTTCCAGATGGCGACTGGTTTTGTCCATCCTGCTGTTGTGGAATTTGTGGCATTGGACATTTGAGTGATGATAGTTTTCTTACTTGTCAACAATGTGAGCGTAAATTTCATGTTGGCTGCCCAAGGAAGAAGCAATCAAGTGACTTGAAGAATGATCAAACGGGGAAAAATCAGTTTTGTAGCCATAGCTGTGGACAAGTATTTTCTGGCCTTCAAAAGCTTACAGGAAAACCAATTCCAGTCGGCAACAATCTGACGTGGACATTATTGAAGTCTGCGGGGTGCTCTGATGGTGATACTGAACACACTCATGGCGTCGAGGCTTCTGCAGAGAATCACAGTAAGTTGAGTGTTGCACTTGAGGTGATGCATGAGTGTTTTGAGCCTACTAAAGATGTTTACACTGGGAGAGATCTCGTTGAAGATGTGATTTTCAGCAGAGGGTCAAAGCTGAAACGAGTGAATTTCAAAGGATTCTATACGGTGATTCTGGAGGAAAATGATGATTTGGTTACTGTGGCTACTGTGAGGGTATATGGGGACAGGGTGGCGGAGATGCCCCTCGTTGCTACCAGGTTCAGTCACCGTCGTCGTGGTATGTGTCGAGTTTTGGTGGATGAACTTGAAAAGAATCTTATGAAATTCGGGGTGGAGAAGCTGGTTTTACCTGCATTGCCTGCTACGGTCGACACATGGACTAAGAACTTTGGGTTTTCCCAGATAACAGATGAGGAGAGATCAAAGCTTTTACAATATACTTTCCTAGATTTTCAGGGTACCATAATGTGCCAAAAGCTCTTAAAGACAGAGAAGGATTTGTGATTGACTGATAAATCATATTCTTGTATTCTGTATTTTTCAGAGGGTACCAATATCGTTCCTTGTACTTATTTGCTACCTCTATAAAATATTTATGTAATTATTCTCGTTAATGCTACTATATGAATATTAATTACCTGATTGTACATTATTCTTGCTGTTGCTCCTTAATTTAACTCACCCTCAATAGGAATCTCAATGTTGTTGAGGACAATTAATGATCTTGGTAAGAGGAGATCGATGAGGATAACTTAGAAATAGTTTCAGGTCTTCATTGTTAAGATCTTGCTTCAGTTTAGAGAAATACTGAGCTTTTATAATGAACTTAAATTATTACTATGTTTTGCCCATTGCGAAAGGTATGAATACATTCTTTTTTTTTTTTGGAAAGTTGGTCTGAATACCTTCCTTGATTGGCCTTTTGTTATTACACCCTTGGGAGACCACCATGCACTAGTCATTTGCTTCCAACGCAAAGGCTTAATTATCAGTGCCTATGTCTGGGGGAAGTATTGCATGGATCGTTAAGGTAGGTTCTTTTGTCTGAGTAATTTTGGTGGCAAAGCTTATCAGCTTATCTGAAATGGTGGGCTGCAGATAGATTTTGTATGGTTGTATGTCGGGAGAAAGCTTGCATTGCATTTTGAGTTTATTCATTAACAACGATAATCAGTAGTTTTGAGGATATCCAATCTCATTTACTATTTTGATGAGCAAGGATGTGGATTAAGGGCTGCTTATGAGGTTAATTACATAGGACCAAGGATGGCTACTTCCATAACTCAAGAAATCAAAATCAAGAGAAGATAAGAAGCAGAATGCAGGAACCTGCAGCAGTGATACAGATCTGATTTTAAGCCTAGACGTGAACTTCATATATCTCAGTTCTCTTCCAATGATACATAGTATAAAGAGGTTTAAGGTCAGAATCCAGCTTAACAAATAACAACTAGGGGTCAAATATACATAATATCCTATTAAAAAAAGAACGACAGAAAATTATTCGTTGAATGTAAATTCTTATATACATAATATCCTATTAAAGAACAACAGACAATAAAACGGTAAAAATGATTGACAAGAAGCAAATATAAATGTGGATATACACATACATCTAATATATACAAGTGGAAGAAAAAGCTATTGATGGCATGGGATATCTTGAACAAATTGATGTGGTAGCAGATTCTAATCACTCCAATTATCCTGATCTTTAGTGTGTCCTTCATCCTGCATTTTCAATGGCAACTAATTAAGGTACTGTTCATCAACAGCTTGATGTATTTAGCACTTGCTTGTAGACAAAACCAAATGAGATGCAGTCAAAGGAAACGAAAATGAATCTTCAACTTAGAACAAGTACCATGTCATCAGAAATCGATTTGTGTGGAGACCAGACAAGAATTTGTCTATCACTGCCGCCTGTGTATAATTCCTGCAAAAGTGAACAATTCAGACTAAAGGTAGGTGACAGGTCAAGAATTTTAGCAAAAGCAGTCTTCTACATAAAATCTAGTTAGATTGCTTGGTTTTATCTTTAAATTATGGGAATGAAAATCAATAGCCTTATTTTTAGTAAGCCATTTATTAGATGCAATTGGATTGGTCCTATAATGACTTCATAGAATTATTTCAGCTGTTGCACTTCAAAGGTACGTTCATTTATTTACAAGACAGAGACGGAACGAACATGTACATCCAAAATAGCACTTTACAGTATGAAAGTCATTACATATTTTATGTCTCTGACCTACAAATATATAATCAATAGGCGGAGATGTCATGGCTCGCCCATGTCTTGTCCATAACTATAATTAAGCAGCCTCAGAAAAAATGTAAGGCGTTTAGGTTCATACCTGATCCTGTGAACTAAACCAACAACAGTTCACAGATTCATAGTGGCCACGAAATGCAAGGGACATTTTACCAGACCAAACATCAAATGCCTACAAAATTGAAGAGATGTTTAAGGTGTAAACGTTGCCAGAATGAGATGATTATAAATGTGAACTATACTCACAGAAAACCATAGACAATGATAACATAGAAAGAATATTTACTTTCACGACTGTCATGCATGGGACAAAAACATGAGCTGAATCCTGAGATATGGCTAACTGAATTGCCTTGCTTGTCTGTAGGCGGACCATTTCGAAGTTTACAAGTGTATTGTAGCCAGATTCAAGATCCCACAACTTTATTCTTGAATCAGAGCCTGAAAATCAAAATACAAAGAGATTGAAAGAGAGAGAAAGAGAGAAGGATCATCACAGTGTAATTTGAAAAGATGATTAGCTAAATATACTGTATGAGGAAAAAAAAAACTTTCGCAAAAATTAAGAAAATATCAGCCAAGGTCAAAACAAGAAGGTTAAATTAATATTAATTTCACTTATAGTTTACTACGGAATCACAGTGGACTATATAAAACCAACTTAGCAGTCAAACGGATGTCACTAAGCCTTGAACCAATTAATATTGCAGTAGTTACTAATTTCCCACTCGCAAGTTTGCAGCATCACTTACAGGGTATGCATCCATTATCTTAATCAATTTTCTGCATATGCATACAAGTAGTCATATAATGGCAACTTGTAACAATTATTTAGAAGCTACCTGACTTGACTACCATAGGTTCCCCAATAACACATATTGAACACCAATCAACTACTATGAACCAGCTTTAGCAAAAATTAATTGCATAGGAAATGGTCAAAACTCAACCTGCACTTAGAAGGTACATGCCATCTTCAGTTACTTTCAAACCAGTTACAGCACCATAATGAGCAGTGGCACGATCCTGAATGGACAGCATCCCTGGATGTACTCTTTGTCTCGCAGAACCCTTAGCTGGCATTCGACCAATGGTTGACTGCTTTATGCCATGCCCATTAGCATATTTCTTTTGTGGTGCTCGTGATTTTACCAATGAGCTTGGGCCAGCTGAAGTCAACTTTGAGACTGAAACCTGGGAGGGTACCAAGAAAAGAAAAATAAATTCATGAGATAAGAGGAAGAGTTTTACATCATAAAATAAATATCAAGCAACTACATCTAATTCTTGTCATGAAGAGCTATTTAAGAAAAAGAGTTAGAGGACCAAAAGAAAGAGCAGGTAGGACTAAAAAACCCACAAAACTATATATAATATTGGGGGGGAAAGGTTTCTGTTCCTGGTACCAGGACAATGGTTATACAATATTGTCAATCTCTTCTTAAACTTATCTATCCTGCCATAAACATTCACATAGAACAAAGAAACATAAAGATTATCCCTGATACATGGATCAGGAAGGTCTTACAGCAGAACAGTCCAGCAAAAGGTTTACTAGGATTGTGATTATTCTCAGTATCCATTAAAGAAGGGTGGGATTAAAAAGATCGGTTCTACATGATTTGGACAAAGGAAAGACTACTTCTACAACTATCTGCAATAAATTCTAAATATTAAGAGCAAAAGGAAAGTTGTGATCTTGAAACCAGTTTGCAATATTAAGAACAGTAATCAAGACGGAAGTAATTTTGATACAATAAAATAAGCTTATAACAAGCATACCTTGTTTGCAGCAGAACGACCCAAGACAGGTGGACGTCTTCCAAGCTGGGACTGGGACTGATCCAAAACAAGAAAACATCCAGCACGTCTAATGTCCCAAAATCGAATTGCACCATCACACCCACCTGTTATCAAGACCCACTCACTGGAAGTAGACCATTCCGCAGTCATTATGCCATCTGCCACCATGAAAATCACACAATACTTATCATTTTGTGTTAACAGTTTCAACATTACACTTTTTTTTAAAAAAAAAAAAAAAACAGTTTCAACATTACAATTTGTGTGCCAAGAGTGAAAAGTGAGAATAGAACAGAATCAAAACAGTAGCATCCCAGGCTCTATGAGGTCATGGTTCAATAATGAAAATGATAAACCCCTATTTCAGTCAAGGGGAAGAGATATTTTCTACTGTGCAGAAATTTCCAAAGAGTGGTATTTGAAATGTAAGCATAACCCCCCCCCCCCTCCCCCACGCCAAAAATGAAAACACACTAATATTTGTTGTCCATGGCAGCCAACTGCAGTTAGAAAGAAGAGTTCATACTTTTAAGCTGCAGGGACCAAAATATAAGTCAGACTAAAAGAAGAGGTCTCTGGTTGCAGCGCTGGTCCAAAATCAGGATAAGCTGCTACATATGCATAACAATATGACATCATAGTCCTGCAGCCAAAGAACCTAGACGTTAGACAACTTTTTGTCTAACTCCAGCTAAGACAAGAATATATTGATCGCCATGGACCTCAAAAGCAAGGCTCAGATTGGAGAAGTTTTTCTTTTATTTCATCAATTCACCATAATTGCTGGTACATTATAGAACATGGAAGCCAGATGTCACATGCAGCATATCTCAGACAACCCATAAAAAATCTGTACCCTTAGTTTCATAAAAATTTTATAGAATGTAAAGTATGAGTAAAAGTTCCTCATGAAAACTTTTAATACCAATAAGTACCAATCAGTTAGGAGCAAAGAAAAAAAAGGAAGGAAATAATTCCATCAAACTTTCAGCATACCACGGTGGCCAGACAAAGTGTGAGCAAATGCCCCCGAAGAAATATCGCAAAGGCGAACTTGCACATCTTCGGTTCCAGCAGCAATCAACATGTGAGATGTTGCCAATGTAGACATCGCAGTCCTATAAACCTTTCCAGGCATTTTAAAACTCATCACCACCTACAACATAAACATAACAAAAAATTCAGATTTAAAAACAAAAAACAACAAAAACACACCCCGAATTCCTTCCCACAATCCAAACATAGCAAAGCAAGCAAAATACCTGCGTCGTATTGGTATCCCAAACCTTAATACAATGATCATAAGAACCCGTAACGAATAGTCCCGTGTCAACAGGATACCAAATGGCCGAGGAAATGGCATATTTATGTCCCTTTTCGTGTTGCTTATCTACCGAAAACAAACATTTGTGTTTGGCAATTAAACCATTTCCCTCATAATTAGTAGCCTTTTGAACATCATAAACAGCAGCTGATGCATCAGATGCACCGGATAACAAATATCTTCCCTCAGTCAAATCCACCTATGTACATGATAATCCAAACGCAGCCATAAGTTTCAATGAAAATTAGATTTTATAATCTTAAAGCAACTGAAAGCAGGTAATTGTAGGAATTGTGTACCTGAAGGGAGTTGATGGAGCCTCTGTGAGGAGAAACGATGTCTTTGTGATTGGAAAGTTGGAGATTGGAAATCCGGTTGGATTTGATCCGACTTGAAAATGAATTCGGGCGGATTTTACCCGCTTCTCTATCTCCGATTTCCTTCCACATTCTCCTAGCATCTCTTCGGCCTCAACTTCAAAAAATTTTCTCTGTTTTTCTTTGTTTTGCTCTTTCCCCGTCACAGCCTTTCTCAGTTTCAACTTGAACGTTGCTTTCAAATATAAAAAGGCATAAACCCCAAGGTAGACTACTTCGATGTTTGGCAGTTACCTTCCGTCCCTTCCAGTTTCTGACTTTTCTCACTCTCAGTCCATTTGTTCCTAGAGCTTCTTCATCAACAGGATGATCTATACAGGGGGCAGCCCACATCTTTCATTGATGGGCTTGTTGGATGGGTTTTTGGGCCATGGCTAATGGGTTTAGACTCTTGGGTTTCACCCTGGAGACCTCTAACGTTGGACCATCAACGATGTGACTATGAGCCCAAAAAAGATCATGTCCAAAACGTAGGAACAGTAATAAGTTCAGCTAATATGCTTTTATAGTTAATTTGACAAGCAGTGCCAGAAAATCCTAATAAAATATTGTTTATAACATTAAAATTAAATGAGGTGAGGATTTAGATGAAAATTTTAGGCTTCTTCGTTTCCGTTAATGATGATTTTTTATCATACCAAAACTAACATGCATACAATTTTTTTAAAAAAGCACTAGCTAGTAATAACAAGAAAGGAAAACCTTTGAATAATTCAATGTAGTACACTTCAATTAATGCCTACTGATGTATAAGAAATGATCCATGCAGAAATATGCTTCACGTGGATTGAATTAGGTCATTAGCTGTCTAGCTGTGCATTGAATTCCTGATAGAGGAAGGACAAACTTTTAATCCCTGTTGTGACTTTGAATTTGCTGCTTAACAGAAACTCCAAGATTGTTTTTGCCAGCAGTACTGAATGTCAAGCCAATCGATTTGTTCCGATGTCCCCTTCAATTTCTTTAAATATCAATTTCCATGGAGTCAAGTCAATGGAGAGGATAGGGAGCTTCAAGTCAGAAAATAATGGAGGTTCTATTTATTCATTAGAACTCTACCAACCTTACTTAACTATATCTGGGAAGAAAATGGAAATCCAGCAATAGTTTTAGGTGGTGGAAGGGGGGAAGAGTGGAACTCCTAACCTAGCTGCAAAAAAAGAGGAAGGAGGTCTGAGCTCAGCGTGTCAGAGACTATTTTTTTTTTCTTTGGTTAAAAAAGGTAAGACAACAGCCCTTTGCTTGCCTTTCTTTCCTTCTGGTACTCAACAGCTTACCATAGAATCCGAGACAAGAAGAAAGAAAAGGGTACTCTATCACGTGATATCTTTTTCTCTTTGCACAGTAAAGTAGTAGTACTTCCTTTGGCCTCTCTGCATGGCCTGTCGCCTTTCATTTCCCCGAACCCTGTAAGTTCCTTTGGTTCATCATCCAACCATGTTTTGGACCTTTTCTGGTTTCTTCCTTAAAAAGAAACACGTAAAATTATGACAATGTGCCACAAGGACATTGATTGCTTTCGTATTACTAGCATCGGTTTGTGAAATATCTGCAAGGATAATACCTTCCATGCCAAGCTAATTGTCATATCAGTAAGGATGTGAAAGTGAAATTAACAGCAACTGATCAATTGATCAGATGGCTTAGAATTTTAGAGTGATGAAGAGACTCTTCACATACATTGTTAAGATATGAAAGTGTTCCTGTGATGTTAATCAGGAATTTGTAAACAACAATTAATTATGGTTTTAATTAAACATCCGGTGGCAATGGAACTAAGTACCTAATTTGATAGTATAATTGTTCTGTGGAACTTAACTTTTGCTGAGATATGTAGCTTGTAAATCGAAACACAATCTATTATTGTTGGGAGAAAATGAGTCAAGAGATGGTATCATCATTAGTCTCGGACCATATATTTTGGATGAACACTTACCTCTCGCATGCAATAGTGCAGATGGGTTTTGCTTAGAATTCAAGTTCTCATCATCACGACTGCCTGATAGGCTACGTGTGGACTCCTTTTCCTCATTTGGCAACCAGTCCTTGTACTACTAACCTCCATCTGTTTAGTAGGTATTATGACAAAAGATTATTCCATAATCACATCCAACCATCTAAGTTTCAAAGATGAAATCAATTATTGAGCTCCCTAATTAAAACCAATTGAAATTGATGAGAAACGGGTTCTTTCTGTTGAGTCAGGTGAACCATATCAAATGGGAATTCATTGACTTTTGAGGAGACATTGGAGGGTTGAATGAGTGAAATTCTGGCAGGTACCTTTATTTTATTTTCAAAGCTAATGGATTAAAAAGCTAAAGGGAGCATAAAAAGCAGACATAAATCCGCTAATTATGTTGCATTATGTCTGGATCTTTCGGTTCTGGCTCGATTCTTCTTGAGCACTGTGCACGTGCGACCGTCATTAGAATTTACAAGCAAAAAAAAGGAAGGAAATCAGTCAAGAAAGCTTCCTTATAATGATGTTACCATGATGTACTGTTCCCTTTTATTTTACGATTAAACCTTGTCAAAGATCCATCTTTGTCCATTGGGAAACATAAATGTTTATCTTAAGCAATATTAAATTAGAGAAAATGGACTTGATTTCTGTTCCTATCTGTAAAATATGCAGCTTTGAATTCACTTTGTGTTTTTTCCTTTTTCAAATTATGAATTAAGTATCTCTTGAAGCACAACCACTAGTGCAAAGGAAGACCCCCCATTTTACATGTGCATGATGCAATTTATGGGGAAACTGATTCTTTAACCCCCACTTTCTTTAGTCACTTCACACAAAATCGTGATGGGAATATTCAAAATGCCAGTTGGAATCACAAAATTGAATGGAAGGAAGGCCAAGTCTGCCAAGTTCTCAGCCCCCTCTCTGGCAATGTCATACTTTGAATTCAAAGTTGATTATGGCTCTTCAACGACTGGGTGCCTAATTTTAAAATGCATATTGAAATGCACCTTTTCTTTTGTTCCACTTTCTCCTTCCAACTCCTCTATCTTTAATGAGGAGCATAGCATGATGGAGAGGATAAGATACTAATCATCCTATCTCATGTTTGATGTACGCTTAAAAGGAGTATTGGATTACAGATAGGGTGAATCATCTTCTTCATATAAGATGACTCAATCCTATCAAAATATCATGGATTATTTTTAATTTTATGGATTGGCATAATTTTTTTATATTTTTTATTTTATTTCTAAAACTTACATTTTTCAAAATGATTTTAAATTAATTTAAAATGACGAGTGCCATTGCTTAATTAGTTAATCAAAATATCATTTTTTTTTCTTTTCCTCCCTCAGCATTGCTCGTCCATCATATTTTTCACAACAGCAATTTGGAGCCACTCTCTGCCATAGTCCGCAATTGAGGAATTATTATAAATTTAAACCATATAAATTTTCGACAAACAAAATTGAATCATACTTATAACAATAAAAATATATAAATAAAAGCATATTTACTAAAAATGATATAAAATAAATTTCATCTTTATCTTACTTGTAATTTTTACACACACCAAATATAAATATAAAGGAAAATGATATTATCTAATCCAATCACTTTCCTCTATCTTATTTTATCTTATCCTCTTGCATACCAAACTTACCCCATAAACTTTGGTTTTTTTCTATTTTTTGGTTGAAGTTTTCATTTTAGCCTTCTCTACCTGATGTACAATAGCATTAAGTTATTAGGAAAAATTATGTCCTCAACCATAGGGGTAAAGACTAGTAAGTCTTATGGATTAAATATCTTCCAAGCTAGTAATAGTATAAATTTCGAATAAAAATTGCGGGAAATTTGAAGAGCAAATATATATATATTTTTTAATTCCGAGGTGTGACAATCCAATAATTGTTTGGTCCATGAATCTATTATCTCCCTAAATTTTGGCAATAAATGTAGGGAACCCAATTCAACGTAGTAGCCGAAATTCTGGTGTTAGGGGAGGGGAGGGGAGGGCAGTTTGGGAATGGAACGGTGGCGTCTAAATCAAAAAGAGAAGGGGGCGGGGGTTGGTTGGGAAATTTCCGAAACCGATTGGTGTTGAAAAAAAAGAGAAAAACTAGGGAAAATTTTTAAATCCAAAAGGCCAAAAAAAGCGACAGAGAAAGAAAGAATCTATGTGTATATCTGTTAACCTCCTGCCCCTGCAAACCACCTTTGCCATTGACCCCATACTTCCACTTCACACATGCAGAAAAACTCTTTTGTATTATTAAATTAAGCAAAACAAGAAATGCCCATCTCTCAATCAGATCTCTAAAACCACTTCATTATTTGGTTTTTAAGTATTTGGTTTCAGTTGTTACCAACTTACCATCTTTTTTTTTTAAGAGAGAAAGAAATATGATGAAATGAAACAAACCCAGAAAGCAGAGAAACAAGAGTTTTTCTGAGAAGTAGCTTTCAATGGCGTAAACGACTACTGCCAGGGTCACGGTTTGCTTTTTTTTTTCTTTTAAGATTTTGGTAAGTCCAAAGCTCTGCACTCTTCTTTCGTATCGCCCTTTTCATTTCCTGTGAACTTTGTTCTTGTTCTCTTTAAATACGCCTTGTCTTCTTGTTATTGGTGTTTTGTATAACTTACTCTTTGTCCCCCTCCTCGCCCCCCCGCCCGCGAACATATTTGCCTCCTTTTCATTTTTCTTTCTTTTGAGCTCAATCATTTTTATGAGGGATTTGTTGCTGTAATCGGTACTTGTTTGTGGATTTTCATTTCTGTTTTCTTATCTTGTAAACTGTTTCATATGTAGTAAAAGTTCAACTGCAATTCCATCATTTTTTTTTTTTGCAAAACAGTCAAAATGTGATGCTTCATTTTCATTTTTTTTTTCCAGGTTTTGAGTTTTGACATTGGAATTGTAGGCTGTTGTTTCTTTGGAGAAGATGTTGTGTGCTTGTTCAGGTGAACAATTCAAGTTTGAAGACGCTCCGCAGTCGCCGGAATCTTTGGCGACCAGGGACTTCTCGGCCAGTGGACTCTCATCTCGCACTGGAGACTGGGAATCAAAACTTGAGGATGTCCAAGTGGATGAAGTTGAATCCACTCTCAAAGAAGCCCTTTCCTTAAACTATGAGGTGGATTTTTTTCCAAACCAATCTATTCATTTATTGATAATTTGCAAGCTAATTAGTTTTGTTTTTGAATAAATTTCCAGGAAGCAAGGGCTTTGTTGGGGAGGCTAGAGTATCAAAGAGGGAATTTTGATGCTGCGCTTCAGGTTTTTCAGGGTATTGACGTTAAAGGTTTGACGCCTAGGATGACTAGGGCTATTGTTGAGAGAACCAGGCAACGGAAACCGCGGTCCAAAGGTGACATTATCCCTCCTAGTGTGATGTCGATGCATTCAGTGAGCTTACTTCTAGAAGCAATTTTATTGAAAGCAAAATCATTGGAGGAGCTTGGGCATTTTAGAGGTATTTCCATTTTCTCCCTGCTGGGAACTCATAATGGGTTTGCTTCATAATTGACAAGATGTTGTTTTTTGGTTTTGCTTAATTTAGTTTTAAAGGTAGCTGATCTTATAAATTTCTGAACCCTTTAAGGATATGTCTGGATCAAGATGGACCGGCTTTATGGTATAGTTTGCATTGTTTGACTAAAATGATTGTACTATGAAACTTGAAGTATTGGATGGTTCAAATATATTGAATTTTCAAGTTTTCTTATTGAAGATGAAGGATTTTGTAAGTAGGATTGCATTCGGTGGATGGTTCTGTTTTACTTTTAATTCTGTTATTAAATGAGGTTTGAATGTTTCTGATACTTTTTCATTCATCAGAGGCTGCGAAGGAGTGCAAAATAATTTTGGATGTAGTTGAGGCAGCACTACCTAATGGAATGCGTGAGGGTATTGGTGAAGATTGCAAGTTGCAGGAGATGTTTCACAAAGCATTAGAGTTGCTCCCTAATCTATGGATAAAGGCAGGTTTACTAGATGAAGCTGTAACCGCATATCGCCGGGCTTTAGTTAAGCCATGGAATTTGGATCCCCAGAGGTTAGCAAGTGTACAAAAAGACTTAGCTGCCACATTACTTTATGGTGGTGTTGAAACAAAGCTCCCTCCTCACTTACAGGTATGGGGTTCAACCACCCCTAATGGTAATACAGAGGAAGCAATTCTTCTCCTTCTAGTACTTGTGCAAAAAGTGGCATTTGGAGAAATAAAGTGGGATGCAGAAATTATTGATCATCTGACTTTCGCTCTCTCAGTTTCTGGGCAGTTTGAATTATTAGCAGGTTATTTGGAGCAGGCCCTTCCGGGTATCTATGAAAGAGCTGAGAGGTGGTACCTTCTTGCTCTTTCTTATGCTGCTGCTGGTCAGGATGAGGTAGCATTGAACTTATTAAAGAAGGTTGCTGGCCAGTCAGAAGCAAAGCACAAACCTCATGTCCCTGCTTTACTCTTTGGTGCAAAGTTATCTTCTCAAGATCTGAAGCATGCTCACTATGGAATAACTTTTGCCCGTAATGTGATTGATTTGGCAGATCAAGTGAATGAACATTTCAAGGGTCAAGCCCATAAGTTCCTTGGTGTTTGCTATGGGAATGCTGCTAGAATTTCCATATCAGATTCTGAAAGAGCTCTCCTTCAGAAAGAATCTTTGACCTCTCTTAACACTGCTGCTCTCAACATAAAGGAAGATCCAGAAGTGTTGTTTAACCTCAGTTTGGAAAATGCAGTTCAGAGGAATTTGGATGTGGCCTTTGACAATGCAATGATGTACTCTAACATGGTTACAGAAAACTCAGGAAGAGGTTGGAGGCTATTAGCACTAATACTTTCTGGAGACAAGCGGTTCAAAGATGCGGAAACCATACTTGACTTTGCTTTGGATGAAGCTGGGAGGTTGGATCAGTTAGAGCTTCTTAGGTTAAAAGCTGTGCTTCAGATTGCTCAGGAACGGCCCAAGCAAGCAATTGAAACTTACCGAATCTTGCTATCTCTGATTCAAGCTCAAAGAGAACCTCATTCTAATAGCACTGTTCATGCAAAAAGTTCTGATTCTGAGGTATGAGTTCTTTGGATTTAAACAGCAGCATGAATCTACATCACAATATCTTATGCATTTGCAATGAAGCTGATATTTAGGCTTTGGATTATGCTTATTATTAACTTAAAATACTTGCTCATTTTAGATCTTGTTTCAGCCAGATAAGTTCATAGCTTTCTGTTATTTCTCAAGCTAAGAGAAAAAAAGAAATCCTACATTTGGGGAAAGAGAAAGGCAAGGTGTTTCTCATCCTCTTCATATCTTATGTCTCTGACAGAGTGAAGCGGAAAAAAATATGGAAATGGCTGCCTGGCAAGATCTAGCTACTATTTATACCAAATTTGGATCATGGGCTGATGCAGAAATATGTCTAAACAAAGCCAAGTCAATTGAATTTTATTCACCCAAAAGTTGGCATACAACAGGTAGAAATCCCATCAATCACTGCGTGCTTGTTATAAAGCCAATAATGCACTTCCCTTCTAATTTCCAAGCTGTTTCCGCAGGGTTGTTATTTGAAGCCCAATCACTTTATAGAGAGGCCCTGGTATCCTTCTCAGTTTCACTGTCAATGGAACCAGACTATGTGCCCAGCATTGTCTCAACTGCGGCAGTACTTATAAACCTTGGCAGCCAATCACTCCCAATTGCAAGAAGCTTTTTAATGAATGCTTTAAGGTTAGATCCCACGAATCACGATGCATGGATGAACCTCGGATTGATTGCAAAAATGGAAGGCTCGTTACAACAAGCAGCAGACTTTTTTCAAGCTGCTTATGAGCTGAAGCTATCAGCTCCTGTTGAAGCCTTTACATGATGGTGGAATTTGATTAGTCAGGACTTAGCAGGCAATTTCTAGAATATGGTTTATCCATTCATCTATTGAAAGGTCAGCGTTTTTCAGCTGGTTCGCGTTGAATTATGAAAGTCAATTTTGCTGCTTCTACTCACCGTTGTTCAGCAATGATGTCCCACTAATATGTACAGCAAGCTCCTACTTTGTAGCTTCGTTTTTTTTTTCCTGTTTATATCAAAATTCTTACTTTAAGTCACAGGTTTTCCTCCAATACTATTTTAATTCATAAGAAGCTGACTACCTGGCCGCAAGCTGTTATTTTATTTTATTTTTTTAGAGGAGCAATGGAGAGATAATCAGCTACAAATTCTTTTTCCACAGTAATTGTTATAATTTTATGCAGTTCGAAGCTTAACAGTCACAGGCAAAGGGTGTTGTTTCAATCAGCATAGATTGTAATATTACTCTTGCCTTTGTGGTTTGAATTTTGAGTTCCTATAAGGTGATTAAATTTAGTGTCAATTTTGATTTGTCTTACAAAAATTGAATAGCAGAAGATTTAATTTAGAAATCCCAGCACCCAAATTTGACTGCATTATTTAACCAACATGCACGCTTTTTCTACTATATTAATAACAGACATGAAATCAGAAAAACTAGGCATATAAAAAGCTACCTGCAGAGAAATTAGAGAGGAGAGGGGTGGGGGGTTTGTACAGGAAATCAAGAAACTATGAATTGTCCAGGCTGAGGCTGTACAGAAAAAAGAAAAACATCAGACCACAGTTTCCACTTCATCTTGGATTTCTCATACATTACACTCGAAAGAAAAAAAAAAGAATTTGATTATCGTTGCATTTGTAGTACATCACTTGTTTCAGAACAAGAGGAACCAGCTATGTGGGAACTACAGTTGAATCTGATTTTATTCCTGCATGACAGAAAATAATTAGTTTGCAAAGTGCAGAATTAAGTAAACTTGATTCCTGCATGACAGTTGAAATTGTCTCAAACTCTCCTGCATAAAGCTACAAATGGTATCTGATGTAATATTATACATCAGAAAACATGAGTTTAAGATGCCATGATCACATGATAGAAAATCCATTCTAATGTACTAAATTCTTGATGGTGATATGCATAATATTACCAAAGTGGAAATCATGATATACATATGCAAGAAAACCAACTGATTTAAGAAATGCTAAAACATTGATGGCAAATCTCACAACAAAATGGTTAATTAAAAACAAGTAAGTAGAAAGATTTACCAATTTATACATGATCAGTTTTGGCTGAACAGAGACTAAGCAAGACTTCAACCCACCTGCCACTGCAACAAATCACCAACAAAAAGGTTAAATTTGTATATCGTTACTGAACTGTAAAAGGCATGGAAATTATCCCTAAGAGAATGAAACTACTATCAGAGTGCTAGGGGCAGCATTGCATGAGATTGTAGGACAAGGGTATCCAAGAGGAAAGATCATGCCTCAATAAGATGGAGTGAAACTCCCAATCTTCCCAATCTTCCCCATCCACCCTCCCTCCCCCCTTTATTAGGCAAAGGCAAGCAGATTTGTTTTTAACAAAAACCAAAACCCTACTAGAATTAAAACCATCCTAGTTGAAACTACATGAGCATATTAGTTAAGAACCTTTAAAACAGGTTCGCCTTTATTAGAATTTTCAGATTGCTTTGCAGCCGCTTGTATCTGTGCACGCGCAGCCCTTCCTGCAGCTGACTGTTCAAACAGCTCTTGCCTGAAATTTTGATCAATAATTGAAATGTTAAAAAAGATGCCATAAATAAACCATCACAAAGCCTCCAAATACTCTTATCTTGCTTCTCTCTCTTTGACATCAATGATCAAACCAGAGGATTAATCCAGGTTCTTTCACAACTACACAAGCTTCCCACACAAATTACAGAGCATAAAATTAGATGAAATTACTTTGCTGCTAGATATTCATATCACAATTTCAATAAGGATTAAAACTAACTTTCATTCCTCCAAAACATAATTGCAAGCCCTAAATTTTCTGCGGGGAATTTCACTGTTCTGATCAAAAATTAAAAAACCAAGCAAATTTCGACAACAAAAGGATCAATCTTAGATTGCAAAGCCTAGAAACAGAAACTTGTGAAGAGTTTAAGGAAAATAAACTGTTAGAAACCCATATTTTTCATATGCTAATATTAAGCTAAATTGCTGATACGCCAAAATACTAACAGAAGCAACCGAATATGTAAAGAAAAGAAAAGGTGAATTGTAAACGAAAGGATTGGCTGAGAAATTGAAAAGGGGATTAAATACCTTTTCTGAGCAGCCTCGGCGGCTTTGGCACGAGCTTCGGCAGAGGCCAATCGGTCTTGCTCCTTTCGCTCTTCTTTGTTTCCTCCGCCGAAGCAAGGGAAGCACCCCATAGTTTTTTCTCTACCCTATCCCTCTCTTCCCTTTTCTCTCTCCTTCGAGTTTTGACTTCAGGTTGCCCGTTACTTTATAAATTGCGGTCCCAAGTACTTCTTAAGCTCCACTCTTTGCCAATGGAAAATTGCCACGTCATAATAGAGGACTCCGCGGTCTTTTTACATGAGCCTTGCCGTTATTCGGTGGAATTTGGTTAGTATTTTCTTAAACTGTCTGTTTCCTTCTTCTTTCCTCGAAACAAAGCCTTTGGACGTCATCGTTTTAGCTGATATTTTCCCCTTCAAACCCTAACAAAAAGGATTTTCAGACGAAGTTCGAAACTTGGAAGATTATAAGAAACGGTAAAAATGCGACCGTTAGAGACACTGCCGCCAACGGAAACCCTAGAAATCGAGAACGGTCTGTCACTTGCTCCGCGCGTGAAACTCAATCTCACAATCCATCCTTCCCTCCCTTCCATTTCGAAGCCCATTGACGAATGGCAGCTAAAGCGAGCCCTAATAGATTTTCTCAAGACCTCACTCTCGGTCTCCGTCACCGTCCCCGAAGAAGACCTCCAAATCAGACGGCTCAAAGACCTCAAGAAGCGGAAGCGCGACGAGCCGGTCGCCCACGGCGCGCTCTTCATTCGTGACCTCGGGTTTTTGAATAGTAGGAAGAAGGGTGAAGAGAGTGAAAAGGAAGAAGAGGATGTGAAGGAATTGGAAAAGAAGTTTTTGGATTGGAGAAGGTATGTAGCGGAGAACATGGACGGGATTGAGCTTAATCTTGAAGGAGTTAAGTATAATCTTAGTGTTGAAATTCCAGCTTCGGATGACTTTGATAGAATGAGGAAAGACTGGGAGGAGTTATATGCTTTTGGAAATCGAGGTTTGTAGCAAGCTTTTTAGTTTAAGACTTTTAACTTTTTTTTTTTTAAGTTGAATTTTGATTTGTAGGTTATTCGAAGGGAGGAAGGCAAGAACCTGATACAATTGTGTTGAGAGGGGTTCCATCGCGGTGGTTCGCGGAGCCAAGAGTTTCATCCAAGCCGTCGATGTTGGTGACGCATACTATTTTTTCAGCATTTGGGAAGATAAGGTAAATCCTTTTTTTTTTTTTTTTCTTTTTCTTTAGTTGCTTTGTTTGTTTTGCAGTTTATTGAATTCTAGTAATTATGTGAAGCCTTAGTTGTTGAATGTGTGGAAACTCTATGGTGCCAATGAATAAATGTAGTTTTCCTGATGTTTTTCGAAGGATGCGAAAGTTTGAAACTTACTGCCACCATAGTTAATCGCATGAGCTAGATGAAAAGTATCAGAATACATGTACATGATATCAGGAGAGTCATTGATGTTTGGATTTCATTGCTTATTGTTGTCATTGTGGTCATTTATTTTTTTACTCTATTTTGTATTTAGGAGAGTCATTGGCATTAGATGCTTATAACATTTCTCTTACATATGAAGACTGATAAATACAATATGAATTTGTGATAGACTAATACCATGTTCCTTTATTGTAATACTTTTTTCATATGGCTCCAGTATCGTACCATGCACTTATTGCTACATGTAGAATATATTATGTTTGTTCTTGTTAATGCTACTATATGAATATTAAACCTGATTTTACATTATTCTTGCTGTTGCTCCTTTAACCCTCAATAGGAATCTTAATGTTGCTGAGGACGATGATTTCAGTAAGGGGACAGATGAGGATGACTTAGACATAGTTTCAGGTCTTCACTGTAAGATCGTGGTTCAGTTTGAGAAATACCGGGATTTCTATAATGCACTTAAGGTGCTATGTGGTCGCTCATTACAAAAGGTATGAGTTCAGTCCTTGATTTCCCTTTTATGATTATACCTTGGGAGTATTTTGCTCCTGAGCCTTGCAAACCATGGCTTTAGTTGTGTCTATGCTGTGGATTCAATGGCACACCACCACTAGTCCTTTTGTTTCCACACAAGAGCTTATCAGTGTTTAAAGTCTGAAATGGGAAAAAGCAAGTATTGCATGGTTGATACTTGACTGTGCTCATCATTTTGGTGTTGTCAAATGTGATATCAAAGATGATACTTTTTTTGAGTTATTCAGTAGCATGGCTAAATCTAAATGCTTTAGATTGGGGTGAAGTTTCAATTGTATTAAAAATTTTTATTATTTAACAACTATAATCAGTAGTTGCTGATATCCAATCTGTTTCACTATTGATCAGCAAGGATCTCGATTAAGTGCTGATTATGAGGTAAAATGGGACAAGGATGGCTTTTTCCGGAACTCAAGAAGTCAAAATCAAGAGAGGAGCAGCCGGATGCAGGAACCTGCAGCAGTAAGATACAAAACTGAAGCTCCCAGACGTGAACCTCATATATCTCAGTTCACTACCAATGATACACGCAGAAAGAGGTTTAAGGTCAGTAGTCATTTTAACCAATAATAAATTTGGGGTTAAATAGGTTTTCTTATATATTTTTTTTCAAATCTTCTATCTCTCATCAATACTGGTTGTTAAGTTGGTTGACTCCATCTGTAGCAGTTATTCGTTTATGTAGATTGTGATCCTCTTTTCTCCTTTGAATGCAGGAATAGAGATACGGCTGCACGTTTTAAAAGATTTATGTAGATTGATCTACGAGGACAGAATTGCTCCTAAATGATGGATGGATTTTTGCGTTTACATTTTGATATCCTTAAAGATTTATGTTTATATTCCCATGAAGTGATGCAATGTGGGAAGCTTGTGCATGGCTCCGCCCTCCTTACCTCTCCTTATTCTTTTTTTTTTTTTTTTGTTCTTTTTGAGATGATGCTAGAGTTCAGCACATCTTGTACAGACAATTGGTAATTTGATGCTTTAACCATCATTACGGCCTCATAAATGTACTGAACGGCATGTCATGGACAAAGCATTTATGGATTTACTGCCCCAAAATTGAGACTGAATGGGTTCTTTTGTTTAACCTTTTCGGAATTTGTTTTTGTTATTATTCTTATTTGCACTAAATCTTAAGTTATCGTACTAGAAAAAGAGTTCTAAGGTTTTGGGTTAAACACTAAAGATTTGGATATCCGTGGCTTGGGTTAGAACTGATTGTATGTATTAAAGGTTTTCTGACTTTGGGTGGATTTGGGCTTGGACTTTGAAACCCTTGGGTGAATTTAAGCTAGAGCTGATTTGACTTTGGGGTGGATTTTGGTAGAACTTATTCAAGTTTCAACTGCTCAAATCCGATAACCCATAAATTTATAAATGGGCCGGCAGCTCCACGTGTAAGTCTTTATATCTAAAATATTAAAGCAAGTTATATCGATTGGTTGTTATCTATCTAGATCAAAGCAAGAATCACATGAAGATGCTCCGCACCATTCACAAGATATTTGACTTTAAAATATTCAAAATCAACATTTGGAATTTCCCATAATCAAAGTTTCATGTCCAAGAAATTTTCATCAAGCAACCTGAATTAGAATTTCTCTCTAATACTAGTTCAACTTTATAAACAAGAATTTACACTGTAGAACAGGTCCAAGACCGATTGAATTCTGAATTCTTCAAGCCAACCCCGAAACACAACAACAAGAAATGGAATTTACATTTAATGACACAAGATCAAAAAGAAAAATCAAAAGAATTAAAAAGCAAGAAGAAGAAGAAGAAGATCAGATAATCTTCTTGATCAGCTTTTCCGATGGTGATCACGTACCGGAGATGATTTGTTACTCTTTGGAGGAGAAAATCCTTCACTTACCAACTTGTTTGCACTCGACTTTGTGCCATAACCTTTCTTCTTCAATGATCTTCTAACATTGCTGGAACTCTCTCCTTGAATTGTAGGAACTATGTACCACCCAATACAAGTAAATAATATTGTAACTGATCTTCCGAAAAACACCAACAGCAACAAAATCAAGACTACAAATGCTGGTAAATAATAAGAAGGCCGTCTCCACTTTTGCAACTCCATATTCCATGAAGAGCTCTTTTTATTCTTCTTCTTCTTCTCAGTCTTTTCACTAACCGCTTGCAATCTTGATATCTTCTTGATTACTTCTTTCCCTTCATCTAAGGTTTCGATTGGATGCTTATCCAAGACTTCTGAGTCCATATTCGTTCCAGGCTGACCCTTGGCATCAACAGGTTTCATTATTTTCTCTTCTTCTCTTTTGTCCTTGAGCTTTACCACAATCGGGACACAATCTGCCGAGTTCTTGTACGTAAATCGAACAAACGATATGTCTTGTGAACCTGTCTGTGAGTAGATCTTTTGCCTCTTCTCTTCAAGTTCAGCTAAGAGTGCAGAAAACTTGTCAAGGCCACGGTTCGAGTAAGGGTTCTTGTTATCCTTGTGATTGTTCTTACAAAAACCGTTTCTTCTTGATTTTCTTGGTGTAGAATTCGGGCTGCTCCAAAACTGATCATCATCATCTTCTTCTTGATGATTGACAGTGCCGCCGCAGATAAAAGGCTGAAACATCTGAAGGTGGGTTATGGGGGAAGTTCTGGTTCAAGACTTTGGGTTTGGTTTGTTTTCGATTGAGACATAGGGAAGGGAGAGCCACAGGACTTAATAAAAAGAGTCTTGTGACAAGTCTAGATCCAAACCAACTTAGTCAAATTTAATGATTTGAAAAAACAAAACAAAGAAATCCCTCCGAGTAATAGAAGTTTCCTCATGGATTTCGATATCGTTTGACTTTTCCCAGGGAATGATGAAAATAATAATTGTAGTCTTGGAGAGGGGGTAAGTATGCTGCTCTATGACAAGTTTATTCTTTCTAGACTATGAATGAATGTGTAGAAAAAGTTTGCCGTATTGAATAATCTATAAAGGGCTAACTTTTTAAACATAACTATTGCTTGGAGCTGAGGGCTTGAAATGGTATTGGATTAATATTGACTTACAATCAAAAGAATGATGCAATAATGGTGGAGTTATTATAATCATTTATACTGTAATTATTAGGTAAATACTTTCTAGATGAAACACCCAAGAATTAGTTGACAGTTGAAAACGATGTGGATTAGTTGGCTAGGTGAAAATGTGGACATGGGAATCATCCGGCTGGCATCTGGATTCAGCTGTCCTTCACATGATCTGCATCTGTAGATTTGCTATTCTCAGTAAATCTTAGACTGCTAGTTTTTCAGACAATTACCTGGTTTCATTTAAGTGATCTTTATTCTTCTTGGATTGTTTAATAATCCTCAAGTTGGAAACAAGAATAATTAAGGAGAATATCACTTTAAATCTTACTTATTCTATTTTATTATATAAAATATATAGCATTATACCCGGAGTTTAAGGTTCTCGTTTGAATTCCGCCTCACCTATGCAGAGCTTGTCGATCAAACCAAAACTTTCAACATGTTTAAAACCTTAACCATGAAAGTCACATTCCATTGTTTATCTGGAGGCTCCTCTCCCTTTTCAGAAGTAAATAAACATATTCTCGGCTTATTCTTATGTCATTTGTTAATTTTCCTGTGTTTGATTTGTATGAGTACAAAGGAGGAAAACACGTGCTATATTTATCCTTCAATCGCTAAGGATTTCAGCAAATTCAGGGGGAAAATATCTGAAGGAGGAGCCCTTGAAAGAAGAGTCAAAACAAGAACAAAATTTTTGATGAATTGATGGTTCCTTAAGCGGGGTTGACTAGACAACATTTCTTCAAATTTATCATACAATTAGAAAAAAAAATTTTGTATCATACTTAGGGAAATGCATAATAAATTTGAAAAATAATTGATAAAGCCCAGAGACAAAACCCTAGCTTATCCCTAACATGCACTGGAGGTTCCAATTTGTTATACCCTACACATAGTTGCTGACACATGTGACATGTCTGTTTCATTACAAGGCAAAGTGAAACTACTAACGCAATGGCAAAGCAAGGTGTTTCTCCAATTGCTGGAAGACCAGAGAAGAATAGAAATGAAACCCAATATCTATCCAAAAACAATGACTTCCTCCTTAAATATATGGCTTTGGATTTTTCCATGACGAAGAGGTCCAAATTTCTTGAGGGAAACGAGTTTCCATACGCTTGTAGTTATCATCATACACATGGTCGAAACCATTGCTTTGAAACGTCGTAAAGAGAATATTCTGGGCAATGCACGTGCAAAAATCCAAATCGAACATAAACTCGTACGGGCTTACTTTTGTTGACTTTGGTTTTTATCACTCCGAATATGTAGTCTGACTATGTCTAAACACCCCGTTTGGAAGATCCTTTAAACTTCTAAAACACTGGGAAAAGGGTATGAAATCAAACGAAGATAATGGTAGAAACATTCGTTTATTGCAGGAGAGACAAGCTCTCCACGAGCCACCATTCCCTCTAATTGAAGTTTCTTAATTTTAATAGCCTTAGAAAGGGCACCTTCTTGTAAAGTTTTTCTTCTTCATTTCTTTTAAATATATATATATTTTTGATTATACAAAATTGAAGTACAGGGGTATGATGCAAAATTTAAAATGGGATTTTTAAACAACAGGGGACAAAAAAGAAACAAGAGAGTAATTGTCATTGCTGTATATCCTGTTGATCCACTATCTTAATTTTGTCAGACCACAAGACCTACAATAAGAAAATCAAAGGCCATATAAACTAGGGATTTAACAAGCTTGAATGCATAAAAAGCACATATAGACATGAACAAACTTGGGAACGCATATACAAGGAAGCAACTAGCGGACCCGTAGGCAATTAGGCACACACCATTCTCTCACCAAAAAGCACTCTCAATCATCATCATCAAAATTTTCATCATCCTTCATGTACTTCTCTTGCACCGCTGCAGCTGTGAACTGATTCGTTAAGAGAAACTTACGAAACCATCAATAAATTGAAACATTAAAAACTATGGTAGAGTAGGATAATCAAAGATCAAGGAAAATGTAAAGTCAAGCCAGAAATTTCTGCAGTATGGCATAATTGCTCTTAAGCACTTCACAACGCATGTTAGCTATACTTTCTGATGCTACATGGATAAGAGCATCCATGTAGACAAAAGGATATCTGTAATAATCCCAATCAACTTGTCGTACTGCAATCTTGCTGAATTCAACTGCACTGGCATCCATACCAGCAAATATGTATCCATTGCTCCTGTCAATAAGCTTCACAAGATTCCCAACACTCTCCTTATCCTGAAAGGAGAATGTGCTTAACAGAAAATCTACATAAAACTATAAAACACAGAAAACAAGAATGATGTAACACAAGAAAGCTGCAGTTACTGGCATGCCTGAATATCTAAGGTTGTGAAATTGACAATACTAAAGTCTTCGATTACGTCGCAGAGCTCCTTTGTAAGTTTTCTGCAAGAAGAATTTAGATGATTAAGAAGAGCTCTAAAATTAAAAGGAAGCTAAGATTTAGGGTGAATATAATAAAAGCAACTAGCCTGATTATGAACTGTCAACCAAACAAGACTTCATGGCAAGAAATTAGGGTTACATCACATAGTCGCATTTCAATGTCAGCCTTTGAAAATTCCAACTTTTATGCAATATTATCTCCTCAATGCTATAAATATAAGCATCAAAATGCAAAATTGAGGATAAGTTTATGAATCCCAGTCCAGATCAACACATGAAGGACTTCATCCAAAACCAAAGAAGTTTAAACTCGTAATCAAAAACCTCTTAACATTTAAACTTATCAACAAAGGAAATTTAATGTCTCATGCATGGTTAAAAATACAAAAATAACAAGTCTGCCATAACAAACCTATACTTAGCAGAGCGGGGATCCTGATCAAGATGGTGCTGCAAATATGATAAATCTTGCACATCTGTGTAGAAATCCAGATTGAAAGCTGCAACACATCAAGACAAGATGATTAGCCATGACTCCAACCACTTTGAGGCTTGAAACATAATTGACACTAAAACTCACCCAGCTTTCCATAGCTCTCAATTAGGTCAATTTTAGACAAGACATTGATGTGTGGAAGCTCCAAATGCAACATGGTAGATAAAGAGAGAAGCAGAGCACTAACATACTTCCCAGGGTCACTGCAGAGGTGGGCATCAACTAAATGTACAGCAGTCAACTGCATAAAATAAATAACTCAACTCAGATTCTACAATCATAACATCAAAATAATGAGCTGAAGTCGCCTTTAGGTCACATGCTACTAAGAGAAACGACAGGACCATACCCTAAGATTTAACTTTTTAATGAGCTTCATGACAACATTCTTGGCATTTGAGTGAAGAAAAAATAGTTCAACCTGGCCGGGAAAATCGAATAGAAGATAGTGATCTGCAAATTATAAAATCCATTAAAAATATAACTGTGATAAGCACAAAAACTTACTAATCCCTGCATAACAACAGGTGCAGTAAAGAAATAGAGAAATATATCAACCAATAACTTCACTATACCTACGTTAGAGTACACTAGACATCAGATAGTTTCTTGCCCAAAACAAGATGTCAATTATCTTGTTACACAAGGATAAAAATGCACATGGTAGTCCAATATAGAAACTCTAATCATTAAAGCATTAATATGTCATTAGTGGTTAATGCCTTCTACATGTTCCTATTGTTAGTTTCCTAGAGAAATGAAACCTGCAAACACAGATATGCACAAACTTGACTGTTCAGTCATGCTTGGGGCCCTTTATCAAAGACAAGCTCAAATTGTTCTGCATGCATCGACACCCATAAGCCATTCCTTGAGAAAGCTGTATGGTCTTTATAACTAGATTCATGCTATGCTATTCATCAAACAAAATCAAGATATGGTCCAAACTATTAAGAAGAAGAAGAGGCAGAAGAAACCAACCTTTCAAAAGAGGTTCCAGTCTAGACTGCAACCAGTCAATATTCTTCTCTAAATAATCCATACAATAGACAAGACCTGGTTGTACACAAAAAAATACATTAGATACCATCGGGCCATCAAATCTGAACTAGAATCATAATGAGTAAAAACACAATCCATTCACTTCCAATTAATTCTGTATCCCACAACAAACCATCAAATACTGCAGAGTCATTAAGATCATTAGGGAAATATTAACAGAACCAGCATCTACAATTCTGATCCACAGAAATTCTCTTGGCTGATCAACAGAGAATCTATAAAAGGCAGGACAAATAAATTAAAACATCAACCCCTTCTAGGGATGCCACATGCCTTGATTTACTCATTTTATGATTTATCTGATAGGAATTTCCGAATCCTTTTGATACAGTAGTAGACCAAAAGAAAGCAGTAAACAAGAGAAAAAAAAGGGTGCACCTCCATTAGGCCCCAGAGAATGCTCTGTCATCACATCACTAAGTTTTATGAGATCCTCAATATTAATAGCACACTCATAACTATATTCATGTCAAGGGAATTTCAGGTCAACCAAACTTGTAGGACAAAGAAAACAACATTATAAATAACTCCCAATTTGAAGGATACGGTAACATATCATTGGCTGGATCCAAATTGATTACAGCAACCTTTCTGCATGAACAATGGCATGGGAATAGTCAACTTCTGGCACATATAATAATCTATCTAACATGTGTGCATGCTCAAATGAAGAAACTAAAAGCGAGAAATAGAAACAACCTTCCAATAAGTTTGAGGAACTGAGACATGCCATTGCAGTAAGTAGTCTTTCCTGATCCAGGTGGACCAATCACCACTTGCCCAAAAACCATCCTATTTCTCTCTTTATATATTAATATTGGTGTTGGAAATTTTTCCAACTCAAGAGTGCCTGCAAGAAGAGGTAGCTGGTTTCAGCAATGCAAACCAGGAAGTTGCAAAACCCAATTTGTGTCTGGAACGAAACAAATATACAGAATCATCGTTCTTAAACTTAACGTGTGTTGAAAAAACTTGTAGCAAACACATTTCCAAAGGGTTTTCTCTGCTCACTTTCTAAAGGGTAAATCTTTCCAATATATCTAAATTGGAATCCAATGAACAGTTGGATAAAAACCAAACAATTTTATCGGCTTCCCTAAAACACCAAATTGCTTGCTCCAACCAAACATGCTCTAAAAGAAATCAAGGAATTTTCATTTTTACCTGGTCCAGATGGTTGTTGAAGGTTGTCACTTTCGTGTAGACGTCAAGACAGAGAATTTCCAAGTTAAAAGTTGCTTCTTTTGCGACAAGTTACAGTTGAGGGTTTTGGGTTTAACCATTTGACACTGAAGCAGACGAAGAGATTAGAACGTTCCAGACATGAGAACACCAATTGGGGCAATAAAAAATTTATTCCACACCTCCAAATGAAGGAAGAATGGGGCGCCCCTCGAATCGAACTTGGGACCTCTCGCACCGAAAGCGGGAGGGAGAGAAAGCGGGCCGGATCAACTCAGACCCAACCTTTAGTTTGGTTGAGGCATGGACAACCACAATTTTTTGAAAATGAGAGAGTTGGCCCGGCCTTCATATATAAATTTTCAAATTCAATTATTATATTTAGTTACTTTTTTACTGATATGTGTCTATTTTGATTAGTAAAATTGTTTAATTAATTATTAAACATAATTTCAATCTCAAAAAATTTATTAAACATAAGTTAAAAAATATAATGAAAATGAAAATTTAATTAATTAAATTGAATAATTCATAAAAATTTAATTAATTAAATTGAATAATTCATAAAACTGTAAGTAATAATTCTTTGAAAATTTTTTTAAGTGAATGAGGGAATATATATACTTTCTATTAAATAAAATATTTAAAAAAATTATTTTTTTAAAATAAAAAAATTTGTGATCCCGAAAGTAACCAGACAAATTTTCTAGTTATAATCATAGTGAGGTGGTCCAAGCGGTAGTTTTGGCACATGGTTTACTGTAGAGTGCATGATTACACGCTGTAATGCTCAGTTGCTAACCGGCACATGCACATGAAACTTTTGGAAATTTTCTTTTTGGTCTTTTGGTTCAAGGAGACAGGAATACTAGCTTCTAAAGCTTTTCTATCTCATAAAGTTGTAGTTTCTGAGAATTGTTGCCACTGCTTGTTCAAAATACTAGATTGAAAAGCTTGAATTTCTGGATTGGTTAACTATATTTCTTTTAGTAATTTCAATAGTTTCTCATATTCAACTTGTCATTTAACATGTTCTGTTTGGTCCTTGTTTAGATAGCTGGATGGATTCAACAGCATCGAGCATTCCCGCTGACTATAACATGGCCCAAGAGTCGAAGTGCTTGTGATCAGTCACCACCCATCCTCTCCAGTGTTCGGAATCCTTCAACCGGGATCCCACCAGTTGCAGCAACCCCTAGACCGACGGCCCAGGCTGCACCAGCAACCACAGCAAATGACCCAGCTGATGCCACTACCCATCTCCCATCAGATGCTTCAAACCCACCTAAAGGCAAATTGGGATGTGCAACTTCCATGGTATGGGGCCATCTTACCAAGTTGCCTTGTAATGACATTGCTGACCAAAAAGCCTCTTGCGGTTATTGTGGTAAAGTAATTGAAGTGTCCTAGTACAAGTTCCCTAACTTTGAACAACATTAACAATAATCCGAAGACCCTAAGTTTTAGAGCTATATCATCTGGGACGAGGGAGGAAATACTACGGTTCATCACTTGTTACTTGGAAATTTGACCTAGAAGCTTGTAGAAAATATTGTGCTAAGATGATCATTCTGGATGAGTTGTCTTTTAGGGTGGTACAGCATGAGGGATTTCATGACTTTTGTGGCATTACGCAGCCTCGATTCCAAGTTCCTTCGAGGTTCACTATTGCTAAGAATTGCTATGACATTTTTTTGAGTGAGAAAGAAAAGTTTTTCATGTACTTGAAAAGATCAAAGCTAAGAGTTTGCCTCAGTACTGCTATTTGGAATTCTAGGCAAAATCTTAGTCATTTCATTGATCAAGAATGGATAACATAAACGGATCTTGAATTTCAGTCCAATTCCTAATCATTTCAGTGATGTGATTGTAAAACGCATTGCTTGAATGGAAAGAAGATAAAGTTCTCACTATCACAGTAGATAAGCAAGATCTAATGACATTGGTAGCCAAAATGTGAGTGAAAAAAAAGACTTTAGAATTGGAAGGGTAGTGTTTGAAAGAGTGAACATTTACATATGAGGTGTTGTGCAAACATTTTTAGTCTTACTGTAAAAGAGGGTTCGAAAGATTTAGATGATTCAATCTTTCGAATCCGGTCTGCTGTGAGGTATGTGAGGGCATCCCCTGCAAAGTTGCAAAGCTTTAAGATTGTGTGTAGCAAGAAAAATAAGAGTAAAAGCCTCGTTTGTCTAGATGTTGAAACTAGGTGCAATTCAAGTTACTTGATATTGGAAGCTACGTTGAAGTTTCGAAAAGCTTTTGATAGGTTAGAGAACCAGATGACAAATATAAAGCCGAGCTTAGGGCAGCAATAAATAGGGGTTTGTCTACTGAAGAGGATTGGGATTTTGTTCGTGGATTCATGACTTTTTTGCAAACCTTCTATGAGTCCACTTTGCGCGTCTCTGGTTCTTTGTATGTCACTAGCAAAAACTACTTTCATGCTGTGTTTGGTGTTAGGATGCATATTAAATGCATTGTTTGAGCATTATGCTTCAATCGTCGGTAGTTCTAATGAAGAAACGAGTTCTAGTTCCCAAGCAACAATGAAGGAGGAGGAGACTGAGGATGCTGGTGATGTAGTAGTGAATGCCTTGTCAAAATACAAAAGAAGGGCAGAATCACAATGCAAAGAGGGGAAATCAGAATTGGAAAGGTACTTAAGAGGATAAACATGAGCCAGATGATAAGAACTTTGACATATTGAATTGGTGGAAGATAAATGGTTTAAGATGCATAAGCCATTGCTGTGTCTAATGTAGCCTCTGAATCTGCTTTAAGCACCGGAGGGCGTATCCTTAATCCATTTCGTATCTCTTTGACTCCAAAAATGGTAGAGGCCCATACATGCACACAGAATTGGCCAAAATCTGCATCTATGCTGGTTGAGAATGAGGAGTAATTAGATGTTTGGGAAGGCATTGAAACCGAAAAGTATTTTTAACTTAACTTGGGGTGTTTATGCTGCTGTTTTGCTCTTTATCTCAAGTATTTGGGAATAATTTTAGCCCAAATTACTATTTAATTGGGCAGCAAATTAGGCGAGATGTTATTTCTGAGTGGGCCATTGGGGCATGAGGGAAAGCTGTAAAGACATTGATTGATTTTCAATTAATATAATTGTTCCTTTTTTTTTTGGTTTCATTTTCATCATTGTCAAGGGTTACCTTACGACTCCCATCATTTCAGTCTGATGTGCCATTAGCCTTATTACATGCAACAGAACTTTGTGCCTCTTCTGGTAACTCTCATCTCTCATCATGGCTAGCTGCTGACAATGCAGTAAATTTCCCTGTCTTGTTTGAAGAATTCTTTAAACTATCCCAATGCTTACAAATGAAGAAAATATAGAGAAACTGTCTTTTGAGGTTAAAGCAGGACTGGACAGCTGGTTATATAGGATGGAGTGTGCTGGCATTTCAAAGCCGTGGGGGTCCCCTAACTCTTGAAGCAAAAGATGCTGTACTGGAGCAATAGAAGCTTACTTCTTTACCATTTGTCTATCCATTTTTATACCCCTTTTCTTTTTCCCTTCATTATACAGATTCAAGCTTGAGTATCAGATACCACTATGTCTGTCATGGCTTATTTATTGTTTTTTAAAATCTTTTTCCATATATTTAGAGAGTTAATCTATGCTTTAGCCTGCAACAGGAGGTCAAGCAGAGCAGTTAGCAACGGTTTTCATTTTTTTAATCAATTGTGAGATTTGGTATGAGAAATAAAGGACCATAGATGGGGAAATCAAATTAATTGCAAGACATCAGCTGTTATGGTCCCCTCCTCCATTTTGAAAAGAAAAAAAATCATTTTAGAAGTAATCGCATGGTCCCCAATATTGCTGCAGAACAGATACTCTTGGGGAGATTGATATTGATATTGGTGGGAGAAATAGGCCAAAACTGATTTTGAAAGCCAGCAAATAAGGCTCCCATCTTGCTTTGATGTCTGGGTGAATTAAGGCAAAAGCAGCTCCATAATGCAAGCCTAAGATTGAAACAATTGCTGACAGGACAACTCCCCTTTTGAAGGCTTCACCTAAAGCAAGACAGTGGTGGCTTACATCACTCGGTAATTTGGACCACTCACAGAGATTCCAACCATATTCATTATTTCAAACACATCAATAATGTAGCTTTCAATTCAATAAGCATATTTAAGCAACTGTTACCTGTACAAGTAGATTACTAAAAGAAAATTCAAAAATTAATTTGAGGAACAGAGAGGGATAGAAAAATATCTTGAGACAAGGGTAGTTAGGTGCGTCAAGGTTGGACAAAAATGATTGGCAACAGACACTTTAATTATACAATTACTCCTTTTGGTCTCCGCAATCCATTGTAACCCCATTTCTCCATCCTCCCTTTACTTATCTTCTCTTCTTTTCTCATTCCCATTAGTCTTTCTGAAAAATTAAAAAAAAAAAAACTCAGAGAAAGGAGAGGATATAACACATTCAATTGCTAATTATTTGGTGAGGTGAGAGCTGAAACAATGGCATTTGCAGGAACAACCCAGAAATGCATGGCCTGTGACAAGACTGTCTATCTGGTTGATAAGTTAACTGCCGATAACCGGGTGTATCACAAGGCCTGTTTCAGGTGCCATCACTGCAAAGGAACTCTCAAGGTAAGTATATTAATGCAGTGCTAATGACATTTTGCTTTTGTTAGTAATTCCTACCTGCGGCAATTCTTTGCTGCAAAAGTCATAATCTTAGATAACTGTATAGGTGATATTTGCTCCAAGTTTTACTTCTTTCAGGCCTTGATAAATGTGTCCGGTGTCCTGAATTACTGAATCAGCATAACTTCTTTTGGAAACAAAAATGGAAACGAAGCCAGACCTGGATTGATGTATTAAACTATAGATCAGACAGAATCATAAACTCATATTGTGTATACGAATACCTTATGCCGCAAAGCATCCTGGAGCTCCTAGATTCTACCCTATTGTTTTTTCTTTCAGCTTACATGACTTCAGTTTTCATCTGTTCCGATCTGAGGCCTGCTGCATAGTTTAGGAATATACCTTTCCATCTTTTAATGATGTTACACCTTCATTTCCGTATCCCAATTTGTTTGTTGAAGACTGAGAAGTAGTACTTTACACAATTATTTTTTCAATTAAAAATCATATTGACAGGTGCATCTCATTTGCAGCTTGGCAACTACAATTCCTTCGAAGGAGTTTTGTACTGCAGGCCTCATTTCGATCAACTTTTCAAAAGAACTGGCAGTCTTGACAAAAGCTTCGAAGGTGCAACTGTCAAATTTTCAAATAGAGTCCAACATAATCAGAATTTCATTTTTTTTGGACAGATCTAGCTAACTTTCAACTTCAATTTCAATTTTCTTTCTAGGTACACCAAAAATTGCAAAGCCTGAGAAACAAGCTGATGCTGAGGTAATTTCATTGAAAGCTTGAAGCCTCTATAATTGCTTATATTATGGGTTAAATATGAGTTCCCATATTTATGATCAATCATGATTATGAGCTCCTTTGAACAGAAACCTGCTGCAACTAAAGCGTCAGGCATGTTTGCTGGAACCCGAGATAAATGTGTTGGCTGTAAGAATACTGTGTATCCAACTGAGAGGGTAAGAATTTGCTACAATATGCCCGTTTTCCTGTTTGAGCAAAATAACAATGAGTAGATTCTTCAGTCTATTTCTGTTTTCTATTTTCACATTTTGCTTTTATACTTCAAACCTCAAAAGTAGTAGCAGTCACAGAGGTGGCACACCAAGCATTAACTATAAAAATGTGTTTTCTTCTGTTAAAAGGTTACGGTGAATGGAACTCCCTACCACAAGAGTTGTTTCAAATGCACACATGGAGGATGTGTGATCAGTCCATCCAATTATGTTGCACATGAAGGTCGACTTTACTGCAAACACCACCATGGTCAACTCATCAAGGAAAAAGGGAACTTAAGCCAGCTTGAGGGCGAGCGTGAGAAGGAGAGAGTTAATGCAACAGAAGTTGCCGCTGAATTTTAATCTGTGTCATAAATGTTTGGTTTTTTCTTCATGTATCTTGTGTTCTTTTTCCTTTTTCCCCTGTTTCTGTCTGGTTCACATCGCCTGCATTCTCAGTCCAATGGCTTTATGATTAGAAGACATAAATTTCTTGATATATCTAATGGAACTGTTGGCTTTTGTTTGCTATATTCGAATGTTTTGTGCAGCATCTTACCGTCAAATGAGATGCCGAGACCTATTTGAGTCTCAGTATATACTTTGTAGTTTGTGAATTCTTGTTATTATTCCTATTAATCTTAAGAATTACGACTGTTCTTCCAAAACAGAGGAGACTCTCTGTCAGGATCCATGGTATGTTTCCTCAACTTCGGGCCCTCCAGAGTTTTTAAGTATAAAGTAAAACTGCGATGCATGAACTCTCTCAACTTGTGCTTGGGAGAATAGTCTAATGAATGATGGCACAAAGTGATCTCAACTTATTCAATGAAGGGTTAAAGCAAGAGAAGGAGAAGGGCAGTGGCGGTGGGGGAACAAAAATTTTCAAGCCCGTTGCCTTATAATCCCAGCTACGCGTGCTTAAATAAACTTTCATGGCCTCATTATTGCTAGATGTTCTCAAGCTCAAACAAAGGGAATAAAAATGGATAAGGATTTGGGGTTTCAGAGGCACGAGGGAATCAAAGCATCACACCGCTACAAAGATGTAATTATTATTCAACAAATAATGTGAATTGCCAGCACAAGCGTGACACCAAGTTAGAAATCAATCTGTACATAAATGATCACCCATGATGTAAACTATCGTTATAACAAATTCATTGAATCAAGAAGAAAACCATCGTGGCTGATATGGTTCAAGTCTATAATAAAATGGTCCTGAAGAAACCCAAATCCAAATGTTCCATTCCTGTACTGCCAAATCCTTCCTTCTCCACGCTGGAGACCAGTAGATCCTACCAAGCCTGGAACTGTTAAATTGTAGCTTGAGTTGATATGCAGAATATGGGATACCATCTCAATGCCTGTCACAGCATGTTGACTATGAACTCGATCCTCAGCTGCAAGTGGCTTAAGATGTATGCGATCATCATAGATATGTTCTTCCTCTAGAGAAAATGGTGACTCCATGAACATTGGTTCTGATGTCCAAAACACTGGAGGAGCATAGGAGGAGGACAAATCCCCAACCCTCTGGCAGATTATGCCCCCAATTTCATCATATTTAACAAGATAAAAATCCAAGTTCATGTCACCAGAAACTCCCTGCAATTATAAGCTTGAAGAGAGTCAAAACTGAGCTGTAAGAAAGAAAACCTATGCATCCACCACCATCCAACATTGACATGTTGGAAAATATTTATCAAGCACTTCAGTTAAAACACAAAATGTTTTTTTGTTGCAAAAACAGTGGCCTGTGAGAAATCTAAAATTAAGCCAGTGAAATGCATTTGTAAATCATATTAACCAAGTGCAATTCCAAACCAAATTGGACCAACTGTTACACACAGGATTTCAAGGGAGTGCCTCCAATCTCTCATTATATGCTGAATTCATAACTTGGATGATATCCACAAAATGATGTTTATCAACAACATGCATGTTCCTACTGCTGTCCAAACCTTGAACAAACCATAAACATCAGACAACTAACTACTCATCCAGACAATTCATTTCCATATTGGTCCTTAGGGAAGCATTGCCTTGTAAGAATGTCACACAAATTCCACAATGTATATACTCAAAACAAATGCCACAAATGTTGAAAGAAAGTCAGAAAAAAGAAGGATGGATCAATGTGTAATATGACAGCATGAACTAAAAACTTGCATTAACTAAAATGTAAATGTTCAAGTCTGAAGCAAACCTTTCCCAAAAAATATTGAAAGGCAGCTTTACAAGCATTCCTATTTTCCTACTAATTCTACAAGTCACTCAATAACTTCAATTCCACTGCCCTAAAGCTCAAATCCCTACACATATACATGAAAAAGAAAAGAAAACTACTTCATTAGTCAACAACAATATATTTACAAACAGATATTTTGAACCTCTGACGACAAAAGAGACAATTCAGAAAGCGGGGAATTTTTACAACACCTTCCAAAGACCCTGCAAGGGCTTATCTGCAGTAGGCAAGCAATCAACAACTTTAAGAAAATGCTCAGGCTCCCATTTCCGCCTCGCTTGCCTTTCCTTCTCCTTCTTCCTCTGCCTCCTCGACGCTCTATCCCCACCCGGACTCGTCCTATTCGCGAAATGTGTATACATTTCCGATACCAACCGGTCCGGTAAGCTCCCGGGGGTCCCACTTTCAGCTCCTACAACAATAACTTCCTCACTGTCTTCTATCAAATTCGTTGAACTTGAACTCCTCCTAAACCCATCTTTATTTTTACTTCTATGCCAAAAGGTTGAATTTTCTTCAACTATAAAATGATCGTTACCCATGAAATTGACATTGACTGGAACAAGATTTTGGTCCAAACAGACAAATTCCAACCAACTATCGAAATTCCCGTATGGAATCTCAGTTTGCCCTTCTAGATCGAGAAAATTTACGATTTGACCGTCTGGGGATATCCCCATCCACAAAAACGGGGCTTTCGTGACATGATAGGTGCTGTTTTTGGAAGGACAAACCCTAGAACCGGAAAGGAACGATGGACCCCACTCGAAAATGATCAACCGCGGACATTGACCGGAGAAGTCAGGTCGACTGCAAAGGCGCCAGAAGCCGATAAGATTCTCCCACTCGGTTAGGGTCCTGTAAAGGTGCTTGTAGGTGATATTGCCGCCGCCCCATTTCTTGATCTGGGTCTTGGAGCCCCACCGGCGTTGGCACATAGCGAACCAGAGCTTAGCGTCGTTTCGAAAGAGCGAAACGAAGCGTTTAGAGGTGCAAGCGAAATTGGCGATCTCCGATGGGGACAGGAAGGAGAGAATGCAAAGCTGGATGTCTTCTGGGAATTCAGAGAAGGAGAAGGAAGAGTCAGTTGGGTCCTCGGGATTAGCCATAATAGGTTCTTTTTTCAGTTCTGGGAGAACTTTGTTTTGACGGGAAATCTTATGGCTGTACTTGTCTCAGCTTGAGACGAGAGTTTGGTAGTTAAAAGAGGTGTGGGGTTCGGTAGATTCTTGGAGAAGAGGGAATGAATCGTTTGTCAAAGAGTTGTAACAGGCTTCCACGGAAGTGTTCCGTCTGAAATTTTGCTGAGGAAATAAACATTGCTTAAACGTTCGGTAGTAGATTTCCGTGCGGTGCAAGATTACTTTTGGTTGGGCTTCTGAAAGTTTGGGCCTCTCAAAACTGAAAAGAGTTCAATATGGATAGAACGAAGAAAACTAGTTCTACAAAAAATTGAATGTTAAATAAATTTGTTCTCTTTAGTAGTTAGTAAAAGGACTAAGTAATAGTAACAATAGCAAAAAGCTTTATCTCATCATAACGGAAGCTATGAAGTTGTCTTCTTTTCTAAATTCCATATCTTGTTTAATTATCAACTTTTATATTCAAAGATAGGTTCCACTTGACCATATTCTTCTATAAAATTCAGTGTACATTTGCATTGCATCAGTAAATTACATCTGTATTATAAAAAAGGAAGCAATCCTAATTAGGTGTTTCACCTCCTCAACTCAAGCTTTTTAACATGATAACAGTTTTAAGGTTGGAAAAACCATAAGGTAGAAAGCATTCAATGATTCATACATCGATGGAATTTGATCTGGATCGCCTTGGATTCCTGAACTCTCCCTCCACAGAAACCGAGTTCCTCCCAGGAACTCTATTATTGGAATCTCGGCGCTTCAGCCTCCCATTGCCCGTTGGATCAGTTCCATTAAAAACCTGAGCCAGCAATCTTTCCAAGGATTCAGGACTAACATAAGATTTTACAGGCAACAAGCTTGAGTGTGCGTTCAAGAATTCACTGTAAACAGGAACCACCAGCTTCACTGTTGCTTCCCTTATTTGAGCTCTCAAATCAGCATCAGGAATGTTGTAACCCCCTCTGTGCCTTCGTGAGATCTCATCAAAACAAGTGAAAAATGCTTCCATTTTACCTCTTGCAAGAGCTCCCGTTCCCCTGCTGTCATTGTCTTGCTCAATCAGATCTTCCTTCTCTAACAACCTTACTAAAGGGTCCCACGCTTGCCTTTGATACATGTAAGCTGACTCCTCAGCAACCGTCTTGTATTTCTGTTTCATGTATTGATCTCCTAAAAGCTTCCCAAGTTCTGTATTTCTGCTTCTCATGTAAATGTACCAGTAGGTGTTCATGACAAATATGTGGGTGAGAATTTTGTCTTTGTAACGTGAACTTTTAGATTCGATGTTTCTCTGAAGAGCTTCCATGATGTTAGAGATGGCATCCTGGAGTAAATTTTCATCAGTTTCAGATTTTGATAAGATACCAGCTTTCCAGACTTGTTCTGTCCGAAAAACTTTAGCCATGTATGCACTGTACGTCTCCGTGGTCAGGTGCTTAAGGTAATTGAGAGCATATCTCACTAGTTTTGGGACTGAACCATCTTGCGGTGGAGGGAAACCATCGGAAGTGCCTTCAATTTGGAGGCCAAACTCCCAAAATACTTTGCTTGAAGCATGCACGAGTAGCTTTTCAAGTTCCCTAAAACGTATACAAATATCAGCTCCTGATTCACCTTCAAAAATCTCTGAAAATTCGACTTTCAGCTTCTCTAAGGAGTCGAACATTTCTAAGAGCTTGAACAATTTCTGTGGTTCTTTGTTACTCCTTGCAACGCCTTCCCCAAATCGGAAAAAAACGGCCATGATTTTATCTGCAATCTTAACAAAGCACTCTAGCCACACAAGCACTTCCGGAAGTCCTCCCAAAACTTGTTTGCAAAGTTTTTTTTCTGATACAAACACTGTTTTAAGTGCGAGTTCAAAATGCTGGATCCAGAGAGAAATTGCTGTCTCCAGGCTCTCCCACTCCATTTCATCAATTTCTTCCGGAGTGTATGTTCTTAAGTAATCAGGGTTTAATCGCATCAACGCTTTTGCTGCTCTTCTGTATCTTACCTGTTGAACAACTAAAAGAGTCTCAATTTGTAGGATCTAACAATAAAATTGTCTACCAAGCACAGAATCTCAAGGATAACTTTTTGTCCTAGATCATACTTGCACTAAACTCTATCCATAATCCCAATAAGATTCCAGTTAGTAGCTCCATCTCTGTTTATAGTTTCTGTTTTCCTAATTCAGTTTCTAGCTTGTACCAATCCGTTTGATAATATGTAAAACTCCTAGAAAATTAGAGTAAACTCCTCTCTGTTTGAATCATTTTCTTTAGTACCGTTTAGTTTTTGGCTTTTTTTTCCCTGATACGGCTTAGAGCAGCACATATTCTTGAAAAGAATTAACGTTAGTTCTATAACTTCCTACTGATTCTAACAAAATTTTGGAGGTCTAATTGGAAATTTGGTTGGCTGTGCTAGTTATAATCTACCGGATAAAAAAATCTAAAACTATTTCATCACTTCTTGGAGAAACTACTGTCTTGTAGTTCTAACATCGGGAAAAGTACTAAAATTTATAGAGAAAACTTTGAAAGCAAGAAGCCTACCTTAACGAAGATATCAATACAGATATCCATACAATCATTGGCAGCCAGGGTTTCTGCAATTCGCCTGACAACTTGGATCTCCATGTCCGTGCCAAGGTCAGAAACCACCGTCTGATCAGCTTCTTTATCTGCTTGTTGCTCCCCTATATTTTGATGCTTCATTTTCTGTAACATAATCTCGAATTCGTCCTGCAGGTTTAGTAAAGCCTCATCAAGCAACCCATCAAACCTCATGTCATCAACTTCAGATTCATATAAAGCTTTCACTGTGATTAAAGTCTCCTTCAATCTCTGTGTTCGATATTGATCCGCGGCTTTTGTCCTGCTCAAGAATTCCACCACCTCTTGAAGCTTCTGAATCATCGGTTCACCGTCTCGACTGATTAAGTTAATGGCCGCATTAAGCTGATCAACACATTCAACATATTTGAGCAGCTTTTTAAGCCTCTTTCTCGGGTTTTTCTCAGTGGATAGTTTGTTGGAGAGTTCAATAAGCTTGTTCTGGAGAGATTCAGAGAGCTTGAAACTATGGAGGAGAGCAAGAGCCGGAGAGACAGCTCTATTGATTCTGGTCTCGAGAGCCTTAGCAGCCATAGCCAAGGACTGCAAAGGAGCTACTCTTTTGGCAGCTGTTGAAAGACTTTCATCTATAAAATCAAAATTCCTCTCCATCTCTTCCAGGCTTTTTTCCATTTGAACTGATGATTGCAGGAGTGTTCTCAAATCCGAACACGCGAATTCCAGCTTGAAAAGCGTTGAATCCTCTTCGTTAGCTGCCATTGATCTTGTCCTTCACGAACTGGCAGGCTAGCACAATGCACTGACAAGAAGAGCAGAGAGAGCAAATTGCAAGATCGAAGACGCGTGCAAGCTTTTCTAAACTCTAATAAACTAATGAAGAGGACAAAGTTGAGATGGCAAAACAGGACGAGAAAAGGGTAAATCACGAAGACTCCATCTCGATACATACCAAGAACAAATGGCATTCGCTTATTCGAAGCGGACAAACGTGCAAGCGAAAATCTAAGAATGTTCGGCCGGTGTGCTTGGAATCAGTCCAGACTCTAAATCGAAAGGCATAATTGGGTTTTTACCCTTTTTTTAAATCAAAGCACGCACATAATGGGCTTACGTGAAGCCCGATATTTCAACGAACTCCACTCGACAGAGAGTGTGGCCCAATTGCCCGAATCCAAAATACAAAGCGCGAAACTTCCAGTTAGTTCTCGTTTGTCAGCGTTTAACGACTTTATAAACCTCTAACAGTCTATAATCAATGAAAGGAAGAACTAAAACAAGAAAAAATTTGGCGGGTTTAGTGCAACAGGTTGGTCGGGATCTAATTGGAGCTCATTGTCCTGCTCTAGTTTCTCGGAAAAGATGCTGGTCTTCAGATGCTTTGATGGAACTGGGGGTGAAGCCTGGTGAGGTTGGCATGGTCTCTGGGATACCCGAACAGCACCTAAAACGAAGGGTATACCTCTTTGGCTTTTGAATATTTAACTTTTGATAAGAAAATCTTGCAGAATGCCTGCATGTTATAGAGTAATTTTTGATTCCCTGTTACTGAAGTGCTTTCCTTTGGAGACCAGGTCATCTATTAACTATATGTTATTTCCTTTTATGCATGCCAGGTTCTAATTTACTCGCCTGCTCGAACTGCATCACAGCAGGGCTCAGGGAAAGTTGGAAAATGGAAGATCAATTTTTTATCAACACAGAAGTAATTTACCAATTACCCTTACTATGTTTCCATTCTTGTATACTTATTGGGAATCAAAGTCTTTCTACCATTAACAAATTACTTGAACATTTACCTACCTTCTATTTTCTTGTTCTTCTTAAAACTAGGCAATCTTTTTCTGGTACATGTTGCTACGCTTAATTTATTCTCTGTCACTTCCAGGGCCACTGATACTATCAATTTCCATTTTGAGAATATATCAAATTTATCTCAAAGCCAGGAACATAGTAGACTTTAGTGACAGCACATTATGACCAATAATATAAGGAAGTTTTGTGATGTTTGTAGTTTCCTTTATCATTATGAAAATTCTCCTTTCATAAGAAAAAAAGAATGATAATATAGGAATTTTCAATCTATTGTTGTGGTCAGAACTAAGAAGAAATATTATAACATGCGTGTATCTTTTGTGATCAATCTTATAACATTTCTGCATTCCGCTGTGACAATAGAAACATTGACATTAGTTTGATGACATCGAGTAGTCATTTCCTTCCATTGACATTTTCTTTAGGTGGGAAAATCCGTTGAATGGGTTGGACATCAACAGGAGATCCGTATGCCAATGTTGGTGAGGCTGGACTTGAATTTGATAGTGAAGAAGCTGCAAAAGCATTCGCTGAGAAATATGGCTGGGAATATGAAGTATGTGCCTGCCTTGGGGTTTTTAGTTGTTCTGTGCAGGCATCACTGGATGAATCTGAGAACATTTGTTCATTTTCCATCCTACTTTTCAATCATGGCAAAGTAGAGAATACAATCCACGAATTAACAAACAACTGCATCATTCTCCCTTTCTGTTTCCTTTTTTTGAAGTTTCTCATAATAAAATTCAACCTGTTAAATACCCTGCTTGTTACATTTGGTAGTCTCAACCGCATATTTTCTACCGAATCTACACTTGTCTAACCTAGCAAGAGGAAGCTGCCAAATAGTAAAAGTCTTAAACCAAATGCCATGAATAAATTGGTTGAATCATACACCCTTCTGCACGCATTATAGACAGAGCAGTTATTACTTTCAAGTTAAGGAAGTCAGCTGCCTGTCAAATCCTAAAGTAGTGCCTTCGATCTATATTTCTCCAAAACACTTAACTTCACACAGACAAGTTTATTGGAATTATAGTGATTTTAGATGTCATAACTACGTTTTCGTTTGTGTAATCTTTGACGTATCATATTTCCCTACAGGTCAAGAAACGACATACACCTCTTCTCAAGGTTTTGACTCTCTTTACTTTCTTTTATTTGCCTGTTACCATTTTATTTTCAATGACAAGCTAAAATATTTCCTGGTCGTTGAAGCCCGGATATTTGGTTTGAGGGACATTTTCACTGAACTCTATATTGGACAGAGGACTCTTTTCTTCTTCTTTTTACCCCATATTTCTGGCTAATTAACTTGTATGAAAACAGGACAAAGTGCCATAGTATCTAGGATGCTTCTGCCTTCTGCTCTCATCGTTAAACCCATGCAGTTTTCAATGCCTTCCCCCTTCACAGATAAAGGAAACTAGGATTTACTAGGAATGTTTATGAGAATCATTTCTTATGCTATGTACATTTTTCAAGGAATTATTACATGGGAGATTGGTGTTTTTCATTGTTGTGATTCCAGGTTAAGTCATATGCAGACAATTTCAAATGGAAGGGCCCACCAAATGGTGAAGATGATTACCCGGTGAGGATATGACTTGTCAGAGCTTTATCATAGTACTTACTTTATATTGTACTTCGCTTCTGGTACATCATACGCGTAATGGAAAGAGTGATAAAGAAACTAAAGAGCAAATTATGAATTGCCAGATAATAGAAGCTTACATTTCTACGATATAATTTTTTTTTTTTTGCTTTGAAATGATATACAGTAACAGGCAAACAGCAGAACTATTTTTAAGTAAAGATTATCAATTCTGCCAATATTTTTCCTATTTGACTATTTCTAACCTCTTTCTTGGGGCCGCTACAACAAGTTGCAAGCATCCAGACACAAAGTTTAAGAAGTAAATGGAGTAAACTTGGCATATATAGCTACACAAAATATGCTGACAAAAACTACTATACTACACTATACTTGATACTTATATATATATCATCTATGCATATACTACTAGCTAAAGTGCATTTTGTAGTAAAGAGCTGTGTACATTTCAAATTTCAAACGTTGCAGCTCGAGTGAGTTGCTTCCCTGTTGTGGGTATGGAACCTCCATGTGAAGAGGTAGTCCTTTGACTGACATGATAATCTGATCACATCGCAGAAGGCATTGATTGAGCTTTTCTTCCCATCACTTCCCCAATCAATCCTCACCCAGCATGAAAACCGGTTTGATGTAACTGGCACCCTCGAATCAGATAGATGAAGCATCACTTCCCCACAGATTCTCTTGCATGAGTTGCCTCCTGCTCTTCCTTCAACTGTTACCATAGAATCCAGCCATGGACACTCTGGTTGACCCACCATCTCTTTGTAAGCAGAATTTGCCAGTCTAACTTTGTTGTTTGAGTCAGATATCACTGCCGGCAAGGCCTCGGACTCGACCTCTTCTTCAACTTCCTCTGATTTCTTTGGAACTTGCATTGGTGGGGTTAGGCTTGGGTCCTCACTGATGCATCCAACACTGATGCTGGAACCCACTGGTCGAATTGGCTGAGGTGCTATAACGCCGCTGGTGACAGGACCTTGGAGCTGCTTCAACAGATCCTTCTCCTCTGGAATTTCAGCCACTGTGTTCAAATCTATCACTTTTTCTCCTCCACAAGGCTCCATGCAATTGAGTGCAGGTAATGTTGCCTTGTTGGCAGCAATCGGACCCGAGGGAGGACATGGAAGAAGAGGAAGCGTCACCAAACTTGCTGGTGGTGCACAAGAAATCTCCAAGCCTCCACCAGTGTTTACAAAGTTAGGAACAGAAAGCTGAGGAATCCCATGAGAAAAACCTTGCAAAGAGAGGTTTTTAGCAGGGGATGTTACCGGACTGGGTGAAGAAAGCCCTAGGACATGGGTCCTTGCTCTCTTGAGTGTTGGTGGTGATAAAGCAGCTCTACCTCTCTTCCTAGTCCTAGTAGGCCTAGCCTGCAGCTGAGGCCACAAATTCCTCAGATAAGGAGACTGCCTGATCTTCTGAGACATAGCTGAGTTCTCATTCAAGGAGTTTGCAGGCACCTCAGGTTTCGGAGCTATAGGCCTGTACCTGGACATAATTTCAGCTGTTTTAGCTGTGGTGGAGTAAGGATTCAACGTCTTAATCATAGCGCCTTCTTCCTCTCACTTTCTCACCCAAAATTGAACCGAATGTTGAAGTGTAAGACCTCTAACAAAGAGTATGTGTCTCGAGTACTCTGTGAGACAGAGGAGAAGAAGATAGATTATGAAGTGAAGAGGTGTGATAGGCTTTTGAGGGGAAGGGGGGAAGGGGGCGGTGGTTTTAAAGAGCAGAAATCAGCCAATGAGTGCAAGGCAACATGAAACAAGGAGGCAGGAGACGTAGACATTTGGATATTGTATGATGGGTACGTGTTTGAGGGGCTTAGAGATACGGACAAGTGGGATTTTGCAGTAGCGAGTGGGTCCATGCACGCTAACACATCATACTTTAACCAAAAACTCTAGGATACAAACAAATCAATAGGAGGAAATAGAAAAGTTTTGACAAGCGAGCCTTGAATTTGATCCCCACTCAACTTGAACCGCTCTTACACCAATCAAAAGCTCCCTCTGGTTACAACGCGTGTGGCGTTGGCGGCCATGCGTGGCTACACCTATCAGGATTGGTTTGGTCGTTTTTTGTCCTTGGCCTTTCCATATTACGACACTACCCCCTTTTGCATCCGGTCGGTTAATTCTGGAGTTCGCCCACGTGTCCGCTGGTCGTAGTCTATTGCATGCAACGGATGAGTTAGAGTCTGATTGGAGGGGTGAACATTGGGAGGTTAAACTTTCACTACTGCAAGAAGGCAGAGGGGTCCAGGTGGCTGACTGTTCAAGAGTTTTGATAAAACGTGGTCTTTGCCTTGTAAAGCGTGCTCTCTTTATTGTTTCTTTTGCCGTTAACGGTGCTTTTGGCGCTTGCCACGTCAAGAGGTTTGAGCTCCCTGAGAGGTCCAGCAGTGGAGATGGTATCAAGTTCCTCTCGAGCTGCTAGTGATCAGACCCGAAAGTGACAGCTTTTCTTGGTTGTCAAGTAAAGAATGCGTTTTAAGGTTCTTCATTCTGAATTTCAAAATTGGAGGAGGGAGCTTTTGCGGAAAGTGGAAACCAAATGTTCTACCAAAATGAAAATTGAAGCTTGAAGCTATTGGAACAACTTCGAGGTGTTATTATAGTATAGTACTAAATTTACATTAAATATAATGATAGATAATTAAACTGATGATTTTTAATTTGTTGAATAAAAATATTATTTTATATAAAAGTTTTAAATGTGGTTTAAGAGAGGTGTCGATAAAATTCAAATTTTATTGGTCTAAGAAAACAATAAATTTTATATTTGATATTATTATGTTTTTTTATACATTATCAATGAATAAAAGATTATCACCTCATTAATGAATAAGTTTAAAATTTTAAATACCTTTGTAAATAAATAACAAAAATTTAGAAGATATAAGACTTAATATAATTCGACTTTGCTCCACTAATAATAAACTATCATTATCGACTTCCGATCCTTTACCATCGACCACAGCATCTCAATCTTTTTTCCTACCAAACTACAAGACCAAAGACAAAGACCACACCCAACCATCAAGCCAAGATCTCTTTAATTCTAAAGTTGTCTCCAATTTCCCAATAACCTTAATTCACACCAAAAAAAAATGAATTTCATTTCATTGAATCCAAATCCATCAAGCAAGTTTGTTAAAAAAAAAAAACCTGAGTATGAGTGTTTTCGCTCTTCAGAGGGGTGTGATGAGTTTGTAAATACCGATTGGATGGGATCAATTGTTTTATTTTATATTTTAATTACTTGAGAAAAATTTCATTCATGGGGGCATACCCTTCAAAGGAAATTGTACTCACACCTCTCCTATAAGGTGAAAATTGGTTGTTTGGAGTACAGAATCCTTTTCATTTATTGTCAAACACTATCTTATGATGCACATATTTAGCCCTTGATTCCAGCAAAATTCTTGATAATTCCATGATCACCTGCCTAATTCCAATGATCACGTGAAAATTATACTTAATTAATGAGAAAATCAGCAACTTATCAATATATATTCGCTAGCATTAGTTAACACATATGGTGCCATCAAGCTCTTGCAACAAATTAATTTTCTTTTTTGGTTTTTGAAAATGCCTAACATAATTTTGCGGTATCGAATCTTTTGAGGTTAACTTAAATATACTTTTATTAACTTCAAACAAAATTAACAATTCATAAATTTTGAAACAATTAAGGCTTTGTCACTAACATTTAGTTATTCATGGGTAACTAATAATTATTACAAAGCATTAGATTAAAAAAAATGAATTCCAGTGGTTTATTCTTATAAAGCAACGTATCCTCTAAGCATGTCCAATTTTATTTGAGACGACATGGTAGAGCTGCACCTAGAATTGATCTGTCTGATTTACTCCTCAAAACATCGATCCAAAATGAAGCAGCAGCAAAGAGCAGCAAGGCTGCAAAACACAAAAATTTTTGTAAATTTTTGTAAAAATAGATTAAAAATATTAATGCACTATTACGAAAAAAATAAAAACAAAAAAAAATTTGCATGAAGTTACTTTAGACAAGTAACATTAACAGTGAGAGAGAGATTCACCATCCTTCCAAGCAGCCAACAGCTACAACCTCCTCCTGTTGCTGCTGCTGTTGTTGTTGTGGAGGGCCGGAGGGCGCCTGATTGTAAATTATAGTCTGAGGCTGGGCTTGAGGTTGAGGTGCAGCTTGGGGGTAGCCTACGGGAGGATAACTTGGTGGAGTTGACGCCGGTGGTGAAACATAAATCGGAGGAGGATGGCCTGGCTGTGGCTGACAATAAGCCTGTGCTGGTGGAGGATAATAAAGAGCTTGACTATTTGTATTTTGATCCTGGGGTGAGTGATAACCTGATTTTCCACACCCAAAAGGTAAAAAAAATTTATCTTAAGCATGCATGAAACCAGAACTTGAATTGAAATAAATGTTAAACATTGATAAACCTTGAGGTGGAGGTGGCGGAGAAGCGTAGGCGTAATTCACTGGTGCGGGCTGGTGGTTTTGAGAATACTCATGCTCATCATCGCTGCTACTATCAGAACGATTCATTTTGTTATTTAAAAAAAAATAATTCTCAAACTGAATATGATGGAACTGTGAGGGTTAATACAAATGCATGCAAGGATTTGAAGTTTAAATAGGAAAGGGGAGTGGAGGATGAACGTGTGCAGTTTCAAGGAAAGTCTAATTAGGCCTTATTCTTTGAGGCTTCTTGTATTGATAAAAGTGGCAACAATTTGATCAATTCTAGCGTTTTTCGCAAACCACTTTTAGAAAAACAATAATTACCATCCGTAATCTCCATCTTATAAGCTTGCCAATCAAATAACAGGAGTATGTACTTGATAAATGAATTTAATATTTACTAGGAGCGTAGCTCAAGGAATCAATATTGAAGAAAAATAAAAATGAAATCTGGACTTAATTAGATCTGATGGAAATTTGAATGGAATAATAATTTTTTTTTGTTAAAATATAGAGTCAATTTTATACTTTGAAATTCGAATTATCGAAGGAAATTAAAACATAATCATATTGATTTTTTTATAGTAAAAAATAAATCAGAAAAAATTATGCGGCCCACAGCCTTAAAAAGTTATAGAAATGGGCCAAGTTCTCCTGATTTGGGCTTCTGTAATAAGTCTAAAAGATGAATAAGTGGAAGACCCGATTGGAGGGACCTGACTTGTCCCGAATATCACCTTTCCCGGATTATGTCCTCGTGCATGGGCCCCACTACTCTTTTTAGTCCCTAACTACAGTGGCAACTCCGTAATTCATGACAAATTCGACGCCATTTTATCTTCCCAAAATCGCCAGTTAAAAGGTGTACCTGAAAGTGTCGCTGGTCGGTCCTCTGATTCATTTCTTTTCCTTTCTCAGCAAGGAATGAAATCAAAATACTTTTCGTTTAATTTATCTTTGTTTATGATTTATATAACTATGGCTTAAATTTCTGTTTCTCTTCTCTGTTGTGATTATTTCTTTTTTCTTCAATGGAGGAGTCTGAGAAAATCAACGGAAAGAAAAAGTTGCCTTCCGTTCCTTCAAATTACGTTACTCTCCTTCAATTGCAGGAAAGATGGATCAAAGAGCAAGAGCGAAAGCAGAAGGAAAAGGAAGAAAAAGATGAACCGCGACAAGAACAAGAAGAAAAGGAAAAACAAGTTGAAGAGCGAGTTAATGACGAGGTAGATGGAAGAGAAAACCGTAAAAATGGGCATTTTCGTCGACGTAATCGGGAGAATGGGAAGCGTGTTGCCGAAGGGAAGTCCAAGGAAGCGGAAATCGCGGTAGGTTTTGCGGTTAAGGAAAGTGAGGACGTCGAGAAGGAGAAGAAAGGCGAGCAATTGAAGGTCAGGAAGAAGAAGAAAGGGAAAAGCAAGAAAAAGGACAAGAAGAAACAGAAAGCTGGAGCAGAGAATATGGAGGAGGGAGTGGTGGGACCTGCTGTGAACCCGCCGTTGCCTGCGACTGTGGAGAATGTTAAGCGGGAGGAGGAGGTGATTGGAGAAGAAGTCCACGCACCGAGGCAAGCGAGTGTTGAGGCGAGGACAGAATGCAAACCGAGGATTATAACTAGAACGGAGGATCGGACGATGGAGATTGGACGGAAATTTAGAGCAATGTCAATGAAAGGTGAGATTATGACGGGGGATCATAGTAGATACGGGAGCCAGAATACAAATTTCAATCACCGTGGGGGCAATAGGGAGCTGAATAGGAGTCATTATGGGAAATTTACTAGGAGTAGAGAGCGGAATCAGAGAAATGAAGGGATGGTTTGGGTCAAGAAAGGGGAAGTTAGTGATGGAAATGTCGGTGGAATTTAAAGCGCGAGTTGCTCGTCCAAGGATTTAAGTTGATGGGATTTGATTTGGTAATTACTGATGAAACCTTCTGTCTTTAAATGCGAAATTCTGTCATACATTGCTTTGATTTTCAAAACTGAAATTTCGATTGAAATTGAATAGTTAAAACAATTACTAGTATATAATTTACTGAGCATCTTGGCGAGTGGAAGCATTAATTTAATACTGCTTTGAATATTTTAAATTGTGATGTTGGAGTTTAATGATATTATTAAAGTAGCACTAGGCCTTTTAAAAAGGAGGGGAGGTGGAGGGGGTGTGAACTGTGAAGTAGATGATTGAGAAACAATGAATAATGATTGGCTGTGATGAAAGATTATATAACCTATGCAATGGTTTGCTAATGTGTGGCACTCAGCTGACGTAAAATCTGCTGAGGGCTTTGCTTTGCAACCTTTGTATAGCACTAATTTCCCATATTTTAGGTAATTGAATGATGTCTAAAATGAGGGATCAACCGACGCCACCATTCTTTGTCTCCCTGTAAAAGATACTGGGGTTACCGCAAAGGATTATGTGGATTATGGGTTCTTCAGTCATTTAGGGCTGGAAAGCAAATGGCATGACTGGTTAATTGACATGACTGTTTTACTTAAATACGAAAGAGCAATGATATGTGGCGCCTATTGGGAACAAATAAGGTTTGTACCAAGAATATCTCTTTTACTTTTGTAGTGATTATTTCAGCAGACAAATACAAGTTAAGGATCTAAAGGTTTGTGATGAAGAAAGCATTATAGGTTCTGTGTTAGAAATGTTGAGAATCAGTCTGAAAATTGCATTTCTGTAAGCTTGTTTAGTTGTTTCTACTTTTGACATTACAGTATTCATTTGTATTTTTCAATGTTAAACAAAGCACCTCTTTTTTCCAGATCCTTCCCTTGTTTCAAAACTTGTGGGTAACATAGATGCACCTTTGACCCAAGGCAAGGGACTTAATTCTATGACTGTTAAAGTTGAACTGTTTTTACATGTTCCCATTAGTTATTCTGCAGTGTTCAGATTAGTTATTCTTATCAGTTGTCTTGCATTCTCTGCTTTGCTCTTTAACATCCTTCCTGCATATGCTTTTCAAACTAACTCGGTATCAGGCCTTACTAAATTTGAGAGCATTTCCAACACCATCAACCACTAAATGTGGCTATAGAATGTTGTTCTTAAGTTATGATCAACAGACATGATATCTTAAGTGCACATAACACGGCATAGATTCTGCAAATTAAGCCATCCAAGTCAAAAAGAGGATTTAGAAGCTTTTGACAGAGTTGATTAAAATTATCAGGTGCATTATAGATTCATGACTTTTAGGATGTTTCAGCAATTCCATCATGTGAAGAATACACAACTGTGCTAATTAAGGTAATAAATGTGTAACTGCAATAAATTTAGATGATTTGAAGATCAAATTTCATGCTTGCCGAACATATTTACCTACTTTGATATATCGTGGTGTAGAAAATGGAAATTTCCATCACCTAGTTTGTAGAAGTTGCTCTACTTTTTTTTGTTCCAACACATAAGATTTGCGCATGTGTAAGAAGGGTTGTTGATTGTGGATGGCTTTTTAAGGGGAAACCGTGCAGGAGATGTTGGTTATTTAGCAGCTACTGTGAACCAATGGATTTGTTGAACCTTCTTTTTCCAAAACAATAGCTACTTGAGAGTTTTGATAGGAGCTATTTTGTTTCGTGAAAGAACAACATTGGAGCTACTTTAGAGTTTGATAGGAGATGAGCTTTCAGTGATGGAAAACTTCAGTTGACGGTAAGAACTGAAGCTTTAGCATGCAAATCATCTCTAAAGCAGCAAAGCCATCCTCCCTCTTGGTATTCACTGCATTGTTTTTTGAAATCGACAAATACATGTTTTCATCAGTTGCAGATATAGGAAAGGGTTTCCCGCACCCAAATTCTTTTTCCCCACAAATCAATGATACATATGAGATTTCTCTAAGCTTTTGTTTGTAGAGCTTGCCACCATAACTTGATAATGGTCAATGCTTTCCTCTTATTTGTCATTCCCCCAAGTCCAAAGATGATGAGTGGATTGAACACAATTATTCATCTTTTGAACAGAGCTGATATAAGTTAATTTGATTCTAATTTCCGAACTACGTTAGACTAGAATTTTGGAATTGAAAAAATGGAAGTGGAAAAGTTTGTCTGCAGATTTGCTGGAAGCAAGCTGAGATTGGAATGAATGCACTCCTTGCACTTGCTTTTAGATGCAACTAGAAAAGGCCTATATATATATATATTGTCCTTTTAATAACATTATTTAGAATTTCGTATCTTTGTGGCATTTTATGCTGAACTTGTTTTTGTAATAAATTACCTGTCTTGTTTGTAATCAAAACTATTGAAGTTATGTGAAGAAGTGTAGCTTTGATAATTTAAATCAAAAGAATAAGTAAACAATGGATACCATAGCAATAAAGGAATTAGAAAAAGAAAACAACGGAGGCAGGTCGGGTAATGTTTAAGGTTAGCAAAGTTGAAGAAAAAAAAAATTATTTTGTAAAATAAATCATGTTTATTAAAAGAAAATATAAAATTAACACATGCATTATTATAAGCTTACTAAAGGGGCCTGAAGAAAATTCGACTATTTCACTATTTGGATTGAACACTCTCGATATCAGAAATTGGAGAAATTTTTACGGACTTCGAAGATTTCTTTGCAATTTCCCACAAGATACAGAATCCAAAACAGAGAGCCAAGACAAGGGAATGGGTGAAGCCTAAGGAATAAGAAATAATCGGGACTACCACCAGGAATCCATCTTCTTCTGGACGCTTCAACAGCTTTCCACAATAATCATTTAGCAGCGTCCAGGATATTCGAATCAAAATACAACACAAGATGTATGCGGGAGCAGTAAACCAAACAGGAAATCTTGTTTCTTTGCACTCTGCATTGTCACTACTATATAACTCACTTGGGTAGTTAAACAAAGACGTGAGTGAAGCGCAGCCCATCATACTGACGAGGGGAAGAATCAAACCAACCACAATGCCAAACATAAAATAACTGACCAACACCAACAGAATTTGACCTAGGCTCTCCTTCAAATGCTTCGTATCCATTTTGGGCAGTATCATAAACCACATTGAACCAAATAATATGGAAGCTAGGTAGAACCCAAGTGATAAAAAAATCACTTCATGAAATTTTCTTTCATGCTTCATTTTTTTATCTCAATTAACCTGAAAAAGAAATTATCAGTTATGTGTTTAATAGAATTCGATTTGTTTAATTTTAACATGCAGATTTAGAAGAAATAATATTTGCAACACTAAATGTAAAGCCTGACCTTATAAAATACTTGTCATGACATGCATGTGATGGATAGTATGTTTGCATGCTAGGAAAACCTCGAAAATCGTTAAAAGTCGGTAGTGTACTTATCAGTATAACTAAGTTGAACTAAACTTCGAACTAGATCAAATAGAGAATTTAAGGTGAAATTGAGAATTTTAAAGTCCTAGAATGACTTAAAATGGTGATTTAGAGTTCGATGATCAAATTGGAGTCAAATTGAAAATTTTGCTATCTAGGGGCAAAATGGTAATTTTACCACTCGAGGACAAAATGAAAATTTTTTTAAAGATTTTGATCATATTTGACTTATTGGAGTATAATTTGAGGTTGAGAAGTGAAAAATTGTAATCTCGATATTTTTCGAAGCATAGGGGTAAAATGATAATTTTATCACCTCAAGGGCAAAATCGTAATTTTCCACCATCATAACACTTGTCCAGCACATGATCTTCCCTTATCCTCATTTTGACCTTTGACTAATTATGTGGTGGAGAATGGAAGCATAATTATTAAAGTATAAAAAAAAGAAAAATAGACTAATAAGCATGTGACATGTGTTAAGTAAAGATATTTTATTATTTTTCATAAAAATTAGCCCATATTTATCCCATTTTCTCTTCATGTGGCTGGCCATAGTAAAAACAAAGAGAGGAAAGGAAAAACACAAAACCTAGGCGGGAAAATTGAAGAAAAAGTGTGGGATTTCAAATAATCAAGCAATCAAAGGTAAAATTTCTTGATTTTGACTTGTGATCTACCTTTCCCATGCATTTCTCCTTATTTTTCATGATTAAATTTCATATTTTCATGGTAAATTCATGGCTGACCAAATCAGTATGGAGAGAGAATGAAGTTGGATTGATTTGATTCTAAGTTATGTTAATGTTTTTAGTTAGTTTAGCATATTTAGAAACAAAACAACTAGAAAAAAATTCATTTTCTCTCATTACTCATAAGAGGCTGAATTTTCTAGGGAGAATATTGAGACTGAAATTGATTATATTTCATGATATTTTGGTGATATTTGATGTTTGGTGAGACTAGAAATTAAATGGAAAATTTTGGTGTGAAAATTTGAATTTTTGCTCAATGTATAGACATGTGTGATTATTGACCCGAGACTAATAAATTGAATCTCATTCATAGTTACTGAGGTAATTTAGGTATAATTGGAGTGTAGAAAGTGAAAAGAATTGATTTGAAGTTAAATTAGAGATTTTAGCTGATTAGACTGAGTATAGTGTGACTTAGGTCGAATATTACATTTAAGCGATTAATCGGACATTTTGCATTCCATATTATGCATTAGTAGTCTAAATTAGTTTAATTTCAATTTAGTACCAATGTGGTGAATTTCTCGATTTTGTATTGCGTCAAGGTGGTGAGTCCTCAGATAAAGGTAAAAGAATTGTACCCGAGGACCAGTAGTCTGAGTATTTCGAAAATCCCCACTCTAGACATTGTGAGTAACTTTACCATTATTTTAATTATCTAAAGTATGTTTTTATTCGGTGTTGGTGAATTTTATGACAATGAGTTCAAATGGTAAATTTTTATGTTTTGTAAACAAAATATGTTTAAATGAAAAGACTTTATAAATTATCTTGAAACGAAATAACGATTTTGAAAATAAAGTAATTGGAGACCACTAGTATATTGTAAATTTATGATTGAAAATTGATGGCTTATGTTATATTGTTATTGTGTTGGCATGACTGGTTGGGCTGTGTTTTATGAATTGTATGAATTGTTTTATTTTAACCTTACAGGTTGGGTAGTATTATATTAGCCCTGTCATACTGTTAAAATTTTATTATATGGTGGGTTTAGCTTGTTGTAGTGGGCGGATTCTGTGGACTAGCCTATTAGAGGGGCATGGAATCCGGATATAAATATGTATCTCGGTCGGAGAGGCGCGTATGGTATCTTCTGAGGTATGGTTAGAGTCTACATCACGTCGAACCACCTCGTGACAATGAATTCCGCTAATGCTAAGGAACGACTGTGTTTTTCAAATTAAAAATATGTTTTCATGTATACGAAATTTTTACAGTCTTGACAGACTCGGTAAGATGCCTCGGTCAAGGTATCCTCGAGAATGATTTTGGCAGGAGCTAAGTTTTTTTTTTAAAATACTCATAAGCCATGTTGACTTATTAAATGAAATGAATACTTATGTTATGAAAAACTTATTTGGATGAAATGTTTTAATAGTTTCTTTTTACTCGGACTTTAGATCTTTTGAATGATATTTGTTTACTCACTGAGATTTTATAATCTCACCACCCTCCTTTCCTTCCATTTCAAGTTCAGATTAGACTGTAGATAGCTGATCTCATCGAGGACTACCGTTGGGTTTGCATTCTTCAAACTGTAAGTTTATAGTTCTTTTTACTTTTGTTTATTCGGGAGCCCACTTATTATTGTAAATTAAATTAAATACTTTAACTTACTGTATTACAATATGTATGAATTTATTTAACTTTTACGCTACAAAAATTATTTATGAATAACTCTAAAAATATTGTTTTATAAAAAAATAAAATATTTTACTTAACATTTCTTTTATTTTCTTATTATATCCAAATAATCGAAATTTCGTTTTAAATGAAGATTTTAGACTTTAAAACTCACTTTTGATTATGAATTATATGTTTTGTACTCGTATATTATATTTTAATCAGTTTCGAAATTTTTAAAGAAAAATGACTAAAATACCCCTGTGAGACGAAAATTATTATTTTATTTGTTTTGAATTAGAAACAGCTTAAAATCTTCTAGAATATGATTTTCGGCAACGGTTACTCACGGGAGAAATGAGATACTGATATTAAGCCTTGTGAAGTCCCGATTGGCATTCCGAAAAATGAGTGTCTATCGGGATACCGCGACGGTTGTCACGAACTCGAAGGGAGTACCGGGTCGTGACACTAAATAAGTAATTACTATTTCAAATCATTCACAAGAGTAGATAATCATAATACCATATTTATTTTGGGATGATTAGAAAGAACAAAACAATCATAAAATCATGTTGAATTAACTTGCATATCTTAATCATTGTTTTGCGTAAAAAAATTTCTAATAGAAGAAAGTTGAATCAAAGTAATAAGAAAAATACCTGGTAACTAGAAAAACACAATCACGGTTAACAAAATTGCCGATCACTGCTGAAACCACCACTTCTCCATTTTCCGCTTGATGGGGAGCTAAATAATGACTGCAACTATGGAAGTGGTCAGCGACTCTTTTGGGTAAATATATAATTTTAAATCTATTTTATTATCCGTCAAAAATTATACAAATAACAATTGAACTTAAGATGTAAAATCGTAACAATTAATTGCGTTAGTTTTTTCTCAATCTTTTCCATGATATTGATGTTCCAAAACAAATCTTTTTAAAAAGTACCAAGTCAAAGAATTTTAGTTTGATTTGATATTTAAGTGTACTTGGAGAATTGGTCAGCAGCTCCAACTTTTTGGTTTTTAATTTTTTGGACAAATATTACAAAATGATACTACTAATAATTGGATTAATTACATTAATTTCAATTGAATCATTTTCACTTGTATAAATATTTATTTAAATTTAAATTTATCTGAATTCTAAGATATATTATTATTATGTCAATTTAAAAAATCATACAAATCTGTACAGTGTTATAAATTTTAATTGACCACGTGTTGGTCACGTGTCCCAGCACTTTTGCAGTTTTTTTATAGAAATTAATTTAAAGCCATTGTTTTTTCTTATAATTAAGGTATAGCCAACAACTCTATTTTTTAAAGATTAAGGTATAACCTTCAATCCAACACAATGAGTGAAAAGAAAAAAGCTTCAGTGCCTCTAAAAGGCTAATAGGCTAAGTGAGTGCCGGAGGTTTACAAGATGGATCAGCAAAAGATAAAGGAAGTCAAAGCACAATAATTGATACAATGAGAAGTTATAAAAGCGTGAGAGGAATTTGATGATTTTGAGGAATGATTTTCATTCTTTACTCAATGAATGTTTTTCAGAGTCTTATTACATGTGAAATCCAGTTTGAACTTCAATTTATAGCATGGATGTCATTGGGAGCCATTGAGTCAAATCTTTTCACTTAGATATTAATAGTTTTGTCTCTTGAGTTTCATAAGTATTAAGACTTACATGGCGTGTATCAATATTTTTAAATTAAAATACTTTTTGTTGAAACTGTATCAATACTTTTTGTGTAAGTATCGATATTTGGATTTTGACTTTTGATTATAGATTCACGAGTAGCAAATATATCGAGACTTTGAGAGATGATTTCTGCTTTAAATGTATCAATACTCTTTGTTTAAGTATCGATATTGTGACTTTGACTTTTGACTATGGACTCACGAGTAGTAAAGGTATCAAAACTTTGAAAGATGGCATCAATACTTGATGCATGATACGAATGATGTATCGATGCTTACTTGCTCGATATCAATGCTTTCGAGATAGAATGATTTCTGTTTTAAATGTATCAATATTTTTTTGCTAGGCAATCGATACTTTCAAATCAAAATGGTTTCTGTCTTAAATGTATCAATAATGGTTTATGTTTTAAATGTATTGATACTTTCTCAACATGTATCGAAACTTATACTTTGAAAATATTATTTTTTCACTATTTTTTCAAATAATTTTATTCAAATAATTAATCATTTTTGTTTTAAATATATGGATATTTTCTTGAAATGTATCAATATTTATATAATTTTTTAGCTGTTTTGTCAAATAAGTTGGTCCAAATACTTACCACGATTAGCAACTTTGCAGATCACTAATGAAACCACTTGTTTTCTATTTTTTTCGCTTGATAGCAATTGTGGAATTAACAACAACTTCATTTTTTTACTTGAACAAATATATAGCTTTGAATCCATTTTATTATCCCGTTAAAAGAAATATACTAATAACAGTTGGATTTCAGATATAGAATCATGACCATTAATTGCAGTAATTTTAACACTTATTTATCTAAAACATGGTCCAAAACAAGTGCTTTAAAAAAGTAGCATTAATTTTAACTCTTATTTATCTAAATCGATGTTCCAAAATAAGTGTTTAAAAAAGTACTAAGTCAAAAGAATTATAATATGATTTGATATTCGAGTGTACTCAAGGGAATGCTTACCATGTTAATTCAATCAAGGCCATATGAAATTACCTTAGTTTAGAAAGTTGAGCACTCAAAACCTGTCCATTCCACATAATCTTTTCTGAACGTGATCCACACAGGGTCAATTATGAGCGAATTCATTCTCATTTAAATTTTTTAGTAAATTTTTCAACCAAAATCGCTACATTTCATTTTGAGCAAAATTTTTCGGATATCATAACTCATAAATTTTTTTAAATAAAGCAAAACAGTACAAACCAAAATTAAAGGAATATCTCTTTTTCAAATCAATTGTTGTAAAAAAGATACTAAAAAAATTGTAATTAAGTAGCAAATCTTTTGGATTAGAACTTTGCGGCTTCCCAAAACTTGATTTCGTCTTGGATAACATCACTTGTGATTAGAACAAAAAAACTAAAAATTTTTATCCATATTTTTATTTTTGAATTTTTGTTTTTTATTTTACTTTTATGAAAAGATAACCAAAATTTTTTTATTTTTTATTTTTTTCTTTTTGCAATTAAAAATGAATGCAAAATAAAGATCAAATAAAAAAACAAAAGTATTATCCAAAAGGGGCCTAAAAGATAAAAATCAAAGTTCAATCCGAATTTCATTTAGTTGAAACTTATATCACTTCAACTCCAATTTTTTTTAAAAAAAAATTGCCAAGATAATCAAGTGTCCAACTTTAATAAGATTTGCTCTTTCGAAACATCAATGGTCAAAAGCTTCAACTAGTGAGTACAAGAAATATTATCTCAATACATATACATTAAGATATAATAACAAAAATTTATCCCCAGACACAATCGAAAATTTGCTTTCTATTAGTGTCATAAACTTCAAGATCATGCTTCCACCATTCAAACATATCTATAACAATAAAGAAAAATAAATAAGAATTAAAACTTAAATCTAGAAATCTTAGATATCAGTTCAATGTCTAAATTTATAAATCATGAAATTAAAAAAAATAACGTGCTCCTTCTCCTCTCTCGCACTTTTGGAGCACAGGCCAAAACAAAATCTAAACAAGCCCACTTCCAGAGTTATTGTCAAATATAAAATGTACACCATTCTCCCTTGATTCTAGCAAAATTCTTGCTTAATTCAACAAACCTTAGAAAAAGATCTTGTAGTCCATTGCCATATCTTTATCTTCATTAAAATTGATGACTGGATTGAACACAATCATTTATCTTTCAACAAGAGTTCTTATAAGTTAATATGACCTTATCAATTTCCAAATTTATCTTTTTTAAAAAAAAAAAAAAAAAAACCCTATTCTGTCTTAGATTACATTTTTCAAATAAAAATTGTTTAACCTTTAATATCATGAGTTATTAATTGTTAAAAAAGCAAAATCAAAATAAAAACTTTTGATTGGAAAAAGAGAGAAACGAGGAAGCAAAAAATAATAGTGAAGATACCGGATATTATTCTTAAAGTAACAAATCATGTTTCCTAAAAGAATATAGAAAATAACACAAATGCACTGGAAAAGGGAGTGACCCACTAGAGAGGTTTCAAGAGCTTAACTTTCTCCAAGCTCCATTCCTTTGCCAATACCTTTCACGATTTGGGTTGAACGTTCTCAATATCTGAAATTGGAAAAATCTTTGCAGTGTTTACGGATTTCTTTCCAATTTCAATATTTGAAATTGGAGAAATTTTTACAGCCTCTAAAGATTTCTTTCCATTTTCAGATATTGAAATTGGAGAAATCTTTGTAGTGTCTAAGGATTTCTTCCTAATTTCATTCTTTTGAGCATCAAAAACGGTACAGGATCCAAAATAAAAAACCAAGACAAGGGAATAGGTGAAGCCTAAGGTATACAAAGCAAGCTGGACAAACGCCAGGAATGCATTTTCTTCTGGATGCTTCAAAAGCTTTCCACAATAATCATTTAGCAGCTTCCAGGGTATTGGAACCAAGATCCAACATAAGATGCATGCAGATGCAGTAAACCAAGTTGGAAATCTAGTTTCTTTGCACTCTGCATTATCACTACTATTTAACTCACTTTCAGGCGGCATCGGGTAGTTAAAAAAAAACGACAGTGAAACAAGGCCAGTTGCAATGATCAAAGGAAGAAACAAACCGATGACAATGCCAACCATTAAATTACTAGCCAACAACATCAGAATTTTAGATTGGTTCTCTTTCGGATGCTTCGCGTCCATTTCGAGCTGTAATATTGTCAACCATATTCTACCAGAGACTACGGAAAATACGTGGAACAGAAGTGCTAAAAAAATATTTTCACTTCCTTTTCCTTGCTTCATTTCTTTCTCAATTAACCTGAAAAAAAAAATACCAGTAAAAATATATTTGATGTGTTCAATAGAATTGGATTTGTTTAATTTTAACATAGACATATTTGCAGCACTAAATAAGAAATCACTTTTTCAAATCATTCAGAATATTAGATAACTCATAATATCATATCTATTTTTGGATGATTAAAAGGAACATCAAAAGAATCATAAAAATTATTTTGCATAGAAATATTCTAATGGAAGTAAATTAAATCAAAACAAAAAAAAATACCCTGGTAAAGAGGAAAACACAGGCAAAGTTGCAAATCAGTGTTGAAATCACCTCTTCTCTATTTTTTGCAAATCACTGTTGAAATCACCTCTTCTGTATTTTCCGCTTGATCCGCTTGATGTGGAGCTAACTTATGACTGCAATTATGGAATTGGTAAGCAACTCCAAATCATTTTTGGATAAATATATAGCTTTAAATCCATTTTATTATCCCTTTAAAAATGATACTAACAGCAGTTAGATTTAAGATAGGGAATCTTAACCGTTAATTGCATTAACTTTAAGTCAATTTTATCTACTTTTACAGATATTTATCTAAAAAAATGTTCAATCTTTTTCCACCTATATAGATATTTATCTATGTTCCAAAACAAGTGCTTTAATAAAGTACCAAGTCAAAAGAATTCTGGTTTGATTTGATATTTGAGTGTACTTGGAGATTATGTCCACCGTCCATTACTTGAGACGGTAATTTCAATTCAATCAATGCCATATGAAATTACCTTGGTTCGGAAGTTAAGCAGTCAAAATCGTCCATTCTAGATAGTATAATCTATCTTCAGGGATGATCAATTATGAAAGAGTCTATTCTCATTTAAATCTCTTAATAACTTTTCCACCAAGATTGCTACATCTCATTTTGAGCCAAATATGAGTAAAATTCTTTCAGTATCATGACTTACATTTTCTTAAATCAAGCCCAACAGTACAAACCAAAATTATAAAAGGAATATCTCTTTTTCAACTCAATTGCTGTAAAAAAGATACTAAATAAAATGTAATTAAGCAGCCAAACTTTTGGGTTAGAATTTTACAACTTCCCAGAACTTTATCACTTCATTTCATAAGGGAAGGTCTTCCCCAAACAGAACAGATGAGATTCTGTGCCTATAGGTTTCAATGTGAAACCTACTGGCCTAAAATCATCATCCCTGGTGTATACAAAAGTTCTTCATCTTTTGTCATTCCCCCGAGTGCAATTCTTCATTTCCAATTATTCTTTAAAGATCATGAGTGGATTGAACACAATTATTCATCTTTTGAACAAAACTAATACAAGTTAATTAGGTTCTAATTTCCTAACAACATGTTTAGTTTGCGAATTAGATAGGAATTGAACCAAATAGCTATTTTGTGAAAACAGAATGAAGTAATAATAGAATAAAATAATTATTACATAATTTGGTAAGATAAAAAAATATGGTAAGAATAGTTATTTTGACTTATTACTGTATTTGATTGGTAAAAATAAAATTAGAATAAGAATAGAGGATATAAAGACAAAAATGTCATTTATTATATATGATTATTTTTTTTATTTTATTCTTTGAATATTAATAATTTATAATTTATTTAAAATATTAATAATTGATCATTTAAATATTAATATTTTATTAATAAGTTAATCATTTAACATTATAAAATACTATTATTTTATTTACAATTTAAAAGCTATTATGATTATTTTTTATTTTATTTTTTAAATATCAATTATTTATAATTTCTTTAAAATACTAATAATTGATAATTTAAATATTAATACTTTATTTATAATTTAAATGTTATTATGATTATTTGTTTTTATTTTTTAAATATGAATAATTCATAATATATTTAAAATATTTAATAATTTATAATTTAAATATTAATATTTTATGTATAATTTAATTATTAATATTTAAAAATATTAATATGAGTAGGGTTGTAAATTTCTAAACTTATGAGTGGTAATTTAGTCTTAACAATTTTTGAAGACGTGGAATTGCTAATACCAAGAGGCTTGGGTGTAGATTGAGGAATAGGTCGAATGGGAGAATTGTTTTTCCTTACTACTAAAATTTTCAAATAGAAATTTGATTGAAATGCATGAACTTTCTTTGTACTGGTTTCTTACGTTTCTTTATGGAAATCGGTAATTTTGTATCAATGGAAGCGGATGCATGAAGCAAATGAGATTGGAATGAATGCACTACTTGCTCTTGCTTTATGCAACTAGAAAAGAGTTTTTTTTTTTTTTGTCCTTTTAGTAATATTATTCAGAATTTCGTATACTTACAAATTTTATACTGTATTTATTATGTCAAATATGCAATTCCATTAATAAAAGTTTAGCTTTATAAGTTAAATCGAAAGAATAAGCAATGGATACTATATCATTAGGAGATAGGTCTGAAAGTTAAGGAAAAAGAAAATTATTCTTTAAAGTAAATCATGTTTATTAAAAGAAGATAGAAAATTAACACATGCATTATAAAATTATTCAATTAAGTTTGATCTTTTCATGATTTAGAGCCTGTTTGGCCTGACTTTTTTCTTACTTAAAAACTATTATGAAACTCTTATGAAAAATAATAACTTTTAAAATTAAATTAAAGTTATTTGGTAAATTTTTTTTATAAGTTCTTTTCTATAAGTTATAATTTTTGTTAAAATTATCATAGAAGGTATTTTTTTTAAGAGAGTAATATTGTAATTATTTTTAACAAATGAGGATATTTTTGGAACAAAAATAAAAATTTTCTTGTATTTTTAAAAGAAGAGAAGAAAAAGCTCCTCCTTAGAGCTTTTTTTTAAGCTCTTTTTTAAAAAATTTTATTCTTAAAAAAAATTATTTTTTTAAGAACTTATCAAAAGATTATATTTGACTTGATTTTTACTTTTAAGAAGTAAATAAGTTGAAAAAAAGCTAAGCCAAATATGCACTTAAATTGAAAGTTCTCAATATCTGAAATTGGAGAAATCTTTAATTTTTTTCCAATTTTCTCAAAGGTACAGAATCCAAAAAAGAGAACCAGGACAAGGGAATGGGTGGAGGCTAAGGAATAAGAAGCAATCTGGACAAACACCATGTATACATCTTCTTCTGGACCCTTCAAAAGCTTTCCACAATAATCATTTAGCAGCGTCCAGGGCATTCGAACCAAAACACAACACAAGATGTACGCAGGAGCAGTAAACCAAACTGGAAATCTTGTTTCTTTGCAATCAACATTGTCCTTACTATTTAACTCACTTCCAGGCAACTGGTTGTTAATGAAAAACAACAGTGAACCGCAGCCCACCACAGTGACGAGGGGAAGAATCAGACCGAACTCAATGCCAAACATAAAATTACTGACCAACACCAACAGAGTTTGAGATTGGCTCTCTTTGGGATGCTAACAGCATCAACCACATTACACCAAATTGTATGGAAAACATGTAGAACCCAAGTGATAAAAAAATCGCTTCACAGAAATTCTTTTCCATGCTTCATTTTTTATCTCAATTAACCTGAAAAAAGAAATTGTCAGTTATGTGTTTAATAGAATTGAATCTATTTAATTTTAACATGTAAATTTAGAAGAATTAAGGAATATTTGCAACACCAAATGAGTAATTACTATTTCAAATCATTCACAATATTAGATAATCATAATACCATATTTATTTTGGGAAGATTAGAAGGAACAAACATGTTGAATTAACTTACATATCCTAATCATTATTTTGCGTAAAAAAATTTCTAATAAAAGTAAATTGAACCAAAGCAAAAAAAAAAAACCTGGCTATGAGAAAAACATACTAAATCACGATTGACAAAGTTGCATATCACTGTTGAAACCACCCCTTCTCCGTTTTCCCCTTGATGTGGAGCTAACTTATGACTGCAATTATGGAATTGGTCAACAACTCCAACTTCTTTTTTGGATAAATATATAATTTTAAATCTATTTTATTATCCATTAAAAAATGATAATGATAACAATTGAATTTAAGGTGTAGAATTGTAGCCAGTAAGAGATAGGACTGGTAATGTTTACGGTTAACAAAACTGAGGAAAATGAAAATTATTCTTGAAAGTAAATCATGTTTATTAAAAGAAGATATATAGAAAATTAACACTGTATTAAAACTAAACAGTTGCAAGAAAGTTCCATCATTTCACGATTTGGATTGAACACTCTCAATATCTGAAATTGAAGATTTCTCCTCAATTTTTTCATAGGTACAAAATCCAAAACCGAGAGCCAAGACAAGGAGATGAGTGAAGCCTAAGCTATAAAAAGCAATTTGGACAAACACCAGGAATCCATCATCTATTGGATCCTTCAAAAGCTTTTCACAATAATCATTTAGCAGCGTCCAGGATATTCGAACCAAAATACAACACAAGATGTATGCAGGAGCAGTAAACCAAACTGGAAATCTAGTTTTTTTGCATTCTGCATTGTCACTACTAGGCAACTGGTAGTTAATGAAAAACGACAGTGAACCGCAGCCCATCAGAGTGAGGAGGGGAAGAATCAAACCGAAGTGAAAGCCAAATATCAAATTACTGACCAACACCATCAGAGTTTGAGATTGGTTCTCTTTCGGATGCTTCGCGTCCATTTTGATCTTTAACATCATCAACCACATTACACCAAATTGTATGGAACATATGTAGAACCCAAACGAGAAAGAAATCGCTTCACGAAATTTTTTTCCATGTTTCATTTTTTATTTCAGTTAACCTGCAAAAAGAATTTATCAGTTATGTGTTTGTTTAATTCTAACATGCAAATTTAGAAGAAGCAATATTTGCAACACTAAATAAGTAATTATTATTTCAAATCATTCATAATAATAGATAATCATAATACCATATTTATTTTGGGATGATTAGAAAGAACAAAAGAATTATAAAATCATGTTGAATTAACTTGCATATCTTAATCATCATTTTGTGTAAAAAAATTTCTAATAAAAGTAAATTGAATCAAAGAAAAAAAAAAAAAACCTGGTGACGAGAAACACACTAAATCCCAGTTAACAAAGTTGCCGATCACTGTTGAAACCACCCCTTCTCTATTTTCCCCTTGATGTGGAGCTAACTTATGACTGCAATTATGGACTTGGTCAACAACTCCAACTTCTCTTTTGGATAAATATATAATTTTAAATCTATTTTATTATCCATTCAAAAATGATAATGATAATAATTGGATTTAAGAGGTAGAATTGTAGCCATTAATTACATTAATTTTAACTTAATCTTTTCCATGATATTGATGCTTCAAAACATATGTTTTTAAAAAGTACCAAGTCAAAAAAATTTTAGTTTGATTTGATATTTGAGTGTACTCCGAGAACCGGTCAGCAATTTTCAAATTTTTTTATTTTGTTTAAATATCAAAATATGATACTAATAATAATTGAATTAATTGCATTAATTTCAATTCAATCTTTTTCACTTGTACAAATAATTATTTAAATTTAAATTTATCAGGATTCTAAGATATATTATTATCTAAACGTGATACAAATGTGTACAGTAGTACTTAATTTAATAATTTTAATTAACCACGCGCTAGTCACGTGTCCCCGCTCTTTTGCGACCCGCATATAAATGCAAACATCAAACAGGCTGTTCTTTAAAGTTCTCCATATTCTGGGTATTTGTCTCGGCACTCCTGCATTTTGGAATCCTGCTTTCCATCTTCTCTTCTTTAATATTCTTTTGATAAGCTGCTTGCCCATCGACCACGTAGCTTCAACCTGTTTCCTGATCAACAAATTTCTGTTCTCAAAAGTCCCCGTCAGAAAGGGATTTTTTTTTTTAATGGCAAGAGAATTTCATAAATTGCTTAGTTTACAACGGTGCCATTACAAAGCAAAGAATAAAACATTTGAATATTTAAAGGATGAAGATGATGAACAGGGGAGAGAATAGTCGAGAGAGAAGAATACTATTTCCTCAAAAAACGGCTTCTGCACAGTATTTCCTTTCAACAACCATTATAGATGCTGTTCAAAGAGAGAGAATATGTAAAAGAAATAGCAAACCAGATGAAGCCATCTGGCATTACAAAGACCGAGGGTGCTGGAATGAAAGATTCCCTGTCACAATGACTGATACACTACCTATACGACACAGTTTCACTATGCAAAGTAGCTAAATTTTGACTTTTAATCAACATAAAATAAACAGTAAAAAAACAAATATTTCTGTTCCTTTTGAACTTCAAGCCCTTGAAATCACAATTACCTCTTCCTCTGCAGTAGCTTCGTTGCATATCAAAAAACCATCAATATTCAACACACTTCCTTGGTGTTTGAACTACAAATCCCCAATTCAGATCTTAGAAACATGAACGGATTATTACTTAGACTTTTAGTAAAGATATCTGCTAGCTACAGTATAGTGCCACAGTGCTGAATATCAACTTCTTCATCTTTCACAACCTCTCGGATTACATGAAACTTCACTTTGATGTGTTTTATCCTACCATACTGCACAAGGTTTTTAGCAATTGAAATAGCAGATTTGTTGTCAATGTATAGCAGTGTACCCTTCTCATAGTTATATCGCAGATCATGGAAGACTTTTCTCAGTTAAATCACATGATTTGTAGCAGTAGCAATAGTAATATATTCTGCTTCTACAGAAGATTGAGCCACCACCTCCTGCTTTTTTGAATTCCAATTAAAAACTGCACTACCAAGTGAAAAACAATAACCAAAAGTGCCTTTAGAGTCATCAAGACTTCCTGCCCAGTCAGTATCACAATATCCCATAATAATAGAGTTTTTCTTCTTCTCAAACTTCAAGCCTAAATCTATTATTCCTTTAATGTACCTCAATACTCTCTTAGCTGCTGCAAAGTGAGTTTGTGAGGGACTTTGCATAAATCGAGATAGTAAACTAGCAGAGAACATGATATTTGGTCTTGAAGCAGTTAAATAAAGTAGACTTCCAATGATGCTTCTGTACATTGAACTTCCTGCCCTTGAGGTACCATCATCCTTGGTTAATCTACAGTTTGAAGCTAAAGGAGTTTCCACAACTTTACATTTCTCCACGTGAAACTTATTCAGAATTTCATTTGCATATTTACTTTGATGTATGCAAATATAATCTGACCTTTGAATGAATTGTAATCCCAAAAAATAGTGCATCTCTCCCAAGACAGTCATTTCAAATTCTTTCATCAACTTGTTCTTAAAAACACTTAAGAAACTAACATCCGAACCGGTAAACAATAAATCATCAACATATAGGGAGATAATTAATTTGACAGAGATAGCCATTCAAAAAAGTTGATTTCACATTAAGATGCCAGATATTCCAACCTTCTTAAGCAGCCAATGCAACCAACAACCTTATTGTGTCATGTCTCGCGATTGATGCAAAAGTCTTTTAATAGTCCACACCATAAATCTAAGAATACCTTTTTACCACCAGTCTTGCCTTGTACTTGTTCACTGTTCCAGCAGCATTAACCTTTGTTTCAAAAATCCACTTTGTTCCAATTACATGCTGATCTATTGGTTTATCCACCAATAACCAAGTACCATTCTTCTCAACCATCAGCATTTGTTGCTCCATTGTCTGCACCCATCTTTTGTCTGTTGCAGCTTCTGCATAACTAATAAGTTCACACACTGCCATATTACACCTGGCATAAATATCTTGCAATGACCTAGTACCCCTCACAGCAAGACTTTCATCTTCAATATCCACTTCTGCATCATCTTCTCTCAATAACAACTCTTGCACCAAGTTTTGAAAATTCAAGGAATCAACAATTGACTTCTCCCAATTCCAGTAAGAATACTCATCAAATTTGATATCTCTACTAATAAAAATCTTCTGAGTCTTCACATTATACAGTTTATATCCTTTCAAGACCTCACTGTATCCAATATGAATGGCCACAATACTTTTTTCATCCAACTTAGTCCTACTTTGATCAAGAACCTTTGATAACAAATGCTCCTAAGTACTCTTAAATGAGTTATTGAAGATTTGTACCCAAACCATACCTCAAATGGTGTTACTCCTGTCAAAGTTATTCTCTATGTCAAATTCAAAATATAGTTTGCTGTATTCACAGCTTCTGCCCCAAAGTGTTTGGGTAGGTGCTTCTGAAATAACAAACATCTTGCCATCTCTATTAGAGTTCCGTTTTTCCTCTCAGAAACTCCATTCTGTTGAGGGCTATATGCAACAATCAGTTGATAAGTGATGGCAAACTCAAACAAAAAATTTTCAAACTCCCTAGCAGTGTATTCCTTATCGTTGTCACTTCTGAGAACCTGTATACTCACATTTGCTTGATTTTCTACCAAGTTCTTGAACTTAACAAAATTAGATAAAGTTTCTGACTTGAGCTTAAGAAAGTAAATCCAGCAATACTTGGTTAGATCATCAGAGGTATTATATGCCTTCCCAAGATATTAATCAATGACTTCAAAGGGAGAAATCTACCCCAATAAAATACAAGTTCATAGGCAACAATATTTACACAAACAACACAGACAAATGTCATAACGAAACCGAGCTTACAACAGAAATCAGAAAGACAGCAACATCAAACAACCAATCGCTTCTAAGCTTACAACAGAAGAGGAAATCAGAGTTTCCCTAACAAAAGCTCAATCCAGTCAGAGAGGATCCATGAACCAATAATTGGGAAGGGAGAGAGAACATCAGCAATAAAATCCAACACCTAGGAAAATTGACAAGCATTAAAAGAGGGATGAGAAGTACCCTTGCCTGATGACCCCAGCTTTGGCAAACCCGTCAGCTAGATGGTTGGCTTCTCTGCTAATATAGGTGAAGGTGACCAGCTTAATGTCTACTTTGAGGACCTCAATGTTATTGTAAATATTCTTTATGCGCCAAGAAGCGAAGCTAAGGTTCAGAACCCAGCTAATAGCGTTCTTAGAATCATTTTCGACAATGAGAGAATTGGAAGTCCATGGTGACGAGCAGAACAGACAAAGGCCTTCTTTGATAGCAAGGAACTCGACATAGTTGGAGCCCTCTATGCCTCTGGGGGAGGGGAAGACTCACATAACGAAACCTTCATCATCTCTAATAGCACCTTCTATTCCAGTAAGGCCTGGTTTACCGAAGGCAGAACCGTAGATGTTAAGCTTATAGGAACTTAGAGGGACCTTTTCCATTCAGATCAATACTTTAACTTCCTTATTTTACGAGTGATTTTGCTTGGTTCTAGAACAAAGTGAGAAGCACATATATGGTTCATAGGCCACTTTCCTTTGTGGAAAAGAAAAGCATTTTCTAAATGCCGGAAAGGAGTCGAAAAGGGTATTATTAGCCACCGAATAATTTTTTCTTTTTGAGCCTTCTTTTTGAAAGATTTCTTTTTGAAAGATTTCTTTTTGTTACTTTTACTGCCCAGAATCTTCTCCTCAATATCTAAATAATGCCTCCTATTTCTTGTCATTTTTCATCGGCTGCTACTCTGCCTTCTTGAGATTTAAAATCACTCTCCATTTTTCCACTATTTACAACCATGGCTGGATTGTCTAATTGGGTTTTAAAAACACCCAAACAAATCGAACCCAACTCTCCCTTATCACTGTTTTCTTTAATGTGGTCCACTAGCCCACTCACTTGCTGGCCCGATAGTCCCTCCTCCACTCTTTTTGGGCCTTGCCCGAGGTTCTCTCCTTGCCCACCCACATCATCTCTTGGTTTTGTGGGCTTCCACAATCTTTGTTAAGCTTCCGCCTCTTACCTTTCTTTTTCACCACTTTAGTCACCTGCTGCCAACGTGTATCAAACAAAATTAGGATGATTGGAAGCATCTAAGTCCCAAAGTTTAACGGAAATAGATATCTCATATTAGTAAAAGATGGAAAAGAAAGGTGAAATCATCCTATGCATCATATTCCCACTCTCAAAAGCAATTTTATTGTTGTATGGGGTGTGGACAATGAAAGGACATCAGTAAGCTCCAAACATAGATCCGCAATGGTGACTAAGTTCTCTATTTGTTTAAGGTCAAAGATTTCTTGAATTGCTTTCATAAGTGTATTAATATGCGAGTTTGAGAATCTGATCACTAGACTTAAAATAGTCATTATCAATCTTTTTTGACTAAATGTGATCGATTAATTACCCATTTAAGTTTATTTATTTAAAATATTACATTAAACATAACTTAAGTTCATTTTAAAAAATAATCTCTTATCTACAAAATAATTTTAAAATTGAGGAGCCCGGTTACACCCAAAAAAAATGAGGACTTGCGGCATCCATTCAAAAAATGATACCAATCAATCATGTGCCATCTCTTCCTTTGTATAATTTTTTGTATTCTTTTATTACTATTATTATTATTTCTCACAAGATGATTGGAAATATTTTAAATTTGAAATTTTCTAAATTTTTGGATGAAGTAGTTCGCCCAAGAGCGACCCTTAGTCTAATCCGCTACAAGCCTCGCCTCCGACGCAGATGCGCCTTTCTTTTGGGCTCCGCCTCCTTTTCCCAACTAATGGGATGCAGTTTCCTCCTCTTCTTTTTTTTTTTTTTCTCCTCTTTTTACTTTTGTTTCCTTTGTTACGTGTAAATTTCATGCGGAAAGGACAAAATAACCGTGCACACTGCACTGTACCCTACCTCTCCTCTCTCCTGCTGCAGTGTACCCGCTGAAAAAATGAGCAACATTTTTTACGGTGCCCTAGCCGCATAGTAGCAGCTGAAAGGAGAAAAGAAAGAAAGAAAGAAAGGTACCAGCTGAAAGGAGAAGAAAAAGAGAGAAAGAAAGGAAAAGAAAAAAAAAAAGAGAAAAAGAAAGTAGAAGAAAAATGACGACTACTGGGTTGAATTTTTATGAAGCTAGTGTTTATGCCGCCGATGTTATTCACACTTGTAATGCTCGTGTTATTGCCACTCGTCAATATTGTTCCGCTCGTTTTGCTTCTTGTCGTCAGTACTGTTCCGCTCTTTTTGCTTCTTTTCGTCAATATTGTTCCGGTGTTATTAACACTGGTAACGCTCGTTTTATTGCTCCTGCTCGTCAATATTGTTCCGGTCTTTCTGCTTCTTACTGTCAACATTGTGCCGATGTTTGTTGTTCTTGGGTACAGCATCTGAACCGGTTTTAATAGTCTGTTTGTTTTATTTAACTCTCTCTTTTAAATATTTTAATGTTTTTAAAATATATATCTGACAGGCGAACAGAAACCTAGGAAATTTGTTTACAGCCGTGTTGCTGGGTCTGGAAGTTATCTCTTTCGTCTTCGATATTTGGTCTGCACATTGGGAAGGTGCAGCCCCTATCTCGTTTACAATATCATTAATCCTCTTTTTAATTATAACTGAGAAAATCTATATCCGTTATGGTCATATTAACTGTACAGAACTTACATTGGAAGAAACATTACAAATAGTCATATGCGGTGTACTTGTGTTAATCTCTTACGCTCAAATGGGTGCAAAATGGTTTTATCAGAAACGCTTAAATATCCCACTCTCTGCTATATCTTTGACGGTAAGCGTGACAATAGCAGTTTTTCAGTTTATGAACCAAAGGAAGAAACCATCCCGCCTGAAATGTCAAGACCAAATTTATAACTTGGCTGACCTTCACTCACAGACCATGCCTGCTGCCGATGATGAGTCTAGACAGATCCCAGTTTTAGTGTGTGGTTGTACACAACAAGTTTGAAGTGTTTTAGCATTATTTTGTCTTCAGTTAATTAAGGACCATTTGGAGGGTGTTTATTTTGTTTTGTGCTAGTTTAACTCCATTAACTCTGTTTGTATGGGAGATTTTAATTCATTTTTCTTGTTATAAACTTTAAACATATTCTCATTTGTTTTTCATCCGCTAATTATGGAAATCAGATTTCTTTTTAGTAATATTCTTTAGGATGCGGTATCCTTGTAGCATTTCATTTATGTTGAAGTTGTTTTTATAATAAATTAACTGTCTCGTGAAGAATGACACTATAAAAGTAATGTCAAATATGCAATTCCACTAATAGAAGTGTATGCAATTCTGTTAAGAAAAAAAAAAGCAGAAAGGACAAATATATAATCAAAATAGGAACTTTTTGATTCGAAAATGAGAAACGAGGGGGCAAGGAACAGTAGCGAGGAAAAAATAAATATTCTTATAGCGGCAATTTTACTAAAGAAGATACTGTAGAACTATATATATATGTAGCTTGCATTCCTCCGTTAACCAGCAGAAACACACTAGATAAGAAGAGTATATCACATTCATGGCATACTAGACATTTCAAAAGCCTACCAAAGTCCCTAAGCAAGCACCTCCCTAAGCAAGCACCGGTGTCTGCCAATACGCTGTCTAAGACTTGGGTTGGACAGACTCAATATCCGAAAGGCGAGATACTTCCGCAGCCTTTGTGGATGCTTCACCGATTCCCCATGCATCGATACCAAACGTACGAGGCGAGAAAGCCAGAGTCAAGAAATTCATTATATATATATATATACTAAAAGCTTTCCCCAATCATAATTTAGCATCTTCCAGGATATTGGAACCATGATCCACCACAAGATGCATGCGGGGCAGAAAAAGCAAAACTGGAAGTTTATTAGTTTCTTTGCACTCGGCATTGTCACCATTATCCAAGTCTTTTGAAGTCCTCCACGGGTAGCTAAAGAATTAAGAAATATGAAACGGAACCCACACCCAACACAACGGCCGTGGGAAGAAAATCCGTTCTGATAGCTACTATGGTAAGCCAATATTAGCAAATTGGTATAAACCATCCTTGAAAGTCTCTTTCATACCTCCATTTTATCTCAGTTAACCTAGGGAAAATATTGTATATATTCTAGATGTTTAACATATGGAAAGTTGAATTTATTTAATTTTAAGTTTGTGCGCTATTTAAGAAGTAATCACTTTCTTAAATTAATATCCAGAATACTAAATAATCATTTCCCTATTCAATCGTAATACTATCACCTAATTGGATGATTTAAAATAGCAAAACCATAAATGATGAAACGTATGATGCTCTATTAACTTGTATTTGTGTGTGTATATATATATATATGGAGAGAGAAAGAGAGAGATAAAGGCTCTATAATATAAGATGAACATTATATGCATTTACGTATAGGAAGATGCATTTTGAAATGTAAAAAGCTTATACATTAATTTAAAAAAATAAAAAAAATACTTAATGTTTACTCAACAAAAGGTGAAAATTTTTGGGAAAATGAGGAGGGGGACCAATTATATGATTAAGAAAATCCATAAACTATATTATAAAGATCAAGTTAAAGTTCTGAGAAATTAATTAGCAAAGGGATAATCCTCATAACTTTGATGATTTTTTTATACAATCTACGTCTCAATTCTCATTAATTCAACTATCCATGTAAATATTCATTGGAATTGAAGTTTAACATGCATAATTAGTTAATGTAAATCAATGATTCTAGCACTTTAACCTGATAAACTAATAAATTATTAAAGAGTTATGCTAAGGCACAAGAATTAAATCAACAAACAGCTAGAAGTACAAGTGTACAAAAGTCTGTTAAAATCAATTTAATTTATAAAATTTAATTAGTTCGGTTAAGAGACTCAGTTAATTCAATTAAAAAAATTTAATTGATTAACGGAATTATCTAATTTTAAAATGAAAGAAAAATAAATAGTGAATTATTTACTGTCTAAGGTTCTATGCTTAATTTCATCCAATGAGCAGTCTCTAATGAATCTGTACATGCCATAAGTGAACATGTTGATATTATATGAGACAGTAAAAAGGCTTGCTTATAACTAAAAAAAAATTATGGTTTTAAAGAAGCTGACATCTCAAGAACAAGAGCTATTTTTTTTCCAAAAAAAAAAAAAGAATAGGAGCTATTTTTGGCTGTTGAAATAAAATTTCTTTAATTATCCAAAAAGGCCATTTTTTATTTGACAGAGTTTCTGAGCACTATATGTTCATAGCAGGTCTTTAATCTATTTGAAGTGTAACATGAAATTAAGATTCTTCTTGCTAGATATTTTTATGCAAATTCTGAGAAGCAATCTTGGTATTTTTTTATTTATGCATTTGGGAGATCGCCACTGCGAATGATTAGAATAGAAATAATCTAATGATTTATATCAAATAATATTTTTTATGAATTATGTCAATGTTATTTGTCATAATTAATTTCTTTGTAAATGTAAAATTATCTTTGCGAGTTGGATTTTGCTAATGACATAGAAAATTTTAACAGATTATCAGAGCCAAGGGAGCCTTACAAAATCTATGAACGAATGGGCTGAAGCCTGAAGCTATGGACTAAGGGACTGATGGGCTGAAGCCTGAAGCTATGGACTAAGGGACTGATGGGCTGAAGCTACACAGATAATGGGCCTCATTTTGATTCATAATATCATATTCACTTTTGGATGATTAAAAGTAAGAAAAGTAATCATTAAACCATGCTGCATTTGCATGTCTTAAAAATTATTTTGCACAAAAAAAACTGTGAAGGAAATAAATTAAATTAAAACAAAGGAAACATGTCTGGTAAGGAGGAAAACACACTAATTCATCAAATTAAATTTTTTAATTTTGAACTTTACAAGTAGAATTAAAATATTGTCACATATTCTTTGATTTATCACATTAATTTTTTAATTTTTTTGGTTATACTTTAAGGGTGTATGTGACAACCCTCACTAGTAGAATTTAAGAACTCTATCAACAATTTATTGGATATTTTTCTTAATTTATTTGACTTTACAAATTTTCTCAAGTCCAAATTTGAATTTAATCTTTTACTATCTCAATTTGGTAATTTTGGTCATTTAAAAACAATTGATAATAATTTTAAGATTTTTCTTTTACTTTAAATGATGTGGCATTTTAGTGAACGATCTGACATGCTAAAGTGGATTACTTTTTTTAATTACTTAACAAGTATCAATCTAAAAAAAAATCATATTTTATTTTTATAAATTTAAAAAAATAAAATTTTTAGTTTTTTTACTAAAAAAACTTCTATTCATATTAACATCGACCACCCGATAAAAGAAAATTTAAGTTAACATATCACATTACCAATAAAATAGTCACATGATCAAATTTAAACCAAAATGTTTAATGTCATTATTAATCATTTTTAAATTACTTTTAATAAAGGTAATTAAAAAGATTAAATTCGTGAAAACAGGATTGAGGCCTGAATCAGCATACCAAAATCTACTTTGATGGCTCTCCATCCTCAACCCCCGTTGACATATGGGACGTGAAAATATGTCATTCCTAAAGGCCATAGACAAATTGTAATGAAATATTATTATTTAATCTATTAGCTAGCTTAATGTTAAAATAAACCCAATAATAATAAAAGTTGATTTTTTTTCCCGAGGGTAAGGCCAACAATCATTTCCACTAAGAGAAAAAGTCTTCTCTTCTTTTTGATAAAGTCCACATCCAAAGTCAAATTTTTTATTACAATATTCTTAAACACTATTTATCAACTAAGTTAAATATTGACAACAATAAAAATTGAAAAGTCAAAGTTGACCTCAAGTGAAATATATATGATAGGAACCAATTGAAAGCAATTTTCCAAATGGAAATAGGCCATATTATGGGTACGTACAAACGCAAGTAGCATTATGGGGGATAAAGTCATAAGAATGCGCTGTCAAAACAAATACTTAGGGCTCATTTTTCAATTATTATACTAGTATATAATAGTAGCAGTGATGCGAGTATCTTTTCTGCTTTGTTAAGGCATAACAACCAAAATCCAAATGGGGCCAACCTCGGTGAAATATATTACTATGGCACGGAGGAAATCTTTTGATCAATCAGAAAAACAATGTAGTGGAACAGTATGCACAATCAAGGGTCGTCAGCAGATCAAAACCTACTCTGATGAAAATTGTTTATGGTGGCATTTAGCCATTTTTCGGCCCCGCTGGTCTCTATAATGACTTGTTTGTAAGTTCTGAATAGTAACATATACACCGACTGAAAGCTGGACTTCAATCCCAAAAACATGGCGAGTTGTACCCGCCTTGCCTACTCAATTCTCACCACAAGTTGCACCTTTCTTGCACTATGTGAAACCGTTTTCTGCCCCAGATTCAGTGGGCTCAGAGATGCTATTCTGGATCCTTTCTCTCCTGCTCCACTGTAAAGGTAAAGATCGCAAACTCCTACGAAAGTCAAAATTTTTGCCTTCTTTCTCAATTTTATTTATGCATGAGTTGACGATTACCTTTTGTAACAGTAGTCAAATCTGGAGGAGAAAAGTTTCAGAATTAAGACTTTTTCTTTAGAAATAATTAAGTTGCATTGATTTAAAATGCAGTTCCTATTATATATTATGTTATTATCTTAGTCACATGATTTGATCAATACTAAGTTGAGTGTATTGCATAATGAGCTTGAAAAATTAGAACGGCTCATTATTTCGATAGAGTTTACATTTGGAAAAAAAGCTCAAATTGATCAAGTTCAGAAGTGATCCATTATTAATTTATTGTCTTTTTCTATCTGTTTTTCAATAAAAAGATTGGGGGAACTAGAGAGTAGGAGTGGTAGGAGGAGGAAGAATCATATTAACATGACGATAAAGCATGTCAGTTTGAAACCGACCAGGCTATGGGGAGCTTCTTTAATCTCTATGGTATGGACGGTCAGTATGAGAATGACGTTTAATTTTTGTAAAGTTTAGGTCCACTCAAAATGGTTTTTACCATTTTGTTTCATAGCTTGCATTATTGGGATCATGAAGACTTTGAAGCTTTGCATGCTCACGATGGGATTTCTTTTCTTATTTTTTAGTGACAACGACTACGAATTGAAACATCTCTTTTAACTCTATTATTATGCTTATCGTGAATCAAATCCATATCCCAATATGTCAACAAAACAGTCTCCGGAGACATTTACCAGTTAAAGCTTTATGCACCTTTTCTCCTGCAGGAGCAAAGAGACATTACAAAAAAAAATTTCAACAATCGTACAGTAGGCTTTGTAGGCATGCACATCAAGATTTTCAACATATCAGTACAAATTAGTTTGGAGGATATAATATCATACTGCTAAACAGAAAGGCAATGATCCAACTGTTGTAATATAAAAATATATATTGATAGACAGCCCTCATCCATTTCACAATCATTCGTGCAAACCAAATTAAATATGACACAGACGTATGCTTTAATGGGATTCATGTGCGGCTTTTTTTTTGGCGAACCTGTTTCTTTCATTTTTCTTTGGAGACAAAAGGCAATGAAAGAAGATTTGACTTCTCGTTTTATTTTGATGGGGATACTTGAGTTTGTTCCCTCTAGCAATGAAAGAGATAGAAAGTGATTAGGGCCTAAGGGGTGTCTTCTCCAAGGGGAAGGAGAATCTTGGGGAGGGTTTGAAATTTTATGAGAGAAGAAGGGGGTGGTGTTGCCGTAATCATTAAGCAGCAACTGGCAATGCTTTGACTCTTCCACCGTAGGGGACCCTGTTGGCAAATCCCAAGCTGTCTGCAGAGCCCATACTGTAATGAATCTATACCCTTGAATATTCGGATGGTGGTGATGGCTTACTTACTACTAGTTCTAGACAGAATGTAATCCAGGGTGATAATTGAAGTTCACAATGTGAACAGGTCTTTTCCAAGATTATAGTTAATTAGATATTTTCTCAACTAATTTGTTTATAAATTGGATGAGACCCTAGCTAAACCTTCAATTCAAAGCTATTAAACGTCTAAATGCGACTGACAACCCATTGTTTTAGAGTCCAAATAATCAAGGTCTAGAAACAAGGTAGCCATTAAAATTTTACAAAAACAGAATTAATATAACTAACCAGGTTTTGGTTGCGCTACACGTTTAATGATTAATTGATAATCATGAAGTAAAATGAGAACCGTTCTGAATCATACAAGAGAAAAATAAAAAAGGTTGTGAATTAAAGCGTGCAAGAAAACCAGAGAACCAAATGCCAAGTTGATTTCTTTACGCATAGATTACGAACTCATGGACTGGCAAAGGGCCACAAACTACCAAAGGCCATGTGCACATGAGTTTAATGTCTGGGACCATTTTGATCCAGAAGAAGATCCTACAGCGGACCCATGATCTTTTCCATGGCAATTTATAATCATTGTTTCTTAAATCAAGCATCGGCTTTTGGCCTAATTTAAGGGCCACTGATTTCTGTCATTTGTTTTAATAGTCTGAGCTCTTACAACAAATTTCTGCCTCTCAGTTCCCTTGAAAAAGCTTTTAAAAAGCTGAATCTCGGTTCTTTATATCAATGTCTTGCAGCTTCTGATTCAATGTATACAGTTTTCTTGGGGGGGGGGGGGGGTGAAAGGGCAGCCTAGCTATTTGGTCTGCCGTGTATAGTTTATTAAACCAATGCGCGAATCATATAGAAGGAAATCTAAGCTGCTTTTACAAAGTAATGAGATCAGCGGAAATTATTGTCTCAGATAATAAAATAAACTTCGGATAAGAACTATGCTATGCCGTACGTGGTTTAGGAGTCTGATATCAGTGTATCATTTTGCATCAGTGGCAACCATGAGGATTCAACATTATCAGTAGGGCCCATGAACAGCTATTTTGAATGTACTAGGGTGGATTTTCTACCTTAAAACCGGGGAAGATATTGTTCTTAAACAACATCTGAAATATATTCAGTTCCTCATCACTTACGTGCTCGGGTCAGGTTTTATTACATCATTGTGGGTTTTTCCCAATCATACCACTACTGGTTCACCATCGTGCCGATGATTACGCAAATTGGCTTTGATCTAATGTTCTGAAAAAGCTGATAACAAGCTTTTGATGTGATGGCCAGGTACACAACCTTGGTCGTTTAGAAGTTTTAAGTTCAGGGTTCAATGATCTATCAGCAGAAGTTGGGAAATCATAGTCAAGTGAATTATATTATATAGTCAATCACACCAAGTTCAAATGTCGAACACCAAAGAAGACCAAAGTCTTCTCAATCTTTAAAGACCGAGTCTCCAAAGTTAGAGCATTCAGAATTTCTGTACGAAATAGTCAAAGACTTCAGGGTGGAGTGATTAAAGCCCCCATGTGAATTAAAACAGGGTGTACAGGGAAAAGTCGAATTTCTGGTGTGCACTCATCAAATACCAGGCATCAATAGTTCTTTACTTCCTTTTCTTTCTTTTTTTTTTTTTTTGTTTGTTTTTCCCAATCACCTTTGAGATAGAAGTCTCTCTCAAATGAAGTCTAACGTTGCAAAAGATTACAGCTAGCCATTTGCATAAATCATAGTCTTTACAGTCCACCGAAGAAGGCTTTGCATTTGCTGCTTTTGCATACCTCTAAAAAGAATTTACCTTTCGGAATACATATTCTTGAGGTGCCGGATATTTTGCAATGATCTAACAGTTATGGGGTCACTCAGGACCCCACCATTTAATGCATTCCAACCTCTAACTTTAGATTCCAACGGTGGCACAGGAAATTATAATATGCATAGATAAACAATCTGTTGTAAAGAGAGAAAAAGGAAATCGGTTTACAATAATGTCCCGGTTACTACCATAATGAGTCTGCAACAACTCAGCAAAGGGACATGTATGTATGTATGTACGTCCTTTTCTCATTTGGTGTGTGTGGCTAAAGAAATTTTGAAGCATCTTCTTAAAGTTTTGAATAAAAAGGTGTCATTTAGCCTATTTAGTTTCATCAGAATCTTATATGTTCAACAGTTAAAGTAATCGCTTCTTTTTCTGACATTCGCTATTTGCTTCTCGATCAATAATCTCATCCCAACTTTAAATGATGATTATTTACGATTATAGTTAGTGAAGATGAATTATTTTTGCAGTTTAGAACAAAAAAGGGTCCCATTTAGAGAATCCTGACAGCAAAAGAGTATTAATTATTTACTCATTATAAGTTTTGTCAGAGCCAAATTATCAAGTTTCCGTATGTTATGGGAAAGGAAATGGTAAAAGAATGAAAACATTAATGTGTTTAATTGTCAATTTAAGTGGCCAGCTTGATACGTTCTTTTGAAGTGATATTATTACCCTGTTTGTAGCCCATCTTTCACTTCCAAACTAATCATAGACTATATATAAACATCAAAGTCGACATGCAGGAAAACAAGGTATAGCTATTAAATGAGCAGTAAAATACAGTCACTTTTTATTGAAAGGACAGCACCATGGTTGTACAAAGCTGCTGTATTACTACATTTATACATGAACTGATAACCGTTTCCCTTATCACCACTGTTACCAATTGCTATCGTTTCCTCTCTCTCTCTCTCTCTCTCTCACTTACGCACAAACTCTCTCTCTAAGCCAACTGGCAAATTTGATTGATTCACATAAGAAAAAAACAAGAGGGCGAAAGGATTGAAGAAAGGACAAAAGTAGTCTAGGATTTGAGTGTGATTCGTTTGGCCTTACCCGCTCTACCCTCTTTCGATTCTGTTTATATAGAAACAGCTTCAAGAGTTCGCATGTATGTGAAAATCCAAGAGGATAGAGAGCGAAAGAGAGAGCGTTTCTTACTTTCTTTTCATCGTTCACAGCAAATCCATTTCCTTTCTATCTTTGTTAGACAGAAGGAGGGTTGTCAAGAGAACACATTTGTAGTTTGGTCGCAGAAATAGTGTGTGACAATGAATGTATCAGCTTCACAATGTGGCAGTGGTTGTGAGTCTGGTTGGACTCTCTACTTAGATCAATCCTCTTACTCTCAAACTCGGTGTCAAAACTTTGGTGCGAACTTTGATGAGGATTATGGAGGAAAAGGAACTAGATTCGTGGTTGAAGATGAGGAGGAGGATTTATCCATGGTGTCTGATGCATCTTCTGGCCCAAGACATTATTGCGAAGATTATGAGGAATGCCTTGATAAAAATGGGAGCTTCTCTTCTGCTCCTTCAGCTCCGGAACTAGCCAAGAAAAGCAGCAAAAACAAAAAGAAGATCAATGAACATGATAGCAATCAACAGCATTCTTATCTTGATGACACTGCCAGCTCCCCTGTAATAAGCTTCCCCAAGGCAAGTTCCACACCCACACTACAATCTTCTTACTTTACACCTGTCGGTTCATTTGCAGCAAAATAGAGTAATGGGTGTTCTTGGTGTATTTACAGAACTGCAAGAAAGATTCTTCAATGGATGTCTTGGACTTTTCACAAGGCTTCTCGGGTACACATTTTAAGGTACTTATCTCCCTCTTTTAGAACAATTTGCCTTCCACTATTATATACTATATATTTTCTCATGAGTTGAAACTTAGCTATGCCACCGTGAGCTTCTTCCAGGGAAAATCAGCATTCCAGAAAAAATTTGGTTTCTTGAAATCTGGGAAAGCAGGTTCAAAAGATGCAGGTTAGTCTTTGCTATCACTTATCATAGATATTCTTTTCCCTGAAATTTGGGCATTTAGGATATGATTCTTCTGTGGCCCAAAAGGGGAAATTTGATGGTTAGATATACCTAATTTGTGGTGTATCAATCCCTTGGCACAGGTGGTTTCCAGGAAAGAAACTGGGAATGACAAAAGGTTAAACTGTAACAGCTTTTGTCTCTACTGCTGCGGCTGCTTTGGAGAGAGAAATGGAAGGAATGTGTAAAAAGAAAAGAAAAAAAAAGGCATTAGATCTCAAAGGGATCTTGTTCCTTCCTTTTTATTCTTGTTTTTTTTTTCCAATTCTACTTTTTATTTGTTCCTGTCAATGCAGTGGGAAACAACCTGAGAACATTAAAAATAAATTAAATTTCTCTGTCATTGGTGTATACATATATATATATATATGGATTTTTATAGTTTATCAGTAATAGTCACTTGTGAAAAACATTAGGTTCTCTCCAGTTTCTTTTCTTGACATCATCATGCATAGACCATGTAATTGATGGTGCCCCTTACTGTAGAATCTGGTTTTATTACCACAGAATTTATTTCTTCAGGCTTATCTGCTGTAGGGTGTAATATTTAAAACTAGTAATAGGCTGAAAGAATGTTCTGCCGACCATAGTTTTCTACTGTGCTTGCGTGGAAGACTCTTTAACATTTGGAATGCTGAGAACTTGCGGTATCCACAAATAAATTTGCTGTTCACATCTCAACACTGTCAGAAAGACTACTTTCTCTCTTATTATTATTTTTTTCTTTTTTTAATGATAGAAAGGCTTGTTATGTGGAAACAAGGGAAACAATATTAACCTAGGAAACTTCATATTTAACCAAAAAAGATTAAAAAAAAAAAACAGAAGGCTCACCACAGAAAATAGCTGTGGTCCTTCGATGGACAGGGTGTCTCTGCATTTGCCATTAATCAGGCGAGTACCCAGTAGCCCATTTGCGCCCACCCAACCACACACCCAAACACAAAAACTTGAAGAGAGAGTTCAAGGCCATTATAAAAGCATACCAATCCGGCAATCCCAGATGGCAAGAAAAATGACCCACCAGTTTCCACTTCTGCAAGTGCCAGCCTAGCTTGTAACTAGGTAGGGTTGGCAAATTTGGTAACCTATGCTATTCCATATTCAAAACAGACAAATATTTCAGATGGAAGGAAGCAAAAGGCAAGCTTCATTTTCCACCAAAAGGGTCCCAAAAGCACCACCCTACCACCCCCTCTCTGATAGCTGCCAACCAAGAATGTGATCCATACATAATACTGCTGCAATTATTGAATTTTGTTTGGTGGGTTTTCCTTCAAAATCTTTTAGTGAAGGTGTTTCCCAGGCCATCCTGAGAATTAGCAACCATATCTTGGAAAGGGACTTGGATCTTAGGAAAAGGACAACACTTTCCCTCTTTGTCCTGTCAATCCTTCTTTCTTGTCCTTTTTTACTTTGATAAAATAACATCATAGTATATTCACTTTTAAGGTTAATGTCCACTACAAAACAGGATAAAATAAAACCAATGAGTTGTCTGTACCAGTCAGATTATTTTTGCAATATTTCACATTAAAATCCCGCTTAGCATGGACTCATGGTCGAGAACTCAAGGTGCATATTAAACAATTTTCTTCCTTCTTTGAATCACAGACTTCTCAAAATATCAGCCGTGACATATATCGTCCTTTCAGTAGCTTTCAGAAATGAAGACAGCAATTGCGAGGGAGGCATGGGAAGAAGGTTTCGCTGTTGTAAAACTCAGTTGCACTTGGCTGAAGTTCAGAATATCCATTAAGCTAGCCCGCCAACATCTTCTGCAAAGTGACAGAAAGAACTCCAACTGACCTAAAGATAATTTTTTTTTCCGATTTTCACCCCTTTCGAATGAAATGGACAGAGAAAATATATTTAGAAAAATGACAGGCGTGAACGATAAACATCATCGGAAGACCAATTGTACATTATTTATAGGCTTTTTCTTTTCATTTTCCTATTTTCAAGTTCCTTTGAACAAAGCCAAACAAATAAGAATTATCACACGCGTGGCCACATGGCAAATCATCAAATGCTGGCCCTGGGATGTCAGATTTTGAAATAGATAAAGCTTATAGAGACTGTATATATATATATATATATGACTGGGCACTAGCCCAACCTACATGTAGAAGACAGCTCTGCAGCCCAAAGCGGTAGGTCGCGGGCCGCTATGTAATACTGAATGCAAATGCATTGTGCAAAGATCTATGTCATCGTGGTTTATAGTAACTTCAATTATATATGTTAACCCATAAACTGCACCTTTTGATAAAAAAAGAAGAAGGGTATAGTAGTGCATGAAAGTGAAGGCTAATTTAGTTATTAAAGGTTTTGGTGGTTGATTAAGAACTTGTAATTAATCGAATTTGGATTTTATAAAGGGTGAAATTAAGGTTAAACAATGGGAACTGTCACCACTGTTTTATTTGTAGCCTAAAAAAATGTTGGCAAAAGCATAACAAGTTTAAATTTTCACCCGACAACTTAAGTCTTAAGCTTTTAAAGTTTATTAGTCATTGCATGATATACAATAGCACGTTAAACTCTTGATTTTATAGATTTAAAAAAAATTAAAATTCATCACAAATATGTGATTATATTAACAACATAAAATCTACAAGATTAACTGTGTTAATTCATTATTAGGTTTGTGTTGTTGGAATAAATTGGAAAAGAAAAACAAAACAAAATGTTATTGGTGTCAACACCAAGTCACCGGTACTTGTTTTTCTTGTGAAAATTTTATATTTTGGATGTTCAAATTCCATCCAAACTACTAACCATCGTTGTTTGTCATGATATTTAATTTGCCACTGTTGGATTCCTATCATAGACCTTTCAATGTCAGTAGACATGAGACTTGAACTGATTTTAATTAGATGAACAAAAAAAGGGTACTACTAGTATTCTATTTCAAAACTTATCATTATTTTCAATTAGTGAATTGAGTGGGGAGTAAAAATCAAGTTAATCATGTTTATGGGGGCATTAGAGCAGGAACAACAAACACTTAACTTTTCATAAATTTGCAAATGGACTACTTATTTCGCACATGCAAAACTGACCATTATGTCTTAATCATTTGATTTGTACATTTGCTTTCAAAGGGTTCCATAATTGTTATCAGAAGAAAAAACATGTACCAAATACCATAGCAAGCAAACCAATTCACTTGCATAGTCTAAATCATCATTTTTATTGCATGAAAGCTAGTCTCCCAATCAGCCCAACAAATTCCCCCCTTAATTGATAAAAAAGTCTCCCTCATATTTTTATTTATTTTTTAATATTTTGTTTGACGGGGACAGTGCCGGAGGGCCTGCTTTAACCGTTACATGGTAAGTGGGGTAACGGCTAACCACGTGCCAATTCCATGGGCTAAAAACGTAAAACTCGCCAGCAAATCCAAAGCTCGAGGGAGGCCCAACATGAGTCCGCCCATAAATTAAGTCGGTGACCCACAATCAACCCGGAAACCAAACACTCAAAAATCCCAACGGTACAATATTAGTAGGAGAGTTTTTTTTTTTTTTTTGAATAAATTATTAGGAGAGTTTTACTTAATTACAATGGAGGGTAGTAGATAAGGATAAACCCCGAGCCAGAGCCAGAGCCAGAGCCTGAGCCACTGTTTTAATCATTTTTATTTTCCTTTCTAAAGAGTGAAGAAGAGAAAAACAAACAGAGGAGCCCAATCGATATAAACAAAAACACCAAAGTTTATCTTCCTCCGATCCTCAATGGAGGACGCCTATGCAAGATCTGTTTCCGAGGTATTTCACATTTCTGTTTCTTTCTACATTTTTCATTCAAATTAATTTGACTCAACTTACTAGCAGCCAAGTCTTAGGTCTTAGTTTCGTGCGTCAAGATTTTGATTATTGCGTTCGTTTTTGAGATCAAGATTTTGATTATTGCGTTCGTTTTTGAGATCGAGCTCTCGGTTGTTTTCGTTTTGATTATTTTCTATTTGTTGAGGTCTCTTTCTTCAGCGGAGGCATTTTGGAATTGATTGCCTCTTGTGTTTCCTTGTTGTTAGGTTTTGGATTTCTTTGAGGTAGACTCAACGAAAGGTCTCACTGATACTCAGGTAGGCGTTTGCTCGTTTCTTAATCGGAACTGGAGTTCATTTTTAGTTCCTTTAGATTATTACTTATTAGAGCTAAATTATAAACTTCATCGAGTATTTTTGATAATATTGGATTTCTAATTTTCAATTTCAGGTTTCACAACATGCTAGGCTTTATGGGAAAAATGGTAAGTTATTATTATTTATTTTTCCATGTGGAATTGACAATATGTTAACAGAGAAATCATTATAAAGGCTGTCATGATGCTTTTTTTTTTTTGGGACGTTTCCTCTAGTTATTGCAGTATTTTAATCAACAATGTTGATCGTGATGCATGAATATTATGAAATGCGGTATTCATTTCTCTTTTTACCCCTCTTCTAATTTTGTGTTTTCCTTTCCTTGCATGCTTGTTTTATGGTCTCCAGTGCTGCCTAAAGAAGAAAGTAAGCACCTGCAAAATACAATCTCATCTCTCATTTTGAGTTTTATTTTCAAATTGCTTTAAGAATTGCATTTATAAACCTTGATCTTGGATTTTGTATGTGGTTGTAATTATGCATCAGTTTGAAATATGACATGTTAGTTACTCTAATCAGCTCCTCTATATTTCTGTGCACTTTTTGGTTATAGTTGTCGTCATGCAGTAATTTAAACAGTTAGATTTTAATTGCTGTGATCAGCTCCTCTATATTTCCATGAACCTTTTTTTCATCAAGCATTGCTTTGTGGTTTGCCTATTTTTCATTGCATTTGAGCCAAACTTCAGAAAATCATGTTTTATGGAAAGCCTGTTGACATATATGTGGTTTGTCTGAAGGGTGTTTATGCTTTTAGAATTAGCTTAATGATGACTGTCCTGTGAAATTATGACAATCTTCTCATAGATTGGTATTCAGGAAAAAAGAGGCTAGCTGTGGCTCAAAATCCTGGTATTTCCAGACGTTGAGCCTATTAAAAGGGCTATTGAGGTTGTTTTTGCTTTGATAATTAATTTTGGCATTTTTGCTCCTTTGGAGAAAGAAGTACAGGAGCATTTGCTTTAAGTGAAAGTAGAAACGTCAAGAGGTTGCCTGAGGCAGTGGTTCCTGAAGTTTACCTATCCCACGAGTTATTTCTGCCACTGCCAGTTATTGATTTGGAACAAACAATTATTCACAGTCCAGTTTTTTGTCGTAAAGGATATTTTTATGATGATCTCTCATTTTCTTTTTCATGCTTCTGAACCTATTTCTGCATAAATAGTGTTAAAATTTGCTAAAAGGTTTGTATTACAATACTGATGCAGGGACTCCATTTTGGAAATTGGTTTTCAAGCAATTTGATGATTTGCTTGTTAAGATATTGATTGCTGCAGCAGTTGTTTCTTTTGTTTTGGCTCTGATTAACGGAGAGACTGGATTAACTGCATTCTTGGAGCCTTCTGTAAGATGATCATGCTTGATTTGATAAGCTTATTTCTTTTTATCATTTCCCAGAACATGCATATGTCTTTTTTATCATTTTTGTAAATTAAATGAAAAGTGTAAATGCTAGTATTTGTCAAGATATTTGTTGAGTGTTTATCGTGGGCACTTACATCAGCAGTTTCCCGCCTTCTGTGTAGTGGTCAAGTTAAATGAATCATATCTTGCTAAGTTGGCAATATGCTGGATTGATCAGGGCATGGTTCAATTTGGACCAACTTACAATTGACTCTAGAGAATGTTCAATGTATTTTTATCTAATACATTTGGGGAAGCACCAGCTGCCTGATTGTGCTCTTCGGAAAGGAGGGAAAATTTGGACAACTTGCGGTAGTTGTATTTGAACATAGAGTTAATGAAGTTAGGCATATTACCTGTAAACTCAAAATTGTGGCTAGCTTAGGCATTTAATCTGTAAACTGGAAAAATCGGGCTATGTGGCTTGGAGATTGGCAGGTCTATTTTATACAGTTCTAGGGTGTTATCTAAAGTCTCTCACTTGTCCAAAGAAATATGGACCTTATAAATTTAACTTATATGGCCTGCCTTAATAGTTGGATTTCATTGGTGCCTGTATAATATCCAACTTTCTTACGCTTTTTATGTTTCCTGCTAATATGTAAATCCATATTAGAATGTTGTTTTAGTGTCTCCATGCTTGGTTTATATCATATTGTTTTAAATAATGTATATGTTTATCTAATTTACAGGTTATCCTCCTGATATTGGCTGCCAATGCTGCAGTAGGAGTAATTACAGAAACAAATGCTGAGAAGGCTCTTGAGGTATGTTTTGGAATCTCGATCTGAGGCCACTCACATGAATGGTTTTTTATAATAAGAATGATGCCTTCAGCATGAAAAGGCTGTGGCAACAATCCTATGGGTGGTACAGGACAGCCCAAAAAGAGAGTGAGGGTTGGACCATCAAGGAGGCGATACAGTTCTCGCTCTGACCAGTGATATCCCCCTTCTTTCCAATATGTCAACCGCCTTCTTAGGCATAACCTACTAACAAACCAAAAAGCATGGGCCTAATTTCCACCACCATAAAATGATATAAAAGGAGATAATCCACTGGTCCCTTAGTCTTTTGTGCATAAAATATCAACAAAGACTCATTTGATATATATATATTTTTTTATTGTAGGAGCTACGTGCCTACCAAGCTGATATTGCAACTGTGCTGCGCAATGGTAAATCAAATGATGATATAACCGAATCATTTATACATGTTGGTTTTAATGTGGTGGTATGATAAGCCAGTGGTTTAATTGGTTAGAAGAGTTAGTACAGAAAAATAGTATGATTTTATTTTTGATTTTGTTTGTATCATTATATGTTTGGACAATGGTTTTCACAGTCAACTGTGTTTCGGTATCTGGATAGTCAGGTACCTTGGGACAATCTTCTGTTTTGAACCTGTTAATGTCAAAGTAATGGGTATAATCTATTGTTGTTGATGTTTGTTCCTTGAGATTGTTGTTTTTGGTTGAGCTCTTATGTTTTTTGCACAAAACTTGTGTTTAAAATGTTTATTCAATCTGTTCTTGTTTTGTTTTCTATTTCATTTCTCCGCTTATGCCTCTATTGATACTTGATTGAAAGGTCAGTTAAATGCATTTTTTTTGACTTCCAAAGGGGTTATTGCAGGTTGTTTCTCAATACTTCCTGCAACAGAGCTAGTTCCAGGAGACGTGGTAGAAGTTAGTGGTAAGTTGGTCATCTATTCTAAATTTCAAAATCATTTTGTCAGTACTTGTTTTAGTAAGATATTAAAGAGTTATTGTTTTTGTCTTGCCTTCTGTAACTTGAATAGTGGGAAGCAAAATTCCAGCTGATATGAGAATGATTGAGATGCTAAGCGATCAGTTACGTGTTGATCAAGCAATTCTTACAGGTACAAACCATTCTCTATTGTTGTATCATGGCTTCTAGTTAATTTGCATGAAAACAAAAGAACTTAAGTTTACAGGTTGAGGTGGCCCTTATGGGTTATCTAGCGAATTGAGTGAATCCACTGGAACTTTGTGGTGCTATGTTAGAGAGTGTGTGACTTACGGAGATGCATGTATTAAGGTTTCTCTATGTGGTGCTGGTTTAGTAATTTTGTTTGGAGTCTGACATTGGATTTTTAACATTCTCATTTTTAAAGCAGATAACCAGGTCTATTGAATATGTCATTTGTTGAATACTGCTTTAAAATCTTTGACATTTGAAGTTCGGTTCAAGGGGAGTAACCCTAGATTTCTGGTGATGATTAGAGGAAGACTTGGTTGTTGCTTGTTTGTTCCAAATATATAGGAGTTGAGTTCAAACACTTTCCAATATTGGTGATTTGCGACAGCTTTAACACGCCTTAGAAATTGATTGAAAAAAATCTAGTCTAGTTGCTGTCTTTCACATTATATTGCGAGTGAGTCTACTTTGGAAGTCCTTAGATGCTTTTAGCCTTTGTTTCATGCAGTGAGCAATTAATGTTTGATTATTTTCGTGGATCATTTCTGCTTTATAAGAAACTAAAACTTGATTGGATCTCATGTTTGTAAAATATTTGAGTATTTGTTTGGATGAGTAAGAGATTTGAAATTTTAAATGAATTTCGGGAAAAATTATTCACTTTCAAGTGAATATCATTGCTCTTATACGCGATTAATGTTTAAATGGTTTAATTTTTGGGAAGTAAAGTGTTTTCATTGAAATTTGATTATGCATATTTCTGTGCACACAATTATAACTTTGTTATCATACTTACATGTTGATTGAAGTGAAAAACATTGGGGTCTCAAGTCATTGATGTTTGCAAGGAGACTAGTACCTTTGCTTTGTTTTCTTCATAAATTGTTTGCACTTTCATAGAAATTGGAAGATTTTCTTTCTTTGCCTTATATTCTAAGTGGTTACTTGCCAAGAATATTCACTTACAAGACCAATCTTATAGAATTTCGTTGTAGCCTTTGGTGCACATCCATCAGGGAATATATATTTGGTGTTCTATTTCTTTTATCCATTCATACATGATTTACTGCTTGTGACCATTGGATTTTTGGTTGATATCAACTTATTTCCTGTTAACATTTTCCTTGTCCGCACGGTTCAATTTCAGCTAAGATTTTGTGTAATGGTAGGTGAGAGCAGCTCCGTGGAAAAAGACCTCGAGTCCACCATGGCAACAAATGCCGTATATCAAGACAAGACAAATATTCTTTTCTCAGTAAGACTTTAAAATTTGTTGCACTCTGTAGGTGACATGATGAGTTGCTTATGCATGTAAGGAACTGAAATTCATGGTTTCATTGCATTATTTCAGCTAGCTGGTGAAATTAGTTTTGATTGAATAGAGTCCAAATGAATTTGGTGCATAGTAGACCATAACTTTTGGCAAGGAACCATATCACTTTTTCCATCTGTTTAAGTTTCGTTGGTTCATGAATTTTTGCTGGTCTGAATGTATTCATTTAGTTTACTGCATTATTAATGGTGCTCTGGCACATATGTGATCAAGGGTTATTCCTGCATAGAAAGGTAAACTGGTCATGCTATTGCTGTTTTAATTTTTTAACTGAATAAAGTACTAGGTTATGTATGATTTTAGAGCCTTTAAGGTCATGTGACTACTGCATTCATTTTATTCAGTTCGATATGCTTTTAGTTTCTATGTTATGGACTATGTGCCTTCTGTTTCTCGGTTTTGGGTGTAAAGATTTGAAATTTTAATTGATGGTCCATAGTTCATTTGAAAGTGGAAAGTGTGAAAGATTATAATTGCCGCTTTTTGTTTCTGAAGTCTTCTGTCAATAGTCTTATGGTGTGGATTTGACCAGCTGTTATATCTTACCAGAATGGGATCAGATTCAAGAAGTTAAATGTTCTTTTCATTTGCATGATCCCAGTTAGGCTCATTGTAAAAACTCCATGCTTTTGTATGTTATTAGCAACATATTTTAACATATTTGGATTGCCAGGGTACAGTAGTGGTTGCTGGTAGGGCAAGAGCTGTTGTTATTGGAGTTGGTGCAAACACTGCCATGGGCAACATTCGTGATTCAATGATGCAAACAGATGATGTATGTAAATTTTCATATTTTCACTAGGACATTTTGCCTGGACATTTCTTTTCCATTTTCCCCTGGAGGAATGTTATTATCCCTTTGTTTTTCTACCTGATGTACGGAGTTTTGTTCTGATATTAAATTCTACGTGGAGAATTGCTTCCAATGTTTCAAGTTTGTTCCTTATATGGCAAGGTGGATTTAAAGTTATGATACTAGATGCTTGGTGAAACAAACCCTGCATAATGGATAATGGTTGTCTGACTTGTGCTCTTTCCTTCAAGTTGGTGCTTGAGAAATTGTTGTTGTACTTAACTAGTTTGGAGGTTTATATCTCCCAATTTTAATCTCTATGCAATTTTTATGAGTCTGAATTTAGATTGTGGTTTACAGAGATAGGCATTATGGGTGTGTGGGTTTATTCTAATCTTTCTTGTCTACAATTGGTTGTAGGAAGTGACACCCTTGAAAAAGAAGTTGGATGAATTTGGTACCTTTTTGGCTAAGGTGAGTTGAATCATCTGTTTAAGCTTCAACTTATATCTGGTAGATATGATAACCTGCTGTGGTTTCCATTTGTGAACATTGGTGTGTTTTTAGGTTATTGCAGGTATTTGTGTATTGGTGTGGATTGTAAATATTGGACATTTTCGTGACCCTTCTCATGGTGGGTTCTTGCGTGGTGCAATTCATTACTTTAAGGTAATGTCGTGGTAATCTGCTCTATTTTCTTTTACTTTATGGTTGTTTTCCATAAAAGATGTATTTTCATACATTTTAACTTTGAACTACTTGGTTGTGCCTTCATAGATTGCAGTTGCACTTGCAGTCGCGGCAATTCCTGAAGGGCTTCCTGCCGTTGTTACAACGTGAGTGGTTCAAACTTCTTTTGGTGAATGAATTTCTTAGAGTAAGTCCTTACAAAAGAATCCTATGTGGCCAACACATAGATACATTGTATCGGACATTTTTGCTTTGAAACTGAATAAAAGATTAAAATGTGTATTAAAAGATTGGTGTATGGAAAAGATAGCAGAAGATATGATGTAAAAGTCCCTTGTCTTGTAAACTCTTGCGCCATGAAATAGCAGAAATTACTCAAGAATCTGAAAATGTGTCTCAAACTCTCTTTGTATGGTAGTTGTAAAATTATATTGATTGGTGCTATCAATTGTTTGTCAAAGTTATGTTATATATTACCCAAATGTGTTTTGAACTTTCATAATTGGTTAGGTGTAAACTTGCATTAATGAGGGATCGTACTGGAATCCACCTTATCTATATTTACGAGGGACAGTTAAAACTTGCATTCTTTTCGGCTGCTTTCAGGTTTTTTTGCCCAAGGAATATGCTTTGTCAAATTGGAAGCTAACTTTCCTTTTCTATGTGATGATTTTTTGCTTGTTCAAGGTGTTTGGCCCTCGGAACAAAGCGAATGGCTCGACTGAATGCTATTGTTCGATCCTTGCCATCAGTAGAAACTTTAGGCTGTACCACAGTGATTTGCAGTGACAAGACAGGAACTCTGACGACAAATATGATGTCTGTTTCAAAGGTACTAGTACTAGAACACTTAATTATCAAGAGTATTATGTCTTCCCTCCCAAATCATATTTTTTCTTTTTGGTTTTTTATGTCATTAATATTATCAATGCTGTTGTTGCTAAGCTGCTGCTTCCACTCTTCTTGATAATGAAGATTTGGTTTGTTTGCAAGTTGAAACATTTGCGGAAAAAATCAATGGATTAGTGCGCTGTGACACTTATAATTGATAAATTATCGTTGATTTCAGTTTTTGATATATCGTAAAATAATAATAATAGAAACTTTGGCCTTATTGAAGCTGGTTAAAGGGAAGACCTGCTTAAATTGCTTTTACATAATCAAGCTTTAGTATCATTTTACTGCTTTACAGAAAGATAATTCTTTCTGTTTTTCCTTTACCTCAGATATGTGTGGTCAATTCTGTACAACATGGTCCTGCAGTTGCTGAATTTGGTGTCAGTGGGACAACTTATGCACCAGAAGGCTTTATTTTTGACAGCAGTGGGATTCAGGTATTACTTTTATATGATTTGACTTAAAAGTATATGTTCTACTAGCGACAATACTTTTGATTTATAGAGCGTATGTCAGAGATGGAAGCTGGCATATACTTAATAATAAAGATGGTTCCTCATGTTCATCATCATTATTGCAAGGATGCCCCATAATTTGGATCACAAGAGTGTACTCCAGGGTTGTTGGTTTATGTTGGAAAACATACTACACAGAATAAGGTTGAATTCTTTATTCAATTCCTGTCTACCAGCTGCAGGTCTTTGAACAATTGACCTTAGAATCACACCGTACAAATGCTTAGATATGGGGTGAACCTCTGACATAAATTGAAAGATGCCTCATTATATTGCTTAGATGCACTGATTGATGATTGTGCTTATCATACTTGCACATACACATATATGTTCTTGGTTAACAAACTTATTGGTGAATGGGACGTGATACGGATGAGGCATGACATCATATATTTGGTTGTTAACTTCTGGACCATTTACGGTTATTTCATTCTGCACTGCATCTATATGACATTTGATTGTTTTGTAGCTTGAATTCCCAGCTCAGTTGCCCTGTCTTCTTCACATAGCAATGTGTTCAGCTCTATGCAATGAGTCTCTCTTACAGTATAATCCTGACAAGGGAAACTACGAAAAAATTGGCGAGTCAACTGAAGTAGCTCTCCGAGTCTTGGCAGAGAAGGTTAGTATATTTTGGCCTAAAGGTCTGCTACATGCTGTTCCTTTGATGTGCAGCCATTCTCTTGTGCATCTTGTGCGTGTGACTTTGTACTTATCCAAGACATTAAATCAAGCTTCAGCTAATAATTGTCATTGCTCATTCTCTCTCTCTCTCCCCCCCCCCCCCCCCCCCCCCTCCCCCTTTTTGTTTTTTGTTTATACCTTTTGCACTGCAATTATTCATTTTCAAGTTGGTCTTATTTTTTTCACTGATTCTTTCAGGTTGGTCTTCCTGGCTTTGACTCTATGCCTTCTGCTCTGAACATGCTGAGCAAGCATGAGCGAGCCTCCTACTGTAATCACTATTGGGAAAACCAATTTAAAAAGGTTTGGATTTAGATATTGTTTTCGTATGTTACTTTTGCCCTTGGTTTTTTCTGTGCAGGTTTGTAGGATTTGAGTCGAATTGTTTGCACATGTACAATCTGACATTGATTTTTGCTAGATGTGATGGATTTACATTTCATGTTTAAACTCTTTAGGGAAAGGGATATTTTGTTTTTGTTTTACTCTTGACATGTTCTGGATAATTTTTATGGTTCTGCTTGTTGGTAATTGGTCATAAAGAATTGGTAAATTATGACGATGGATATCTCCATCTTAAAGGTTTTCCTTAATCAACTATGATGATGAAGTTCTTTGATCAAGCGCTTATTGATCCTTTGCAGGTTTCTGTTTTGGAATTTTCCCGGGATCGCAAGATGATGAGTGTCCTTTGTAGCCATAAACAGATGGAGATTATGTTTTCTAAAGGTGCTCCTGAGAGTGTCGTCTCTAGATGCACAAATATCCTCTGCAATAGTGATGGTTCCACTGTGCCATTGACTGCTACACTTCGGACTGAGCTGGAGTCAAGATTCCACAGGTTGGATTTCATCTTTTTTCCATCTATGCATTACTCACTTATGTTTATTCCCCTCCCACCTTCCCAATTCTGCTTAATTTACAATGCATCAGATGTCCAGTAGGAGTAGAGCCTTACTCTTGAGTGTTGGAAGAGATAAGTATGAAGGTGCCTGACGAAGTCTAAGGTTATTGTTTGATAAAAATTTGATGACAGGGTGCTCCATCAATTGTAATGTTGATGCCTGGATGTGGTGCAGATTGACATCTCAGGTCAAAAACAATAGATAAGAGTAAAGCAAACTAGAATATACCTTGATTTTTTTGGATGGCAGTGTTCTATATTATTTTGAGTAACTGAGTGCAGAAGTGCAAAGACACTAATATCCTAGTTATAAAATGTCCAAAAATTGTTTATTTGACGTGAAGTTTTTGCAAATTTATGCTAAAAGAATGCAAAAGCATAGATAAGATCTTGATGAAAATACATGATAACTTTGTGTCTTGTTTTTCAATGATGTTGAAATTTCTTTCTTGATGTTTTGTTTAGTTTATGCAATTGCTGGCTACTGTTAAATCTTCCAAGATCAGGATGGCATTGGCAATATTTTGTATCTTACCTGATCAATAGTTATACTTACTGGTTCAGCTTTGATTTACACAATGTTTCTTTATTGGTCAGTTTTGCAGGGAAAGAAACATTGAGATGTCTGGCTTTAGCCTTGAAGATAATGCCCAATGGTCAACAGATTCTCTCCATTGATGATGAGAAAGATCTTACATTTATTGGGTTGGTATGCTTTCTTTTCATGATAGAATGCTTAAGTTCACTTTTCTGTGCATAGCTTTTTGTAGTTTCCTGCATGCTTGATGTAACTGTTTCATTTGCTTCTGTTCTTTGTGTATCCCTTTTTCTTTCGCTCACAATAACTGATAGACAGATGCATAAGTGCTAGTTTTTCCTTTTCCTTATCTATATTCTTTGTACTGTTCATCCTTTCTAAAAGGTTGGAATGCTTGATCCTCCAAGAGAGGAAGTGAGGAATGCTATGCTTTCATGCATGACTGCTGGTATACGTGTTATTGTTGTTACTGGAGATAATAAGGTAAGTTGGCATTGTATCCCCTGGTTCTTTCATATAGTATTTTTCTTTTTCCCCCTCATTGTCTCTTGCTTATCTAATTTGAGAGGAAATTTCAGTCCACAGCGGAATCAGTTTGCCGTAAGATAGGTGCTTTTGATCACTTGGTAGATTTTGTTGGGTGTTCGTATACTGCTGCTGAGTTTGAAGAGCTTCCAGCAATGCAGCAAACAGTTGCATTGCGACGTATGGCACTCTTCACCAGGTATTAAGGGTTTGATTTATGCAGTGTATCATTTTCTAGATGTTATCTGACTGTCTGGGGCTCGTTGTCGTCTCTGCTTTTCTCTTTTTAGTTGTTTTTTCTTATATAAAAATTCATTTTGTTGATATGCATGTTTTCTGTAATTTCCAGGGTTGAGCCTTCTCATAAAAGGGTGCTGGTTGAGGCCTTACAAAATCAGAATGAAGTAGTAGGTTTCTTAATAGTTTCCTGGTTATAAACTTGCAATACATTTACATTATTTTCTATTGCTATTGACATTGCTGTTATTTTCTTCACCACAATAGCTGCCATGGGAACCTTGAGGTATTGGCAGAAGAATTCAAATGGTTATGTAGTTGTTGACAGTATTTTCTTAGCATCAGTGAGGAATATTGATGTTTGTAGAGAGAGAAAATTCAAAACCGTATAATTCAATTGTATGGTCACATCACTTGTTGTGCTGCATTACCAGTACTTCATTCTATCATCTATTTATGGATCTCTCTTGTTGGAATGTAAAATAACAACTTTATCAAGAAATTTGAGGGGAAAGAGAAATGAAGATTGAATCTCTATCCATATGCAATCCTTAAAAGTTGTTTTGTTTTTTGAATCCATGGACCAAAACACCAATAGTTTGCAGTTGAAAATTGGTGATAAGAAAGTGTAACTTCAAAGTAAAATATGTTTTTTAGGGAGAGTTGAACTACAAGAATGCTTATCATTCGTCTCATCACTTATTGGTTCTACATGTAGTCTTAGGAGGATTTGTGTCTGATGAAGTAATTTAAGTTCGTATAACAAAACTTATATATTTGGTGAGCTAGGGCACAAGAGATTGGGAACTGATATCTTAAAATGTTTTGGCTTTATCCTTAATTTAGAAGGATCTATCTTAAGAATCTGACTGCTGGGGGATAAACAGTGTTCTTGCAGGATGTATCTTAAGTTTAATTGTTCTTATATGTCATATATGTGTTTTGTGTGTGTATGTTGAGTTATCATTCTTTCCCCTCTAATTATGTGTGCCCAGTGGTGTTATCTTCCATAATTTGTAACAATAATGATTTTTAATAGGTTGCCATGACTGGTGATGGTGTCAATGATGCACCTGCACTTAAGAAAGCAGATATTGGAATTGCGATGGGATCTGGAACAGCAGTTGCAAAGGTATGCATAATTGTTCTCTTCTCAGGTTCATTGGATTTCATCTGTTCTTTCATGTTTTATGAATGATAGGATGTCTGAAATGACAATTTTATAAATTTGGGTAACTTGAACATAAAAATAATATAAGCATTTGAGTTACCTAAAGGATGTATATTTTCTACATCACTACTTTTTCATTCATAATCCATTTCACTCCAATGTTGCTGTAGTTAAGGATTTTTATGTAATCTGATACCTTCACTTGGGTGTTACTAGGAGAGTTGTCCTCTTTCATTTAATTTTTCTTTCATTCTTACTATCATTATCCTTTCAATTACAGAGTGCTTCAGATATGGTTTTAGCTGATGACAATTTTGCTACCATTGTGGCGGTATGTTAGTTACTGTTATTTGTATTCTTGTTATTATTATTGTTTTGAAATACATGCAACTATTTACATGCATATCTACATGTAAATGATGTACAAATTGTTGAACTTTCCAATTTTGGGCAGGCTGTTGCAGAAGGAAGGGCAATATACAACAATACAAAGCAATTCATCAGATACATGATCTCTTCAAATATTGGTGAAGTGGTTTGTATTTTTGTGGCGGCTGTGCTAGGAATACCTGATACCCTTGCGCCTGTGAGTATGTTGATTTTGTACTTCAATTTAGCATCTGCTGTTAAAATGAGGGGAGAAAAAACGAACTACATTTTGTTTAGAACTCTTTGTTATCTTCATTAATTGAAATATCAACAATGAGAAGCTCTTTAAATCTTAGCGTCCCAAGAGCATTTATCCTGGCCTGGGCATTCTTTTTCATATCATTTGCATGGTATTTTTATTACTTTCTTGATGGTTCATAACCAGGACTTATTTTCTATTAAATGAAGACAGTAATTATTTTGATAGCCCTTCTAAGACTTTTGTATCTTATTTGGTGGTCCTAAATACATAAACTTCTCTGAGTTTTTTATGGTTTTTTAATAATGTCCAGGTCCAGCTGCTATGGGTCAACTTGGTTACTGATGGATTGCCTGCCACTGCCATTGGGTTTAATAAGCAGGACTCTGACGTGATGAAGGCTAAACCTCGCAAGGTGCTGCTTTTATTGATTCATTGTTTTCCAATAGCTTCATGCCTTCTTTCATTTGTCCTGATTTGAGTCTAATTTTAAGATGTAAAGGTGCAAACCTTGAAATTAAACTCTTCTAATGTTTCAGTTTTGATCTATTATAACTGAATTTTTACATTTCGTTTCTTTACTGTAGCATAATAAAGGATGATCATATACGACCTCTATAGAGAATCATTTAAATTAATTAGATTTCTTGCTATTTTTTTTGGGTAATATCCAATTCATTTATAGGAAACTGTATTTTTCTGTTTCAATTCAGGCTGTCACCATATTTAATTTGGATGTGCAGGTTGGTGAAGCAGTGGTCACCGGCTGGCTGTTCTTCCGTTATTTGGTGATTGGAGGTAGCTATAAATATTGTAGCTATTTTAACTTTTATCTTTTCTAATCAATTGGGATGCTTTGTTTCACTTTTGGTGCATCTTCTGAACACTTTCAAATTGCAATATCATGTTGCTTTGCTTCCTATATGCATTTGTTAACAATGAAATTTTGAGGGTTATTATTAGTTTCTGACATCATTTGGATTGATTCAATCAATGGTGTTACTTTGTTTTTCTTTTTTTTTTTTTGTAAAATTTCCGTTAGTAAGAAATGTTTTGCTCCTTGATGTAGCTTATGTCGGCCTTGCCACTGTTGCTGGGTTCATATGGTGGTTCGTTTACGCGGAAACTGGTCCTAAACTACTATATGCTGAATTGGTAAGTTTCTATTTTCTTTTATGTTACTGATACACAAGTCTAGTTCTGAGTTCCTTGGCATGGGCATCTCTCCTGATTGTGCTTTTGATGTTAATGCATTTATGCCTTTGGGTTTGGTCTTTGAGGAATATATTTAGGAGGGGTTTATATTTGATGTATTGTCAGTGTATAGGGCCACCTCATAATGTGCAAAGTTAGAAGTTCAAAAGTCTTTCGAAATAAATATTTTTAAAATTATGAATATTTATTTTTTTAAAATTCTCAACTTATATATTTATTTTGGTTAAGTGATAGTGTATAGGTACTATGCATTGACACTGCATCAAATATAAACCCTTTAAGAAGTAGCTGTTTCTTTCCTCCCTGTTTGTGGCCATGGTGTGTGGTTTTTGTTTTATTGCCTGGTGTTTTTGTTGTATAGAATTGTCTAAGATGTACAAGACATTTAATAGCAAACTGTAGTTAGATTGGTTGGATTAATTAACTAATTACTAAAATTTGGTGAATAAATCTTCTGAAACTTTTGTGTTGTAATGCTTGAGCTTTGTTTGTTTAAGAGTAATTGGGTCTTTTTGGGATTTTCTGAGGGTGGTTTATACATTCAAGTTTTTTCCTTTTAAATTAATTTTCGCACAGGTATCTTTTGGGTATATATTGTGTCATATTCTAATATTAAAATTCAGCATCATAAATCTGAAGCACTCACTCACTTTGTGGAGCAAAAAGCCTTGCTCTGCACTTTTAGCTTCTGTATATTTACGATCACAGGCTTATAAAATCTCCCTTCTAGGTTGGCATGTCTTTAAATATTTCTTTCAGAATACCCACTAACTTCGTTTGTTTCAGATGAATTTTGATACCTGCTCAACGAGGGAGACCACTTATCCGTGCAGTATCTTTGAGGATCGGCATCCATCGACTGTGTCCATGACTGTGCTTGTTGTTGTTGAGATGTTTAACGCTTTGAATAATCTCAGTGAAAACCAATCTCTTTTGTGAGTATAGTGTTTCCTTCACTAGTATTTAAGTGGGAGCACAAGGAGAAAAAACGAAAAAGCAAAGGAAAGATTTAGCTCTAACTCTTTCTCAACTCTGCTTAATTTTAGGGTAATTCCTCCTTGGAGTAATTTGTGGCTGGTTGCTTCAATCATCCTAACAATGCTCCTTCACATACTAGTTTTGTATGTTCCTCCACTATCTACGCTCTTCTCTGTAAGTTATTTTCTCTTTCTGCTATTCATGGTGATATTCAATTTATTACTACTTTTTTTCTTCTTTGAGGAAATTAACTTAATGGCATGCGATTTTTTTTTTTTTTTTATAGGTTACACCTTTGTCTTGGGCTGAGTGGACTGTTATCCTATACCTTTCTTTCCCTGTAAGTTCTAAGTAGTATAGCTTTTAAAGGGTATATGTGTTGTGATATGATATTGCTTTATATTTAATTAAGAGCCTTGTCGATGATAATTTGGTATAATTTTTCCATGGCACCCTCTTCATTTTATTATCTGAACCAGTCTTTATCTTGGGGCCTTTAACTTTGTGGAAATAGCTTCATGCTAAAGACTGAGCTAAAAAAAAAAAACTTGATGCTAAAGAAGTATGCTTCCACTATTGCATGTACCGTTGACTTTTAACTTCTTCCTAATTTTCCTCTCTAAGTTATTGGTGGGTATGGTGTGGCATCTAGCGAGTTATGATCCATTTTGCTGCCCTCAATTATTCTCCATCTGCTGCAGGTTATAATTATTGATGAGGTGCTAAAGTTCTTCTCGAGAAATTCCTATGGTAATGCTTACTGTTTCTTCAGAAATATTTATTGAACTAATGTCCCAAATCTGTGAAGAACGTACTTCATTGCATCCTTCTCTATCTATTTATATCTGCTTCAGACCATTTTGAAAGAAGTGCCATCACTACATAATGTTTTTATTTGGCAACTAAATATTCTCATTCATTTGATTTGCTGTAGGTATAAGGTTCAATTTCAGATTCAGGAGATTTGATGCACTTCCGAAAAAGGAACTTCGAGACAAGTGATAACGTTGCTTTACCGAATCGTAATTTTGTACATATGTTTTGAACGGATAAGAAGCACACCTGACTGGTTTCTCTTCTGCTTTCATCTCCTTCTCAAAAAAGGAGATACAAATGGAGGATAACTTGCTCAAGTACTGAAAAGTGTTGCGACTAAAAATTTTTTTGCACCTGTCTTACTCAAGGGTGCCACGCCATGTAACAAGCTTTAACGGGAAAGGGGGTAATTTGGGGCCTTTATACATTATGATAAGTTCATTTATCAATGGCTTTATAAAGGAAAATGCCTTAATGTTTTATGTACCTCAGAAGTGGTTGTAACATTATAGTTATTAATTTATTTTTTAATACAAGAAATAGGTCTCTTAAATATGGTGTTGTTTAAGCTGACATTCTATGTTGTTGGACTTTTTTTTATTTAGTTTTTTAATTTTGCTAGGCCACGGAAAAAAAAGATAAAAAAACCATACATACACACGGTTTCAACCAAATGAAATTAGTCTTAAAATTTTTTAAACTCTGCTTTCTTAGATCTCTAAGATCACTTTTAATTAGGTTCTTAGTGACCTTGTTGGTAGTCCTTCAAAAAAAGTCTTATTTGTAATTGTTCAAGTGCCAGACCTTGCTTTGATCTAAAATCCTTGTAATGCCCCCTTTACAAGATTTGATTCTTAATTTCAAGCTGGCTATTGCTAATATACAAGATTTTTAATAGAAATCCTATGAGAGGATAATATTTTTATTAGTTAAAAGTAAATGTCTTAAACTTCTTAACACAGGAGAGAGAGAGAGAGAGAAGATGTTAATTAGCCATGGTAAAACATAGTTCACATCAGTGCTTTGAAGTTGGAATTATATCATTGTTTTAAGGTTGGAAGTGTGATGAACTGACTGTTACAAAGGCTCTCCAGATATCCACCTTTTAAACATAGCAAAACCTTCTGTGGGCTTGTACTCTGGGAGCTGTGTGCCCTCCATCCTGCCAATTAGCCAAACATTAACAGGGAAACCAAAAAAAAAAAAAAAAAAAAAATCTAAAAAAAAATTTGCCACCATGAGAATGAGAAAGGGATATGGATATGCGAATTTTCCTTGCCTTAATAGTGGCATACGTCATTTGATTGGAGTAAGTCCTCTTGTATCTACAAATTTCAGGTTTTCGCAGAACTGCCAATTAGTTTCTAACTCAACTCCGTCGAAAGAGTGACATCATTGTTTGAAAAAATGGAATCCACAGACTGACCCTGCAACTTGGTCTTTCACCATCCATGGCCGCCAATCATCAACAATGGGATAGTTGAGAGATTTTATCCATGCCTCAGTTCCCAAGAAGGGAATCGCCATGTCCTGGTCACCACTGAATCCAAGCCAAGAAAAAAACAAAAGCATCCTTCAACTATGCATCATCATAGGTTTTGAATGAGTAAATACAGAAAATAGAGTCATCTCACCTGTAAACTAGAGCACGGTAGCCTCTGCTACTAAGGTTTACATGAAATGGAAAACTGCTCGGAACGTCAGCTGTGTAAGGTAATCCAAAATTACACCGCTTCCATTGTCCTATGCTTCCCTGCAGATGTCGAGTTGCTTCTTCAGTTCTCTTGTGGTTTTCATTCCAGTTTAATTTTTAAACAACTACTTTCAAACCTTTCTTATGTGGATTGCTTTCTGGGCCTCGCCATCATTAGCCCAATAAGAAGAGAGCAAGTAGGAATAGGTCTGTGGCACAGAAAAATGTCAGAGTGCAGGTGTTTATATAGGATTTCCATTCGTTACAGGAAATAGTCAATTCAAAGTATCAATTCATCTTACAGATTGCTTTACTTCATTTTTAATCAAATTTTTACCATGGTTTTGTTTCGGCATCATGATAAATTACATACTCAATTTGCATTTCAGAGGGGAGAATGTGAAATTACCCGACAGCCAAATTTAGGAAGTGTTGATGGTTCAGAAAATCAAGTAACTCTTTCCGGTGTCCATCAGGACACGTTCTAGCTAACATTTCTTGTGGATGTGGGGATGTAAATGTGTCAAAACTGCATAAGGGTTCCAGAATATGCGCCTGGTTAATTCCTGATATACACTGAAATTGGGTTTTGTAGTACAAGGATCAACAAAAGACAAATGACTTAGATTAATAGCAGTAATGAAAAAAAATTTTATATTTTAGATTAAAAAGAAAAGGAACCTGAGCGAGAGCTGCATACCATGGTGTAATACTGAAGATCTTTCTGACACTCCACGTTTCTGGGATCGATATTTTGATATTCTCCACGATAACTTCTCTTCAATGACTGGAAAAGAATGTCGATCGATTGCTTAATCGAAAATATTTTGAAAGCTTTTTCTTTCTGGTGACTAGGTAGTTTTGTCCAATTACCAAATTTGGAAATCAGAGAAACCTGGAGAAGAGAATTAAAGGAAGATAAATAAATTACATCATAGAGTTCATCAGAGATCAGCGCCATTCTATGAGCAAATGAGATCTTGGAGTTGTCTTCTAGAGTTGGTACTGTTCTGGGGTTCCCGAGTATGTATCCCTGAAAGCACTCAGAATCCAGCAGCTCATTAGCACCACACTGGAAGCATGCACTAAAAATGTTTATGTTGTTGGTTAAAGCTCATTATTCAGTTATGTCAGGATTCCGAGAGACAGGATGTCTCCTTGCTTTATTCTGAACAACCTGAACTAGGCATTTCCACTTTCTAGCTACACCTTCATAAACTCACCTTTCCTCCATTTTTGGTCATTGAAATCAAGTCTAATTCTAAGCATCGTTTTTTCTTCTCAAAATCCAAAGAGAACAAAAATGCAATTACAAACCTGGAGATCGATTAGTGGCCTGATACCTTCTTCATTTCCTACAGGGTTATGAAATTTATAGTTACAACTTTTTAGTCTAAATAAATTGCTAATAAGGTAAGGACCCTGAGCTAAGTGGTTAACCATTGGCGCAGGATTTCCCTTCTAATATCGAACTATCCTTTACCATATAAGATTTCTTGAAAGATCACTGGGAGAATAATGCCAGCGTCTGAGTCCCAGCAATGTAGACTGGATTTGAGAGGAATTCTGGATGATCCATCAGGCACTACATAATAACAAAATACTCGTAAATTGCTTCAATGTAAAAACAGCAACAATCAACTCAATTAAATGCTTCCCAAACAAAACATTTTGAGACTTCTGCTTAAAAAAAGTGTCGCTGCACCTTCTGGAGAAATTGGTGGAGATGGTGAACTTGTTTGAAGTCACTTGACTGAGCTGCATGCTGGTTTGTTGCATAGGAGAATCCAGTGCCAACAGATGAATCTACAAAGATGATGCTGGAGATCTGAAAATAAATGACTAATGTCCAACTTAGTTACAAAATTAAGAAGAAACAGAAGAAAAAAGAAATATCTTCTGATTTGTTCCACTTCTGTAATGACATAATCACCTTTGTCCATGAGTATGGATTCAACACCAATGTAGGCAAACTTCCATTTTATTCCACAACCTTGAAATTAAGTGGACCTGCAATGTTAAGATAAAATGCCTTGGATCTAAGTGGTTGATTTTGATTTTGATGATTGATTATCATTTGCAGACAATTTTATGAAAGGTTTCTGTTGACGAATACAATTCAAGGCAGCTTAAAGGACATCGATTTTAAAAACAAATTTGAATTAAAAAGATCTTAGTGAACCAAAATGTGTATATCATGTGTTTCTAGTCATGTGAGGGCCAAACTAGAAATAAACTTCTTATTGGCATATCACCAGAAACAAGTCTCCCATTCCCTTTTAAGCAAAAAGTATACAACTACTCAATTGAATGCTACTGGGGGATTTGGCCTGTCTTACCAATTTCATAAACAAGGCCTGAAAGGCCAGAGCAGCCAGGGCCACCAGTTAGCCAAAGCAGGAGAGGGTCCTCTCCAGGATTTCTCTCCGACTTTATGAAGTAGTAGAAGAGATGGACATCATCTGATTCACCCACACCCACATACCTGACAATAACATACACGTATATAACATCAAGAATCTGCAAAATCAAGAAGGAAAATACAAAGTATAGTATATTACCACCAACTACTTTATGGACTCACCCAGTTTCAAGTTCAAAAGGCAGGGGCCCTTCGAATCCAGGAAGAAACTTAACCAATGAATGAGACATAGCGAGGTGCGAGCAAACCTTTAAAAGAAAGAAGAAAAAGAGAACTGCAATTTTATCTGACCTTGCCATTCAGAAGCTCTCAAGTGGAGGATTGTGTAAGTTTATCAGATAGCAGAAGTAAAGAGAAGAGATGACAGAGAAGTATGCTGCAGAAAACGGATGCAGAGTTTGATTCATTCATCTGCTGATATATATACAAAGCTTAGGATACAAAAATATATAACATATCTCAGCATTAGCTGGACAAATCTGCATGAGACATGGTGCTGCATTATTTTAAGTCAACCAACTACCAACTGATATATTTGAAAGCATAAACAATGAAAACAAACTCTGCCTAAGTGTCTGCAACAAATATGCAGAGAAAATCTCAACTCTAATAGATTGAAACAGTTTGAGTTTGGTATCTAATCGTGAAAAAACCACCGGTTTATTAGCCTCTGCTAGATTTTGTCGAGCGATAGCTTGAATGATTATGATGAAAAGTCTCGTTTCAGGGCGTGGACAAGCATAGTAAATTCTGAAGCTATTGCAGCAGAGATCTCCATTTGATTTAGTTCTCGTGATACTCAATATTGGTGCCTGTGGTGTGGCTTCTAGCGAGATTTGATCCATTTTGCTTGCCTTCATTATTCTCCATCTAGTGCAGGTCATAATTATTGACGAGGTGCTAAAGTTCTTCTCGAGAAATTCCTCTGGTAATGCTTACTGTTTCTTTGGCAATATCTATTGACCTAATGTACAATAATCAAGTGTCCCAAATCTGGGAAGAGCATACTTTATTGCATTGTTCTTTTCTATTTATATCTGATTTCAGATCATTTTGAAAAGAAATGCCTTCACTATACAATGTTTTCATTTTGGTAATTAAATATTTTCTCTGTTTATTTGATTTATTGTAGGTATAAGGTTCAATATTAGATCAGAAGATCTTTTACTTAGGTTTTAGGCGGATACGACGCACACCTGACTGGTTTTGCTTCTGCTTTCTTCTCCTTTCAAAATGGAGATACAAGTGGAGGATAACTTGCACAAGTTCTGAAAGTGTTGCGACTTGGAACTTTTTATGCAGCTGTCTTAATTACTCAAGGTGCAACGCCATGTTGTACCAAACTGTAATGGGGAACCACACACAGTTTCGACCAAATGAAATCAGTCTTAATTTTTTTTGCTCTGCTTTCTTAGATCTCTGAGATCACTTGGTAGTCCTTCACAAAAAGTCTATTGTAACTGTCTAAGTGCCAGACCTTGATTCTTAATTTCAAGCTTGCTATTGCTAAAATACAAGATTTTTAATAGAAATCCTACGAGAGGATAAAATTTTCATTAGTTGAAAGTAATGTTTTAAACTTCTTAATACAGGTGAGAGAGAAGAATGTTTATTACCATGGTAAAACATTGTTCACATCAGATGGTAAAACATAGTTCACATCAGTGCTTTGAATTTGGAAGCATGATGAGCTGACTCTGTTACAAAGGCTCTCGAGATATCCACCTTTTAAACATAGCAAAACATTCTGCGGGCTTGTACTCGGGAGCTGTGTGCCCTCCTCTCTGCCAATTAACCAAACAATAACAGGGAAACCCAAAAAAACAAAAGAAGAAAAACTATAATTACAATTTGTCATTATGAGAATGAGAAAGGGATATGCATATGCGAATTTTCCTTGCCTTAATAGTGGCATATGTCATTTGATTGGAGTAGGTCCTCGTGTATCTGCAAATTTCAGGTTTTTGTAGAACTCCCAGTTAGTTTCTGACTAAACTCCTTCAAAAGAGTAATATCATTGTTCAAAAATATGGAAAAAAAGAATATCTTGAGTCTACAAACTGACCCTGCAACTTGGTCTTGCACCATCCATGGCCGCCAATCATCAACAATGGGATAGTTGAGAGATTTTATCCATGCTTCAGTTCCCAAGAAAGGCACCAGCATGTCATGGTCACCGCTGTATCCAAGCCCAAATAAAAACGAAAGCATGCTCTAAATACGCATCATGATAGGTTTTAAATCGAGTAAATGCAGAAGATAGAGTTATCTCACCTGTAAACTAAAGCACGATAACCTCTGGTACTAAGGTTTACATGATACAGAAAACTGCTCGGAAGATCAGCTGTGTAAGGTAATCCAAAATCACACCGCTTCCATTGTCCTATACTCCCCTGCAGAAAGACAAATGTTGCTTCTTCAGTTCTTTTGCGGTTTTCATTCCAGTTTAATTTTTAACAAACTACTTATATTTTATACCTTTCTTATGTGGATTGCTTTCTGGACATTGCCAGCATTAGCCCAATAAGAAGAAAGCAAAAAGGAATAAGTCTGTCACAAGGAAAATAAGTCAGAGTTCAGGTGTTTAGATAAGATTTTCATTCATTACAGGAAATGGCCAATTCAAAGTACCAATTCATCTTACAGATTGCTGTTAGTTCAATTTTTATGATATTTTTACGATGATTTTGTTTTGGCATCATGATAAATTACATACATAATTTGCATTTCTGAGGGGAGAATATGGAATTATCCGACAGCCAATTTTAGGAAGTATTGGTGGTTCAGGATCAAGGAGCTCTTTCTGGTGTTCATCAAGATACCGTCTTCTAGCATACATTTCTTGTGGCTTTGGGGATGCAAAACTGCATAATGGTTCCAGAATATGCGTTGTTTCAATTCCTGAAATACACTGAAATTGCGTTTTGCAATACAAGGATCAACTAAAAGAAAATGACTCAGACTAATAACGGTAATGAAAAAAAATTATATTTTTAATTAAAAAGAAAAGGAACCTGAGAGAGAACTGCATACCTTGGTGTAATACTGAAGATCTTTCTGACACTCCACGTTACTGGGATTGATGTTTTGATATTCTCCACGACAACTTCTCTACAATGACTGGAAAACAAAGTCAACCGATTGCTTAATAGAAAATCTTTTCAAAGCTTTTTCTTTCTGGTGACAAGGTAGTTTTGCCCAGTTACTAAATGAGGAAACCCGAGAAACTTGGAGAAGAGATTTAAAGGAAGATAAATAAATTACATCATAGAGTTCATAGAGATCAGCGCCGTTCCCTTTTAAGCAAAAAGTATAGAACTACTTATTAATTGAATGCTACTGGGGAATTTGGCCTGCCTTACCAATTTCGTACACAAGGCCTGAAAGGCCAGAGCAGCCAGGACCACCAGTTAGCCAAAGCAGGAGTGGGTCCTCTCCAGGATTTCTCTCCGACTCTACAAAGTAGTAAAAGAGCTGGACATCATCCGATTCTTCCACATCCACATACCTGACAATAACATACACATATATAACATCAAGAATCAAAACCAATAAGGTAAACACAAAGTATAGTAAATCACCACCAACAACTTTATGGACTCACCCAGTTTCAAGTTCAAAAGGCAGAGGCCCTTCAAATCCAGGAAGAAACTTAACCAATGAATGAGACGTTCGGGGCTGCGAGCAAACCTTTAAAAGAAAGAAGAGAAAGAGAACAACTGCAATTTTATCTGATCTTGCCATCCATAAGCTATCAAGAGAAGGATGGAGACTTTTGAGTTTGGTAACGAATTGTGAATAAAAGAACCGGTGAATTAGCCTCTGCCAGATTTTGTCGAGGGTTAGCTTGAATGATTTTGATGGAAAGGTTGACTACATACTGAAAATGGCTTTGACTGCAAAGTGTGCTGCACAAGCATAGTAAATTCTGACATTATTGAAGCTGTCCTCTCTTTAAAATTTAATGCACAGCATCGCGATCCACACAAGATATCGTCTGTTGCGATCCGTTCCTCTCACGAGTTTGTTTCAGATGTCTCACATATCAGATTGAAAACGATATGAACCCCTATATGTCCAATATCCCAACATAAAATTCGTGACACTTCTCTTTCAAATCAAGATATCCTTTCTTGACTCTTTACTATAAGTTTTTTTTCCAATGTAAAACTTATAACTCTACTCGTTAAAAACATACTATTTGATATTAGATTCACATGATCCACGCTATTCTCTAAAGTTCTATAAATTATAGGCAATGTTTATGTCCCATGATGCTGGGTGGGAGAAAGAAAAATGTGAGAAGAGAAAATGGAAAGAAAGGGACAAAATGGAACGAAAAAACAATTCATAGTTGAATTTTGAAGAGTTTGAATACTTTCCTGAATGATTTATTCGATTAATATTTATCCGTTTATATACAAGTCATAGCATCAATATAAAAAAAAATAATTTGTATAATAAAGTGTAATGCTTAAATAAAGGTTGTAACGTCCTATAATCAAGGAAATTAAGGGAATTAGATAAGAAAGTTATATCACTAAGTCAAGGAGCATATCTGTCATGATCCCCATTATCCTTCATTATGATATCTATCATGATTCTCTAATATCTTTCATTACTCTCCCTCAAGTTGGAGTATGAAGATTTGTAATACCCAACTTGACCATTAAATCATGGAAACGATTCTGCCCAAAAGCCTTGGTAAAAATGTCTGCCAACTGAAATTGTGATGAGATGGATCATGGAGCAAGGGTTGTGGACTAGATGTGTTATCTGATAAAATGACAGTCTATCTCGATGTGCTTGGTACATTCATGAAAAACTGGATTCACAGCAACTTGAAGTGTAGCTTGATTGTCACAAAATAATGAAGCTGGTGATGGGTGTGAAATTCGAAGGTCAACTAATAATCTAAGAAGCCATACAATCTCACTTGTTGTCGTGGCCATGGCCTTATACTCTGGTTCTATAGAGGAATGAGAAACAACTGACTATTTCTTAGATCGCCATAAGATAGGAGACGAACCAAGAAAGATGATACATCTCATGGTTGATCTACGTGTTGTTGGACAACTTGCCCAATCTGCATCATAGTAAGCTCTGAGGGTCAACTGACTATTAGCAGGAAGCAACAAACCTTGGCCTGGGGACCCTTTCAGATACCTAAGAATACGTAAAGCTACATCGAAATGAGGTTGACTTGGGCAATGCATAAACTGACTTAGTACATGAACCGTAAAACTAATATCATGTCTTGTGATGATGAGATATAATAATCTTCTAATTAACCTTTTGTACTGCCCTGGATCTGAACAAAGTGTTCCTTCATCAAGATCGAGCTTGACCTGTTGGTCCATAGGTGACGAAACGGGTTTGCAACCAGTGAGGCTGTTGTCTGCCAATATATCAAGCATATATTTTCGTTGGCTCAAGATAATGCTGGATGAAGAACGTGCCACCTCAATGCCCAAAAAATATTTTAGCTTGCCCAAATCTTTAATACAAAATTTACGATCCAAGTGAGCCTTTAGTTAGGAAATCTTGAGTGCATCAGTCTTTGTTACTATAAAGTCATCAACGTAGATTAATACTGCAACAAATGACTCATTGGCAGAGTACGTGAATAGAGAATGATCGACATGCGATTGAACAAATCCAATGGCTAGTAAGGAATTAGTGAACTTTTGATACCAATTTTGTGATGCTTGACGAAGTCCATATAGAGATTTCTTGAGTTAACAAACACGCTACTCCCTCTTTTTGGCAAAGCCCTGAGGCATTTTCATGTAGACTTCTTTTTCTAAATCCCCATGTAAAAAGGCATTATTGACGTCTAGTTGGTGTAACTCTTAATGACGTACGACAACGATAACCAAAAGATAATGTGCTGTGACCAATTTTGCAACCGGAGCAAAGGTCTCATGGAAATCCACCCTTTCAATTTGTGTATAGCCTTTGGTGACGAGCCTTGCTTTATAACGTTCTACTGCTCCATCTGGATTGTATTGGATTTTATACACCCATTTAGAATCAGTGGCTCATTTTTTCGAAGGTAGAAAAGTCAAAGTCCAAGTATTATTTGCTTCTTAGGCAGCTATGTGTTTGGCCATAACATCATGCTAATGCTATATTTTGACTACCTGAAAAAATGATTATGGCTCATCGATGATTGAGATGGTTGCTAAGAACACATTGTGAGCTCTAGAAAATTTAGAGTAAGAAATATTGTGAGATAAAGGATATATCGCCAAGTTGGCCGAAGGAGAAAAAGAATGCGAATCAGGAACAAGTGAAGAGGGCAAAATATAATCATATCCAAATAATTGCTTCGATACTTATCGCTGTCCTTTGATAGGAATAACATTATGTAGTTTTGTATGTGATGAAGAAACACTATTTTCTTGTGTTGCCATCCTTGGCTCAATCATAAAGGAGATAGAATCGTCAGTTTGGTCGATGTTGTTTTCCACATGTGTTGACTCTTCTTGGGGGTACATTGATGATGTGACCTCCTGGTTTTGTTTCGAATGTTGTGGCATTAGTGAATTGTCTATTGGCTTCTGCTACAAGGTACTTTGAAAGCTTGAGTGTCCAGGCGGTTCATCAAATGGACTGAAAGAAGAGGCTTGTGTATGTTGATGTGCACCCTTAGTAGTTGAATCGTTAACTTTTGCTTTGTCAAATGAGAATGTTTCTTCCCAAAATTGCACATCTAGAGAAACATATATCTTTTTTCTCTCAATATCATATATGCGATATCCCTTTTGCCCTAAAAGGTAGCCAACAAAGATTCCTGGTTTACTCCGAGAGGTAAACTTATCACGAGGCTTGTTGTTGACATGTCCGTAACAGAGGCATCCAAAAGATCTGAGATGATCATATGATGGAGATTTGCCAAGCAATTTCTCATACGAAGTTTGATTGTCTATGACTGAGAATGGCATACGATTGATCAAATATGTTGCAGTGAGTAAACATTCACCCCAAAAGGTGATGGGGACGTTGGCTTGAAATCGAAATGCTCGTGCTACTTCTAAAAGGTGGCGATGTTTGCGTTCCACCACACCATTTTTCTGAGGTGTGTTTGTGTAACTGGTTTGTTTTTCCATGCCATGCTCAAAATAATGATCCACCAAATCTTCATGCTTAAATTCCAAATCGTTGTCTGTTCGTAATATCTTGATTTGTGCATTGAATTGTGTCCTGACCAATTGGAAGAAATAAAGCAAAAGATTTTTAGTTTCTAATTTATGCTTCATAAGAAAGACCCATGTTGCTTGGCTATAATAATCAATAATAACGAGAAAATAATATGCTCTTGAAAAGGATGCAATGTGATAGGGCCCCCAAATATCACAATGGAGTAAATCAAAGGCATGCAAACTTTTATTTCTTTGAATTAGGAAAGGCAATCAAGTTTGTTTCGCTCTATAACAGGCATCGCAAAGAAAGTTGTCCTTTTCGGTACAGGTGACAGATAAATTTGGAACTATTGAAAGACGATCCAAAGGAATGTGCCCTAATCGATGGTGCGACAGCAATGCATTATCTTTGCCTTTAGCCAAAAAAACCTTGCCCGCCCTCATTGGCTCCAAATAGTATAATTCATTTCGCACTCAACCCACTCTAATTGGCTTCCTAGAGAGTAAGTCCTATATCACACAAAAATCAGGTCCAAAAATAAGTAGATAGTTCAAGTCACGAGTTTTTTTTCTCACAAATATCAAATTAAAACAAAAATCAGGCATTTTAAGAACTTTATCCATGGTTAAATTGGGCCCAAGATTCACTTGGCCCACAACATGTACCATGGTTAAATTGGGCCCAAGATTTACTTGGCCCACAACATGTACTAGCATAGTATCACCATTCGGAATTTGGACAGATTGGATATTGGAATTTTTAACCATGTTGAACAAACTATCAATTTGATGAGTGATATGATTTGTGGCCCTAGTATCAATTATCCACGAATTGTTCTTACCAGATGATTTATCAGAAAAATTTGTGTTGTGGACATTTGATGCCATGTTGACTATTGGTCCAATATTAGAGCTGGACTCATTTGTTTGCCAGCTTAATAAATCCATCAGTTGCTAGTATTGGGCCTGTGTGAGCCTAGGCACAGATGAATAAGGTCTGTGACTTGTGTTCGCTTCTCCCTTAACTGCAAATACACGAGTTTGCATCCCAGCCACCATCGTTGGCATTTTTGTCCAATTTCCCTTAGGTTTCTATCTTCGTTGCCAATCCGGTGGATAGCCCACAATCTTGTAGCAAGAATCACGAGTATGCCTAGTTTTGTCACAGTGAGTGCAACGGGGACGAATTCCTTCCCTTCCATGATGGTCTCGCCGATCACCCACCTTTTGCCCACTACCATGCCTTGCACCATCAATTGTCCAGTTTCTTGCCATCAAAGCAGCTCTTTCGGGCACCGTGGATGGTGATGCAACCACTACCAACTACTTCTCTTCTTGTGTCGCGATCACATAAGCCTATCCAATAGTCGGCAGGGGCTCCAAGCTGAGAATTTGGGAGCGCACGGTTCTGTAGCTTTTGTCCAATCCCATCAAAAAGTCAAATACCTTTTCTTCCTCGCGCATCTCTTGCATTTGTCTCGAGACACCACAAGTGCACTTTCCAAAAGTGCAAACCGGTAAAGGTCAAAAAGTTTGTACTTTATTCCTTAAAGCTTTCAATTTTCCATAATAAGTAAAGATTGGGACCTTCTCCTGTTGCGAAAACGTAATTGCTTACTTGAGTTCATAGACTCTAAGTGTAATGCCTTGAGTAAATCGTTTCTGGAGATATGCTTATATTTTACTTGCATTTTTTATATGTACTACTTTTCCCTGCAATTCCTTTAAAAGAGCATTAGTTTGCCAAGATAATGCTATTGCATTACATTATACCCAACTTTGGAAATATGAGGGGTTGATTTCTAGCTTCGTAATCGATCCATCCACGAACCTTGTTTTGTTCTTGGATTGGAGAGCATTAAAAAAACTACACCTCCAAGTGATGTAATTATTCTCAATTTCACTCAATGGATGTGTAACAAGTATTAGACCAAGCGATTGGGTGTCGACCAATGTACTGTTTAGTGTAGTCGTACCTATGGTGGATACCAAATTCTTGTTACCCTTGCTTACCCCTTCCCCACTCTTATCGTCCATTAGAAAATTTTAGCTTAGGTTGTATACAACCTTGCTCTGATACCATGAAAAGCTTGAATACTCTCTTGAATGATTTATTCGATTATTATTCATCCATTTATATACAAATTATAGCATCAATATAAAAGAAAAACAATATGTACAATAGAGTGTAATGCTTAAATAAAGGCTGTAACTTCCTATAATTAAAAAAATTAAGAGAATTAGATCAAGAAATTATATCACTAAGTCAAGGAGCATATCTGTCATGATCCTCATTATCTTTCATTAAAATATCTGTCATGATTCTCTAACATCTTTTATTAAATATAAAACTGCTTCTTTGGATATTGAAATAATAATATTCTATATTTCTATTATCCCAAAACAAAAAAAAAATGATTAATTTCAGTGGACCAAATCATAAAAGTGTTGAAATTATGCATTAAAACTGTTAGGTCGCTATGTAATCGTCGCCTTTTGCGCTTTTCATCTACTTATCGCTTGCAATGCATGCAATACAAACGACAAGGGGACCATTGTCCCACTTAGGCATGTCACAATGAGAAAGAAAAAAAAAAAGAAAAAGAAGCTATTGTTTCACCTGTTTGACCAAGAAGGTGCCACGTCATGTTGTACAAAACTTTAAATGGTAAAGGGGCTGATTAATTCGGGGCTTTCACTGAAACAGGGGAAAATGCTATATAGAATAATATTTGGGCAGTTCTTGCTACCATTGGAATTCTTATCAATCAAAGCCAAAATTAGCTGAACCACGTTTTACTTCACAACTTTGAAGTTGCGGGCGATGAAATTTGTCATAAAGGCTCTCCATTTATCCACCTTTTAAACATAGCAAAACGTTCTTTTGGGGTGTACTCAGCTGTATGCCCTCCTCCCTACATATTAACAGAATATAGTAAAGGGGAGAGGAACGGAAACAGCAAATTTTTTTTAAAAGTAAATGATTTTTTTTTTCTTTATAAGATGAGAAAGGAAACATAATGAGAAGAACTTCCTTGCCTTAATTGTGGCAAATGTCATCCGATTGGAATGAGTCCTCGTGTATCTACAAAATGCAAGTCCCAACTTAGCTTCTCACTTAGCTCCCTTCTAAAAGTGAAATCACAAAATAGAAAAGGCGAAAGGTAATACTGAAAACTCAGAATCATCACTGACCCTGCAACTTGGCCTTTGTAGCATCCATGGCCGCCAATCATCAACAATGGGATAGTTCAAAGCTCTTATCCAAGCTTGAGTTGCCAAGAAAGGCACGATCATATCATGATCGCCACTGCATCAAAGTCAATTCGATAGAAGAATAAAAAAAAGTATAACTGCATATCATCATTGATTTTAAATCAAGTAAAATGCATAAAATAGCCACCTATCCTGTATACTAAAGAACGGTAGGCTTTGGCACTGAGGTTTACGTGATACTGAAAACTGCTTTGAACCTCTCTTGTATAAGGTATAGAATAGTTGCACCTCTGCCATCGTCCTATGCTTCCCTGCACAAAAGAAGACTTGATTCTGTGCTTCTCCTGCTGTTTGCCTTACCAGTTTAATTTTTAACAACCAATTTCAACCTTTCTAATGTGCAGAGCTTTTTGGACATCATCATCGTTAACCCAATACTGAGCGAGCAAATATGAATAAGTCTGCAAAGACATGGATCAATATGCAGGAGAATTTAAGTTCACATTACAAAAACTGGTCATGGGCCACTTGAGCTCATGGAATAACAAATTCATCCTGTGGTTGACGGCTTAAGGGTAGTGTTGAAAAATGATCACAAGAATACTGGTGCTCTCAGGATTTGAAATCTGAACCCTGAAGTTCTGGTACCCTTTTAGAAAATTAACCATTCATTCAGAAAAATTGAACTCTTTGGTGAGATCATAAGAATAGGTTTTAGTCTCTAACAAGCTGGAATGACTCTAACGCACTAAACTTATTGTCTTTCTTTCTTGCTTGGAAATTCATACTATTTAATCTTTATAATATTATTTAAAATTTTAGTACTATGATGAATTACATATATGATGAGAGCATTTTAGGAGTATGTCACATTACTCGACAGCCAACTGTAGGAGGTGGAAAAGGATCTAGGAGTTCTTGATGGTGTTCATCAAGATACCGCCTTCTAGCTAACATCTCTAGCGGCATGGGGGAAGCCTCAGCGCATCTTGGTTCCAGAATTTGTGCAATTTGAATTCTTGAAACACACTGAGAGTTGCATAATTGAGGTAAGAAACAAAAGAAATAATTAATGAGAACTAGAACAACAACAAAGAAAAAAAATCTGCATACCTTGTCATAATATTGAAGATCTTTCTGACAGTCTTCATTGCTGGGATCTACATTGTGATACTCCCCCTCACAACTTCTCTTTAATGACTGGAAAAGTATAAAAGGATCATTAACTGATTAATTAAAATAGGATTCACTGGCTTCGTATTTTTTTTTCTTTACACTTTATCTTTGTTCAGAGATAACGACCAAGTTTGAAACCGAAGACATCTGGGGGAGTTTGACTGTTTGAGAGATCAATTTACCTCATAGAGTTCATCAGAAATTAATGCCATTCCATGAACATATGGAATCTGAAGTTTGTATTCAAGACTAGGCACAGTTATGGGGTCCCCGAGTATGTATCCCTGAAATCACTCAGAAATCAGTATACTTTACCTGAGGAGTAAAACATCGCGACGCCCTAAAATTCATTTATTAAATTTTATTTTTTGAAAGGCTGAAGCAGGAACACTAAAATATCTATATTGTTTGTTAAGGCACATAGTTTAGATAAGTCAGAACATAGGACCTGAAATATCCTTAATTTATTCTAAAGATGAGTATATTTCAAGGATTTTGTCCATCCATTTGTTTGGAGGCACATTTCACTAGTGATTCTTGCAGTATCACTAGGTTCTGTGGAGTTTGCTTGATTATGATTAATAGGACCATCTCTAGCATAAATTCCAAAGACTTGAGAAACATAAGTTCACGACTTTATTTCATTTCACAAGCTACTTTTCAAAGTCACCTCTTTCTTACTCTTTGTTCATCATGGGAAATTAATCTACCTTCTATCAGGTGGAATTTTTCCCAAAAAAGTTAGAAATGAGATTGGTTTTAGATCTTTTCAGAGGTCAAAATCCTTCATTATCAAATTCAAATTCCAAAGTGTCACCGTGATCAAATGGTCAGTATATAAAGTGCATGTGAAACCCTGTTTCAGTACTGTAAACTATTTTAGCATAAAAAATTTGTGTGTAGTCTTAACATGAAACTAGAAAAAGGGCACAATCCCAAACCTGGAGATCAATTAGTGGTTTGATGCCTTCTTCATTTCCTGCATGCAGGGATATAAAATTTAAAATTACAAAACCCGGACATTAAGCATCACTCGTGTATTTTTTTTTTAGTCTATATTAATAAAGTAAGTAAGGACAATATGCAACAAGGTTATATCCATCCTCACATGATTCCTTATTTAATATGCTACAAGGTATGATTCTTATACCGTATGAGATCTCTTGAACGAGTATTGGAAGGATAAGGCCAGACGAGTCTCCACCAATATACACTGGCCTTGAGAAGAAATTTGGATGATCTATCAACCACTACATAACAGAAAATCGTTTTGCCTGATCTGCTTAATGAAATTCTGCGAAGAAAAATTTTTATGAACCTGAAAATTTTTTACAAGATGCTGATGTACCTTCCTAAGAAATTGGTGGAGCTGGTGAACTTGTTTGAAGTCACCTGTCTGTTTAGCAAGATTGTTTCTTGCGTAGGAGAATCCAGTGCCAACAGGTGAATCTATAAATATGATGCTGGACGTCTAAAAATAACGGTTGTCCAAGTTAATTATCAAGCTTAAAAGAAGGAAAAAGTAAAGACAGAAGGGACTTGTTTTACTCGCCTAAATAAACATAATCACCTTTGTCCATGAGTATGGATTCAAGAGCACTGTAGGCAAGCTTCCATTGTACTCGACATCCACCTTGAAATTCAATGGACCTGCGTTATTAAGACCAATGCTTGGTGATCATGACATGGTCATTTGATTTGGATGATTAATCATCAAGTTTTAAGAAAGTTCCCTGTGTGGGCTAAAACTGTTGATGAATAAGATTGAAGATCAATTTGCAGCCTAGAAAAGCTTGGGGATTAATTCAGATTTGATTTCAGGGTCATATATATGTATATAAAATATCTGGTCATCTCAGGTCCTTGTGGAGTAAACTTAGCTATTGGCATGAAACTCGCCAGAATTCTAAGAGTCATCCTTTTTCTTTAAGCAATGTATCACTAATTAACTCATACTATTGTAGAATTAGACTTGTCCTAATTACCAATTTCATAAAAAAGAGCAGAAAAGGAAGAGCAGCCAGGGCCACCAGTCCACCAAAGCAGGAGAGGGTCCTCTTCAGGATTTCTCTCCGACTGTATAAAGTAATAGAAGAGTTGCACATCCTCTGATTCACCCACACCCACATACCTGACAACAACATTCACATATACACGACATCATGAACCTGTAATCCAAGAAAGTAAAAGGTACAGTACTACCACCACCAACTTAATTGACTCATCCCGGTTTTTCTTTCTTTTTTTGGATAATTAACTCACCCGGTTTCAAGTTCAAAAGGGAGAGGCCCCTCAAATCCAGGAAGGAACTTAGTCAATGAACGAGACGCGGCGAAGGCGTACTGTGACTCTGTGAAAACCTGTAAAAGAATGAAGAAAAAGAAGAGCAGCGCCATTCAAAAGCTCTCAGTTTCTATATATCTCTGCTCTGAGCTATTTAAAGATAAACCTATGCATTTGGGTTCTACGTTGGGGTGTTTGATGTAAAGTGCATAAACGAGTGGTTCATTACTCAGCGAGGAGATAAGACAATGAGGGCAAAGCATAATGAGTTCTGGCACATAGTGAATAAACACCATTGGTGTAGCCTTTTGCTGGATTTTGTCGAAAGGCAGCTTAATTAATGAATGCAATGACAAAAGCCATTAAATTCTGAAATTATTTCTGCCTTGTGCGAATATCTCCATGGGATATGGTTGATTCATAATAAATGAAGCTGTCCCGTCCATTTCATTTCCTTTTCTTTTTTGTCATTATATATATTATTAATATTTTACTATTGGTATAATATTTTTAAAAATATATAAATTATTAAAAAAATTAAATAAATTTTTATATTTTATTATATTTAAATAAAAACTTATATTTTTATTTTAAATTAAATAAATTTTTATATTTTTATTTTAAACTAAATAAATTTTTATAATTAATAATTGACTTAATCAAAAAAATATTTGTCATTTTATGTAGCCTAATATTAATCAAAAATATTAATATATTATAATTGATAATAACATGATATATTAATTTGACATGGTAATATAATTATATGATATTTTTCATCCTCCACATTAACATCATGTTAATGTCATATGGATATAAAATGATAAATGATATTTTCACTAATAATAATTAATCAATTATTAATCATAAAAACTTATTTGACACAAAATATAAATATAAAATTTTAATTAAATATAATAAAAAATAAAAATTTATTTAAATTTATTTGAATAATTTAAAATTTTATTTGAAGCATTAATACCTTTGCAATTTCAATCCGAAACATCCAGTTAGTTTACCGTCATTCATCAATTACTTATGAATATGGTTATAATTATTTATATTTAGTATATTGAAACATAAAGTACGTAAAAGTTCCATCAATATTAAAAAATAACAGAAAAAAGAAAATTAAATTAAGATCATATATGAGAAGTCACTATTAACATTTAGTTTTTATGTTAATTATTAACAAAACTAGAAAGGGAAATTATACTTTTAATTTTAAGGTTACACACTATTTCCACAAAACTAACAAATACAAAAAATAAAATTTCTTAATTATAACTAATCAATTAATACAATAAATAATTATGCATGGCATAGAACTAACAAATAATGAAAAGAAATTTACTTGAAATGCCAAATATAAATAACTTATGGTTGAAATGACTTTGGATTAACGTCTCCAGAAAGTGGTACTTTTTCCCTTCTGCTACACACAAGATTTTTAACAAGAGTGCCATGTACCACAACAAAAGTTTGAAGACCAAATTACTTTTAGGCGAACAGCATGGCATGATGGTTTCAAATATTTTATACAATTTCCTTTTGTTTTGGCCAGGAGACTCTATTATTTCTTTGGCACTCAACCCAATGTCAAATTTCAGATATTACTATATATAGCATAATATTTCAGCAGTTCTTGCTATTATTCCATGCCCCTACATCACAGAGGCTCTTCAGATATCCACCTTTTAAACATTGCCAAACATTCTGCAGGCCTGTACTCAGGAGCTGTGTGACCTCCTCCCTGCAAATTCAACCAAATTTGTAAGAGAGAAAGATAATGAAAACACCAAACAAATTTACTCTAATTGACTTTTTGTTTTTCTTTATAGGAATAAGAAAGGAAACAGAAGCATAGAACAACTTCCGTGCCTTAACAGTGGCAAATGTCATCCTGTTAGAATAAGTCCTCGTGTATCTACAAGATGTGGTCATCCAAAAGCCCAAGTTAGCTTCTCTCTAAGATCGCCTTGTAAGTGTAAAGATCACAATTTATTAACATAGAGAAAGAAAGAAAACTGCAGACTGACCCTGCAACTTGGCCTCGCAGCACCCATGGCCGCCAGTCATCAACAATTGTATAGTTCAGAGATCTTATCCATGCTTGAGTTGCCAAGAAGGGCACGGTTAGGTCATGGTCGCCACTGCATCGAAATCAAAATGACAACAAATGCATCCTTAAAACTGCACCAAGTACAAAGAATAAAATAAAATGAATGCATGAATTAGAGCCATCTCCATTCTCACCTGTATATGAGAGCGCGGATCCCTCTGGCACTGAGGTTAGCATGATACGGAAAACTGCTTGGAACATCGGCTGTATAAGGTAATCCAAAAGTGCACCGCTGCCATTGTCCTATGCTTCCCTGCATAAGATCAGAAGAGTTGCATCTTTACTTGTCTTGCTGTTTTAACCGCCACTTTTATTTGTAACAACCGATCCCATACCTTTCTAATGTGGAGTGCTTTCTGGACATTATCATCGTTAGCCCAATAATAACAGAGCAAGTATGCATAAGTCTGCAGGCATGGAAAAAAAATCAGAGCAAATTAAGTGCAGCAGAACAGTTCAATTTACAATAGAAAACCTGGTCAGTGGACTCATGCATGGCAACAAAATCATCCTATGTGGTTGATGGCGCTGAGGTTAGTGCTGAATTTTGATTACATTAGGTCCTCAGGATTCGAAATCTAAACCACCACTTAAGAGCTACGAAGCTGTTATACCTTTTCTAGGAAATCAGTCAATCCGAAAACGTTAACTGATCTTCGAGCTTGGTGAAATCATAAGAATAAGTTAGCCAGGTGTTTTCCTCTGCATTGCCAAAATCATAGCTTGCTTGGAAATTTTAGTTACTTCTTCAAATTGATTACACTTTTAGGAGAGCGTAATGAACATGAATTACTTAAATATAGAGTAAGCATTTTAGGAGAATTTGTAATTTACACGACAGCCCAATGTAGGAAGCGGTGGTGGCGGCGGCGGTTCATCTTCAAGGAGTACTTCTCCATGCTGTTCTTCGAGATCACGCTTTCCACCAATCTCTTGTGGCCTTGGGGAAGCAAAAGGGCAGATTGGCTCCAGAATTTGGGCAGGTTGAATTCCTGAAATACACTGAAAAGTACATAATTAAACTAAAATATCAACGCAATTCAAACATTTAATTTAATGGTCAATGCAAATCCCCTACCTCAACGATTAGAATTCATTTTTCTTTTTAAATTAAAAGGAAAATCATCATAAATAATGAAAGAATTTTTTATTTATAAAGAAAAAATTAAGAAATCCGCATACCTTGGAGAAATATTGAATATCTTTCTCGCACTCCACGTTACTGGGATCTACAGTTTGGTATTCTCCGTCACAACTTCTCTTCAGTGACTGCAACAACTCATTCTTAAAAACACTCTTGCCTTCTTTTGGAGAGTGGAAAAATCTGGATCAGAAGGGTTTGAGAGATTAAATTACTGCACCTCGTAAAGTTCATCAGAAATTAGTCCCATTCCATGAGCATACGGAACCTTGAGGTTGGCTTCAAGACTTGGCACTGTTGCAGGGTTCCCGAGTACGTATCCCTGAAACCAATCAGAATCCATTACCTGATTACTAATCAGCAACTCATCGAAGCACTAATTAAAGTTGTTTATTATGGTACGTTATTAAAGAAAAGTCACAAGGACATGAAACATTGATTAGTTTTAACCAAAGTATAGTTTAAGGATTTTGTTCATGTTGAACATTTTCCACAATAATAAATGTGAGAGACAATTTCATGTTGATAGATAAAATAAACTTTTTAAATAAAAAAAATAGATTTTTAATAGTTGGACTAAGCGTTAAAATCCAAATTGGATTATGTTAGACTTTTCAAGATCTCAAATCTTGATTGATATTGAAAATTAATTAAATTAATAATAATATAATTAATATATTATAAAGACACTTGACACTTCTTTCTTTTCTTAATTTAAGAAGATCAATTGTTATTAGTTTGGATAAAAAGACAATCATTCTTTTCTTTTTCTCTCATTTTTTTATTTTGCTCCTATAAACTCTGAGTAAATATCATTTGCTGTCTTCGATTCTTTCCTCCTAGTTAGTACATATTTCTTTCTTGATTAGATTTAATTTTTTTAGTAATAAAACAGAATTAGTCTATGAGAATTGAGAACGAGTCTGGACCTAATCATCCCTAAATCTATCTTAAGATGGTTTGAAAATGGGACTGGTGGAGCCGAAAAATAACAACTTTTCAGGGTCAAAATCCCTTTATTGTGAAACTTTTTTTTTTTAAAGTGATAATTTTATTTAACACAAGGCCTCAATGCCATTCAAAGTCTCTAATCTTGTGTGAAACCTTAATGAGCTACCGTGGTAATATCATCTACACATGATAAGCTGCGGTGAGACCTGTTCCATTCTAAATTATTTAAGCATCAGTATGATAGTGTATACGTTTAATTGTTCTCAAAAAGAAATACGAGGGAAGACACACTTCCAAACCTGTAGACTAATTATGGGTCTGATACCTTCTTCGTTTCCTGCATGGTTATGTGAAAAATTAATAAGGCTACCTCCAACTTCACAAGATCTCTCTTTCAGTTCAGCATTTACCATTTAAGATCTCTTGAGCAAGGACTGGGATTGGAATACCAGAATACGAGTCCCCGCTAACATAGACCGGACTTGAAATGAAGTCTGGATGATCCTTCAGCCACTTCAAATTGAAAAAATTTGCTTTAGGTAGATAACAGTGGTTATCTGCTTAATAAAAGGCTGCCGAAGAAAATTTTGAATTGCTTAATGAACGTGGATGTACCTTCCGAAGAAATTGGTGGAGCTGGTTAGCCTGTTTGAAGTCACCTGTCAGTGCAGCAAGATTGTTTCTTGCAAAGGAGAATCCTGTGCCAACTGGTGAATCTACGAATATGATGTTGGAAACCTGGAAGCAAATTTCAAATTCACCATTGACTCCAACTTTATTAGAAATCTTAAAAGAAGGAACGGAGGGATAGCAAAGAAAATTAACTGAGACGAGTACTTCCAGTTCAGTAAATGGCATAATCACCTTTGTCCATGAGTACGGATTCAATACCAAAGTCGGTAAGCTTCCGTTGTACTCCACGTCGGCCTTGAAATTCAATGGACCTGCAATGTTATGAAATGATCATTTCCATTTAACGATTGATCATTAATTTTCATTCGATATCTGCAATTTTAGTAAATTTTTTTGTCAATTAAAACTGTTTTTGAAAAGTGTTGATTTTATTAGTTTTCTTTACCACTTCGCCATCCTCAACACTCCAACATGACTTGCTGAAGACTTTGAATGACATAAAAAATCTAGTATAGGCTTTGAGAACCTGAACAATTACAAAAGTTCGTTGCTGCCCAGAAACAGATTGGCAGCATAAATCATCAACATTCTAAACAATTCCCTTGATCAAAAACCAGGCTTACAAAGATCATACACCACCCATAACAGCCCACAAGATTTAAACAACTCAAGTCAGCATATACGACGCAACCCCTCGGTGCAGCAACCTCATAAGACAGCTTCTGTGAAGGCTCTCGTAATCGCCCATATCTGAATGGCTTTATTATTTCGTGGTTGCTGCTTCTCCCTTTGACTTCGTAGCAGCTCCTACAAGGGTTAAGTACAAGATCCACACAATTCCTCCCTCTCACTACACCTCCAATATCCCCTGTTAAAATACCCACTAACAGCATGTACCATTTCGACTCAAAGCTTTGCTCGTTTTGCTGCCTAGAAAAGGCTCAAGGACATAAATTCTATAATTGGTTGGTCCATCAATATTGTTCCGTTTAGTTCTTGGGGTTCTGAAATTTGCATATCGTATTGTTGTGCATGTCCAGAGATATCAGTTCCTTAAAGAGATAAATTTTCCATTGGCATCTGACCCAGAGGAACTTCAGAAAGCACTCTTTCTTTAAGCAAAGTACAACTAAACTCAATGCTATTGTCGAATTTGGCTATCTTACCAATTTCAAAAACAAGACCGGAAAACGCAGAGCAGCCAGGGCCACCAGTCAACCAAAGCAAAAGAGGGTCCTCTTCAGGATTTCTTTCCGACTTTACAAAGTAGTAGAAGAGCTGAACATCCTCAGAATCACCAACACCTACATACCTGACAAAAACATACACATTTATTATGTCAAGAACTATCTTTACTACCATAGCACAAAAAATACCACAGAAATTCATTAGGTTACCCGGTTTCAAGTTCAAAAGGGAGAGGCCCCTCAAACCCAGGAAGAAACTTGACAGCAGAATGAGCGAATGCAAGCTGTGAGCAAACCTGAAAAAGAAAGAATAAAAAGACTAGCAGCGCCATCTTCATTTCTCTTGCCATTTTTTCAGCTCTGTAAGTATCCTATATAGTCCGGTATTGAGGACGTAGGATAAGCATTTGACACAAACGAGTGGCTAACGTCCATGAGAGCAGCAAAGAAATTCAGGGTGATGATAGAGAATTGAGAGCTTCCGTCAGGACTCCTTGTTTGTATTTGTATTTATGTGAATAGAGTCAGTGGCTACGGTTTACTTGTAACCACACCTATCCTAAGACATCTTAATGGATACAGTGACGAAATTGAAGTGAAACACTCCGAAAAACACTATTTTGAAATTATTGCTACGTACGTCTTCCTAAGTGGTAATATGCTTACCATAATTGAGATAGCAACTCCTCTCGTACTTTAGGACATGGCCTGAACATTCTCAACGGTTTTTCCCTGTTTGTCTATGACTTGTATAATTGTTAATTTGGTTTTTTTTTTATATGGATTCTCTCTCTCTCTCTCTCTCAACCTTTTAGTCATTGTATTTTCTTTTTCTTTAACTATTATAAATTGGGGCTGAGAGATTGAAGCCTAAAGCCTGCCTTTTAGTAGTAATATTAATTAAAGCCCATTTTCATATATAGTTATAGCTGTGATCCACTGGAGCTAAGCTGCTAAACATTGACGCTAGAATCAAATAGATGTGTCACTAACCATATGGCCTAATGGTCAAAAACCAATGGTCCATAGTCCTAATTTCAAATTAACAGACAAACGACTGAGGATGGCAGACGACTGGGCAAAGCTTGGTTTCCCTTTTATGAACCAATTAATGCATTGATAGAAATACAAGTGGGTATTGACTTGTTTCTGTTCACCTTGTCGTTTTCTACATTTCTTTGCATCGAGCCAAAAGGGGGAGGGAGGGGACCACGGTGCTCATAAAGACGAACCCTCCCAACTGCGTACAATAAAACATAAACAACATGCCAAACTACAGAAACACGCGCATACATCAATCAAAAAAGAAAAGAAAAAGAAACACGCACGTACAAACATAGATACAGTGGAAGCTTTTACATAAAGTTCAATATTATGAATACTTCGAAATGTTGGAGAATACAGATCACATCTTTATACCGGGCTTATCCTTTCTTCCATCCCTCTTTCTTTCAGTTTACAAGAATTGTACTTGTTTTTCCCTTGTGTTTTTTCCTATGTCGAACTTACAAGTGAGCAAGGCCAGGGGGGCAATACGAATTTGAACATTTGACCTTAAACTTTTGTTAGAAAGATAAGAAGTGCTATTTCAAACTTGGATTGTTAGATTACGTCTTCTATTAAAATACAGTTTCTCAACTCGAATCAACAGCCATTCTATCTTCAGAAGGTGCCGAACTATCACCAGCACATTCCATTTCCATTGCTAGGACCTCTTCACTCTTCTCATGCACTGCTTTCTGAACCTTCAATTTCTGCCACAATGTTCAAAGAAATTCATTTGAATGTACATTGGCAAACAACATATAACATATAGTTCATCGGGGATACTAGTTACAGAAATTTATTCAGAATAATTTCCCTCAAGCTGAATTGCACATTTACCAACTATAACATATTAAAAGGTGATTGAGCAGCAGCACCACTCACCTTCATTGGAACAGATGAGTCTTTCGACATTCGTGCAAACATGTTTGTAAAGAGTTTAGCATCCCTCTTGTTGCTTTCAACTTGGAGTTGCCTCAGTGTCTTCTGAAGCAACTTCACCTCCCTGGCAAAAGTAATAGATGTGACTATGGCAATTTGGCAGATACAATGAACTTGCATATTGGAAATTTGGACTGTATAATTCCACCTTTACCTGTTTTGGGGATCAGCCTCAAGAGCTTTCTTGATGTCCAATTCAGCTAAAACTAGATCTGAAGTTTCCATATAGGCTTGTGCCCGCCTATATAGAGCTTTCACATTGTGGAACTCAAAATCTAGTACCTACAGGAAGATGAACCCTTAAAATAAAAGAAGATACTTCTTTTGCTGCTAATCATCCTGAGTAAAATTTATACATGCTCTTAAAAGCTTCACCTTTGTTAGAATGCAGGGATTTCATCAATTTCATTTGAAACTAAACATGTGCAAACATTCAGGAAGCTAGTGATAACATGAAATACACCCTCATGGGCATAGTCTTCAAACAATAAAAAGTCCAAGGTGAATACATAATAGAGGTGCTGAGGTAAATCCCCCAATGCCAGTGGAAAAGAGAGGTTGCACATAGAGGAGGTAAATTTTTTCTAAGTTCCTCGATTCATGCTCTAATGACCAGTTTCCAAGACATATTTATTACCAGTCTAACAGGGAAATCATCAGCTTTTCAATTCTATAGATTTGTATTGGTTGCTTGGCAACTCACCTTGGAACATAACTTGATTGCCCCCTGGAAGTCACTTAGTTTGAGGCTACATGCTGCACCATTCAACCAGCAAGAAATCTTTAGTGCTTTTACTAGCTTTTGCTCATCATCCCCAAAGGGTCCATCTTCACTGACATAGTCCACAGCCTGATGGTACAGGACAATAGCAGAAAACAATGTTCTGAAGTATACAATATGGGCTCCAAATTTTAATCAGACAAAACCTATGCTTAAGATTACCTTATCATACTTTTTCCCTGCTCTTTGATACTTCCCACTTTTAAATAGCATATTCCCTTCTTCTTTCTTTTTCCCAGCAGCCTCAATTTTCTCTTGACTATTCAGCTCCCATGGGACTTTTTCCTATTAAATTCATTAAGCAGATGCAAATGTCAGTAGATTATATAACATCACCTTCTAGCTTCAGTACCAGACTGACAAAAAGAAGCTTCATTGTCATGCACTCGTATCCGATAGATCATGTTTGGTTATGTTTTTAAAATAAACAAAAAACTTGGAAAGTAGCAACCCATAATATGTCTGGATTTTTTTCTTTTTTCCTTTTATCGGATAAGGTAAGAACCCAAAACATGCCAGGATGATATATTGATATATCAAGAACTTTGAGGATAATTTGAACCAACATTCCAGAACTAAAGAACATTGCCTAATGGAACTACCTGCAACAACGTAGTAAGCAATTCAAGGTACTGCCATGTTTAACAAGTCTACAGGGCTATGGCCGTTACCTTAACAAAATCCAACATTTCAACTTCATAGAATAGGTTTGCACATGGTGGGACTACAGCAAGATCACACTCCGCCACAACACTCCCAAAACCATACTCAGGACTGATTGTCAACAATGCTCGCTCCCCCTTCTTCATTGTTGCCGCCGCTCGATCCAAACCAGGAATCACTTGTTCTATTTGTCAAATTGATAAAACCAGTTAAGAGCTGATCCAAAATTCCTTGCTGGCAATCTAGCAAAACTGCGATATAAGGGTAAACTAACCTTCATCTGTGATAAATTCCAATGGCTGCTCTCCATCAACTCCCTTTTTCTCAAACACAGTATTATCTTCTAACCTAGCCGTATAGCTAACTGCATATCCAGAGTCAAGTAATTAAAGAAGAAGCAATACAAAGGAAATAATTAGAGAATAGGAATTACACAATGCCATGGGCTCCTCTGATTGAATCACCTCGATGAAACAATCACTTATCCCAAAGTTTAGTAGATTTGCTTACAAGAATTTCACAGAAAAGTTGGCAATAACTTTTTTTCAAATCAAATTTTCTTGCTTACAGAACCAGCAAGCATAAAAATTAGCTCAATGCTTAAACGAAATAAAATTTTCATATAATCCAATTTATCATTTATGTATCATATCTACTTTTTCCAGATATTATCGTGTATGCCTATACCATCCAGTATCAATCACATTCCAGACCTAAGTGGAAAGTGGAAAAATATCCACTACTTCTGAATCTAATTTGATTTGAACAAACACTAATAAGATATCATTATTGGTGAATATACTTACTAGTCACGGCAGCACCTTCATTTGCAACAACAGCACCCTCTCCCTCTTTCAAAATCTTTTTGAATACCTTAGAATCACCAGTAACATCAATAACAGACTTGAAAGAGACCAACTCCAATTCAATGTTCAAAACTGAATTTGGTGGAACAGCTGGGAACCCATCAGTAGCATCCCTCCCCTTCTCTCCAAAAGCATCTGCATTGAACTCTGCACACTGTAAAACTTGAAAGTATTGTCTCTAGGATTAAAAGTCAATCAAGATTTGAATTGCAGTAAACCAATACTCATATGACAGCATACACTTAGGTTGAACAATTAGTGTAACCTTCTCTCCCCTTTTCATTGTTAAGATTGCTTTTGTCAATGCTGAACATAGATGGCCTGCAAAAACAGAAAACATGTTGAAATTTTCCATTTATGAGGAGTATTATATCTCTTCCCAACTGCCCTAAAAGTCCAATATTCAACTTAAATTACCATCTTTCACGTAAAACTCATTTCCTTCTGCCGAAGTTTTTGCAACAATAGTCCCATCGACAAGCGCCATTTGATATTTTACTGTATAAAGAAAGGCCAGAAAATAATACCTCTCATTATTCACCTCCTATATATGTAAAGGATTGATGCAATATTAATCAATTTAAAAACAAAGCAAATAAAGAAAATAAAGTTACACTATTTAAGAGTTTAATGTACCGAGAACTTCATCTAAATCACTAGGCCATTCATTCCTCTCTCCCTTCTTCATAATTTTCTTGATAATACCACCATCTTTGCTTATATCCACCACCGTAATCCACGAAAGAAGTTCCATCTCATATTGTATAACCGAATCAGGTGGCACACCATCACGACCTTCAGCTCCATAACCGAAATCAGGGGGCAATGTGAACAATGCGCATTCCCCCTTCTTCATAGTTACAATCCCATGATCCAAACCCTTCGCCACCAGACCTACCAAACCCCATTAAAACATTAATGAAGCTAAACAAAACAGTTAATTAAGCAACTCCATCGAGATTAAACCACAAAAAACTCACCTTCACCAAGCTTAAATGTCAATGGTTCATCCTTATCCCTTGTGGAACAAAACTGTGTCCCGTCAAGCAAGGTACCCACATAATGAACTGCACAGGTTCGATCACCCTTTACTCAAAGCTCCAAAATAACTCAAGGAAAAAAGGAAAATTCACCATTTTTAAAATTTAAATAAATGAAAGAACAACTTGAATTATAATGAAATGAAATTACCGGTGACTTCGTCGCCAAACTCAGGAGTTTCCCAAGAGATACCGTTTTTGAGGAGCTTTTTCTTGATACCAGAACTACCCAGCTCTCTCTCCTCACCGACCTTCAGAGGCGGAGCTGATTCGATTACCTCCCCAGGCTCCTCGTCGAGGTCGTCCTCACCCTCCATGTCTGACACGTTGGTTCCTTTCCATTTCTCTGCCCCCATCTAATTGGGGTAGCACGAAGATTTGGTTCCTTTGTTAGTGATAGTAGCGTAATGAATTACTCAGGACGTGAAATGAAGTTGGGGGCTGATTGAATGATCAGACAGAACAAAGAAGATGCTCGAAGTTGGTACCGTGGCGGGACGATGATGCGATTTTTGGGAAGTGATGATGAGGCGTGTCCTGACACAGAGTGTCGCCTGCCTGGTCGGTTCGAGAACATGTTTTGTTATTTTATTGAGGATATGGGGGTGTTTTGGTAATCTGGAAGGCGTTTAAGGTTCTGGACTTTTCATTTCGTAGCAGCCCATTACGAATTGACGAGATTGATGTTTTTAGCCCATATTTAGAACAACCCATTGTGCTTCAAACTTCAAAGGTCCAAGCTAGACATTGGTTAGCAATTTGGAATTCGCTTTGTGTATGTTAACTATGTTTCCCATTATTAATTAAATCATTCTCAACGTGGAGCCAACGTTGATAACCTTCCAATTCATGATCTGCCAGCTAGACCCCAGCAAAACCTTAATGAGAAAGAAGGAAAAGTCATATCCAAAAAAAGAAAGAAGGAAAAGTATTAAATTTGGAACTAGTGATAGAAACGCCTTGATTCCATGTTTTTCCTATGCCTTGACGGTTTTCTGCCCTTTATGTTTTCATGTGCTAAGGGCTAATGCCTCCAACTTTGGCAATGCAAAGGACTCTGTGAAGGCTTCAGACACTGCCAATTCTACTACAGTTAGGCACTTCAGTGCACCGAATATGGAAAATCCAATAGTCTCCGCTTCTAAATTGGACTAAAATGTGCTTCTCCCCATTGCAAATATGTGAAGATTCATTCCAATTGCAAAGAAATTCCAACTGCAAAAGAGAGGTAATTTGCTGATGCACTGAAGCTGAAATACAAAAACATTTCCTGCAAAGCATGCCTGGCATTTGATTAATTACAGGGAGCAGATCAGTTTTGTTGTTGAATGTTGGCCTTCATTGCTGTTCTAGACTTCTGCAAAACATATATCTAGAAAGATGATAGATGTTGTGCTTTTTCCACTCTAGGATATGGATGGGGGTTAAATTATACTAGTATAATTGATTCTTTTGGGGGTGGTTGTCTCAAAAGAGAGAAGCAAGCAATTCCATTAACAATATCATACTTGACAACACCTTTCTAATTAAAAAAAAAAAAAATCTCAAAACAACAAAAGAAGCAGGACAATTAAGAGGGAAAAGAGAGGTTCTTTTACTTCCCTTATATGCAATTACAGAATCAAAAGGAATCAAAACAAAACACTTCTTTTGTTGACAGCATAGCTTTTGCTTCTCGGATACAAAAAATCTTGCTACTTATCAACAACAACATCATCTTCTTCTTCAAATTCACAAGGCTTGTCTTCATCAATTCTTCCCATCCCTACACTGCAACTCTTTGGCAACCCTTTTGATCCCATCTGCCTCAATTGTTGTTGCAGAAACATCTCCATTTCATTACTATGACCCAAACTCCTAACCGATGCAGCTCTAATAAGCTCTCTGAAATCTTCATTGCCGTTAGATGATGCCGCTGAGCTTGCACTAAAGCTCCTTGGCAAGCCTGAGTATTGCCCTGTATACCCGCCCGAGCTTTGTCCGTATCTGACAGTTGAAGCACAACTTGACAAACTCCGAACATACAGATCCCTAGCTTTGCCTAACATTTTAAAGGGAACTGTAATGAACCGCACGAACCTGTTAGAGCTATGTCCTTTGCTTCTCATTTTGCAAGCTGAGATAGAAATTCTAGAGATTTGATTATCAGAAAGTGATCGAAAATTCGAGATGGGGTTTTGATAAAAACAAAGAAAGAAAGCTTGAAAATGAATTGCGAGGAGAAGAGTTAGGTAGGAGAAGGCTTGGTTTGTTGAGGTAATTAGGATGCTTTATTGATGGTGGTTGAGTAGAAACTATCAAATTGGGAAGGAAGATCGCTGTTGGGTTTGGACTTTTTCCAAAGCACGCAGGATTAGACAAAACCATTAGATAAGAACAAATATGTGGAGTGTGCCATAGCATTAAAGAAGCAGCCATAACTTGACTGAAAAAATACCTCGATAGCTTGACTTTCTATTGCAAAACCACACTCCCCTTCCTTACCCCTTCTTATCTCTTGGCCCAATTTCAACCGGCTACACCTGCTCAAAGGACCCCTCTTTTATCTACTTTTATGAAAGTGAAGGCAAACGATAGGTTTGGAAAGAGGATTCGGTTAAGAGATAAGAATTTGATTGAGGAAATTAGAATTTTCACATGTACATGGGAACTAGTTGCATAACACATGTTAAAGTCTAATTAGGAGGAGGATTATTTTGTTTACGAGTTAATTAAATTTGTGTCAATGGATTTATATTTACTTGATTCAACTCATATTGTCATAAAAAAATCTTGTAAATATAAAATAAAGTTTATGTATTGATAATTAAATATTTAATTCAATGATCACGATCAGGTTTCTACGAGTTAGGAACATCAAATACCGTTGTTGTTCTTAATTCGATGGTTAGGCGTTAGCCAGTTTTAAGAGAGGGTCATATTACACTTCTATAGTTATTACAACTTAGGGTTCTGTTTCTTTCATTATTTTTCCAACCTTTCCGGTCCTAGTTAAGAAAAATATCATCACAGCTTCAACTAAAAGCCTTGAATTTCAGGATTAAAAAAAAAATAACAAAGAACACCAAGCCGTGGAAAGTGCTCCAAATGTCCAAATAATTAGTGTTCTAAGTTTGGTCTCCCAAACCGACAGTGCCTTTGACGAGGAAGTAAACCAAAACAATATTCTCCGTGGGCGCCTGTACATTTATTCATATTTTCACAAGTTTAGGTAACTTTATTGTACGGTTTTTCCTCTTTATTTTTTATCCTCACAAACTTGTTTTTACTTCACAATGACGATATTTGACTCTTAAAAACTCTAGAAAAATGCATAATTGTCTAAACTAATTAGCATTAAACTCACGTATTATCAAATTAATGAACAAAGACAAGCCACATGTGGTATGAACGTTCACGTCACGCTTGCTTTTCAACGCTTTGTGTCTTACCTTGCGCATTCGCTAAGGTGTACAAAGTGGTCCAAGGATTTATTAAAACTAAAAGTCAGTGATCACTTTGTAAGAAAACAATAGCTAACAATAATTTCAGTTTTAAACGTCAATTTGCCTTCATAATCCAGATTGCATTTGATTTTTAGAAAGTGATAGTTAATAAACAATTAAACATTTTCTATACATATTTTTTTTATTTGACAAAAAAGATATTCGAACTTTATTTTTTAAATAAAAAAATCATATGTATCAATTAATAAGTTAAATATTCGAATGCATATTTTTCATACATATTTATTCTCTTTATATATTATGTCACATCAAATAAAGATTAATTTTTTTCATGAAAAATAGATCATTAAATAATTGATAAAAGTAAAGGATAAACATAGTGACAAGTACATCTGAACGAAAATAACTTTCAAGAAAAATCTAGCATCCAACGTCTTAGACAATTATTTGTCAATAATAACAAAAAGAAAAGGAAAGATACTTTTCATATTTGTAAAAGACAATTTAAATAACAACTTGTTAGGCTAATAGCAGTAGAAGAAAAGAATTATCGCATATATTGCCTCTTTGACGTTCACATTGCTGAATAATTTTTAAAAAAAATTAAAAAAATGGAACGTCAACTTTAAATATTAAATAAGTTTATTATATCTTTAAAGAAAATTTAAATTATTTGAAAATTTTAAATAAATTTTTTTAACATTCAATAAAATTTTATATTGTTATTTAAATCAAATAATTTTTTATAATTAATAATTAATTAATTATCGTTAATTAAAACGTTATTTGTTATTTTATATTATATAATGCTGATATGATATGTTGATATAATATAATAAATAATGATGCTATATTTTGAGCGATATGATGATATGATCGTGCAATATTTTTTACTTACTTTCTTAATATCACATGAATATAAAATAATAAATATTATTTTAATTAATTATTATCAGTTAATCATTATTATAAAAATTTATTTAATTTAAAATAAAAATATTTGATTAAATATAATAAAAAATAAAAAAATTTAAATAATTAAACAACTTAAATAAATATATTCAAATTACATCTTAAATAAATATATTCTTATTCCAAATGTCAAAAGATGTAAAAAAGAGACCCGATTGAAATTTGCAGGGTTAGAAAGAAATGGTAAAGCCCATTAATGGCCCAATTTGAATCCTATATAGGATTTGCCGACTCAAGGCGGCCTATAAAAGAACCCCCCCGCCCTCCCCCCCCACTCCAACGGTTCAATCTAGTTTTCTTGCTTGTGAAGTCTTCGCCTTGTTCCCACGCTTTTGCCGCCATTGCCTTTACTAAACGATAATGGCTTCTTCGATCGAGGACAAGAACATTGTTGAAGATTCCGAAGACAAAGCTCTCGACGTGTCGGGGAAAGCCGTAGAATTCTCTTTCTTCGGCAACCCTGAAGAGAAGGTCGGTTCCTCTGTCGAGGGGCTTTATTTGTACAATAATGATTTTAATTTGATTCCCGAGGCAGTTTCCCAGTTTGGGAAATTGAAATTTTTGAAATTCTTCGGTAACGAGATTAATCTGTTACCATCCGTGGTTGGGAATTTGGCAAAATTAGAGTCCTTGAAGATGAAGATTTCTTCGCCGGGGTTAAACCGCGTCTCGTTTCGCGAACTCAGCGAGTTGAAGGAGCTCGAGCTCAGTAGAACCCCTCCTCAGCCTTCGAGGTTAACTGCATTGACTGAGATCGCTGGAATCAAGGGCTTGACTAGGCTCACTTTGTGTTACTTCTCTATCAGGTACCTTCCATCAGAGATTGGATGCTTAACGAATTTGGAATTTTTCGATATTTCTTTTAATAAAATCAAGAACTTGCCTGCTGAAATTAGTAATTTGAATGAGTTAATCACTTTGAAAGTTGTTCATAATAAGCTAATGGAGCTGCCTTCGAGTTTGTCTAAGTTGAATAAGTTGGAGAACTTGGATTTGTCCAATAATAGATTAACTTCTTTGAGGCCGCTAGAATTAGAGGCAATGCATAGGCTTAAGAATTTGAATGTTGGGTACAATAAAATTATGAATTGTTGTCAAATCCATATACCCGGATGGATAAGCTGTGATTTGGAAGGGAATAAAAGTAATGGCAAAGGTTTATCTGTTGGTGTATGTGAGAGTGTTGAAGAGAAAGAAGTGAGTGTTTCTAGTGACTGCCCTCGAGGCAATACCTCATTGGAGATGTTGAGTCAATCTGGGAAAAGTAGATTCGAATCCCAGAGTTTGAGTTCGGGTAAGCGATGGAAGCGAAGACAACAAGACAAGTTAAGAAATTACAAGAAGTTGAAAAGTGAAGGGAATGGTGAAGATGTTCTTAGCTCTGAGACTGGTTTGCAAAGTGAGTTGTATGTGGTAGATCTGAACGGTGATGAGAATGATAAGGGTGAGAGTGAAAATTCATTTATTGGAGAAAATGCAGTGGAGGAAACTTTAGCCTCCGGAGAAAATTGCATTTGCCTGGATCATGAAGCCATAAAAGAGGGCAAAAAGGAGTATGATGAGCAAGATGAAATTTCTGTTTCCAGCCAGGGGAAAGGTTCATATTCAGAATCGTTCAACAGTAGTTGCATGTCAAAGAGGCATTCCAGTTGTGATCTTGATGATAATCCCAAGACATGCAAGTATCAGAAGCCAAATGATGGTAATTTTTCATTATCACGCAAGTATAACAATACTTCATTTTGTAGCGTTAAAGACCGGATCCCAGATGGCTTTTATGATGCGGGACGTGACCGGCTTTTCATGTCACTTGAGAGTTATGAGCGTATTCTGCATCTCGATTCACGTGAAGTCATTCTTGCTGACAGGGAGAGGGATGAACAGTTAGATGCAATTACTCTTTCTGCTCAAGCTTTGATATCCAGTTGGAAGAAATTAAATGGCTTAGCCAGTAACGGGGAACCAACTCCAATGGATAACCTTCAAATTGCATCATTGCTTGCATTGTTTGTATCGAATCGTTTTGGAGGCAGTGATAGAAGTTTTTCCATTGAAAAGACTCGAAAAGCAGTGTCTGGTTCAAACTATCAGAAGCCATTTGTTTGCAGCTGTGCTACTGGAAATAATGATTGTGTAAATGATTCTACCGAATGGAATTTTGGTACTATACAAGATATCAGCATTGCTGATCTTTGTGATAAATCACTATGTTCTACCAAGTCAAGACTGAATTCTGTTGTAGTTCCTATAGGAACTATGCAGTTTGGTGTGTGTAGACACAGAGCATTGCTTATGAAGTATTTGTGTGATCGTATGGTACCACCAGTGCCTTGTGAGCTGGTCAGGGGATACCTTGACTTCTATCCACATGCTTGGAATGTAGTACTTGTCAAAAAAGGTGATTTATTGGTCCGCATGGTAGTTGACGCATGCCATCCTGATGACATAAGAGAAGAGATGGATCCAGAATATTTTTGCCGATACATTCCCTTGACTCGGACCAAAGATTTTCTCTCAAATGAATGCAATCTTGACCCTGATTGTTTTCCTTCCTTGTCCACAAGTGAAAAAATTGAAAAGACACCAAATGTGTCCCTCATTAAGTGCTCATTTGGTTCAGTTGAGGCAGCAGCAAAGGTGCGTACGGTAAATGTCCTCGGAACTTCAATGAATGAGATTAGAAACTTTGAGTATAGTTGTTTAGGAGAGATAAGAATGTTAGGAGCTTTGAAACACTCCTGCATTGTAGAATTGTATGGGCATCAAATATCTTCGAAGTGGGTTCCCTCAGCGGCTGAAAGGCCCGAGCATCGCATAATACAGTCTGCCATTTTAATGGAGTATGTAAAAGGTGGATCTTTGAAGTGCCAAATAGAGAAGTTATTGAAAGCTGGCAAGAAACATTTCCCATTGGATTTGGCGTTGTGTGTTGCCCACGATGTTGCTTGTGCATTGGCAGCACTACATTCTAAACACATTATTCATCGGGATATAAAAAGCCACAATATTTTGATTGATTTGGATGAGAAGAGGGCTGATGGAACACCTATTGTCAAGCTTTGTGATTTTGATAGAGCAGTGCCTCTTCGTTCTTTCTTGCATAAATGCTGTATAGCTCATACAGGAATACATCCTCCTAATGTTTGTGTTGGAACTCCACGTTGGATGGCTCCAGAAGTTTTAAGGACAATGCAGAAACCTAATTTATATGGACTGGAAGTGGATATTTGGTCATATGGATGCTTGATTTATGAATTATTAACTCTGCAAATTCCATACTTCGATTTTTCTGATGATCAAATGCATGACTTTATTCAAATGGGCAAACGACCTCCACTAACTGATGAACTGGAGGCATTACTATTGCTGGATGAGTTTGCAATATCTCAAGAGTTGGACAGACCAAAATCTGAAATCGAATCACTTAGATTCCTTATTAATGTGTTCCATCGTTGTACTGTAGAAAATCCTACTGATCGTCCAAAGGCTGAAGAACTCTATGAAATGTTTCATGCACATGCAAGTAACTGGAGAAGTTTTGAAGAGGTTTAGGTTGATTATTAGGTGCTTACCAGTTACCATGCTTGTAAACCATTCTTTTTTATTAAAAGAAAAAAAAATTCAATGAATCGTTTCTGTTTTACTAGATGATGCTTCACTGCAATACCTTTGTATGGAATTTGTTGTACATGCAGAATTGTTAAAAAGTGTAAATGCTCAGAATTCTGTGTAAGTTGGGCTAATGTCTTGCATTCTAATTTTTATATGTGAAGTCCTTGGTTCAATAGTAACACCCATCTCAACATGGGTTTCAAATTGCAATTTTTACATTATATTGTTTGAAGTAATCTAGGTCTAAACTGTGGGTGCTACATTTGCAATGAATAACAAAAATTCATGATTCAACTCATTAGAGTTCAACTTGCTGCTGCATATCTTGTTTAAGATGCACCGTAAAAGCAAAAGAGGGAGACATTTTAATATTTTAATTATCACGTTACCCCTTATCTTGTAAGGTATACAAGTTTAATCTTCATTGTCACAAAAAAATAAAAGACTCTTAAAACTGTGAACTGCTGCAATTAATCTAACAAAACAAATAAAAAAGGCAAGCTTAGAATTTTAGGTAAAATTATATACATCCAACTTCGATCAGTAAGCTAAACAATTCCTGCTCGTATGGACATCGCTTGCTTGATGTGCAGGCAGTTAGTCAAACCAGCATCGTGAGCACGTGGACACGTTATCCACCTCTTATTGCATGAGGGGATGTTCAACGGCCACGAAACAATTGTAACGCCACAAGAACTTGCCCACCGTACTCTGCCTTGATCGATTGCTAGTAAATCAGCAACTAGTCGATAACGGATAAGGAAAAACGGGGAAATGCAGGGACTAAGCATCAAGCTGGCTATAATTCCAATTGCCATGATGCTGTGCTTATGCCAAGCGATTACCAACCTTCACCCTCTAATCCTGGTACCAGGGAGCGGCGGGAACCAACTTGAAGCGCGGCTAACAACTGGCTACAAGCCCTTGGACCTGTTTTGTGACCGTTGGTATCCAATTTCCAAGGATAAAGAAGGATGGTTCAGGCTGTGGTTCGACCCCAGTGTGTTGCTGGCTCCATTCACCAAGTGCTTTGCTCAACGTATGATGCTATGTTATGACCGTGATTTAGATGATTACCGCAATGCTCCGGGGGTTGAAACCAGGGTCCCTGAATTTGGTTCTACTGAGTCCCTTCTCTACCTTGACCCTCATCTCAAGTAAATTTATTTCTGAATGATACCACTTAATTTCAGTGTAATTATCGGCTGTAAAGCTTTATAGGGTGTTTGACAAAGAAATCTTACTATGTGCAGGCAGCTCACAGCATACATGGCACAGTTGATAGAGTCCCTGGAAGAGATTGGTTATGTCAGTGGTGAAACCTTGTTCGGAGCTCCGTATGACTTTCGATATGGGTTGGCAGCCGAAGGCCACCCATCCCATGTGGGCTCCAAGTTCTTGCAAGACCTGAAAGATTTGATTGAAAAAGCAAGCGCTTCCAATGGAGGGAAGCCAGTGATTCTCCTCTCCCACAGCCTAGGGGGCCTCTACGTACTCCAACTTCTCAACCGAAATTCAGCCTCTTGGCGCCAACGGTTTATCAAACACTTTGTTGCACTTTCAGCTCCTTGGGGTGGCACAGTTCAAGAAATGCTCACTTTTGCTTCCGGGAGTTCTTTTGGAGTGCCCCTGGTTGATCCATTGCTGGTAAGGGGAGAACAAAGGAGCTCTGAAAGTAACCTCTGGCTCATGCCTTCTCCTACGCTGTTTGGCCCTGGAAAAGTTCTTGTTTTTACTCCAAGCGAGGCTTATTCAGCTCATGATATCCCTCAATTTTTGAATGACATTGGGTTTCCAGAAGGGGTAATTCCTTATAAATCACGAATCCTCCCGTTGACTGAGGAGTTAAGACCACCTAATGTTTCTGTTACCTGTATAATCGGGACGGGCGTGAAGACTGCAGAGACGTTGTTCTACGGAAAAGCAGGGTTTGATGAGCAGCCAGAGGTTGTTTACGGGGATGGAGACGGGACTGTGAACTTGGTGAGCCTGTTAGCACTAGAGTCACTATGGGCTAATGAGAAAAGCCAACCACTTAAGGTGATAAGAATCGCTGGCATTTCTCATACGTCAATACTTGAAGATAATGCTGCACTTGATCAGATAATAGGGGAAGTTTCTTCAATCAATTCCCAGGCCGAGGTCCACTTTGCGTAGAGCACAAACAATTGAACACTTCATTCAGTCTCAAAATTGGAGACCAACGCAAACTTTCATACAGTCCATTGTTGCAATCAAAATATAAAAGAGCTAGCATTGGTTTTCCATTTAGGTGCACCTCACCTTTCTGGTTCACCATTATCTATTTGGGTGGATATCGGAGAATTCTATTTTCTCTTTTTCTTTTCCATTTAAATCGCCTATATAGGAAACCTGAGAGCTTTGAGTCTAATCATCGAGTGTCCGTAGATACTGGTTCTACAGATTGGAAATAGTTGAGCAATTCCTTTAACTGATTTGGGATTCGAGTTCACGAGCTCGGCGCATGGACCTGGGCTTTATATCTGTTTTAGACTTTAAATTTTAAGAGTCCGGCATGTGCTCCCAGCCTCCAAAAACTATGTTGGTTGCCTTAAGCAAATATCCAGCCCGAGCCAGCCCATGTGTTGGTTCTTAGAAGAATTCAATAGTATTAGTCAAATCCCAATTCGGCACCTCTTTAGGATAATCGTACATAAATGTGACAACAAACAATGTCTTCGATAATTATTACTAATAAACAAAATTAATCAGAATTAAGCCAGAGCAAAAGTGACAGGGAGTCAGAGACGCACGGTTCCCACAGCCACGTGTCGGTGTCGTGATGGACAGCGTGGAAGCCAAGTGCGTGAGAGCGCTAATCAAAGTGGTCAAAACCGAAGACCGGAAAGAAGCCCAAAATTAGAAAAACATCAAAACCCCAAAAAGCGTACATCTACCGATCTACGAACCCACCGCAACCGGTCAAAAGCCGAGCTGGCACTTTAACCAAGGCACGCTCTCCCTGGGCCCCCCCACCCCACGGGGATTCCAGTTCCACTTTCTATTTTATCCATTTGTTTTTCTTTTTTCTAAATTTTTATACTGCCTTTTTTTTTAGAAAAAAATGCACTTCTTTTTTATTTATTTTTTGATGACCCTTTTTGGTCAGTAATTATTAATTATCTCATGATGCTTGCAAATTGCAATCGCATAGGGAAATAAGGAAAAAAAGAACTAATAATTAATCTTTTTGCTTATTTTTGATAAAAAGAGTATATATTAGGCTTAGGTTAGCTATGGGGTCCATGTCTCCTTGATGGGTCCAACCAAACGTGTATTTCATTCCAATTCTTCCTCAAATTTCAAGTCTGCCCCTCATTTGGAACAGAATTGATCTCCCTTCATAAATTCAAGCAATTGTTTTTATTGAGTCTTAAAATTTTAGGTTAAATGAAATTTGAAGATGTTGTTGGTCTTGAAAATATTTGCAAGGGACACGAATGTCATTTGAAGGCAACATGATGGTCTTAGTGGTCGAACCAAGGTTGTATGTGAATTATGGAAATAGGAAACGAAAAGGACGTGATGTGGGGTTCCCTATTGTAATTATTCTCTTGGCAACACCATTTACCGTTTTTTGACCATGAGACTGAGGTTGCGTCCTGGATTCTAATTTATCCCCTCTCGCCTGGGGGCCATCACTCCCACAAATTTAAAAAGCCAAAGACTTTTTTTTTAATTTTTTTGTTCAAAACTCAAGGCAAAATAATATTAGTAAAAAATATGAAAATCCTTGAAAGAAATTCAAAATCAACTCATAGAACGGGATAGAACGGTGACTAAAGATATGAATGCACGTGTGGTGCACAGTCACCAAGGGTTAAAATCACTGCCTACAGCCGGTCAATCGCCGGTATCCGGCCTTTTTCCAAGAAATATAATAATACACTTTAAAATTTCAAAAAATAAAATTTTTCTATCTCTGTTGGGTTTTCAATTTAATCACCTTGCCCTGCCCCAAAAGAAGAGCAGTAGAGAAGACTGTGCAGAAGATAGCCTTTGACCTTTTCTATTCTTTTTAATCTCTTTCTCCTTCTATAACTAGGCATTGTTGAATTCTTCCATTTCTTTCATGTCTCTAATAATGCCCAGTATCTCTTCTTCTTCTTTTTCCTATACAAATTTCATGTCTTTCTTTCACTTTTGATTGTTCTTCACTACTTTGTCCTTTTTAGCTGATCTGGGTCTGGGGTTGTGATGATTTCACCCTTTTCTTGAAGAGTCTTGAGGAGGAAGTTGAGTAAGGGTATTTGAGTAGTAGGTAGTAAAGAGCTTTGGTATTAGGGAAGAAGATTGCATTTTCTTTTTACCATCATTTCTTTGATGATGGTGATGGTATAAGTGTTGAAGGAGGAGGAGGAGGTTACCCTTTTGACCAGAGAAAGAGATCAGATAAAGCAAACAACAACGAAAAGCAAAAGAATGGGGAAGAAAAGATGTCCCCTTTGATTGGCATTGTGGCTTCTGATTTGCCAATGAAAGAGAAAGAAAGACAGATACAATAAAACTTGCCTTCTCAAGGGTCTTCTCTTACTTCTCTTTTCTTTCTCTCTTTTTTTTTTCTTTCCCGCACGCTTCTTGTTTACTAGATGTGATATGTCTTCCTCGGTGCTTGTTTTCTTGTAAATTAGCTCTCTTTGTTTTATTTGGGGAAAAAAAGGGTCTTTGTTAGATTCTCTTCTTGTTGTAGTCTAGTATCGTTAAAAGGGTATTAAAAAATGCCAATGTATCAACCATCTACTCGAAGAGAAGCTGACATGAAGCTTGAAAGCCAAGTTCTAGATCTAGAAACGGCTGTGAAAGATGGCATTTTGGGGGGCGGTGGTGGGGTAATATCCACTGGTTTTGCTTCAGAGAAATTGGATCTGAAGGTGATGATTGAAGAGCTTGAGTCCATGGATGTCCCAACGGTTTTCATATGTCCAATTTCTCTGGAGCCAATGCAAGACCCGGTGACTCTTTGCACTGGCCAAACCTATGAGAGATCCAACATTCTTAAATGGTTCTCTTTAGGCCATTACACTTGTCCCACCACAATGCAAGAGCTTTGGGATAATTCAGTGACTCCAAACAAGACGCTCCAGCAGCTGATTTATAGTTGGTTTTCTCAGAAGTACTTGGCCATGAAGAAGAGGTCAGAGGATGTGCAAGGAAGGGTCAAAGAGATCTTGGAGAATTTGAAGAAAGTTAAGGGTCAAGCCAGAGTTCAAGCTCTTAAGGAGCTTAGGCAAGTGGTTCAAGCTCATGGGACAGCTAAGAAGACAGTTGTGGCATGTGGAGGTGTTGGTTTGATTTCATCTTTGTTAGGTCCTTTTACAACTCATGCTGTTGGGTCAGAGGTAGTTGGAGTTCTTGTGAACTTGAATCTTGATTTCGATTCCAAGTCTGATTTATTGCAGCCCGCTAAAATATCTTTAATGGTGGATATTTTAAATGAAGGATCGATTGAGACCAAGATCAACTGTACGAGGTTGATTGGAATGTTGATGGAAGGGAATGATTCTGCGTCTGAAAATGTTGCAAGTTTGAGTCTTTTAGTTGGATTGTTGAGGTTAGTGAAAAATAAGAAGCGCCCAAATGGGGTATTGGCTGGACTGAGTTTGCTCAAGACAATTTGCTCTCATGAATCAGTTAGGAACTCTTTTGTCAATGTTGGGGCAGTTCCTCATTTGGTTGAGCTGATGCCTGGTTTGAATAATGAGTGTTTGGAATTAGTCCTGTATATTTTAGAGCTTTTGTCAAGTATTCCAGAAGGAAGATTGGCTTTGAAAGATTGTCCAAACACCATACCATATGTGGTGAAACTATTGATGAAAGCTTCAGAAAACTGTACTCAGTTTGCATTGTCGATACTGTGGGCCATTTGCAAGTTTGCACCAGAGGAATGTGCTTCACTTGCTGTGGATGCTGGTCTGGCTGCAAAGCTACTTCTAGTTATACAGAGTGGTTACAATCCTGTGTTGAAGCAACGGTCAGCAGAGTTGTTGAAATTGTGTAGCCTAAATTACACGGCTACGATTTTTATTTCCAAGTGTAAGCTTACAAGAACGATTCAATGAAGGAAAATAACAGCTTGTTGATATACAGGACTTTCTTGTTTTTCTTCTTGTCCAATATGACAATGGGGCTGATGAGCTTCCGGTTTTGGAGAACTCAGAATGGGGTCAATCGGGGTTTCTGAGGTACCCTTTGCTCTCTTGTGCATACTAAACAATTTCCATTATGTTATTGTTTCACATCAAGTAGCAGCATAATGTGGATTTGAGCTAATTGGACGCTGTGTAGTCAACAATCCACTGTAAGCTCAAGTTTCTGCCAATATTTTCCAATAATTCCCAGCAAGGTTGTGATTCAATCTGTTTGTGTCACTGTTTGCTTTGTTGTTTCAATCCACAAGAGAGAAATGTAACTGTAAGCTCTGGTAAGGAGTTGAGTGGAGGTGGTGCAGTGATGATAGAGGGAAATGATGTGAGGAGGGGATTCCTGTTGGCATTTGTGTCGTTTGTAATTGTAGTTGGTTTTTCTGGGTTTGCCCTGTCTTACTGATCCCTAGATTTCGTTCATCTCTGTAAGGTTTTGTGGGAGCTTACATTTATACCTTTGGTTGAAAGAGGTGTTTTCAGTCTTTTAAGTCTTAAACTTTGTAGAGTTTGTAATTGTAAGCCTTTTGGCTATCAGATAAAACATGTACAACCTATTTGTTTCCTTTACATGATATACAATTTGAATTGCTGAATTAACTGCCTGAGTTGAAATGTGTTTTCACATAGCCCTCCATCCTTTTCTAAAGGCATTTGATTCTAAGATTGTTGAGTAAATCTGACACAGCTTTTCAAGACGGGCTGAATCATATCTCTACATTTGAGAAAGAAAATCATTTAAATCACACTGTAGGCTGTAGCTTGAAGGAGACTTTTTGCTGAAGAGAAGTTTCTCTGCAGGAAGCAGTGGTAATTGCTGCAACTCTCCAATGTCCAACTAAAATATCTTGAACCTAGAATTCTTAGAGCCGCTTAGTAGAGTTGACATGGCAGACCTGAAACTAAAATATCTTGAATCCAAACCTACCTGAAAGACTTTGAACTCGAAATAATCCAAATTAAAACAACTTGAATTCTAAAATGACCAATTTTCTTTTTAACTCAAAGTGACTCTGACCAAAATCCAATTTGAACTGCCCATTTACCACCTCTAAGCATACATAAACTTAAGACTTTAGTATGGAAGCTTGATATTCAGTGGAGGAAAAGAACAACCTTACCTAGTTCTTTTAACATCAATCAACCTGAACGTGCTAACCATACTATTAGGAAGGATTTTTCAACTTTGATGATACTTTAAAGTATATACTAGTTGCAGACCTGTACGTACATAAACCTGAGAATGATTAGATCCAAGGTTCCAAGGGGATGAGGGCCCTGGACTCTGCTTTTGTTGTCACGAATGCGTGCAGACTCACACCCCTTTGCCATAGAAAAGAGACACATTTGCGCTTAGGGGGAAAAGGAGGAAAATCTTGTCTACCTAAAAAGTAGAGCCAGCGGGAAGCCTTTTGGCGGCATTGGCAAAATGGCAATACCTCAACCAACTTGCATAGCCTTGAGTAGAACCTGGTCAAACGCAGTGCTTGACTCCTGAGAGTGTGTTATCCACTCAAAAATATCTCACATTCTTAATGTTCTGCCTTGAGCCCTTAATTTGGTTTTACCAGTTTTGTCCATGAGCTTGCGTCTGCACCAAGTTCCATAATAAAGTCAGAGCTCAAGTAAAGGACGGCCTTTAAAATTGGAATTCCACATTTCGGTTGAGAAGGGTGAGAACGAAGCCAAAAGCGGTTGATTGTCTTTAGACCCACTTCCATAATAAAATCTAAGTTATTGACACCTGCTTTAGAATCATCCTCCCTGCAAAACTAACAAGTAGAATATTTTCAACTGATTTTTAAATCAACCATATGAAATTCAAGCCGCCCTTTCTTTCCTTGAATTCTTAAAAACTTTCCAAGAGAAAGTGAAAAAAAGAATTGAATGAAGTGGTTTGGTACTCGATACCTATAGTATATATAGCCCATAGGCTCTTTCCACGAAACAATTAAAAACGACCCAAAAGTCTTATAAAGAAACCCAAAGCCCGGTATCCTGAGCTTGAGGCCCAGGATTAAAGCTGAGTCCAACTTTCTGAGTAACAACCAATTTTGGATTTTGGAGTCGTTTTTGAAAATGAAAAAGGAAAGTCAAAAGCAGCAAGCAAACAAAAATCGAATAAAGAAAACCAATGGTTTTTCCTCCACAGCAGTAAACAAAAGAAACTGTGAGCGTCGCCATTTGTTCTTACGTGGCAATAACTGTTAAAACATAAACCTGAATCGCAACTGTGCTTACGGTGGTCCAAAACCATGTGATTGCCCCACTCTTTTAAACAAATGAGGCAACCATTTTTAAACCTCCAAGCTTTCAATCAACCACTTTCCCTCACCCCTAAAAATCCAAAAAGCAAAAAAGTAAAAAAAGGGAAGGAAAAAAAAAACATGTCATGGTTAGCTCGCTCGCTGGCGAACTCCCTTCGTCTCGACGATGACGATGACAATGACGACGATGAATCAGCTTCTTCGGGAGAGGAAAACGACGTCGTAACGCAGGAGTCTCTATCATCGCCTCCTCCGAGGAACAAGATTCAAAACGAAGAAACCAAAGCGGGAGAACAATCATTGTCCCCCGAACAAGTAGCGGAACTCCAATCGCGTGGCGTCAAAGAAGACCTAACTGAACTCAAACAAACCCTAACACGCCAAATCTGGGAAGTCGCTTCCTTTCTCGCTCCGCCACCTCCTCCTCCGCCGCCGCCCCCGCCGCGTTCTTCTAAGCAATTCAATCGTCAATCAAATGATCGATCATTCTCTAATTTGAATCGGTTTGAGCCGTCGGATCAATCTATCTCCTTGGACGAAGAGGATCCGTCTGATTCTGCGGCAGTTGCGAGGATTAGGAACGATTTCGCTGAGATCGGTGGGAGGTTGTCGAAGATGGCATCGGATTATCTTCCGTTTGGATCGGGGGAAAATGAGGAAGAAAACGAGATGGAAAATGAAAATGAGGAGGAGAATGAAGAGTTCAATGCGGTTGGTATAACAGATGAGGTATTGACGTTCGCGGGGAACATCGCGCATCACCCAGAAACGTGGTTGGATTTCCCTCTTGATCCCGATGAGGACTTGGATGGTAATTTTATTTATTTTTAATCCTAATTAAGTTGATCTCGTTGCATAGTACTCTAATTTGATTGTTTATTTATATGATTTTTACGCATTCGCACTCTTTTCCATGGTAATTCTTGCTTTAAGTTCAGTTGGTTAGAGTTCAAACGATCAAAATGTAAATTTTGTTTGAAATTCAAGTAAACCCTGAATAGTTTGAATTCTAAACCATTTTGTAAAAATGCCAAATTTATTTTACCGTCCTTTCCTAGGCGATACTTGCAAGCCTCTGTTTGTTGAAGACTTTGTTGATGTCGGATCATAAAATAAAAATGTTTATGATTATTAAAGTAAATGTGGTTAAGATCCTAAGTCTCAGTTCCTGCTCTTTACATTATCGAATTGGTTTGAGGTTTGAACCATTGTGTAAGTGTCTGCTTCTCTCATCAAGTGATTGGTCTGAAAACATTTTTTTAATGTCTGCAATTTTGATCGAGAGCCACCTTCTGTGCTCAAATTTTAAATGCAGAAGAATGCTTTATATTATATTTGCTCAATCTAACACATTTCATGTAATTTTTGCCTGTTTGCCTTGGTAATTTGTATTTACAAACTTCAATTGTGGTTATAATTTCTGCGATTTCATTTTGAATATATTTATGATGTATGATGTATAGATTTACAAAAATGACAATGCTGAGGTTGTGCATTTCTGCCTTTTTTTCTTTGTTTCCTTGTTTTAGACTTTGACATGTCAGTAGCCCAACAAGAGCATGCTATGGCTGTTGAACATCTTGCTCCGAGATTAGCAGCTCTGAGAATTGAACTTTGTCCTTGCCATATGAGTGACAGTTACTTTTGGAAAGTTTATTTTGTTCTTCTGCATTCAAGGCTTAACAAGAATGATGCAGAGATTTTGTCCACACCTCAGGTCAGTTACTTCTCATAGAAACCTTCTCATAGAAACAAAAATCATCAGGGGGGCAATTTTTTTTTTTTTTATAATGGGCCCAAGTAAATGTTTGTATGATTATCACCCTTATTGAAAACTTTTAATCTAATATCTTTTTCTTTTTCTTTTTTGTTTTATTTTTCCTGGCTCAGGTTACAGTTTTACATTTTAAACTTCAATCTTGCGTTGTTTAGCTAGAGTCAATCTGGGATTAGCGTAGTCTGATGATTTATTAATATCACATCTTTTGAGTATTCTAGATGTTTATTCTTGCACATTGCCTTTGCATCAACCCTCAAATTAGACATCCATTGTTTATTGTCCTCTAGCTGATTTAGCCCTGTGGATTCACAATTATCATTTCTGTATACATGGTTGGCAATGTGCTTCAACTGTTGTGTGAGTTTACTGATCCACTGGAAATTCTTCTGTGCATGTTTTGTCTAGATTAATCAAGCCACCTTTTATGGCGTGGTGTCATGGCTCCTATGTCATATCTGATGTGCTGAAGATGTCAGACAAGAGTTTTATTCCTTCCTTTTTTTTCCTTTTTAAATTTATTCTTTCCTGTTTGTCGAGAATGTTATGCTAAATTGTACAAATTCCTCTACCAAATTGTTTTTCTTGGATTCTTTATGAATTCTTAGCTGAAGTTGTTATATGCTCAGTACAATTACATTTCGTGTAGTGTCATGGAACTGGAACAAGATTGTTGATTAATTCTTTGGTGCTTAATCAATTGCTTGCAGGTAGTGGAAGCTAGAGCATTGTGGATGAAAGAGCTGCAGAAGCAAACGAAACCTGAAACTGATTGGTATGGAAGAAGCACTTCCCACTTAGGAGACAGCTCTAGTATCATGCACGAAGATTTTATTCCTTCCTCATCCAGTTATTTTGCCTTTGAGACCATGTCACCCCGGACATATGCTTCTGAACCTGCATCCAGCATCACAACAGATTATGAGACTGAGAAGCATCCAGTTGAAAGTACTGAGATGCCATTTGTCGACAAGTCTGTTATTGAGGAAAACCCAGTGTCAAACACTGAGGATAAGGATTGTTTGGTTGGTCCATCCTCTAAAATAATGATTCCAAACTTTGAAGAGGATGAGATTGATTGGCCAGAGGATGATGATTCTGAATTTGGTGGTTACAGTGGGGCTGTAATTTGTGTGGAGAATGAAGAAGATTTTTCTTTCAGTGATCTTGAGGATGTTGATGATAGTAGTACCCCTGCAAAATCTAAGATAGTTTCAAAAGGATTTGAAACTTCTAAAACGTAAACCCTGTTGGATTCAGCTTGGCGTAAGCTGTGCTGGTTGGACCAAAGATGGAACCGAGAGGTCATAAGGTTTGATTTAAAACCTGGGATTATGTACACCAACAACATCATGAACGCAGGGGCAATGGTTGCAGGTGCTGAAGGTGTCTCGGGAGCTTGTTTGTATATGATGAGTGATCAATCAAGTGTTAATAGAGTGATGTTGTGTTGATTGATTGTGCAAAGGATTGTTACTGAAACAATTATAGTGATTTTCCAGGGTGGAAAAACGTGCTGTGTTGGAAGCACCATGTCCTTTGTTCATAAGAAAATGTACAAGTTGAAATGAAAATAGAAGCAATGAGAACAACTTGGTCTCAGTTTTCCCTGTTGTGATAACAAGATTTGTACAGAAAATCTATAGTCTAAAGTTCCATTCTTAGAACTTGAGGTCTTCCCTTGAGTACAGGATGTATTATTCTCTAAGGTTACGTTAGTTATCAGAATAGATAGGAATGAAATAAAATAGTTATTATGTGAAAATAGAATAAAATAATTATTACTTAATTTGGTATTATAAAAAGAATAAGACAGAGATAATTATTATGATTTCTTGTGGTATTTGATTAGTAATAATAATTTTGAAATAAGAAAAAAATAAAAAAAAAATTATTATTTATATGATTATTTATTTTTATTATATTTTTTAAATATTAATAATTTAGAATTTAATTTAAATATTAATATTTAATTTAATTTAAATATTATTATGATTAAATTTTTATTTTATTTTATTTTTTAAATATTAATAATTGGTAATTTATTTAAAATATTAATAATTGATGATTTAATTATTAATATTATTTATATAATTTAAATGAGATTATGTTTATTTATTTTTAATCTGTTTTGTTTTTAAATATGAATAATTTATAATTTATTTTATTAATAATTGATAATTTAAATATTAATACTTTATTTATAATTTAATATTAATATTTTATTAAAAAGTTGTAATTAGGGAGAGAAGGAGGAGAGGGAGAAAATAATATTTTATACAAATAAAGTTGTAATTTTTAAAACTTGTAAGGGGTATTTTTGTTTTTATTATTTTTTGAATTTATTCCTCAATCATGGAATAGCTAATATCGTGAGAGAACGTGGTATTAGCTACTTTTTAATTTTGGAGAATAGTCAGTCCTATGAAATAGTTATTCCTTGATCTATTTATCAACCAAACAAAAAAACTAAAATTCTTTGAGAATAAAGCCATTCCCCCAACCAAACATGTTATAAAGGTTTTTTAATAAGATGAGATCAAGAGATTCGATTCTCATATAGTTTCTAATGTACAATACAAACGATCGGTGGTAAGGATCATGTAACCCTTCTTAAACAAACTCTTAAGATAAGATTTATTAGTACTTGAATCTGGCTTCCTGTTCTTTTCACATGATTATAAAATAAATTAATTAATTTGCTTAAGAAAACCTCAAGTTTGACTCATAATCTTCTATGATCTTTTATCAACTAATTGAATCAAACCCAAACAATTGTTATATCAAGTAGTCAAATTCCTTCAATTTCTTCAATCAATTTTATATGTAATATCAAGTAGTTTGTTTTAAGAGAGACCTATCTATATCAAATTTATTTTTCACCAATATATATAAGAAAATCTAAATATGGTTAGACTAAATCATTCACCCAAAGTCGGAGAGATTTATCAAAAGCCACCAAAGTTAGAGAAACTCAAAAACCAAATAGGAAAATTTAAGAGCAGAGCATAAAACAAAAATATAAGCAAGTTGTTACCCGTTAGTGAACGCAATGCTGATGCAGCGCCGTTTTATAATGGAAGCAAGACCCCGCCATCTTGGAAAAAAAGGATTCTCTGGACCTGAAATAACTGGGAAAAAAAAAACGCAATTGCTCTGTCGTTTCTCTCAACTTGATCTTCTCACCTCCATTCTTGTTCTCTCTCCCCTCTCTGCAACCAGGTTCGTCTTCTCAGCATCCTTGCCCAAATTTAATTTCTCCATAAATAAGGAAAAGGAACTGTCGCAATTGAACACCTAAATTTTTTTTTTTTTTAAAAAGGGGAAGCACTGTTTTATTTACTAAACTAACCTCTTTATCTATCCCCTTTTCGATATCTGCTCTTAAATTATCTTGTCTACGTTTACTTTGAACTGGAGCCCTAGATTTCTCGATCTTTGAAACTTTATCCAAACTATAAATTTTCTGGGTTGATATCTTCTGTTTTTTTAGTATTTCAAAAGCCCTGGGGTTCGATTTCTTGTAGCTCTAGGCTTTCGTTTTTGGTCAATGGATGTTCAGTTGGTGAACAAGGCGTTGACTTTTTCTCGAAGGAAGAAGAAATGGCTTATTTTGTTAGCTATGTGTGGAGTCTCTGGTTATGGGGTCTACAAGGTGTATAATTTACCCTCTGTGGTGAAGAAAAGGAAGAGGTTGTTGAAGATCTTTGGAGCTCTAATTTCGTTAGCTGAATTGGTCTCCGATTCCGCGGAGACGATTAATGTTGTCTCCAAGGACTTGAGAGAGTTTTTGCAATCTGATTCTGATCAAGTTCCTAATAGTTTGAAGCAAATTTCAAAGATCGTTAGATCAGAGGATTTTTCCCAATCGTTAATTAGGGTTACTGAGGCTTTAACAGTTGGGGTTTTAAGAGGGTATAAGTCAGAATCAGGGGATGAGAATGAGTTGGCAACGGGTTCGGTGAATTCCAGCTTTACTGATAGGGTAATGGATAGAGTTTTCTCTAATGCTGGGACTGGTTTTGTATCTGTTGTGGTTGGTAGCTTTGCTAGGAATTTGGTTCTGGGGTTTTACTCAAATGGTGGAGAAACTGATGGGTTGAGTGGGAATGGTGGGTCATCTGAAGTGCCCAAATGGGTTAATGTGCTTTATGATGATAAGTGCAAAGAGCTGATGGCTGAATGCATACAAAGATTTGTAAGCACAGCTGTTGCGGTTTATCTTGACAAGACAATGGATATTAATACTTATGATGAAATTTTTGCTGGGCTGACCAATCCAAAGCATCAAAACGATGTGAGAGACATTTTGGTGTCTGTTTGTAATGGTGCTGTGGCAACGCTGGTGAGGACGTCACATCAAGTGTTGACAAGTTCAAACTCGAATTCTCAGTCAAGTTTGGATTCTACTTGTTCAAATATTGATCAGAGTGAGGCAGCTGGTGGAATGAGAGATGGCTGTTTCAAGAAGGAAGCACCTTTAAAAGGGGTGCAAGAGGGGAGCTCATTAGACGGGATTCAGAATGGTGGTTGGGTTGAAAAGGTCTCATCAACATTGGCAGTTCCCAGCAATAGGAAGTTTGTGCTTGATGTGACTGGGAGGGTGACCTTTGAAACAATAAGGTCTATAGTGGAGTTTCTGTTATGGAAGCTTTCAGAAGGTGTTAAAAGAAGCATACATGTTGTCCATGAGGAGGTTGTGGAAAGGGGACTGGATGTTATCAGATATATTGGTGCAAAGTCTTCCGTTATCGTTACCATTTGTCTTGCTCTGTACTTACATATCCTGGGTGGTAGTAGGGTTCTCTTGCCTGCTTGAATGGGTTTGTTCTGTCTTTTCATGGGAATACACTGAAATCTTACTGAAGTTGCTTATTTCAGAAGGCCCTGTTTGTATCTCCCTCCCTTGCAAATAAAATGTATAACTAAGGTAGTGCAGTTCATTTTTATTAGCATTATTCAAATGTATAGTCAATATTCTCACTGCTATATACCACAATTAGTGGTATTTGTTGTTACACAAAAATCAATCCCTGCAAGATATAGATTGTATTAGTGATTTAGCAACCAAAGGAACATAGAATATTCACATTAATGTGCTTTGGGATTACGAATTCCAATATTTGTATCAATTTTTTGGCCATTGTTAATAACAGCTTGTATCATTCAGCATCACATCACACCTTTTGAACTGAGATTTCTCTGCATAGGAGGCGTTTACCATGCTGATTCTAGTCAGCGCCTTCAAAGAGATTTATACAGAGGCGCATCACTTCCTGCTGAGGAAAGTTTTGTTGATCTGCAATTTGGTTCTGCAAAATGAGTGGATTATGGTAGTGATAATCCTTCAAATCTGGAAAAATCGAGGCATTGGTCAGCCTTAATCACAAAACATGACAGAAAGACAAGTCATACCAACCACACCCAATGAATGAAGGCGATTTATGCGCAAGCTTTTAGCCTAGTCTATAGTTTCAGTCTGTATTTTTCATTCTTGACATAAAGTCTCTGCACATCTACGACAGAGTAAAGAACTTGTATTACTTCCTCAACTGAACTCTGCTTTCAAAGATAACAAATTACGGATAAAAACTTGTGGTTGGCTTTACATGATCTAGTTTTCTCAAGTTGATACGGATAACTTGGAAATTGTGTGATTGAACAAACCATCCGTATTTCTGATTATGAGAAGAAATGGAATATTCAGAAGCAGTAATGATTGATAATTCTGTGCCAATGAAACTTCAGACGCTGAAACTTTCGAGAATGAAAGTGCGTTTGGACTGTGCAGTCTGGATAGTGGGCTCCTAGTAGGAAATTTACCAGGTGCTACCCTGCCTGCCATTAAGAGAGTGAACTGACTCTGGAGGTCAACCAGTGCCATGATCTTTGTTTTGAAACTTCAACTTGCTTCCTGGTCGGACCTGTACTTTCCATCTTTAGTCACCCATCCATGTCCAATCAAAATGTCAAGCAAATTCTTCCACAACAACAGATCTATAAGTTATGATCCTTTATCATAATAATATTAGTAAGACTTTCGATATATTTAAATAAAAATTTGACCCGTTATGGTTTCTATCTACCGAAAGTCTAAGAATCAGTTCTGATAAAAACAATGGAGGCGGTATCTTTGCCATTTAAGGTTGCAAAAGGCTGGTGTCTTCAACCCCGTGATGGTTGTTAAACATGCATTTACGACATTATTTTAATGCATATTAGATTCAATTAACTCATGAAAATGTTTATTTTTTCAAAGAAAGGCGGCATACTCCTCAGAACCCCCTTTGAATGGTGTCAAATTGTCATAGCCGTGTTTGGCCTTCCGCCTGCCTGTCGCCAATCATCTGCTTTGTTGGCATTGCCTGGAAAGTTCCTATCTTAAATGTGTGAATGTGCGGCAAATAGTCTTAATATTTTAACAGAATCTCAATTGTTTTTGATCAAAATCAAGAGTAAGCATTTTTCCCCTGTCTCAATCTCCCTCTTAAGGTAGTCTTCATTAGCAATTTGGCGTATGTGTATTTTTCTTTCATTTAATTTGAAAGATTTTTCAAACTTGTTCAAACATTTTCTTGGCATGTCGGTTTAAAGAAGTGGGTCAACTCATGCTCTCAAATGCAGGTTAGAGCAACTCTAAATGCCGATATGACAATAATAAGCCAGAAAGAAGAAATAACACTGAATAATTTCTTTTGTAATTATCCATTAAGATCACTACTAAAACATCCAGACTGTGAAACAAAACCAGCTAAGCCATCTATCTATACAATAATCATGCCAACATGAACTGAAATATGTTTTATTTATGGCTTGATGCTGCAATTGTAACAGTAATTATTTTCTCCTACAACAAGTGATCAACTTCAGGGCTTCTGATTCTGAGTATAAATATAATCTACATGAGCAGCAAGGGTTCTTCTCATCAAGCACTCCTCTTTGCCAACTCCTTCACAGTTCTCATCAATCTCAACTTTCTCTGCCTCAACTCCCTGCATGAACCAAAAAAAAAAAAAACCTTATAAATATTCATAAATATATCACAAATCTCTGCAAATTATTTCTTCATTTAGGAACACAAAAAATACTAAACGAAAAGGTGGTGGAAAGAAGGATAGAAAGAAGAAAAGAAATGAGACATACCTCGTGATGGGTTAAGGGTAAAGCAGGCTCTGGCCGAGCAGCATAGCTTAGCGTAAAATTGATGAGAAGGGCAGCGATGAAAAGGCTGCGTAGGTTGGACATCTTTTTGGCTTCGGGAGAGAATTTTCAGAAGTGCTGGTTAAAGGTACAAAGAGGGTCAATTTATAGAGGCAACAGCAGAGAGAAAGATACTATGCGATTAGGTGAAGTTGACTTTTGATGGACTCTAGGCAATGGTCATAATCAAATGTCAAATCCAAACCCGAGGCTAGTTAATTTCAGACATGTGGATATGCTTCATTGCTTGTTATATTTGAGTTCCAGCAGGTCAAATTTTCCATTTAAGACTGAAGCACGGGCAATGGCAACTCAATCAGTGCTATTCGTCTCAATATTACAGTATAGCAATTGAGCATTTTTTACTGAGATTAACATGAAACACTTAGGTATTTTTTGCCTGATGTGTTAAGTTGTGTGATTTGATCGCTTTGAAAAGAAAAGAAAAGAGAAGAAAAGAAATCTGAGTGTGGGGATTTAGCATTTTTGTACTTTTGTATCCAGTGCATGAAATTGAATCCATGGCAATATTTGCTGGGATATCTTGTAATCCAGGCGTGACCGCGTGAGATCTGAAACCTGATACATACAATCTTGAATGATTATGACAAAGCGGCTACCGTCCTTCCTCGAAGTCATTATCAACGTTTCCCTTTTTTGACTGTTTTAAATTTGTTAGCTCATTTGGGGTTTATATCCCATCACCCTTTCGGTTCACCAGAGACCAAGGAAGGTTCTTTTTGCGGAGGCTTCGTGCATATTAAAAAGGGTAAAGGAAGAGTAATATTGGACCAGATGCTTCAGTACTTTTTGCTGACCCTGGCCATGTGGCTGCTGGCGGGCTGCTCCATTTGCAGATACTGAATCCCGACCCAGTATCAAGGTGGCTCAAGACCACACCATCAGGTGCAAACGGGCTAGGCCGAGGGGCATAACCCAATTGTTGTGCTTAGGATGCAATATGAGTATCCATCCGCTGGTTGGGCATTTGAATTATAGCACTTTTTTAATCCAACCACAATAATTTCAAATTGAAATTTGAATGCCCTGACTTTCCTCTTTACAAAGAAGATTCAACTCATCTTCTTGGGAATTAATATTACCTGAGCTTGAATGGTCATCAATCGTCAAATAAACAATGACCATTCAAGTCCATACCTTACAACATTCCTACTCCATCCCCTTTCAATTTTCGAGTTTCTTACTCTCTTGCTATTTCTAGAGATATGTCACCATCAACTCTTCCAGCAATAAGCTTCCACCGACTGCCACACACATCAATAATGCAATACCTCTCTTCACAAACAAGTTGCTCTCTCTATCTATTCATGCAGTACATAAAAGGCATGTTCTAGTGTTCCACGTAATAAATTTTGTCCTACACTTGTTGTTCGAATAAGTTCTGATGGAACAACTACCACTAGTACCAGTTCTTAACTTGGCAAATGAACTTAAGATACTAATGAGAATAGGTTCAAATTAGTAAGTTTATCAATTTTTACAGTAAATTATTTTATTTGTTTTCATAAAAAATAATAAGTTTTCATAAACTTGACAATAAAATATTGTGAAAAAAAAGTTTAATAGTATAACATAAGATATGATATATATTTTGCCTTCAACTTAAAAAATAGAGTAATCTATCTACATTTGAATTTTATATGAAAAAAATTGTAAAGATACAATTAATCTAACTCTCTCCTAACCCAAAGTAGGTTTGTTAAGTGTTAGATAGGTTAGTAAAGAATGGGGTCAGCCAAGTGGGTAACCTATGATTAGACGCACTTTCACCCTTTGGGTCTCATCATTATATATCTCCATTTCTTCTTCAATTATATTCGCAGTCTCGGCCTTGTGCCATTCATTTATCTGATATATGTCACGTCTCTAGTCTATACTTTGTACCATTTTATAGCACAATTATGAAAATGTATTACAAATGTATATAAATATACATGTGGGCGTGATGAGATATGCCTTTTATTGTTGCTTTATGCCTTTTATTGTTGCTTTATGCTTCCTTCACAATGTTTCAACCCTTGGGCAAATTTGCCCCTTATTCAATTCTCCCCTTTTCCATTCTTATAGTTATTGGGTTTTTTTGTCACTTCATAGTTGGTTTTCTTGCGTCTTTCTTCTTCTCTTTACTTACTTTGGCTACACATGCTAAAACCATAACACTAATACATATAGTTCTTTACCCTCAAAATCACCCCATGCTTTTATGTAGATTTTGGCATCTAGGTGGCTTATTAAGTTGATCTGTTGCCGAACTGCCAATCATTAGTGCTGAATTTCAGAAAGAATCTTCAGCTACTTCTAACTATATATTATATAGTTAGTAAAATTAAGGATCAGAGAAGGGCACTAACTATTATAATTTATGATTAATTTGCAGCACTATTTCTGAGACTATCTAAAGAGAATTATCACCTCAATGCCCATGACACATGATCATTCTGGTTCTAACCAGAAATCATCAATACCTAGAATGTTAAAATTGGCTGAGAAAAGGAAAGGCAAATACTGGCAGTTGCTATGTAAAAGAAGTAAAGAAGTAAGGTGAAAGGAAAAGTGACTGACTACCATGCCGGCCGGCTTGGGAAACACATTAACCGTGCAAGCAGGCAGGGGCGGGCCCTTCTCTACATATCTTGACATGATTTTAGGTGCTATGGTGTAGGGGTAAATTTTTATTTTTATTTTGAATTTACCCCCAAAAATATTCAACATATACAATACTAACCCTTTTTTTTTCTTGTGTGCAAGGGCCCAATGCCTCAATCATGCATGCTAGTAAAGACATTCACGCGAATCACTCATTATTGTAATGTATTGACATTGAACAAGACACTTGTAATTCTTCAATGGATTAAGGGCATATGCCGGAATTAAAGTTATAATAGTAATTAAACGACAACCATAATGTCAAGTCTCTTAATAACTTAAGGGACAGCCCTCCTCTCTCAACCTTCCCAAGACCTCTCTTAATTTCTGTGTGGCTACTTCAAGGCTTTCCATCACCAATTCATGGCAGCCACTACCTCCAGTACTAGCTGCTCTAGTTTCTTCAATCTTCGATCGAACAACGTGGAGCCTAGGGTCCGGCCCTCGTCATCCACCCATGGCTCACCAGCTGGGTGCGGAAAGCTTGATGGGGTTGCTATGTGGTTCATCAATGGTGTAGCAACTGCATTCTTTGCATCACTGGAACGATGTTCTTGCATCCGCATAGCCACGGAGGACGACGGCGAGGAAGCAAACGACGTGCCGTTGATTCATAGTGATGGCAACATGAGGCATGATGCTGGAACTGCAAGCAGGAGGAGGACGGGGAAAGGGAAGAAAGGAGGGGGAGGAGCATTGCTTGAACACTAAACTGGTGGAATATTTTTGTTTATTACTTTTGGTAAGTTAAATATGCTGGGGTTTCTTTGGGTTTGTGAAATTTTTATGGGGTTATGGCTTTTGGGAGGATTTGGGCAATGGTAAAACCCGCAAGGAGTTAAATATTTTTACTTTTGTTTGAATTTGTGATGAATATGAAATGGAAAATAAGAAAAATCTCTCCTTCTTAATTCTTATGCTCTTAAAATTTTTTTTATAAAATGTCAATTTCTTCCAATCTTCTTATAATTTTTTCACAATCCATTTTCAGGCCAATTGTTCAGAATTCAGATTGGTTTTAACTTGTATAAATAAATTGCAAGTGGCTAGAAAAGGTTTGCTGGAAACTGACAATTTTTTTTATCAATTATTCATTGAATATGGGAGGCTTTTGGTTTCCCCCTGTTCATTAATTCATAAGGTTGGATCTTCCCTTAGAAGCACATGTTGTCAAATGATCATAGCATGGAAGTGTCATGATTCTTCTAAATAATTCCACTTCCTCACTTACTCAATACAACCAGCCTGTTCATGTTAATATTGTTTCCCCAAGATTACAGAAATTTTATAGGAGTTTCATTCCTGGTAAATCCCATAACAACTTAACAATAAAGAATTAAATAGTTAACATTCAAAACCAGAAGTTAGCTCAGGCCGTACATTATCATGTGGTTATGATATTTTTTTTTTCCTTTAAAGAACATATTCTATGTTTTAACCTTTTCCCTTCTCAACCTCATGTATGAAATTTGAACTTTAGGCAATTTGGTAATGCTTCATATATATGTTATTTTTCCTCTTACGTATGGAATTCAATGCTTTACTCCCATCAACCTGATCTGCATATTCAATACTTTTTGAACCCTATCTTTCGAACACAGCTAGGACAGTGATTATACAGATGGAGCATGCTCAGCTGATATTTATTTTTGTAAGAAAAATACAAAGAGTAAACAGGGAACTAAAGGTGGTGCTTTAAAATATTCAAAACGACTTTGGTCCATGATTATGAATGATGTTGGCGTTTTTGGGTCTATACATCATCATGTTGTTTGTTGGATTGTTGGACAAAGTTTCTTTTGCTTTTGTTTTATCTTTTCTCCTAACCCCAAGCTCGGAATCCAAAGATTGATTAGGTTAACAGCAAAACCCACATTTTTCCCCATTGCCCTTGAAGCAAATGTGCTTCCCATCAAAGGATAGGAGAAGAGGAACCAAGTAGAGAAATGAAGAGGACATTGCAGTAATTTCAGTTTTTCCCATGGGGAGGGGTCAAATCAAAACCCATCATGCATTGTTCCCTAATCTTTTTTTTAACCTTTAAGCTTTAACTTGATTACCTTTGATTGCAAATCATTTTGGTCATGCGTGCTACTCAGTCTCTAATCCGAAGGCATGACACTGCCACACCGCTAATTATTGATAATCATAGTACTAGATATTTTTGTTTCCCCCACGGATGTTGTGCTGAGAAGGATGCTCTCTTTCTTTGCAAAATCTCAGTTCAAGAAAGAAAAAAAAAGGGTGCTTGAAAGGTTTAAATCCGGATTAAAAAAAGACAACATATTTTATCCGTCGTTATGGTGAGGCATTTTGCAGTATGATAATAGACAATTATGTTATACCCGTGTCTAACACATGGATCAGACGCATCATTAAGATTTGTTTGATTGATAATTTTATTTTTAATATTTTTTTTAATGTTTATTATGTCGTGAGTTGAAACTTAAATTTAACTTTGTGTGACTTTAAATTTTAAAAATAAATTTATAAATCACATATTTACGTTTTTAATGTAAAAGAGATGTTTAATAAGTAGTGAAAGGTCTATATTTATATATTCAATATCTACTTAATTTTTTATTGATATAAAATTAATGATAATTAAATAAAATGAAAATAAATTTTTTATTTTTATTAATGAAAAAATCCATTTCGTAATAAATAATTTAATTTGCAAAGATGTTCGATAGTCGGTCAGAGGCCTAAAGTCCACTAAAAAAATCCGACATTGGGCTTACTAGTTCAATTAGGTTAAGGGCGTAAAACTGGTCCACTTACTCCATTATGGACCCTGGAAAGCTCCATTGATGAGTGATCACACGGTCTGATTCCTCCGAGCACCAGCCCACCGTTTTTCATTTTTTATGTCTCTTTCTCTCTCAGCACGTAACTGGCACCTTGCTTACTGCTACGCAGCAGCATCAGATCAACCGCGCGCCAGTTTTAATAGCCGCACCACCACCACACCCCCCCCTTCAAAAAAAAAAAAAAAACCCCAAGCCATGCTCCATATTGGGGAAGAAACCCCTTCCAGGTAAACACATTCACAAATTAGGGTTTTATTTCTTCCTATACTTCGCATTCAAATAACAATGTTAATTGCCAAATTTTTGAATTTGAATGTTTGGGGTAGGTTTGAGTTACTGAGCATGGTTAAAAAGCACTCGAATTTGTTGGGGAAAACGACGGTGGACGAACATGATGCTTCCGACGTTCAAATGGACGGCCAATTTTGGCACGACGTCTTCAATTTGTATTTCGTCCGGGGTAGGGAATCGAGAGGACGCCAAGACGATGATCTCATATTTTTTGTGAGAAAATGGGTATCAAAATCTTGATCACTTCTTGTTATCTCAATTTTGTTTTTTAATATTGGAAAATTAAGCTAATTGTTTCAAATTTATGCTGCTATAGAGGGGACATGATTTTAATGATAAAGACGAAGGCTTTGCTCCTTACTTTGTACGCAGGTGGGCACCTGAGGTAAAAGAAAGTCAAAACCAACTTGAGTCTGAATTGATTTTCTTGTTTAATTTGATTCCGTTTGACTCTAGTAGTTTTCTTAGTTTCTTGTAATAATGCGGTAGTTGAAACCTTGCATATCTTTAATTCAAGTTAGTATATTAATTGTCTATACTTTTTTGAACTAGTTGGATAATTTAGTTGGTGCGAGTTTATCAGACGTGGATTGGAGGCGCTCTTTTTACTTGAACATGATTGCACATACTTCGTACTCTGTAACAGTAGCGATTTGCAGGTAACTTCTCTTATTGCTTGTATTGTGTTTTATCTATGCAATGTGATGCATTTTTTTCTTACTTTGCTGTATATAAGCTTCATGCTGTTGATAGTTTCCTAAGTTAAACAGTATATTTTGTTTCTTAGTACACTAACAATGTCTTTTTGTTCCTCCCCCCTTCCCCTTTGGTGAACTAACTTTTCTGTCTCTGAATTTGAATTTTGAGATTTAGGAAAGAAAAGGGACATTTATTTGCTGGTAAAGGGTTTTTTCTTTTTTACTTTGTTGATAGCTTCAGTGTGATAGATTATGATTAAATATGAACTATTTGTTCTTTTCCTCTTTTCCCAGTCACCATGTCCTTAGAAATCATCAAGCAGGGCAAGATACACCATTGTCTCCTATCTACAAGGTAAAATCTGCCTTATTGCAGCTAATGATGTCAGTAACCTTTTAGGAGGACATATTTATATCTTTCAACACTTTGGAATTGCTTGTACTCTTGAAATTAATTTCTGTCATCGTGGAGAAAATCTGCCAAAAATTGTTGCTGAGAAGTGAAGAGAAAAAACATGTGATTATTACTTTTAACATGCTGTATGAATTACTGAATTCATCCTTCTTGTTATAAACCATAGGTATTTACATGCAACGGAAATGGGGTTACTGCGGCTAACTTTTGCATTTAAGGAACTTGAATTATTTTTATGCTAAATCAAATATCTCTTCCAAGGACTCCAGAATGTCCATCCCCATCTTCGGAGGCCATCTTATCTAATCGTCAAGCTTTCACTCTGCTATCCTGCAGGTTGTGAAGACTGTTTATGCATCTCCCAGCCGAGTAAATTTTCATTTGGACTCCAAAAAGGCAAGCATTTCTATTTGCAGTAAATCATGGGGATATAGAGGTTATCTTCAATTTCATGACATTCTCACTAACATGGATCTAGGAAGTAGAGACAACACCAGCCTATCCAGATATCTGTTTCGCAATAGATGATTTTGACTCCACTTTTGATGCAGTGGTAAATGCTTTTCTTTTCCTTCCTAAGTTTTTGCATCAGTGTGTTTATGATCATATTGTTGCATAATTGTACATGATATTGTGATTAAATATTTTTATTTTCAAATTGTTTTTTTTTATAATGAAATTTCCAATTACGTAAACTACGGCTCACTGTGCGGAAGAATAAGTTTAGAGTGGTATATGGGCCTTCAACTTGGCTTGTGTTACTGCCTTCTCCTTGCAACCACTTTACGAAGCTAATGAGAAGTTGGAACTTGCCATTTGTGTGGCATGTGAAATTACCAAAGTCACTTCCATATTGAAGATTTGCATCCTTTCTTGGTTATACTATTGTCCTGTTGTTCTTTGTTACTTATAATGACGTTGCAGGTTTTCATTAAAAGCGGAAATTTCTTGTTAATTGGAGGACCTCTAATACATAGCTTTGACATTTTTCTCCTCCATATGCAGGTCTTGACAGATACGGATCATTGCTATTGTGTGCTTCTTAATGCACTTGATGGGGCAGCATTTCCTAGTGAAAAGGAAACAAATGATAGCAGTTCCAGTGACAAATTGCCATTGAGAGTAGATACGAATTCTATGAAGACAAAAACTAGTAAGGTTTGGGTCATATCTCAGGTCCTTTATGATAATTTATGTGTATCAGTCCCATGATCAGCCAGAGTCTTCTCTTGCAAAGGAGGTACTTAGAAATGATTGATTTTTGGCATCACTTTATGATTGTCAAATTTGGTTAAAAAAAACAAAAGTTTTGTCAAACGAAAATACCAAAATGATTCTTTTTCTTTCAGTGTAGAGCTTCCTCTTGGCCCAGAAGTTTTTAAAAACATTCCCTTTCCTCCTCTCTCACAGAATCCTGAACTTTTGTTTTACTCTTGCTTGTGATGGATGCTCCTTGTAGTTAGGTTACCAATATAGAGAATTTTTTAAACATTTTTAGAATTTCTATTTGCTGTTCTTTAGAACAATGAATTGATCAGGGAGGGCAATGAGGTGGCATAGTTGACTTGAATGGCCTGCCTTTGGATTTTTAACAATGGTGCATTTTAGTGCGCAAGGAATCTTGCTTTACATTGATCTGCCTGTAAAACATTCCAATCGAAGTAACATAACCCATGAAAGACATAGATATGCATGAGAAGAATTTTTTTTCCTACTTTTCTGTTATCATTTTAATGCTGCCAAATTGGAATATTTTATTATCATGAATAAGTTTTGAAGATGCAATTTATAAACAATATTTTGGTTATCATCAAATAGATTGGCATAATTCTCTCAAATTATCAAATAGACTGAGGTTTGAATTTTCCATATTTATGTACATTTATTTTGTGAAAAGCTGCTTAGGAGTTCTATATATGCAACACTACTTACAAGATTAGTTTGCAGACAACTTGACATGCTGATAACTGTTTTTGCAGCTTACACTTTTTTCTGGATTTGTCAGCTATCAAATGGTTCGGGATGCATATGATGGTATACATTTTTGGAATTACTCTTCTCAAGAATGGGCATCTGTTTTTGTTCATTAAGAATTCTGCAAAAACTTAGCCCATCAGCTGATAAAATAATTTCTGCTTTAGTTATGTGTTGAATGTTGATGAAGAAATTGATTGATATGTTAAACATGCAAGCATGGCTTATTTGGCATTGCATTTAGTTCTTTTGCTCAAGCACAATTAATGTGCCTTCCATGTACCTTTTAGCACAGTCTTGTAATGGGTCTGCCCCGATGGTGCATTTAGTGCAGCATTTTCTTCATTTATCAAAAAGTCTTGTAATGGGTCAGCACCATGGGTGCCTCTTAGTGCAGCATTTTCTTCATTTATCAAAAAGTCTTGAAATGGGTCAGCACCATTGGTGCCTCTTAGTGCAGCATTTTCTTCATTTATCAAAAAGTCTTGTAATGGGTCAGCACCATTGGTGTCTCTTAGTGCAGCATTTTCTTCATTTATCAAAAATAATAATAGTAATGTGCCTGTAGAAAAATAGACATGTTAAATCTGTCAACTTCCAGCTGAGTTTGTGTTGACTAAGCTTACTCTAGTTTAAAGGATGAGAAACATGTAGGCTGCTAAGCTTATGTTGTAAGCAGTTTTTTTTAGCTTTTAGTTTTTCCTTAATGTCTTTTTCATGCTTATTCAGTTCTTATCTCATATCATTTCTCTTACTTGCTCAGCTGGGAGTTCTCGCTTTGGAAGTCTTCTGTCACTGGGTCATTCCTCGGGCAAAACAGACAGGCTTTACATGAAAGGTCCCGGAGGATGTGGGGAAGTTGAAGTGGCTGTTTCAGGTGTTGCAGGTCAGTAAGAACTTCCTTATTCAAAATCGATCTTGTAAAATTCACTTTCTTCTTTGTTTCCTCATTTTCTCAATGCTAATGTGGATTAAATGTTGCAACTGATTGTAAATTGGTTGTGACCTATGTTTCTTAATGAGTGTCAAAGCTCAAACTGTCCTATGTCCAATGATCAATCATTCTCACAAATTGAGGGTATTGAGGATTATGGTGATTACTTGTAGTTAATGATGTGTTGTCAGTGTAGTTTGTGTAAATCTTTGAACTGTGAGCAATCTTTACGCCATTACATAAGGAAACAATTATGAATATTTTGCTTCCCCTTTTTATTAATGCTTTATATTTCCCCTTTTTATGAGCAACTGTTCCGTTTTATGAATAGATATTAGTTGATTGACCGTATGAAGTGAATGGTGCATCTAAGGATTGTGTTAAATACTGAATCAAGATATTACTCTGTTAGATCAAAGCAAGCAGGATTCAGGCCCTTTTTCTCCTGTTATATCAAAAAGGGGTTTTGGACTTGGCTCAATTGTTCGTAAAGCAGCTTCCGTTGCATCTGTGGCAGCAAAGCATGCTTATGCAGCAGCTGCTGCCACCTCGACTTCTGATGAAGAGATGATACCTCTCAAATGCTGCTTAATGTCTATAACATTGCCCTGGGAACACATTGCTTATGATCTTTTGTTCAAGGTAAGATCATTATTCCATAATAACGTATGATGCCCTCACTCACTTTTGTCTGCATGCCAATGAGTGTGCTAACTTCAATATTTGCTTATTGCCAAACTCAGGGAAGTCCTCCGGTGAACTTGTAATTTTCTTGTATTCCCTGTTGCCAAAATCTGCGAAACAGATGATTAGACACAACCTGCAGAAGGAAAAAGCATTCGAGAAGTGCACTTGCAAAGAATGTCCAAATTTCCACTTTCCAGAGCATGAAAGGAGATTCTGTCTCCACATATATTGGTGTGGGTTTGGGTGTCTCAGGGCTGTATGTTGAATAAATGTATCTTATTAACTGTAAATGCTAGTCTGTTCTTTACGTGACTTCATTGTATCAGATTGTTTTATTACATCCCTAATGAATTCAGAGGATTTACATTCGACTTTCCTGTCTCTTCTATGGCAAGTCTATCGCTTAGCACTAGTATTTCCATTTTCATAGGGATTGTTTCATTGAGCTAGCCCTAAAAGTTTTAAAAGACTGAGGATTTTGTGGGTGTGTGTGTGTGTGTGCATATTTTCGAAGTTTCGAGTGCTTTCTCACCTTTCTAACTGTTGGGAGTTGTTTTTCTCATTGATCAACCAGTTCAATTCTGTGTTAGCTACTTTACTATGGCTTTCCATGCTATCAAATTTACTTTTGCCAAAACAAGTTAAATTATGCAATCCTTAACTAGACATCTGCTTGGGAAAACTTTTATGTGCATTACTTTTGGTTAAATTTGTCAATTCGTATTAACGTGTCGTAAACGTGTCATATACGATTAAACACGAAATACATTAAGATTAAACACGAACACGATACGTTTAATATTCGTGTCTTAAATTTAAAACACGTACACATACACGTTTAATACACGTGTGACACAACACGACACAATTAACACGTTTATTAAACGTGTCAATGTACGACACGACACAATTAATAACACGTTTAACACGATTAAATAAAAATATTTACAATTAAATATATTTTTATTATTTAAATTTAAAATTTATAATTATAAAAATAATTATAATAAAATAAAAATAATAATAACATCAAATAATCACCAAAAGTTAAAAATTATGGTTGACCATGTATAATTACATTATACTTTTTATAAAATAAAAGAACTTATTAAAATAATTATTTAAAATTATTTGTATAAAGTTAAAATAGTTTTTAACTATTAATTTTTAATAAGTTAATAAATGTGTCACGTATACACGTTTAAACACGATAATACGATTAAACACTATAACACGATTAAGTAAACGTGTTTTAAACGTATTTGTCATGTCAGATACGTTAATACACGAAACACGTTAAGATTAAACCAAAAACTTGTTTAACTTGTATCTTCTCGTATCGTGTTTAAAATTATCAAATCTACTTTTGATCCTTGTGGACCGTGTTACCCTTTGTGTTAACTTGCTTGTTTGTCTATTAGTTTGCAAATGGAAGACTATTACTGTTAATCAAATAGTCAAAACATTTAATAAAATTTTAATACATGATATTTTTAGCCATGTTATATGATCTCTTTGATTTTTTTTAATATGTTAATTATTTGGCTGACGTGTTAATTTCAGGCTTGTAAATTAATAAACGAAAACAAAGTTTAAGTCTTTGAATTATCAAATTGAGAATGTGATTAAACGAAAAGGCATTTGGGATTTCATGTTCGGGGTACAATGTCCTTGCAATTGCCTTTTCGTGTGCACATGGGAGAGAGAGGCTCCACACTTGGTTGCCTGCGGCTGAAGTAAAACCCACAGATGGCAAAGGGCTTCTAGGGTTTGGACGCATGGGCATAGGCTATTGGCCAAGGGCTTCGAAACGATTGCTTAGTCTTTTAACTTTTCCAAAACACAGGGTTTTGCATTTGAGGGAAATGTTGACGCTTCGAGTGTGGCAAAGAAATTAACTACTTTTGGGCTTCGCCCACCTCCAAGCAGGTTAAAAGTTGAAACAATGATATCCTACGAAAATCCTAGTTGGGCCCTCCTTAACTTTATGTCTTTCAAAAACCAGTGACATAAATCATAAGAAAATTTTACTCAAGTCGATTCGTCATTAAATTACTAAAGCGCAACAAAGCTAAATGGCATTAAGCAAAAAAAGAAGGCTTATATCCTTCCAGCACATGAAGCCAACTTCCTTATATATATGTATATGTTAATCAAAGCAGTTAAGTGAAAAAGGGGTGGCTTATGGTTATTGAGCTCACTTTCATAAAAAAAGAAAAAGGGTTCAAATTACCTCTTGCAGAGTACTGCAAATGAAATTAAATATAGTAGCATTAGCGTAGCAGATGGATCGTGTGCATGTTAGCCTCCACTACACACATAGGACAGTGGCTTTTCCGAATGGGTAGCTGCCATGCTAAAACGAAAACTAACTGCCAAATAAAGAAAAACTTCCAAGATCCCCATAAAAAAAAAAAAAAAAGAACTATGTTCCCAACTTCCAAGAAGACCAACTAAGAAAACTACCCTGGAATCTGCACTACTGTGGAAACAATTTTAAATTAATAAAGAATAGAGTGAAAAGAAAAGCAAACCACTCTGATTTTGGGGCTAAAATAAGTCAGGTAGGCTAAAACAAAAGGCAATTCTAATTCCCCACAAAAACTTTAAAAATGTAACTTAAAAATGTTAGGGTTCTCAGTATAATTAAAATAAATATACAGTAGCTGGGAATAGAAGACTTTTCCAATTAAGAGAAAAAAAAAAAAACTAAAAGAATGTCTTGGCATTGTCTTTTCTCCCACATGCAATGCTCACCCCACAATCATTGTACTAAGGAATTAAGAAGCTAAACTACGAACTTGTTGTCTATATAGTGTCTTCAACTGTACGTATAACTCTTTCAATCCGCAATACATTCCTTACGAAAATAGATTTTGGAGACCTCTCCCATTACATTACATTTGCGTTTCATGTTACCAACCGCTTACCGACAAAATCCACGTAACCCCTACTTAGTAGACCCTCGAAGATCTCTAGCAACACCTTTATTTCATCCTTTAAATTTTCTCTTTGAAAAAAATTTTTTGGTGCAGCCACCTTTCGCCCCCTGCGTATCCCACATGACTTCTCGTCTTTGCCTTTCTAATAAACATCACTTTTCGAGCAGTTTTGTTTTTTTTTTTTTATCTGTTCTTGTTTGATTCTTCGTGATTAAGGTAAACCTAAGCTTGCCCCAGGGGCCAAAACCCACCAATTCTCTGTGGAAAAAAAAAAAAAAAAGTATGAAAAATATGACCCCCACTACCTTTATGTTAAAAAAAAAATAAACCATGAATAATTTTAAAAAAGAAATTGTTAGTAATTTAACAATGCTTTGGAAAAGGTGTCCACCTTCCAAAATCTTTTGTTTACAAGGACCCCACTTGTTCCTTCACTCTCCTCGTTAAAAACCCTCCCCCTCCTCTTCGATCCTTCCCTTTTCCCCTCTTCTCTTCCTTCCTAGTATCAATTTAAAACCGCTTTTTTCTTCTTTGTTTTTTCTTTTCTAGCCTCATTTTGGTTGGTTTGCTTTAAACCCTTGTGTTTTTTTTTTTTTTTTGTGGTAAGTGGTTTGGATTAATTAACTCAATGTCCGTCACTGAAGAAGCAGTTCAATTTCAGTTACCGGTTCATGAAACCGTCTTTACACCTGAAGAAGTTGAAGAGTTATTATCTTATCTTGAAACTGATGAACCGATTAGTCCAAACTCTGGTTCAGAAGGTTCGAGTCGGGCGATATATTCAGCGGATGAGAGGAAGCAAAGACGCATGATATCAAACCGAGAGTCGGCGAGGCGGTCGCGTTGGCGAAAGAAGAGGCACCTGGAGAACGTCACGGAGGAAGTGAACCGGTTGAACAGAGAGAACCAGCAGCTTAAGAACCGGCTAAGTTTAGTTATTAATCATTGTCACGTTGTATGGCGAGAAAATGAACAGTTAAGATCCGAATCCGAAGCTCTTTGGGCCAAACTCTTGGATCTATACTGGACTTTAGCCGCCATGCAGTCACAATAGCCTGCATTGAAGCTTTTAACTTAACTAAAATGCGATCACATCCCCAATAAAAAAGCTCTTAAATTAAATGAAAACCATTGGAAAATTTGAAAAGCAAATGAAAGAGTTTGAGCTTTCTCTTCTTAGGCAACATTTGGTCAGAAAAAAGGTGGTGGTTTTTGATAAACCCCACGTTATTATCATGTAAAAAGATCTTCAAGTCGTCTTACCTTTTTTTTGCTATGAGGATTTTTCTTTTTAGCAGCTTTTGCATGTGTCTTGCTAGCTAGTTAGAAGAGTAAATGGTTTTTGTATATACTGAATGCGATGCTTTATTTCGTCTTTTAATGAAGAATTACTATGGGATTGAATTAAAATGTTTGACGAATTTATTAAACTTCTCTTTGCCACAAAAGGAGCAACCGACAAAAATTTGAAGCGCACTCAGGGATCTGTACGTGTGGTTTGGTATAATTTTCGTGGGCGGTTTGTAGGCTTCTTGCGTTAAAGCTTATAAAATTTTAAGAGATCCCCACGACTGAAGCTATAGTTTTCTTTTAATAAAAATACATAGAACGATCATGTGCTCAAGTTGATATAGCAGCTTAAGTGAGAGTTCGATGTAGAATTTGATAGGCTCTAATTAGGCATTTTTTTTATTTTTAACTTGTTAGTCGTGGTAAAAATGTTGCCGTAATAATTCAACGTGACAAAATCAATAGATTATGTGCTAGGAGTTGCTAGCTTTCTGTCACAAATGTCATCTAAGAGCAATAAATATATGGACTTTGGACAAGTAATGTATTCATTATCTGGTGAAATGTTGAATAAATATATATTCCATCTCCCCTCATTTATTAGTGCTTTGCATGATGCAAAGACTTTTCACCTTATTTATTTACAATTTTATGAAAAAAAAAATAAAATTGGTGTATCTCTTTTAATGTTGACCTTCATTAAAAATTCAATTATTAATTCACATTTTAAGTGGATTGTCGAAAACTTCAATTCAGCTTATTGTATTTTTAACCTCCTTTCCCTCAATACTTGAGTTTAGATTCCGACATGTTCAAGGTTAATGGGTTCTATTGATGTAAACTATCCATGTCTTTTTTCAATATATATAGTTAATAAGGAAATTAAGGGATATGAGTTTTGAATTTTAACTCTCCATTAAACCAAATTCCAACAGGTAAGCTAATTAAATGCAAAGTAACCCTTTCGCCATAAGCTATACTTAAGTTAATTGTAAGTATGTATGATTATCTCATCGATTTATAGGAATCTAAAAATCTTAATATTGAAAAGAGGAGATTGAGAATTATCTCATCATATATAATGAGCTTTTACATTTATCTAATATAGAAAAAAAAAAGACCCTTTTAATATTATTTTTCTATTCAAAAAGAATCGCAATAATAAAGGTATTTTGTAATGCACTTGAATAGTTGAATTCATACCAAAACAGGAAGGATGAGGTTGCAAGGGGAACTTCCAAAATTAGTACATCTAATTACCCATAAAAATGCACAATGAAATCATTATAATTTCAATCAGAGTTCACTACTTTCCTTGGCAAATCTTCACTTTTCCTTACCCCTTTCAATATTTAACAATGTTTGGGGGAAAAAAAGCAAAAGTCACCTCAATGTTTAAGAACAAATCATGTGCTATTTTGCAGGATGGGGGAAAGACAAAAGAAAGTTGATAATCTCCATCCTTTAACATGATATTAAGTCTTCTCATCCTTTACAATCAAAATTTGATGAGATTTGTCACATATTTCTGCCTGTCATCTTATGAAATATGATTACTATCTGGAATATTCCAGTTGTTAAAGGTCTAAACTCATGAAAGTATATAGCTTAATACCCCACCCATGAAAATTTAAATTAAAAGAACAAAAAAAAAAAAGAAAAGAAAGAAACTTTTAGACAAGTCCACAACCATAAAAAATTGGAACTTTAAACGAACCAACCGAATACATGCGAGTCAAAAAAGCAAAGAAACCCTAGCCTTCTTTTTATCTTTGTCTTTTTCATTTTTCCCTTTTGTTAGTGAGATTTTGTAATGGATTATGATGTAAAGACTAAACCTTCGTAGACAATGAATGAACAACAAATGGGACTTGGTTTTTCACTTGGAAAAACCAATTTGCGTTAAAAAAGCATGCATGTCCCTACACCACGACAATTATTAGTTTATTTATTCCTCTGAAATTTCCCAGGATGACGGGGCCTCTTTTATCCAGGTGCAGGGAATGGATTTGGATACTGTGGATCTGTAGCCCCCATCATATCAACCAAAAAAATTAGAAAACACAAAAAGAAAAGATAGATTTGATTATCCAACCACAAAAATAAATAAAGATGGACGAGAAAATAAACATAATTGACTAAGAGCCAGTCTTCTTTTGCCATGAGTTGATGATCTGATCAGTACCCAAATTTCAAAGATGATATTCCATTGCTTTTCTGCATATATTCCTGAAGTTGGCTTATATGTTGACAAATGGTCGGTTCCTGTCTTTCTGCTTAATTCCCAGCTTAAGATCATCTCACACCACCCAAAGTTTGCTGCAAAAAACTCGATATATGGTGACCTCCTCTCTTGTCTCTTTCTTAATTTGCAAGTTCTCAGAAGCTCAGCTAAACAAATGAAAAAAAAAAACAAAAAGAAGAATGAATGGTAAAGAGAGGGTTTCACAAAGTTAACAAGCGGTATCCCTTTTTTGACTGAGAATTCGTTCATGTATCATTAAGGTATAAAATCGACTCAATTACATGCATTTGGCAAGGACATTTGGCAAGGACAGTATATGATATCATCGTACTTCACTGATTTGTAAATGTTTCTTTTTCTTTCTTTTTTTCCTTGCTTTGGGTGAGAAATACTTTAAAATTGAAGCCTTGTCCAACTCATCTTTGTTATCATCCACTAATTATGGCATCAATTGTAGACTTTACAACAAAGGTATTCTTTCTTTCTTTTTGAAATATGGAACTTTCTTGAGGTGGTGCAATAAGGACCATGAACAATTAATTTTGATTAATTATTTTTCTATGAAATTAAGTGGTCGGTGGTCAACCAAAGTCTTTCATACAAATTTCATGTATATTAATTCATACAACATGTAAATTCATTCTCTTATATCAGAAAAAAAAATTGTATTGATTGCTTAAATTTTTTTGACAATCTTTTTTCTTTTTTTGATTAAAAGAGAACTTCATTCTTTTTTACAATCCACAAAGAGAGGAACTATATTTATTAATCATCTCGTGTTACATAAATTCTATAAATTAATGGTTTATAACTAGTTATTATTGGTTTTATGGCTGAGGCATAACTCAAAATGGAGTCCTATATTAAATTTTCTTTAATCTAAGCTTAATTACTAACTAATTATAAATGAAATAATGATAGAGGTTTTAATATCTCCAATTAGGCTAGGCCAACTTGGCCCTTACAACTATACGGGCTTAATGTAACGTCCATACACATGTTAAAATTGGGTCTTAAAACTTCCTTGCTGGGGCCTGTGGCAATGTTGATGCCATGGGCCATGACCACAGACAAAGACGATATTTTCCTTTTTAAAATTATTAACGAAGTTTCGTTTGATATAAAATAATAATTTTAAAATTATTATTATTTTGTAGCGATGATGTATATATTGAGTATTCATTTGTTAATATCTGTACCAAAAATATTTGGCACATATTTTATTGACATGATTTGATTTCTATACTTTAAGCATTTAATACAAAATGCCATACGATCAACTTCCAAATTTGTTCCAATATCAAAGAAAAAAAATTTTCAATTTGAACCCAAAATGTTGTCGCACGTCAAATATTTTCTCCAATTGTTCAAGAATACTATTTATTAACTATAAAAATTGTAAAAAATATTGTTGGTGTGGGGTCTTAATAACCAAAAAGATTTAATAGTTTCAAAATTTTTGCAAGATTTTTCTAATTTTTTTTATTGTGGGAAAGACAAATTGTCACATAACCCAAACAAAATATGGGCCCCAAGGACCCATTCTAGCGGGTCCCAATCCCCGATCCTCCAACGTCATAAACACTTAATCTTAAGGGTATTCCCGTCAACCCAAAATATTCAAATCCAGTTCCTCCCCCTTCACAGAGCATAAAAGATCCCGCCTCTGCGCTCTGCGACCCAACGTTTAAAAAAAAAGAAACACTCCAAAGAAGGAAAGGGAAAAATGGAGAAGATCTGCGTAGCGGTGAGAGTTAGACCTTCGATTTCCGAAGAAATTTCTTCTGGAACTTACTGGAGAGTCGATGATAACGGAATCTCTCTTCACAAAATCCAAGGCACTCCAATTTCTGGCATTTCTTACTCTTTCGGTAAATTACATTTTCCCCCTGCTTTTCCTTTTTTGTTCTTTAAATCGAATTCTCAATCCTTGAAAATTTTCTTATTTTGTTTTAGATCATGTCTTCGATGAGAGTTGCTCAAATGCGAAGGTTTACGAGCTTCTTACCAAGGATATTATTCATGCGGCTGTCGACGGTTTTAACGGTATAATTTCCAAATTTTTAGCCCTAATTTGATGATCTGTGTAAAAAATTGATCAATTAGTTAAATATTTACACCTTTTAAATTTTTTTAGGGACTGCATTTGCTTACGGACAAACGAGCAGTGGCAAAACCTTCACTATGAATGGTTCATCAACCGATCCCGGAATTATTCATCGAGCAGTTAACGATATATTTCATAAAATACAGACGGTAATTAGTAATTAGGATCAATTTGGCTTTTTCAAAAGCTGTTTTTTTTTTAATTGTGCTTACATTTTTCAAAATTAAAGCTTTGACTTTCATTTTCTTGGTGTTGAATTACATTCTCAGATTTCTGATCGGGAGTTTCTCATCCGAGTTTCCTACATGGAAATTTATAATGAAGAGATTAACGACCTTTTCACGGTCGAGAATCAAAAATTGCAAATTCATGAGAGTTTGGAGGTCAGCCATCTTTCAAACTTTGGTTAACTTTCAATTGTGTATCCATAATGCCTAAAAATAACTGATTTTTCTTGTTTTTTCAGCGTGGGATTTTCGTTGCAGGTCTCAGAGAAGAAATTGTGAACAATGTTGAACAAGTGATGAACCTCCTACAGTCAGGAGAAGGTTCTTTAAATTTCTTATTTTTGCCCTTCGTTTTATATGGACAGCATTTTTTTTAAGATACTTCATTTAAATTAGTTTTTTTACAGTTAACAGGCATTTTGGTGAGACAAATATGAATGCACGAAGTAGTAGGTCTCATACAATATTCAGAATGGTATGTTCTTTAACATATTTGTTGAACATGAGTATTACTCTATTTATTTGCTGAATATTACTTTTTATATTGGAGATGTTTATCTTACATATCTAGGTGATAGAGAGCAAGGGAAAGGATGCCAGCTCTTTTGGTGATTATTCAAGCAGCGATGCCATTCGCGTCTCTGTTTTGGTTTGTATCTAGTCATGCTGAAGATTTTTTTGTTCTTTTATAAAGTTTCTACTTTGTTCTGTTAATTTTATGCCAATTCATTTTTACTTGAAAGTAGAATTTGGTAGATTTGGCTGGTTCTGAGAGGATTGCGAAGACTGGCGCTGGCGGAGTACGTTTGAAGGAAGGAAAGTACATTAACAAGAGCTTAATGGTTCTTGGTAATGTAATTAACAAACTGAGTGATGGTGCAAAACAAAGGTAATTGCTTTGCTTATCCTGTGAGAAGTATCTTCATCTATATAGAATAGATTAATATGTTCTAATGGTATAAATTTTTTATATGTACAGGGCACATATTCCTTATCGTGATAGCAAGTTAACCCGCATACTCCAACCTGCTCTAGGGGGAAATGCCAAAACTTCAATTATATGTACTGTAGCACCCGAAGAGGTAGCCTTCCATTTTGTGTGTGTGTGCGATTATCATATGGCTTTTTTTCTTTTTGAGAAGAAGTGGAGACTAAATGGCATCTTCAACAGAGCATTTTGGTTTAATTTTGATATTATATGTTTAGGTTCACGTTGAGGAGACAAAGGGAACTCTCCTGTTTGCTAGCAGAGCTAAGCGCATTACTAATTGTGCTCAAGTGAATGAGGTTTGTTCATTTTCTTACATTGGATCACTTTATCACCTAATATATGAATCTCCAGCTCTAGTCTGTATATCATTATCGTGGAATATTTATTATATTATATGAATAACAAGACTAATAATTCCTATTTCCTTCTCTTCATTTTTGTTTTAATTTATTTGGCATGAATTTGACATTAAGCTGATCATGGTTAACTATTTTATAGATTTTGACGGATGCAGCCTTACTGAAAAGGCAAAAGTTAGAGATAGAGGAGCTACGCAGGAAGCTTCAGGTGAGGATTAGGTCATATCTACTAACATGAGAGCAAAAAAAACAAACTAACATTGTTTAACTTTGTTCAGGGATCTCATGCTGAGGTGCTGGAGCAAGAGATATTAAAACTGAGGAACGACATGCTTAAGGTTCATTATTATTATTATTATTATTATTTTTTAACTGGGGAGGGGGGATTCGAACCTGGCACTTTAGGTAGAGAGATAATGCACCAACCAATGAGCCAAATGATCGGGGTGCAAGGTTCATTATTTGTTTATTGCAGAACCTGGATTATCATCTTGTATTACCAATTATTAACATATACATATATATGTGATTTGTCTGCTCATATTCCAATTTGCAGTATGAACTAGAGCGTGACAAGCTTGAAATGGAACTGGAAGAGGAAAGAAGATTACACAAAGAACGTGAGCAGCGCATTATAGACCAGCAGATGAAGATTGAAAACCTAAGTAGTCTGGTTTCCGATGGTGATAGAAGTTCTAGTCAGGTATAACTTGTGCAAAGTGTAGAAAATTTCTTTTTATTTTAGGTGCACTTGTAAATTTGTTGGCACCCAAGTCTAATTGTGACTCCTAGACTACAAATTAAACACCACCTAATTTGTGTATCCAATAGCAACATTACTTGGAAATCAACCCATCTATTTATCTTTAAGAACAATTAATCTAGCCATACAATTGTACTTTTTCATCCTCCCTTCTTAGCTGCTTCTTTCAGTAATGCAGGTGACAAATCTTAAGCCCTTTGAGGTACCTGCATACATGCCCCATTATACCTTCATCTTTATATGTTTATCCACAGCAAAAGTGTAACTTGCTTTGGCCAAATTTACATGTGGTATAGGGCAGTAACTGAATTAGGATTGCAGATATCATTTCATATTGTCATCTGCAAGTATAGTTAATTCGAATTTTAGACTTGGTGTAGAGCTCATCATCTTCAATCTCCATGAAATTCTTCATTCTCTAATTCTGAAGTTTGGCATCGAAATTGTTGTTGACTGATTAAAGAATTATTCATTATTTTAGAGTCAATGTTTCATCGTGCATTATTATTATTCTTTTCGATTATATCTCTGTGCTGAGAAATTTTATAAATTTATTGTTGGCAAGGGCAGGGTTCCACAAAAGAAAGCCCAAAGGAAGAATGTAATGATAGAGGAGATGATTTTAAAACCCCTTGTTTTAAAGCGGCTCCTAATGCCTTCGTTGCCAAGAGATCTAATTATTCAGAGTTGCCAGATTTTAGTCCTCTCCCAGATTCTTTTAGCAATGTAGCTGATGAAGACACTTGGTTCAAAATGAACAAGGGTTACATTGCAGACCTTGATTCTCTTCAGACGACTCCTGCAAGAAAAGTTCAATCCTTCCCACCGCAAGATGTAACTCCTGTAAGTTGATAATTCAAAGTCATATATTCTTCATCTTGCAATCAGGATGATATACGTTATTTGCTATTATGTTTTTGTTAATGCCTTTTTCTGTGATAGATGATATTAGTCATAATAAGGACTCCATAAATTCATTGTCAGGTTTGTTCAAATAAGAATGACAAACAAGAACTCCAAAATCTAAAGAGACAGCTTGAACTTGTTATCGAAGAGAAGAATGAAATCCAGGTCAGTACGTGCTATGCATTCGACTTTTTTACTTGATAATAATGTCAACTTTTAAAGGCATAGATTAGAGTTTCCACTAAGTTATCGAGGGAGGTTAACTGCATGAAGCCATCATTTCAGAAAGAATTTTCTTTTCCTTTCTTAAATGCCTACTTGTATTGATTGGTATCTTTGCGTACTTCTGCATAACTGAACCTCATTTCCAAAACATGATTGCCGTAATTGTCTGATAATCTGACCTGGGAGAAAGCAGGGTGGTTATTTATGGATATACCGACCACTAAGAAGCTGTAAGTATATAGGTACTTGTTTAAGTTGCACCTTAGGGAATTGACATGTTTCACCACTTAATTTCTCAATGTTTCATACTTTCTATGCATTTCTATGCTGTAACTGTTTAATTGTTACATTCACAGAGAAAGCATGCAGAACAAATACAATTGAATGACAGACTAATGGGAGAACTAACTGAACTAAAACAAGAAGCATTGTTTGTTCGAAAAATGCCTCAAAGATTGTGTGAATCTGTGGTGAGTTGCAAAGATATTTATGAGGATGTTTTGTCAAAAATGCAGGTGAATATGCATTATATTTGCCTCTTTCAACATTTTTTTTCTGTAATGTGTAATGAAATAGTAACATTAATGCATTCCATCCCTTTGTGCAATGACAGAGTTCTGCATCTGATGGGAAATCTTCAACTGCAAAATTTCTCCTTGGCACAAGTGAAATTGGGACAACCCTTTTCTCAACCTTGGAAGCCCACTTTGCAATGGCAATGAATGGTCACAATTCTTCGTCTGGGAATGATTCCCTATTTCAAGAATGCAACAAAATGCTTTCTGAAACATTGAAGAGCACAATTACATCCTTGATTCTATCAGAAACAGCTGGTGCTGAGGATGATCAAGCGAATGCTCCTTTATGCAGCTGCAACTTTAAGGTAGCTGCCTGGTCACAGTTATCAGGATACCATTCATCAATTATGATTCTATTCTTTGTTATTGTTTTAGGATATTTTGTTTCCTTCTCCAGGGTCCTAATTTTCTAAACTCTTTCTGCTATATATCCCGTCCATCTTTCCTTTGTTTGTGTCAAATATTGTTTAGTGAGAACAAAGTTACTCCAAAATTCCTTTAAAATTGTGTTTTTCCCTACAGAAAGAAGAAAAAAGAAAAACCTCATCTTTGTTGTACTACATTACAACCAATATTTAGAAATACTTTAAGAGTCTATGCCAGTTCCATCCTTTTTCTGTATTGAATAAATTCTAATATAAATACACAAATAAACCAAAATTTACGAGGTACAGTTAGCTGCTTTTGGAATTCATGTGCTTTTAGGTTAAAATTTCATATCTGTTGTTGGTTTTCAAGTATTTTCTTACGTGCTCTTGGAGAGAGGAGTTATTATGCTTATTTTAGAAGCACTCAGCATCAACCAAAACCAAAACTGTGGATAAATGAAGCTATGACCTCTCTTGTTAAGGATACTTTGAAATGTTTTTTTTTTCTGCATGTGTGTGTCTGCTTATGAGTGTAATTGGGTTCTTTATGTCTTTCTTTTGTGCAATGCGCCATGTTTTTAGCTTCTTCCCAGGATAAAAGGAAATCGGAACTACATTTTAGTAGAAAAATGATTACAGAGTGTAGGCTGCTTTCTATCCTATTTTAAGATTTAGTTTTTAAATGTGGAAGGGCTGCACTCAGGGTGGAGAAACTGCTTGTTGGAAGGAGAAACTGAGCAATGAACTCAACAGTGTCAGGGAAAAGTATGAAAACTTGGAGAAAGAGTTAGATCTCAGTACCAAGTTCCTGGAAGCATCTAAAGAAAGATATGGTAGCTTGGAAAGAGAGTTTCAGGTGTTGAAACAAGAACGAGATTCATTGCTGAAAACAGTCTCTGAATCATCTCACAAGCTCACACTCCTGAATGATCAAAAGGAAAACGTTTTGATGGACTTGAACACTGAAGTAAAGCGAAGGAAAGACCTCGAGGAAGAGATTAAACACTTTAGTGTTGCTTTTGCTTCTCGACAGAGATCACTCATGTCAATTCACGGTGAATTTAAATCTAAAATTGAGAAATTGAGAGCTGAAAATCCAGTCTCAGTACAGAAATCTCTACCGCATTAGAACCATTTAAGTTATTATTCTCTTTAATGTAATGCTAATGCTAGGTCGTCCCATTTCTTGACACTGGCATGACCACTTCTCATTCTCTTTGAATGTATTTAAATTCTTCATGATGCTATCATGGGAGATGGCTATAGTTACATTAATTAGTACATGCTTGGAAAGTGATATTCTTATCGAATGCTGCATATGATTTATGGTCATCACATAGCAATTAGACCTTTAGGCCCCTTGGGTATGCCTCGATTGTGAGGAAATGCAGAAAGTCAGTTTGGCACACGTGTTGTTCCTAATTTCAACTTGGCAGGTTGGGAAGCGTGTCCATTACGGTTGCCTCACATTCACATCTCTGCATATTAATGCACAAAATCAGACATTGAAATGAGGAAAATCATCTTGTCCTCTTCATCTTCAACACCAATACGAGGGTAGGGCTATTAACAAAAGATAGGATGCTTAAGCTGAAAGATAAAAGGCTACTCGGCTATTGCCTTCTTCATGTATTAATTAGATTGTGCTGGAAGGAGACAAGGTCCATTATCCTATCCCATCAATGATGGTTGTTGATTTCTCAACCGAATGGATACCCACGCGTTATCAATTAATCGATTGAATTAAATTTATTATTAAAATTGAATAAAATAATATAATTGTGTGTTTTTTTAATAAATTAAATATATATAATATCATATATTTCTTTTAAAAAAAGTCATCGGATTTGATTGTAGGATTATTGTTAAACTTCTTCTATCAAATATAATTATTTTTTTCTTTGAACACATTAAGAATATAACAATGTAAAAGATGGATGTGGGTTAGGTGCAACAAAACCAAGCTTTGAAGATAATAATAAGAGATTAGAAGAATCATGGGGAGGATGAGTATGGTTGTTGCAGGGATAGCACAGCATATTTGGTACTTGACGGGTTCTATCGAATAAATTTGCATTTCCAGTTCAGGTCGATTTTCATGTTGCCATGGTTTTCCTCAATTGTCGATGCAACATACCAGCTCCTGTCATATGCATGACCCAATGAGGCCATCTAGCATCCCATAGCTTAGTTCAATAGGTGGTCTACCAGGTAGTGTTTTTCTTTTCCTGTTTTTTTCTTCCTTTTCGTATATTTACCATATCCAGCTAAAGATTCAAATTCGAAAACCCTATCTGTCCCGAGAAGTTCTTGATGAAGGACATGGTGGTGGGGAGAATAGGTTTTACGCCATCAGAAACTAGTTGACATATAAATGTAAGCCACAGTATACGGACACAGGTTCTCTTTTTACCACTTGGTCTCTCCCTGTCCATTCCATTACTACCAACTACAATCTCATTCTCAAGTAAAAGACGCTCCCAGCTTTTTTTTTACTTTATGAACAGAAATCATGTTCAGACTAGTGCTGGGACCTCCCAAATCATTTTCATCAACATAAAGGAAACCGACATCAAGAAAAGCAAAAAAAAGCAGTTTTCTTTTTCTTTTTTCTTCTTCTTTGTTTTTGAGCATTATTTTCATAATTAAAGACTTGCAGTAGTAGACTGTATATCATGCTTATTGAACCATGATATCGACTGGCTGACAATGAGTTGGGGGAAAGGGAGAGGAAATCCAGGCTCATACACATGCATGTAAACATGTTCACATATGTAAATATGTATATAAAAATATGATTGGGATTAGGTTTATAAAAGCTTTCCTAACAGTCATAAGTATATAACTATTCCGGAATTCTCAGCATTCAATTTGCGTTATTTCCCATCAGCAATTTTGACTAGTTATGGACACCATTCAAAAAGAAACAAGTGCTTTTGGGACCATCAAATGTACCAAAAACAAAAAATAAATTCGAATGGGGTGAATGTGAGGGATAGGGCATTGAATAAGGTGTCGAAGTCTTCAAGTAAAGACAGGCTATGACATGAACAAAACACTGGAATAGAAGATGCTAGATGAAACATCTTTGGAACTCTGGGGTGGTATTAAAGCTATAATACCTTGAGATTGTTTGGAATATGTCCTTTCCTTCTCTCCCTTTCGTAGCCTTAAATACCCAATCGCCCTTATGTTTCTGCTCTTGTTCAGTCCCAAACTGACAGATATCGCTGTCTTTCCCATTTAATACCTTGCACATGCTCCATCTCATCTTCTTCTTATTTCTTTTTGTTCCCCTCCTTCTGAACAGGCTTAAATTTAGACCATAGAGCTTCAATTTTCAACTCTTGCAACCATTCAGCCTAACACTGCTCAAATGGCCACAAGGACAACAGCATCAGGCAAGCCAGCGAGGCAACTTGGAGAGCTCCTCCAAGAACAGCAAGAACCTTTCATCTTAAAGGTTTACCTTGCGGAGAGAGGGTGTATGAGAAAGAACTTAAATTCAGGAGCTAAATTCATTGGCTGCCACGGCAATTCATGCAAGTTTCTAAAGAAGTCTGGTTGTCAAGACAAGAGCAAGAAGTGTATTCCCCAATTCCCCAAGGTACTTAAAGTTGTATGTAACAAGCTCTTTACAATTGAAGGCTTTAGAACCAAGAATTCTGCTGATGAAGATGGAAAGCTTAATGTCACTGAGATGGACCGAAATAACAAAGATACTGCAGAGCCTGATAGATTTTCCTCTGCTAGCAGCACAACAGTGTATAATTCATGTTCAGATATTGATATAGATGAACCATCCATGTTTGATGACAATTCCAAGTCTTTCAAACCCTACGATCAAAGCGAAAAGAAGGTAGAGACGCTTTATCGCTTATTCTTCTGTTTATCTTTTGCATAAGCAAGATTCCATTCGAAATTTTTTAGGAAAATATCAAGTTCTGTTGCTTACTCATAAAGCTAACAGGCTGCTGCAGATACAAAGTTTCAATGGAGTTGCGTGGAAGACGGTAAACAGCACAGCCCTGTGTCAGTGTTCGAAGATATATCTACTTCAAGAGGCTCCCAACTTGATAACAGTTAGTATTTTTCTACTTGCTATGAGCTCCACGGTAAGCTCAGCGTTCTTAGTTTCCTTCTGGTCTAAATTCAGTACTAATTCTCGTGAGCTAAAACAGCAAGGCCGGTTTCCAGCTCAAGGCAGAAAAGTTTGTTCTTGCCTAAGCTAATAACGGAAGACTCAATATTGTCTGCTTCGCTCTGGAATTTACTTCTTCAAACCACACCAGGGAAATCAAGTTGTGCAGGATTAACAGAACTACAAGAGCCTGACTTGTCTAATTCTTCCCGGTTTTCAATATCGAAAAAGGTTTTGCAGCAAACAAGGCAGCTTCTGTTCGACTGTGTTAGGGAGTTGGTAGACAGCCATGACAGGGAAGAAAAAGGCAAAGAGTTTTCAGGGTCTGAGGAGATTGGGAAGGTCACCTGTGGGAAAATAAAGGGATGGGGAAAGCGATGTGGTGATGAATCAAACATAAAGCAATGGTTGAAATCAGATCTAACGGATTCAACTCAAGAATGGAGAGATCTTGAAACCCAGAAGAGGGACATCGGGCTAGTAATTGGAAACGCCATTTTAGAGGAGATCACAAGTCAAGTTGCAATGGACATGGTTAATTAATGTCCTAGCTAAGATGTAATTGCTAGCTTCGGAATTCAATTTCCTTCTCTAATTTCAATTATTTTACTCACACTGATTTCTGCCGACTGTTCCTGTCTGGTTCAGATTATCAATTCCATGGTAGTAAGGTATCTAAAAAGCTTGAAACATAGCAACAACAGGCACTGGAATGCCCTCCAGGATTAACAGGGGAGACATGTAACGACTGAACGACAAGAGATCAGTCACTCTTTGTGGCTTATCAAATTGATGGATCCACCGACATTGACGTCCAAACCACCTAGAAAAGAACAAGCATAGTGATTTACATGATTTTCTTAAAACTTAATCCTCACATGAGTTCCATATTAGCCACAATCCAATCAAGCATACTTCTGTCACTTAATGCACAAATTTTTTCATTAAACAGTTTTAATTAAATAATTAAATCTAATTCATTTGTCCATTTTCGACTTTAATAAAATTTATTAGTTATCTTATAATATGTTTTTAGTATCAAAAATAATACTGCCCTTGGATTTTTTGAGAAGTAGTGTCAGCACAAAATTGAATTTAAAATGAGATACTAATTATGGACGTAAAAATAAAGCTTCCCTTAAACTCATATAATAAATACATAAAAAAAAAAATAGTTATGGGATATCAAAGGAGGCAGCAGCCTCCCATCATTGCCCCGTTGTAAATCTCTAAAAATGAGCCGAAACTTACAAACTTACTTCAAAAGATACCGTCAACCAGTTACATGTGTTACAGCTATTAAGTGATGGATGTAATTCTTGCAATTGTGGCCCCACCAATTTGTTAGCCAAAAAACTGGAACTGCAACTCTGAAGAAAGACTTTACCAAATACTTTAGACTTCAAATACTAAAACCAAAACCCCCCACCAACCTAGGATTCTAAACGCTAATACAAACGTAGAATACAGGACAACCCTAAACTCTCGTACTAGGAAAATAAGCAAAATAATTAGTTTAAGGTATGTGCCTAAATGATCTAAAACCCCTAAAAATCTATAGACATTTACGATTGAGCTTATAGGATACAAAATGCAACGATGAAATCTTAGGTAGTTAATCCCCCAATCGGTTTCTTTGAATTTTTGCATCAGTAAGAAACTACTGAATTTCACCGTCCTCACCAACTTCACCATCTTCCAGCTCCTCATAACCACTGTTTCTACGCGATCCATCGCGGTGATCTCTCTTGTGCTTTTTATGCCGGCTTTCATTGTCAGATTCAGGTGAGTGCGCATGCTGCCAAGAAAATATTTGGAGAACATTAAAAATTGTTGGATAGATGAACAATATATGATGAATAGATAAGATTATACCTTTCTTGATTTCTTACGGTCACTGCCGTGTCTGCGAGACTTCTTAGACTCCTCCCTATCATCCTTATCGGAACTCCCATCATCACCACCACTTTGATGTCGTTTGCGGTGTTTCCTATCTTTTTCTTTTTCCTTTTTCTTGTCCTCTTTATGGCCATGACTGTCAGATATATCTAAATTCTCACTATCTGTTTCATCTTTTTTAGTTCGCTCCTTACCCTTTTCCCTTTCACGTTCTCTTTCCTTCTCCTTTCTCTCCTTCTCCTTTCGTTTCTCTTTCTCTTCTCGCTCTTTCTCCTTTTTGGCCTGCAAACCAACCAGATAAACATCTTTAGATGTTGGAAGAAACACATGTTCTTATACAGTATAAAATGCATACCATACTTTAGGAAAAAGCAAGGGGAAGCTCAAAAAATATAAAATGTACAAGTGCTCATATTCTTTCACACCCTTCTGATAATGTTCAAGTCCATCATAAATATATCAAAGTATTTCATGAATATATGGGATTTTTAACCACCAACTACTTGGACATCATAGCTAAAAATTCACATACCTTTTCCTCCTCACGCTTGCGCTCCTTTTCTTTAGCTTTTTCCTGTAAGTATGCAATGTATTCCTCGAAGATCTCTCTCCTTAAACTCTCTTCCGCAATTGATCTAATAAAAGTGCATGGCAGGAAGCCACCAAGGGGAGGAAATGATCTTAGGACTGAGATGTTTACGAATGATAAATACCCAGCAAGTAGCTCCAAATGGTTGTTCATCATAATTGCAAAAAAAAAAAAAAAACGCAATACCTGTATTCTTGGCTTTCTTCAAAAAGTGGTCTGGAATCCTCCCAATCAGAGGATGCAGTTATCTCCTATGAAGCAGCACAACAACCAAAAGTTAAACAAGATGCTCATGGGAAATTCTTTAAACAAGTGCACAAAAAGTATAGTCCCCGTTTGTCTATAAAACAATATAACACACCTTATATGTATGTAATAGCTTAGTGAAGTCATCTGCTAGACGCTGACGTTTCTTAGCCTCTTTCTCCTCCTTCTCCTTGGCGCTCTTGAGTAACTCCTCATACACAAGCTGAGAATGAGTACAGAATAAACTTATCAATATTCAATCACGAGATTAGTGCTTAACTTTTTTCATTTTTTACCAGAGCTTAACTTTTTCCATTTTTTTCCTCTTTTTCTTTTTTTGTTGATGTTGAAAACATGTATTGCAACAGAAGTACCTTTAAGTTTATATCTGATATTGGCAAGGAACCAACATCTTCTGAAATAGCAGCTTTGAAGTCTTCAACTGTCCATGTGGAAACCATGGAAATCTGGAAGGAGGCCAAGGAGGGGTTCAATAATGAGAAAGCACTTACAAAGACCTTCCAAGATAAATCTAGTATCTTACCTTCCCTGACTTCATTGCATCTTTAATATGGGTTTTGTCTTGCTGATACTATTCATGTAAAAAAGAAACCATAAAAAACGTATGAAAATCATTTGTTCTCTGCTGGAGCGAAGAATAATGCAACAAAAAAAAAATACACATCAAATCTTGCAGAGAACAGATTTGAGGCACAAACCTGTTTTTCTAATTCTTCAACAACATCCTCAAACAAATCTTTTGGTGTTGAACCAGATGTGTTTGATGCAACAGCAAGATATGGGGGCAGATCTTTCACCTAGGAATCAAAACAAAAAGACTAAGCAAAAAATCTAGTTCTGAAAAAGACAAAACACACCTTGATTTAAGCCACTCTTACCGTAAAACAAATAACAATATATGAATTACCTTCAAACAATAATCCCGCCAGTAAGTTTTAGCCGTAAGAGTGCCATCAACAACATGTTCGTCCATAAGCTTACGGAATGCGTCACGGTTTTTGCGCTCGGCACGTCTCAATTGTTCCTAAGTTTTGACCAAGAAAACAAAATTAAGAACACAGATTAGAAGTGAACTAATGATGTTAAAAAGTACCTCCACCTTTTGCATCTTCTTTTTTTCCTCTTCTTCCTTCTCCAAGTCATGAATGTAGTCCTGGAACATGACCAAGCGATCAATTTTTTCAAGACGTGAGCATCTTTCATCATCCTCTAAGCGGTCTTGAACTTTCCGCCACTGGCTGTTTGCCTGCAGATTTAAAGAAAAAGTTTGGGTAAAAAAGCCATGCTAAAATCTTTACAGAGAAAACAAATTACAATCCTCTTTTGTAAATGTTGTACCTTAATAAAATCACAGGATTCCAGAAATTTCCTGTATTCTGCTATATTCCGCCTTTTTTCCTCTGCAGCATTTTCCCTTTCCTGCATTAAACAACAAAAACTAGAAAGTAAAAATACCAATTTTAACTGGCATATAATTTTTTGCTTGGGGTAGTTGCCAGTGAATATAGTAGAGACCACTATTGTGCTGGCAAAAGACATGCATTTCTGACCATTTTGTGCACATCCTCAAAAAATTTCCACTTAGCCATAAATTATCTTAATCGATAAGGCAGGTACAACATATATCCAAACCAGAAAAGACATATTTGCGCACATGAATCATTATTTAACATCTGACCTGTCTAGACCGTTTTATGGAAATAAAAGAGTAATAAATCTGAGGCAGAGATTAGCAAGATATCATAGCCAAGATATGTGTAAAACAGTCAAAAGAATTCAAAATCAGACAGATAAACCAATGATTTTCATAAGTTTAGTTACAAAATTCTAGCCGAACTATGTTACTAACTTAGTTTGTAATACTGCCAATTAACTTGTGCTTGAAAGCTATTACTCCAAGGCAAAATTTGACCGAAACAACATCCAACCTTGAATATTAATCTTGCTGAAAGAATATCACTAGCTATCTAAGAAAAATGGAAAGATGAGGAACAAGATGGAATTTCATAGGCCTTTATTCCTACAAAGAATACCTAGGCATTCTTTCCTCGTCTGTTACCCCTTTTTTCTCTTGGGTACATTTATTTGTCACAGAGAAAGTTCAGTTATAAGTATACTCACAAAATTAACACACTGTATGCATAAAGGTGCACATCTGCAAAATACGAAAGAAGTCAGACACTATTACCTTTCTCTCAAGTTCCACTATATAATTTTCAAAAAGATCTTCCCGGTCTCTGGCTCGTTCAACAGCCTTGAATCTTTCATCATTTTCAAATAAACTTTGAGCTTTGCTGAACAGGGAAAAAGTTTAGTTAGAATATTTTACAGTTTCCACATTGAAGATAAACGAGGCCACAAATCTATTTTGTCAATATTATAGAAAGAAATTTCAACCTCCATCTCATGGATGATGTGAGTTCCTTGGACTCCTGGAAAGAAATCAAAGCATCAGCTCAAATAGAAACATTAACAGGAGGCAGAAAAGAAGATAATATGAGCCTCATGCAACATACTTCAAGCATCTTTGTGAATTCCTCCCGAGCTTTCTTCTGTCTCATGCGCCTTTCCTCAGCCTCTAGCTTTTTCCTTTGACCCAAATACTATTAATAAGATCAATATGTCAGAACAGAATGGATATAGTTATCAGATAATTCCAAACGTGTATTTACAGATAAACATAAACTAAGCAGCAACAGGAGGGTGAGGGAAGAAATCCAAAGTTAAAAGAATTCTATCCCATGCATAACAAAATCCAACCAGAAAGCCACTATTGTAAGATTCTGTTTAACATTTTACCTCATTAAAGGCTTGCTTCCGCTCCCCAAGTGTCTTCAAAGCACCATACCTTTTGTCATTAATTATTTCTCTCATTGTCTGAAAAAAAAACTCAATATCAATGGAAATAAATATATCAAAAGATCAAAGGTGGCAGGAAGGAAATAAGATCAAGATGGGATACCTGCTCCCAAGTCCAATCAGATTGCACATTTGCGGATTCAAGGAGGGATTTGAAAGCATTTTTTGCTTCCTGAACAAAGGAAAAATAAGTACAAAAGCATAATAAATAAAAGGAGCTGATATTGATCCGGTTGAACACATAACTGGCATCAAAATTCCCATTCCCAGTTCTCAGGGGAACAGACAGACGAAAACTGAAGGTCAAATGAGAAGAATAAAAAGTTATGACAAGTTTCTAAAATGCTACCTGCTTATTTGCATATACTAAAGGCTCATCATCCGGAACTTTCTCTTCCACTGGAGTCACATTAACCTTTCCAGCCGTTGCCATCCCCTTTTTTGCTTCCTGCAAATAACAACAAATAACAAAAAAAAAAATCAATTACAACAAATAAAACATATATCCCACTGCCAACATTTTTGAAAACTGGAGCATCTGCGTGTTGCCAAATAGACCAGCCAGCAATGAAAATCCAATAACCAAAAGTTTTCCTCAAAAAGAAAGAATTCATAAAATTTGTGCCTCTCAGAAACGGTAAGCAGAGAGCTGAGAATAAAAACAGCCTTTGACAAATGACAAATGAGTCATACCTCAATGTCCTGAGCAGAAGCTCCATTTGTGAAATGCACAGAATCTTGAGATGCTGTACTTTCCAAGCTTCTTCTGCAATGAGGATAGAGAACAAGCAGTTAATTTCAACAGTTACTGAATCAATAAATAATTAAATGTGAAACCAGTAGAACATGTCCATACATCATTGTTGTGTTAGCATTGACCGAAGTAACAGGAGTAGTAGAACCTCCGGAGGAAACAGCAGGTAAGGGGGTAACAGCAACTGCAGGTGATTGAACCTCAGATGCATTCGTTGCAGCAGATTGTGAAACAGGAACAACTGTTGATCCAGATACTAAAGTAGGGGAAGGATTAGCAACAGCAGCAACAGGCGTAACTGATACTGGGCTTGAAGCCTGCGAAGTGTTGGAGCTCACAGGAATAGCTGCAGCAGGCATCTCAGCTGAGGAGACAGCACCAGCAACTGGCGCTTGAGAAGCCACTCCTGTATCTGATGGGGCTCCTTGGCTAGCTACTACCTGAGCTTGCTCACGAGCTAACTGGAATTAAGCATTAAAAAATGAAGTCAGAAAGGTAAAATGCCAGGTAACAAAACAGTAATCATAAATCACAAGGATGAACCTTCAATTCCTCAGGTATTGTCCACTTAGATTGCTTTGTAACCTTGTTATAATAATACCTGCAAAAGCAATCTCCTGATCACAAATCAATCATGAAAATAAATTTTAACAGACCAAAAAATGATAAATATTCTAGAGCATATTAAAAAATAATATGTGGGAAAAAAGGTACACGATAAAGAGAACGGTACAACAAATTTCAAACATACTTTCTTCCCTCTGGAGTTGTAAATTCCTTCCAAACAGTGGACGCATCAGCTCTCTGTTACAGAAAAGGAATGATTAAGCAAAGAGTAAAAGAAATAATGAAAAAGAAAATTCACAAAACATCAGGATTATACCAAGGAGTGGCATTCTATCAGTCAATGTAAGAATAACAATGAAGCTGCTAATGATGCAGCCAAACATATAAAGATGGAACAAATAGATAAAACAAAAAAAAAAGCAAATTAAATCATAACCTTGTCAAGAAAGAGACCCAATACCAGTTTCAACTCATACCAAATTCCCAGAAGGGGAGAGATGGGTGTATGTGCAACTGGTGGAGTGAAAGAAGCTATTCTACCTACGTAAAAGATACACTAATACATAAAAAATGGTTCACTTATAAGAATCAAAACCCTGAAAAGGTGGAGGGATGGTCATTAAACATCTCAGCCATTGGTGAGAATTCGGCCCACAAGCAGGCCAAAAGTTTTGCTGACCTAATGGATGTGAGAATCAATACTGCAGGGATTCACTTGGCTAGGGATGTGTGCATGCAAATGGTCAAGGTAAAAGAAGCTGTCATGGCAAAATTCTATACCAACAATACTAATAATAAAATTATCTAACTCGAGTCAAAACTCAGAAAGGGGAGGACCAGTTATCTCAACTGTTAATGAGAATTTAGCCCACAAGTAACCTCTAAATTCTTCTTCACCTCATGAATGTGCTAGGATTCATCTTACAGTCTTGACTTGCTTGCCCTTAACATCGTTAAAATGAGTACAAGCACATCTCCCTCATAATAACAAAAAAAATCCCTTTCCCTTCAGGTGCAATGGTGAACCTAAATCATACTTTATGGTTACAAATAGTAAAACCTTTTTGCCTGAGCCATATCTTCAGGATGTTTCCATCGGCGAAGTAAGAAACCTAAATATATTTTCCTAGGATTCATCAGTTCGTTAACCTCTTGGCCCATAGGACACAAAAAACATACATTGACATCAAATTCCAATCCAAAGGAATCTTGTAAAAATCGATAGAAACAAGTATGAAGCAAAGCGAAATGATAAATACAGCAAGAGCCATTGACCCAGCATTTCATACCTCTGAAAATCAGTGGCCAAAATGTACCTGTGGAACTCTTTACAAACCATTACAAACACAATCTTGCAACAAATAACACCATAAAGAAGAAAAAAGAAGGTAACCAGTAACACATAAAATCAGAAGCACCAGATATAAGTAAAAAAACAAAGAAGTTTAGATAGGAAAGAGCTACACAATGAACAGCATAAAGAATTCCTTTACATCAACCTATAAATTCATTACAGTACCGAGCATAAACCACATTCGACTAAATAAGATATAGGATTAGAAAAACACATGGACTACCAAAGAGACAACAAAAACAAGAGAGAAATATATATAGGCAACAGAAGTTTAAAAATAGATTAGGTAACTGTGTTAAGGGGGAGGAACAATATTACCACCCTGCTAAAACTTAACTATGGAGTAGGAAATGATGAAGAAATTGAAAACAGTTGCTAATAGGCATTGATTAAGTACGTCTATATATCTAATCATGATTTCCTCATAACAATTTATCCCCACATGATAAACAAGATGTAAATAGCAAAATGTTGCCTGCCTTGAGAAAGTGAAGGCCCGCCCTCAAAGTGACCATTTAGAGCAGTCGTTAAATTTCTCCACACTTGCCATGACATCTACAAACCAATGCAAAAACATGCAAAAGAAAGGAGATTTCGCATAAAACAATTTTGATCAAGTAAAGAATGGCTACAATTTTCAGCATCCATTAAAGGGAACAATTTGTATAAATAGCATGTCACATCAAATTCAAGGTTAACAGATCATGGAACAGAACATTTAACTACAGAAACAGCAACTCGACAGTAATATGCCTCACCTCTATTGGTGTCATCAGTTCCAGAGGCTTTTCCCAACTAGATTGCCTCGTCTTTTTGTTGTAATAGTATCTGCAGAAATGTAAGAATCAGTTAGACACAACAAGTGAACACCAAATCTAATTCTTGACGAACAAATGTCTAAGTAACTAACTACAAAGACTGATTAATGACAATATAGAATGATAAAAGCACAAGATGAAACTTAAACAGTCCTAATAGAAGTTAAAACCCCAAGAACACAGCAAGATATGAGCAAAAATTACAATGCAGCAGCTACAATGTAAAATTACCTTCTTCCATCAGCAGATGTATGCTCTTGCCAATCAGAAGCTGATGGCGGAGTAAGAATAGGAGCATTGGCAGCCTGGTATGCAAAAAGTGCAAAATCAGAAGCAGTAAGATTTGGTACAGCAGCAAGATAACATGAAATTGAAAACAAAATACAGTGGAACCTAGCTTCCAAAATGCTATCCACAATAACCAATTTCTGGAATTATAAATAATTTCCAAAATGCTATTGACAGTGACTTAACATTATAACTCACATTCTAAATAGGGATTATTAAGGTAGTTCCTTTCACTGATGATAGAAGTTGCAATGCTGAAAAATAACAGCAAGGGAGGTTGTTGATATTGGACCAGAAACAGAAACAGTTTATGGTGGTCCAATGTTCACACAATTTCTTTTCCAAATACAATAGAGAAGTTGAGGAGACCAAACAGAAACTTAGCCAGTCTAGAAAGCCATACATCAAGCCCATAACTCTAAAGAAATACATTTTTCTAGGAAAAGTTCACACTCTATGCCACTATGTCATAATAAAGGTTATAGAAAAAAGAGAAATAGAAGTATTTGTCATCTAAATGATCAGGGCATGGGAAATAGATGAAGAAAGGACAAGTTCAAGACAAATTAAAGCTCTCTCCTTTTTTTCAATTTTCTTTGGTTATTTATGTCTATATTTTGTTTTTCATTTCCTCACTGAGTCTTTCCCTTAAGACTGGTCAACTTTCTTAGCAATTTGTACTTCTTGGCCAGGTTCTAGCTGTAAAATTTGATTTCTCATCTAAACTTACTCCTGGCCAGCACAACAACAATTAAATAGTGAGCATATAACATTTGAACTAAATGATGAAAATTAAACATGGCATGCCCTAGTTAAAATTCCTGTTTGATATACATTATACCTGATATCTCAGGGAGGAAGCACTTACTGTATCTGCAGAAGAAATGAGTGGAGGTTGTTGGCCAGTCTGCTGTATTGGTATAGCAAGTGAAACACTCTGATTTCCAGATGACAACCAAGGTTGTCCAGCCACAGGAGCAACAGGTGCATGCACTTGAGATGTAGGCTGAAACTGGGACGATGCACTGACATTGTTCTGTGGCTGGCCAAAAGAAGATGGCACATACTGGGAAAAATGTAAAAACATCAGAGAAAGTGGAAGACACTCTTTGAACTTATGCAATACTAACAAAATGGAAACTGGAAACATAGACACAAGGCCTTACACTATATGATGAAGAGGGGGGCATTCCAGGGGCCCCTAAGCCTGGCATATGACTATTCAAAGGGGGAGCAGTTTGATGTGACTGTGGTGATCCAGATGTAAGTGGCCTGTTTGTTTGACCAAATGGTACATGCATAGGCTGTGCTGAAGGTGCAGAAAGACCAGGTTGATTTGGCCGTGGTGGAAACTGCTGCATTGGCTGAGAAAACTGCATCTGCTGATTTTGAACAGCTGGCATCCCAACATTTGAAGAGGGAACCTGCCCAACAGGCCGAAACTGTTGGGAAGCAGCTGGAACAAAGTGCTGACCTTGCTGCATTGGGACGACTGGTCGGAACTGCAATGGAAAATTTCACACATAATGGATTTAATAAATTTCTGTCAGAAGATGAAAATGGTCATAAACATGAAAAAAGAGGAGGAATTACCTGTGAAGATAAAGGAGAACCATAACTTTGAGGACCCAAGGATCCAACTGCAGGAGGCCAATGTGGCTGGGAAAGAAAGAGGATAGCAGAAAAGTTTAGACATCTTAGACCTTCATATAAAAACAAGAATGAAGGATATTATATATGTATGTACTTTAGGCAAAACTACATCCGATTTGTCATTGATACAAAAACCATAGAGCCACTCGGAGGATCTTATCAAAGTAAGAGCTTCTAGTAACCATATTCAAGTTATTTCTAACTATTTCGAAGAAAAACAAAAAAGAGGGAAAAGCCTCAAAAGGATATTTATAAAATTTGATAAATTTTGACAAAACATGGAAACAGCAGCTAAGATTAAACCCTACAAAAAAGAAAGTATTGATAAAGTGTTTATATTATAGCAATAAAACCAAGAATCAAACCACGTAAGTATGCTACCTGTGCACTAGAGGGTTGAGAATTGTTGGCCATTCCGGCACATATGCAAAATTCACCTCAAATATCTGCAAAGATTGACATGAACCCACTAACAAAAACAAGATAGAAACTGCATCCAAGAGTTCCCAAACGTAATCAATTTAAATGCCCAAATTATCCATACCAAACAATATCATGAAACGAAATTTACTCCACACCAATCTTGGTGAAATCATTGAAGTTAACATAGAATTATAACTACTTACAGATATCAAATGAAAAACAAACAATTGTGTGGGAGAGCTTGGATCTCAGTCTCGGAATTCCAGGTGCTAGGGTTTAAGAGAGGAATAGGTGTAAGCAGAGAAAATCTTGGTTTTATGGGGAAACGCTTTTATTTTTCATTTTTCTTTTTATCTCCCGTTTTGTTCCCGGGTCGGATCCGGACAATCCCACCTATTACCCACCGTTTCTTTCGAGTTTGCTCATTTTAATTTTGTTGATAATCAGACTTATCATGGAGTAATAAAAAATTTAAAAATAAAATAAATTATTGTTTGCATTTTAATGATAAAATTATTACATATAAATATAATAAAATTTTATGTATAGATCAAGATAAGTTTATGACATGAGATTGCAAGCACAGCAAAGAAATTATTATCAATTTATGTTTTTTGTTATTTCAATTATCTCATTATTAATATAATCTAAATAATATTATTGTTCCAATAATATATCTCTAATTGTCTCGATCAATTTGGGTAGAGAAATTTTTTTTTTATACAAAGAAAAATTTTATTGAATTAATTTAAAATAATATTCTAAGTCATTGGACACTTAGAGAGTCTACAAATAATAAATAAAAAATATTTACAGAGATACATCATAAACTTGTAATCCTATACTTAAATCATCATGATGAGTGGCTATTCAATCAGCACACTAATTGGCTTCATGATGTATATGAGATAAGTGATATTCTTCTTTCATGTGAAGTAACTGTCTGATTGATTACAGTAATTAGATATTTGGCAAACATTTCTTTTATTCTATTTTGCTAAGGTTGGATGTTCGATTTGCCAAAATTATCTTTGGAATTGGGGAGTTGGGGCTTGGTTTCAACAGTGCAGTCACCTCCCTTTTGGCTTATTGCTTTCAACCTTTAAATGGGTTTATTTAATTTATTTAATCAATTATATATATATATATATATTGAGTATATATCTCTTGAAAGGTAGCTATGCTAGAAAATTTCTCAATGTTATTATATTCTATAGAGTGACAGAAAATTAATCAATTTGCCTCTTGCCATTGCTTGGACAGCTAGACTTGTGAAGATCAAATAATATCCGGCTAGCTCTCAATCATTGAGTCTTTAGCCTGGTCTTGTGTAGCTCACAATCAACCTTGAATCCAACATGTTTGCTCCAGGCCTCCAGCAAAAAGAATCCAAGTTTATTTAGCAGATGGAAGTAGAAGATGATCTTCTGTAAGCCATACATTTCAAGCTTTTTTATACAATAAAGAAGAGACAAACAATGGAAACAATCCAGGATGTTGAACCTGTCAAAGTTCACAAACAGTTTATATTTTTCTCTCACCTCTTTGTACCTGAACTGTCTCGAGAGAGAGGAAGCTGAGAAATCCTAACTAAATTATCATTCCTAACACTGCAGGATTGTTTACAAGACCAATTGAACATGCCCTTCTTCAAACCAGACCCGCCATCCCTTTTAGCCAACTTACCTTTGCTAGTGTTCTTGGTGCACTCCTTGTAAGCTGCCAAAAAGGGGTCATCAGACTTCCTAAGTCCTCTTCTTGAAGAAGTTTTGAAAGGATGCTGAAAGGCACAAGGAGGAGGAGGAATTTTAATGTCATGGATCGATATCCTAGCACTTTCAGGTGGATATGGAGGTGACGGTAGCTTTTGCAAAAAGTAATATTCTTCGGAGCCTTCTTGGCTTGTCAGCTTGCAAACCCCTGGCTTGTTCTCCCATGAGAAGGGCACGTTCCCTTGGGAGTGAACCACGCTCTGATTCATTTTTTTGTTTCTAATGCTATTTTCTGATAAGAAACAATCTGGTTAGGCTTTTTATAGCAAGGGGTTTTCTTGTAGCGGGTGATTTGTGAATATATGATTGCATAGCTTCCTTGCATCATAGCGTGTAAAACGAGAAGAAAAGAAGGTGGAGATTAGCCTTGTAAACAGAACTTGCAAGGAAAAGCCAGGGGAGGTTGCGGATGAAGGATCAAGTCTTACGAGTCTACATCACAGAAAAGTTGACAAGTTGACAAAAAAGAGTTGGAAGGAAAAGTGAGAAACCCAGGAAGATTGACCGTGGTCACTGACTTTTCTACATTCCTTGCCGCCTTTATGAGCAATTATGGCTCAATCTCGAAGACTAAAGACAGATTTGAAAGTTGAAAACTAGTGCAGAAAAGAAAAAAGGAAGAGTTTTTGTTAATCTTTAATGCTGTTTGTCAGAGCCTAGTTTTAACCCAGTCAATGTCTCCAACTCTGATGTACTGCACATCAGCTGAACTAACAACAAGCAGCCTAGCAGGACAACCAGAAAATTTTAAATTTGCTTTTCACAAGTGGGATTAACGTAACTTTTTGGCAGATTAAAATTCAATCAGACAGCAACAAAAAATTGACAAATACATTGGATTGGCTTTAAAAATTGTAAACCAGTACAATTCAGACAACACTTTCAACTGGTAATTTGATTATTGCAGATCCATATTTCAAAAAATTAATGCCCACAGCATTACACCAATTGCATGCATCGATCAATCATCTGACATGGGCCTTACTGATTCATTCACACACACAAGGCACGACCAATTTAGCTTTTCCTGGTTGCGTTTGACATCGCTTTGTCCAATGAATTTTGCATCGCCCCTGTCTTTTTCTTTCCGTTCTTCCTTGGGCTTTTCCTTCGAGCACTGAGACACTCTTACCTCGTTTTCACTGCTGACAGTGCACGAGTACTTACATGAGAGAGTGCACATGTTCCTCATAGTCCTAGTCCTGCAGGCATCATTTTTGCTATCAGTGCCCAACTGACCATTGATAGAGTACTCTGCGCATTTCCTATAAGCTGCTACAAAAGGGTCTTCCTGCTTGTTGAAATTACCCTTCGTTGCTGCACTTCTCGGCAGAGGCTGAAGCTGGCACGGAGGAAGAACACCCTGCAAATCATCAACACAAAACCAAGCACTCTTCGACAGGCGTGGAGGAGGGGGTAAATTTACTGATATATGTCTTAAATCAATGCTGCCCTCTTCGTGTGTCACCTTTGAGACACCAGGTTTGAGCTCCCATGAAAAGGGTACATTCACATGGGAGTAAACCTCGTTGTGACTCATTTTCTTTTGATGTTGGGGTTGGTCTGGAATCTAGATATACTAAGTTAGGTATAGCACTACTCCCTTAAATATGTGCTGATCGTCTGCTTTATGCCTTTCAACTGCTGATATTCCTTAGAAAGAGTGTTAGCTTTTAAACTAATTAAGCAGAGTGGACAAAATTTTTATGTTACAGAAAAGAAGCCTAGCGGCTTACAGGTTTACGTCAGGAGAAACGTAGAAAAGCTGCAAATGAAGTTATTAGAAGGCTAATCTAACAGACTTGAAATGGCCAAATTCAGGGGACTTCTTGGCGCCCTCGTGCACATATACAATACAATCTTGTAGCCTAGTGCCCTATGCAAGGGGCTTGGATTGAGCAACTATGAACTGTATCAAGACGATTGGCCCAAGGATTGCTGGGGCAACCAACATCTCTTTGACAGCAACATCTCCTCTAACACTGCCACTTCTGGTTTTACCATTCTTAGTATACAGATTAAATTTTATGTATATGGAAACTAACACAAAGATCTTGATTAAGATTTCCATATTTGCCCCATGAAATATATATATATATATTATAGCATGTAAGTTGCTAAATTCCTATCTGGTTAGCCATTGTTCCATACCTTGACAAGGAGGGGCCCGTTGATTAAAATAATGATGGGTATTGGCATAAATTTCCCTACCATTTTGACAATGACAAAAACTAAATTTGGCAATCTTAACACCCATCTCTTTCTGTCTCTCCGTCCTCTTTGCTTTTAAAACCGGCAAATACATATGGCAGAAATGTGCTTGACTTTAGCATAAATGATTTCTTATTTCCTTTGTTTATCACTGATTAGAGCTGGTCAATAAATATATAATGCTATGATCTAAATATTTATTAACTTAAAGCATTTCAATTTGTTTGTGTATTTTTTAAATAAAAAAAATTATCTTTTAATATAAAAAGTTATCTTAATTTAAAAATTATGAAATAATTGAAAAAATATCACAAATCAAAAGTTTGGACGTGAAAAATTATCTTTTTATGTTGAAGCTCAAAAGTTATATCTCATGAAATAAGTGGTTGTCCCTTCATAAAGTGATATGAAAAGTTATCTTGTCATATTATAGTTTAAAAATTATATCTTATAAAATGAATGATTGTTTTTTCATAAAATGACTATTAAAATAATATTTTTATCTAAAAGTTGTATTTTGCAAAACGCAAAAGTATTCTTAAAATAAAAATATCTTGATGAAAGAATTATGTTATTGAAGAAGAAGCACTTGCAAATTTATATAAAGTATTTATTGTCAACCATTTTGACAAATCAAAATAAAAACAACATAAGAGTAAAAAAAATCAAAAACAAGAATAGTATTGTATTTTAAAAATTAACATAAACACTTAAGTTCTTGTCAACTATAAAAGCATCTAAATTCTTTATAATTTACTTACTGCAAAAAATACATTTTAAGGTTGAACAATTTTGCAAACATTCAGATGTATCTAGTGGTTTACTTTTATAAAATGCAAAACAAAATTAAACGTAAACTTCATTGTATCTCTAAGACTATTCGTATTATTTTTCTTTGTATAATGAAGTGAAATCAATCTTTAAAAAAAATCCATTAAAAGACTTATCTTAAAGTCAAATTTACCAATTCCTTAAATTCCATCTAAACTCCCTTTTACACCAACACAATTTTCATAAACCCAAAATATACATACCATCTTTCAAAGGAAAAATGTTAACAATTTTTTTGAACTACCTTGCAGGTTTTGAAGATGTTTTAAAAGTGGGTTATGACTTGGGATTTCAAAACATATGACAATAAAAAAATACACATGATCTTTTTTCCTTCTTAAAATTATTAAACCTCAGGTTTTCATTATCATGTCACCATCCAATTACTTCATCTGTAAACCGAACATGTTGTCATCCAATTATTATGTACTTCTAATACCCAAAATGAATTTTCAACTTATAATATATTCTTTGCTTATAGAAAATTAAGAAATTTGGAGAGGGTTGATCACCATAAAATACAAATACCACAAGCAATCGTCTTATACATACTAGTACAGGAGCTGATGTCTGATTTAGCGTACAAAATATAAGATGATAATGTGGCAGCCATATGAAAGAAAAATGGAATTATTAGTAATAGTATGTTTGTATTTGGTAAACAACCAAGATTTGTAGTGTTGGGACCAAATGAATATACTTTCACCGAATTAATTAAGTTTTAAAGCAAATATAAACAATTGTGTAGTAAACTGAATTTGAGTAGCCCATTTTTTAATACTGGAAACAATGGGCCGATGGCTTAAGAAAGAGAGGCATTATTACAAAGGTTATGGGCTACGTCCATTAAAGGCCTGCTTAGATTGGGCTGAAATAGATTTTTAAAATACCCGAATGAACCATTAATAACCCGGAGAGGATCCGGATAATCTCCCCCAACGCAACAGAAAAGGCCACAAGTCGTTTCCCCTTCTTCTTCTTTCCCATTTCCCACGTTTAGCCTTTAGGTTTTCTTTTCCAAAACTACCCCTAGGGTTTTTTTTATTTACCTCCACGCTCGACAGCTCTGCTCCTCTTTAACACCTTGAAGAGAACGAAACCTCCAACTCCGACGACTTCCTCTCCTATTAATTTCTTAATAATTTCACGCAATTTCTTTTTCTTTAAATCCATTTTTTTAATCTCTTGTAATTCTTAATTGAACCGGGTGAACATGGCCGGATCCGGAGCCGGAGAAGGCCCGACGCTGATAAAGCAACTAGCTGCATGCGACAAGTCGACCCGAGACAGAGCCGTACGGTCTCTCCTCCACACGTGGCTTCCTTCACAGGCCGAAGTCTCCGATGAGGAGATGAAGAGACTCTGGAAAGGTCTCTTCTATTGCGTTTGGCATGCTGACAAGCTCCCCGCTCAGTCCGATCTCGTTGAAAAGCTTTCCTCGGTTCTTCCGAAGCTCGAACCCGGTCTATCTCTCCAATATTTTTCTGTTTTTCTTCTTACTATGCGTCGCGAGTGGACTGGGATTGACAAGCTAAGGTTAGATAAGTTTTACCTCTTAATTCGTAGGTTTTTGAATTGCTTTTTTGTTATGTTGAAGAAATGGTCGTGGGATTTGGATTTTACGCGTCGTTCGATTAGGGTTTTAGTTGATGGAACCTTTTTAGCTGATGATAAGTTTCAAGGGAATGGTGTTAATTATCACATTGCTTCAATTTTTCTCGAAGAAATTAGGCCGTTTCTTCCGGTAAAGAAAGAGGTCGTTGAGGTTTTGTTGGAACCATTTGTTGGAATTATGGGGAAAGTTGGTGATAAGGTTTTGGTTGGAAAGATTAGAAGTAATGTGTTTGATGTGTTTGTTAAAATGGGGAGGAGATTCTTAGAACTTAAGAGGTCCGGGGATGAGGTCGATGAAGGTGAAGACTTGGTTGTGTTGGGGACTATTAGTTTGCTGATGGGATTCTCTGCAAAGTTTTACGAATTGGGTTCTTCAGCAGATTGCTGTCAGGGAAATAGGAAGGTGGTGTTAGGGTTACATGAGGAATTCTTGAAGTTGGAGAAGGATTTGACGCTGTGGGGTATTGATGTTTCGATTCCTGAGCCTAATGAAGGAGGTGAAGAAGATGAGGTGCCAGAATTGATACCTATTGCTAGTGAGATGGAAGTGGATGATTCTGATGGTGTTTCAGAGCCGGCTGAAGTTAATGCTAATGGTTCTGCCAAGAAGGCATTGAAGAAGAGCAAGAAGGCCAAAAAGGCAACTCGGGGCAGTGGTAAAAAGACTAAGAAGTGCAAGAATGCTGAATGTAGCCCTGCAGATCAGGAGAATGATGTTATGGTACCTGCAGAAAGTGCCAATTCTAGTATTGAGCAGAATGGTGATGGGCATTCGATAACCTTTACTGAATCAGTGATTTCGAACCTTCAGCTGCAGTTTGAGAAGGTTGCTGCAGAAGTGGGCTTGGATGGTGATGTTGCAAGTGCCTGTGATTTGCCAAAAGTTAATGGTGCTGTCTCCAAGAAGAGAAAGAGAGTAAAGAGTGTGGATGGGCAAAAATCTCAGAATGGGGAGCTAACCAATCAAGGGGATGGTGAAGGTGGCGGAACGGCAAAAACTGGTGAGAAGAGCACAAAGAGGGTAAGATTCTCAATGAAAAACAACTTGGTTTGGAAGCCTCACAGCCCTTTACCTCCCCAGAGTTTGAGATTACCGCCCTCCGTTACTCCTAGAGGAAGTGCACTTAAGAAAGGGATACCTCCAGGTCCCATAACTGAAGTGCCTCCTTTGACTAAGAAGGTAAAGAAAGCTAAATCTGTGAAGAAGGCCCGAAAGGTAATAAAGAGCATGTACCCTCTTGTCAAACGCACAAAGAAGTTGAAATCTGTGTCCTCTTAGCAGAGTTTGTTTTGTGAGTTTGTTCTTTCATGGAAAAAAATGTAACATGCTTAGTCGTCAAAATTTTTCGAAGTTTGGTATTTGTTATCTTGTTACAGTTTAAACTTTCGCTCACATATGATCTTTTACTTTCTAGACCTTTTGGTCTTTGAATTTAGAAGTTGATTGTGATGAGAAGGTAATTTATCCATGAGTGAAAGACAGGCCTTGGGTTGAATTATTTTCTTTGCTTTCTGATGGATGAGTTAGTGATACTAGATTGATAGTGTTATTCCTTTGCTCCTCAAATTTTCTAGCGTTTCTGTTCCTTTTATTTTTCTCTTATTTTTGGGATATTATTTGACTAATTTTGAGATTGAGCTATTCATTGTGCCTATGCATTCTCATTGCTAAAAATTTATAGCCCTTCGCCCATTTTTAGGTCATGTAGCCTTTCCTGGTCCATCCTGTATCATCATTGGTCACTTTATATTTCCTATTCGTATTTATGTTGTCTTCATTTTCACTCGTTCATGTGAATGATCATTAACATCATCTCTCTCTTTCTCTCTCTCTCTCAATCATTCATACCGTAGGATTTAATTCTAGTTGAAAGTCGACTCTTCTATTCTGAACTGTAATTCTGAATTGTGATCAAAGTCTGATTGAAGTACCTCTAATGCTTGGCTAAAAAACAAGGTAGTAAGTAATATGTCCATATCCATCTGTAAACGTGTGACTAAGATGTTTAAATTATGAAAGGGCAAACACGAACACCTTGGATTTGGAGTTCAATATCATTCTGTGGTACAAGCGTTATATTGCTTAATAGTCAAATATGAAAATGGTCAGTGGTAACTAAACCCCCTTGCTGATAATCGACGGTGGCCCATCGTATTATTGCCAAGCCCGTTGCACATGGTTGTTGCTTTGCAACTTAGGCGCCATGGGGCCATAGGCCTCATCCATTTTGAAAAAATGAAGCAAAATGAAGTTCAATATCTGTGAATCTGTGATGATAGATCCGACTGTTCCAGAGGCAAAACTAATGTCCACACACTGTGACTTCCGCAACTTTTTGTTTCTTTTTTCAAAATTTTCCTTCTCGATAACCAGACAAGTCTAATAAACCATGAGAAAATAGAACCTGATGGCATAAATTTGCTTCTTCTCTACTAAGCCCATTAAGAGGCTGAGTTAAGGAAGGTTTTCAAGGCTAATTAAACAAAGCTTTAACGGCGCCCATCAGGTCAACAGCTTCTCTGCTCACTCCTCTTTTAATTCATTTATACACTGCTAGTACTATTCTATTACTACTAGAAATCTATAATTCTGTTGTCGTAGTTGACATTATTTGAATAAGACTGAATGCAAGCACCCATATTCTACTCTTCTATTTATTCATTTGACTCATGAAAATTATTACTATTCCATGGGCTCTATTTTTTCTGATTCATCTAAGAAGACCTACCCTCAACGAGGCTGTGGAATTTTGGTTCTTACTATTGGAAAATGGAAAGCGCTGGGCGTCCTTTTCAATTCATGTACAACATCAGATTGTGGGTTGAAACTTTTCATTCTTGAAAAATATGGGTAATGATTCCTTTCATCTACTGATTCTTAAGAACCTATTCAGTATTCACATCAGCGAGTTCCCGTCAATTGAATTTGTATGATTAGGATCATGAGAACTAGATGGCCTATGTCACTAGAAAGGAGGAAAAGTGAATTTTTTTTTTAATTTATCTAGACTGTCAGCCCCAGATATAAAGTTAGTTTACAAATTTTTAAGGAACAACAAATGTTTGATTGTAAGTTTTTCAGAAGGAGTTGGGTGCATGATCTGCACAAAGCATTTCACTAATATGCTTTGTGATAGTAATTAGCAGCTCCTTGGAAACAATTTTGGTGGTGTTTAAAGCACTGATCAGACAATAAGAGCAATGCCACTGGCGAGGGCTACGCACGCCTCCATTTTTAAGTTGTTTGGTTTGGAATTTCATATGCTTTTCTGACAACTCAGGTGATCCTTAATGATACTAATCAATAAGTTCGGTAAGAAGATTTTTAATGTTCTGGGCACAGGTTTTACATGTGCCATTTGTTTCTACCAGCAGTTCAGCTTCAGCTCTGTAGATGGGTGAACCAGACTTCTTATTAAACAATGGTGAAAAATGCAGGAAATCAAATGAATTTCCTAACAAATCTAGAGCCTGGCTCAGTGTTGCGTTTATTTCCTTTGGAAAAAAGCCTATCCATTGCCAAGGAATGGTATAATTTTTTGTATCACAGAAAAAAGGAATATTAGCTTCTAGGAAAGGTTGCATTTTAATGTTTGTATCTTGTGTTCTTTATGATCATTTTCCATGAACACCTCCCATTCTTGTCTGAGACAACTAAATAAGGTAAATAATTGCCTGAGCAGTTGAGCTTCAACCCTGTAGGTGGGTGAACCAGACTTGATATTTATTATAGACTGGTGAAAATTACAGGAAAATAAATGAATTTCATACCACAATCTGGTGCCTGGCTCAATGTGGCCTTTATTTTCCTTGCAGAATTAGAAAACTTATGTATTGTCAAGAAATGGTATAAATTTTTGTACCATTGACAAAAGGAACATATCTTTCATGTTTCATCTATGAAAGGTGGGATTTAATGTTTGTGCTCCTATGATCGTTTTCCATGAATATTTCCTATTATTGTGTGAGGCAAACTTGTAATCTTTGAAATCATGGGACAAATAAAGGAGAATAACTGGTTAGGTTATTTGAGTAAATGGAAGAGGGAAAGCTTGATCCTTTCTATCCAGTACTGCTGCAAATTTTGTATCTTTGAAATAAATCATGGAAAGTGGAGAACTATAGCCTAATTTGCATCTTAATGAATTGCTAACATATTGTATAATGTGTATTTTGCAAACAACAGTTCATTGACTCTGTGATGGAAAACTGATATGTGACCTTTTTGCAGAAAGAGCTTTCAGTACCTCCTATGTAACAACATCAAAAGCAAATGTGCGAAGCAGACAAGTTTCCCTTTCTCAACTTGATTTTGTGCAGAGGTTGTTTTTAATTTGGTTGTAACCAGAAGTTTAATGACAATGATTATTGGATCTCACCATCCGCGGAGCACTGTTGGATGCTTGGACAGGTAACCCAAAGGAAAGTAACATTTCAATATTGTTGCTAAGTTTGACTTAAAAAGGTTTCGATTTCCATGAAAAGATACCCCTGGAAATGAATACCCTCTTGCTAGGCAAATTATCCGAGGAGACAAATTTAAGCCACGGGGAAGGGCTTGTAGCTCTAAATAGTGGAATACAGACTATGTTCTGATGGAAGAGATGGAAAAAGACACTTTATAGTTGTTAGTTGCCTTCTGTCCTTCTGCTTGACCGAAGAGGATTTGACTGTTCTTACCTTTAAACTCAAACAATTCCAAGTTCACTGTATATTGAAATTGTAACTGTGTCCAGAGCGGTACAAACAACCTATCCGCTGCCATACTCACCAACAAACCGCCATGCTCACCAACAAACTATGTTGCCAACTCAAGTCAAACAAAACATGTGCATGTAAAGCTGAAAATCAAAATTTTGGTATCCAACCATACTTCCACGATTTTAGACAAACTGCCTTTGCCTAGTTACTTATAATTAGTTTAATCTCTAATCTTTAGGAACAAACCATTGCTAAAAAGTACAAATTACAAAAATCAAAAAGATAAACATACTAATTTAAGCTTTCATAACTAATTGTTCCATGTTTGTCAGACATAAAATTCATGCCTCTATTTCATTGTTCTTCTTCTTCCACAACCTAGGGGCTTGTCGGTAGGTAAAGTGGTTACAAAGCAGGCAAAGAGGAAGAATGGACAAGGGTTGAACCAAGGAGGTCATTGCAAAGGCTAGCACCTTCATGAGTCTTGTTATTCTCTGCTCTAGGGCTGCTTCCTGCACTGCTATTAGAGAGAGAGCCAAAGGTAGTCTTTTGTAAGACCCCGGTAGGAGATGATCCTAACCGAGGGCTATTATCCCAGCCCTCAGTCATAAGGTTAAGTGCTGACGAGTTCTTGCAGTCTGCTGTGCTGCTGTTAGTACTGTGCAGTACCTCACCAAGAGGACCACCCATGGAAGTCTCCCAGGAGATAGGAATCCAATTTGCTTGCCTCTGGTTTGGTTCATTAATAACACTGCCCACTCCCAATCCCATGTGTATAGGGTCAAATTCACGTGATAATCTGAGAGGCGACAGAGTTACTTTTTCATTGTTTGGAGAGGAAGTGGAGGACATGAAATCTGAGGCAGCCATGGGTATGGATATGGAAAGTTGAGTCCTGTCCGATTGAACATCAACTTCAGGCCAGGAAATGGCTGAGCGATCAGACTGGCTTTTAGGCCAGTCATCCATGAACTGGCGAAGGGAATGCTGGGATTCAGTGTCTTGACTAGTAAGATCATGAGAAGAACCGAAATTTCTGCACTTAATCAGGGAAGAGCTTTTATGGGAAGGGTTAAGGAGTGAGTCAGAGGAAACAATTCCAAACTCATTTCTTGAGTTGTCTTCATATGAGATCTGCTGCTTCGGAATCAAGAAAGGATTTTCTTTAGATTTTAGCTCACCGGTGGGAGATATCATGGAGAGTCCCGGTGCAGTATCATGCATTCTTTCACCCACTGTGTCTTTGTTCAGAAGCAACCTGCAAGAGCAATCCATCAATGACTAGCCAAAATATGAAAGTAAAATTATAGTAACAGCTAAGTTTAAAACAAATGTTGATTCTCCAATACTCATTGCATTACTTGTAAAAACACGTTTCAGTAACAGGTATACAACAATCTTTTTAAAAGAAGGAACCTTTGCTAATAACAAAATCAGAGCAGTCACTGTCAGGAATGCAGAAGATAAGTAGATTCTACTATTATTCTTTATAAAGCAACGCAAGATAAGGGTAAGAAACGTGCAGATGGCAGCAGCCTACCACATCAAGATAAATGTTATCAACTGCAGTTACAAACAAGGAATAAATGCTACGTGGATAATGCTATCACCTGTTCAGTGGGGCTGCCGCAGAAAGATTAGATGCACCACCAGGCTGCAAATTTTTGAACTGCTGCTGTGCAATGGCGAGGCTGTTGGACTCGCCGCCGCCACTGGCTGGCCCTACCACTGATGCTGAAGAGGATGAGACCGTAGGCATCAGCTTGGTGGTAGTGACGGTGGTGGCTGCGGCGGAGTGGCCAGATTGACCTTCCACAGGCTTTCTTGAACGATGGCGGCCCCTGTTCATATGCCGCTCACAATACTTCTGGTCGGCAACCGCATCTCTTGAGCACCGCCATTTCTTTCCATCTGTTCTACGACACCGTCCTGGCTCTGGATCAGTGTTGTTTGAGAACCCCAGATGAAAAGTTCCCCATCCCACTTTTGGAACATCACAAAACAAAACCATGAAACACCCATGTCAATGTAACACACGAACAAAACAAATTCCAAATTCTAACTACAAAATGAATGTACCCAAGTTTTCAGTGGAAGATGCTGGCCTAAGCTTGCATGCCGATGTCTTTTTTTGTTACCTGATCTGTGCTTGGTACATTATTTTTTAACTTTCTACTTTATGGGATGAATTTCTTACGAATTTTACCTTGATATGTAAACACACTGTGTAACTTTAAAAAGGTAGGGAGAAGTTGTCTTGTCGCATATGGGGACCAAAACAAATGTGGCAATGTGCTATAGTTGAAATTTTTAAGTGCCCTGACAGTGATGCTTTTGATTGAAACAGATAATGAAGCAAGTCAAGTAACGCGCGCTTAATGCATTGCATTTTCACTTAGCTCAACAGTTTTCTTCTTCTTTTTGTGTGTGTTCAGAGTTAAAAGAAAAAATAGATACAAAGAAAACCTAGAAAGTCCTTCTTGCCCAATAAGATAAGGGAGGAAAATTAGAGCATTATCTCAGTATCAGTTCTCAGTAGAATAATAGAAAGTAAAGTGCAGCGCAAGTTGGTGCCCCCATTCCCCTCCCCATACCTTTCTCAGAGAGAGGAGAAAATTTTGCTCCAACTTTTGCATCAAACATGGAAATTATGTGGACATTTTAAAATGAACAAAAAAGCTTGCTTTTCTTGTTTCTCTAACAAGAGACAGAACTTACATGTATTGGGTCTGAGGAGTCCACCAGAAAAGCTAGAGAAATCAGCAGAATCAAGGGCTTTTCTTATAGGAATGAGAAGATTAGATGGTATAGGGACATTTGCAGTTATGTATTTGTAGATCAAAGCCTGGTGTTCTAGCTCCATCCATTGAGATGGAGTGAATGGTCCTCTAGCTCCTGCTAACACCCCATGCATGTTTGCACCATTAAATCCTCCAGTGTTGTAGCCTGAAACAAAAACAAAAAGTAAAAATAAGGCTAGAAAAAATATCAAGGCAGAAAAGCCAAATTTAAAAGGCCTTCACAGCAGCATAGTGGAAATAAAAAGGTTTTTGGTTTTTACTCTGGTGTAAAAGGAATAAAAAAAAGAGGGGTATAGAAAGAGGTCTGGCATGTAACCAAGAAATCATAACTTGTCTACAACATTTAAGGAGGCTACAAGAGTCAAGGATTTGTTGTCTTTGATACAACAAGAAAACAGAACACAAAAGGAAGATGGAAAAGGTAAAAATAACAAAAAAGAAACAACCCAGAAACAATCAAGGATGGAACCTTGTTGGCTCTCTCACTCTTTACTATACTGTTCTTTCCGGTCGTGTATATGTTTTTCTTCTTCTGTTTCCTCTAGTTACTGTTTGATTTATTACCAAAAATATTTCTCTCCGATAACAGGAAGTTGATTTTTAAGGAGAGGAAAAATAGAACAGCCTCACTTTTTATTGACAAGACTTAAAACAAAGACCACTCAAGGATTTCCATGAAAAGACCCTTCAGCTGAACCACGGAATCAAACCAGAGAACCAATAACAAAACATGTCTAATCTTTGCAACAACTCACAAGCATGCATTAACCAACAGGGCAACGGCCATTTTCTCCTTTCATTTCGTCAAATGATGTTGAATAGGCAACGTTACAAGAACCTTAACATTGCTTTAATATGTATACCTGTATTTCTAGTATAAGCAGGTGATGTGAGGTGAAAGTAAGGAAATGTGACATTTTGGGAGCTCCTATCCACTGAAAGAGCTTCTGATTTGGGAGCAGAAAAGCTCAGCATTTGCTGCTGTTGTTGTCCGTCAGAGAAGATAGAAGTATTAGATCTCAATAAAGTATTTCTCTGCTGGAGCAGCATTGCCTTGGAGGCTGAAAAATCATCAATTTTGGCCAGTTTAGAACTCCTCCAGTCATCTTCATTATTGCCAGATCTTTCTTGCTTGAGGAACCCAGATCCGTACCACTTCTGCTTTGTCTCAGGATCTGAAGCAAGAGAAGCAAGACCAGTAGTTGTAGTCTCTGAACCCACAAACCCCTCTAAACCCACCACCCCAAAATCCATATAGAAAAACTCACTACAACCTACCACAACTCTACACTTGAGAAATGAAGCATTGGGTTATTACTAGTAGTTAAGACAGGATCTTGGAAGGAGGCAAAGAGGTTCATTTTAAGTATTAGGCGTTATGGTTAAGCTTAGCTCAGACTCAAAACCAAACTAGTTTCGTTTCAAAGATTTGATATTTGAGTAAAAAGAAGAAATAATTGGAAAGACGAAGAGCGAGAGAGAGAGAGAGTGGAAGAGAGGCAATGAGAACACTGACTGGACAGGCTAGTACTAAACACCGTTCTTATATATATTTCAGACATACTAACAAAAAAAAATCTGCCTTTTTTTTCCTTTAACATGATAAGAAAACCTCAGGAATAGGAATAGGACACCCCATGGCTTAAGCAACGATAGCTTTTTCCACCTTAAATATTTAGCCAAGATCCCTCTAACACGTTAACTGAGCTTCATAATTTTCTCCTGTTAGAGTTCTTAGATTTACCAAATCCTCCTCTGACATTCAGAAAATTTACTCAGAGACATATAGTTCTTTGACAGATACAAGAAGGGCGTATTTGTCATTTCAAATCATCCGATATGCAAACTTTGACACTTTCTCAGTTCGCCTTTCAGGACTTTTTTGAGCTTTGGGTTAGTCCTTCTTTTCATATGCTGTTAGGTCGTTGAACTAGAAGGGTGTGGAACTGTAAAAAAAGAAACAAGATTTCTTTATTTTCCCCTTAGCTTATAGCTTAGTTGCCTACTTGCCTTGCAAAGTCCGCTAGCGGTTTCAGTCACTTCGCCTTTGTTTTCTCTCTCATCTTAAAGTTAAAAGGCCAAGAAGTGGTGGGCTGCATGAAGTCATGTACAAAGGTGCATTGCCACGTGACAGTCGCCACTAAAAATTCTACCCTCCTTCTGTCCTACTCTCACCGCCTCCCCCTTCTGTTCATACTCTCTGGACATCCCTCTTAAATTTCTACGCACCAAAAGATAAAAATATTATACTATTTAGTTCCTCTTTCTTGGACATTTAAGACGTGCTTAAACTGCAAGCGAACATCAATGAGACCTAAAACTTCCAATCTCATTACAAGCTGACTTACTAAACCTGACCTAAATTAGTTCAACTTGATTGATTAAAGAGTCTGAATACAACGTATGTCTTGTAAAAATGGTGTACATATTGAAGGGTATGCACATAAAAATTCTTTTATCATCAATATGTCTGCATAAGTAGAGGTATAACATGGAAAGCTGGAAAAAAGGTACATGTTCTCACAAGCTGATACTGTCCTCCAAGGGGTAAAGTTAGAAAAAGAAAGACTCTGTTTTCAACAAAGAGCCAAGAGCCGATGTTAGCTAACAATAAATAACCTGTACTCTTTAGGTAAATACAATAAATAACCGCCATTAAGACCTCCGCCGGGTGAGATTTTTAATTGTTCAGGACAACACTTCGAGTTCATCCTGTTCAATAATTATTGATTCCAGTATGGATCCAAAAACATGTGGGTGAAATTTATAAACACTTTGAACAGAACGACTTGCAGCTTGGTAATAACTTGGACTAATGCCTTCTGATTTGATTGAAAAAGTCAAGCATTTTTTAAATTTCGGCAGCCAGATTAGGTGTTCGTTCATTAAATTTTATTCGTCATTCATTTCTTAGGGGAGAGAATAGCCAGACCAGTTTCGAACTCATAATCTTAGGTAGACGTGAATGTAAACAGTAAACAGAGGATTTCGTTTGCAATAACATGTTCAAAGTTATGATGTCGGGAGATTTGTTGCCTTTCAAACATTCAATCATTAATAATTTCCTCAACCTAAAAAATCTGTGTTTTCGTCAAATTCCTTCTGTTTGACTTGAAACGGTTTCATCATTTGTCAGGGTTATAGTTCAGCAGCATTTTATAGCTGTGCATTATTTTCCTTCACTGCTGTTTCACTTCTAGTAATTTGGTAGCTAACCAAACCGAAGTTGTATCGCCATCATTTCTTAATGCCGAAATTGAAATTGAAATTGCCACATGAAAAAAGAAAAAATAAAATAAAACCCACAAACATGTTCACAGCATTAATCACATCTAGATTTATTTCTCTACCCATAGTGAAACTTTTACTGTCTTGGAAGATTTCAATCACAAATTGTTAATTTCACATACCTAACTCATTACACCCATTACATATCAAGATATTAGTAATAAACTTGTTTGTTAATATTAATCTCGAGTGCAGCACTTTTCTGGAGTTATACAATATAATTTTTCTTTGATCTTGAACAAATTTTCCAAATTACAATCACTAACTCTTTTTAATTTCTCTCATAATTTCACATGTCCAAAACACCTTTACACCCTAAAATTTTTTCATAGTCCTCAGAATAAGCACATATTTATAGATATCCAAAAAGCTCTAAATATAATTATCAAGTAACCTTTTAATAAAAGTAACAGTAATAATCTTACTTGTTGACGATAACCTAGACTGCATAACTTTTATGTAATCGTGCAAAATTAATTGTCCTTTGCTCTTGAACAAACTATTCACCATAGATTTGAAATAACTAAAGAATCCTAAAGCTTATGTATGTAAATTGAAGAAAAGATCAAATAATAATAATAATACTAATTCTATTTGCTTTTCAAAAAAAAAATAATAATACTAATAATACATATATAAAAGAAAATGTACGTGCACAAATTAAACTTGCACATTGATCTTTACATATGTATTCGATCATCCAAAACAAAAAACGAATTGAATTCTTTCCCCCCTTTGGTGAACACATGTTGTGGTGACGGCTGCTACCTAGCATGTAGCTAGTTTCCAGCTTGCATCTAATACTAAAAGGCCCCACGATGAGCTGCTCTTGAAACTCCAAAGGAAACATCCTTTAATATCCCATTAATTGTTAAAGCCTAACACAAATTGACATTGACGTGATAGATAATATACATCCAAAAGGCAAAATTTAAAGATTTGTACCCCCAACAAATATTAAATTTTCAATTATAACCCAAGAATCGGATCAGATTAATGTTTCTTTTCCATACGATAAGCAAGAGAAATTTAAAACTAAGGGGTGTAAAACCATGATTGAATTTCACCTATATGTTATGTTGCATCACTTGAGAGGTAAAAAAGAACATCTCATGCTGCACCAAAGATGGGCATGGCAGCTTCTTGGTATTGAATCAATGGTTCTGTGTTAATGGATGGAGACACATGAGTTGTTCTGAAACTCAAATTATTAAAACTGTTTTTGTACGCGTTTTTACATTATTGTTTGCCACCATTGTAGTTGTTGTTTGATTCACTCCCAAATAAATGCTGTAGGTTCCTGCCACCTCTGAACAAATTTTCTTCTTACCTAGCTTTTGTTTTGATCTTGAAACACTACATTTCAATCAAGTACTTGACTTCCAGTACACTGAATTGGTGATATTGTCCAAGAAAATTTATAAACGTTCATTCAACTGGTCAAGTTGAAACTCTCTTAATTGGCCAGAAGTGATCTGTATACCATATTTGTCTTCTTTTTTAATTTTGAAATAGTTTGTGATATTGTACAAAAACCAGAAATGCTAACATGCACAGTGGAAAATTCTCAAAAGATTTTCTATCTATAGCAAGTTGAAAGATCATATCCAAATGGGGGCCATGTTACTGCAGATTGCACATAACTTTGCCACTGGTGAAAACTAAAATCAAAGCGAAATTCAAGGTCAGTGGAAAAAAAAAGCTGAGCTCGGTTGGCTAATTGCCTGCAAAACTTCATTTCTTTCACGTCAAAAATAAGTCTATATATATGTAGTGTTGCCGCACCCTTTTATTTCATCGAGTTTGATCAAAAACAAGAAGGAAAAAGTTGTATGCAACTGGGAAATTCAAAAGAAATGATAAAAGGAATATTGTAGGAGAAAGATGAGGGGGAAACAAAAAAAGGAATCTAAGAGAAGGAAGATAAAAAAAGGTTGGAAAGAAAACGATGCCTTTGCAAGGGCATGCATGCATGCTTTTGAAGCATCCTTTTCAAGGTTGAAATCAGGAAGACAAGTTGAGGGACGGGGCAGGAACAATTATTCTCTTCCTTCTTACATAGCTATACGTGCTGCCTCTGGTGATCGTAGAATTTGCCCACAAATTTGGTACATCCATGTTCGGTTGCCACTCAGACAAAAAATCCAACGTTAAAAAGGTCCGAAAAGTCCCTTTTTTTTCCCTCGTATTTCATTGTCTAACTCCCCAGGGGGCAAAAAGCTTCAGTAATATAGAAACTTGGAAATTAACCTGAGTGTATAACAAGATGATCATGTCCATTGTCCTTCTCATAGACACTCAATATTCAAGTTCATGTCCCTTAAACCAAATAGATATTTTTAGTTTGTGTCCTACATGTAAAAAAAGAACTTGTTTTTTTGTGGTGAAAATCACTATGACACAGCAGACATGAGACATGACCTTCTAGTTGACTAAGTTCCATCAATGATTTTCGATTCATTTGCTCTTGTTTTCCCCGGAGAAAATGAAACACAAAATCCTCATTATTTGCCAATAATCCCCAACCTCTCAAAGCAAAAGGGGCAAAAAAAGAAGTTGCCATTATTGCATGAATACTCCATGCCAATGCTTTAATTAATTACTCTTCTATTGTTTAGAGATAACAATGCAAGCAATTGAATAAACAACCACCCATCTGTTTAATGTGTATCATTATAAGTCCCAATGGTCAATAGAAAATGAAGACAAAATCTACCCTCTTAAATCTCAGAGTACAAATAATTCAAACCCCAACTAAAATTTACTAATATACCAATATTAATACTTATATCAACTAGAAATAATGGCGTGGGATGGGAAGTAGGAGGCAAGGCGCGTGGCTGTAAGAGATAGAGGGAGAAATAAGAAGGGAGGCTAGCTGGGAGAAGACAAATCGAGGATTGCAATAAAAGAGGGAAGAGAAAAAAAAAAAGAAAAAGAAAAAAGAGGGTAGCTAAGGATAGAAACAAACAAAACGAAGAAAAGTTGAGAACGAAAAAAAGGAAAAGCAAAAACAGCATGAGCAAAGTTATCTCCATCATATCATCTTGGATTCCTCACACAAATATATATATTTTTTTGGGCGGGTAATATAATTTCTTGTCAAGGAGAGAGGTGGTGGTGGGTACAATGACGTTGACGTGTCAGCAGAGGGAATGGTCAAGACAATGCCACGTGGGCCCCTACGACATGGGCCATTGTGATTTTTTTTTCTAATATAAAAAATTTATTTTTCTTCATGGAATTTAATTTCCGCATTGTTTTTGGTTCTCTCGCTTATCTAATCTATCCATCCCATCAAGAAGACCACATAGAGGAATGACAAGTGGGTAAATGCTGTGATGTTGGAGTTTGGAGAGGTCCGCCCCCCCTTTGCCGACAGCCATTCCCTTGGGCCCCACCTCCCCCTCACCCTGCCCCTTCCCTTTTTATTCTATTTTCCTAAATAAAACAAATCACCATATTTACAATTTTAGCTTGAATTTTATTTCTATTTCTCTTTTTAACGGGTTATATTTGATTTGCCCAACTTGCAAAACCAGGTCTTAGGGGAGCTCCTAGGACCCACACACACTTGATATTTTTGAAAGCAGGGAAGAAAAAGTTATGGGCTGTGTTTCTAATCTAACCAGGGGAGGGGAGAGAGCAAAGCACCTCAATTTTGTTTTTGTGTGTACTTGTTCGTTTGCAAGTTACCATCACTGCCTTCTGGACTTGAGCTGTATATTCGAAATTTTTATCTTCATTTTTTTCTTTTTCTTTTTTAATTTTTATATGCTTCTGAAGTTTTTCACTTGTTCTGTTTTGTACTCATTCTGCCACTGACGCCATGCGAGGGAAAACTATTTTGAATATGCTTTTTTTCAAATTTTCTTAAAATCTTTTTGTTTTTTTCTCCATGTCAAATTACTTTAACAATTTGCCTTTTGCTTTTTCTTTCTGGATATTTACAGATTTTGAGCTTTTCTTATTTAATAAAAGAGTAAATTTAATCATTTCGTTGGTAATATTCATACATAAAGAAGGGTAATCATAATTATTTTGCCTTCGAGCATAAAGCATTAAAATGCTGTAGGTGCCCATTAGAACAACTAAAATACTATCTACAAAATATTTTAAAATAAAAACGAAACATATATTTTATTGAATCGGATGACGTCTAAGCCCTTGCAAAAATTAGTTCCTTTGTCGAGTTCCAAAGGAAAACACTAGGAAAGCGGCTGAGTGTCTATTTATAGTTTTGGAAGTAAGCTGCGACATGATCGTTAATGATTACTAAGTTATAAAAAAAAAATCTTATCATCATATAATGTGTATATACTACTACTACTACTACTAAATATAGTAGGAGTTGTATTTATTTTTTCCCTGAAAATCTTGATCGTCCTTTTTTCCTTATGGGGTTACGAAGGCATCGTACCCATTGACGCGATATTGTAATTATTGTTTCTGTAATTCATCTGTGTATTTGTCATGAAAATATAATGTTGTGTCACACATGTCAGCAACAAATTTATCGTCATTAGATTTGGTATTGAAATGAAATTGACAACTTGTACCCTTTTTTTTCTTTTCTTTTCTGTTTTTAGTAATGAAAATTGAGAAAGCATTTGCTGTGTGCTTATGTGGGTCATCTCATTTATTAAGCTCTACTCTTTATGTGGATTATTGGATGAATAAGTTATGAAAAAATTAAAAAAAGAAAAAGCTAAGCCCTAATTGATTTATTGAGATTTTAATTATTTAATGCTTACCATGATTCTACACAAATCATTATACGAATCGAGAAATGAACATTTCATTTACAGTAAATATTTAAATGCAAAAACTTTTCAACGGGGAAAACTTGCGCAGCCAACCTAGCTACTGCCTTCGCTGCACGCGGCTCGCCTCAGCCCCTCAGGGTTTTGCGTCTTTCTTCACAAGCTATGCGCTAGCGATTAGGTTCTACGAACAATAGGGAGTTGGGGACCAATGACCAAATGAACAAATAATAATGAAGAGACAGATTTACTTATTTATCAAACAACAGCTGGGATGGACTACCAAGCAAAAAAACCAAGGCAAAGCCTATCTTTGACTGCATCTCATCTTTTCCAAAAACAAATACTATAATAATATATATAATAAAATACTCTTGAGCTAAGATAATAAAAAGAATTAACTAGTACATAAAAAAAAGGGGTGAAAAGATAAACTAAGTAGTCTTTTCTAGAAAGCCTAACCAAACATAATAATTAGAGGGGAAGAAACATATCATAGGTGACCCCAGTTGAGGTCATGATGCTCACGTGACTAGCTTTGTAGCTTCCCCTACTTTTCAAGTCTAACAAGTTTTTTCTTTTCTTTTCTTTTTTTTGTTAGGTCAGTGACTGTAGAGAGGGCTCTAGCTGTAGCGTATATGTGCTGAGTTTTTGCTGACTCAAAAAGATCATCACTCGGTCCCCCTCAGCAAGCAAATTAGACTTTGTTTGGATATTGAGAACATGATTACATTTATCTCTCTGTCTCTCTCTGAGTTTGAGGTAGAAAGAAACTTTCTGTGAGTTTCCATGACAGAGAAAAGAGAATGCAAATGCATTGGGAAGTACAGGGTGGTTGGGACTTGGGGGGAAACACCAATATTGTAAATGTAAATGAATGATGATATTCTTGTGTTTTTTTTTATTAGTTTGAAGTTTTAAAATAGTGGCAGTATAAGTCTGTTAGGGTTTTTTTTTATATATACAGAACAGTGGGTCACAAATGTCTTATAGGGATGGGTTTATCATTGGGTTCCAAAGCAAATCCCCTTTTTTTTTTTTAAACTCTCTTTTTAATACCTATGAACAATAACACCTAGAGGTGTCAAAATCAAAGAGGAGCATGAAAAACAAGATCTAAATTAATTTGATATTTTTTCTCTCTTTTTGGGGTTTGTAAGTCCAAAGAAGTGTGTAATCCCAAAGGCATGTCTTATCGCCTTTTGTTTTCTTGATCGAAATAAACTAGAATTAAAAATCTTCAAGGGCCCAAACCATGCCTGCCCTTTGTTCTCTTTCAGGTGCATCAACTTGGGTGTCTTCCTTTGTTTAAAAAACCAACCTAAGCTCCAAGGTTTTCTAGCTAGGGCTGTGTCTTTCAAAAAACCAAAAAGTGGTCATCCTCTCCATCTCATTGGTTTTTGTTCTCTCTTCCTTCCCTTTCTCTCTCTGCCCATGTAATTATGAAAAAATAAAAGATTGGAACGACCATTTTGTTCTCTTCCTTGAAAGATGGGTCATTTAAATGAAGGTGGCTACCCTGCAACTTAAATGAAGTCTAGTCGCCACTTTGTTACCCTCGTCTCATTCTCTTTAACTTTACACATGTATAATTTGCAATGTACATACAACTAGCTACATGCCACTTTGGACAAGATGAACAAAAAAAAATGCTTAGCATCTTTTTATTAAACCTTAAAGGCGGTTTCCCTGTCTAATACTACCAATTTATAGTATAATAAAGTTGCTTTGCATGTGCCCCCGAAGCATGTTGAGGTCACATATTTTTTTTTATGACTCAGCTTTGTTTTTGTTCTATCGGGTTGATTTGCTTTTAAACAACAGCTGGTTTAATTTCCATTTAAATACTTGATTCTGTACTCCAACTTGATATTTTCAAACTTCAACTTATATAAAAAAATATATATATATATATATATATATTCCCAAATCTTATACCCTTTAGTAGACCTTTTCTTTGGATGTATATATAATTAATTTAATTTATCAATAAGATATTTTCTATTGCTAAGATTTAGGATATTCTATCTCTAAATTCATGAGTGTTTTGCTTAATTAAGAGTAATGTAATACTTGAATTATTCATGTATAACATCTAATGTGGAATTGATCAACTTCTGTTTTTTTTTTGGGTTATATAATTAAATTATTAGTCAAGGTTAAACCGTTAACCAAATTTTCACATGTCATGTCTAAGTATATCTTGATCAACGTTAGCATATCAACGTGGTTCATGATCGACACGTGGTTGACTAGGCTTTCCATGAGAAGTGCGAGCATGGAAGCACCAACTTAGGCAATAAGAGGGAAGACGTTAAAAACCTTGGTTAAACTCAAAATATACTACTAATAAAATATGTTAAGATAAACACTTTTATTTTGGTTGGAGTTTGGGCTCCACTCATGGCGTCCATTAGCAATGGAAATGGCCCAAGACCCAAGAAAAAGAAAAGAAATGCTTTTATGGAGAGAGCATCGAGTTTTTTATGTGATGTCTTTTTTTTTGGCAGCGAGAAGATGACAAAGATTAAGTAATGCAAGTGAGATTGGTAAACCCCAGAAAGGGTTTTAATACAATAACACGTAGAGAGGCTTCTCACATCATCATGTTGAATAGTTTAATTCCAAGGTCTTCGAAGACCGAATCCCCTTGATTTGGCTATTAGGGTTTGTTAAACATGGTTTCAAATATAATTACCTGAGTTTAAATTTCCTCATCGAGCATCGAGAGAAGCTATAAGGGCTGCTAAACCAATTAATCCTAATTCTTAGGTTTATATTTACCACAAATTTTCTACGTTGAAGATCAGTTTTAGATTATTGCGACAACAATTGTTGAAGAATTGTTCAAAGCTAGGTCTCACATGCAGAAGAAATAAAAAAAAAAAATTGGTGGGTGGGAAAAAAGATTGATTAGATAAATGATTAATATTGATTCTTATGTTCACATATCCTTGAAATAATAATTTGGGGCGCAGATATCGAATATTCGCACGCATAAGACTAGTTGATTATCCTAATGGATTACTTCTTTGCTTTTAGGCATTGAGCTGCAACCCCTGCATGTGAGGAAATCTCGGGATTGAATCCCTCTGCACAAGCTTTGCAACCTTGTTTTTTTCTTTTCTTTCTTCTCTTCCACCTTACTCGATCCGATCTTACCTACCGAGAAAATTAGAAAAGAAAATAATACAAATTGCAGTTACTTACTGCTCCCTCAAGGTATTTCATAATCATTGTAGCAGGAAAATTGTACGAAATCAAAGCAAAGTCCAATGCGTCCACTTGATTATTTCTTACCAAACAATATGATTATTAACACACGGTATTCCTCCCGTTACCTGTCTATCTTTTCTTTAAATAGTAAAAACTGCTTATTAAAGGGAAATCAAGTACAGTTTTTATAGCTGCAAATTGAATATATATTATATTAAAAAAAAAAAAGAGAAAAGAAAACATCATGGCTTAAAAAAAAGAAATTGGCAAGTTGATTGCTCCAAATCGGGCGCACAAGTGACAAAAAGTATTTTGGCATCATGGCACGTGCTAACCCATATTTTAAAAAAAATTCATCAAAATTTTTTTTTACATTAATGTTGTGAACCTTAGTTTAATTTGATTAAAACTAAAGTTTTGTATTAGTATTTTTTTCGCAGAGAATGATGCGTTACACATGAAGGACAAAAAGTTAGAATCGGAGTGGAAATAATAATAGAGGAAGCTGACATCAGAGGGACATGGTCCAACTCCCACCTTTTATTTTCTCTCCAAATTGGACCTGATTTGCTGAGAAGAATCTAATGCAGGCACCCTGCTTTTGCCTATTCCTGTTCCTCAATATCATGGTTTCTTTTTCTTTATTTAATTTTTCTATGATGGAATGGAATATATTAGTTTTCACACTTAATTTTTTTCCCCCAACTAAAAGGAATATGTTAGACACACTTTCAAAATGTAGAAGGTGACCCATTTGTCCAAGATTAAAATTCCCATATTCATTTTTCGCTTTTTATTCTCTTAATTTTTAAATTAAAAGTATATGAAAAAAATTCTTATGGAATTAGCTTAATCATTACTCTTAATGCCAATCATATAAGTCACTTATAAGATCAATATACAAGTGGAAATCTCAATTATAATGAAATAAGAATCAATAAATAAATCAAGGGTCTTATTTCTTTAACTTGGTATACATCATTGGACTACGTCCAAATGCACCATAGTAGACATAGGCTACAAGCACTAGTTACTAAAAGCTTTAGAAGAGCTGGGAGGCAGGTTGAATCCATTATCTGTAGCCCTGATTATGGCCCAAGTCTCTATATATATTAGTAACTTTGTACAGTTTGAGTACAACTTCCAAGCCTGTTAGGCTTTTGAGCTCTAAAACCCAATAACCCAGACGATCCGTTCCCCATTGATCAGGCCCTGCTAATTGAGATCCACAGTGAGCCTGTTGCTTTTAGCATTATTAACTTAAGCCCAGAAAGTGCAATTAATTCCAAATTTCCCACCTGCATTTTTGAACTACTTTTCCTCGAAACAAATTTTTGCTTTTACTCTGGTTCGTTGCTCCGTTAGAAGCTAAACTGTTTTATTTCCTTTTTTATTTTTATTTTCCCCATTCTTCAGGTTAAAAAGAAAAGGCCAAAGGACAAAAAAAAGGTTTTTCTTTTATCTCAATTTCTTCTGTTCGTTGTTTTTTTTTTTTTTTACTTCCACGAGTTCTTTTGTTAGGGTTTTTCCATGGAACCCTAGAAAGCTTAGTCCTGGGGTTTTTATTTTTCTTGTTGAAATTAGGGTTTTTTGAGGTTAATTGTTTTCGATTAGAGTTACTGTGGTTTTATTCCAATTGGGAATTTTCGGGTTTCTGCTGTGTTTAGGATTTCTAGGGTTTTTAACTGTTTATTTCCAGTGGTACAACATTTCTAGGGTTTTAGGGTTAAGGTTTCTACTGTTCTTAGAGCAATTAGGGTTTTTTTGGGTAAATTATTGTAATTGGTGTTTCTTTTGGTGCAATTAGGAATTTTTTGTTTTTATTTTGGTTGATTTCAGTAGCCAGGGTTTTGGGGGGCTAGGGTTTTAGCAGAGCATGGACTCTGATCAAGGCAAACTCTTCGTGGGAGGCATATCTCGGGAGACAACTGAAGCTATTCTCAAAGATCATTTCAGCAGATATGGCAACGTTATGAGCTCAGTTGTAGCTAAAGACAGGAATACAAAAACCCCTCGTGGTTTTGGCTTTGTGTTGTTCTCTGAACCTTCTTCGGCTGATAAAGCTCTTCAAGACACCCATGTTATTCTTGGGAGAACGGTCAGTTCAAAGCTCTCTTTCCTCACTCAAGTCACTTTCATTTATTTACTCTGTTTGCTTGCCGTAAAAAGTGAGAAATTGTTTAGGGAAGGATAGCATACGATTATTTTGGGTTGTTTAATGTATTATTATTAATTGGTTTTCTAGGTAGAAGTAAAAAAAGCGATACCCCGAAGTGAACAACACCAAAACCAACAGCAACAGCAGCAACTATACCACAATCCAAATCAACAACGGTTTAGTGGGTTAAGTAGGAATTGTAGTGATGCTGCTGACAGCAATAATCAGTTTAGGACTAAAAAAATTTTCGTAGGTGGTTTATCTGCTAGTCTAACTGAGGAAGAGTTCAAGAATTACTTTGAAAGATTTGGTAGAATAACAGATGTGGTAGTGATGCACGACAGCTCGACTAACCGGCCTAGGGGATTTGGGTTTGTTACTTTTGAATCGGAGGAGTCCGTGGAGAATGTAATGCAGAAGAGTTTTCATGAGCTGAATAATAGGCTTGTGGAGGTCAAGCGTGCAGTCCCAAAAGAGGGAAATAACGGCGGTAACAGTAATCATAACATGAAGGCCGGCGTTGTAAGGGGGTCTCTTTATAATGGTTTTCAGCCTGTTGAGTACGCTTCCAATAGTCCTGGATATGGAATCTTTCCTGGTTATGCTCCTCTTCCTGGGTATGATGCTGTTGGGGGATATGTTTATGGAACAGGTGTTTATGGTAGTGGGTACCCTACAGTAGTTTATGGTAGGTTTGGTTATGGTGTCACTCCAGCTACTCCTAGGAGCCCTTTGTATGCCCCTGTAATGCTTGGAGCAAGAGTTTGCCCTCTGCCTTATGGCGGTGCATCCATCTATCCTACTTATATGAATGGTGGGGTTGGTCTGATGGGTACAGTATCTGGTGTGTACAATGGGATTATTGGAACTGCAGTGGATGGGAAACATACTCAGGTTCCTGGTGGCTTTGGAGATCTGCCTGCTAATGCCATACCCCCTCAGATTGAAGGGGTAAACTTGGATAGTGGTTCTCTGGGTTTAAAAGAGCGTAGTGGTGGTGCTTCTAGTGAACAGGATCAGAATGGTCTTGATGGACAACTTAAGCCTTTACCTGTAGCTGCTTCTAGATGATTATTACTTGGCTCTCTTTGGGCTTTGAAGGGTTAGTAAATTCTTTAACTGATTGGCTTAGGCAGTTTAACCATCACTGTTCAGTGTCCTTTTTAGATGTAATCTTCTGGGTCATAAATATGCTGCATTAATGTTTCTTCTTAAGTATTATGATTTCTCAGTACAGAATTCAGCACTCTGTAATATAACTGCATTTGGATTCTTCTCTTGTGCATTTCACCTCTCTGTTAGGCCATGTTAATAATGAAGCAATACAGAAGCATGTTGGGATGCAAACAATTGCTTTCTTGGTCCTTTTTGGGCGTTGATGTTATTATTATCTCATTGGTTTCATCAATTTCCCGATTGTTCCCTCACTTCCAACTCAACATATCCATTGATTCTCTTGCTCCTATGGCTCTATTAATTTATTCATTCTCCTCCCAAACGCCTAAACATGCTTGCACACACTCACACAGACCCACTTGTATGAGATATAGCTGAAAGGTAAGCAACAATCAATTGCTTTCAGATTATTTTGGATTTCTATTCTTGGGAGCATTTGTGATCGAAATAGTCCTAATAAGAAGAAAACAATTTTTTTTCTTCTTCTTTAAAGTTAACCAAGAATTCCATTGCTCAAGAAGATTATTAGTCTGATCGTGGAACTGATCTATATTTTTGTCATGTTGTGAGATGAATTGCCTCTGGAAGGTTAGGTGAAGGCTTTTACCCTTTGATGGTGAGAGGCTGCTTTAAGATTGTTCTTCCAAAGATGTGTTGGTATTCCAGCATATTATTTGTTATTTTCTTCTTCAGAGTTCTTTGGTGTGCCATTTACATAATGCACACACTACATTTTATGATTTTACCATGATGTTTCGATTTCATGTAGTGTTTGCCTGTAGAATAAGTTGAGATTTGTTTTTGAGGAGAATTTCCCTCTGATAGGAAGAAATGGTATTCTCATCTATGGCTATTTTTGTAAAACATGAAAATCCTTTTAGAATTTATAAAATCGCAATCTCATCTCTCATTCCTGTTGTGGCCTTGTTGCTTAGTACCATATACCAGCAATTTCTAAAACTATAAATTTACCTCGCACGTGCATTAAGCTACCATCAACCGTATCATAGTTTCGCAGTGGTCAAAAAATAAGTGACCCCTTAATTGTACAATCTTTTTACTTTTTTTTATTAAATCCAATTGTATCATCAAATTTTGATTTTTCAGCCTTATAGATGATCAAATTCGTTACTGGGACCATATGATTTCGAATGGACCAATCTAGGGACGGACCACGTTCAACAATTTCTGTTCAAATGATCAAATTCCGTAGAAAAGAAGGAATGAAAAACAGAAAAAAGGAAATTGCGTATCTTTGTTCAGGTCCGCGAGAATAGTGTTGTAAGAAAATATCAACGCTATCTTTACTTTGAATTCATTATTTTCATTAATAATTTGTTAAAATTAAAATTTGCGGGGTGCAATGCAAGCAAGCCAAGAGTTGAGCGTGACCTGAGCCGAACAAAAAACTCACAAAACGAAAGAAGAGAAACATGCTTCTGCTAAGCTCTCCCAGCGGAGCTCTGTCCGCTAGAAAATGTTCCCTCAAATTTACAGCTCCAATTCAACCTCTCTATTCTAATTCCGCTACTAGTCGAAGACCCAAACTCATTCCGACCAGAAATTCTCCAAAACCCCTTCATCTCACTTTCGCCAAGGCTGAGGGAGGCCTAGACTCTGCCTCTGCCTCTGCTCCCAAACAATCTACCCCTCCGCCGCCTCCTTTCAACAATAACGACACCGTTTTTGTGGGTCAAGAAGATGTCCCTTTGGAAGGCGTTATCCAGTTTGAAAAACCCAGCTCCTCTTCTCATCTTATCAAATGGGGGTAATTTCTTTTTTCTTTTTTACGTTTTACTTTTTCATCTTTTTCTTTTAACTGGTTCAATTGTTATGCAACAGTCGAGTGGCTTTGCTAGCTGGTGGCGATGTATTAGCTTTGCTTTTATTTTCTGCAATTGGAAGATACAATCATGGCCTCCCTATATTTGCAATGGATACTTTACGTACTGCTGACCCTTTTATGGCTGGTACTTTCTTTTTCTGTAATTTGAGAAAATGATTTCTTAATTTAACTTAAAAAAAAGGGGGTAAAAGTGAATGTGGATTGACAGGATGGTTTTTGAGTGCATACTTCCTTGGTGGCTATGGTGAGGATGGTCGCGGAGCCAATGGTCTATCCCAAGCAGTTATTGCTGCTGCCAAATCTTGGGCGTTGGGAATTCCTGTAAGTTTCCAATTTTCTTCTTTTTTCCAAATTTAAACTATTCTTATGAGTATATGACCATAAATTCATAACAATTAGAATGATTGTTGGGCTTGTTTTCAAGTTGAAGTTGGGAGAGGGGAATTTGAACTTGGTACCTCTACTCTAGGGGCTAGGTGCGGCTACATAATTAACTTCAATGATTCTTTTTGTTAAGAGGTCAATATTGTGCTCTTGCTTGCCTCATGATTTTGCTTAGAAACATTAGAATCAACATGTTCGTTGTGTTGTTTTCCACTTGATGTTCTAGTGCTCCTCGTATAACATTTTGTCTTAAACAGGCTTGCTCATCTTTGCCCACCATCAAACTATCCTAACGTAACTTTTGTTTGTAATCTCCATTCAAAGTTAACTTATGTTGTATATTTCATTATAGACATGTGAGACTTGGTCAATGCATACACAGATTATGGTATACTTAGTGACTTTTAAGTTACATTTTCACCCCCTGTTCTTTTTCATTTGTAGTTGCATTGGACATACCTAGGTGACAACATGTCTAGGTAAATTATTTTCTGTTCTGTTTTCTATTTTGACAGTTGGGGCTGATTATACGAGCTGCAACATCAGGACATATTCCACCATATCCCTTTGTCTTAGTAACAATGGGAAGCACTTCTGTGTTGCTTATTGGGTGGAGAGCACTAGTGATAAGCATTTTCCCCGATGAAACAAATAAGAAGAAGAATGATGTATACAGACGTGGCAGTCCGTTTGAACTATTTGAGGTATGAGAACTTTTCGTGATTCACCATGTTCATAAAATAATTTTAAGCTTTGCATCTTATGTACGCAAGTTCATTTTAATACATTTTGTTTTCTACTGTGATTTTGAAACTGAGAAATCATCTTGAAATTAGCAATGATCTTCTATATTATGGGAGGTGCTTCATTCTAGAGGTTCTGCATATTTATGAATTGGAACCCTTTGATATTCTTTGGTTCATTTGGGGTTTTGGGAAAATTTTGAACCAAGGCAAGGTATTTCTTCTTTTTTTTTATGCTAAAAAAGGAAGAACTTAAAAAATCAAAGCCAAACTACAAAACATCACCTTTTTGCTCTTTCTTTTTCATTATGAACTGAAAGAAGAAATGTTTTCAAATCCCTTTGTCTAAATTTCAAGGATATACTCCTCTAATATGATCTTAAGTGCAATTTCTCAACAAATTAAAGTTACCACCTGTTGCTTGGTTGAATTGGTATTACTCTTCTGCTCATACAATGAAAAACATATTGTTAATAGAGAATTAATAACTTCTGTTGCAGTTGCTTACATCATTGATACGAAGATGGTAACATTGATAACGCAACATCTGCCATGAGGTTGCTTCCTGGAGACATCAATTTTCACAAAGTTTATGTATACCTTGGGCTAATCTGCTATAGTTATAACAGATTAGTGAAATCTCTTGTTAGTTTTTGATATCCAAACTTCAAGGTTGTATCATGATGATACACTCCTGTGAATATTTTATTTGTGGTAATTAGCATTAAAAGTGTAATGATAGTTTCTCTAAAGGAGGGTGTGCAAACTTTTTCTGGAACTGCTACCATGCATTTTCATTTTTATTTTTGTGAATCATTTCCGAATTTTTAAGATGAATGTAGCAGGATGACTATCTTTCCAACCCCCCAGTTAGCAAGCAATTAGAAATAACCAAATAGGATAATAATATTATTATTGTTTATCATAAGAGAGTGACAGATAATATATTGTTAATTGAGAGAGAGAGAGCCACGTGTGATTACAAGCAATTAGCCTTTTTATGCTTAACTTTGAACCACTAAGCGCAAAAGCTTAAGGTCATTGGTTTAGTTGTTTTAGTTGTACAATGTAGCTGCAGTTGGCCCAGTTGCATATCGTGATATGCATACATATGTTCCTCTATGCATAGTTATGAAGTTTTAACCCTACTGTTTTGTTCCTCTACTTCTCCGACAGAAGATTCTGATTGGCCCCAGTTGCATATCGTGATTGCCTTCTGGGACCAATTGCAGAAAACTAAAGCAGATTTCATAACCTACTTAAAATCGAATTGGATCACTGTAAATTCCTCCCTATAGTAAAATGGTTTGGTAATGCTGAAGCTGTTAGAGTTGTCTGGAATGTTTGTCTGATTGCTATATTAGGAGCGCATGATATTATAGTATAAGCACTTAAATCTGCTTATCGGCCTAACTCGATTGCATGTATTTCTAGATGCATGAAGAGGATGAATATCTTGTTGATTAACTCCTCATCAATAGTCTGTGCTCCAAGGTTTAATTGTTTAGAGTAAACTGTGGGGGTTTGGCAGTACCACTTGACTCTCTGTCCTAATTGTTATTTACTGCCATGATGGTTAAAAAGCTGAAGCCCTGAAGGCTGTTGTTGCAGGGCTGTATCTTTAGTGTAATGTTCTTTACTGCCTTTGTGCAACGTCGGAAGAAATATGGTGTATTGGGGGATATAAGCTTTTGTTGAACAAACACAACTTTATTTGCTAATTGATCCCCGTTGGATTCTGTTTCTTTTAGGAGCTAAAGCTTGTACCACTGCCTTTGACTATCGAGCAAGATCATGTTTTGACGCTGAAAAAAGGAAAAAAGAAAAGCTCTTTTGCTTCAAACCAATCCTGTTTAATTTCAAAGGTTCAGATCCTTTTATAAGAAAGAGATTAAGAAAGGGTTTTGAACTCTAGCTAAATGTAACCCACTATATCTAATTACATCCAGACAAAATAATTTAATAACGATGATTTAACTGTATACTGGGTAAAGTTTAATAGTAGATGCTCTTTCAGGTTAAGCAAAGAGACGAAGGCTCACAAAAGAGAAGTGACTATAACACAGTAAATAGAATCTGTACTTGGTAAGATCTGGACCCATTCCTCCTCCTGCTACGGAGAGAGAAGTCGCGTATGCAATATATCTAATATTGACTATGAGAATCTTTATTTAGTAAAACTTTGACCATTCGGCTTTCAGAAGAAACTAGTGTTTTTTTCTCGCAAGGTAATAGTATTAATGGTAGCAAAAGAAAAGATATTTTCATGCAAAGTATTGGCCAAGTGAAGGATTGGACAAGGCCTTTTAAGGTAGGCATAGCGATGGGGATTGGGGGTTTGGTCGGCTCAATTAATCGGCTAAGGCAGTAGATGTGTGAATTTCTTTGGTGAGAGCCCCCTAAGGCCATAGCCGTCACGACGGACCATCTTGTTGGTTGCTTCTGCTTCACGAGGTGTCCCATCATCCTTAAAGCATTATGCTTACAATACCAAAACCGCTGGTTTTTCGTTGATATATATATATATATATATATATTTATGTTTTTTTCTCTTTCTCTCTAGGCAAAAGATGGCCCAGGCCGATTTGGGTCTCAGTTTCAGTTCTTGATGGATCCTTACCCATCGACTTATCACATCATGGTTCGGTGTTGTGACTTATGACTTATGACCCTGCACTTGCCATGCCGAATTGCCGTCCACTAGAAATTTATCATCCAGTCAATAACACTATTTTTGACCATTACTTTTTTTGGTTTAAAATCAAAATTAATTTAAAAAAAAAACTATGTTACTGTTGACATCTTGAAAGAATGAAAACAATATGTTTTTTTATAAATTGTACCTATCTGATAGTGGTAAGACTCTTACCTTCAAAATTGATTTCCCAAATTCTAAAGTGATTTCTTTACTTGTACGTCCTCTGTTTTGTTGTTAACTATAATAAAAGGAGTATTTCTCTTTTGACCAATGTGTATTTTTATGTAAACAGAAGGGATTGTAAGTATTGGAGAATAATCCAAGATAAACTTTGTTAGGTCATCTCAAAGGAAAAAACAAAAAGGCTCAGCTGTTTACCTGGATAATTAGTTGGGGGAGAAGGAAGAAAAGGAACAGTGGAAAACTGTTTACCAAGGGATAAAAGAATGAGCGCTTAGCTTTAATTGCTTATTAACCATCACGTGAAGAAGTTTTCAAATATGAAATGGGCGTAACGCTTTCCTTTTCTTCACATTCCTTGCGAGTCGAAAACATGTTTGCTCTCAAAAACCCACATTACCAAAAAAAGAAACATCCTTCATAGTTTTCAGGCATTAACAAGCAAGGAGTAAAGCAAAATGGATAGCATTTTTAAAGCCATGTAGTATTCAGAAAACATTAAAGGCACATGTGGTATCTTTGGGGTGGGGATGCTGTGACATGGGGCAGAAATTACTGCTGAAAAGGACGCCCCACAGACTTCACTTGTTTTTTGTTTTTTTTTTCTTTGAATTCTTCCAACCACTAGTCTGTATAAAGTTATTTTCACTCTTTTGGGAATTAATAGGAGTATAGAGGAATGTCTTAGTATGTGCCTAGTTTAATTGGTTTTGCTCCCGGTATTTAAATTATGAGATCCTTTTTCTTTTGTTGCTTAGGTTAGCTAGGTTGACAAAAGAAGAGGCTAGTGGTAGTGTTGTAGTGCATCAAAGCCAAGCTGTCTCTGCACTGCTATCCCTTAATTGAAAGAAAGAAGAAAAGCCCTCTGGAGGAAACGAGAGAGAGACAGAGAGAGAATCCAAGCTGATTTTGACATGACACATGGGCTTAGATTTTGATATGTCATCACTGTTTAAAAGAGCACAACAGTAGTGACAAATAGGAAAAAGGGTGGAAGGTAGGGGGGCGGGGGGCTTAAAAACGACTTTCAAAGTCTGGCCATGCAAGGGACTCTTAATTAAGCCCAGGATGAGGAGCAATAAAGCATGAAAGATATATGTCTGTATGTGTGTGTGAGAGAGAAAGAGAGCGCAAAGAAGAAAGGGGCGTATTCAACGGCTAGATAAACAGTGAATTACAGAGTCACAGCTGTTGTTGTCCTTGTGAAATGGGGTAAGCCATCCCCCCACCCCCCCTTCCCCAGTGATCTCATAATCCACTTTCTTCTCCTCTGTTGGCCCCGCTTGTTGGCTATTGGCTCTTGTTCTGAATCTTTCTTTAGATTTTGTTTCGATTTTGTGGTTCCTCACGTGATTCTCATAACTCCCCACCCACATTTAATTCCCAAAACCTCAGCTACACCTCAGGGTTTCAGGTCAAGTTCAAATATCAAACCATGCATTGCATTGCATTGCATAACCTTACGACTTGCTGTCCATTTCAGGGAAACCAGGAGTAAATACTATAATTCTCAAATCACCCGCTGTAGGGATTTTGGTTTGACTTGAAATGGGTTTGCCGAACAAAGATTTCGGCCTAAATGTACCCAACTACCAAGCCAAAGCTGGAAGCAGCCTGTATCCCGTATGTTTCTTTATAGGCTGCTTTTCCTTAAATGTCTGTTACACATAAATATTATGATTTTTTAATAATAAACATAATATTATAATACAAATTTTAATGTAAAATATATTTTATACATGATTACTTATATTAATTAATAATCATACTAAATTAAAGTCTATTTAATTCATGTGTTATGTACAATATGTTCCAATAAGAGAAGCATTTAATCTATGTTTGAAACGTTTTTTTTTCTCTTAGGCATATGAATTCATTGTATATATGTAATTAATCATAACAACAAGTATGAAAAATATTTTTTATCAAACAAATTTATATTTAAATAAATAATTTAAATTAATCTAATTTACATGCTTAAGTTATATTAATAATTATCGAGATGATCAAGTTTGTGGATCATGATAGTCCATCTTTATTCAAATAAATATTTAATGATTATATTTCATGCAAAATATTAAAATTTAATAAATTCAAATTCTGGAATGTATAATCTCTATATAAAAATTAATGAATTATACATTAAAATTTAATAAGGAAATGATGAGATTTACAAATGAATTTACCATTAATTATAATTAAATGTAACCAAAATAGAATAATAAAAAACATAGATTGTTCTGTTAACCAATTGTTACTCAATTGTCAAAGTTAATTGTAATATTATAGTTGTGGCTTATAAATCATGGTGTTACAAGTACATTACGGCCAATAAAATTATCAAGAACATATATGTTATTTACTATTTAGATTTTTAGAATTTATATATATATATATATATAATTGATTGTTTTTAGAAAAATATTTGGCCGTAGATTTTGCTGAAGTCTCTTTTCTGCATGGAAAATACTTGATTCTTTTTGACAATGATCTGATTGAGTCTGGAATGATGTTTGATGAGATTAGAACGGCATGATTTGGTTATGATTACCACTTGCTTAGTAAGTACTATTTAAGTAATTTTCTGCTCTTTTTTTTTTTTCGAGTCTTTCATACTCCAAAGCCAAAACGCATTTAATTGTTCCTTGGTTTGAAATTCAGTAACAGCAACCTTGGGATGGAGTCCCATGTCCCTGAGCTCATTAAAAATGGACTGACTCCCACTGAGGAGGAAAGCGTTTTCTAATGCAACTGTTTTCTACTGTTTTTGTCTTTTGAAACAGTGGTGTCTGTTCTTTTATTTTGCCTAGTTTGCTTTCTCTCCTTGTGCTTGTAAGGTCCACATCTCTGACTAAATATAAGCCTACATATTCAACAATCGGACAAAAATGTTCCCTCCTATCCTTTGCTTTTTGGTGACGACTCCTCATTTCTATTTGTATTCTGACAGTATCTCAGCATCCACTGAAATTAAGCCTATGATAATGGAAGATTAGCATGTGTTTATACTGTACAATAATGGAATTCATGTGTAACTGGGGTCCCAGATACGCTTATCATTATTTTCATTTCCACACTTTATGTTAATTTTTCATTACCCTTTGATTATCAAAATATTGTTGATGGGAGTGAATAACTGTAAGATTGTAAATAGCTTTTGACTTTTTCCATTTTCCATAAACTAATTCTTGAACAAGGTAATTAGCTTCATGGGAAGGATCCTGATCCATGAACCAGTGTTAAAAACTCATCTTTAACTAGCAGCTTGAGATTAAATCAAGTAGACAATTAATGGTGGAAGACAGGAAACTTCAAACTGGACAATCGCTTTCCATGTACAGTAATCTTATAGGTGTTAAGCAGCTGTTTTTATGCAGGGAATTAGGAAACTTGTCTTATGTTTATTAGCATTCCCTTTTTCTTTTTCCTTTTCTCTTGTTTTTTGCTTTTTCCTCTTTTCTGTATACTGATATTGTTCATATCGATATCATAGTAATGTTGCTGGCTATTGATCCAGTTCCATTGTACTATCTTAAGTCTTGAAGCATCGGGCAGGTAAATTAGTAAGCCATAAAGAATGGTGAGGTGGAGACTGGGAAGCTATCCAATGGTGGCAAATGAGTAAAATAGAAGAAACCGCACCTACCAACCCTACCACATTTGCTTCTTACTGAAAAGGTTGGTGAAAATGAAAGAAATGATAGTGAATTTAGAGACAGGCAGGCAGGGAGCTCTTTGCCAAGTCCATGCACTAATTCATGAATTTTTATTTTTTTTAAAAGCTCAGTGCTTTTTCTCTCTGCTCTGGTGTTGATGGATTCACTCATGATTACTATATAATCAAAAGAATCCCCTTCCCACCTCTGTGCACACACTCTCTCCATAGTACTTCCCTTTCCCTCCCAAACTCAGTCTTCCTTTGAAGGTTCAAACCAAATCATTTACATTTGAAAATCTGTCTCCCTGATTACCTTCATGCACATCTCCATGCAAGACCCCTCCACATACAAAAAAGACCCATCCACATACAAAAAAGAACCCCAGCAAATGACAAACCCAGGAAAAAATAAATGAAAGAAATAAAATGCTACTTTGGTTCCCTTTTGCAAGCCCTCCGTCACTTACAAGAAAAAACAAAAGGAAAGGGGTAAAGGAAAAGTTGACCACCAAAAGTTTTAGTAAGAATTAATGAAGATAAAAATAAGAGTTAGTGAGTATCCCATTAATTAAAATACAGAAGCAATATCAGTACCCCCGAAAAAGAAAAACTTACAAGAAACAATATGCCACTAGCAATCTGCTTCCAGTGGCAGCAACCCTGTCTTTAATCATGTTGCCTGTGCTCCTGAAGTCATAAGCCACCAGAAAGAACACTAAAGTCACGGATAATATAGTTTAATTTTGCGTAATGCAGATGACAACTATGACATTATTTGGAATTTTAAGGAGCACTAATTAAATTTATTGTGAGTTCGACCCAATTAAAGTTGTCTGTAATATACTACTGCTATAGTTCATTAGCTTTTGCACATTCAGGTAGTGGTACCAATGAGAAAAAAGGTTCTTTTTTTTTCCCAGGAAAAATGAAAAGAAAAAAAATAACTAGCATCTCTACACGGAAATGCATGTATCAGTGTACAGAGAAGACATATTTAAATGGAAAAAGATTACAGTTTAATAAGAAATAAAATAGGTTTTTTAAAACGAAAAAAGCTTTGATTTTTTTGGGGCCCTTTGCTCATCATTCCTGGAATATTTCAAGTTCATTGCAGACCCACGTCCCACTTTTTGTCTGGAAGCAGGTGTTGACTACACAACGATTTTCTACAAAGAAAGCCAATGGTGTTTCTGTTCTTTTTAAACATTTGCGGTTTCATAAAACCTCCATTCCACGCGCCTCCAAGAGCTGGGGAATGGCAGAAACAATAATGGTAAATGCTTACATATATAAATCTTTTTATGTTGATTACAAATTCATATCCGAGAAGGATGATTTACGCATATGTTCATTCAGTTTTAACTTTGCATGGTCAACCGTTTCTGTTTAAATTATTTATTAATATTGACAATACTATCTATAAAAGGTTTGATTTTTTAAAAAATAAATCTTTGAACCATAGTCTTACGAGGGAGTGCCGGAGAATGGGACTTTAGGCAAGTTGAGACACATCTGTGGTCCGCACGCGCTTACGGCGGGCCAATTTTTTTTGTTCTTTGGATAAGCAGCGGCTGGCCAACTTTGTACCTTCATCTGTTGTGAATTTTAGTCTTTCAGGTTTGTTGAGCATTATTTAATCCTAACCTATCTGTGTACCAATAGGAAAAAGGCTATTGTCAAGAGGCTGCTACAGTCTTTTTTGGGCTGAAATAGGCTGCTGCAGATTACTTGCTGTAAAAAATAGCCCTGGAGAAAAAAAATATATAAAGAAAGAAAGAAAGAGAGTAAGCAGTGACAATATGCAGGCAGTAGCACATCGTTTGCTTCGTCTCTTTTTTTTTTCCATTTATTGTATTGTAGGATTTTCTTTTTTTGCTTTGCAGACAAGGCAATTTTCCTGCGTTTTGCTGGCAGAAAAAAAAAAAAAAGAGGAAGAAAAGAAGAATTCATTCTAGCTCCAGCCAGATAGCCTTGGTTTCCTGTCACCCTAGCATCACAGTTGAGGATCACAGCCAAGTTCATTGCTGTCAGATGAATAAAGCACAAGTAAAGCAGAGGTCACATCAGATGACCCACACAATACACCTTTCTTTATCAAAATTCACGGTGGGTGATAGGCTGTGACCATTTTTATGGTCACAGTTAGAAAAAATATATTAGTATTTGAGGGATGAGGGGTTGTTCCAAAATACTACTTCTACTTCCCCAATGAGCTTTTTTCTTTTGTGTGTGTGTTTTGTCCTATTGCAGGAATTAAAATTTTTTTTGTTTGTTTTTGAAATGAAAGCTGTGAACCAAATTGGAGCAGTATTTAAGTTGGCAGGGCAAACAAAAAACATTAGATTTAAATTGGATCCTCTTTGAGTTTGCAGAGTGGCACAGAAGGCTGTACTGTATGAAGTGACTGGATGGGCAGTGTCCTGCCCGTCAAATCTATCTAAGGCCCTGTGACTGTAAAAATAAAGCAAACCAGTTTTGGTTACCTGACCACCCTTCTCTCTATTGGCTATTTCACAACCCACTAGATTGAACTGACTAGTATGCTGTCATTGAAGAGAGAGACAGGCAAGGAGAGAGAAAGAGAGAGCGAGAGAGTGTAGAAAAAAGTTCGTAATTATTTCTGGGTTTTTTTCTGTGTAATAGGAGAGAGGAGTTTATATGGGGGCATTTGAGAAACCGAAGGGAGGTTTTGTGAGTTAATGCAAAAGGGTTTTTTGGTGCTATGTTTGTATCTGGGATTTTTGTAGGGTTTAAGAGAGAGCGTTAAGGAAAAGCAAAAAAAAAAAGGCGGAGAGGGAAGGGAAGGGAGAAAGGAAAAGCAAAAGAGACGTGGTCTTTCTCATATACACAGATCCCTATGGAATGAAGGGGCGCCCCCCAGCATTGCTTGCTTGAATTCATTCTTTTTGTTTAGTTTAAAGAGACCAGTTTTGTTCTCTTTAGAGCGAGAGAGACAGAGAGAGAGAAAGAGAGAGAGAGTGCATAGATTAAAGAGTTCTGGGCCATTGAAAATGTTCTTGCAATGAGTTCTGCTACTAGACAACAAAAGACCAAGTTTTCAGATGGGAGGGAGGCAAGAGATTTCGGTATGATTAGTTTATTTTCGCTTCAATGATTGAGTTGCCTTGCAGCTTGGTATATAACTGCTGAGGAACTTCTGAGTAAGAAAAGCAAGAGAGAGAGACAAAGAGAGAAGAGGATGAAAACTATGAACGACAGTAGCAATGGCAGCAATAATAACTGGTTGGCTTTCTCTCTTTCACCCCACATGAAAATGGAGGTTGCTAGTGATCCCCAGCACCGTCATCATCAGTATCATCATCATAGTCAAGCTTCAGCTGCCGCATCTGTATCCAATGCTGTTCCAACAAGCTTCTATCTGTCTTCTCACCTCAGTGGTTCTGGAATCTGCTATGGAGTTGGAGAAAGTGGAGGCTTTCACGCTCCCTTATCTGTTATGCCACTTAAGTCAGATGGGTCCCTATGCATCATGGAAGCTCTCAGTAGATCGCAAACAGAAGGTTTGCTCCGCTTTTTTTGCATGTTTTCCTATTAATCCTGTAGAGTTTTCTTATTCGCTTTTAGTTGTTCTAAAACTTCTGTTGTTCTATCGTTTTATTTGTCAAGGAATCGTGACTACTTCGTCTCCAAAACTGGAGGACTTTCTGGGTGGTGCAACAATGGAAACTCATCAATATGGAAGCCACGAAAGAGAGACAATGGCTCTGAGCTTAGACAGCATATACTACCACCAAAATGCAGACCAGGAAACCAACAGGCAACATTCTCTGGACCTTCTTCAAGAACCCTTTAGGCATCAAGACCAAGAGTTTGCAGTTCAAACACATCCCTATTATTCAGGACTGGCCTGCCAAGGCATGTATCAGTCACCATTGGAGGAAGAAACCAAGGATGCCCAACTTGCAGACTGTGATTCCCAGATTCCTCAAATGGGAGAGGATGCAATGCCTTGCTTTAGAAACTGGGTAGCTAGGCACTACTCTACCCATAGTTCACTGGAACAGCAGATGACTAGTAGCATGGTTGATGATGGACCAGCTTCAGGGTCTGTTGGTACAATGGGTTGTGGGGATTTACAGTCTCTCAGTTTGTCTATGAGCCCTGGTTCTCAGTCAAGTTGCGTTACAGCTCCCAGGCAGATCTCACCTACTGCTACTGAATGTGTGGCCATGGAAACAAAGAAAAGAGGGCCAGGGAAAGTGGGTCAGAAGCAACCTGTTCATAGGAAGTCCATTGACACATTTGGACAGAGAACATCCCAGTATAGAGGTGTTACCAGGTCAGTTCATACTGTTTCTTTAATCCAGTACACTTGTTTCTTAGTTTTGTTCACATAGTTTCCTAACTGTTTTCCTTATCCCTCCCGTTTATTTATTCTTTATATACCTTCCATTCTCCTGCTGGCATTCCCAGGTGCATCTTTTCCTGTATTATTCTATTCTGGAATGTCTTGTTTTCTTTTTTAGCATTGTTTTCCTTTTACATATCCATGTTTTCTCTGAATATTCAAATAACCTTTGTCGAATTGTCCTACCAGACATAGATGGACGGGTAGATATGAAGCTCATCTCTGGGATAACAGTTGCAAGAAGGAAGGGCAAACCAGGAAAGGGAGACAAGGTTTGTCAAAAGCAAAAACAAAACACATTTACAGTATCCGTTTGGAAGTATTCCTTCTTTTGACTGCAATTCTTGGTCCATCTGTCTTAATGACCTGACTTGTGTTATTAATTCCTTCTTGGCATGTTCGTCGTTCTTGTGGATGCCATTTCAATCAACTCATGTGTTCAGTCTATCTTGGTAAGCATTCTCTTAAGCAATAGCATTGCACTAATAATCTTGATTTAATCTTTATGAACCTATTTCACAAATGAATTTCAGGGGGTTATGACATGGAAGAGAAAGCTGCAAGAGCTTATGATCTCGCGGCTCTGAAGTATTGGGGACCTTCAACGCATATAAATTTTCCGGTATGTTGAATCATTGGAAACTTATATTCAATCATTTTAGTTGCTCAAAATGAAAAATTTTAGTCACCTAAAGAAACCATATTGCTCTTTTTTGGGGGGGCGCTCTCGGCAGCTTGAAAATTACCGAGAAGAACTGGAAGAAATGAAGAACATGAGCCGCCAGGAATATGTTGCCCATCTAAGAAGGTTGGTTTCTGATTTGCAGTCTAAATTCTATTTTATTAGGTTTGGCTGCTATGTCTTGATGATAAGTAAATATATTCCTTTTTATTTACAGGAAAAGTAGTGGGTTTTCCAGAGGGGCCTCAATGTACAGAGGAGTAACAAGGTTTCTATTGCTTTTTATTTACTTTTATGTCATTAAACCTCATCATTTGTTTTTTGGGATATTTCATTCATATGCTGATTTGTTATTTTTTTTGGATAGGCATCATCAGCATGGAAGATGGCAAGCTCGCATTGGCAGGGTCGCAGGAAACAAGGACCTTTATCTTGGCACATTTAGTAAGTTCATGGATACTTTTGAATCCCATGCCAATTTCTGGCAGTGTTTGTTTTCTTTGCATTTTCTTTCGTCATTTTACATTCCTAGTCGAAATGTATTGGCTCTTCCATTGCATAAAGAGCTTTTAAGGGGCTTATTTTTATGTCACCTCTGCTCTTATGTTTCCTCTAGAGGATAGTGATTGCTTTTGTAAGGCTGATGACAGTTGCTTTAAAAACTGCAACATCTGATTTCAGTCGCAATGAGCTTTTTTAAGGCTGTTTTCTCTGGTGAGCTGATAAAGATGGGAAAAGAAAAGAATTTCCTGGGCTAAAATGATTAATCAAAAGCATAATCTTTTTGCAAGTCTGAACTTTTTTTGCAAAGCTCTTGAGTTAACATAATTTTGTCAAACTAATGGTTCTAGCTTCATTTCAGGCACCCAAGAGGAAGCAGCTGAAGCTTATGACATTGCTGCCATCAAGTTTCGTGGTGTAAATGCTGTGACCAACTTTGACATAACTAGATATGATGTTGAAAGGATCATGGCGAGCAATACCTTGCTTGCTGGAGAGCTAGCCAGGCGAAACAAAGCGATAGATTCAAACAACGAGGGCGGTGATTACAGCACACCAGCGCTAACCAATGGAGAGACCATTCAACCTGAAGTCAACAATGGGAACGGTTCGGACTGGAAGATGGTGTTGTATCAATCACCACAGCAACAACCAAGTGTTGGTGCAGTTGAGTCACTTGAACAGAAGTCCATGAGTAATGGAAGTTATCGAGACCCCACTTTCTCGATGGCTCTGCAAGATCTGGTTGGAGTTGATTCAGTGAACTCTAGCCAGCCAATGGTGGATGAATCCACCAAGCTAGGAATTCATTATTCCAACCCATCGTCGTTGGTTACCAGTGTAAGCAACTCGAGAGAAGGAAGCCCAGATAAAACAGGCTCCTCAATGCTCTTTGCTAAGCCTCCGTTGGCATCAAAGTTCATTAGTCCAGCAAATGGTGTTAGTTGGTTTCCATCAGCTCAGCTGAGGCCTGCTGCCATCTCAATGGCTCACTTGCCTCTTTTTGCTGCCTGGAACGATACCTAAATCCCTTCTTCTGCTGTTACTGGAAACATGTGAAGTTTTGCATGAGGAAGAAAAAAAGTAGGAAATCGGTGGAGTTAGGGGAAAAGTAAGATTTTGATTATGTCTCTTTTAGGTGCAGTTAGTGGAGGGAATTTGGGATTAACGAAAGATGGGTGGGGTCCAGTCATCTGTCTGTAACCAAAGCGTAGGAAACTTTTTTCAAGCTGTACCTTTTGGCTCATATTGGAATGAAGATTTTGCAAAATGGAGGGAAGGGATTAAGAGAGGGGGGCCTAATGATTAAGCTCTATGGAATGATATTGTCAATATTGCAGTGGCTGTTATATAATTGAATCTGCTTTTCCACTTTTTATAGGTGCTGCTAAGTACAAAACCAGCTCAATGTTTCCCAATAATGCTAAAGGAGCTCATTTTGACCACAATACCTCATATCATCCCCCAGCTTGTTCCTCATAACTGCATTGCACCATCATTACAATTCTATCTTTTCTTATCTCAGCTTTCCTCAAAGGAAACGGACATTCCACTTCATTATTTCAAAAAGGGGGTTGTAAGAGATTCTCAAGGAAAGACTTTAGCTCCTTTTTATTTTAGGATTTAATGGTCATAATTAGTTAGCACTTTGTCTGCTACTTATCAAATTTGTAAAGAGACTCGAGACATTATGGCTAAAAATCCCTTTAGCTTTTTCTAATCCCTTGATGTAAACCAAAGATAATATGGGCGGAAAAGCGATTCCATGTCCTGGTGTGGACGCTAAAAAGAGATGACGGGTTGTGTAAATATTGGAGGGAGATGTATCCCTCTCCCTCGTGTGGACACTGCACCCTGCATTTGCGTGTCTGAGTGTGATTGCACTCTCCACATGTTATATTAATTGGAGTTTAACTTGATAGGTTGACAGCGAGGAATATGTGGCGCAAAAGCTGGAGGTTGAATAACCCTGCTCTCAATTATTTAACCTACACAAGACAACGTTCCAAGAAGTTATCCACTGTCATTAACTTCATCCAAGGACTTCATGTAAATGTGGTCTATTCTATTGCTAACCTCAAAGATATCAAAATAAATGCTCACTGTAGAATCAAGGACGCATAATAAGAAAGGAACTGTTGGTTATTGCCAGTTGGTTAATGGTATGACCACAAAATGATATTTGTTAATTATTTCGTGGTTTGCATTTGGGTTGGCAAGATGCCCTACAGCATGGCGCCACAAAGAAAAATCTGATTGCTTTTTTGAATAAAAGGGTTAACATGTCAAGAGGAATTAAATCAACCTTGATTGGACAAGGCGAAAAAGAGAGAGGCATATACGAAGGGGAGCAGGCTAACAAACCATAACAAAGAAAAGGTCACAGTGGATCGATTGATGGTCAAAAAGATTGCTATTCTTTGTGGAAAAAAAGTTCGCAAAAGTTAGCAGGTACTTCTCCTTTTTAACAAAAAAGTAAAAACACTGATACGAATTTCTTCAAACTTCAAACCCTCCTTTGGGATTAGTCAACAATTATGATTACATGCTTGTTGTTGACAGCTTGGGCTGGTGAAAACGAAGTTTGCGTATGACAGCCTTGGAAAAGTAATGGGTTAATCCTAGTTGCGCACGAGCTGGATCATAGCAGCTTAATCATCACGGTTTCAAGATTCAATCCTCAAAGTGTCTTCATTTTCTTTTTCTTTTTTGCCAAGTTATTCAACTAACTCCATTTGAAATGCATGGATAACAGTTTGCCCCTTGCTCCTTGTTATCACTTTGGATAATAGTTTCCCCCGAATCCCTGTCACAAAATGTTGAAAGCAAACAGAATAGGGAAAATTTCCCTGCTCACTCGTACATAGGAATTGCCACTTTCACCTTGTTTTTACTTTTAACCTTTTTCATTCATCTTCTCTGTCTCGTTAATTGACAAGGCGAAACAAACAGTGAACTTCCTGAAGTGGTACAATGTTTGGGACACACATTCAAAGTACCACACATGTGCTTAAAGGGTCACTGACGGGCTCAAAACCGAATTGGGGTAGAAACGAGCTTTGTATTTGAACCTCTGGTTGATAGCTCTAATTCTTTGAACATGTCTCCATATTCAGAAAGGACCAAAACAGTATCACATCGTCACCTATTTGTACTACGTACATAATCCTCGAATGGTCCAAACTCATTTATACAAAGCTGAATTTTAGTGTTAGATTGTTGAGATAATAAATGGTCCCGTATTTTTTCGGGCCCCCAAATCCTTATTGCCCCGCTTTGATACAACGTGAGCAACAGCTCACCGGAAGGTGTCCCAATTTCAGGTAGTGCATGGATTTGTCCAATATTTTGACAGGGATAGGATAGGGGATGTCCTGTGTGGAGGAGTCTTGTTTCTTCCGGGGAGACCTTAAAAACTAGTGGCTCTTTCTCCACCATTTACCTGCCAGTGTGTGATTTGGACTTGACCTTCATTTCGGGATTTTCATGTGAACTTGCAAGGACATGATGAGACGAAAATTCATCTAAAACCGAAACCAACCAAAAAATTGAAAGAGTTCTTGACTTTTCTCACGTTTTCTTTCTCTCCACTTTTTTTTCTTGCTCAGGTGGCTGAAGGATTTTTGCAAGATTCTTTAACCTGTTCCAAGTAGAAGTACTCTAATATAATTGCCAAAGTTTTTATTTCACAATCTCTGTGGACATACAAGTATTCAAACCTCTAGGACCAATTTCAGAGGTGGGTAGATGAAAGTCCACCTAGCCTGGCACTTTTAGATAAAAGGGCCATTGATACACCATTTTCACATTGGCCCCAATCTATTATTATCCTTTATTAAATCTTGCCTATTTGTATTTCTTTCTTCATTTTCAAGTTTGAAATTTGGGTGTTTAAATACATATGAGAAAGAGATGTAACAAAAGGGTGAACGGACGAGGTAGCAATTGCCCTAGGGCCCGGTTCACCAGACATGGTTTTCGCCTCAGGATCCTGGCATTTACTGCTACCTTGTCATCATCCTCATTCATTGCAATCACTTGCATCTCGTTTTGCTGCTTGCTAGTAATTTTTGTCTCTTGCCATCACTGTCCCCCCTGTCTCTCCAGCATGCAATGCAAGTTAAGAGCACGAGACTCTAGCTTTGTACATGTACCCCCTTTTCACATTGAAATCGATCGATTTCTCTCTGGGTACGTGGAAATGAAGCTCGTTTGATATAACACAAGTTGCTTAATTAGAACTACTCTTTACATTTTTTTCAGACCAATTTCTTTTATAAGGTACAAAATGGTTTATCAAGACTAAGTCAACTCTTCAGTGGCTTTTGATGGATTGTTTCTTTAGTTCAAAAATTCGTAAGTTTTTAACGTAAAAATTGCTAAACAAATAAAACTTCCAAATCGAATTATGATAATAATGATGACAAAATGAATGGTCCGGACAAGACAGAGGATGAGGGTCCGTACAGGTGGGCAGCTAGTTGCTGAGGCATAGCCACAGAGTTTCAGAGCATAGCCACACCGAAGAGGACTCACAGAGCTATGTAATTAATTCTTGTTTTACTAAAACACCCACTCAAAGAGATTAAAGTTCAAAAAAAAAAAGAGAGAAAGAATAAAAGAAAATAAGGGTTGGACCTGTCAACGTCCCGAATCTAAGTGAGTATCTTTGGTCCAACTTTGCTAGCATAGAGCATTTTTCTGCCTCGTGATCACAGCTTCAGAAGATTAAATGCGTGCAGGTGGCTGATGGCACGTGGCGTTGCTACGCCGTCTCTGAAACTGCACAGCCGTAACCGCCGTGAGTACTGTCTGTGAATTTGTCTTTTCTTTTGACTCTAGTTGCATGCTATGCTACCCTCGTCTCTACTATTTTAGTCTCCAGTTTCCAGGCCCGTACACTGAAAAATCACAAAGAATCTTTGCAGTCGATTCGATCCGTTATCTTCTTGTACCAGATTCATCTGGCCTTTTATTTGGGCCCAGACGCCCAGTCTTTTAATGGATAAATCTTTGTTCTTTAGGCCTATTTGAGATTCCATTTACCTTCAGGCCCACACTCAAACTCCAAGGCTTTAGGCCTATTTGAGATTCCATTTACCTTCAGGCCCACACTCAAACTCCAAGGCTTTAGGCCTATTTGAGATTCCATTTACCTTCAGGCCCACACTCAAACTCCAAGGCATTGGGTCTTTCTATGTATAACCAAATTCCATACGCCCGGTGTTGGTCCAATTCAGATGAGGATTAAACAAAGGGATTCGCAATTAAAAGCGCCAATGCTACAACCGACCTATAAATTGTTAAATAATGATTTGCGTTTGCTTCTTCCTTCCATCCTGGGTTTAAATGGCCTGGTTATTTCCGTCCAGTTCTGCCAGAAAGTATCTGTCTTTTGTTTTGCTTGTCATTATTTTTTATGCGACAAAGATTTGAATGTGAAAGGAACCCAGATTACTTGAAATTGCAAGCACTGAGGCTTGAAGCTACAAAAACCGTTGCATTGTTTATTTCTTGTAACAAGGTGTAGCACATCAGGTGATGGTCTTAATGTGTCATTTTTTACGTATTATTGCATTGACTGAACACTAAAAGAAAGAATGATTGCACAATTAATACATCTAACTAAACAATCCATAAAAACTATGGTGTCTCTTGCTTTGCATCATAAAATACATGTCTTTATGAAAATAAAGATCGGCTGGCCGAATATTAGCTTGCTTCACATTGGTCCTGTTCATGGTGATCAGCTGAGGAGTAAGAGAGGACCACCTTCTTTCAGGCTCACAATGTTGAGTCGTAGTTTCTTATTGGATGTTCGATCAGAGTTTTCACTTTTCAATGAATAAGCATGGGTTAATAAGATGGATGCCATGACGACGCAACCTGTCATTTCGATGATGCAATGGCACTTGCCCATTTTTATTTTCTTTTGGGGCCATTTTCGTTAAATGATTTGACTACGTTGGTCCCCGGTCAGCCTGGCCAAGGTTTTGCCTCTTTTAGTGGGTCGCAATCTAATTATATGCCACTGTAATCACGATCTGACTTGAGTGCTCGCTTTATTAGCAACTTGGAGTGCCTTTTATAGTTTTTCCCTTTTGCTTTTGTTCCTGTTTAGTTTAAAGTGCGGCATGGTTGTTTTCTCCGTACAAATATGTAATTATTGTGTGCTGTTCCGATGAGAGTAACATTATGGAAATGGGTTTAGATTAACCCTGCTCCGAAGCTGTCCTTTTTGCCCTTGGTGAGAAGTGAGAATGTGTTAATCCTTAGACACCAACATGAAGTTAAATGGCTGGAAATTCCCTCCAGGGTAGGGCAATGTCGAAAATGAAAAGACATTGTTATGTCCGTGGTTTCCTGTATTTAAAGTTGGTACAATAATTTCCTTTTTTTCTGGTACGACAACAAGCAACTTTATACTCTTAGGCAGTAAATTGAAAGTTGAAACAAATGGAGGAGCCAATACTCAGAGCAGAATGAACCAATTCTTTCTTCTTCTTTTTTATGAAGTTCTAAACTTCATTCCTGGAGGAAAAAACCATTCTTTTTTGAATCCAGAAAAAGCACGATATGAGGCCTTGGGAGACAATCTGGTCTAGTTAATAAACAATCAGCTAGGCTTCAATCTAGTCCAGAAACAATCCACAGATCCAGCCCATTTGAGATTTTCTAATGGGGCAGGGGCCACGATCATTCAATTTATAAATTTTTTATTGACTTTGCCTGTTTCGCCATAACTCCACTAGTTTCTGAGGTAACGCTAACTATTTAAGTGACTATCGGAGCTTTCCTTTTGCAGCCACCCACCCAGGCCAGCACTGCGTGGCACCAGGCCATGACATTAACAAACGCTGCTAGTTTTGCAGAAGATTAATTGTGAAGCGGCAGCCTGCAGAAGGAGTGAATGAACATCACTCCATGACCTTGTCAGTGATGACTTAGGACTAGACCGGATTTTCAGCTTCCCTAGGTAGTAGTATTCCATTTTTTGATATTGCAACCAATGCTGGAAACCAACATTTTGTAGCTTTAAATGTTAGAGAAAATTTCACTTCAAAACTAATGATTATGCAGTTCACATTACAACTCTTCTATCCCGATATGTTTTAAATTGCTAGCTTGAGTTATTTTTTTTGTCTCATTCAGGTACAAAGGTGCACGGCTCCAGGAGCTTAAATCTCTTTATCACCTGGCTATGACAGGGTACTTAAAAAACTTGCAAGTATCAGAATCGATGATGTTTCAGGTTATCTGGATTTCATTCCAGACAGACTCCATCAAGCTTAAAGTTTGGGATATGGTAGGATTGTGGCAAGAACTGCAAGATACGAAATTACTTCTGACATGAATATTGTACTTGTAAGGCTACCTAGAAATGTTAGTAAAAGATTTGCAATATTTGGTCTTAGTCTGAATGCTGCTATAACCATGAGGAAATCGAGTACCTGGTTTTCTTCCAGCTTCCGAACTCATCATTATGTTTCTTTAGTTATACTTTTTTTTCCCTTTTTTACCATACTTATGATTATTTTCAGTACCCAGAATTTTTATAATGGTAATGGATTCTCAAATTGCCCTTCTACAAATGCTAGATCCATGCCTGTTTAAACATTGGAAAGTTAAAAAGAGATCTCTGTCGAATGTGTCTTTGATGCATGCAACTAGTGATTTTTCTTTTATTTTCCGACGTTTTTCGAAGTCCTTTTTGATGCACCATTTTTTCAACAGTGAAACACGGTTGAAACTTCTTTATGTGGAAAACATCAATGACTTGGAATGATTATTGGGGCTGTGAGCCGTCATGGGTTCGATGAGCTTGCATCGAATAGGAAAGCATCATTGTTTTCAGTTTCCTTAACAGCAGCCTTTCTGCTTTTATATCAAAAGGAAAAATGATTATGATTACTTCTCTTATGCGCATGCTTCTCTCAGGTTCATTGGAGGGTATGAGATTTCACATTCTTTTCATGTTTACTCTCCCTTCACCCTCCCATCATGCAACCAATTGTAACTAATCATAAACATTTCTTTTTTAAGACAAGCAATCCTACTCCCCAGAGTAAAGCTTTGAGTAAATAAACCATTTTAAGTAATATTAAAGTAAGGAAAAATCTCACTTGCCAAGCAAAATAGACCAATGTTTCCAGTGCAAGTCTCATTTCTTTTTAATCTATGATGAGTTGGATTTGTTTTAAATAATTTCCACCTTGAACCGTCCACAAATATTATACAAGAAAAAACTGAATTCATTTTTGTGGCATTTGAATAATTAGGAGAAAAAGGAAGGTTGTGGCAACTTTCTGTAAAAAAGAGAGGAAAAAGCTTAAAGCTTCTTTGAAAGTATAAATCTTACTGGCCCAAAAAAGAGTGAGGAGGCAGCATCAAGCATGGGCTCTGAAACTTTGTAAAGCAAATTAGAACCCGAAGTGATTTTTAATAAGCTTGTAAGAGAAAATCTGGTAAGGCAAAAATCTTACGAGATTCTTTCACTTAACTTATCCATCTCATCATTGCTAATTAGGCAGGACCACATCGGGTGGACCATAGTGGGGATGCAGGGGTAGGGCCGAGGCGGGGCGAGCTCGGCGCATGCCTCAAGCGTGATGGCGGGGTCGCTTTTGGGTATGGCCAAGGGCTTTTATTCTGTTAAGAATGTTGTTGGATGATGGAATTAGACTTATTTTTGAGGAGTTAGTAATTAGTTTAAGTTAAACACATGCAACAATCAGATAAGGAATGAGGATGTAAGCTGTCCAATACGATCGGCCCACCGGTGTTGGTGGGTCAATGGTTTCATTTTCTAATTGATTAGATTTCTGATGGCTACACCATGAATTATTTTTGATTGGATCATCATCAAATCCCATGTAGGGACTTCCCTTCTCTATTTTTCTTTCCCCAGTAATTCTTACGGCTTCTTCCCCTCTCCATTTCAAAAACTCTTACATTATTATGCTTCATTGATTTAGTCTTAGCCAACTACATCAATCTACTTTCAACTTTGGCTTACGCATTCCTTTCATGACATCATTGGTTTTCTCTTAATATTTTTTCCTCTCTTTTTTCTTATAACAAGAAACTTTATATGTTTTTTCAACTATTTTTAATTTGACTTGATATCTATTGTAAATAGTTGTTTTTGGAGATAATTAATTCACACGTTACATGCTTTTCAAGATGTAAAAGTTAATATGAAAATAAATACTTATATTTATGATAATAAAACATTTTCCGTCCAAATTTCTTGACCATACCTTTCATTATATTTTAAATAATTCAAGAAAAAGAAAAAGAAGACAAAGAAATTTGTTAGTTTGAAAGATGTAGCATGAGAACTTTTCCAAAAGTCACCCATCCTAATAGGATTTAAGACTATAAACGTTACGTTTAAGCAGGTTCAATATTTTACATGCTTCCAATTTGTAAAGTAAAAGTCTATAAAATCATACTTTAAGCACGTTTTAATAACAATAATTCATGACTAATGTTCTCAGGGAACAAACGATTGCGTTGTTCCAAGAGGTAAAATCAAAGATTTCCAAGCTCATTGCCAGCCCCCACTCTTCATTGGTACCCAGAAGAATGATTTGGTGTGAGTACCCACATAGATAAGTTAGGTGTACCATCTCAATCATACCATCTCCATTCTATTTTTGACTACCCAGTCCTTGAGGTGGGGTCCCCCTCTCCACATCATACGGTATGGAAAATCAAATCAAATCGCGAATCACAGCATATATCATGTAAAACGTTCCGAAAGAACTGACTTTGAAGCAACAGTGGGGGTGTTGTACACTGGGTAATGAGTTGGGTGATGGCCAGGCCTCTAATTCTAAGCAAATTACCCGTTGATTTCGCCAATAATTATTATTTTCATTATATTTTTCCAGCGAGATCACAACCAGGACTTGAAGTTGACCAAAATAATCTGATTTGACCAGGTTGGTTAGTTCAGTGGCTTTTTTGAAATGGGCAGCAGCGACAGCTGGAAACCCGTACCAGGACAATAAGGTAAAATTGATGATTAGATTCCATTATTCCTTATGTTCCTAAAAAAAAAAAAGAGAAAGATGGCTGCAGGTATTAATCAATTGATTAATCAATTAAAAAATACTGTTTAAAACATGGGAAATCATGCTATGCTCCCAATTTACAGTCTCTTCTGTGAGTTGTCCATCGAAGAATAGACACCTGTGACCTTGGTTTATCATCTTGAACCTGCAGTATGGCATCATTGTGCATAGGGACATTAATAGAACCCAACCCACAGATTTGATGGTGCAGAAGGGAGAATTGGCGAGGACAATGTGAAGTAAATGATGGGGAAGGGGTGGTGGTGCATGGAGAATGATGGAGCTTGGGTGTATAGTTTGAGAGTTTCTCGAAAGAAATGAAGAGGCTTAGTTGGCAGTGAGAGATAAACAAGTGTGTAACAGCAAAGAGAAGTCTGTTAGAATAGTGTTTTCTTTCTTTGCGATAATAGGTCTGTTAGAAAAGTTGGCAAAATGTGTCAGTAAATAAAAAGAAAGAAAGTTTAATGTCAAAGAAGGAAGCAAGCAAGCCAGCAAGCTAGCTTGACCCTGAAGAGAAGAACCTCTTCCAATCTCATCTGAGATAAATATTGTAAAATATTAAAAATGAAAAAGTGTTTAACTAAATTATAAATAATAAAAAAGAGAAAAAATTTACAAAGAGGAAAAGGAAAGGAGCTTAGGTTCTGTAATAATTTAGGAACAAGAGCAGTTGGCAGTAGTTAGTCTGTCTTTTAAAAACATACATGCATACATGTCACCTGTAAGCTTGGGCAGGTATGCAAAGTTTCAATCTTTATCTTTCTCTCTTTACATACTGTCTCTAACGTGTTTTCTCTCTCTAGCCTTATAGCTCTCTTGCATTTCTCAGAGAGTAAAATATAAAAGGTTGGAATTTGATGCTTCTTTTGCTGTTCGGTGCGAGTGCCAAATTGGTGAATTTGGTTTCCTATTGTAGAATTTAAGCTTAGCATTTGATGCGTTTAGATGTACTGTCAAACACCCAATATAGGGGACTGGGAATGAGACGCTGCCTCATTTCCGTTCTTGCATAATTCAAGTTAGAATTTATGCTTTTTGGTCTTTTTTTTGGGACACCCATCTGAGAATATCTCAAAAGGGTTTCTCCAACTTCCTTTTCTTGGTTCTTGGAGGGTTGTGTCTTGATTCAGAACTGGAACATTTAGTTTCTTCCTTGGTTAGGACTTCTCTTGCACTTGGTTTTCCATTCTACTTTCATTTGAGAGTCAGTTGAGCAATTAAGTTGATCCTCCTCAATTGGGTTGTAGTTGAAGAGATTCAAGATTGCTTAACATAATCAATCACATTGGGCTTTTATTGAGTTTGAGATTGTGAAAAATATAGTTCTTCTCTAAGCTAAACGGAAAAAGGGAATCTGCTTTTCTTTTGTTACACTGGTGAGCTGTTACTTAGCTAATGCAATCGTCTGTCTATGTCCACTTTATGCTCTGAAAGGTTCACTTTCTTGTCTGCGGGAAGCATTTTCTTGTTTTGCCTAACAGCAGAGTAGACGTGATCCTAGGGTTAGTGGAAGAAGAGGTAAATATTTGGTCTGTGTAAGATTTTGTGCCTGTGCATTGGATTTCTCCTTTTACTTTGTGTCTCTAGGATGCTCCAATGAGAGGTTTCTTTTACTTTAACATCCTCTCAGTTCTATAAAGCTGCCAAGGTTACTTGTTCCTTGTTCAGTCCTGCAAGATATCCCCAGCGAATTTTGGTCAAACCAACTTTCCCTCAAATTTTATACTACTTTCCTTCTGTAAAATATCTATTCTTAGCCCAGGTCTAGGTTAGCTGTTGAGTAGGGATTGATTTCAAATTTGCAATTATAGATAGGTTGAGTTCCTTAGAATTTGGGTGTTTAGCCTCGGAATCTACAGCATGGCTAGTGGTGATAATGATGATGTGGGATTTAAGAACAGACACGAGAGCCTTATAAATTGTCCGTCTTCACAGATAAACACAAACCCCTTCTCTGACAAAGTTGATGGGATGGCAATGAGTTCAATATCCATGTATAACAAGCCTTCAAATGCATCAGATCCTTTCTTTGGTTCTAGTTGGGATCCAATTGTTTCACTGAGTCAGAGTGAAAGCCTTGTAGGATCTTCGATGGTTTCTCACAGTGAATTTGCCAATTCTCATTATCCTCTTCTAATGGAAAATCAGGGAATTACTAGCACTGCCCACTTTTCCCAGTATCAATCTGATCCAGGCTTTGTTGAGCTGGTGCCAAAGCTGCCCGGATTTGGTAGTGGAAATTTGTCAGAAATGGTTGGTCCCTTCAGCCTACAACAATGCGGCCAGATTGCCAACGGCAAGTGCCCCCAAAATTATGCTCTAAACACTGAGGTTGGCAATGAAAGGGCTTGTACAAATAGTACACAATCTCGTGATGAGCACCAACTTTCAGATGAGGGAGTTGTAGGTGCTTCGCCCAATGGAAAGAGGAGAAAACGAGTTCCTGAATCAAATTCTCCACTAAGATCATACCAGGTATATTGTTAATGTGATCACAATATCAAGAATTTGAAGATTTGCAGCAATATGATAATCTGTGACACCACTGACATGGTAGATTGGCTTTGCAATTTGTGTTAGAATGCTGACGAGGAGCCTCAAAAGGATCCTTCTGGAGAGAGCAGCGATGTTCCAAAAGGACAGGATGAGAAGATACAGAAAACCGAACAAATTACAGGTGTGAATTCACGTGGTAAACAAATTGCGAAACAAGCTAAAGACAGTTCTCAAACTGGAGAAGCTCCTAAAGAAAATTACATCCACGTGAGAGCAAGAAGGGGTCAGGCTACAAATAGTCACAGCCTGGCAGAAAGGGTAATTTCTCCTTTTCAGATTGAAGTAAGAATTTGTGTTCTCAACTTCATATTGAATCTGGAAATTTCTTGCTTGCAGGTGAGAAGGGAAAAGATAAGTGAGAGAATGAGATTGCTTCAAGAACTTGTACCAGGATGCAACAAGGTATGTAGAGGTGGCCTAGCTTCATGCTAGACTTTTCTTTTAAAATAAAATGGAATCTTGATTATTGAGATGGTTTCATTGTTTTAGATTACTGGGAAAGCTGTAATGCTTGATGAGATTATCAACTATGTGCAGTCACTGCAACAGCAGGTTGAGGTATGATACATTGACTGTAACTAGGTGTTTGTTCTGTATTTTTTCATAACAGCATAACAAGTTCAACGACAACTATCATGCGCTTAAGCACCCTTAGATGTTATTGTGATATAGTTCTTTAGTGTACAGTCTACACTAAGACAATGAAGAAGTTAAACTGGAACTTTGAATCGAAAATGTAGGGGAACTTTTTCTGCATTTGGATAATCAGCTTAACTATGTCTTTCCTTGATAAAAAATTTAAATGGATTCTCAATCCTCCAGCTTTTATGATTTAGTCACAGGTCTTTTTTCCCAAAAACATTGTTCTCACCTTAGACTGGTAACTAAATGAGAGCTCCTCCCTTGGGATGTTACATTGAGGTTTTTGCAGTGTTATATGAAAGGTTTAGGACATGAAATTGAGAATTATGCCTTATTTACAGAAGATGAATGAATTTAGTGATATATTATCATTAGATCAGTGATTGTTACATTGTTACTTAAAGCAAAATATACAAAACCGCAGTGATGTATTTGCCCCTTTCTTTTTTGCAGTTTTTGTCAATGAAACTTGCCACTGTCAATCCAGAGCTAAACATTGATTTAGAGAGAGTTTTATCCAAAGATGTAAGTTTCCTATATAAATTGAGAAATTATAACAGTTATGATTTGATATACGGGAAGGAATATGAATCCGTACTCTCCCTCCTGTATAGATTCTTCATTCAAGAGGTGGAAGTGCTGGAATTCTCGGATTTGGTCCTGGGTTAAACTCCTCTCACCCTTTCCCCCCTCGTATCTTTCCGGGAACAATTTCAGGTGTCCCAAGTACAAATCCGCAATTCCCTCCCTTGCCTCAGGTATGAAAGGGTTTTGAAATCATTCTCTCTCACCCACCTTGCTCATCAAAATATTTGATTCAACACTTTTCTGTTCCTTACAGACTGTACTAGACAATGAGCTCCAAAATCTTTTTCAAATGGGATATGATTCTAGTTCAGCTATGGACAGTTTGGGACCAAATGGTAATCATTGAATGATTGGAGTTAAATTTTCCAACCCCTCGGTTTCCATGTTCTAACCATGAGCCTCTTCTCATTTTCAGCAGGTCGCTTAAAATCAGAGCTTTGATATATGGAAGAAGTTTAAATAAGAAGGCTTTGTTCCTCCTAACCAAGCATTCAAATGCTGCAAGTTGACTGCAGATTAAACTCATCTAGAAAAGACAATTGGAAAAGAAGAAGACAAAAACAGGATTCTTCAGCTGTATAGGTTCATTTCGTTCCTAACTGTTTGTTTTCCGAATTTTTAGACAAGGAAGATGACTTGTTAGAATCACAAATCATTGTATATTAAGACAACAAAGCAAGAGTTGGTTGATGGAATTTTGTTTTTTTTTTTCCTTAATAATTGGTATTGTAGGGGTTGTGATGCTTTGTGAAAGCTTGGAAAATTGTGTTTAAGAAAATTATCTTGTAGATTGGATAAATTTTCTTGTAAAGAAAATTTCATTTTCATCTGGTGTTTTTCTTACTAAGGGTCTGTCTAGTTGCCATTTTCTTGCTCTTCTTTTTGGTTCCAGGCCTTGTTAGAGTGAAAGCAGGAAGCAAACATAGTAACCTTATTTGGTTAAAATTAAAGCATTATCTAAATGCCTAAACTCAAATAGTGTTAGAACACAAGATAGGAAAATAAAAAGTACTAAAAGAAAAGCTTCAAAGTGTGCATTAGTGTCATTGACTATAGGTGTGGAAAAAGTACTTATTCTAATATTTTATTGTATTTTACACTGATGAATCAATCAATTAATTAAGCATTAATCGGTGTATGTGGTAAGATTATCAAATTTTATAGAGTTATTTTACAATAAAATGATGTAAAAGTATTCTTGAGAATGTAGGGAAAAAAACAAAAGATTGATGAAGTTATTTCTTTCTCTTTTTCCGAACAAAGAGTTCCTATTTAAAGAGGATAATATGTCTCTATAGACATAATTATTCAGTTATTGTTAAGCGTCAAGTACTATTATTAAATAATAATGTATATTAATTTAATTTATTTACAAGATTAATCAAGATTTGAAAAATCTAACCATGATCCATTTGTATTTTAACCCATTTTAATGCAACAATTAAAGATTTTATTTTTCTTCATTTAAAGAATCCTTTTCCTTTTATTTCTTTAGATGTGAGGTTGTGTCTTACAATTATTATTTTTGAAAATGTCTAATAAATGTTCAATATCTATAAAAAAAAAACCCCAAATTATGTTTTTGAAGGGAATGAATCCCCTCTCCAAAAACCTAATTTGTCTTGTGAAAGTATAAATGAGATAACAATTAATATGTGTTTCATGTAATTCAAAAATTGTAAAAAAAAAAAAATTTAAAACAACATAAAATATAAAACTAGTAGGTTGAGTATCTAAAAGTTAGTAGATAGTACATTGACACCATTCCCATAACAATGCATTTGGTTAAAGGAATACAAGAACAGTATATTCCCTGTTATGGCTTTTCCACCGGCACTCTTTTTTTCCTCCTTTTTTTTTTTTTGTATTTTGTCATTTCCACATGTTTGAGGTACAATTTTTCTTTTTTTATTGCTTTCTTCCACCCATTGCTTGTGTGTTTTTTTTCCCTTCTTTTCCTTTTATCTTTTTCTCTCTTTTTCTGTTCTCTGTTTTACTTCATAGTTTATTTAAATTTGCATAATCTATCATATAATAATGTAATCATTTTGTCTTAATTGCTTCAGGGTGCAAGACACCCCATTTCGCAGCTGGTTCTAACCCTATATCCCTAGTGGAGCAAACAAAAGAAAGAGATAAAGAAGAAAGAATTGTACGGCGATGGTTCGTAGAAAGGAACAACTCGCAAGGAAAAAATGGAAAAGAACAAGAACCGGTGAAAGAAACTACTCGAGCGCTTCCCTCTGTCGTGCTTGTCGGGCTGTTGGGTCAATTCTTGGGCCCACAAAAGCCTGGAAGCCCGTTCTCATTAAATCGAATCAGCCCATAATGATAAATGAGAAAGAAACATTAGCCTTTGGTACATTTTCTCTTCTTTTCTTGATATTTAATTTAATTGGTAAATTAGTGGCTTCTTCTGATAATTTTTTTATGTGGAAATTAGTGTTAAAATTTATTAATTAATATCTTAATCACATCAGGAGAAGTGATAAGGTTGACTAGTTTGTATTTGCAAAGTCAGAGCAAAGAGAGATTGCTAAAAGGAAAGAAAATATTTGGACCAACAATTATTTCTTCTTGGACAAAGGACCAGACAATTATTATTGCTATGAATAAAACTGGTGGCCTTTCATATAATTGCCCCTTTTTTTATTTTTATTATTACTGTTCGGTGCTATATTTACTTTCATGGACTAGCCTTTATTTTTTGAAGCGTGCTAAGTTTGCTTTACGTCGCGGCTTTGCTTTGGGCTACGAAAATTGTACATGACTACGAATGGGACGCTAAGAAACACACTATGCCTTTAGGATTTGGATTTACATGATTCATTACTAAAAAGAATAGGTTAAAATTTCGGTGTTTTACAACCGCTTGATAAATAAAAAAAAGATTTAAAATTTTGAAAGATTCGTCTTGATTAGAGAGGTATCATGAGTCGAACTGAATTCAAGTTAAGTTTATTGAATTTTTTTTTTAAAAAAAGTAATATAAAAATTCGATTTGTTTCGTCTACTTAATTATTATTTTATATTAATAATTTTAAATAAATATTTAAAAATAAATAAAATAAAAACATCAGGCTTAGACCTAAAGCAGGCCGAGCCCGCGAGCATGGAGAGGTAGCTTAATCCGTAGACAACTCTAACCTCAACAATTGGCGTGGAAATTGCCCATGTTCCCAAGGCTACGGGGTGACGTGGATGTTTACAAATTCAAATCTAGGAATCTGTCTTTCTTTTCTGGCTTCCCTCATATGGTAAAATGAAAATAATAATAATGATGATCTTTGAAGAATTAGGGGTCATTTTGTTACATTTCTCTTTCATGTACTGCTTCTTTTTGTTTTAATTGATGGATGATACTTGATACCTTTTTAAAATGGAAATTTAAAAATTTTGTAAAAGAAAAAGACAAAGAAATTCAAACTCCATGGAAAATAAAGGAAATTAAATATTGAAATGGAAGATATTTATTCATGGGGCCAAAGCCAACCGAACGAACTCTGCCGTTAAAAAGGAAAACCCCCACAAAAAACAAATGCCACATGCCCATCAATTTCACAGAGGGAAGCTGCAGCGAACGACTCCCAGTTATAGATGCCACTAGCTACAGCTGCTGCCTGCTGGACCATGGATTTCAGATTTCATGGAATTTTCAAAGTCCTACTTGACTCTGTAAAAACTGTGAAAACATTCTCCCAAGTAAACGATGATTGACTACACACGAACAACTCCCATCATCTATCATCGGAAACATGTTTCCAGTTTTCCTCTCCTTCAATTACATCGAATTCAAAAGAAATTTTCTCTTGTCTTTTCTTTGCATATGCCGAGAGGGAAAAACAGATTTGAGGGGGTCCATATCCTAGTGTGGTCCAGCTGCTTCCCAACCATAAATTCGGTGAGCCAGCTCTTGGTTGGATTACGGACCCACGCCGCAAAGAATCAGATAATGGAGACCCCCATGTGCTTCCCAGCTACCTAAGCAAGTACTTTACACGCTAGTAATTGTTTAGTGGCAGGACAACAGTTTTTAAGCTCAATTTAATTCGTGGATAAACTTCCCCAATTCTCACTTCCCTCAAATACCAATCCTATTTAATTCAACTGTCAGGCTGAATCTGTTAAAAGGAGGCTGAAAAGCTTCACTGGGGAAGTAAATGTATAAACTACATTAGTACACTGCCATTTGCAGACCTGGAAGGTACTGAGAAATGAAAAAGAGGTTCATTCCTTAAGGATGCATTTCATGGCTATTCCTCAGCAGCTTATCCAAACGTAATTAGAGAGGTGGGTTTTGGTTCATGAAACCACTAGATTTTAAGGGAAAGTTGTGTAAAGAGGCCAGTTGTCCAAACATGAAAGGCAAAAATCGAATGATCAAAGATTGAAGGTTCCACTTCAAATCAAATACTGCTGCGTTTTAACTTTTCCTGGATTTGGTGAAACAGGTTTCCTTGTATAACAATCCCAGTAGCTGAATGTGAACAAGACAACTGGAAAGTAAGGGCAGGTCAATAATTTGAATCAACTGAATCAAGTAACTAATGTGAACATCCGGCTTTAATGGAAATCAGCTCAATTAACAGCCTCATGTAAAGTGAAGAAAGGGATAAGGGATCAAATATTCTGCCTTGCCTTGAAACTGTAACTAAATTCCTGTTTGATGTTTGAACAACAATTTTTTTTCTTACAAAAGAATTGACAGAAAAACAAAAGAATCAAAAAAGAGAAAGAAAGAAGAACAGAAAAAGGAAAAAAAAAAAGAGTGAAAAACCTTACATATACTGAAGAGTATCACAATTTTCAAGTTTGCCTATGTCCAAATTGAGGCCATTCTTCTGTCCATGTAAACACAAATTCTTCACGTATTGGGTGGAGCTGGAACCGGAGTCTAGAGGGTTTAAGAGGATCAAAAGCACTCTCGGCCCTCATCACATCTTCCATAAAAGTGCATTTGCAGTGATACTCAGATTTGGTGTGTCCACCCGTGTCAGGCTGTATTTTATATCATCCACATTTTACTACAAAGTCCCTAATCTGTCCCTTAAAGAACCTGCTCACCAATCAAGTCTAAACCGACGAGAAGGAAGGATATCCCTTGAAATAGCAAGAAATAGAAATGTATTCCCTGTGCTGACAGGAGGCTCCTAGCTGAAGCTGTTAGAAGAAGGAATGCCAAAGCTAGCTCCTTCGTATATATCCTGTTATGCTTCTTTTTCCTAGCCTTCTGTTCTTGCTGAATATCGGCTTTCATTTCATCTAGGTTGGTTTCTGATCCTGCACGCTGATGTTTTGGCTCCTTCTCAACCAAGGAGACAAGATCACCCTCAGATGATCGACCGGATTTTTTTGTAACAACCCACTCATATGCACTACCAAGTTGGAAAAGACCAGAGATCATGGCATTGAACTTGGTCACTGACATGGTATTCTCAAAAAGAAGGTAAGGAACAATGAATGGGAAGGATTTTGGAGCAGGAAGGATGTTGAGGAATGACATTGTAGCAGGGATGTAACAGACAACCCATGCTGGCAGCTCAGCCTCTGGAACAAACATGGTCATGGGGAGAATTATGCAGAAAAGAGTGAATGAATAAAAAGGTAGGATCAGTTTTCTGAGCAGAAAGAATAGAAAGATCATATTGAATTTCTTCCACACGCTAATCTGCATCAATCCAAATACAGAACAAGAACAACGTTAGGAATCAGATTAATCAAGAATTATTTAATTTAACAGAATAGGACAATTGGTGGTTCAAGAAAAGAGCACTGTGAAAAGGTATTTACCTTAGCACGGATAATATCTGGCAAACAGAGGCGGAACAACTGCATGGGTCCTGAGTGCCATCTGTGCTGTTGTTTTCTATAAGCTTCATAAGATTCAGGAAGTTCACACTGACACTGAACAGATAATAAAAAACCAACAAACATCAACTACCAATAAAGTGATTGACTATTAAAGTCACTAGCAATGAAATAGACAGATTAAGCTACATCCATACCTCAACATCATTGAGGAAAATGAACTTCCATCCTTGAAGATGAGCACGAACAGCAATATCCATGTCTTCAACTGTTGTCCTCTCCAACCACCCACCAGCATCCTCCAAAGCCTTAATCCTCCAAACCCCAGCAGTCCCATTAAACCCAAAGAAATTAATGAAAACACCATTCACTTGTTGCTCTACCTCAAAGTGAAATGACAAATTTATGTTTTGCAGTCTTGTTAGCAAATTCTCATCCTTATTAACAAAGGACCACCTCGCCTGAACCAACCCTAAATCTTCATTATCCTGTAAGCATATAACCACAATAGAATTTCACTTCAACTAATCCTGGACGTACTAAATTGGACACAACTCAAAACAGAAGCAGTTAATTTAGTTACCTTAAAATGGGGGACGGTTCGTTTGAGAAAATCAGGGGTGGGCTGGAAATCGGCATCAAAAATGGCAACAAATTCATAGTCTTTAACATAACTACAACTCATTGCAGACTTAAGATTACCAGCTTTGTAACCATCTCTAATTACACGGTGCCGATACACAATGTGGGCACCTTCTTGTTGCCATTTCTGCACCTCCTCTTTAATAAGCAGCTGAGTTGTGGGATCATCAGAATCATCCAAAACTTGAATCAAAATTTTCGATTTTGGCCAGTCCAAATTACACACTGCAGCGATTGATTGTTGGTAAACCTGCAACAAAGAATTAAAAAAATTAAATGATATTTTTCAGAAATGGTTTCTTTAAAAATGATAAAAAAATATTTTTTTTCTTATTTGTTTTACCTCTTTTTCGTTACACATAGGGATCTGAACGAGAACCATTGGAAGGAAACCATCTTCTCCAGATTCAAGATCCGCAACAGCATCTTGTTTGGGAATTGGCTTGATTTTTTTGAAACGGATCCAAAAACAACCCAAACATAGGACTAACCTATCCATGCTTTGGATAAGGAAAAGAATAATGCAGACATTTGCGAGGAACTGAAGAGGAGGAGCGAGATACTCCACACGAATCAAAACCCAACGAGAGTATAACGAATCAAACAAATCTCTAACACCAAACGGCGCCGTAAAAATGTACTGTAACTGAAGCTTTGGAGCACCGAAATGCCAGCCTTTAAAATACGCGGCAAACTCGAAACCAAGTAACAATAATGATAACCAAAGGAACACTTTGATGCAGTTATAGAACCTGGTTTTAACGGTTTTGTTTTCTTTGGAGGATGTGCTGTCCGTTTCCCTGTCGTGGTCGTTGTCGGCGTCGGTTCGACCAGAGGCTACTCGGCGACGGATGGCTGAACCGAGATTGACCAATGTGGAGGCAATGGAGGTTAAGCAACCAGCAGCTCGGTGGGCTTTCAAGAGGAGGACCCACGTGAGTTGCTTCGCGTTTTTGCCACGCGCCTTTTCTCGCAGACCGGCCGGGCTGTTGCCCATGAGGAAATCGTCCTCCGATGGACCTTCGAGCTCGACCATTGACCAGTTCGGGTTTTCCATTTTGACTACCACCGGGGTTCCCTTATGGCTCCCTTTTGCCCACCAATCAAAGGACGGCGCCATTGTTGGGTTTTTCTTATCCTTGAAACTAGGCTGTTAGGTTCGATCTCGAGGGTAAAAAAAAAAAAATTGAAAATGTGGGAGAGGAAAAGGCTAAAAACTTGACAACATTATCAGATGGTGAAGAAAGGAAACAAAGGGAGTGGGAGACGCAGCCGCGTTGATTTTGCTAAAAGCAAAGAAGCGAGGGCGTCTCTCTTTAAAACATAGTGAACCAAAAGAAGCCAAACTTATACGAAGAAAAGCAGCTCTGGGTTTTGGAGAGGAGCTGAAAAAGAAACAAAGAAAGAAAGACAGAGCTTCTCAGTTCTGACCTGTTGAGGGGGGAAAATAAATTAAAGAAGCTCCAAAAAAGCTCTTCTCATTCAATTACAGCTTGCAAAAGGGGTGGCTTTAAAAAAACACAAAAATATGACTATGAAAGGATGAGAGAAAAGGATCGAGAGAATTGGGAAAAAGATGGTAACAGCTCAACACGTCTTTGATTTTGATTTTCTGAAAAAAATAAATTTAAAAAAAAAATGATTGCAGAAAATAAAAAATCGAAATGCATACACATTACACTTTTAAGACACGAAAGACGACAACACGTTCTCTGTCTCTGTCAACATCAAAAGGGCACAGCCAAAAAATACACAGGATTTTCATAATCTTTGTGTTCTTTTTCTTTCTTTCTTTTTTTTTTGACCATAAACAAACCAAAAACTTAACCCTCAAATAAAGGATTTTTACGCCCGGATAGAAAGACAGCAATTAAGGAATCGCTTTTGTTCATTACAAAGAATATCTCAGAAACAAAGACCGTCGGAGTTCCGACAATGGAAAGATTTTCTTTTTACACCTACTGCTTTTAAATTGCAATAAATACAGCAACGACCTACAACAAACAAGAGCCCCAACCCTAGAAACAGTAAAATCCTCTGATGATTTTACAGTGCGGTAAAAAAGAAGAGATCAAGCTCCAATCGTCTTTCCTTCATCTTTATTTTCGCGTGTGATTAAAACAACAAAAAAAAAAAAAAATATCAAAGAGTAAATGATCACACGCGAAAATGTAGGCCAAGCTCCAGAAAGTTCAAAGCGATATGTGCTAAAAAGCCAAGAATTGCAAAATGGTTTCATCCTTTTATATTTATTTTTTATTTTTAAAATTTTAATTTTATTTAATTAATTAATTGAGAGGAGGAGAGTAAAGAGGAGAGGGTAGTGAGCATTAATTAAATCCATTGGCCGTCCCATTTTGTTGAGGTTCAAAAGGATAGGATAGAAAACCACCTCCCCTATTTTTACTAGTTAAGGGGTAAAAGCCCTTAATTGGAATTTGGAACTTTCGGTTTTTGTTTGGCTAGATTGCACACTCCACGCTCCATTTGGGAGCGTCTTTTACATAGGTGATGTTAAACACTTTGACCATAATTAATAATGAAATATAATATATTTTCTTTATTAAAAGATCACTTCAAACAATAGCAGAAAAAAGGAAAAGGATCAACTGAAATTCACTGAAACAGCTGAGAGATTTAATTGAATATTTGTGATAGCTGGTAAAAGAGATAATTAAGGAATCTCAAATATTTTTAGTAACATATTTATTTTGACTTTTAAATGAAATTCAGTGGATTTTATTGGCCTCATCACTTTCTGCCTCCAAATCAATTTGATTTTGGAATTATTATGGATTTTTGGGATTCCATTCGTAATTTACGCTAAACCTTAATTTTTGTCTATTTTTAACTACTATTAGCTTGAAGCAAAAGGGAAAATCACGGGTCATTAACGCAGTCTCCCTTAAAACAATCAAAATTAATTTTTTATCAAAAAGTAATAATATAAAATAATATATTTACATTTAACTCATTAATTAATGTGTAAATTATCTATTTTTTAAACGTCTTTATTAAAAAGGACATAACATAGTAAATAGCCAAAAATAATTTCGGACCTTTTATAAGCCACCGACAACTTTTTAAGTCAAAGAGCGTGAAACTCACGAAGGATTGTTTTGGAAAATCAGATGGACGAACAGACAAGGCTGTAGAAATTAATGAATACCACGGTGTTACGGTGGTACTTCAGAAGATCAATGCCGTGATCTAAAACACTTTTTTGTCCGGCTCAGTGATCCAAAATCCTTGCTTTGCATAAGCATTTAATTCTCCATACTGATCAGTTGCACCGGAAAATAACTCCTTTGCCCAAAAAGATATTTGAAATTTTAATTTGGTCACGTGAGACATGATAAAGTGAGAAACATTAACATTTCAAAAATACTAAAATTTAAATTTAAAAAAAAAAAAAAAAAACTCTGCGGTCTGGCTTGAACTATGAACAAAGGATAAGGGGTAAAATCGGTAATTTGATGTCAATCTTCAAGGTTCGAAGGGAATTTTGGAATAATTCTATTTGGTTGAATTCCAAGGAGGGAGTCAGATGGGCCGTTGATCTCGCGACCCGTGTGAGAAGGAGCTGGATGAGAGAACCGCACGTGAGAGAGAGAGAGGGAGATAGACATTGGAGAATTGGAAATAGGAGAGGAAGACACACGGCAAGTGACGCTGACTGAGACAGAACGCAGGCTGGCGACCACAGCCGGCAGTTTCCTGTCGTGGGCTCAGCTACATCCGCGCAATCTTCGCTTACCTGCTGCCTCACTCTTCTAATGTTTCAGTCCTTCAGAAAGCAAATTAAAAATGAAATTAAACTCAAATTTTTTATATTCATCGTCAACGTTGAATGTTGTTATAGGATTTCAATTTCATTTAATTTCAACACATTACTTTCAATTCTTGATAATTTCTTAATATAAAGTAATGAAATAAATTAAATTGAGAGGAAGGATAAACATATTAATAGTTAAGTGGTACAAAATTAATGTAGACATAATATACAAAAAAGTCTCTAAATTATTTTAAAAAATTTAAGTAATCTTTATATTTTTATTACATTCAATTAAATCATTATATTTTAATTTTGAGTTAAATAAATTCTTGTACTTTTTATTTTGAGTAAAATAAATCTTTATGACTAATAATTAACTTAATCAAAATATCATTTGTTATTTTATGTCACGTGACACTAACATGACATGCTAAAATATCATAATTGATTATGAGATGACATTCTGACATATCATAATTAAGGATAACATAGTATGCTAATTTTGTATGAGAACATTGTCATGTGTCATTTTTCATCTTCCACATTAATATTATATTAGTGTCATGTAGATATAAAATGACAAGTAATATTTTTACTAATGACTATTAGTAAATTATTGATCATAATAGCTTATTTGACTCAAAACAAAAATATAAGTGTTTGATTAAATGTAATAAAAGAATAAAAAATTATTTAAAATATTTTTAAATAATTTATAAATTTATTTAAACATAATACCATTTAATGTATAAACCTCACTCTTCCTTGTTTGTCTAGCTGGGTTGTAAAGTTGTTTAACAGCTAGTTGCTGTATTGCTTGTACTGAGTTTATTGACCTGTCCAAAGGAAGGGAAAAGCATAAAAGTCGGAGTTTATTGTTGTACATACATTTAGGTTCGAAATTGAATTTCATTTTTTTGGAATAGTAAAAGGACACGACTTTATGTTTATGGCAACTAACTCTTATTGAAAGTTTTTTTGCATTTATTTCTCTTCACCAGTGTACAAGTGCTGTTTATAGTATTAAAAATTATAATCTTATTTATAAAGATCAATTACCACTATATGAATGTGTTACAAAACACAAGGCTTTTCTTCTATTATTAGGTTCCGGCTTTTCAACCACTAAACCTTTTTCATGTAATCAAACATTTTCGTCTCGTTAAAATATGATCATCGTCATTGAAACTCTTAATAAGTTCCATATGTCTAAAGGAAAATTGATATTTTTTTTTCTTTTCTTTAGGATTAATATATTAATGAAGTCTAAAAAGTTTTGATCATGACAAAAAAAAAGAGAGTGAGAATGGGAAAAGGGAAACATTGGTCAACAAATTTATCCTAAGAAAATTCGTGGAAGGTGTGCAAGTGGATTAATCTAGGAATAAAACCCAACATTCATGGGTGACAGCTCTCCATATGATTGCTTTTGATTATTTCCCAATGAAACAAAGGGAGCTATAGCAGTTTCTTGAGGAAGTAATATAAAATTAACATTAATATATACTAAAGATTAATATGTTTTTTAGTAAAAAAAAAAAATTGGAAAACATGTAGGCCCATATCATTTGTGTTATATAACCACAAGGTTAGGTGGAGTGTAAGGAGCATTGGTCATAAGCATAATTTATGTCCATAATACATAATAAATGCCTAAAATTAATGGATGGTTGATTGAAATCTATGAACCAAATCATGGGCAAATGAATTTAAATTAGTTGATACAAAATATTTTTTTTTCAAGTGACTTGAAAATGTACCAATGTCTTGGCCCATTATACATTGCCGACACTAAACTTTGTTGGAGAATCTTTAATCACTACTAATACTTATGTAATCAAAAGATATCGAGCTAAATCACTTTCACATTAAAATGGATTAGTCAAATCATTTAATAAAAATGTAAAGACAGAGGGAGAGAGAGAGAGAGAGAGAGAGAGAGAGAGAGAGAGAGAGAGAGAGAGAGGGAGGGGAGGGTGACCCTACTTGAGAAAGAGAAAAGGAAAGGCAAAGAATGGGAAGGGAGGTGTCCAAATGAATTGCGTCAAAATGTTTGGAAACGAGAGGAAGAAAAAGGACGGATTGGGGGCGTCATGATGATTGCATTAAATCAAGGAAATGACGTGGGGGAATTTGTTCTTGTTCTTTGTTATAATGGTGATGAGCCATTGGGCCAATAATTTCATGAATACGTGTAAACTCCATCTAGGTGTTTGTGTGCTCCCCATGTTTTGCTCTTCTCTTCTCTTCTTTTCTCTAACAGATTTTTGCTTCTTCTTTTGTCTCTCTTTTGACTTTGGGTTTTTTCTCTTTTTTTTTTTCTTTTATTTTTGTTTGGGAGAGGTCTAACTACGAAACAAATACCATAATTAGTTTTGGGTATAAGTTTTTTTCAATTGGTTTGACTTGATTTTTATACTAAAACGTAATTAATTCAGAAGGTCTAACTAAGGAAAAAGAAAAAGGGTTTGCTTGCAGAAGCCTTATATTCTAGGAGGAAATATACCATTCTTCCCTAGTGGCATACTGAGGATTAGGGAATATTTACTTTGGGAATTGAATACGGAATACCATATATTTTCGTGTGAATGTGAGAATAAATAGCCAAACCAACTAAGTTTAGAACAACCCTCATATTCCCACACCATTTGCTTCTTTTTTAGTTGCTAGATTCCAGCTCCAATTCACCCTTCCTTCAAGCCATCCAAATAGAAAACAAACCCAAATTTTATGTTGTGGAGTGTAGTTTAGTATCAAGAAAAGAGTGGCAGAGGAAGTAGGGGTTTACAAAAGGAGAAGAAAAAGAGAAGGAAAGATGGCAAGCTGTGGTATCTTCTTTTATTTTACAAAGGGAATAAATAACCCAAATCCTACATTTTTTTAAGAATACCATATGAACTTCAATCTGCCTTCTTTTTTGGGGAATTAAATGGCTCCAATATATCTTTTTTTTAAGCTTAAATTATGTTCAATGTAGTACAATTGATTAATTCTCATGCATAATAGAACTACTTTCCATTTTTCTTGAACACCTTTGAAGCTATCATCAAGGTGATAATCAATAGTACTAACTTACTTTGGAGTATTAATTAAGCTGGCAATTTTACAATTTTGTGATTGATGTCGTATGAGTAGTATTTATTTTCCATGTGTGGGATGTGGCTTTCACACAAAAGGCTATTTTCTTACAACATCTTCTTGTTCTGTTTTCACCTTTCAACTCTCTTACTCAAAAAAAAAAAAAAAAAAAAACCTTTGAACTTGAAGGCCAGAGCCTTTGGTTGAAATGTCAGAATTGATGGCTCCATGTGGGTACTTGTGTTCCCCATCCAAAAATATTACCATTCTTTAGGTCATATAAGACAAACCCAGAGGCTTTGATTATGTGGGTAATTAAAAAATAAAACCCACAAAACTTAAATTACGTTATGATAGTTGATTAATTTGAATGATACGGCAGTAGACAAAAATTTAATCCCTTAATTATTGGGGTAATCAACATGGAAGGACATATATAATAACCTTGGATGAACATGGCAATCATTTTTTGATCTAACACCTAACAGCTTGCCGGGGGAATATGTACTTGTGCTTTCGTTTGAAATAGGGACAGTCCGTCGTGGTTTACACGAGGAAAGGAAAAAGAAAGAAAGCTAAGTTCGAAAAAGGGTGACAAAAAGAAAATTTAATTTTCTTATTTGAGGCCGAAGGGGAATCGTCGTTTTGAGTTGTTGGGTAAACTGTCAAAACCATGAATCGTTCCAAGCAGGCAGTTTACCTTGACAAACAGTGGCGTCCACATGTTCAAGCCAGCAGAGCATCAGCAGAGGACCACGACCCAGTATGGAAAATGTGCAGGGGGAGAAGTGAAAATGACTTTGTTTGGGCAATTATCACCCGGATTTATCAGTCATTTTCTCATTGATAAACCATATATCCCAGATTTACAACATGTGAGAGAGAACCGTTCACTAATACCTTTTTTAGGAGATGGAAGAAATTAGATTATATGTTATGTAATCACTAAAGGGGGAAAGGCTACAGCACAATATTTATCACGTGAGAATTTTTGACAAAGTAAGCAAATTGCCTCACAGCTTAAATCATTTTGCACGCACGCCACTTTAATAAAGTCTAGGGTGCCGATTTTTTTTGTACATTGTATGATCTTAGATGACAGACCGAGTTTCCGTGACTCAAAACTCGTTCCTCCGAGTTAATGGTCCCTTAAAGGGTGACAATGATTGCCATTTCAAACACGCTTAAAAATTGCCCATAAAATTTCACCTTTAACTAAATGGGCCTTTGAAGCCCAACTTATAAAATGTCAACGGACACCCATAGGCCACAAGTCCAACATTAGCTACAAAGGGGGTTTTTTGTTTAGCAACGTGAATCAGAGTCTAAAATGTTTCACTAGCAGTCCCACTTTCTAAAATAAACGAGGAGAGTGACTGGCAAAGACAGCGAAGAAGTCCACAGAGCTATGATATAAAGGGTCCAATAATGTTGGACACATCAAAAAGAAACACAAACCATAATGACAGAAACAAGCAGGGAATATCTTACAGGTATGATTACGAAACATAGGGGTTGGCATTTATCTGTCACAGGCTATTTAACTAGGAGAAGAAAAATAGAGATTATCAGCTGTCTCGGTAGTACAACTTTTCAGTACGATGCTTTAAAATTCCATCATAAAAGCAAGCACTGTTACTGTTAAACTTGTTTTCAACTAGGTACTTTGTCACCCTAGAATGTTTCATGTCATAAGAATGAACAAATTAGGCACTACATGTTATAAGAAGACACCAAAACTGAGTTATTGAAGTACACTACAATTTTATTTTGAGTATTCCGAAATATTCAGAATTCTCCAATCTGTGTACTCTCAAAGAATCAAGATCTAAAAGCTACATCACCTGCACACCTTTACAAAAAGGTTAGTGTCCAAGCCTCGTGAGATGCTGGAACATCGATCTTTCCACAGCTTATTGCTCGTATATTGATAAAGATGACAGACTCCCTATTCATCATGTCAGCTTTGAGGATAAACTGCATGAAAGAAACCCAGATGTTCCCTTGCCAATTGCCTTTAGTTTCCAACCACGTTAATACACCAAGAAAACCGGATATGGACCCTTCCATAAATCAGGTTACAACTCCTTCATCAACACAAAAAAAGCTGTAAATGTCACTAGTCACAGCCACTGTGCTTGTTGAAACAGCAAGAAAGATCATAATCCATGATATTAGTCTATCATTCTTTGTTGCAATTCCATGGGTGTCCCTGCACAAGTGCACATCAGAACTATTAATTATTTAATTACTACATAGTGAAGAAGGTTAGAGCAATAAGGTTATTCAGTTGATAAAACCCAAATTTATAAATTGTCAAATTCCTATCTTTTCTTGAAACATTTTCCAGTTTCATTTATACTATCTACTCTACCAATACCTTTCCTTAACAAGGCCTATTTAGGGCCATATGTAATAGGTCAGCTCCTTTGCACAGCCCTAAACCATGATCTACAAGTGAGTTAGCTAATTCTTTAACAGTAGTTTTCATGTACAATATAATGTTGCATGTAATATTCTTTTGATAGGGAGTAGCTCTGTTATAAACATATAAGTCCTCTACCATCCAACACAATGTTGCATGCAAAATTCTTTTGACACTAAATTCAACAAAAACTGCACAGATAACTGTTACTTACTTGAGGGTGATTGCAGCTGGAAAGATATAACCAACACAAACCGCAGCAGTTGCACCAGTGAACTGGAAGGCATCCCAGATACTAGGAACAAAGTTGGCTCCCATAAATATAAAACCCATAAGAGCTACTGTTACTGAGAAGAACCTCCGGTTGTCAAAAGCAATAGGAACAGCATATGGAAATAAAAGACCATCTACATTGAGACGGAGGGAGAAAAACACAATCGGGAAAACAAGCATCAGGTGAAGGCCATAGCTCACCCTGATTATATCATCAAGCAATGAGCTATATGAAATTCCAAGATCACCATCAAAATTAGCAAGCACATCATCCAAAGTATGATCCCCAAAAAGTAGGACTCCGAAGAAGCTAGTAGCAATGTAGACAGATGAGCATAATGTGAGGGACTTTCGAACTATTGACTTCATCTGGGTAGGGTCTTTCAGTTCATTCCCTATTGGGAGTACTGCAAGGAGTATTCAAGAAAGAAAATGGTTAATCAATTGTCATAAAAGCAAGCAATCATACATCACATATTTAACAATCTTTGTTATGTAAAGACTGACGGGTCTTCGGGCTAGTCGGAAATTGAAATATCAATTTCAAAACAAATGAATGTGCTAATTGGAATGCACAAAGATAGAGTAAAAGAACTAACTTGTAAACCGAATCTCTTAGTCTGATAAACAAACAATTTTGATACAGAATACAACATATGATAGCTCAATAATATTGTTAATAATACCGCACAATATTTGTACATCTATGTATTGTCGAACCATAACAGGTCAACATGGTCTTTTGCCGAGTTTTATGTATTTAGCATAGTTAGCTTCTCTTCCGCTCAATGCACTCAACCAACTGACCAAGTGACAAATAAATCAATTTCAAGCAGATTGGATGCAAAATTAGCTTGAAGCAACAACTAATCAGAACCACATTATGATAGTAAACTAATAGAATTGGAAGTACTAAACACGATAGAAACAATCATCTGTCATGACTTACTGTTATGGTGGCATATATAAGCAGTAACTAAAACAGGAACAGTAGTGAAAAGCTTCCAAAACGACGCCTGATTAACAAGTTTTGGCATTAGACGAGGAATTCCAATTTTCCCTTCCATCAACTTAACAATTGCAACTCCTGCTGTTATTGCCACAAACACAACCGCCAAACCAACTGACAATGCCGACGTGTATCTCAATGAATCTAAAATCAACCAAAACCACCAAAAAGGAAAAGGTTTATGCTCTAACTATTTTAATAACAATTTAGAATCTTGACAAGGTGGTTACCAACGCGCTTGAATGAAATGAGAGGAGCAAAAACGAAAACTGTGGTGAACAAGAGCAATGCCGAACGCGTCGTCCACCAATTTTCACCGAACCATTCTTCCATCACTCCCCTGTGGTGGACCCCATCCGCCCATGTCCCGGACAACACATCACCTGCCAACAATTCAAATTCAGTCTCAATCAAACGGCTATTAATAGTTCCACGAGGAGTGGTTTTGGCTTTTAAGTGACCTATGATGATCATGTAGACGACGAGCATGCCCAAGTTGTTGATGACGATGCAGGCTTGAAGGAGGGTTCGGCCGGGTCCACCGAAAGCGTCAGCGGCGACGCCTGAATACGTGGCGCTCTTGGAGGCTCGGCTGAATTTGAGAATCATATCGATGGATGATTCCGTTAACATAGAGACGAAAATGATCGTGATTAGACCAGGGATAAGGCCCAGTTGATTGACGGTGGCTGGGAGAGCCATGATTCCGGCTCCGACGACGGTGGTCGAGAGGTTGAATACGGCTCCTGAAATCGACGCGCCATCGAAGCCGGACTCGTGAGCCAAGAATAATTGGTTCCCGAGCTTTTGAGGGAGGAGAGGGGTTCGGGGACTCCGTCGGTATTTGCGATCTGATGAGGGTAAGATCGTCATTTTATTACGTGGGTGGTTAAAACCGTTGGAGGGGGCGTGGCCGAGCAGGAAGAGACTTGAAGACGAGAGGAAGTCTTCTTTGGTCCGTGTACAATATATGGACGTGAGGGAGGTCTTCACGCGGGAGCTGACGTCGCGATGGCGCGTTGACACGTGTAAATGCCGTCAAATTTTAGGAGAAAAACTTTACCCCGAGGTATTTGGCTTTGAAGATTCCGTCCGTCGGGCGGCCTATTTTTTCGTTTCGTTTCGTTTAGATTATAAAGGCCAAAGAGGAACTGCTCAGATGACAATGTGGTTACGGGAAGTAGAAGGAAAGCGAATGGCTACTAGATATCAACCGTTCGACAAGGTCATTTCCTAATAAAGCCCCCCTTTTTTTCATTGTTGTTTTGTTGCTGGAAATAAAAATTCCTATGTGTACGTTTTACTATTTGAGAGCGTCTTAGCTTTTAATTTGCAACGGCTAGGCGATCCACTGAGGAGATGTAGCAAACAGACCGTTGCCTTTCAGTCAAACCTGGTCTGCTTTTTGGGTAAAAATAAGCCCAAAGGCAAGAGACCCACATTAAGGTGATCCTGGGCCTGTTGCTCTTTAATTAGTTGCTTTTGTACATGCCCAGACAGACTCTGGGCTCATCTCCTAGCCAGGCTTTTACTGATCAAAGCCCAAACAACGTTCACCTTTCACAAATTTGTTTGCAGGTTGAAGGTTGAAGGCTCTAGCTAGCAAGCAATTGCAGGCTTATTTTACTCCTGCAATTAAAAATACCGTATGCACATTTTACACTTTGACCTTATGATGCTTCAAAAATGTAAGAATAAGAGGAATAACTCTATACCTCCTATCGTAAAACAGGATTTTGATGCTCATGTTACATCATTGACCGAACCTGGGACCCAGCCGAGTGGTGGCTTACCCGTCTCCAAAGTAGGGGGTAGAAAAGGACTGGAGTCACCTCCTCGTAAGTTAAAGATGTACCAAGGCTTTCGTCAAAATATTTTCTCCATCAACTTTGCACTAGGTGGCACAATAGTATGTTCGTAGTATCTTTCCTAAGATTAATGGGTTAGTCATACACTCGTTCAAGAAATGAATCAGTGAGAAACGGGTCAAATCCAACGCAAGGTCTTTATGCAGCATAACCCATAAACTTTGGCTCCATTTAATGTATGTATGCCAGATATATAACAAAGGCACCAATGTCACATTCATGAAGTGTTAGCAAAAGCAATAGAATATTTCTGCTGACATGGAATTATTGCTAAGGGTAATATATAAACTTGCAAAAGCAGCTTAATAGTCGGTATGACCTCTTTTATCAGCACAGTAATTACATGGGGAGGGGAAAGCATGAAGTAAACAAGACTAAAAATTGGACAAGTTAGAACTTACAAAAGGAATCCGTCATGCAGTGCATCACTCAATCAATGTCTTCTCTTTCTTTTGTTGCTTCCCTTCATCTTGTTGTCCAGAACAGCTTGTGAAGATTGCAACTTTATCCCTACAGCTGAACTCCACAGAGCCCTCTCCACATCTGATGGCGTGAAGGAGTCCCCTTCTGAACTTAATTCCTGCATGACAAATAGGGGGTACTTTGACAACTTGTAACCTTCATTATGCTAAGATGATGTCAATGTGCAAGAGCATTCAGGAATAGATTTTGAAATATACAGTATAACTGCATTGAATACATATGAAAACTAATTATTTGGGAGGTAGAAGATATAAGTATAGTTGTTGCCTACACATTGATCATCCTTGCAGAAGGGTATTCTTGGACTTAAAATCTGATAACTATCAGGCACATAAGAAAAACTGCCTTCACATTATCTAATACCTATTCTCCATGACAGCATACATTACGTTATGAGAAATTATTCTTTTTCCATAAATAGAGCCAACACATGAGCCAAAAAGTGGCACTAATTAAGCACAACAACAAAAAGGTTGTAACTTATCAAAACATCAGGATCTATCAATTTTATAGCTGGTATGCTATAAATTTTTGTTCACAAGCAGCATTGCCCAAAGTCCAGTGTCCTCTATTTTGGGACAGAAAAGATTTAAAAAAATACTTAATCAGACATCCAATGGGGCAAAGGTTTCAATGAATATTGCCAACTGAAGAATATTAGAGTTGCCTAACTCCTTAAGGCATATGATTCTGTTGCCCAGTAAAAAACATAATTAGCCAAGAATAAACACAAACAAGTTAAACCAGTGAACGAAGGACATCACCTACCAACAACATTAAACATTCAAAAGAAGCAAACATATCACCACTATCATCAGAAAGCTACCAATTTAACAAGTAGATGATGAAGCTCCTGAATGGTACAAAATAATCCTAGATCAGCCATCAACATTAGAAAAAAAGAGTAAAAGATATTAAAGGAAAGAAAGAAAAATCCCTCATGGTCCCAAACTAAGTTTTAGACTTTTAGTTCTTGTCAAGTAATTTTCCTTTGAAAACACCATTTTTCAGGGTATCCATGCAGAGGTGCTCAATCAAAATAAGCTATATAAAATAGAAATGAACTTCACATCATGAAAATGAAATAAATTTAGCCAAAGGAAAATAATATATGCTAATATTTGCAAAATATGATCAGAAGATAGCAAGTCATCACTCCACATTCTTTAAATTCAACTAAACAGCTCACAGATAAGAGCAGAGACAAACTTCCAATGCAGCTTTGGGGACCATGAAAAGAAAAAATAGAAATATTCATTCAGTGCTTTTTCTTGACAAGTAATTCTTTGCATGAAAACAGCATCTCTAGGGGACCATCTATAGCATTTCTCAATCAAGAAACCAAGTTACTATTAAAACAAGAAATAAATTGCACATCAAATGCACCAAAATGCAACAGATATGCTCACCATAATCAAATAATTGAGTCACCATACTGCCGCAATCTCTTCATGGAACTATAATAGATTTCTGATAAGAGCAGAGATCAACATCTTACCGTGCAAAGATATATAGTTTTAAGGCCAATCAATGCTATCAACAATAATCCATTAATTAGTAGAATTGCTTATTGAACTATCATTGTACTAACTTGAAAACGACTGGCATATTTTAGTTACACAATCTTTAATATATTAATTAACAGCTATAATCATCAAAAATAAATAAACGTACGGACCATGCATTAAAAAATAATAATCTAATAAAATTAAAAGGAATCTCACCAACCTTAGATTTGCTCTGTATTTTATCCACAAATAACAAATACTGCTTTAACGAATAATCTTTTGAGTTTCCAAGAGCAGCCTCCATAGCCTGGAATACAAATAAAAATAAAATAACCAAAAAATAAACAATAAATCAAACTAATCCGGGGAAAAGAAAAGATTCGAGAAGAATTTACCTCGTCGGACATAAACGGCGCCGTTTCAGGAGCGTAAGCAGCGAGAACAGCGGAGGCAGTAGCGGGGCCGACTCCTTTCAAAACAGTCAGCTCGGAGACGGCTTTGGAGATGTCGGGAAGCGATTGGAAAGCCTTCTGCGAAGCAGATTTTACTAAAGAGTCGTCCAAAGAGGAAACGAAATCTAACAAACGCGGCCTCCATTTGCCGCGCGTGAGCTTCCATTGCATGAGGCGGGAGAGTTCGGAGGTGGTTATGAATGGGTTAGGGTTTCGTTGGTGGAGAAGAGGGGGAAGTTCGTTGCGGTAAAATTCGTCGAGAGAAACTAGGTTCGGCTTGTCTAGAGATTCGATTCGAGATTTGTAAGAGGAGATAGCTTCTTTCCAGATACTCAAATCTGTGCACTCAAAATGAAGCTCCATTTGACTTTTTGATTTGGCTGGAAACAGTTTCGAGGTTAAGGCGGTTTTCCTTCTTGTTCCCGCTATTGGGATTTTTAATTTAAATTTTTTTTTTATAAATCATTTAACTGGGCCATTTGGGCCTTAAAGATGCCTTCGGGTAATGATATGAATACTTTAGGTTTCATTTGGATTATTTTTATATATTTGATTAAATTATACAATTAGTTTTTATACTATTATAAAGTGATGGATTTAGTATTTATATAATAATTTATAAAATTGAGTTTTTATGTTTTCTAAATTTGATAATGTTAGTCTTAATAATGTTAAAATTTTTTCTATTATTTATGATGACATGATATTTTTTTACTGATGTAGTATTGAATATGATGATGTGATATTTTTAATTTATTTCACAATATTTTTTTCATTGCTTTAAATTATAAAACACAAAAATTTAATTTTTTTTCTATCTCACAACGCTCTTGTCCTAAATCGTACTTTTGATTTATTTATTTTTCAATCCCATTTAAAACCATTAGTTTACATTAAATAATTTCACATTTATAATTACAAAATCCATGTCATTGTTTGGTTACTTCATATTGCATTATTATTGTATAATTCTTGAACTGCTACATCATCATTATTATTCAATGTCATATCAATAAAAAAAATCACATCAATATAGTTAAATTCCATATCAACATAGAAAATAAAATTTTTTTAACATATTGTACTGACATTATAAATTTTAGAAAGTACATTATAATATAAGGACTAATTAAATAATTTGACTTATTTCTTTTAAAATAAAAAATAAAAAAAATCTTTATTCTTTCAAAGCTATGTGCAATAAGTTGTTTTAATTAAATCATCTTGATAATAATTTTTTTGTTAAAAGTTGTTTTTAATTTAAAAAGAAACATTTGTTAGAATTAATGTCAAATAGCGTGATTTTATGAAATTAGGTACAAAACAACTCATTTGGATTGAATAATTTATCTATCTCAATTTTTTGTTTTTTTTTTTTTAAAGAAGAAGCAAAAACTGTTTAACATTAAGTACCTTTATAAGTTAGAAAGTTAGGTTGTTGTTAAAGCTATATCTTGTTCATACAATAACCAGACAAGCAGCACAGAGAGAAAAGAAAAGGCTGAGTTTCTGATTGTTCAGTGGACCTCAATAATTAAATTATGAATCAAGAGAACATTTAGGGGGAAATACATTCATAAATTTGTATTTTACGAAAACTGTCAATTAGGCTGCCCACCTTTTAATGTACGTGTTTACCAATCAATGTATCGTTCCTACTCAACAATAAAGGACTTGACACTCTTTCCGTCACTTGAAAACTTTACCTCCTTTTACCCGTTTTCTTTGCTGTTAAAGTTAACAATCAGCTTTCTACTTTCTATGTAGACTTTCCAGCAAAGGACGCAACACTTTCTGATTTGATTACTTGGGAGAAGTTGGCTGTAAATCCGTGAAGGGAGAAACCAAGAAATCTCTTTAGTCTGCTTAAACAAATGAGGAGTGACCAATAAACAAAGTCTTGATCGACATGGAGTATAGGGTGGACTCTAAAAGGCAAGCATGTGTGGCATGCCGGCATGTGAATCCGATGACACGCTAAAAAATGTTGGTGGGTATACAGTCGCGAAATGGCTTTGTTAATTTTCATGGCTTAAATTCCCCAGTCAATCTTCTACGTTGGCGTGTGCCAGAATGATCCCTCTGTTGACTCAGGAACATTGGGTAATTCAGTGCTCCACTCTTCATTTGACTTGATCTCCCACAACTTACAAACACTAGTACACATCCTCTCCTTTCTTCCTCTTCAATGACTCAGTTTTAAGCAATTAAATTAACATGCTGCTGCTGCTGCTGCAATTTCAATTTTCTGATGCATGCTTGACTTAGTTCACAAACGACAGTGTGGAATTTTTCTGCCAAAAAACGACGTTGGTTTAGTCGTACTAAAGCCGTTATACCGTGCCTACCAAAGCCATTATTTTATTGTTTTGGGGGAAGTCAGATTTTCCAGTTTTTTGACGTCCACCATCCTTTGTTCTTTTAATGGTAAGCTCCCACGAAATTGCTGTGTTATTTTGGTATGAAAGGAAACAAAAAGAGAGAAGATAACTCTGTCTCTCTTTTCTTTTTTTGTTTCAATCTCCACTGCATGAAATATACTCCTATATTATATGAATAATCTCTTCATTTGCAAGTTTATTCCAAATTTGATTCTTCATTTATTTCATGTTCTCTTTCCATGCATTTTCTTTTTCTCCCACCTAGCATATAGTCAATATAAACAGAGGGAGGGTATAAAGTCCATTGGGGCAGCTAAAAAACCACCACAATTAATCTCAAGTGAGAAAGGGTTTGATTCCACGATGACAAGTTGAAATCTTGTTATTTTAAATCATTTTTCCAAATTTTTGAGGGATTGTCAATATTGACTAAACCCTAGTTTTGCTTTGAAATGCTTGTAATTAATAAAAAACATACATAAAGGTCACACGCACTTACCGTCTTCAACGTTAAAATTCCACTACGATAATCAAATAGTAATGAGTTAAAACTATTGATGGATATTTTTAAGATAATCTTTCAATGTCTTCGTATAAATGATTGACTTGGTAATTAACATTTAGTTTGCATTCAAACAAATTATTTTCAAACTCTACCAATGGTTTCAAACACTCGTTTCACATTTCATATATATCAATATTCATCCACCAAATTAAGAATGTATATAAAATTTTGAATAATCAGTAAAATCCAAATTCTTTTTTGTATTCATTGGTGTTCCAATTCAACATCGATATGGAGGGCTCCATAATTGTCTAAATTATAAAATTGTCACATCTTTAGTGCTTTAAATGAAGCGAGATGAAATTTGTGGAATTTGTGAGTGCTTGTTGTTATCTTTGAGGGTGAATATTTTGACTAAGATATAGGTATAATATAAATATAATATTCCAAAATAGCATACAAATTCAGTTTCGATTGCCCCCCTTGATTTTTGTTTCTGTCAAACCATTTGACAAAATACGGTACTCCTACTTGGTTTGGTAATTGGTCATGCTTATCACGCATGTGCGTACCACCCTTCATTTACCTTGGAAACCTCCCACATTTCCATACGCAAAGTTTTATAGACTAGTATCTATATATTTCCTATATTGACTAATAACATGCCTTTTTTTTTTTTGGGGCGAAGATAGACTTATCGATTGTAATTTGCATATTTGGTTTATAATTTAATAGTCTTCCATACGATTTTCGATAATAATTTTGGGTTAGGCAAAGGTACTTAGTAGGTTATTATATCCACTTGACTAGTAATAGTAACAAATAGATACCGTTAATTAATAAAAATACTTTCGTTCATTGGATAAAGACTAATGTTGCATAAAAGACCTTCATGTAAAATGGCCATATAATATAACATAACATTTCCTTCTATTTCTGTTTTTTTATTGCCTCAGCATCTTTACTAGTAGTAAAATCTCAGTTATCCAAAAAAAATCTGACTTCTTGTATATAAAGAAAAATAGATTCTAATAAAAAAGTTGAGGTAGCATAAAAACCAGACAACTAAAGATAACTAAATTTAAAATAATGTTTGTTACAAGATAGAAAATAATTTGTGTAACGAAAAAATTCGAATTCCATTGTTTAATATATATTATTAAGTTATATGCCAAGTCAAAATGTAAGATATTATTATAATTTATAAATTAAATAGTCTAATTCTTTTATAAAATCCTAATTGAATGAGCTTTTATAATTAATAAAACAAAAAAGTTGATAATAATAGTTTTTTTGAATTGAGGAATTCAAAATTAATCGGTATTCTATTATGGTTTGAAGTATTCATTAAACCGAGACTTTAAAGCCGATTAAAGCCAAAGCGTGAGTTGTTTCAAAAAGCACAGACGCCAAAGCATGAGACCATAAAAGAAAAAGAAAAAAACAAAGTAGCACAGGAACCGAGTCATTAAATCATAGAAAAAGCAAAACACGGAGAGGAAAATTAGGACGAGGTATGGTGTGGGTGTATGCGTAGTTTAAGTCCAACCTCATAGGGGGCGCAAGTTAGCAAGGAGATTACACGTAGGAGCTCGCCTGGTGACTTGTAAATAGTAACTTGTCATTTGTGGACTACAAAAGGCCCTCGCTCTCATGTGCTTTCGCGTGCTCTTGTTTTTGAAAACGTTTCAAAGCCAAGGCATAGCCAGCGAAGCGAGGCCTATCAGAATCAACCCACCGCCAACAAAGGGAGAAGAACAAACAAACAACCAAGAAATCAAAACCATAAACAAAGAGAACAAGAGAGAGATTTGATTCTCTTTCTCTCTCGCCGTAGTCGTTTAGGCGGAGCCTCTGTTTCTTTTTTCTGGTTAGCATTTGGAGGAGAAAATGGCGGATTCGTACGTGTGGGGATGGATCTTGGGCTCCGTGATGACGCTGGTTGCGTTGTGCGGTGTCGTTTTAAAGAGACGGAAAGGGAGCGGAATCTCCGCCACGAGGACTGAGTCCGTGAAGTGCGTCTCCTCGATCAACGGAAAATGCAGATCCGCTGACGGTAGCGACGCTGATGTCATCATCGTTGGAGCTGGCGTTGCTGGCTCCGCCCTCGCTCACACTCTCGGCAAGGTGCTTTTTCACTCCTCCATTTTCCTTTCCCTTCTCTGCGTTTTCTCTGTTTCCAAACAGTAACTAAAAGATTTCTTCATTTCTCGTTTTTCTCCTTCCATCTTTGAAGAAGTTTTAAGTGATTTTTTTCCTTCTTTGATTTTCTTTTGCCTTGGCTCCACGCTTGCACTTTCTTGAACCTTCCGCTGTTTAAAGCCCTATATCCTTTCTCTTCTTTTCCTTTTATTTTGTTTCTTTTCATGCGGGTTGTTTTTATGATTTTACAATCGTTTTTATGTACTTCGTTTCGATACGCTGCACTTTTTTAATTTCCATTATTTATAAAAAACAGGTTATCCCCCATGGATTTTAGGAGTGATTTATAAACTTTAGAATTATAAGTAAATATTTACCATTTTTAAAATTTTAATTATTAATTCATCTTTTTTTTTTTAATTCTTACTAATTACCACTTATCGACTTACCACTCATAAAGGAGGCTTTTACCGAAATGGACTTAAAAAGAGAACGAACCATCTGTTGATTTCTAAAAACAATTTGCAGACATCAGTGTCTACATAATTAGTCACTGTCAATTGAATATAATCTGGTGTAGGAGGATTGGCTAGGACAAAATAGGCGTTTTATTGTTGTTGTAATAACATATATATATATATATATATATATATATATATATATATATATATATTTCTGTTGGTTTCCAAGTTGCTTGTCCCTACTCTCCTATACTTATAGTCGTCTGCGGCCTCGATGGGATGCTGATTTAGCCACCAAATAGTGGTCCTTGCTCACAAATTTTGGCGTTCAGCCAAATTGACCTCTGCGCATATTCTCTCTATGCCCGTTCCTTGTTCTGATGTCCACTTTTTATATATGATATCCTATTTAATTTATATAAGTGCAATTATCACATACCTTCAATAGGCCCTTTGAATTGTTTTTTTTTAATTATTAATATATGTAAATTCTGCATCCATTTTGTACCCAGGGATTAGCTGGCTTTCATAGTTTCAATGGGTTCCTCTTTTGTAAATTAAGCATAATCTCATATAAAATATTTTCAATTGGATTTTGTTTTTAATAAAATATTTGCCACTATTCTTATTGAAAGTTATTTCAACTGTAAATTGATTGTGTGGTACAAAGTACAGGATGGACGTCGAGTGCATGTGATTGAAAGAGACTTGACAGAGCCTGACCGTATTGTTGGAGAATTGCTACAACCAGGGGGCTATCTAAAGTTAATTGAGTTGGGACTTGAAGGTATTCATGATGTTAAAATTCCATGTTTGATTATGGATTTGTTGATATTTTATCTAATAATTGTCCTTGATACTTTCACATGTAACGGAATGAGTTCAATGGGCCTTCTGTATTTTCTTACTGCAGATTGTGTGGAGGAAATTGATGCTCAGCAGGTATTTGGTTATGCTCTTTTCAAAGATGGGAAGCATACCCGACTTTCTTATCCCTTAGAAAAGTTCCACTCAGATGTATCTGGTAGGAGCTTTCATAATGGACGTTTCATACAGAGGATGAGGGAGAAATCAGCTTCTCTTCCCAAGTATGTGTTTTTCCCTTTTTAGATATTAATCAATTGTTTATTTGTTTTGTTCCTCGTATTCCTTGTTCAAACTTTTGAGTGTTTAAGAACAGTGACCTATAATGATGCTTCAATATTATGAAACTTTTAACTGCCTAGTGTAGCATTATGGTAACAAATAGTATTCACTGTCAAGGTAGTTATGCCTTTTTTCCCCATCTTTTACCAGTGTACGTTTGGAGCAAGGGACAGTTACTTCTCTACTTGAAGAAAAGGGAACAATTAGAGGAGTCCAGTACAAAACTAAAGATGGCAGGGAATTGACAGCATTTGCACCCCTGACCATTGTCTGTGACGGTTGTTTTTCAAACTTGCGTCGCTCCCTTTGCAACCCTAAGGTGAGTCTCACATCAACCTTTTTTGCTGGTCATAGAAAAAAATGCAAACTGCCAAATTCTCTTCTTCTTATTCCTTTTTTAAGCGTTTAAAATAAACTAGTAATTTGAGAAATTAATAAGGCCAAAATTATAATCTGCAGGTAGATGTACCCTCTTGTTTTGTGGGATTGGTCCTGGAGAATTGCAATCTTCCATACTCAAATCATGGGCATGTTATACTAGCAGATCCTTCCCCCATTTTGTTCTATCCTATCAGCAGCACAGAGGTTCGCTGTCTGGTTGATGTACCTGGTCAGAAGGTTCCTTCTATTGCAAATGGGGAGATGGCAAATTATCTGAAGACCATTGTGGCTCCTCAGGTACTGCTCTTGGCTCTGAACATTTGAACCCCATATGGCTGTACTAATTTTTTATAGAAGTCGGTTCTTTACTTCTGATATGTGAATTTATGTTTAATTTCTGTCTTATATTTAATGGTCTCTTGGATTGACAATGTGCTGCATATGTAACAGGTTCCTCCAGAAATCTACAATTCATTTGTAGCAGCTGTTGATAAGGGAAATATTAGGACAATGCCAAACAGGAGCATGCCAGCTGCTCCTTATCCCACTCCTGGAGCCCTATTAATGGGAGATGCATTCAACATGCGCCATCCATTAACTGGTGGAGGAATGACTGTGGCATTATCAGATATTGTTGTCCTCCGCGATCTACTAAGGCCTCTGCGTGACCTCAATGATGCACCTACCCTCTGCAAATATCTTGAATCATTTTACACCTTGCGTAAGGTAATCTATATTTAATGTGCTGAAAATTCAAAATTTAACTAAACTTTGTTTTAATGGTATAATTTTATGTTACTGCATCAAACTCATTTGAATGTTACATTTTGCAGCCTATAGCATCTACTATCAATACCTTGGCAGGTGCCTTGTATAAGGTGTTCTGTGCTTCACCTGATCAAGCAAGGAAAGAAATGCGTCAGGCTTGCTTCGATTATCTAAGCCTTGGTGGTGTATTCTCAACAGGACCTATCTCTTTGCTCTCTGGTTTGAACCCTCGCCCTGTGAGCTTGGTTCTGCATTTCTTTGCTGTGGCAATATATGGTGTTGGTCGTTTACTATTGCCGTTCCCTTCACCTAAGCGAATCTGGATTGGAGCTAGGCTGATCTCGGTGAGCATCTGATCAATGCCATTTTCTTTAATTTTGTCATTTGGCAATACTCGATATGATAACATCATTATTATGTTTCTCATCTATCTATATTAATGTTTTATTTACTTATAAAATTTTGTGATATGCTATAACAGGGAGCGTCAGGAATCATCTTCCCAATTATCAAGGCAGAAGGAGTTAGGCAAATGTTTTTCCCTGCAACTGTTCCTGCATATTACAGAGCTCCTCCTGTTGAGTGAGATCCAGATATGGAGAACGGAAATGCTACGACAAACTAGTTTGTAATCTCATTTGTCTTCCCCCTTTTCAAAGTAATGGGGAAGAGCAAATGCTCAACTAAGGACCTCATTCTTTAGGCTGTCCATAAGGTTTTTCCCCCTTATTTCCTCAAAAAAAAAGAAAAAAGAAAAAAGAAAATCCGAGATTAAAGTATATAATCTTTCCAAAATGGTGGAATGAAATCTTGGAAGAGGAAATCTACTGCTGTTTTGACTATGATTTGTTAATTTAATTTCTATTAATATTAAGGACTTGTTCACAGTGCTTACGATTTACACGTACTCTTGGCGGTGCTGTCATCATACTTTTCTTTCTTTTTCTTATTTTGTTTGTCTTTGGGGGTAGGTGGGGGGAAGAGAGATTTGAATTCGGGACGTCCTTTTCAGCCATTCATCATTCGTCATCTTATATAATAGCATTGAAATAAGTTTTTAATATTTGAATTCATGGGATACTACTCTTAGTGCCAGCAAGATTTTGGCTGGCTTGCTGGCCCAAGATATTATTAATCCGCCGATGATAGACTAATCCTGTCCGGAGGAAGCGGTCAAGGATTTGTTCCCTACCGCGACAAGATCTGTGTTGACACTAACACCATGTTTGGTAGAGAAGGGAAAAAACCCAAATAAAAGTAGTTTTCTTTCCGCTCCCTTTCTTAACTTCTTTCTCTCCTACAAAAAAGGGTGTAAACAAGCATGCAACATTTGGCAGTATTAAATGGTCAATGGGAATGAATGAATGAATGCCTTTGCCAATCGCCTCGTTGAATAATCTTATGCTTTGATATAAACAACGATGGATTCTCCTATTGGCACGTGATTTCCAGACCAGTGGTTTGAGAAATGAATAAATAAATAAAATTGACTTTTTTTTTCCACTCAGTTAACCATAATAATGATCATAAGGACAAAACATTGATATCACATTGCATGCTACTTTCTTGAAGTAAATAATATTGTTCTATCAATTACCAAGAATTTAACTTTCATTAGAGAAATTTAGAGTAAAGACATAGTAACTGTTTTGTAACAAACAAATCATTATTTTTCTCTACATGATTCAAGAAATTTGAATGAGGGCTGTAAAAGCATGGCATCAGGCCTTGTAAATTACATTACCACCCCCTGCATTATGCATGCACGGAAATAAAACCAAAAAGAAAAAAGAAAATCACTATTTTTCTCTCAGTAAAAGCCTAGAGATACAGCATCCGTATTAACTCAGTTAATTCCAAAAAACAATTGATTTGCAGTGAAGAGTGAACTCCACTCCACCCATAACGTAGAAGTAGAAGTGTAGGGTTTTTTTAATATTTTACAGCCCCGTTCTTGCTCTTCGCTTCCCCAAATGTTGTGGAGAACTAACCTAGTTTTTATAACCTCATGTTCTTCCTTTCTTGCTTTATAGCCTCGTAGGAGGTCATTACCTCTTTAAATTTTGCCTCAGCAGCTTCTGAAATATAACACAAGGAATAAACTTTATATAAACAATTCAAAGTAATACTGTTAGGGTTATAAGTTTCAGTAAGAACTGCCCAACACATCTCACCTTTATTATCCTGGTTCTGATCTGGGTGGAATTCTTTTGCCTTAACCCTGAATGCTGTCTGTAGACAGACACAGATATCAGTTTATCATCACAGGCAGGACATGAAATACTGTAACAAGAGAATAAACCATAATTATTCCAGTTATTGTATCAAGTTCTTTGATTGGTATACTAATCCATATAAAACAAGTTAGCATTAAATACTAACCAACTGTATGTCAAGTAAGACATAATGATGGGAGACCAGCACACTTCGCAATAAACTAACCCTTAAATGAATACTAGTCACAACAAGGGTTTTGCAGCAGTGTTCCAGCTATTGGAATATGATATGGGTGTTGAACAAATGTGGTTCAGTTGCAACGTAATATATTAAAGAATAGTAGACCACTTATTTAATGTGAGCACATATCCCAGAGTATTGCAAGAGCAATTTGTGTGATGACTATGCTTTAACACAAGCATCCACAAACTTAGACTATCAGAGCTCCTCGTCTGACAAAATATTCTTATGTAACAAAGCAGTACGGTGATTTGATGAACATTAGCATAAATTAGCAATCTGTCTACCTTGAGAAGATTGAGGTATCAACTGATCAATTATCCAATTTAGGAATAAAGTTATAGCAAGCCATTTTTAAGTCAAGATGTACCAGAATATAGAAGTGTTATAAAGATAATTCAGTATACCTTAATCTCATCTTCTGTATATGGTTTTGTCCTGGACCTGTATAGAGAAGGAAGCCAAAAAAATGTCAATAATCATTGCTAAATTGTCAGTATAACTCTTGGCTATGCTAACAAGAATAGGATGCAAGAGCATTTATTAACCCTTATCACTGTAATAGCAGCATTACCTGTCAAGACCTAAAATTGAGTAGTGATGTGATAATGGATAGCTCGCACTATCTCTTTGAGGTCGCCTGTAATTGGTACTTTGATCTCTGTAAGATGTGTCTGCCTTCCAATACCAATCATCTCGCTGAAAGTGCTGATGATAAGCGCCAGGACCATTTTCCTTCCAGCTCTCATAGCTCCTTTTGTACTTATTTCGCTCCCTGTTAAACACACTTTGCATACGCCTTATTCTCTCCTACAAAGGGAAGCAGTACCAATGCACCAAATCACAAAAGATTTTCTGAAAAAAATCACTACAGATAACTTCCACAGATATGAGTGCACAAAATAGCAACACATGAAGTGGGGATAACAACAGATTCTACAGTCAAGTTTATATCTCCCAGAGATTCAAGTATTCCCAACATACAAGTTTTCACCATCATTTAATACTAAACGTTACAACTTATCACTCCTTAAAGATCATATATAACTGCCTATAACAATTCACAATTCAAAACAACCTAAACTAATGCTTTGAAAACAATGTTGCGAGACCTGTAAAAGTAATATGGTAGTAAAATATAATATATAGTAAATATATAGAATGCTATAACATAACCAAAAACTTACCACTCTCTCCATTTCTTCCTCATACTCTTCTTGCATTCGACGATTATACCTTCTCCATGCTTCCTCCTGAAAGGAAGTGCGAAAAGAACTGCCAGCTCCTCTCCGGGATGATTGTGACCTGGCTAACTTTCATGGTACAAATACACACATGATCAGACTGGCAAATACATAAAAGAGAAATAAGAAATGCTAAATTCAACTATTTAAGGCATGAATTCACAATTTTCATTGTGTAGAATACTTGATTGTGAGATCAAGTTAATCTGTAATATCAACAAATAGAAAAGATTCACATAAAAGTTCAACAAGATAGCAGTTAAACATAAAACAGCTCAAGAATATTCTTAAAATCTGAAACTTATCAGCACAGAAAAACAGAGGTAATTATGGTTGATGAAATGCTTTCATGACTTTCAACACTTTCAGCAAATTATGGCAGCACTCACAGTATAAAAGCAACGACTTTGATTTCAAATAGACCCATAAAAGTAAATTTTCCTTGTTAAATACATTATATCCTTGCTTTCAAAAGATTTATATCACCTATTAACAGTATATTTTCAGTAAAACCACTAGCAACGAGTCTAAATTTGTAGTTAAAAAAGCAATTCAATCAACATCTTGATTACATTAAAATACAAGGAAACAACTCAAAATTTGTAAGAAAAAAAATCTCCTTCCACCATTTTCTTTAAGAAAACAATGTTGATACTGATCATAAAGTACAAGGAGAGATTTTCGTTCGACAAGTTCACATTTCAACTATAGTATCACGGAATTGTCCGTAGCTAACCGTGAAAGATCATTTTTTTTTGGTGTACCTGAGTATATATCCAATCAACAGACCTCCTCAGCTGACTAACCTGCCAGATTGCAACTACAATCAAATTGGGAAATCTAACAATAGCTGCTCCCACCAACACTAACTTAATTATTTCCATTCCCCCCCCCACCCAAAAAAAACTTCTTTTTTTCTCAAAATTTTGTTCAATGGCAATTAAATTTAAAAGAATAAAAGGAAAAACCAAAAGTGCAGATTGTGATAACAGAAAATATTTGAAAAGGATCAATTAAAATATGGGAAACGAATTCCACTTTAAAAGAGGTAATGGAAGAACTTACAGCGAAAGTGGTGGCAGTGGCGCCAATTAAACCAAAGAGGAAAATCCCCCAAAGTTTTGGGTCTTCGTGTTTCTCTTTATAAGTCCTGTTTGGAGACGACCATTGCTTACTCTTATTCCCGTCAGCATCTTCGCCTCCCATTTCTTTCGATTCCCCAATTTCCGAATATCGAAATTTCAACAATCCCTTGGCTTCAACTCAATTTCAATCCCAAACCCTAATCGCATGGTTAGGGTTTCTTCTTCTACTTTTTTTTTCCGATTTTTATTGGTTTGAATTTGATTCTCTCACTAAAATCTGAGTTTCAGTAATAAAAGGGTTCTAAAACTTGATCAATTTCGCAACATGGTACACGAGGCATTCGTCTAATGGGCCTGAAAGGCATTTCAAGTTCAAGGCCTAAAATCAAGCCGAGATTGGGCCAGATCGATAAGGTTAAAATGGGCTTGAACGCATTTTGCAAACGGATTTTTAATTTTCTCGTTAAGGAATCAAAACCGCGCGACACGAACGCGCCTTTTACCCCATAGCTTTTCTCTTTTACATCAAAAATTTATTAAAAATAAAATAAAACTGAGATCCGACTCTGCCTCTTCCCGCACAAAAAAATGCGCGTTCTTCAATCTCTGTCTCTGGGTAATAATCATTCATTCCGTTAATTCTTTCTTTCAAATCTGCACATAAAAATTAAATCAGTGCAATAAAATTTTATTAATTCTACTAAATTATTTTAAATGATTTAACAATGTTGCAAAAGATTGTTTCTTGATTGGTTTGAATCAGAATAGTTGAACAAAAAAAAGAAAACCAAAATCAAAACAAAAATTTTTAGGCATGTCGAGGAGGCCAGTGAATCCCTCTAGACGATATGGAGACGCCGGCGCCGGGGCTGCTCTCTTTTCACAATCCAAATCTCGCTCTCCTCCGTTCCTCTCCATTGTTCTCATTGTCCTGGTACTTTTTTTTTCTTAAATTAATCTTGTCAGTTTTTTACTTATGTTTCGATAAATTTTTGTCCTTTTATTTGAATTTTATTTGTATATTTCTTTCCAGGGCGCATTGCTTATTGTTGCGTACTTCCATCGCGGCTCAGGTTTGTTTTTTCTGATTAGGCTCATTAATTAAGCAGTGATTAATTACTTAATTTCTAATTAGTGATCCATTTTGGATTTTTTTATAAATTTTTTGATTCGCGTATTAGAACATATGTAGATAGATTGATCGAGCTTCATAATTTTTTCTCTGCAATAGGTGGATTTGGAGGCAGAAGGGAACCTGTTACTAGAGTTGAAGGTAAAATTGTTCTGCTTTTAAAAATTTTTCATTTTGTCTAACAATATTGATATTGGTGTTTGTAGAGGGTTCTTTTTGGTTAGGGAAGGAGGATATTGGTGTTTGTAGAGGGTTCTTTTTGGTTAGGGAAGGAGGACGTGTTGCAATGAGCGAATAGAAAGACTGGAGCAGTCTTTGAAGCGTAAGTGTTTTGGGTGACAGGTGGTGAAAGATGAGAAAAGATGGAATAGGTGGCGGATAACGGCGAATGGGAAAGGCTGAAAAGCAAGAATCCTTGAAGGAATTTAGAGAGAGCTTTTTAGAGTAATCTTTGTTGGGTCTCTCAAAAGTCCCAGCATACCTTGCAAGTTCTCATATTTATACTCAGTAGAAACGCTTTCTTAGGAGTTGTTTAAGAGAGTACATTTAATCATGGGAGAATGTGATTGTTATGAAAAAACAGTTAAAGAACGGTTTACAAAATATTAAGAGAATGATCACGTAATTAGGTAATGGGTGTAAGTTTTGGATAAATAGAGCAGTAGCATTTGAAAGTGCGTCACATGTATTTTTAAAGAGTAAGAAAAGAGAAAAGAGTAAAGCACGTGTACTTTAATGAATGGTTAAGAGGAAGTCCTCTTAACTATCTCCATATTTGAGCCATCAAGCCAAACTCTCAAAAACATTCCAAATGTGAAGGTAACTCATGAATCCTGTCACTTGTTCTGAGTTACTTCACTTTCCTATACAAATAGCTATTTTATGTTTGTTCTTGGTTGTTTCTACGCTTGGAACGCCCCTGGGCGCTTTCACGCTTGGAACGCCCCTAGACACTTCCTCGCTTGGAACTCCCTTGAGAGCTTCCATGCTTGGAATACCCCTGGGTGCTTCCTCGCTTGGAACTCCCCTAGGCTCTTCCACACTTGGAATACCCCTAAGGTAATTTTCCTATAAATAGTACATAATAATAATTAACCAAAATTGAGCATCTACAGTATTTATTTTTGTGTTAGAACAGCATGGCATTGCTGCACATTTTCTTTGGATAGTTAGAATTGATTAGATTTGCTGACAATATGCTTATAGATGTGAAATCTTAATTATATTCTACATACTGTTTTTGACTAATTAAATGTTTCGGCCGAGGCACCCTTTCTTTATGCCTATTGATATGCTATTATGCAAGAAGTGACCTTCAGTTTTAAGATAGGATTTGATCTTCATGTGCAGGTGACTTTTCCTGCACATATGAGGTTCAACGGGCAATTCCTGTTTTGAAGAAAGCATATGGTGACAGCATGCATAAAGTTTTGCATGTTGGTCCTGATACTTGTTCAGTGGTTTCGAATTTGTTAAAAGAAGATGAAACTGAAGCTTGGGGTGTGGAACCATACGACATTGAAGATGCTGATACTAACTGCAAAGGACTAGTGCGTAATGGCATTGTTCGTGTCTCTGACATCAAATTTCCTCTTCCATACAGGCCGAAATCATTCCCTCTTGTAATTGTTTCGGATACATTAGATTACTTGTCTCCAAGATATCTCAACAAGACACTTCCAGATTTTGCAGGGGTATCAGCTGATGGAGTTGTATTATTTACAGGTAAAAGTTGCTTAGGTTTTATTCTGATTCCTGAACTTGCAAGTCATATGGATTCCTATCCCATAATGATCTTTATTTGCTTGCCGATTGTTTCAACCACTTGCTATTTCATTTTTTCCAACTTTAGCCATTTTTCTACTTGTGGACTTCTGATTGATTTTTTGTTTTGATCTACTGCCAACCTTTACTCCTTATATGCTTTATGTATGTCATCAGGAACATCTTCTTCTTTGTGTTCATCTTTACTAGAACGTTGTCCAGTCTGTGTTATAAATAAACATGCATTAAGCTTTTGTTGCAGTGTTTCTGTAGCTCTATATGCGACGACAAAGAAATAATTTGAGCCTTTTGATATGCTAAGGACTTCTCTGATTGTTACCAATGTAGGTTTCCCAGGTCAGCGGAAAGCTAAAAATGCAGACGTGTCCAAATATGGAAGGGCGGTAAGTGGCTTTTACTATGTTTTTTAATTACTGCTTGATAATAAAAATTGTTAAGCCTTGACAATCACTAGGAACTTGAACACTGTCTGCATCCTTTTGTTGGATAGACCTGTTAAATGAATGTTATCAAGTAGAACTTTCAATAGTCAGTTGGCAGACTTGAGAACTTTGATAGCACTTCAGTGACATAGAATCTAGTATCTAGACTCTAGTCAATTGTTTAAATTCTGTCAAATTCCAAGTATAGCTTAAGGGGAAAAAATATTTGTTTGGCTGATGGGTTGGTTAAGCAGGTGTAGAGAGACGTGATTTGTTCATTGCTTGGGTGTGAGAGATTGAGTGTTTCAATTCTTTGTGTTTTTCCTGCAGACCGGTTATGTGATGTTTTGTTTTTGTAATTTAGCAGCTATTTACTCTGGAGGTTTTTTTGTGTTTGTTATTTTGTGGAGTATCTCCTTGTTCTTCTTGTGACTCTCTCTTAATGAAATTTGTTTCATTTGGTTGATCAAAATGAAAATAGAAAGTACTTTCAATAAACTTGGATTTTGAGAAGACTGGTGCTTAGCTGCAGTTATTGCTCAAATGGTATATAATCATTGGCCATTGAAAGTGATAAATTTCAAAATCTAAGCATACTGCCTGAAATGAAAGAGAATGAAAAAAAGATTTTATGTCCTAAAATGAAAATTTATCACTGAAACTTCATTGAGATGAATTGCTTTCACTATTTTGTTTTTATTATTTACTTTTGTTATCATTGTGAAGATGGAGACAAAATTCAAGTAACTGAATTTCAACTGACAAAGTCTCTGGTACTTTTGTTCAGAAAGAGATCAGCCAGGTCTCTTAATTCTGTCTAGCATGGAAGATGCTAAAAGAAACTTACAATCGACAGGATACTGTGAATATATTACTGGGCTTGCTACAAAGAATATTATGAAATTTTACAAAGTACGTCTTCCCCAAGTTGTTCTTGAAAGTGTTTTCTAAATCAGCAATGAGCTTTGGTTAAGCCCAGCAAAAGTTTTATAATGAACTACAATATAGAAATTATTATCATGTGTTCTTTTGGTGTAGATTGCTATTAGCATTTTATGATTTCTATATATAAAAAATCAGGATCTTTTAGTATAATCTGTAATTAAGGTTAAAACAATTCTTGTACTTGGACCTTGGTCTTGTCATGGCATGTAGTGCATACTCTTTATTATTTTTCAGCTAGTTTGAAGCAAATTTATTTTTTAAGCTTTTAGTCTTATAGGCTGAATTATTATTGAGAGGTGGGACCCTAAATTTGAAGAGCATCTTGTTTCCTTCATTGCTGAATGGACCATGCATTTTTCATTTTTCTGTTGCATGGATTAGTATGGAGAATTGTGGAGATGGGTTCCTTGATTACCTTGTAATTGATAGGTGTAGATGTATGTGTATGTATGAATGCATGCTTATTTTCTGTACTTAAAACAATAATTAGGAAAATCTGGAGACCTTCGGTTATTGTTCACCACCTAAGATTGTATAACTGAATAGTGTAATAGGTTGCCTTTACCAGTTAAAGTTTCTACATATCTATATATATTAAGAGTTGAAAGTAAGACTAAATGATGTTTGATTTCTGCCATTTGAGTTATCTTAACATCTTTTTAATCATTAACCGAAACGTGTACTAATATACACATTTTATGTAAATAAAAGGTTGAGACATTCAACTAGTCTTATGTTTTGAGATTTAAAGAGTGGCATTTATTAAATTGTCTTTTCCTTATCATATATTAGTAAATTTTTATACATAGTATAAATAAATGTGACATGCTGAGGTTTTCGCTCTTTTTTTGAAGGCTAAATTGAGGAGCTCGTCTTGGTGGGCACGATTTTTTGTCCAGACTAGCTTAGAAGAAAATGAAGTTGTCACCAAGAAGTTCAGGCAGGCAGCAGAAAAGAACTCATACAACCCCAGCTGCCAAATTTTTCACCTAAGGTCATACAATTGATTTGTTTACGTTGTTTCTTCACATTATGAAGTTCTAATGGTGCAGCTGATCATTTAGCTCCTTTCTTAATCAAAATGTTCAGTAGGCTAGTTTAAATTTTGGTATAAAATATTTATTTTGCTATCATTAGCCTACTTTTTGAATTCCATCCAGTACATGATGTATTCTTTCATTGATCTTACTTTGAATGAAAGCATTTCTAGTTCTGGTCTTGTAGCTCCAACACAAGCTGAAATGCCTACTAGCATTTTAGCTCCCATTGATATAATGGTATTTGGAACTACCTAGTATTCTTTCCCCTACCAACATGAAAAGACAGTTATTCCTAATAGATATTTCACCAGACATTTCTATCTTGCTTCACTTCTTCAACATTTGGCCCAATCAATTGGGCTTCCAGCAGCAAAGAATGTTTTAACCCCATCACGTCACTTTCTAATACATTGCTGTCTGCTTAGTGTGTCAATGAGCCTTCTGTAAAGTTATTACCTAGGCTAGAAACTTTATGGTCGGTCTGGTTTGGTGGTCCATTATTGTTTCTTATGGATGGAATAAGAGCTTGATGTCTCCAAATTGAACATAGATCGGACCCATAGGCCAGTGGTGATGTTCCCCTTAACCTTCCCATCATTGTCTAAACCGTACCGGACGTCAAAATCTCACCAGTGTAACTAATTGAACATCTTCTCTTGACCATTTTGTTTTTGCTTAAATCTCAATGTCTTCGGTCAGTTACTGCTCTTAAAACATGGTGATCTCACCATATGCTACAAGGTTCAAGTGGTTGCTGTTGTTTTCCTGTCCCTGGAAATCTCGCTTCTTGCTTTAAGCTGATTTCATTTCTTTCAAAGCCTTAGAGCTTCAGGATTTTTTATTTTGGTCAGACATTTTCGGTTTAATATAAAAGGGAGTTGTATATTTGATAGAAAACCTAGTCTTTCCAACCTATTTATATTTGATATAACAAGATCGAGCCAAATCCAAGCAATAAAAAACAAAATACGGTAGTGTTTTTTTTTTTTTTAAAAAAAGCTCTGTACTAGAATAATGGGTGATGGTGGAAGTTTGCCTTTGGGGTGGTAGAGGTTTTCCGCTTTCTGCAACTCGTGAAACGTATTGAAGCTTGACTTTCTCTTCATCTTAACCTACATTCAATTATTCATAGGCTCGAACATACATAAATGCCCTTGTCAACATCTAGAATGATGCTTCTTTTTATCGTGTCTCTCAAGAACTCAGAGCTGTAAAATGTCAAAGACAGAAGAGTACTTAAACATGGAACCCCGAAGCACGCAGAAATATTAAAAGTCGTAGCTAGCATGAGATCAGACAGAGAGAAAGAGAGAGATACATCACTTTCAATTCGGACTGGACTGTTCCTCATATGAAATGCCAAAAATAAAGACAATTTTATGCATGGCCCCTGGATTCTTTGTTGTTTCTCCAAACAAGAGCCAAATAGTTAGAACTTTCCCACAAAGTCACAACTATAAAAATCTTTGACTAATTGGGTGAACAAGGCGTGCCTTCAGGAGCAGTTTGTCTCCCTCATAAGTGAGTGAAGATGGTGAAGTTATGTTCAATGGTCTGATATAAACGAAGCATGGATAGGACAATGTTTAATGGGACGTAGAATTTCTTGTTTCTATGTTGGTGGCTTAATGTTTCTATCTAGAGCATGCTTTTATAGGACCTATAATTTCAGTCTGTCGGAAGTTCCTTCTTCATCTTCTTCTCTTCTAGTCATCTATATACGCTTCGACGATGAATGGTGTAGCGATCAATCAACAAGGCTTGACGGAGTCTCCTTATTATGATCTGCGTTCGAATGTATTAACCAAGTATATTTATGTATGTACATGCATGATGCATGCAAAACATCGTGAAGCTAAAAATATGTAATGCACCCATGCATGTACCTTATGCAGTATATAACATCCATTCTGGTGTATCACTGGATAGAAATTGTCATGGTCATGCCGATGCGACCATGCCTCCCTGGAAGACAATTATTTGTTCCGGGGATTGTTGACTAGTGGCAGTTTCCATCGCTAGGCCATAGTTCTGCCACACCAACCTGGTTACCATAAAAGTAGTTGAGGACATATAATGTAAGCCGAAAACAATGTTAATCTTTTTTATCTGTTTCAATCATAATGCATGGGTCAACATTATATATGATCCCTGAATTAAATGGTTACCAAAAGAAAAAAGGAAAGAGGAGGGTTCTTGGATACATGTTGATAAGGCATAGGCTGATCAAAGAATCATAAGCTACGTTCACATTAGCATTCTAATTGGTTTTTACATGATTTTCCAAGTTACTGTCAGAATTTTTATCTACCCTTTCAAACTAACTACAGCCTAAAGGGAGAATAAAGAAGAGAAATGTGTTCATGCATGTAAAACATGTTTACACGACAAATTAAACTAGTTCATGTGAAATGTTTAAAGAGATTATGTTGACTGAGAGACCAAATCCAACTTTAATTAGCGTTCTCATACATTGTGGAAAAGGGCATGCATCTCAAAAAGGCGATCATTCAGTATATGAACCAAGCTTGTGAACGACCAGATTAACATGTCGACCAATACTTCCCATCCCATGCCATTCACGGGTTCCTGGAAATACCAATTCCAAGTTGCAATAATTAGGTCACTGTTGTCTAGTAAGAAAAACTGTTACAAACATCTCTGACCTCAAAAGGGATGATTCGTTCAAACCTTATACTCATAATGGCAAATATCAACTAATTGACTACAAATTGTTCATCGTTCAATCTCAAATTTCCACCTTATTATAACCAGTTATTGGGGCGGTGACCAGGGAGTTGCGATTTTTGACAGTCTGCGATCGATGTTTCATCCATGCTGATCTCATGCCTCAGGAATTTTGATCTACCCATTTTAGATGTCAATAAAAATGATCACCATCTTACCATAATTTCCATCCATATGATCATTCATGGTCATTCGTATTTGCATCAAATCAGTTTTCCTGGGAAAAAACCAGCTTTGGTCTGTCAAATATTACAACTCGATCGAGAACTGCTATATTGATGAATATTTTGTCAGAACTCTTTTTGACTTTGTGCTCCACTGTACTGTAGTTCCTAATTGTTATACTGCCATATCTTTTTTTAAACGTAAAAACAACAGATTTTCAAACTTCAGACTGCAATGTTGCCTAAATATTGGTGAAGCTATACAGTCTGGAAACAGCTAGGAAGAGACCTACTTTCCATGTTCCATTCATTAATGCATGTGTTCAAATTTTCAAATGGTGCCAAAGCAAGTAAGTGCAGTACGTGGAAGAATTGGTTTAGCTTTCTCTAGTAAAGTCAATCTTGGAAGTTGGAAGTCTCTATACGATTAAGTTATAGCATGAAGCCAAAACCATTCCATATCTGTTCATAACTCAAATCTATCAGTTTGGTAGATGTAACTTTCAGGTTTCAGGTATAAGCCTCTAGCCAATTAGAATAAGAAATGGAGTTGGGAGAGAACAGTAAGAGTCCACATTATTGGAGGGCAACAAGGCAAATGGTCCATGCTTATGTCCATGAGGCAGTGGTGCGTGACCCATGAGGCAAGACCGAATGGGCTTCATGTTGGCTGTCACCAATTTCACAGAAAGAGTAGGGTCATTTCTGGGTCCCATGAAGTCTTTACTACAGTTGTTTTTGTTTCCACATGATCAAATAAACCCACTACAAGCCCACGTGCCTTCTTCCAATTATGACATCCTTTTCTTGTGTGTAATTAGAAACCGTGCATACATATCTAAACAGGGAACCAAAATTGAGTCAATTCGGTTAATTTGTTCTCGAGGGGTGAGTAATATATTGTAATGGTGAATGAGGCCCTTTGTCCCTTATAGCTTCACTAGTATTTGCTTTTTTGGTATTTTGTCATTTTTTTTGTTGGAAACACAAGTGGCATATGCTCATCGACTCTTCTCTATCCCAAAAAAGGGGGCCATCAGCCATGTACTGATCAAATAATGGTACCCAAATTATGAAAAGACAGTCCCTAAAAAGAAATGCTGATACTTGTTCTAGTGGTTGTTTCAGAATGCAGATAGGTGCTTTCTTATCCCGATTTCCATAGATTGGCAGAGACTTTCTTTCCTTTGAACTTTTAAAGCTGATATGAGTGGGTGTAGTCTACATTTTTATTGATCCAAATTCCAAAAATCCCAACTTGCCAAGTGTTTGTACTAGAGATAGCTTGAAACAATTGGGATTTGGAGAAAGACCCAGAATTCTCATGTTAAAAAGAAAACAGAAGTGAATAAATTCTATTCAAAGACTACTCCAAAGCTTTTATGAATCATAGATATATTTTATGTAACGAATTGTTATATAGTTCATTCATACATGGTAAAAGTCGGGAAAAGGCTCCCACTCGCTTAAAAAATGCGTAGTGAAAGTGTTACCAAGGCCCAGGCCGTACTACTCATAAAAGAGACCGTTCAATGGTGGTGTTTGGGATGCAAACAATTACTCCATGTTTTTGTCCGAATTGACAACTTATTCTTTCCAAGAGCCAGTTTCAATTACAAAGATTGAAATTTGCCCCCAAGGTTTGAGTATGGGTTTGACCCCCAAAAACCAAAAGAACCCCACTTTCTCATACTTAATCCAAAACAAGATAAGGGTCGGGTGAGACGAAAATCATCTCTTATTCAAAAATTCCAACTTGCCCAATTATATTGGAAATGAAGCTTCCAACTGCGTACTGCAAAACCGCGTCAATGGTTTTCATTTTCAGTGTAGCTCATTATGATAGTTACCACTTCCAAGTTCAATTGTCTTTGTCTGCATAAAAATTTCAAAACCTGTCTATTTAAAACAAGAATCTGATCATCACGCAGGCCTGTTTAGAGCCTCTACTTTAGAAATATTATGATTTTATCAGATTCTCTAACGTCTTAACACCCAATATGAAATTAGAGGAAATTGCGTGCGGTCTTACTTGTTAATTATTTCTTCTGCATGCAATAACATATATATTCTCTCCTCTCTGAGCTGTTCCTCACTCTCGAGAACGCGGCATTCCCCCCTGAGACGGTGAAGGAGACGACAATCAAGACATTTGTCACTCATTATCCTGGAAACTCCACCATGGAATTTGAGGCAGTGGGTGAGGGGCAAAAAAAAAAAGATTTAGTAATGCTTGTGATGAGTAAACGTCTTTGCCATGGCATCATATGCACCTATTTTCCACATAAATTTTTGGTAGGAAGATGTTGACACGGCCTGTTTGCTATTGAAGCTGATAGGAACAAACGACACGCATTGATCATATTTATATATTAACTTATACACATTGATAATATCAGGAAAAGGATACCACTTTGCCACCGGTTTCGTTTAGTCAAGCTTTTTAATCACTTTGTCAAGGAAGTATGTTAAGATGTTTCACTGTCAGTTTATTAGTCCAGAAAGTATTAATGACATCATATCTATATATATATATATATATATATATATATATATATATATATATATATATATATATATAACAATCTTATGAATAAGAGAATTTATATACGTTTGTAAACCAAAAAGCTCACATTATTGGGACCATGTGACTGGTTGCAACCACAACAAATTTTTGCCGTTGATTATCCTGGAGAGATCAGGTAAGTTCCGTTCCATTTATTAATTAAATTAAGCAGATATTTGGGGATGGGGAGACACAGAAGATGGCCGACATGAATTTGAGGTCTGAGAGTATCAGGGGGACCCATTCACAGTCCTGGTCCGAACTCGCACTTTCTAAAGGATTCTTCCCAACGTTAGCAATCAGGTGATCCCTGGACCGCAATTGTCCCGTATCTACATTCCGCCACCTGGCATATCAGCCAATAATTAGAGCTTTTCCCCTGTTTTTCTGTGCATTGCAACGTGATTCCGGTGATGATGTACCATGGTAGTCCATGGACCACCTGAAATTCTTGATGGTTTCTTTGCCTGCGCCATTGCCCTATTTACACAGTGACCTGGTCTTAACCTTTGATGATTAAAAAGTGTCATCAACTAAGATGCATGCTTATTTCTTTTACGGCGATACCAAACTGAAATATTGTAGATGGCAAACCTCCCTAATCATTGTAACACGTACGATATTAATTAATATATTTTACATATGTAACGAATCATTTGAAATGAAAAAAATTACTTTAATTAACTATTATTTATTAGGTTATGAGTAAAATAATTTGATGATCGTCATGAGGGTGAATAATTAAAAACATGAATTTTGATACAAGGGAAGTGGTTTCCACTGATTCAGTGGAGCCCAAGACTGAAATTAAAAAGCCTTGATGTGGAAGCCAATGACTCACTTAAGCATGAGGATGCTCTCTTTCAACTAATTAATGGCCTGGCCGGGAATGTCGGTATACTACTATCTAGAAATTTTTCTGTACTTTTATACGCTTAAAACCAATAATTAATCGAAAGGGCTGAAATCATCAGATCGATGCAGCTCTAAATATTTCAAAATACTGGGAATTTTAATTACGAGGGAGGAATGGGTCAACTCTCTGTTAGGAAGGGAAGGGCTTTTCTTTTTCCTAACTTTCCTTCCTGTTCATCTTTATTAGTGGTTGCACATGAAATAATCAATTGTCAAATTCTGCATAAAAATGTAGTGATTAGTTCCTTTTTCATTATGTCGAATTTGGAGAAAACGGAGGGTTAATTACTGTTTATTGTATGAATTGAAGGATTTCCCTTCAGTTTTGCATATGAATTAAGGTTCTTTAATCTGTATTTTGAAGAAAGAAGAACGAATTTTGGCTCTGGGCAATGGACTTTATTATATATGATTGGATTATAAATTGACTAAGGCAAACGGCAGCAAAAATAATTTGAGCAAAGAAAGTAAAGAAAGATTATGCAAAAAACACCAAACCAGCCAACAATATAACGTCACTGAATATCGCCGGTCAAAAGAATCAGCACCGTCAAATATTCATATTGTCGGCTCAGTGTCTAGCTCCTATAAATTGCCATATCATTCCCTTTCTTTCCCAAAACCTCAAAGCTCAAAAAAAACCCAGCTTTCTATTCCTCTCCTTTTCCTTTTCTATCAAAAGGTTTTGTCACCCAAAAGCAATACTATTTAGGTAAAACAAAATCTATCAAGCTAGGCCACTGTAAAAATGTTGTCTACCAAGGCTAGCTGCAGTTCCCATGGACAAGATTCTTCCTACTTCCTTGGGTGGCAAGTCTATGAGAAAAATCCGTTCGATGAAGTTGTTAATCCAACAGGAATCATTCAGATGGGGCTTGCAGAGAATCAGGTGAGCTACCTATCTATATATAACCAAAAAGATACATAAGGTTTTACTTTTTGATGCAATTGATACTTCCTTTTCATCATTTTGGGATAGCTGACAACCTTTCTTATTCATGTATTTTAATTTAGGACAATTAATTCCAATCAATTTAATTTCTTAGGCATTATTTTTTCATGTGATTGCCCACGTGACAAACTTAGAGGTTTTCTAGTTTTTTTTTTAAAAAAAAAACCTTAGAGGTTTTCTGAAAAAAGAAAAAAAAAGGGTCAAAATGGAAATTGCAGTTTCATAATCAAATAGTATTAGTTCTTTTTTCGGGCATATTATTACAAAATGGTAATCCATGGTACCTAAATGGTAATGTATTTTGTCGCAGCTTTCTTTCGACCTTGTGGAATCATGGCTAAGAAAAAACCCGGACGCCATGGGACTGAAGAAGGATGGAGAATCTGTATTCAGGGAACTGGCTCTCTTCCAGGACTATCACGGATTACCTGCTTTCAAAAATGTAACTATTCCTATCTTTGCTAACCAAAAAAGTACACCTACATCTGCGCATGGTATATAATTTGCAGTGTTTGTCTTTCAACCTGACCGTAAACATATATCTGAACACTTGTATATGCAGGAACTGGTCGAGTACATGGCAAAAATTAGAGGAAACAAGGTTAAATTTGAACCAAAGAACCTGGTGCTTGCTGCTGGTGCAACTTCAGCTAATGAGACTTTAATCTTTTGCCTGGCCAATCCTGGTGATGCTCTCCTTCTTCCCACACCGTACTACCCTGCGTAAGTTTAAAAGTTCCTGCTTCCTAGTCTTAGGTATGCACTGCATTCTAGACTCGTGATTAGTTCTAATAAGGTATTTTGTTCCAGGTTTGATAGGGATCTTAAATGGAGGACTGGTGTAGAAATCGTTCCAGTACATTGCTCGAGCTCAAACGGATTCAGAGTTACCAGGCTTGCACTGGAAGAAGCATACCAAAGAGCTCAGAAACTCAATCTCAAAGTTAAAGGGGTTTTGATAACGAATCCTTCGAATCCACTAGGCACAACAATGACTAGGGATGAGCTTAACCAACTCATTACTTTTGCCATCGCCAAAAATATTCATGTCATAAGCGATGAAGTTTTTTCAGGAACGGTCTTTGACTTCCCAGGGTTTATAAGCATTATAGAAGCCGCAAGGGACAGAAACCTTGAAAGCACAGATGTATGGAGCCGCATTCATATCGTTTACAGTCTTTCCAAGGATCTAGGTTTACCAGGGTTTCGTGTTGGCATGATTTATTCCAAGAATGAAACAGTTATTAGTGCAGCAACCAAAATGTCAAGTTTCGGACTTGTGTCATCCCAAACTCAGTACCTCCTCTCCAACATGCTTGCCAACAAGAAATTCACTAGCAAATACATGAAGGAGAACCAAAAGAGACTTAAGAAGAGGAAGGAAATGCTGGTTTCAGGCCTTAAAAAGGCAGGAATAGAATGCCTGAAGGGCAATGCAGGCTTGTTTTGCTGGGTTGACATGAGGCATCTCCTATCTTCCAATACATTTGAAGCGGAAACAGAGCTCTGGAAGAAAATCCTATACGAGGTTGGTTTGAATATCTCCCCTGGGGCATCTTGCCATTGCACCGAACCCGGGTGGTTCAGAGTTTGCTTTGCGAACATGTCCCACGAAACACTTCAAGTTGCAATGCAACGAATCAAGGATTTCGCCGAACGTTCGAGCTGTAGTGGAATTGGTAAGAGTTACCAGCAAAACATGTCTAGTTTCAGGAGGAAACTGCTCACCAGCAATTGGGTTCGCAAATTATCGTCATCTGATCGTGATGAACAAGAGCGTTAGACTATTTTATTTATATTTATATGTCAAACTGTCAATTCATATTGTCTTGATTTTTATTTATTAAAATAAGGTAGTTCACGTTTCCTTTTCTAGGAATAAAAGCAGCAACCCTTTTCGGGGTTTACACAAAAAGTTGAAACTCGAAAAGAGAGTTTCCTGCCACGAATAAAGCCCATTGTGACTTATTGCTGTACACCAAAGGCCTGGCTGATGGCCCCATTTCCCTTGTCCTTGTTCCAAGGAGAAGGAAGAGCATGATTAATACTTAGGACAAAAGAAATTAGAGCGTCCTTATAAATATGATTAAAATTCAAGAAAAATAGGCCCCTACTTTTGAATTAGATATTCAACAGAATAAGTAGCTATTACCAATCCAATGGCATTAAAGATGGATAATTGAACAGCTTGAACCATCAAACTATTTCTATTTCTATTTTTTCTAATTCTAGGATCTACTTAATTAAATGATTGAAACCGCCAGATTTTAAATTATTTTCTTTTTTATCAAGGATAATTTTAAAAAAAAGAATTTGAACTTAATTTTTTAAGTAAAGAGAAACATATATTAAAATTATATCGTGGGATAGGTAATAGGAGTTATTCCTTTTGAGTACAAATCTTTGATGTTCTTTAATTGGAGAAGAGGAATTTCAAAGTTGAGATGATGATTTATGGCAGCACTACTAGTCTAGCGCTATTGCACCTACGATGTGTTGAAACCGATAGACCCTCACTAGGGCTATTGCTTTTCGAACCCATCCAATTTTATTCAGATATATTAACTTAGGCCCAACCTATAAACTGCCTCACATGTATCACATGTATCAACCCATAGGGCCCATACATCAAAAGTTTTAATCTAAAAACATATGGATAAGGAAAAAAAATGCATGAAAGCTTTAATATGAAGCAATAAGTAGTCCGTAAAATAATTCCATCCATTACTTTTTATATATTAAAATTTGAACTTTTAATATAACCGAACCTAAAAAAATATAATATAAATTAATAAGTAGTTCTAAGGCATAATTAAATTTATTAAAATAACTTCTTGAATAATTCGTTAAATAAATAAAAGTAAAACATCATGCCAAAAACATGTGAACTGGTCATGAATCATGATCTTAGTGGAAACATCCAATGTGTTAATGTAAAGTTAATGGCATGATTTTAATTGATGGTCCGTTATTAAAAAAATTAAAACGATGATAAATCTTTTCCAAATCAATCAACGCTAGTAAGTCAACTACAATCCTCATTCGCCACCGACCTCGACCCCATTTTAAGCACATTAGATGGCGATGTACCCAAACAAAACCCAGCAACTGGCGCTAGCGACATAAAACTGTATCAGATTCACAGCGACAGTTGGGGCGGTTTTACTTGAGCAGCATCATTTCACACATTTTGGATTACTCCCCTAGTTTTCCGCCACGTGGCGCTTCCGTCGTTGTCGCTGTAAAAAAGTCACTGTTCTAGTTCTATTTTCCGCATTAATTGTTAATTAATATTTAACACGTGGCATTCTCTGGAATCGTTGCTCACAATAATAACAAAAAAATTTGCGTATAATGTAATTATTGCAAGAATTTTTTTGAACAAATTCCTTGCAAGATATTCCAACCCGTTTTGAATTTTTTTCTAAATTAGGGCTCTTGATTTCTTTCTCTGCAAATTGGTCTAAGTTTTTCCTTTTTAAATTCTTCATTTTGTTTTTATTTGAAGTTGAAGCAAAAGCCTGGCATTTGGCGTACAAGTAATAAACAGGCTCGGGCCAAGGCTCAAAATTTTCCTGTGTTGTTTTCCTACTTTACAGACGAATCGTTTTGCATCAGAATCTCTTTGCGTTGGGGAACCTTTTCGAAGTTCTTACGCTTCTTTGGCTCTCATATTTGCACAGGTACTTTCTTTTAATTAATCTTTATTTTTTTTCAGTTGTTTATCCACAATGATTTAATTTTGTTTTAATATCCCTCTTGGATTAGTTGTTGGTTTTATTTTCCATTTCCCGTTTTATGTTTATTGTTCTTGGTTTTTTTAGTCTTTTATACTTGTATTTGTATGTCTTGGAACTATAGAAAAGAGTCGTTAGAAAAAGAGAAAAAAGATATGGAAATTTCATCAGGGATTAAAAAATTAAAAATTTTGTTACCAATGGGGAAATTAGACTAAGAAAAACTGTTATTTAGGTTTTTTTTTTATTTTTATTTTTTGAAGTATGCTGGTGCTTTCGCCTGCATTTAGTTTAGCATCAGCATTTTACTTGAATTTTGAAGCTTTTGTTTTGACATATTAGGAATTTAGTCAAAATTTTGGTTTCTGAACCGTGACAAATCCAATTCAATTTTGCAGCACTTGGTTCTGTGTCAAATTGAGCCAAATTGCTCTCTGCATTACCCGTTGTCGTTGTCGTCAAAAACATTCCTCTGTTTCAAGCAAACTGAAAATATTATGGTGTCCTTCCACAGCTAAGTGCTTGAGTAATTGGATTTCTAAATCTTGGAAAAGGGATATAGTGGAGTGGGATGGACATTGGTGCACTTTTAACTTCTGCCGGAATCAACATAGCTATATGTGTTGTGCTTCTGTCATTGTATTCCATACTGAGAAAACAACCAAGCAATGTAAGTGTGTATTTCACGCGGAGGTTTGTTTCAGAACCAGTAAAGCGTAGTGATCCTTTCTGCCTTGAAAGATTTGTGCCCTCTGCAAGCTGGATCATGAGGGCCTGGCAAGCAACTGATGAAGAAATATTGGCTGTTGGCGGTGTGGATGCTGTAGTTTTCATGAGAATAGTTGTTTTCAGGTGATTAAGTCTCTTCAGCTGGAAAATTTTGAAGTCTTTCAATTTTCTTTGTGAAAAATTTTGCTTCTAATTTTCTCACTAATTGTATGCTTGCAATTATGTCCTAAACTTTTTGAGGTGCTTTAGTTTTTCAATTATTATTGGATCAGTTCCTACTTTCACTTTTGCAGGTTTACTAACTGCATGCTATTCTTCCCCTGTTCTTTACAGTATTCGGATATTCAGCATTGCTGCTATGATTTGTATTTTTCTAGTGCTTCCAGTAAATTATTATGGACAAGAAATGCAGCACAAGCGAATACATGCAGAATCACTGGAAGTATTTACAATTGGAAATGTAAAAGAAGGTTCAAAATGGTATGATCTGTTGGACCCATTATTATGATAAGATAGTTGCACAATTTCTTTTTTAAAATGAAATATTATTAGGATACTGCCATATCGAGCCATGAATGGCCTGAAAGAAAATTTAGACTTGTTCTGTCTTATTTTAGTTTTGGGATTTCCTGTAGAATTCTGCTGTAGCATATTTGCTCAAGCAACCAAGAGGCAGAGTCCAAGTCTTTTGCTTTTTATTTACACTTTTATGAGATTCCTGGGAGAGTTCTAAAGTAGAGAATTAATTTCAAGTATAGAAAAATATGAATTTTTAAAGTTTTCTGTTTTGTTTGCTATTGCTCCTTCAGGCTGAGATATTGAGATGCCACATCAACATAGTGGTTTTCTGGTGTAATACATTAGAGAAAAAGCAGTTTTTCATTGATTGCTTTTCTTTTGTTTTAAAAAATTTTCCAGGCTTTGGACCCATTGTCTTGCATTATACGTCATATCCTGCTCAGCTTGTGTTCTACTCTACTTTGTAAGGATGTACAACCCAAAATGCATTATTTACTCATGCTTAGTTTGATTTGTATTGATGCATTCATAAATTTCTTCTAGCATTTATTTAAAGATTATTGCTTTACTCTAGGAGTATAAAAGTATCACTAAAATGAGGCTAGCACATATTACTGGATCTCCTCCCAATCCAAGTCATTTCACAGTTCTAGTCCGTGGCATCCCATGGTCTCCAGATCATTCATACAGTGATGCAGTGGAAAAGTTCTTTTCAACTTATTATCCGGCAAGCTATGTGTCACACCAGATGGTATATCGGGCTGGAACAGTTGAGAAATTAATGGTATGCTTCTATCTGAGTGACTTGTATAAGTGACATAAACTTCTTGTACTTTTTTATCTTAGCTGGTTATGTTGTTAGTGCAGGTATTCACCACTTTCTTGACATTTAATGAATGAATTTAGTTCTTCTGGTTTGGGGTGGATGTACTTGGTACTAGTGAAAAAAATTGAAAGAAAGTGTTTGCTCTCTTTTCCTTTCTATTGTTGTTGTTTTATATACCAGATAAAATGGTTTCCATAATGGAATTCATAAGATTATATGAGAGCTTATAGAGAAGTAAAAGATAATATGTTTGTTGCATACAGCCTCTAATAGGTAATCATGATTTTTGCTGATTTGATTTGAGGCCATGTTTTAAATCTTTATATCATTAAGTTTATTCAGTGTGCTGATGCTGGTGCATTGCATTTAAGTTGAATTTTATAATTTCTCAATTGGTTGTCCTCATTTAGGATTTATAGAATTGAACTGAGTTGAGTAATGTCAAAAATGAACTTGTATGTCACCTTTTCTATGCTCGTTGTACTCTGCTCCACAAACACACACACAACTTTCTGTTTGTTTTAAAATTGTGACAAGTTCTATGTATATTCTCTCACAATGCTCTCTTTGCAGAAGGATGCCGAGAAGATGTACAGAATGCTAAAAACCGTTGAGCCACATGGTAAACAGGGTTCTATGCCATGTTGTCTTTGTGGAGGAACTACACATTCCTTTAAGATGCTTAGCCATGAAGCAGAAAGTGTTAAGGGTAAAACCAGCGTTGATGAGTTGCAATCAACTCAAAGAGAAAAGGTTGAAATTTTGGAATAAGATGAGTCTAATAATTTTGATTTCTCAGTTATAGTATGGATGTTTTATCATTTATGTATTCCTTTTTAGTGGTTTGTTGCCCAAAAGTTAGCCCTTTTCAGATATTGTCTTCAGTCTTCAAAGTAGTTGCGTTTATATCTCCTCTGGAATATTTCAATGTGCTATAATCATCTTCACTTCATCGTGATTTAGTTTTTCCTCTGACACCAAAGAACACAAGTGGATATAGATCTGATCTCTGCCACCCTAGGAATTGCTCTTATTTTTGCATGCTCTTTGGGATGTTTATATTTTATTAATCTAATTTTAAACCTGTGCTGGGATGGGCATTTCAGCTCAATGATATCACCAAATTTGAGCAACTAGATTCCTGCTGTTTGCATAAATGCCAGTATTTACTGTAACTGTTAATTCTAAGTATTAAAAGGATATGAGGATATGGTAGTGGCCTTTTATGTTATCTGAACATTTGTTGTTTAAACTGTTATTGCCTTCCCAACCGCGTGGTCAGTTTCTTGATTTCTTTATGGAGATTTTCTCTCTATGTGGTTCATTCTTATTATGCCCTGTTGCCTTCATGTGGCTGTTGATGTTTGAAAACAAATATTGATCCCTAACTTTTAAAACTTTGATGGAAATGACCATGTGATATCCTATGCTATTTTGGCCTTTGATACAGGAACGTCCAGCTGCTTTTGTTTTCTTCAGGACTCGCTATGCTGCTGTTGTTGCGGCACAAGTTCTTCAATCACCAAATCCCATGTTATGGGTGACACAACTAGCCCCAGAGCCACATGATGTTTATTGGTCAAACCTCTCCATACCGTACAAACAAGTTTGGCTTCGTAAAATAGCAACTCTTCTAGGTGCTATTGTCTTTATGTTTATGTTTCTTGTCCCAGTTACATTTGTGCAAGGCTTGACTCAACTGGACCAGCTATCACATACATTTCCATTTCTTAAAGGAATTTTAAAAGAGTGAGTATGATTCTGCGAAATCTATCTCAATTGCAAAAGCTGTGTTAGCTCGTTATTTTGAATTATGTTACTACCATTACACATTGCAGTCATGGCTGATGCCCGATGGAATTAATTAGGATAAGGAAATTGCAACAACATGTTAGACTATACTCATTCATACAGACACAATGCATGAAAAGGTCCACATCTGTTTCTGTTTTTGGTTTAATCGACTGCAACATATTTACTTCTGACAAGTGATGCTTGTGTAAATGCGAAATATGTGTTCTTTAGATGATTTTTTGCTTCTGATTTGGATAAAATTTTCGATGACTCCATTTTTCCAGTCTTTACTTGCTTTGTGCTGAGTAATAATTTATTTATTAACTTGTTACAAAAGTTAGCTTTTCAATGGTTATATATTATTAAAAAAGAGAATCCCTGGAGAATATAATTATTCAGGAGGTAGTACAGGTGGCACCTAACTGATTCCGCTTGTGGAAGTATTATAGTTTATGGGGGCTCTTTTTGTTTAATCTTTTTCTTTCAAGACATCATACTTTGCAGTTTGATGTTTATCACTGGAAATTGTAAGGTGATAAAAGAGGAGAGAAATCTGGAAATTATTGAAGAGGATCTGGAATAGATTTGACTTGTTTGTAAAGCTATTTTGTATTTTCTTCTTTGCAGGAAGTTAATGAACCAGCTGGTAACAGGTTACCTACCAAGTGTGATTCTGATATTATTTCTATATGCTGTTCCACCAACCATGATGCTGTTTTCCACAATGGAAGGAAATGTTTCACGTAGTGAGAGGAAGAGGAGTACATGCATTAAAGTTTTGTACTTCACAATCTGGAATGTTTTCTTTGTTAATGTTCTTTCTGGATCCATAATCAGGCAATTGAGTGTTTTCTCAAGTGTTAGAGACATACCTACACAACTTGCCAAAGCAGTGCCAACCCAGGTAATTTTCCTGGATTTTGTAATAGTTGGTTTAAGATACCTTACATCTTCCAACTTCATGTCAGATTTTTATCTGCATTTAGTTTTTATCTTGGTCTATTAGTGATGCATGCAATGCTTTTTTCTATGAATCTACACTATATTTTTGGATTATAATCTTCCATGAGTTTTGAAAATGCAGATATTCAACTTATGGTTTTGACAAGCCTGCACAGCAAGACCTAATTCTCACTGAAAAATTCTTAAAAATGGCAGCACACCTTATGCTATCACTTTTGTCTACCACATTCACATAGGACAAGATTGCTTCTGGTCCCTTTTATGTGTCATCATGTGAATGTGAATCTTTAGGACTACTTACTAACCATAGTTGTTTTTCTTGAGTCACTGCAGGCTACCTTCTTCACGACTTATGTTTTATCATCAGGGTGGGCAAGCTTGTCCTGTGAAGTAATACAGCTTTTTGCTCTTCTTTGCAATGCGTTCAGAAAATTCATACTAAGAAGTAAGGAAGAGCCATCTAATTGCACTCTAACCTTCCCTCACCATACTGAAATTCCACGACTTCTTCTGTTTGGACTCCTTGGCTTCACTTGTTCTGTCATGGCACCCTTGATTTTGCCCTTTGTGCTGGTTTACTTCTTTCTTGCTTTCCTTGTTTATCGAAACCAGGTGTGTTTTTGTCTGATTAATTTTCTGTCCTATTTTTTCCTTTTGTCAGTGAAATAATAGTCAATTTCATTTGTAACTGTTTGGTTTGTGCCCACAAAGTTTCTTAACATATACGGAGGACAGGAGTGAATATGCATGTTTTCGGAGAATAAAGAAAACCAGATGTTTATCAGTAACTCCAGAAAACCTGCTTTCTGGAATTATATTTTAAGCTTCAATTTCCTCAGTTTTATAGAATAACTTATGCATCTTTAATCTTTGTAATAGCAAATATATAATCTGCATGTATAATTTTCAGATTTTTGGTAAGAGGTGTTTGTGCTATCTATTTTATGTTGTATGTATTTTTAGTACATGAAGATAATATGGAAGCATTCTATTTACATTTTCACTGTTAGCTGAAGCATAACTTTGTTGATGACAATTGAGTCAAGTGGGAGATAGATTCAGGAGAATTTTACTTTTACCTGTCCTTTGATAATACATTTTATTAATGTTCATTTTTTTTTTCAGATCCTCCATGTATACGTATCAAAATATGAATGTGGAGGACAGTTCTGGCCTATTGTTCACAACACAACAATCTTCTCTTTAGTGTTGACACAAATTATTGCCCTTGGGGTCTTTGGCATAAAACAATCACCAGTTGCTTCCGGTTTCACCATTCCCCTAATATTTTTCACTCTTCTGTTCAATGAGTACTGTAGGCAGAGGTTTTCCCCTGTTTTTAAGAGCAGTCCTGCACAGGTAAGCATTAGAAATCTCTCTATCTAGAAAGCTCCCCAACCATTTTTCTGGTGTGATGTGTTGTTTGTACAGGTTCTCATAGAGATGGATCGACAAGACGAGCAATGGGGGAGGACAGAAGAGATTTATAGTCGGTTACGTTCAGCCTACTGCCAGTTCCCATTGATAACTCACGACGTGCCCACAGTTGGAAACTCACACCAAGAAGATCAGGAGAGTTCCCAAGATCCGGAGTCACTGAAGCCAGGTACGACTGTGATGGTGCTTGGTGGTTCCTTCCATGGGGAATCGATTAGTGATTGATTGGATCTGTAATTTTAAATTTTCAGGAAATCAACTTGTTAAATTAAATGAATAGTGGGCTGTTCATTGCACTTCGGAAGGGGAGGCCTTGGTACGAAATGAACTGGTTCATTCTTCTGTTGTCATCATGTGTACAAAATGTTAGCCTATGCGTTAACACCATCGTTAGGTTGATGGTGGTTCCCAGGACCAGGTGCTGGAAAACAAGGATAAAAACATTCATATAGAGGCTCTGTTGTTGGTGGCAAGGGACATCGGGAGCAGGACATAAGTTGATAGCTTTTGCTCTACACATGAATTAACTGTTCCCTTTTGATTCTTATACCTAATGGGGCAGAGATAAATTAGACAAGAAGCCCTTTGATATGTATACGCTGCATTGTACAGTTTTGAATCAGGTCTTTTCTTATTCCTTGTGTAACTAAAGGAAAGGTTATATCCATCCCCTTGATGTGCATGATTGAAATGAGGGAAGAAACCAAACTTGTTTGTGTACGGCCTCTCATGCAATTTTGATTGTATCTTATAGATTTTTGTTTCTTTTCTACTTTTATTGGCTACAATGGGTTACAATTCCTTAAGCGAATGTCTACTATTCACAATATGAGATATATATATATATATATTTATGTAACTTCCTTTGATGTGAGTTCTTAATTATGTTGCGCATTTCATATATATGCAATTTCCTAGCCATTTATTTCAGTGCATAGTAACAATATTTCAATTTGTAACTAGGTGAATTTCATCATTGGGTCTATGCACTTTTTAAAGCACTCACTATTTTACAGATTATCAAGCAAGATCGCCCTAAAGAACTTACTGATAACAATGTTGTAGGTCAAACGAAAACATAGAATTTGGTCAAAATGTTGTTGGACGATGTGTAGCAATCATCATCAAGCAAGATCAACCTCAAGAACTTAACTTTGTGCATCTGCAGCTGAAGATCCATTACTTTCATGTTCTTCCAGCAAACTTCTCCATAGCCACAGAGCTTGCATCAATCCACCATTTGCAACATGCAAAAGAAACACTCGTGTCCGTATTGCAGAAAGTGCAGAAACAAACTTAACAACGACAAAGAAGCAACCGATAGCCAAGAGATGCCATTTCAAGCCCTTTTCCTGCTCAACAGAAGATCAAAACTACAATCTGCACGTTCAAACACAGATATAGAATGTACAGGAAGAGAGAAATATACCTCGGGGGAGCGAAATGCTTCTTGGGATGTCTCTTTCAAGAAATCAGTCATCAAACATCCAACAATGAGACCAAAGGGAACCATCAATTCTTGATTCCTAGAAATGGAATATAGGAAATCGGACAGAGAGCTAATAACAAAAACTGTAACAAGAGACAACTTCAATGCCTTGTGTCCGACAAAAAGTAGTCTCTCTAGCAGCAAATTCTCTGCTTTTTTCCAAGGGAAATCTTTTATTGTCTCAGGGGTAGTCTCCCATAACCTCTCCTTGATGATATTCAGTTGCTCCCTGATCTTATTTGGCTCGCAAAACTGCGCCATTGTTACTTTCATGCGACGTCTGGGAGAGACCCGACGATGACCATTTAATTGCGAAAACCCATGGAGCTGAGAAGGCTGATGTTCGAGTTGCTTAACCTGTTCGAGGATTTCACTTCATTCAAGCTTCCAAAAAGTACGAAAACAGAAAAAAGGCTGTGCCGTAATAAGAAAAACTGAACTTTGCGTTTGTTTAAAGCTCCATTTAACTATCGAAAACTAATTAGTGTTCAGATAATCATTTCCAATTATAAAAATGCGGCAACTAAGTTGAAGCAGTACCTTAATATTCAGAGTTGAAGGCAATACGGCGGAAGCCAAAGTCGCCATTGTTATACAAATGGGCTTTCCTCGGAATCACCAGAGAAATCAGATTTCTTCCTCTTCATCGGTTTCTTCTCTCTTTTCTCCCTCTCTCTAGGGTTTAGCAGAGAGGATCGATTATTGGGCTGTAATTGGATCTTTTGGGCCTAATTCAACCTTAAGAATCTGGGTTTAATTGGGCTTTTTTGGGTTTAGCACAGAGGATAGATTAATGGGCTATAATTGGATCTTTTGGGCCTAATTCAACCTAAAGAATCTGGGTTTAATTGGGCTTTTTTGGGTCGGAAAAATTGAGAAAAGGTTAGAAAAAGCAGTGGAGATGCGGGGTATCGATCCCCGTACCTCTCGCATGCTAAGCGAGCGCTCTACCATCTGAGCTACATCCCCTTGTTGTTGGATAAGGTGGGCTACCATCTACCCCAAGTAGATATCCAAATCCAATAACTACTAAGACCAGGACAGCCGGCAGTTTACAAGCGAATAGAAATGTATATGATAGTTTAGTATATAGGAACTAAACTAAATCACTTTTACAAGAAAAAGAATTGGAAATGATGAAGGACCTTTTTGTTTCACTATAGCTTTAACAGTTTGACTATGAACTAGATTTCCTTTTGGCCAATATGAACTAGATTAGTGTTTATATTTATAAATAATAATACCATAACTTTTTAGTATTTTAATTATTTTATCATTTGTAAATGTGAAATTATTCTATCAATTATTTGGCATGGATATATGTGCTTTGGTAACATCAATTAATTATCATAATAGAATTGATCAATGTTTTTCTCATAATCAGTTGATCAAATATTATTAAAACCTGCGGCTAGCTAGCCTTCCAAATTATAGTCTATGCTTGTTATGCTACGAATATAGATTTGAGTCTTGCTCTTATTGATTATGAATAATTAGATGCTCTGAAGAAAGATGGGCTGCGATAATTGCAGGCAAGTTATTGTATGAATGAATACCAAAATAAAATTGAACCGCATTAATTTGTAACGTGGTATAAACAATGACAAAATGAAAGTCCAAGAACTATCATCATCTCTCAATCCCACTTTTGACAAGCTAAATCAAAGGCCTTGGACGGCTATTTCAGACCTGCATTTGAGGCTATTATAATTAATATTGTTTTCTATTAATGCATTTTAAAATATATATATATCCAAGACTGCCAGGTCTAATATATTAAATGCAGGAGAGGACCTTGCAATTATAATTATTTTTTTTCCATGTTAGTGAGTGTCATTATCACTACATAAAACCAAAAGATAGCTAATTCATGTGATGATTTAGTAATTACGGCTTCAATACAAACAAGATTTTTATTATAAAATATAAAAAAGTTGGGAAAGAAGTCGTCGTTTGGTTGTTGTCATGGGTAGAGGGACGTCTTCCAGGCGCACAGGGGGGAGGGGGGCCTTAAGCACCGATGCTTTTTGGTTTTATTATCGTCATGGTTTTGACGGAATGTGGCTCTAATTTAAGTCAAAATTTGAAATCGTTGTTTCTTGTTTTGGACCGTTTCTGTTCTGCTTCTTCCTCATGAGGGATATTCTTTCTTGCTTTACAGATTGAAATTAATTATTATAAGCCTCTTGCTTATGCTTTATATATCAAATTTATTATTTTTTCAGAGAATTATTGGCTCATGCTGTGGCATTTCTCTCCCTGCCTGTCTGCTCTTTTTAATTAATTATTGTATTCTTTCTAGTCTACAAAACTACTAATTTTTCAAGCTTCAAGCTGTGGAAAGATCAAACCTAGCTAGAGGGAATGTATCACACTGACATGTATTTGGCTTGGGAATACATTTCAATGGTGTACTGTTAATTAAGTACTAATTGGGTTTGGAAGTTGGTTTGGGTGATGGGGCCAAAGGGTTTGAATAGCTTGACAAAAGAACAGGTAGGGATTTTTTGTCAACCAATTTTAACAGATCATGACCATGGCTTACCAAACAAGAGATTTGTCAACAGAAAAGGCTTTGTTTTTATCCGAATTGCTACAACTGTAATCAATCAGTTTACTTATAGAGTCAGCCACGAAAAGAGTCCATAAGATTACATAATAATAAAGGGTTTTGACCTTGGCCATAACCTTAAACTCTAGGTAGAAGCTGGAGGTTTTCTGATTTTCGAATGTGTTGCAGTTATTAGCTGGAATTGTAGCCAATTTGATTTTGAAAAAACCATATTAAAAAATACCCCAAAAAAGTGACATGATCATGTCCAATCCTATAGCATAATATAGAGTATTAGTTAATTCCTAACTTAATTTGAATTAGCTCAATTTCATGGAAATTAGAACCTTGAAGACTTTGTCACTCGTGCATTGAAATCTTGGTATAAAAATTAATTAGCAAATGTGCGGGATGAGCTGTGATAGAAAACTACATCAATTCGACGACGCCAAGCTAGAAAGGTACATTGGCTACCAGGAAATTTCAATTCTTGCTTTTGATATTGATTGACTTTTGATAATGATTGAAACCAAATGTAATAAAAGCTTATCGACGGTCATTACCGATCGATGAGCAAATGCGGCACAGTTAGATGGAACTGATGGTTAAATGATTTGAGCTAGTTATGTGAAAATGAGTGTCAACCAAATTAATGGCACCAGAATAGTAATTAAGAGAGCAATCTAAGACTAGATTTTCCTTCTCGTTTTCCTTAATTTCGACATTACGCCAACATAATGTCACATTCATCAAATTAATGTGTGCGACAAAACCCTAAGTTGGAATTTGTTCGGTCTTTAAACTTTAAACCTCAAAGTACGCCCATCAATCTGGCATTGGAATGCTAATTAGTCAGAAATAAATACATGGGTGCAAGCTTTTGTTTTACTGCTTCCCTTTAATATGTTTGTCAAAGCTTTTGTTTTACAAAGGGTGGGTGGTAGACACAGAAGTTAAGGTCTGGAACTACAGTATCAATCAAACAAAAGGACAGTGCTGCCACAATTGTTTAGGTGTATAAGTGATCTGAATTAGGATCTTGTCAGTTTTCACACGTGTAGGTGAAAGTCAACTAGTTAATAACAATATAATTATTTCAACTCAAAAACAAAACAAAAAAATAAAATAAAATTGCAGCATCAGTGTATGATAAGAGCAAAAGATACAACTCTTAACAAGTTAATCCTCACATACGGCGCTCCATTGATATAATTGATTGTGGGCCTTAATGTGACAAGTCCTTGAAGTCTCCCTATGCATGGTAATATTCTTGAAGAGAAACTAATTTTCTTGGTGCATCTTATTTAATTCATAGCAAAAAAACAAACAGTGTACTTTAATGATAAATATAGAATTACATGTGATATACATTATTTTCAGAAACTAAATGTTGCTGTTGAACTTTTTAATTATGTCTGTTAAATTTTAGTTACAAAACCAAAGATTTACATATAGGTTTCAGTTGACTGACTACTTCCTGACAGAAAAACTCATGCAACAAGATAGGCTAGTGATGAAAGCAGAAAAGAGCGGAGGTAGGAAAAGCAAACCCAGAAGACTCGTAGAATAAGTTGGAAAGAGTATATAAAAAAGCTGCTCTAGATGATGGAAAGAACGAGAACATACTTTGTTTGATAATTAACCCTATATTGCTAGTATAGAATCTACACAATCGAGTGGATTAGAAAAGTGGACTGTTCTTCAACAAAACCCTTGATGGTTTTAGCATCCGATACATGCTATTCGTAGGCCTTAGCCCCTAAATAGTAGCTATAGGATATCCGGTGATCTATTGAACTAAGTTAATTATATAGCAAATGTAGCGAAGTTGATTACCCACAAAGTTCCAACAAGAGCTTCGAATCTATTAATCCCTAGAGCTAATTATCTTTAATTATATATAGCCTGTTTTTAACTTTTAAGCACACAGGCTAATTAAGGAATGGTGGGATGTGCTTTAGCCTTTGGATATTGTATTTATGTTTGGAGACATGCAAAATAGTCCTATCCTGTGTAGCCAATGCATCATTAGGAGGAAGTATATGACTTGTATTTACTTGATCAGCAAGAGCCTAGCTACAACGGATGTTTAAAGGAATCTAGCATGCTGGGAGCCTTTTGTTTGGATATCCAAGGAACATTGTCACATGTATTCATATGACACATGGGTGTAAGAAAGTGCATACCATTCATCAGTTTATGATCTGAGATATGCTGATCTACTTGCCCAAAGTTAGCAAACACAAGACATTGAAGCTTCAGAAATTCCCTAGTTCAACAGCAGCATAAGATAATGAGTATGAAAAACATAGTAGAAGAAAGAATTCATGAAGATAAAAAAAATAGTCAGATAAATTACAGTCACTATTAAATAGAGTAAGCATTAACAAAAAGAAAGCAAGCATATAAGTGAACCAGATTATTATTAGGGTTTTCCCTCTAAGATTCTAGCACCGCCCTTTCCTATTACTTCCAATTTAATACATTCAATCTACGGCATGCTGTTATGCTCCTGGGTATCTCAACTCACTGAATGCATATTCTTGCAGTATTCCTTGTTGCATGCCTCCATATTCTGAAGTAACAGGAGGGCAAACCAGAGAGCTTGTATCACCCCATCCAATGCTTACACAAGAATTCACAGCCCTATTATTGATCATGTCTTCCCCATATAAGAACTCCATTCCATCTAATCTTTGTGGGTTGCTATATGCCATTTCCTGGAGTTCTGATGAAAAACTGCTTTGTCCTTGCAGCATGTGCAGATTTGTTGCATCTATAGTTGTGTACGGGGAGTTCACAAACTGAGTACCAATATTATTGTTTAAGGCATCCATGGGAGGAGAAGAAGAAGGCATATGGACAGTCTGCTCATAAAGTTGCTGAGTGGAGGATGAATCATTTGGAAACTGATGAAGAGTTGTCCCATCACTAATCACATGTTCAGCTTCAGAAAATCTTCCTCCAAGCTTGATTAGTAATCTTCTCATTGAGGCTTGGCTGTCAATGCGTTGGTCTTCACTTGAGTATGGTATGGGCGCCAGCACAGGCAGCTCTGGCCAGTAAGGGCTTTGATTGTTATGATCAGGAATCATGGAATTCCCGTTCCCTCTCTTCATCTCTTGCTTTAGGCTGTTGCCTCTACGAGACTGTTGCTCTTTTCGTTGCTTGCCAAGCAGCTTCTTCTTAAGCCTTGTGTTCCAATAGTTCTTTATATCATTATCAGTCCTCCCCGGTAATTGTGCAGCAATAATAGACCACCTATAATAATAATCATGCAAGTTTAGTCAGTAGTATGCAATAATCTTTACTATCTTTGTTTAAAATGAATCAAAATATAGGGTTTGGTAACTTTTATGTAGTAGAAAAATACCTGCTCCCAATACTAATATAGAGGCTGCAAATAATTTTATCTTCTTCTTCAGAGAATCCTCCATGCTTGATGTTTGGGCGGAGATAGTTTAACCATCTGAGGCGGCAGCTCTTCCCACACCTCTTAAGGCCTAATATACAAAAAACAACCTCCTTACATCGCATCAGATACCATAAAACAAAGTTTTCTCAATTTATAATCTGATTCGTACTTGAAGAAAAAGCAAGGAAATGAGAAGGAGAGAAGAAGAAAGCACAGCTGATTGAATCTCTTTATTACCAATTTTTTGTGGCAAAGCGATCCAGTTTCCACCAGTACCATGCTGCTCAATATATTCCTTGAGCTTGGCGTCTTCTTCAGGTGACCATGGGCCTTTCTTGACGCTAGCTTTGTCACAGCAAGGAGCTCTCCCCATCCTTTCTTAGTATTCGTTTTGGTGCTTCTCTGTCTTTCCACTGAAGCAAGAATTATAGGAGAGAGAGAGAGAGAGAGAGAGAGAGAAGGGGGTTAATGATAAAGCTGGAAAAGGATAAACATGTTTCTGAGAAGATCCATATATGTGGTTTTCAAAAGGGTATGGCATAAAGAAAGGCTTTCGTATAAAAAATTCTATAAAATTGGAAATGCCAGAACAGGAGAATAGGGTTTTTTCTACTTGTCTGTCTTAGTCTAGAATAATACTAACAATCAATTTATTATTATAAGGGGCTGCTGTTCCCCTTGGAACCATAAGTCCAATGATATACATCTTCTTGCCATTGAGTGGAACGTTACGTTCACATACATTAACACTTGATTATCTATATATGAGCACATGGAATTAATCTATACTCTCATCTTAGGATTATATATCATTCTTGTTGCATTATTTTGCAGTATTATTTGTCCTATTGTTGAGATTCTGAAATCATAATATAATGATGGTAACCATTGTGTAAAGAAAAAAAAATGGTAGCAAGGAAAGAGAGATAGCAGGAGTATATAATTAATTTGGGGCAACACACTCCCACTAATAGTTTAGATATTGAGAGAGGCTTTCATTAAAATTTGCTCCTCATAACATCAGTTTATTTTTGTATAACAATTAATTAAGACTAATAAAGAATCTTTAGCATGTATGGATAAAGAGATAGAACTTTGCTCATGACATTGTAAGGTCAAAAATAGTTCCTTTTCAAGCTAATGATACTAATATGGTCAATATATACATCTATAATCACAAATCTATTAAAATTTATGAATTTTCACAAAATATAAACGACCATAATAAAATATTAATGTATTGTACGTAGCATTTGTAAAACGTTTGAGCTTTGATACTTGTATATCTCAAAAGGAAACCACCAATCCATAGGCTATTGCTGAAGCAAAAAATAATCAGGAGTCGAAAAACCCATCAAATGACAATAAAAAAATCAAGGGGAAACAGGAGAAATGATGCTTTGAAATTGAGAAGCAAAGGTCAAATCCATCTATCTGATGATGGGTACAAATAATCCAAAGCTGCATTCTGGGAGAAGTATCAAAATTCTAGACAGTGAGATATTGAAACGATTAAAAGGAACTTTCCTTCTTGGTAGGTGACCCAATTTAGTGATGCTGTACATGTTTTAGCTCAAAACTAGGCTGCATGCCTTTGCGTTCTTGGTGAAGAGACAATGCCCCACATTAATCATGCTTGCACCATAATGAAGAGACAATATGTCCTCATTTAAGCTAATCAACCATAGAGGATTGTGGAGTGATCAACAATTAAATTTCCACTATTTATCTATAATTAGAGGAGGAAAAAGTACATCAGCAAATTGTAATCTTTCTTTTTCAGCTTGGAAAATATGCAGAAGATTCACCTTTAAAGTGAACAGTGAGTCCATTTAACAGACAATATGTATATCTATTCAATAGAGAAAAAGGGAATCCATGAAATAAGCACGGTGAAGATGCAACGTATTTGCTGGCCAAGGGACCAAGCGTCACATCACACCTCGCTTGACCTTGTCAATCGTTGGCTGTCCTAATAAAGAGCTGATCATATAGTGCATGCCAGATGTGCTATTTATGCACTGATGCAGCCATATTTGAAGGCAGCAAAACGGTTCTCATATCCAACCCCAACCATCTAACTTAATTTTAACCTTTTCCTAAACAAAATCTCACATGTTTCATGGCAAGAACCCCTGAAGTATATGCTTGAACAAAGCCCAAAAAACAAGAAAGAAAACCCATCAACATTATTTAAGCACTTCACTTTCACTACACTTCACCCCACTGGATAAGCTTATACATATAGAATAGAGGTAATTTTCCTATTCCCTAAAAGCATCACTAATGAAGAAAAATAGTAATGTGTACATGCTCCTTAAGTGAGTATAAATCTAAACAAAATATCTTAGTAGCATATAATTTGTTGTACATATAATTCATTATATTGGTTTAGTTGGCGTGAAAGAATGGGATTAAAATAAATCCTTATTATATGTTGAATATTAGGGACAGGAAACAAAGATATATATTGCCTGAAAGGAAAATCAGATGTTAGAAAATTGCAAACACAATGCATTTCCGACCTTCCCACCAAAAAAGTAAAGAATAATATATATATATATATATATATATTACTAGGTAACAAGGAAAAAGAGGTTTTGATTTGCAAAATGTGCACATGGACAAGGTCAATATAGTAGGTCACCATTAACCTTCTCTTTCTTCCACATTTCCAAGTTTGAATGGACCTACACCTTGGAAAAATCAATCTTCCTTTGAAAATCATGTTCCTCAGTACAGCTCAACCCAACTTTCTTCTCCAGGCTCTATTCTCTTTTCCCTGTTTGACAGGCACAAAAAGTAAAAAATATTATATAGTTTACTGTATGATGCACAGACAGAATGAACACAAGTGTTGTACATTTTCTGTTCACAGATTTTCATTTTTCTCCCCTTTTCACATCAAACCATTTTTCATGCAAATTGTGAGATTTCTTCCTACTTTTAAATATCTTAGGTAAGGTGTAAGGTAGGACTTAAGACACATCTAGAATACCACTACCCATCTTGTTTCTTAAACACCCCATTTTCAAAGAGTTAATTTTCTGCTGAGTTGATCCTATTCGATGCACATGAACTATAGTTTAAAAATTTTCAGTTTCCTCTTCTTCAAAATTAAACAATAATAATAACAATAATAAAGAAAATAAATACAAGAAAAAAGGTGATTAATTGCTTTATGCATGTGGACGACATTAGGTGGTGCATTTGCCTTTTTGTAGGCAATGTATCCGTACTTCAAAAGGCAACTTCTAAAGACAATCAATTCAGTAGGTCAACAACTGGCTTGGCTGTTTAAAAGGTAAATTGGTGACATAGACATCAAGAAGCTAGCATGGACACTGCGTGGTGAAAGAACGCCTCCAAAGTAAAGACAGACTCAAGTTAACGAGAATCATGCATGCTTATTAAACTAGTGGCTTCTAATCAATGAAAGAGAACATAAAAGTTCAGTCTCCAAGAGAAAAAAACTACAGAAAAAGAAGCATTCCTATGTCAAACAAGGAAATAAAATGTAGAAAATTACATATGGTTTGCCGGACAGAAGAGAAGTTTAATTTGGACCTGCATTAATTCATCAGTACTGGTCCATTTTACACAGCTGTAATTCCATGTCTTCCTTCTGATCAATCAATCTCCGTTTAATGCCTAACTAGGGTACATACATGCATCGGATGACTTTTCCATGGTAAAAGCAAGTGTACTTGTCCAGAATTTGCAATGACTTAACAGGGACACCTTTCCCACGTTTCAAGAGGAATTACATACTAAATATTCATTATGTATTTATTTAATCTCTGTTATAATTCTAGTTGTTGATGCATGACCATTTCATAGGGAGTTATAACAGTTTCAGTTCAAATTTCAATCAAGTGGTAGGAATTAACTGAAAACATACACATGAACATACTAAAAGGCCATGATTCTTTTCTTCAGTATTAGCCCCTACGTAGAATTCTGTAATCCATGTATCCTTATTTTTCTATGTTCATTTTTAAAACAACTAATTTGCTTTCTATAACATCAACAGTAAAGTTCTTATCCCTTCTATTCAGTTGCCAAAGGTGGAAAAGATGAAAATTTAAAATGAAATAAACTTAGCCTAAATAATATAAGAATTAAAAATGAATGTCCATTAAACTATTTTGACATTTTCATCCGGCCCACGCCTCCTTATTCTGGGCTTGTTTACAAATTGTACCTCTAAGTAAAGTTCAAGGAGTTTAGGGCCAAACTCAGCCTGCTTAGTAACTGGTGTACACGCCCTTACACACCAAGAACATCAATCAGCCGAAGGCCATGACTACAAATATACAAGGATCAGTCCATGTAGAGGATTTACTTAAGGCTCACTTCAGGAATGCATAAATCAGCTTAACTGAATTACAATAGATACATGTTTTCCATATGGCAGCCCAATTTCCTATACTGCAAGCTAGAACTTATGGTCAAGAAGAATCTGTTCTGGGTATTTCCAATAATTAAACTAGCAGAATTATTACTTGTTCAGTTGTTCTTGACAGTTAAAGACTAAAATATTAGGAGTTTAGAAAATATTGCTTTCAAATGCAGAATCTGGATAGAGTTAGAGACATATAATCATGTTTTAGCCTCTACTTAGATTATTACTACAACCTTGATTGAATTTGTTAGTGATTCTTTATTCTTTACAAGGTATGGTGATTTCCTCTTAAGGCACATTTAACCTCATATAGTCCTACTATTAGATTTTCCATGTTATTCATAAACAAAATTACATAGTTGAAGCCAAACCAAACTTTCCATTAGATGAAAAGGAAAAGAAACATCTATTACCAGTTTTCTTTAGTGGCCATAGCATCCATAGCCACTTGCTAGTTTAAATGTAGGATAAATTATTAATTGAGTAGAAAGAAGACCATATTCCTATGCTCCTATACACCGCGATGGGAAATGGGATAGGAATTTACAGACTGCTTCTATATAATACAGCAAATTAAACTGAAATTATATACGCGACATTGTAAGCGTTAAAGAGCTTAATGGACCTCGACCGTCCATCCTTTTTTGTCCTCAATGCGGCCAGTTTGAAGTCCCACGAGAGTCGAGTACAGTTCTTGACTGACCAACCTACCCTCTGTTTTGAATTCGATTCTGCAAATATGCATAGATTACATGAGTTCATGTTAGGTCAAATAGAGATTAACATTGATTTTCAGTTTTCTTTTTTTTTTTTTTTTGGGGGGGGGGGGGGGGGGGGTGGGAGGTGGTGTGGTGAGGGGAGTGGTCGTAAGCTTGCTTTCACTTCTTTTCATGGCATGATTTGCTCAATTCTATCAGTTACCTTCTGTTCTCATGTGTAATGCTACCAACTGGAGCAACTCCAACAGCTGTTCCGGTGCAAAAAACTTCATCAGCATCAACCAATTCATCGACTGGAATTGCCCGCTCCTCGACCTAGAACATTTGTCTTGTATTAAATCCTCACCCTGTCTTATTGCAATATTTGAAGACATAGTTTGTAGATTGGAGGTTAGAAGTATCAGGTAGTCACCTGGTAACCGTGATCCCTCGCGATCTCAATGATACTTTTCCGAGTTACTCCTCCAAGAATAGTTCCATTTGAAGCAGGGGTTGAAATAAGTTTTCCCTGAAAATTTTGATTATTTGAATTAAGTGATTCTCCTTTTTACGAAATAAGTGCATTGTACCCCAGCACTAGGCAGAGCCCACGATCTCGGCTGCTTGGATGGAGTATTAAATGGTAAAGGGTTCTTAGGGTTCCTTAAGTTGGCATACTAAAAATTTGCTAAAAGTCTTAGCAGTTGTTAGCCTGAAATTGTATTCCAACAATACCTTCACAATGAAAATATTACAAGAGGAGACCTCCTCCAGATATTTCCTATTCACGGCATCAAGGTACAGGACATCAGAAAATCCTCTGTTTTTTGCTCTGGCTATTGCTTTCAGAACCTGTTACAATAGAAAGGCGTAAATGCTTCATAAATTTTGTATGGGGTATAGTATCCGTCATTTCGTAATAAGAAAACATTAATAAATGTTGACATTTTGAACTGTGCAAATGAGAAGGTTTTACTCACTGGAGCGTAGTTTGTGATTGTCTTCACGCCTCCTGCTCCACCAGGAGAAGCCCGAACAAATTCTTCATCAATATATAAGTTCAAAGGTGCAGTACCTTCCTGAATCCAGGATGATCAGAATATATATAAGCCTTTTATGCAAAGCTAAAGTCAAACAAAAAAAAAATACAGAAGTATAAAGAAGCCAGTACCTTGAAGTAGTTGCGGACAGGGGAAGCATAAATAAGAAATGTATATTCCGGAGCTGGTGCCAAACCTAATATAGGACCACTCCCCAAAAGCAGAGGCCTAACATACAATGACCCTTTTCCTGGGGGAGGAACCTGTACGTAATCAATGAATCAATTTATGCGCGGTCATAAGAAATTGAAGGCTAATTATCAGGAGACTAGAAAGATAGAAGCACAATCTTGTTAATTACCCAACGCCTGTTAGCTAACACAGTTTCTTTCACTGCATCAACAAATTGTTCAATGGAGGGAGATGGCATGCACATTCGTTCAGCGCCACGCCTCATGCGAGTGGCATTTTGCTCCGGACGGAACAGAAGAATGCGCCCATCTTCTGTCCTGTTAGCTTTCGTACCTTCATATATGCCCTGGATAGAGTTTCAGCTGAATTAGATAATGGGGCAAATTAGATATTCTTATCATCTTTATCCGGATCTTTAGTCAGAGTTTAAATTTGGGTTTGTCAATCCTTGCGTGTTTAACATTATCAAAGGATCCCAAATGAAAGATGGCTACCTGTTTAACGATATATTTTACTCATAATTTCTAAAGTTAGGTAAGTGCTCCACTTGTCTCCAACTCAGCAACAACCAAAATATTTCAACTGTTTCTTCAGTTTTGATTGTCAACTCCACGTTTTTTCTTACTGATCAAAGATTTCAATTTCTCCAATTTGAATTGCATATCACACCGAAAAAGGAAAAATGGGATGTGGAGCTTGCCTGTCCATAATTTAAGACCCCTGCTGAAGGGCTTAATTCAATATTGCCATATCGACTGAGCTGTCCTCCTTTAAAATTCTCGTCTTTAAAACATCTCATAACGTACATGTAATCAGCTGGCGTCAGACCGAAACCAAGTCTATCCCAATCCACATCAGCGTACTCATCGTCACTAAAGCCATCAATTCCAAAAACAAAAGATAAAGTTAAAATATTCACCCCGTTTGACAATCAGTTAATGACTTTAGAAGAAGACAAAAACACGTCGACTCTTCTCCTTTCTGTTTTTTATTACGTAAAAAGAACCTGTCATCCCCCAAAAACAAGATCTTACAACAACCATTTAACCTTAAATTTACAATTTGGGTTTATTAACTAGCATGCAAGTGTCCTAATTGGATAATTTCAAGCTTGAGAAACAACGAAACTTAAATCATAGTACCCTCATCATCATCATCATCAATGAATCCCAGCAGATAATGTAGGGTTTCTCAACTCCTTGTTTTCCTCACAATCTTTTATACCTAACTTGAACATGGTGAGCCCCATTATATTCGGACAAAGGATAATGAAAAGAAATTATAGAAATTTAATATTTATGTACATGTAACATGTTGACAAGATTTGCAAGAGCTTTGATAATGTCAGAAAGACTTGATCCCGAAGACAACTCCCCCACGTGTATGGTTTTTCTGTTTGTGTCTCTTTTACAAACCAAACCCAATTTTTTTGAGTTAATAATAAACACATGCACGCACTCATATCTAAAACCAAAAACGCTTTTGTGCAGCACGATCTTGAAAATTATGCACATTTGATCAAACTAGTCAGGCTGCAACCCTGTTTTAGCACAATTATACAGGGGAAACGGCAGCTCCCCTGTTTGATGCAATTACCTGTAAACAGATGGTTGACTTGCTGCTCGCAGAGAAGACGCAGCCTGAGAAGTGTACCCACGGTAATCTGCAAGCTATAAGCATGTATCAAAACATATTAGTACTTCTCTGCCTAAATTCAGGGTTTTACATCTTAGAATTGCACTGAAATTTTATTTGGTCAAATGAAAAAATGGAATACAAAAGTATTGTCTTTGACTGTTATAGTTCAGGATGAAATATACCAACATTATCTGATTCGATAATGAGTGAGAACAAGTGGCGTTCAAGAGATAAAACATTCAATTGTTTTTAGTTGTCAAACTCCAAAGTCCAAACTCAACCGTAGTCATGCCTCTGATCACTCCCCTGTTTCAACTATTGAAATTATACATAGTACTATTGGTGCAGGCCTAAAATACAAATCTTGTTGAATTGCACTTTTCAGTTATATCAGATTCCTCATCACTCATCTCGGATTAAGCCAATAATCTCTTATAAATATGACTTGAACTTGAAGGCTTGAGATGACGAAACTTAAATGGATGATCCTTAGATAAGTGTAGAGTTTCAATGATGAGAAACAAAAGCGAACAGACAAAGAAAAACCCAATTATTGTCGAAAAGAGCTTCTTAAACCAATAAACAAGACGATCAGGATCATTAAATTCACCGATGAGCAGAGAAGGATGATACCAGATACTAAAATGAAAGAAACAACTTTTCATGCAAACAAAAGCAGCAACAACTAATGATAATGATCAACTGCGTGCCAGTAAAGAATACTAACAATCAAAAACGTTAAAAGATATGAAAAACCTTAGATGAAAAAGAAGCAGCTCGCAGGGATTGAACCAGATTGCGTATGCAAGAACTCCTCTGAACCATGGTTTTGCTTTCTGCAATTGTCTTTGAACAAAAGAACAAAGAAGACCAAGTTGGGGTCTTTAATAAGATTCCGAGCTAGACCAGATGACAGATACAGATTGCAAGAAAAGGAGCTGACAACTAAGAAGGAAATAATTGCTGACTTGTTATGGTAATCCCAGAGAGAGACGTTTTTGGACTAGAAACGGTATAAGGAAGGAAAGAAAGCGCCAAATATATATAAGAGTGGCTCAACACGGAATTATCCACGCCAACCTGACAAATAAAAAGTTAAAAGGTAGAAAAGAAAAGAACATAAATTTGCAGAAATAAAGTGTAGTCAAGTTGGCAATGGATGAATCATTGCGTATCCGAATCCGATACAATATCTATATATAGCAAAAAAAAAAATATGCATTTACCATAATATACAGTCATATCATCAAAATTGTAAGAACCCATATTTGGAATGATCAAGAGACTCGCGTTAATACCAAGGGTATAAAGTTTATTCAAATCTTAAAATGTTAAAATTATCAAGCACTGAATTAATTTTAATTTATTGGAAATTTTTGGTATTAGTTTAATAAATTTGGAGTAATTAGGTCCAAATTATTTACACCCTGAGGGCTACATATCGGCACCCCTCTGAAACCTAAAAAATTAGGGTGAGGCCTTATTTGTATCAAGGTCTACTTTGCTGTGAGGTAATGAATATCATTGCCTCGTGAGAAATTATTATGAAAAATTAAAAAATAATATAATTTTTAAATAAGTTAATAGATAAACAGAAAAGTAAAAGAAATATTTATTTATTCATTTAACAAACAAGATAAATATTCTATCTTAATTATTTTTATTGATTTTTACAAAAAACAATATTATAATTAAAAGGTTGGCATAATTAAGTCACATCTTATCTATTATAGTAAATATATATTGTTAACTTACACATTATTTCTTTATTTACATATCAAAAACTATAACAATTAATCATAGTAATTAAGGTTATCACTAATTATTATACTATTCAGCGTAAATTATTTTAAACAATAAAAATTGACTTGAACAAAATAATAAAAAATGATAGAGGTGAATTAATGAAAATAATAAATATTTTAATAAAAATAGATAAAGAGTAGTAGTTTTGTTTTTTTTTTAAGTAAAATTTACATATCACATATAAAAGTGGTGGAGACATGATTTCGTGTTTGGGACTATGACAATATCTATAAAACAGTGTTTGGGGCGAAGACAATGTCTATAAAACAGTCAATAAGAAGTTTAATGTTTGACAAAAATCTAAAGTAATTTATATGAAAAAAATTTATATGAAAATTACATAAATAACTCCAATTACAAAATAAAGACATTTTTTAACAATTATTGCATACTAAGATTGGCATCTTTGATTAAACTCGACAATCGAGTTGAAGGCATTTACTACTAAATCAATGTCAAAGACTTGAATGATTTTATTTTCAATGAGAATGATCAATGATAAAAATCAACTGACATTCTATTACAAATTTCATTCTTAACGAATTTCACAACAAAAAATCTCAATAGGAAGCAATTCCATAGAAAAATATTAAGTGCTATCAATAAACAACTGAATGGAAGCAATTTCTTAAAATTAATCACAAAAATTAAATACAATATTAATAAGTAATTCAATGAAGAAGCAATCCCCAAATAAAAATCTTAATTATTCACAAGAATCTAAGAAAAAAAAAACACAAATAATAAGGAAGCAATCAAGAAATCCCTAAATAAATAAGTAATAACTAACCTTAGTGTTTAATCAAATCTTTGTTTTGTTGCTAAATCAAAATCATTAAGTAGAAATTCTTAAATAAAGAAAAAGTTTAAACTTGAAAATATTAAAAATAAAATAACATTAAATAAACTAAATTTACCAATTATCATGATATGAAAATTAAGTTACTGACTAGAGGTTTTCTGCCAGAGAATGCTAAAATGATTTTTTGTTTTTATTTGGTAAGAGAAAAGAGAACAAGATATAGTAGTTGTGAGGTTTTAGAAAAGTGAGGTTTGAAAATAATTTTATTGTAATAGGTTTTATTTTAATTTTACGTCTATTAAAATTAGTTGTTGACTAATTGTTGTATGATATCTCACCAAATAAAAATTATTGTAGGGGTAACATTATAAAATTCCAAGAAATTAAAGATATGTTAAAAAAATTTAAAATTTTTAGAAGAGTAAAATTATAAATTTTAAAAAAATAAAGATATGTTTTAAAAATTTAAAAATTTTTGGGTGCCTACTAGCCCCGTCCCCTCCCCTCCCCCGTTGCATGTAAATATATCATATTTGAACATTTAAAATAACTAAATTAAATATTTATTATTATTTATGTTATTTTTATTTTGATATAAGAAATTAATATTTGTGTGAGTTTTAGAAGTTGATTTTTTCGACACAATATTAAGGTTACTTGTTTATGTACAGAATTAATTTATCAATAATAATATCATGCCTTTTCTTAAGACAAATTTGATATGGCCTAAAATTTTTATTTAATTATGGCACTTCTTACCCAATTTATGCCGCATATTATATATTTTTGCAATTTAGGTTATTTATGTTTATAGTTTTTTTAATTATGAGAAGTGTTAAGTTTATTATTTTTATCTTTGTACTTGACATTTACGTCAGAAACTGCTGTTTTGAAAGGCAAAGAGTTGATGCATTCCTCATCAAATCAAAGTACAAAACTCACCCTTCGGGTGGAGCAAATTTACAAAAATGCTTGCTCTGAAAACAAAAAAATGCCATCAAAAGAGAGCCCTAAAACAGTTGCAAAAGATTACAACCAACACAAAGGCTCCATCTCAGAACCAGAATAGACTACCCCAAAGAACAAGAGCTTACTTGTTTTATAAAGGTTTTAAAAGTTATAAAGGTTAATTTGAGTTTTCATTGACATCTTACTTCTTTAGTTAGACTATTATCAGGTTATATTTATTTTGTGGAACCCAGTTTGATACACATGGGTAAAATGGAAAATTTACTTAATGAGTTAGACAGAGCACCTTATTCTGAGCTCAATCAAAATATAAAGATTAACCTTTAAAAATATTAAAACGAGTAAAAAGGGACGTTTGGAGGATAAAGGAGCAAGAAAAATCAAGAGAAAGGCCTTTTAAAGCATTCTGATCTAGAAGATCGACCCTAATAAGTAGGGATCAACTCCCACAAGTTTTTAGGCAACATTGGCCCTGTCCACTCATTAAGTTAGGCCAATTGGAGCACTAGGAAGTTTAATCTATGGTGAGGTTAAGACTTTGCAACTTTCAACTTTGCTAGTTTCGGTCCTAACCTAATCTTTTCATAATTTCAGCTTGTGTTTCTCTCTCTAAGCCAAGAGTTGGTGCTGGAAATTTTCTCCGATTTGCTCATCAAGATTTCATTGAGATTCTAAGGATCAATTTGAAGCAAGGTGTGTTGAGTTACTTGTGAGAGTAAGAAGGAAGAGTGAACTGCATTTAAACTATTTTACTATGAAAATGTGCATGAACAATGGTTTACATCCTCACTCAAATTCATGTTTCAATGTTGAGTTCTAAATTGAGATTTTTGATGAAATTGTCCATTAAACATGTTTTGATACTATTGTATATATTAGGATGGTACCCATAGCTATGTTATGAAAAAAATCACAAAAAATATAGATTATGTTGAAGTATTATATTGTATTACTGAACTGCATGAATATATGGTTCTTATTGGTAGAGAAAAGGTAAACTAATATTAATTGAAGATAGTTATTTGTTCTTATTTCAATTATCGGACACCTACACCTATATATATGATTATAAAACAGTACTTATCCAAAAAAAATAATAATACTATCAAAGATTATTAGATGTATAATAAAATATTAAGAAATGAGAGAGTGTATAACTTGTAATATTGGTGGATTAAAATAAATAGTTGTAGGATAATGTAAAATGAATATAATATAAAAATCCTATCAATATAATATAGTTACTAATTTCTAGTAGTATCTGTCTTTTACATATAAAATGAATGGCTAAAGGTTGTCAAATTCAGTTGATTTATTTATTCAATGATGATTGTATACTATGTATATTGAGAAATGAGTAGACTTTTTTGACTTTTTTATTTTACTTATTGAATTGGATGGATGTTTATTGAAATTTAAACATTCATATATAAAAGAGATGTTTAAATATTATGGATTCAGGTTTATGTAGAATAAAAGAATATAGACAAAAAATAACATTAAATTGCAATTGATAAATATTAAACGAATCTATCCTGTAAACATTAAAAATTAGAAATTATTATTTTCAAGTATTTTTTTATTAAAATAAATAAAAGTATAAAACACCCTTCAAATGTCAAAACCTACATAGTTTTGACATAAGGTATACTAAAAAAAATTAATCCAATTGAGAATAACAGGTGTCAATTAATTAATCCAATCAATTATCTTACTTTTATATAAATTATAGATATGTTTATGATTGTACTATATGGTATTTGAAATTGCATAGGGGACAAGCCTTTTAAAGACATTTCTTAAAAGTGGTCAGTTTTTTATGGAAATAGTATGCAAGCCACTTGGTTGCCGCACTTCAATTGTGGTTAAAATGTATAGATGAATGAATGAGCTTGGTATTGATGTTGATATGTGCAACCTTGGGATCAAGTTTGTTTTATATGGGAATTGAACCTCAAGTGAAGAGGTGTAATGGTATGAATTAGACTTGGCAATTTTGGACATAACATGAGAAGACACGGGTTAAACAGGTTTTGGGTTTACCCTTAACATGTTTCGTGTCTTAACGTGTCAGACACGACAAACACGTTTAAAACACGTTTAAACACGTTTACTTAATCGTGTTATCATGTTTAAACGTGTATACGTATTTAAACTTGTATACATGATACGTTTATTAACCTATTAAACATTAATAGTTAAAAACTATTTTAACCTTATATAAATAATTTTTAATAATTATTTAATGTGTATTTTAACCTTTTGTATGATAATGAATTTTATGTATGTTATTTATATTAAATTTTATTATATTTAATGTTATTATTATTATTATTTTGTTATAATTATTTTTATAATTATAGATTTTAAATTTAAATAATAAAATTATATTTAATTATAAATATATTTATTTAATCGTGTTAAACGTGTTATTAATCGTGTCGTGTCGTATATTGACACGTTTAATAAACGTGTAAAACGTGTTAATCATGCCGTGTCGTGTTACATGTGTATTAAACATGTACGTGTACGTGTTTCAAATTTAAGACACGAATATTAAACTTGTCGTATTCGTGTTTAGCCTTAACCTGTTTCGTGTCTAATCGTGTCTGACACGTTTAAGACACGAAAACACGAATTGCTAGGTCTAGTATGAATATGGAGCACAATGCTTAATGCCTATTTACCAAGACTCGGTGCTAGACATGTGCAATAAGTAGACCTAGTAATTTTGAACACGACACGACAAGACACAAGCTAAATAGATTTTGGGTTTAGTCTTAACGTGTTTCATATCTAAACGTGTCAGACACGACAAACACATTTAAAATACGTTTAAACACATTTACTTAATCGTGTGATCGTGTTTAAACGTATATACGTGACACATTTATTAACTTATTAAAAATTAATAGTTAAAAACTATTTTAACCTTATATAAATAATTTTAAATAATTATTTTAATAAGTTTTTTTAATTTTATAAAGGGTATAATGTAATTATATATGCTCAACTCTAATTTTTAACTTTTGGTAATTATTTGATGTTATTATTATTTTTGTTTTATTATAATTATTTTTATAATTATAGATTTTAAATTTAAATAATAAAATTATATTTAATTGTAAATATTTTTATTTAATCGTGTTAAACGTGTTAATCGTGTTAAACGTGTTATTAATCGTGTCGTGTCATATATTGACACGTTTAATAAACGTGTTAATCGTGTCGTGTCGTATTACACGTGTATTAAATATTTATGTGTACGTGTTTTAAATTTAAGACACGACTATTAAACGTGTCATGTTCGTGTTTAATCTTAACGTGTTTCGTGTCTAATCGTGTCTGACACGTTTACGACACGTTAACACGAATTGTCAGGTCTAGCAACAAGTAAGACACATGCTTGTTATGCCTATGTTGCAAGACTTGGTGCTAGCCATATGTACTGCGTGTAGGGGTGAGCAATTAGTCGGTTTGATCAGGTTGGTCCGTCATAATTAAGGAAGAAATGAATCAAATATTTTTAGAAAATTCACCAAAATCGACCAAACTTAAAGGAAGACCGAATCAATTAAACTTAAAGGAAGATCAAACTGATCAAATATTAAATAAATTCAGTCGATTAGGGTTTGGACCAAAAGAATTGAAGTTTTGTCACTTTTGTCTTTCACAAATTGCAATATTGGAATTTATAAACTTTATCCAAAATTATATAATATACAAATAATCTATAAAATAATATCATTAAACATAAAACAATCAACCATCACATATCATCAACTTAGCAATAGGAAAATATATATTATATATAAATTTTAAAAATATTTAAAAAATTATATATATAATATTAGTTTGGTCTTTTGATTGATTTGATTAAAAAATTTATGATCAAGAATCAACCAAATAAATCAATTGGATAAAACTTTTTGAACCAATAAATTTAATGAACCAATTAGACCTAATAATTTTACCCAAATTACATTCGGCTCGGTTGGGTCATTAGTCCGATCCAATCTTGCTCACCTCTAACTATGTGAGACACATGCTTGATGCCTGCCTACCTAGTAAAGTTTGGTGCAAGACATGTGTGATGAGTGAGATGCATGCTTGATGCCTTATGTAGTAGGGGTTATGGCACTGCTCCATTGATTGAAAAACCTTTAGCTTGACCTTATTTATTTGAAGTTCCATTTAGGTGAATAGTTAGGTTGAATCTTGGAATGATGTTCGATTGAGCTATTGTGGGTTTGGATTGTGATCCTCCCTTTATGAAGTAATGAGGTTTGATAATTTGATGGTATTGACCTTGTGAGAAAAACTTATGATGGAAAAAGGTAAATTCCCTCTTATTGCGTCAAGGTTGGAGTTCACAAGAACTAAAAAATTGTATTCTGTTAAGGAGGGATCGATTCTCAAGGTGAGAAAGGCTAATCCCTGCCATCCAGAAGCTGTTTGAAAGCTTTTTGTCCAGGAAGGATCGAACCCAAGTGTAGAAAGGGTTGATCCCCGACATCTAGTAGTCAATTACAAGTTTTCTGTTAATGAGGGATCAACCCTCAAGGGAAAAAAAGTCAATCTTCAAAAGACAAAACCTGAAAGATAGATTCTATGCACTAAAGATCGACCCCTTTATGTCAAACGGTCAACCCCCCTACATCATAATTAAGTTATGCATTTTTTTTAATGCCTTTTAAAGGTCACTGGTTGGTGCCTTTCTCCCAGCTTCCAAGGAAGTTTTCGTACATGTATAACCTCACTTAATTTATACATAACACATTGTCATTCATGAATTGAATGGGATTTGGTTTTGAAATTAAATTGCATAGTTTGCAAACAAAGGCATTGTATTATTAATGAAGCATGCTTAGTTTGTTACTTTACATTTTTCACTCATTAAGTTTTACTCACATTTTCAAATCTTGTGTTTTTTGTGTTCAAATACATGACTTAGCTCGGATCACCATCTGAGGAAGGATCCTCGAGTCTTGTTTAATAGGTATGCCTAGCAGTCGACTATGGAGCCCACCTATCTCACGTTGTGTTTCGTTAATGAGTCTATTTTGGTCATGTAATTATGGTCGTTGGTTTACACTTCCATTTTGTAGCCAAGCATGGAAACATACTTTGATGCACATGTGTATAAACATGTACATGTATATGTATGACATGTGACTTAGTGTAATGGCCCGAAAGCCCATGTGAGCTAATGAGTATGTAAAATGGACAATGTTATGATTGATATATCTTAAAGCCAACTTGAGTTAGGTGTTTGTGATGAATGAAAGTACATTTATACTTTCTTCTAGATGAAGTCTATGGACATTCAAAGACGCTTGTGATGGTTTTGTGTATAGGCATGCTCGACAAGTAAGGCTTGCTTGGATTAAAAAGGTCATGTTTTCTTCATCCTCGTGTCGATCATGACCCTAGATGGGGAGATGGGGTCATGACATATTCTTACGAACTTCCATTTACGTTTATAATTATCATAATTTATTTTAAGTTGATTATGACATTTTTTACACATTCTATATTAGATGTTAGAGTTCTTTTTTTAAATGAGCCCTACGCATAATATATTTTTAACAATAAGCCTCCTTATAATTTTAACTGTTTTTAGTTAAGAGAATTAAAATTTACTCAAAATTACCCTTAATGAAATCAACCCATTTATTTGGCTCCGCGTCTCAACCCGAAACCTATTAACAGGTCAAGTATGTTTAGGTCTACACCTCAAACTAACTCATTTTTTTTAGCTTTCCTCACCAGACTATTCATATCTGAAGTATTCCTTACCAGAAAGAAAAATATTTAAGCATTTTGAGCATTTTGGAGTAGTTTTTGATATATGAAGAAAACCTGTGAGCATTTTTAAGCATTTTGGAGTGATTTTTGATATATGAAGAAAAACTTTTGAATATTTTGAGCATTCATATTCGTTAATTATGTTGTTAAATGGAATATGGTGTATCGTTTGAAGTTGTTGATCTTGTTAAATGGAATTCAGTAGTTTTGGTGATTTTTGATAAGTACATGACTAGTTTTTAGGCATTGCGTTACTGACTATGGACATTGCGTGACTGACTTTGGGTATTGCGTGACTAGTTTTTGATAAGACATTACGTGACTAACTTTGGACATTGCGTGACTAGTTTGTGACTAGTTTTTGATAAGGCATTGTGTGACTAGTTTCTGATAAAGCATTGTGTGACTAGTTGATAGGCATTGCGTGACTTGTTAGTAAGGCATTGCGTGACTAGTTAGTAAGGCATTGTGTGACTAGTTAGTAAACCATTGTGTGACTTAAGCAATGCGTAAAAATCAGTCACGTAATGCCTAAAACCAATCACGTAATGCCTAAAAATCAGTCTCACAATACTTAAAAATCAATATAATCAATTTCAATTCCTTAACTCTGGGATTCTATGAATAAACCAATAAACTCAAGAACCTAAAACACGTACTTTTTTTTTTTTTGCTAAGCCATGAAATTGTGTATTTCATAAAAGATAGGTTACAAAGCTCCATAACCCTCAAAAGCAAGACAAAATAAATCCCTATCGGGAGGGCCTTGCTCACTCCCCTTCTGCAAAAACAAAATATACGTCATTTACAAAATATTTCTTCAACAATTTCAATTCAGAATCCCATAAAAAAAAATCAAAATCCTCAGCAAACATGCTTAACAATCATTCCAATCTCAAATACAACAAAACCGTGAACCACTATAAAACCCATCAAACATACTTCAACTATTTCTTTTCCCTGAGCCCATCATCTTAACCAATCCAATCCAACTCATCAACACAAGCATCTTAATCACAGCACACGTTTCGAAACAAGTCATCACCAGAAAGCATCCAATTACCAAATTCATCATGCTGCCTGCAATCACTATAGAAGAGTAAAATCGCTGTTCATCGTCATTGAGAACCCCAAGATCCACTATCTAAAAATATAAAACAAAATAAGAAAGAACTTGATGTCATCTCCGAATGGTGAGATAAACAGTATTTCACAAAATAGAGAAATCGAGATTTAATTTTCAAATTTTTGTCTGGATGGCAGGATAAATTGTTTAAAGGGTATTGTTGTCAAGTCATGCCAAAAATTGATTAAAAATAGTTTAAATTATAAAAAATGATATTTTTGAATTAAGTTTATGAGGAATGTTATTTCTCACAATTTCCTCTAGATGTTATGTATCTTTATCTTTATGGTCACTTGTTTATTAAAATAATTTTTAAAAAAATTATTTTTGTAACTTTTATAATCACAATAAATAGAGAAAATAATAGAATTTAAAAAAAATCCAAGAAGATGGTTAAATAGATTATCAAGTAAATAATATGATTAATATTTATATTTATTTATTTATTTCAATAGTATGAAAATTTTGAAGATAGAACGCATCCATGTACTTGCATCATTATGCAAAACACATATATCACTAAAATTTTATTCATCTATTAAGAAAATTTGAACCTAGTCACCACACTAGCTTTGTACAAGTAATTTAATTTTACTTTCTCAACATCCACATGTCTTTTTTATCACCCAACTGTCAGTATGAAGTTTTTTCTTGGTAATTGAATGAGGAATATATTTGGTTTCAAAATAACGATTTTCATGTTGATAAAGCTTTGTTTCGATTGTGTTGTGGAAATTGCCCAAGAATCGACAAAGATAAAATCCAGAGAAAATAAGCAAACAGAAAAACACAAGAATTTACGTGGTTCGGCCTCTTACCTACGTTCACGGAGTAAAACTGTTCTTCTATTATTGAGAATATAAAGTACAATAAATTGACCTTTATGGTTCCCCAAAACAACCCAAGATCCCTTGCACACTCTTCTTCAATAATCTCCCAAGAACATTCACTCAAACCATTCTAGCTCCACCTAGAGCAAAATATAGAGTTATAAGATGTTTCCTCTCTAGAGCTCTCAAAGCACTACTTGCAATTCTAAAGCCTAAAAATTCACTTTTATAGTATAAAAGTCCAAAGTAAAATGTGATTAGGATTCGATGTGGAATAAGAAGTTTAAAAACCATACAACTACTTAATATTGTATACAAACAAAAATCCTAATCAAATAAGATCTAGAATTCTAGTCAACCTAAAACTCAACAAATCTCCACCTTTGACTTGAATTCAAACTCCTTAAACCTTTTCCACTAGTCGCACCTAATTGCAACTTCCTAACTCCACCTACTTTCCAACACCTTGATGTAGACACATAAATTAAAAAAAATTAAATAAATAAAATAAAAAAAATAAAAAAAAATAAAAAAAAAATCGGGATGGCTGGGCGTATCCAGTACTACGGATACTTGATGAGCTATCAATCCATATGATCAATCAGGTTCTACGGATATTTGATGAGCTATCAATCCATATGATCAGAGATGAAGAACCTGATGAGAAGATCCCTGTGGTGTATCCAGTACTGCCAGGAGAGGAGCTAAGTAATTGGACAGCCACGGAACTGCCCATCATCTTTAAGTCTTCCAAAATGTAATGAACAATTTTATCTAAATGCCTATGCCCAAGGGTGTTAAGATTAATTTCCTGTTTAAGTAGGGCTTTCTATTACCTTCATCATTTGAATAAATGACAATGCATAATGTGTTTCATAATTCATCAATCTTTTTGCATATTTCATTTCATCTATTCTTTTAGCCAATAAATACTTGCCCATACACCCCTCCCACTTTACCTGTTTGCAGGTCTTTAAATAATGAACACGAAGACAATCTAGACAACGATTTGAATATCGATTTTGAGATAATTCCGAACATTGATGAATTGAAAAATGAAGAGGAGGTAGATGACTACAGCTTACCCCCTGATTTGTCGAGAATGTTGGAACAGGAAGAAAAGGGAATTTCACCTCATCAGGAACTCACAGAAATGATTAACCTCGGAAATGGGGAAGAGAAGAAAGAGGTTAAGGTTGGCACCTCGCTGTCATCCGATGAACGGCAGAAGCTGGAAGAATTACTCCATGAATATGTGGACGTGTTTGCTTGGTCATATCAGGACATGCCAGGTCTTAATACTGACATAGTTGTTCACAAGTTACCTTTGGAACCAGATTGCAAGCCTATTAAACAGAAGTTGAGAAGGATGAAGCCAGAGATGTTGCTGAAGATTAAAGAGGAAGTAAAAAAGCAATTCGATGCTGGATTTTTAGAGGTGGCTAAGTACCCTGAATGGGTGGCTAATATAGTTCCGGTTCCTAAGAAGGATGGAAAAGTTCGAATGTGCGTCGATTATAGGGATTTGAACAGAGCGAGTCCGAAGGATAGCTTCCCTTTGCCACATATTGATACTCTTGTGGACAACACGGCAAAACATGCTTTGTTCTCTTTCATGGATGGCTTTTCTGGTTACAATCAGATTAAGATGGCACCCGAAGATATGGAAAAAACTACGTTCGTGACCATGTGGGGAACGTTTTGTTACAAAGTAATGCCATTTGGATTGAAGAATGCAGGCGCCACTTACCAAAGGGCAATGGTAGCTTTGTTCCACGATATGATGCATAAAGAGATAGAGGTATACGTGGATGACATGATTGCAAAATCTCATACAGAAAGGGATCATACTGTCAATCTCAAAAAACTGTTCGAGAGATTGCGGAAGTTCCAGCTCAAGTTGAATCCTGCAAAATGCACTTTCGGTGTAACCTCTGGAAAATTGTTGGGGTTCATAGTCAGTGAAAAAGGAATCGAAGTGGACCCGGATAAAATACGAGCTATTCAAGAGCTACCACCTCCCAAAACGCAAAAAGAAGTGAGAGGATTTTTAGGGAGGTTGAATTACATTGCTCGATTTATATCCCAGCTCACCTGCAAATGTGATCCAATCTTCAAGCTGCTTCGGAAACGAGACCCAGGAGAGTGGAATGAAGAATGTCAAATAGCCTTTGATAAAATCAAAGAATATCTCACAAATCCACCGGTGTTGATGCCACCGACGGTCGGAAAACCTCTCATTCTGTATTTGACTGTGAACAAGAATTCTATGGGATGTGTATTGGGACAACATGATGAAACTGGGAAGAAAGAACGAGCCGTATATTACTTGAGCAAGAAATTCATGGAGTATGAGTCCAAATATTCTACTCTCGAAAAGATGTGTTGTGCACTAGCATGGACCGCTCAGAGGCTCCGGCAGTATATGTTGTATCACACAACATGGTTGGTGGCGAAATTAGATCCCATCAAGTATATTTTTGAAAAACCCTGCCTGTCCGGAAGAATAGCTCGATGGCAAGTACTATTGTCTGAGTATGACATTGTGTATGTGTCCCAAAAATCAATCAAAGGGAGCGCCATCGTCGATTTCCTTGCAGATCGAGCTAATGAAGATTATGAATCTGTAAGTTTCGATTTCCCATATGAAGATTTGATGGCCGTTTTGCATGTAGAAAAAGTTGGTCCCAATGAACTTAATCCATGGAAGGTGTATTTTGATGGGGCATCCAATACTTTGGGGCACGGAATTGGGGCAGTGTTGATTTCTCCAAACGGGAAGTACTATCCAGCCACGGCGAGATTGAATTTCAATTGTACTAACAATATGGCGGAGTATGAGGCGTTGGTAATGGGATTACAAGCAGCAATTGAGATGAAGGTTGACGCGATAGATGTTTACGGAGATTCGGCTTTAGTGATATGTCAAATGAAAGGTGAATGGGAAACTAGAGATCCTAAACTAGTTCCATATAAAAAGCTGGTTATAGAATTAAGCAAACAGTTCAAAGAAATCAGCTTTAACCATTTGCCTCGAGAAGAGAATCAGATTGCTGATGCTTTAGCCACCCTCGCAGCGATGTTCAAAATAAAAGAGGCGGCCGATGTACGCCCTTTTGATTTAGAAGTTCGTGAAGTCTCCGCATACTGCTTGAATGTTGAAGAAGAGGTGGATGGTAAGCCGTGGTATCATGATATCATGCAATACATCAAGCATCAGGCATATCCTGAGAATGTCACTGATAATGACAAGCGAACTCTTCGAAGATTAGCAATGGGTTTCTTCCTTAGCGGAGAAGTGCTCTACAAAAGGAGTCGAGATCAAGTACTCTTGAGATGTGTGGATGTTGCGGAAGCCAACAAAATAATTAAAGAAGTCCACGAAGGAACTTGTGGAGCTCATGCTAATGGACATATGTTGGCTAGACAAATTATGAGAGCGGGTTATTATTGGTTGACATTGGAATCAGACTGCATAAACTTTGCTCGAAAATGCCACAAGTGTCAAGTATACGCTGATAGGATCCATGCTCCACCAACCCCATTGCATGTTTTCACAGCACCTTGGCCATTTTCAATGTGGGGAATGGATGTGATTGGACTTATTACGCCAAAAGCCTCTAATGGACATCGATTCATATTGGTGGCCATCGATTATTTCACGAAATGGGTAGAAGCAGCTTCCTATGCCAATGTGACACAAAAGGTGGTGTGTAGGTTCATCCAAAAGGAGATCATATGTCGGTATGGACTTCCAGAAAGGATCATTACGGATAACGCAAGCAATTTGAATGGTGCGATGGTGAAGGATGTTTGCGCTAAATTCAAGATCAAGCATCATAACTCGACAACTTACCGTCCGAAGATGAACGGAGCGGTAGAGGCAGCCAACAAAAACATCAAGAAGATTGTCGAAAAGATGACTGAAGTTTATAAAGACTGGCATGAGAAACTTCCGTTTGCCCTACATGCATATCGAACTTCTGTGCGTACCTCCACCGGGGCAACTCCGTACTCATTAGTATACGGTGCAGAAGCAGTCCTACCTGTTGAAGTAGAAATCCCATCATTGAGGGTGTTGATGGAAACAAAATTGGAATATGCTGAGTGGGTCCGCTCCCGCTACGAACAGTTGAATCTGATTGAGGAGAAAAGGCTGGCGGCTCTTTGTCATGGTCAGATGTACCAACGAAGGATGATACGAGCATACGAGAAAAAAGTTCATCCCAGGCAGTTCCGAGAAGGAGAGTTGGTTCTCAAGAGAATACTCCCTAATCAAACTGATTTTCGGGGAAAATGGATGCCGAATTGGGAAGGGCCATACGTGATAAAGAAGGCTTTTTCAGGAGGAGCTTTGATTTTGGCTGACATGGATGGGGGAGATCTGCCTAATCCAATAAATGCGGATGCGGTGAAGAAGTACTATGCCTAAGAAAAAAAGAAAAAAAAAAAAAAAAGAGAAAAACGGAAGGGGTTCGTGCTGAAAACCCGAAAAGGGCGGCTCGTACCTAAAGGAGGGGGTTCGTGCTGAAAACCAGAAAAGAGCAGCTCGTACCTAAGGGAGGAGGCTCATGTCGAAAACCCGAAAAAGGGCGGCTTGAGGCTGAAAAACAGGAAGATAGAAGGGAATTTGGGGATGTCGGCCTAAATACACCATGGATGGAGCTCCACAATTTCACAAAGAAGGGGAAGCTAAGGAATCTGCAACCTACAGATTTGATCAAAGCATCAGTCAAGGACAATTCTTGAAGTCGAGTATCAGATTGTTTGCTCTTAGTGGTATGGGTGTTCATTATTTAAAAGATCTAATGTCTGCCCTGTAAATTCTGTTTACCTTGAACTATTTGATTCCTCATATATGAAGTTTTTCTTCGCCTCTTTGTTTCAACTCTTTCGTTATTTACCATCCCATGATTCACATAATGATTGTCATGAAAATGAATGATGATTGGTAAAAGAAATAAACTAATTAAGCAAGAAATTACACTCACTGTTCAGCAAAAGACTTAAGGATGAAAAAGGAATGGCAGAGCCCTGAACCTAAGGCAAAGTCAAATGTCAAAGGAGAGGGTACTTAAGGGAAAGTCTGGAATTACCTGAATTCTACAGAAGGAAAGAAAACAGGCAAAGAAGATCGAAAGTTGCAGTGAAAATCGGATGAAGCAAGAGGAAGGTCTTGGAACCTTAATGAATCATAAACATGAAAAGCATTCAATCATGTCAATCATGCATACATGCCTAGCCATGCACTCGACAAGAATCAAAATTAATTCATGTCCCAAGCTTTGAAGGTCGAAATTCACTCGACTTAAAATGTTGAGATTGTAAAACTTCGACGGAAGGATTTGAGTCTTTCCATTTCATGTTATTCCAATTAAGTTAGCATTAAATTTTTAAATCGAACCTGTTGTGAGATAGGTCGAGTCTAGATTAAGTCTAGGAATTTTAATTTTGTTTAAATCGAACCTGTTATGAGATAGGTCGAGCCTAGATTAAGTCTAAGAATTTTAACTTGGTTTAAATCGAACCTGTTGTGAGATAGGTCGAGCCTAGATTAAGTCTAGGAATTTTAACTTGGTTTAAATTGAACCTGTTGTGAGATAGGTCGAGTCTAGATTAAGTCTAGGAATTTTAATTTTGTTTAAATCGAACCTGTTGTGAGATAGGTCGAGCCTAGATTAAGTCTAGGAATTTTAACTTGGTTTAAATCGAACCTGTTGTGAGATAGGTCGAGCCTAGATTAAGTCTAAGAATTTTTAATTTTGTTTAAATCGAACCTGTTGTGAGATAGGTCGAGCCTAGATTAAGGCTAGGAATTTTAATTTTGTTTAAATCGAACCTGTTGTGAGATAGGTCGAGCCTAGATTAAGTTTAGAAACTTCAATTGTTTAAATCAAACATGTTGTGAGATAGGTCGAGCCTAGATTAAGTCTAGGAATTTCAATTTTTAAATCGAACCTGTTGTGAGATAGGTCGAGTCTAGATTAAGTCTAGGAATTTTAATTTTGTTTAAATCGAACCTGTTATGAGATAGGTCGAGCCTAGATTAAGTCTAGGAATTTTAACTTGGTTTAAATCGAACCTGTTGTGAGATAGGTCGAGCCTAGATTAAGTCTAGGAATTTTAACTTGGTTTAAATCGAACCTGTTGTGAGATAGGTCGAGTCTAGATTAAGTCTAGGAATTTTAATTTTGTTTAAATCGAACCTGTTGTGAGATAGGTCGAGCCTAGATTAAGTCTAGGAATTTTAACTTGGTTTAAATCGAACCTGTTGTGAGATAGGTCGAGCCTAGATTAAGTCTAAGAATTTTTAATTTTGTTTAAATCGAACCTGCTGTGAGATGGGTCGAGCCTAGTTTAAGTCTAGGAATTTTAATTTTTGTTTAAATCGAACCTGTTGTGAGATAGGTCGAGCCTAGATTAAGTCTAGGAATTTCAATTTTTTAGATCGAACCTGTTGTGAGATAGGTCGAGCCTAGATTAAGTCTAGGAATTTTAATTTTGTTTAAATCGAACCTTTTGTGAGATAGTTCGAGCCTAGATTAAGTCTAAGAATTTTAATTGAATTTGTCCTAACATGGGTCAAGCCCAGATCAAGTCTAGAAATTTCGTTTTTGTTTAAAATCGAACTTATTTTGAGATAAGTCGATTCTAGATCGATTTGATTAAACCAACTGGCTTCGAGATAAGCCAAATGTGGTGTCTACGTCTTTGCACTATCCTTGATTCTCAAGAATGTGCAAAGAGGGGCAACTGTAGACACATAAATTAAAAAAAATTAAATAAATAAAATAAATAAAATAAATAAAAATAAACAAAAAATGTGCAAAGAGGGCCACCAACCCCAGGGGTGCCAGAACCCCCCCCTCACCGGGTTGTCCAAAAAATTGGACAACCCGGCTCTTTAAAACCCTGCACAAAAAAAGAAACAAAAAACAGCAGTTAGCCACACAAAAAACACAAAAGAAAGAAGCAAAAACAAAAACAACAAAAAATGAGGGGATCTGAGAGGAGGAAGCCGGCGGACGGAAGAGAGGGAAGGGGTCTGTAGATGTTCAACCGGCGTTGAGAGAGAAGAGAGAGAGGCCGACGAAAGAGAGGGGAGGCGAAGAGATTCGCCGGGAGAAAGAGAAGAGAGAAAGAAAACCGAGAAAAGAGGGCGCCGGCGCCGGAAGAGAGAAAAAAAAAAAGATTTTTAGAGAGAGAATGGAGGGTGCCGCCGCTAGAGAGAGAAAGTGAGGGTTGAAAGTGAGGAGGGAAAGAGAAAAAAGGGGGTTAAATACCTAGGTTTAGGGGGGCAAAACGGCGTCGTTTCGGAGAGGCAAGCAGAAGCTGAAAGGACCCGGCCAAACGGCGTCGTTTTGAGCGGCTTCGCAGGCATCAAAACGGTGCGTTTTGAATCTCACCTTGCGGGCTTCCAGAAGCAGGCCTGGCATAGTGGATTTGGGCTCCCACGGACCGTCGGGTTGGGCCGATTGCAGCCCAACAAGGTATAACCTTTTTTACTTGGGTCTAGCCCATTTTAATTTAAATGCATTTTATCATTTTTTAGGAACAAATATTTATATTTAATATTAAAAAAATAAAAATAAAATAAAATAAATAATAATAATAATAATTCAATATACATATATATATTATATTATATTTTTAGATAAAAAAATGAAAAAATAAAAAAAATAATAAAAAAATATATATAAAATAAAATATATAAAAATAATGATAATAAAATAAAAAAATAAATAAATAAATGTAATAAATAATATAATAAATATTTGAGTATTACCACCAAAAAAGGGGCAAAGAGTTGCCTCTTTCCGGTGGATATTTTCGGGTACGAAGTCAGGGACGGATTTTCACCGAAGCGTCGGGATAAATCCGAACTCTAAATTTCAAAACCCATTAAGCCAAATAGTCATTATTAAAAAATAATATATGTAGAAAGATTTTGTTAATTCAAATAAATATTACTAAACAAAGTTAAATTAATCGTTTAAAAGTTAATTAATTAATTATTTAGATAAGCTTTGTAAACAAGTAAAAAAATTGACCAACAACAAATATGGATTTAAATAGAAGACCAAAAAATAAAGTATATATATAAATAAAAAAATAATAAATAACAAATAATCAAAATTTTTAAATAATCAATAAACGCGTACACGTACATACCATCCTTTTATAATGTCATTGCATGCCACTCTTATTTTGTAAATGGCGCGGGAATCCCGATGATGGGATTTCCCCGAGGAGCTCGTAGAGACGAGTTCTTCCGGGGATATCTTTAGGTGAGGAGAATTTCGAGACTTCACCAAAGCGTTGGGATAGTCTTCGAATAATTTTCCAATAAAAGATTACCGACTCCATCATTTAAAATAAACAAGTCACGACATCATTCTACGCTTGCATCATATGCATACGTAAGACCAAGTGAAAAACTCAGTCTGACAATTCAATAAAAATTTAATTAATAAAATAGGGATTAAACTAAGAAAAGGCTATATTAAGATAACTTAAGATTAAATGGTACCGTTCGTAGAACGGGCGTCACGGAGGTGCTAACCCTTCTCCGTGCGTAACCGCACTCCCGAACCCATCTCTAAAACGTGGACCAGTTCTCGTTCTTTCGACGGACCTAAAATTAATTTAGGACTTCGTCGATTAAGAATCGGGTTAATAGGTGACCAATCACACCTAGATAAAAAAGATTGGTGGCGACTCCCACACCTTGCGATTTTAATTTTCGCCCCGCGTCTGGCGGACGGGTTCCCGGACCCGCACGTCACGACACTTGAACAACTCTCCAAGCATAAGACTTTCTAAATCATTGGCCTTTATAATTACCACTACTACACATACCGAATCAAACATGGTCCAACACTTGATTCCATAAAACGGCCAATGCACCTGTGTAACCATCAAGTCAATGGCACTAATTGACTTCGGAAAGGGACCTTGACAACCCTTCTAATTCACTACTGGCAAGATTTTTCGTCCTTTCACCATCGTCTACACCATGGGAACCTTTCATCACCTCCTTGGTAAATGAAATCTTACTTTGGTAGCTACCATCCCCTGTGCACTGTTCCCATCCTTTCGAGACCTCACATTCTAGACGATACAAGTCATTATGCAAATTTCCCCTCATCAGGACCATGTCGCCTTGTGTGACTTTTACTACTCCATCACAAGCAGAATATCCATACCCTTTGGAGTCTAACAGGCTCAATGATATTAGATTCTTACGCATCTTTGGGATATAGGCCACACCACCCAAAAAGCGCACAACCCCATCAAACATTTTGATTTTCACCACTCCAATACCCATGACCTTCACTATTGACTTATTACCCAAAGTCAAATTCCCAACCACCCCTTCTTGAAGTAAATCAAAACAATCCTTTTGATAACATATGTGAGTAGCAGAAGCAGAATCTAAATACCAATCAGAATTTGCATCCATATTTTTTGAAATTGTAAGGACATCACAATTATCACCTTCAGCAACGAAAGCACACTCACCTTTGTTCTCGTTACTTTCATCCCCTTTTGTAGGACAATCCCTTTTAATATGCCCATACCCTTTGCATTTAAAGCATTGAACATTGTTGGATCTAGACTTGCCACCCTTAGATCCCTTACCAGTTGACTTCCTCCTATTAGCCTCAATTACTAATGCCAAGCCATTTGGATCTCTATCCCCTTCTTTACTTTTCTTTCGGGCTTCACGAGACATTAACATTGCTTGTGCTTGTTCTAACGTTATTGTATCCATCTCATATATAAGAGATTCCACAAATACCTCATAAGAGTCTAGAAGTGAAGCCAAGAACAATAGTGCCTTTTCGTCTTCCTCCACCTTGACATCAACCTTCTTCAACTGATCAATGATTCCATCGAATTCATTCATATGCTTCATGAGGTCTCCATTCTCCTCTATCTTTAAGCGATACAACTTTCGCCTAAGTTGCAACTTGTTAGAAAGACTTTTCGCCAAGTAAATTTTCTCTAACTTTACCCATAATCTTAAAGCAGAATCCTCATCAATAACATGATTAAACACATTATCTCCAATGCAAAGCCGAATAGTGCTCACACACCTTTGCTCCAACTCTGCCCATTCAACATCCTTCATGTCATCTGGTTGCCCTTCCTTCTTTCCTAGCAAGGGGCGCATTAAACCTTGCTGTACAAGGAGATCTTTCATCCTTCTCTGCCACTGCGTGAAACTAGTCTTCTCATCAAACTTCTCAATTGAAAAATTCGCAGAACTAGTAACTTTTGACATCCTTGTTGAATCTTGAATTTACCGAACCTGAAGCTTTGATACCAGTTTGTTGTGGAAATTGCCCAAGAATCAACAAAGATAAAATCTAGAGAAAATAAGCAAACAGAAAAACACAAGAATTTACGTGGTTCGGCCTCTTACTTACGTCCACGGAGTGAAACTGTTCTTCTATTATTGAGAATTTAAAGTACAATAAATTGACCTTTATGATTCCCCAAAATAACCCAAGATCCCTTGCACACTCTTCCTCAATAACCTCCTAAGAACATTCACTCAAACCACTCTAGCTCCACCTAGAGCAAAAGATAGAGTTATAAGATGTTCCCTCTCTAGAGCTCTCAAAGCACTACTTGCAATTCTAAAGCCTAGAAATCCACTTTTATAGTATAAAAGTCCAAAGTAGAATGTGATTAGGATTCGATGTAGAATAAGAAGTTTAAAAACCATACAACTACTTAATATTGTCTACAAACAAAAATCTTAATCAAATAAGATCTAGAATTCTAGTCAACCTAAAACTCAACAGATTGTGAGAAGAAGAAATTAAAATTTGAAGTCTTAAAACTCGAGTTTCACCATAGGTTAATTTGTTGGTTTATGCTTAGGATGAAAAAAGGATATCAAATCTTGAACCTACGTCTATTTGTTTTTACCATTTCTTTCAAGGTGATTAGTTATTTACTATCCATGAACTAGTTTCATCTCTACAAAGTAAATTGTACATTATAAGCGTCAATGCTAGCACATTAACACTTACCTTGCATTATAACTTGATCTTGAATTATTATATTTCCATGTTGCTAACGGTATTTTTTAATTTATAGTACTAATGGTAAACCATTTATTGAATGACTAATCTTTATGATAATGTAATTTTCACAATAAATCATAATTTTTTAATTGTCAACAAAGTACACTTTTGTAAATAAGGGTTTTAAAATATTTTTATAAGTTGTCCAATAATTACCCATCAATTAAAGGCTCATAATTACCCATCAATAAAGTTGAAGACTAAAGAAAGTGATAAAGTGAGGTAAAAAAAATAAAACAACCTTGTATGAATTATATTTAAATAAATTCAAATCATATTTTTGTCTAATAAAAATTGTTAAATATTATGTATTAACGGGAGGATTTTAGGAAGTTCACGCTAATAATACCTTGAATCAACCTTTTTCTCTAAGCTAGATAAAATCCATCATAGGGGCACGTGCTAACATATGAACTCAACAATTAACTACTTAGCACGAGGATGTGGTGCTGCTGGAATCTAAAATTTATGCCGACTTCGATGATAAAAAAAGTGGTGGGGAGAACAGCATTATGAATTAACTAACCCTTAGACCACGTAGGGATAGCAAAGGGACAGACGGCCATTAAGAAGCTTTGATATGGAAATTTCAAAAGGATTGATAAGAGAAGTCGTAGAACATTTAGCATAAAAGAAAAGCTGGTTGAATCTAGTCCTAGGACTCAATTGATATCTACCTACTATTTTTTATTGTTATAACATGGTGAATCAATATTACTTCTCACGGCTATCAGCATTAATGGAATTTTAACCTGACATCTCTGACATTTAAACATCAAGGAACTGATTTTAATATTATTAATTTATCTTACATGATGTGGTATAAATTTGTTACTTATGATTTGATTTATGGTTGTAAATTTTTCTTGTAAAGTATTATTCTTGTGTAAAATAAATTAATAAGAACTTTTTTTTTAATTGAGAAAAGAAAATTTAAACTCTACTCAAGAAATTATACACTAACTAATAAATCAAATGCTTGGATATAAAAAGAACTTTTTATGTATAAGCTAATAGAAAAGTAGGTTAGATTACATAGCATCACTCTGCTTCTTTACATTTGTATCGTAAAGAGTTATGGAATCTTGATAATCCAGTACTTCTTATCCTCAATTTGGCCTGTTTGAATGCCAACGAGAGTTGAGCCTAATTCTTGGCAAACGGAGCATTCACCCACTTTGAATTGAATCCTGTAGCACATGCTAATAGATGTAAGGTAATTCTAACAAGAGCAAGGGACTTTTTCATTTTGTCAGACCTTTTCTTTTTGATTGAGCAAAAATAGGAAACATTATTTGGTAGTAATCACCTTCTACCCCTGTATGTAACACTACCGACTGAACCAACGCCCACAGCAGTCCCCGTGCAAAAAACTTCATCAGCATCTATCAATTCGTCCACTGATATAGCTCTTTCCTCAACCTGATCATCGAATTCAAGAAGTTTTTTCCTCTTTTATATAGTTTAGCAGGTTTTCAAAGGTGCTAAGCTGTGCAAAAGTCTTGAGTTAATTATGTTACCTGCAAACGAAAAAGAATCTGAGGATGAGAGGTGGCTTGGGGAGCTTATAATTCAGTAATGAACCTAGGATGTCGAAATGACAATATTGACAATTTCAATCAAAAGAAGACAACTTATTCTAGATATTTTTAAGCAAGAAAAAGAAAGGCAACTTGTCGGACAAGGGAATTATGGAAGATAATTAACGTAAGTAACATCAAAGTAACGAACGAAAGAACAGAACAAGTAGCCGCCAAGTCAATGAAGAGACTGAGCTTTATTATGTGCACAAATTAGCCACCTGATAACCAAGATCATACGCAATGTCGATAATGCTTTTACGTGTGATTCCAGGAAGAATAGTCCCACTTGTAGGAGGAGTAGCAATAACATTCCCCTGCAAAGATTGAAACATGAGGTTAATGATTTTATAAGAATGACGGTTGTTATATATCTCACTCCTGTTTTGCTATTGGTAGATTACATTTTTCTCTCCATGGTCCAACTTCTTCTATTCGATCAGGCAAAAAAACAGGGACAAGTGTCTAGGGTGTTGGACATTCAAAAATTGAAATTAAATGAAAATCTGATCTGAAGTTGTACCTTGATAATGAAAATGTTGGAAGCCGAGAGTTCCTCCAAATATTTCTTATTTACTGAGTCAAGGTACAAAACATCAGAAAATCCCTGGCTTCTTGCTCTGATTAGTGCTTTCACGACCTACAAATAAACTCAGAGAAACCTTGACATCCTTTCAATTAACCTGGTATGCTGATACAAAGGTATTAAAGATGGAAAGTAAACAATGGCCCTCACTGGCGCATAATTTGAAATAGATTTCACTCCTCCAGCTCCACCAGGAGAGGCACGAATTAATTCTTCTTCAACATATAAGTTCAAAGGTGCGTTACCTTGCTGTATCAACAATTGAGCATAATCTCATGTTTGAAGTTAAAGTTGAAATTAATTATATTTAAAAAAATAAAAAATCAAACACCACCTTGAAATAGTTGCCAACAGGGGAAGCATATGTGAGGAACATGTATTCAGGTGCTGGAGCAATGCCCAAAACAGGGCCGCTTCCGATAAGCAAAGGTCTAATGTAGAGGGACCCTTTTCTTGGTGGAGGAACCTGCTCAATCTTGCCAATAAGTTTAATCAAAAAGAAAGAAGAAAAGGGTACTTAGAGAAGAATAGACTGGGAATTCAATTTCCTCTGTTTCAAAGTTGAGGATGATTACCCAACGCTTATTGGCAAGAGCAGTTTGTTTCACTGCCTCGATAAACTGATCAATGGATGGAGAGGGCATACACATTCTTTCAGCACCAATCTTCATGCGGATGGCATTTTGATCTGGACGGAAGAGAAGCAGGCTCCCATCTTCTTTCCTGTTTGCTTTTAGACCTTCAAAAATACCCTGGATATGATAATTTCATGCAATAACTACAATGTGTTTAGACGTGTCAAAGTTTATAGTTTAATGAAGAACAAACGAAGTCACTTCCAGTTGTAGATCTCGACGTTGAAAAGATTTATCAGGTTGCCCTGTCCTATCTGGTCTTGAGCTGTATATAAATATAACTTAATTTTATATTTTGATATGTATATTAATGATTTGTTGATTAGAACTAACATGAGAGATTCTTTGGATTATGAAATGAAATCGAATAAACTAATACCTTATTTCATGAAAATTATAATAATTTGAAGGTTAATTGTCATTCTTAGTAAGATCTAGTACGTGCGTTTTGCTTACAATTGCAATTAATGTAAACGACAGAAATGGCTACAAATTTTTATTTTGTTCAAATTTGGTCCAATTACGTAATGAATCCCGTATATAAAAAAAAAAAAAAAGGGAAAGGAAGAAAAGCTGGGCTGAAGCTTCAGGCTTGCTTACCTGTCCATAATTTAAGACTCCTGCTGAAGGGTTGAATTCAATGTTCCGGTAGCGACTAAGCTGTCTTTGTACAAAATTTTCATCTTTCGAACATTTCATGATGTACATAAAATCAGTTTGCACCGCACTAAATCCAAGATTTTCCCAATCCACGTCAGCATTCTCATCATCTCTGAAGGCATTTCCATCAAAGACCAAGAGCCACAAGCACAAGGAAATTAATTAGATTAAGATTAAGATTAAATAAATTAGTTCAAAAATGTGATTTTTGAATATGGTTTTTAAGGGGGTTGGACCATATATAGCAAGAAAGATCCCCACAGTGTATCCCAGCCAATGGGGAAAAATGAGTGAGATAATATGATTGCAGATGTACATAGAATTCAATATTTACCTGTAGGAAGGAGGGTCGCAGGCTTGCTTTGAGGCAGACGCAGCCCGAGGTGCGAAATAACGGCAAGCTCCAGCCTAAGAGAAACGCATTAGAAAATGACAAGTTATTATATTACAGGGATGTCTCAAAGCTATATTCATCAAACTTCATTGTCGACAAAGAGTTACAGATAAAGGAAATTCATTAAACACCTGATGCTTCTACAATACAGTAGGAGAGAGAGAGAGAGAGAGAGATTGATACCTTGGAACAGCCAGGGCCGACCAAAGATCGAAGAAACTGGGGAAAGCATACACTTCTAAAAGCCATATTTTGCCCTTCTTATTATTCTCTAACAGACAGGATTAAGCAGCCAATACAGAGGAAACTAACAACTAAATGAAGAAAAACATGCAGACCAGGAAATCTAAATGTTTTTTGCACAAGGAATTAAGTTGTAATAGCAGCAGAGAACTGCCAAGCATATATAGAAAGTCTAAATGTAATTTTAATACGCGAGCAATGGCTTTGAACCATTCGCTTCTCGGTACGTAAAATTGGGACAGTGCCTGACTTTGACTACGTTTAGTCGTTGGCTGAAACAGCATAAGTTACATCAAACAAGCATTACGACAGATGAAAGTTTATGGATGTTTTTTGAGGAAATGAATGGTCTTGGTAAAGATGAGTTTGAAGACATTAATGCCAACCAATTAATATAAATTAATTCCAAGCAATTAATATTTGTATGAGCGTAAATTCCAATTTTTTTTTGTTAACATCGTCTTTGAATTCTATTTTGGAGATTCAGTTTTTTTCAGTTAAAAGTACAATAATATATATATATATATATATATAATTGTCTGAAAATTAAATCATAATAGCAGTGACATATGCCCATATATATTCTCATGTGCATCATCGCATGGGCATTTTAATTTCAAAAATATAAGATTGCAAGCTCAAATGAATCAAGCAACCATACACTCAAGTTCTTCTCGTTTGAAAGAGTATAAAAATTGGATAAAACTTATGTTCTCTTGCTCAAGTTCGTCTATGATAATACGTCTCGATGTTTAAAATTAATTTTTTTCATGGATCTTGGGTTATTTTTATAATAAAATTAAAATTCAAAACACATAATGAGTTCATTTTCATCGAATAAAACATGAGAAAAAAAAATAACAAAAACCTTACCTAAATTCTAGCAATAGATATTAGGTTCAAACTTATTTATTAAACTTAACAAATAAGATATAGTTAGGTTTTGAGATAAGTTTTGAATAGCTTTAATCAGTTATAATTATGAGAAAAATCAATAAGCATGAAGCTGTACTTTGAGAGAGGGAAAAATCAATGGCAGAAGTTTTGTTGCCATCAGTTAGGATTATTACCTCACACGGAAGCCTACTTTGAGAGGGGGAGATAAAGTCAATAACATCCGGTGGGAAAGCTATTGCTTTGGAGATGCTATCTAGGTTAGGTTATCAAATCAAACACCTATCTCTAGATGAGTTAGGCAGTGATTTTGTGCATGTATAGATGGTTGTGTAGGAAAAAAATCACAAAATTTGAAAATTAAGATAAAAAGAATAGTAACATCATCTCTTTTTCTTTGTATTTAAGAGTAAAAAGCATGCTGATTACCAAGTATCATTCGAAGATATCTTTACTTACTAGTTTGTACCATTTATATGCACGATTATTATTTTTGGGTTTTTCATTTTTGAGTTTCAACCATTTGATTAGCACATTCTATGCAATGAAAATAACTTCTGTACGTAGTTGTTGCTACAATCACTAATCAATTATAAGTTGAACTAGTTGATATCTTCTTCTTTTTAATTTGATGAAAACCTAATTAACTTGTATTGTTATAGTTGTTGCTAATTAACCTCATGAAAAATCATGACAATTTAATACCATCTTCGTGAACATAAATCCACCAGTGATAAGTTAGGTTCTACATAAGTTGACAAGATGACAAGTTTGCAGAAACATTTGGTGACTGCAAATAACTGCTCTTAACCATAGCCTAAATCATAAAGCCGTGCTACAACTACCCTATAATTATCTATAACCCTATATAAAAAAAATTCCTATAAGACTCCTTGACAGTGTGACATTAGGAAGTATTACAAGTCATAAGAAGTGGTTGAATTTTTCACATGAAATCATCAAGAGAGAACTGTTATGAGATTTAACTTTGAACGGATCATATAAGTATTAGACCACAATTGATAAAACTTGTCAAGTCAAATTCTAATTTATAATTATATTGAAACTAAGCTCCAAAAGGACTTCAAAATTGTGACACGTTTAGCTTTTGGTTTTGCTCCACATGGAGCTTTGATCACGTGACACCAAAGGCAGAGCCTCCTTATAGGATCCAAAATTTTAAAAAAAATTTACATATTAGATAAAATTTTTTAAATGTTTTATAAATTTTCCTAATGATCCCTCAAAATAATTTTTTATTTAATAATTAATACAAATAAAGAATAACAAAATAATTTTATATGCTTGACTCAGTTTTAAAGTTTTTTCTTAATTTTTTCTTTTAATTTATATTATTATTATTTATATTTATTCATTTATTTCTATTTTATTTACACATATGTTTTAAATCTCTATAGGATTTCTTCCACAAATTTCTATGAACCATCCATTATATTTTTTTTCTTTTTATTATGTCATATGTAAATTCTATCTTCTACTTGTCATGTTTCTTTTTTCTGTTATATGGATTTTATTTTTTATGATTTTAATCTTAAAAATAAATAAATTATTATGTAATTCTCAAATATAAGTTGCAATGTTACACTATTATTTAGAATTTCATCAATATATTATTTTTTATTTAGAATAACCAATTCATTCTAACATGTATGTTACAAACTTTAAGTAACAAGGATACACACATAAATTAATAGAATGAAATAATTGTATTACTTTCAATACAATTTTATTTATTAGATATATTTTTATTGGCTTGCAACATAATTTTTTATTTAATAATTTGTTTCAATACAATTTTATGTATTATATATATTTTTAATGGCTTTTAAAATAATTTTTTTTAATAATTAGTTTTATTCTTCAAACTGTTTGATAAAATTAGAATCATTATGATTAGCATATTACTAGTTAAGCCTAACAAATAAATTCTAAATTAATATGTTAAACCTATCAAATTCAAAAAAAAATAAAAGTGAGTCTACTAATTCAAATTCATTAAGTTTTAATATAAATCTAAACCTATCATAATATATTATATTTTAATAGTCTAACCTAATAACCTATCATAATATATTATATCTCAATAATTCAATCCAATAACCTAATATATTAATTAGCAATTTAAGAGGCAAACAGAAAATAAGAAAAGAGCTATAACATACAAAGTAAAAAGGCAATTCATTTGAATTTGAAAAATTATTTTCTCTTCCACTTTTGTACGCAAAAAATGACAAATATTTCTTTTACAATTCTATTCAATCATATATATAAATGACACTATCATTACTATTAATGTGTATTTTTTGTATGTCTAATATCTTTTAAATTTTATTTAATTTTTTATATTAATAATAATTGAATTATATATAATTTTTTTTAACTGTTTAATGTCTTTTTCTAATTAGGCCCCCTTTGAAATTGTTTTAACTCCGCCCTTGCCTGACACGTAACTATTTTTTGGAATGTTGCCTTGAGATTTGATGGGGCTTAGTCGATGTGTATACGGAAAGCCTAAGAAGACTTTAAAATTGTGAGATGTTGAACCTTTGGTTTTGCTCCACATTGAGTTTTGATCATCTTATGCATAACTATTTTTGAGGTATTGCCTTAAGATTTGATGGGGCATAATTATATTTAAAGAAAACCTTAAAGGGCTCCTGCCTTGATACTTGATAACATTCTTAATTTGACATGTAACTAGATTTTTAGGGCGTGAACTTGAAATTTAATGAAATTAGTTTATAGCTGGGTTTTTAGGACATAGGCCTGAAGCTTGATAGAGTTGGGTTTGGGTTTTACATTTGATAAGGTTATAGGCTTGAGGTATGATGAGATTGGGTTCGTGGTTGAGTTTTTTGGATGTGGGCTTAACGTCTCATGAGATTGGGTTTAGACTAGATTTTTTTTCTTTAATGGTTGATATTTTAGATTTTTTTTTAACTTTTTATATATAGGTATTTATAAAATATAATTTTTCTTGATTCTATTATTTGTTACTCTCATATCATTTTTTAATGTTAAATGTAATTAATGCAAAGTGATGTAAATCAACTAGTTAAAGATAAGATTTTATTTAAAGTTTTGTTTTGTCATAAAGTTATTTTTAAGTATATTTTTTTATAAAAGCACCATTATAAATACCATCATAATAATTATAGTAACAATAATTATATATTTTGTACATGTCAATGTACATCAATAATTAAATATGATAATATAATTATTATTATATATTTATTTTATAAAATATTTTTAATTCAATTAAAATAAAAATTATCATTCCGAGCATATCGTATGAGGTAGCAAATTAATCTATAATATATTTAAAAAAAACCTTTAAAGGACTTTTTCCTCTATCGCATATAAAGAAAAAAGGTCGCAAGAGAAAGAAAAAAACAAGTGGGAAGAGGCCTTGTGCAACGCACGGGCATCTATAACATAAGTAAAAGGGGCTTCCTCATTTACCCACTTGTCGACTTAGATAATGTCCACGTTTTCAATTTCTAAACCCATGATGAGTAAGTCAATTTACAGAAAAGTCAGTCAATACTCAATTAAATTAAAGCAATATTAAAAAAGAAAAATCTGTACCCTCTGTCAATCCAGTGAACGCATTTCCATCCAAGTCCTTGGTGTTGTGTAAGATGCTTTTCATGCTCCAACGGGGTCCCCAAGTTTTGCCACGTGAAGGTTGGAGGATTGAAGTTGGTGTTGTGATGTGTTTGGTGTCTCGAACCGCGCATTTTTTCAGACGAGACACGTGTGTGATTTTAATGGAATGACGTGCTTAGCTTGCTTTTCATGCTTTCGTTTCACGTCTGACTTGATTTTCAAATTTGGGTGAGGAGTTTGTCTTTATTTATTTTGGTTACTCCAAGGCCATCCTTTCTGTTCTTTCGAGTTTGCGTCCTTCATTTTTTGGTTTGTATGCTCTGTTGTTGGTGATTTTTCCCTTGAGTTTGGCTATTTTGCTTTCTTGTTTTCTGTGCTTTGTGTCTTTCTCTGCTTTGATTTTGCGTTTTTCTTCTCAAGGATTTTCCTTCCATTTTTTACTATTATTTATCTTTTCCCAGTTTTGTTTTGTCCTTTTTTTTTCTTCTTTTCGGCTTTCATTGTTGTTTCTTGATTCCATTATATATATAAAAGGAAATTTGATTACTCCCATTTCAGTTTGGGTATTTTTAAAAAATAATTTTTCCTTTATTCCATTATTTATTTGTACAGTTGTGTTTTTGTGTTATAGTGATAGCCATATCTCTCAGTTGTGGTGGATGAATGAGTCATTTGATGCTTTTTTTGTTTGTTTACTTTCATCTTTAATCTGTTGAGAATAAACTCTTATGGTTTTTCATTGGTTGTTTATTGATGTGATCATGAACGTAAGGACGCTGAATATGAATTACTGAACAGTTTAAATAGATGTTAATTATTTATTTTATTTATATTTATTATAAGTAATTCCATTTGGATCAGTCCCTTAAAGATCTATCTTTTTTATGGAGATATTGATTTGACAACCTTTGTGGCCTAAACTTTGAGGAGGCTTTAGCCAACGATGTATGTTCTGTCCTTCAAAGAGAATATCATAACAGAGCTGCAAAGTTTGTGGTCAAGGATGTCCAATTAATTCAGGCAAAGGTTTTTAACTTCAACTTATGTGTTTCTATATATCTTTGCTCAATCAAATTATTTATTTACTGCTTGCCTAAGTGACAAACCTATTTACATTTGTTTGAGTCATTCCTTATATTTTTGTCGACATTTACATTTATCAGCATTTTGAATTTGATGTTCCGAATGATTTCTTGGTGATGGGCAAAGACTGGCGAAGCATTAAAGGAAACAGTTTAGTGCGAAGTAAGAGCACCCAAAAAGTAGTTCAGGTAAAGGTGATTAAAATATTTCTCTTTAATCTTTATCCCACTCATCTTAATTATAAGTTTCTATTAACTACCAATTGTCACAATCTATGGTAATATTTTTTATGATCACATGTTTCTGATTTCATTGTTTTTATTTATCATCAAGTTTTGATTTTTTGTCTTCGTAACAATTGCTTTTTCTCTGTTTCTTTCCTTTCTATTATTTGTGCTTGTCTTATCTGATTTTCAATTTGTTTTGGTTCCTTATTTGTTACTCATTGATAATCGTTTAGTTATTTTATGACCTTTTATTTGCGTTCATTGAGGTTTTATACTATAATCCATGGATTATTGATTGTAAAAAAAGATTTATACAACATCTTAATTTAATGAATGTCATGTGCAAACCTCTCTTTAGTTTCTCCTTCTTTCTGCCATTAATATTTTTTTTCTTCTTTCACATGCTCAGGTCAAAACAGCTAGCATAAAATAATCACAAACTATTTATCGGTGTGCTGCTATCCTTATTAGTCTCTTTAATATGACAACTATGTAATTATTTATATAAATAGTTTGTAAGAAATTTATTCACAAGAGCACATGAAAGTTACAAAATTGAATCTGATATGGAATTGCTTGGTATTTTTTAATTAATTTCTTTTCTGACTCCTTATGTTTATTTCTTATCTTTGTATTTGAGCACAAAAATTTTGTTATTTTTTTTTCATTTTATTTTTTTGTATGTAACTTATTTAGATATTTATTCAAATTTGTTCGAATTTGTTGGTTTTTTTTATGAAAAATAGGTTACTTTATTCTTAATTAAGTTAATATATAACAGTAATGTTGGAAATATATTGGTCAAATCATTATACTCTACTACTCTATTAAATTTAATAAAAACTACTGAAGTTACGAAATTACTTTAATAGCTTTTATAGTAACAACACAATATAATTTCGATTCATAGTAATTTATATTTTATCTTAATTTTTTTCATAAGTATTAACTTTTTATAAGTTAGTTGAAAATTAATACATAAATTTGTGAACAACCATGTAACAATTATTCGTTTTGTGGTTAACTTTACAATAATTTTTGTGTATAGATATTTTTACAAACACATATTTTAAGACAAACAATTCTATCTCAAAAGTTTCCTATCAATGAAATAAATATTCTTTTATTTTGCCGCAACGCAGGGGTTCAATTCTAGTGTACATAAAAAGAAGACGGCCTTGGTTTACGTCACGTGGAGCCTAAGTATTTCACCACGTGGATACTTTAATTGCATTTAGAGTTTTGGTCTTTGTTATTTTATTATTGAATGAGGACTTTTCCGTCTATACGCCCTATCTGTACTCGAGTGCTTGTAGATTTCTCTCATACCTGCTTTGGTTTATCCGCCTGTCTCTCGGTCTACTCCTATGTTTCTGGATTTCTCATCTGTTTCTCTCAGTTTCAGCCCCTCTCTTCCTTTCTCCTCTTGTTTTCTTCTGTTGCCGTTTTGGTTTCAGTTTATTTGGTTTTGTTACTTTTGACAATTTTTTCCACTATTGTTTGGTGTTTCATCTGTTAAGATCCTATTATTGTTGGTTTTTTCCTTTACTGCTTTCATTTCCGAATTCTGATTTACTGTTATTGTTGGTGTTTCATCCTTCTTCGTGTTGGTTACTGTAGCTCTACTGCGTTAGCTAGTGTTTTATTCCTCACTTTTTTGGTTATTTATGGTGGATTGCTCTGTTTTTTCTTTCTTGGGTTTTCATTTGTTCTTGCCATTGGTTTTTCTTTTACTGCATTCCGCCTTCTTAGTTTTTGTTACTGTAGTTTCTGCTGTGTGAGCATTCAGTTATTTTTTTCTCTCTTATTTTGTTTTTTTTTTTGTTTGTTTTGTCTACAAGTGGGATGATTAATTGAATGAAAATTCGTATAGGTGGTAAGAATTCGTTTTTACTTTATATTTGGAAATTGATTTTCATTTTCCCTGTCTATTTTTTTACGCGTAATGGATGACTTATTTTACAGGCTTTGTTACGCTGGTGCTTTTTGCCTTTTGGTGGTGAGAAGATTGGTATATAAGTAATGTGCTGTTTATGTAAAATAATTCGATCTGATTGTAATGTTGAATTGTTCTTTTGAAAAATTCAAGTTATACCCATGTTTGGGTTGGTGCAATTTTTTTTGCGGTTTTCCTTCTCTGCTTCTAGGTTTTTTTGTCCCCGTGATTGATGTATTGGCAAACTTTATTTATTCATTATTACTTTTACTACGTTGGGTTTTTCATGATCTGACTGTTGTTGATGAATTTGTTCTTGCTGTCAAGAGGATGAATTCTTCTTGCTTTCTATGAAGTTAAAAAAATCATGTTCAAAATGTTAGAACCAAAAATAGAAAGAATATCTGACTCTTAAAGTTTCTTCAATTCCTTCTTTGATACCTTTTCCGTGTAGGCGAAATTCCATGGTATCTCGTATTACTGTAAAAATGCTCTTGGCAATTGCTAAACAACAAGCCTTTGTTTTTGTATGAAGGCACCAGGCTCTTCTCAACAGTTAAAGAATGCTGTCACAATGGCTAATGGTTGCATATACGCTGCATATATTCTTTGTGACAAAACTCTCTGTATAGCTGAAACATTCACCAACAGCTCTATATGCTAATGCATTTTAGCCTAGAGTGAATGCTTGGAGTACGGTTAGCCTCAATTCCTGGCAATTAAACCAATCTTTAAAAAATTGCCTTTGACCTCATTGCAAGGGATTGATGATAACACTCGCCTAAGTTAAGAAATGGCGCTTGGGGAATGAAGCCAAGTTCCAAGTACCCTAGTATACGGGAGTTGATTAAAAGAAAATAAAGGGTTCTTTGAGCACCATCTGTTTATTCAACAATTTCTAAAACTCGAGGAAAGAAGTGAATGTATCTACTCCAACACCGTAGTCCAACCCATTATGTCTTCCGTAAGACCCATCTGTATATTTGTAAGCGCTGAGTAGAGCTGCTGAGATACTACAAATCCACTCTCTTCATAGTCCACCCTGCAAAAGAAAGCCAGAAAATGAGAAGACTATGTCAGAATATGTAACTCAGTGAGGAGTAAGAACAGGATGCAAGTAGATACTAGACCCTGCAAGGCTGCAACAGGTTATCCCGATACCTTTCGAGGGAAAAAAAAAAGGAATATGCAGGTTATTTAAGGGATGAAACCACCACTATACCTAAATACTTTATTGTCCAAGAGGTGCCTAAGCCTCCTTGAGATTTTTCTAAATTTAACTTTCCGCAGGACATTAACTTCAACCGAACCAAGTTGCAGAAAGGTAGCTTTGTCTATAATTATTATTCTAAATAATTTGGTCTCTTGTAGCAAAAAAAAGTTGGTCTCTAACTCTTGATTTACTTACTTAAGAAACTACTAACAATTTAAATCCAGGGGATAAAAATAAGAATTTACCTTTTATCCATGTATGTGATGCTGCCAACAGGCAAAACACAAAGAGCATTTTCACTACAAAAAACTTCATCGGCATCAGACAATTCCTCAACCGATACAAGTCGCTCCTCAACCTGTTTATATATGCAAAGGGCTTAATGACATAATTGGTGCAGATAAACAAAAGAATGTCCAAGTATCAACAATGCACAGCCCATTTAGAATATGAATTGAAGAATGAGCAAATGATTGATTTGTTTCAAATAAAAAAAACCACTTTTGAAAGAGAAAAAAATGAGAAAAAGATAAAGTATTGAGCATTCTTACCACATCAATACAAAGAAAATCAAACTTGTCCGGTAACAATTAAATTAGAGACAACGCCACTTCAAACTGCATACCTGGAACCCTTGGCTGAGAGCAATAGCAATAATACTTTTTCTTGTAACCCCAGGAAGAATTGTCCCCCCTAGTGTTGGGGTAGAGATTGTATTATTCTGCAATTTATACAGAACAAAACATAATAAAATCAATCTAATGCAACAGATATTGGAGAGAGATTCTATTTTTGGTCCAGATTAGGAGAAATGTTGAATTGCTTGATAATAGAACATGATTGGGAGATGGTAGGAGATATATAAGAGTCCATCTGCAGAAATCACTTGCACTTCCCCATTACTTCTAACAAGATGTTTCACCATCTTTAAGTTGTACAACCCAAATATTTGGCAATTTATAACAGTTATGGACGAAATTTGTTAAAATAGCCAAGCATTGGCCAACAAAGGTTTCTACAAACACTTAAGTTCTCCCTCATTCCTTTTTCAAGGTATGATGCTTGTTACATCACATAGCAAAGAAATAGATGCTTTAAAAAACCCAAACACATGTTGTAACACAGTTATTTAAAACTAAAACCTGACAGAAATGAAGACTGGAGATTATTTTCTATATCTCAAATTGGAAGTATTTCTCAGACAATTATGGCACCCATATTCAATTTAGTGAAAAGGAAAATGCATTTAATAACATAATTTAAAAATATTTTTAAAAAAATGAAAATTTCTTGCCAAATATATTAATGTCACTTCCACACAACTTCTTAAGCCTTTATTATGCTACTAATAGAATCAATTTTTTATTTCTAAACTTTTTAGTCAGAAGATTGCAAGGATATTTCATGGTCAATGATATGCTCAGATTTTGGTTATCAAGAATCCATTAAGATTCAAAAACTAAGCGATACCTTCACAACAAAAAGGTTAGCGGTAGAAATCTCTTCAAGATATTTATTGTGAACAGAGTCAAGATACAAAACATCAGAGAAACCATTCACTTTAGCTGCGGCCTGTGCCTTAATAATCTGTGAAAAAAAAAATACTACAGCTTCAATGTTTCTGAATATACTAAAAGGATATATTACCAGTGAAACGCATGTTGTAGCAATGAAATATTTGAACAATGGGCCTATCTATGACCATTCATAAAGCAATGATGGAGGACAGAGCAATTGTCTGGAATTAACTATTCTTGCACAAGAGCAATTCTTCCTTAAAGAAAATTCAAAACTAAATGAATCTTCACCATAGACAACAATTATAATTGGAATTTCCAACAACTTTTTAATTAGTATATTTTACATTAAAGTGTTTAACTTAAAAATATTTGACTTAATGTAGAGTTTTAATCACTCCTAATGTAAAATATTTCAATGAATTTGCATTTAAAGTCTGTAGGGAAATAACAAATATTAAATTGAGATTTACAGGACAAAAAGTGGGAGAAAAAGATAGCATATGGCCTATGGCTTTAGAAATGATATGATACTAGAGAAAACAGAAGAATTACTATAGCCTCATCAACTATATAAAGAAAATGCCTTGATAAGTTGCATAACAGAAAATCAAATAAGCCATGGTGAAGTATAAAAAGGAAAAAAAGAAAAGGAAGACTGCATTCTAATCAATGAACAAGTCTCATATATGAACTGGAAATGGAATACCCCAGCATAGTTTCCTATAGCTTTAATGCTTCCAACTCCTCCAGGGGCTGCACGATGTGTTTCATTTTCAACCACCAGATTAATTGGTTTCAAACCACCCTGTCATAACGATAATAATATAAGGTTAATGGTAGAAAACTGGAGTACCTGCTACTCAAGTAACTCCATATCTATTTAGTAGGAAAACACGATGATAAAAGTTTTGAGAAAAGAAAATGTGAAAAACAAAAGCTCAACTGGAAGCAGAAACTTTTACAAGTGCTAGACAAATTATACGTGGACATGACAAGGAGTTGCTCAGTATTGGGCTGCAGACAGGAACTTTCCTCCTAGCAAGCTACTTGAATTTGATGTCATGCTTGCAAAATAAGGAAATCAAGCAACAACATACCTCAAAATAATTTCCAACTGGAGTAACATAGATCAAAAAGGTGAATTCTGGAGCTGTTGTGAGACTAAGAACAGGTCCATTCCCCAGAAGTAGAGGTCGAATGTGTAAAAAGCCTTTGTCTGGAGGAGGGACCTGCAGTATGGCATTCAGTCTATGACAGAGGTGATAAAATGCAAACAGCAATCAGACTCTTTTCCTAAATAACCAACATGATGTCCAATTACCCAGCGCTTATTTGCCAATACAGTACTTTTTACAGCTTCCACAAACTGCTCAATAGTTGGTGCAGGCATGCACAGTCTTTCTGCACCTACCCTCAGCCGCAATCCATTTTCCTCAGGACGAAAAAGTATAATAGATCCATTTTGTTTCTTGTATGCTTTCAGACCCTCAATAATCCCCTAGAAGAAAAAATAATCATTAATACAATAGCTACAGAGCAGCACTGCCTTAACATGAAAGAGCATCTCTTGGATTAAATAGCTCTTCATATAAGATAAAAAAAGATTCCACACAGGTAGATGCGTTGCGTATAGCAAGATTAAATTACACACTTTTTCCTCAACAACCTGCAAATTCACCCCATGCATGAGTGAACATGAGACAAAAGAAAGAAGCAAGAGACATGGGGCGGGACATGGTCTTGGCTTGTAATGATTATTTATTAAACATACGCCATTTGCATGTGATGAGTACACTAGTGGAGGATAAGAATATTAGGGGGCAAAACAGCAAATTCATGGTTGATGAAATGATTTACTTATGAATCATAATATTTTCATCCCAAAACATCTTTGCTGAATTTGCCTAGAAGTACAAATGAAAATTGAATTTGAAAGTTCTCAACTTCTTATTAACAGAAACGCAAGGAAAAATGGAAGAGTATAAGAAAAACCTAGAGCAGCTATGTGTTCTTGTTTCAGCTAATGAAAGAGCAGGGATTCTTTTTAAACCCCAAAACTATCCGAGATGGCTTACAACATAAAAATCCAGGGAAAAGAAACCAAGTACGTGAACCATTGAGTTTGATGTAACAAACCTGCCCATAGTTCAAGACAGCCGCTGCTGGAATTATTTCAATGTTCCCATAACGTCTTAAGCCACCATCTGCAAAGCTTCCATCCTCAGAACTTTTCATAACATACATATAGTCCGTTTGCACGGGATTGAATCCAAGGCTATCCCATCTTCTATCAGCTGATTCAGATGTTTCACTATTTTTTTTTAAGAAAATTCATCAAAAATCATTTCAGAGATGAATTACAATTTACTGAACACAACAAGAAGTGTGCGAATAAGTGTGAAGTAGTTCAAGAGTAGACATTACTGAAAGTTGAGGCTAACACAAGTATCAGTTTTCATCAATGAAACTGTCCATAAGACAACAAACTAATTCAACATTTCCATATGCTTTGGTGCCTCGAGCTAGCACTGTAAGGCAACTCGTTTTTTTTTTTATCTGATTAATTCTCTAACAAGTGAAAGATCCCAGATTGAAGAGTTATGACAATCAAGCAAAACGTTCTATATATATTTCATAACTTCCTTTTGTTCTTATCTGGACCCCGGCCAAAAAAAAAAATGAACCTTAAATTTACGTTTTATAATCTTACCAATCAGAGAATTCCAGTAATAGCCCTCATGTTTCTTTTAAAACAAGACTTACTATTTTTTACCTATGAGAATCCGATGAAGTGGCTCGGCGCCATGAAGAAGAGGAAGGCAAGGAGCCCTGTGAAGATGTAGCAGCCAAACGAAGCTGATGATGGACCTGCAAAGAACCAAGCTTTCTTGTTTAATTCAAAGGGTCAACTTAATTGGGTTTGCTGTTATTATCGTTACAGAAAAAAGAAGAAGAAATGGGTACCTTGAGAGAAGAGGAGAATTGGACAATAGTAGCGTTGGTAAAGCTTAGCGGAACAAGGAGCATCTCTGTTTCTGGGGTTTTCCTTTCTCCCTTAGGAGGATGCCAAGAACCTTTTTCAAGTTATGATCGTCCAATAATCGAGTGAGAGAGGTGCCAATGTTTTCGTTTTTGGGCGGAGAGATTCTCCCTCCACTTGGGACATTTTAGACTTGATACGATCAACCAAGTTTTCATATGGTTTCGTAAGTGTAATTTTCTTTTCATTTTCGTCTGAAAAGGTAGGTTCTTTTTGTGCAAGTGATTGAATATAGTAGAAATACATTTTTCACCAAAATGTAATTTCCTCGCCGGAAGGCAAAAGTTGGACTAATCACCACTTAGCTCCATAATTGCGGTGGGGAGAGGGGAGTGGCAGGGGAGAGTGGCGAATCATGGGAGGGAGAAGAGAGTCAAGAGACCAACGGAAGCCACCAAAGCCCAACAAATTAAGAAAATTTTGGATTAATTGCGTACAATGAGTTGAATATTTGATTGACTCGAACAAACTTACCTTATTGTTGGAATAACAATTAGGCTAACATTTTTGAATACTCGAACATGTTCTAAACTTGATTATAAGATAATCAAACACTTTAATCCGATTTAATCGAATATTTCATTTGTTATTTCAGTTGTTCATAGTCTTTTTGTAAGTGCGATTGTTTTGGGCTGAATTGGTTATATAATAGGCAGCGGGCTGAACCAACAGTTTAAGTCATTGGGTTGATAAATTGGCCTGGCTTCATGCGAATTCCAGGGATCAAGCACACCCATCTTCATCATTTCTTATTCAGAAATGACACTTTCCTTGCCAGAAATTATTCAGAATTCAGAACATCCAACAGAATTAGATCATATTAAGTTGAACTAAAGTATAGGGAAAGCAAGATTATTTCTTTTCAGAATGATTTCCAACGTCCCAGCAACCCAAAAGAAAAAAAATTACTTGTAAAACAAAAGTAGTCATGAGCAATTGTAAACAACACCGATCCGATGGCAATCAAAATAGAACAAGAGCGAAATAAAGATAACAGCAATTCGAAGCGTCAAATCGAACTGAGAACACAGAAGGAAGACAAACTATTACACTACAAAATAGTACACGAAGTTGAGGGTTGAGCATCTCCGGCCGAAGGGTTGACACCAGGCCATTCCCGACACTGGCAGCGTTGGTCTTCAGGCACCCGCTTATAAATTGACGGAACATGTCTTCCGCAGCCTCCCCACGTTGTCTTCCCGCATGTTGAGCACTTGACTTCGTAACACATCTTGCTTTCTCCCTCCTCCCCTTCTGCTGGTTAGCTGTTCTCTAAGTCCATGACCCCATCTTAAATGGAATTTCTTTCCTCTTGTGGAAAAATCCGTCTATGCAATCGATATCTCCAACGACGTTGGGATTACGCTCGATTTGTGGTCAAATTTGGCTGCCCGGAGAGACACGGAGAGGCTTGGGCCTAGCCCGTCAGCAATTATATCCATGTCAAGCCTGTCATACTTGGGCTTCCTTTAGTCTTTACTTGGATAAAATGGCCTCTGTTTGCAGGCCTTAAAAGAACATGAAATTTTTTTGCAACACATGGAAAAAGACAATCGCAACTTTCATTGCTTCCTACCCTTTTCGTTTTCTTACCTTTCTTTCCTTCTCTTTTGCAATAGAAAGTGAGATGGGGAGAAACACATTATGATGGGAAGAAAAGAGAGGTGGCAGAAAGCTTCTCAAGCACCGACAAAACCGCTCCTATAATATTGTAAATCTACTAAATAGAATGATGGGCCAAATACAATCACAAACGGTCCCCCAATTGATCTTCCATTTTAGAGTAGCCATAGGCACAAACATAGCATGTCGACACTCTAATGTGCGGGCGCACGTAGCTTGAAACAAACCCGTATAGAGTATAACGTTCTTTCTCCTGTATGTGATTGGGACCACCATCCAATGATATTACTGCTTCCTTGAACCTTTGCCTTTGCCTTGCTTGCTTAAATTTATCTAAATTTCTTTATCTTTGGATCCGCAAATAAAGGGTACATTAAGGAACTTAAGTTTGTATCCTCCTCTTTATTCATATATAGCCCCAACTCGTAGGCAAAAGTAGACTCTGTATTCTCGTTCTTGTTATAAAAATCACCGAAAATAATTGTTCAAATGGTTCCCTCTAGACTTTGTAGACTAGCTCCATGAGCAGTTGAGTGAGGGTGGGGGCTGACATTGGTGTTTTTCTCGAGCAGAGGCTCACTAGCTTAGGTCAGCACCTTCCATTTGAGGCGCAAGCATGATGGTTGTAATTGAAAGTCAAGTGTCACGAAAATGGCAAGGGAGTAGAGAAGTAGGACAACCCAAGTGGGGTAGGCCGACCGTTGCTTTAGGAAAGTCGGTGCCTTGATGATGCCTTCCATCTAATGGAAGTCCATGAGGATTATGTTGCACTGACTAGACTTCTCTTGTCCCGTTACCAAACTTAATTCTGCGGTCTATATCTCTTATCAAATTCTTACATAAACAGTCATGTTTATTCATAAAAAAATATGTATATATATTATTAAACTTGTGATAATTTGAGTCTAAACACCATTAATTTAATAATATTTTAAATTAAAATTATGTGATAATCAAAAACTTAAACTCAAATTGTTAATAACATTAAGAGTTTAGCACCAAAAACCCAAATATTATTAAATAAGGTCTTCATGAATTACACCAGTTTCTTTGTAATGCTATTGAGAACATCATGTCACTACTCAAAACGTGAGTAAGGTAAACATTCAAGATTGTATCGAATAAATAATAAATATTTCTCACACGGACACAAATACAAACCATTTCATTACCTTTTTGAAACATTTTACATCTTAATATTAATGTCTCATCAGCTTTTGGAAACAACATTAATTCCTTTGTATTGATCATGAAGATTGCTGTTTAAATTAGAGTAGCAACATTATTGTTATTATTATAAAACTGTTTGATGCGTCATGCATTCAATGATCAATGTTGATCTCTTTTTTAAATAAGTGAAAAAGTTTAGATGCCAATAATAATAGTTAAAGCGTAGCCTAGCGATAACGTAGATTACAATCAATAAAACAAGTTGTAGTAGAAATGCAGACAAAAGTGATGGCTTCCTTGATGTGGACGGTTGGTATGGGGAAGAAAAGAGGTGTGCAGAAAAGCCAAACAAAGAGCACAATTCCTCACTACCACTGGTCGGCTAAGCCTTAAAGGCCGGAACACATCTGAAACCTTATCTCCAACACCACCACCACCACCACCCCCTCTCCCCCCTTCTATCATTGCCTACTTCCTTTTGCTCCCACAATTATCATCCTTTTAGAATCGAATGCTCCATCATGCCAAATAATTTGTGGGGTCCACTCTGTCTTTCAGCTGCTGCCAATCCTACGTGTCGTTCCTCTGTGCTCGACACGTGGATTCCCCCAAATGATAAAAAAAAAAAAAAAAGGAAAGAAAGAATCAGCCCTGTTTGTGTTCTTGGGTCATGTGTGAACCAAGCACAAGTGCTACTGAGCATCCTTTGTTTTTAAGCTATCCTTTTTCCCCCCCTTTTCTTTGTCGTCTTGGTTAATGTTTGATTAAAAAGTATTAGTTTATTGATTAATTATTCCTAATTAATCATGCCTTGGACTGAGTTTAATATAAATATATATACCATAATATATTCCCCACTGTTTCAAAGTCAATGTCTATCTATCCGCACTAGGACAGAAACTTGGCTATGAAGGCTTGAATAATCCTATCTCAATGCCTGCCAAAATGCTTTCCGTGACTCAATGATCAGAAAAATATATATATACTTTTTACGTCCATGCCTCTAGAATTGTTAAAACAGGAAAAGGGTTAACAATCTCCCTATTCAATTATATATTCCACGGTTAGATGTCTAATCAATCAAAATTTTCATCAAAATGACCCCCCGAAACTTATGCATTGAACTTATAGATTCGTCGGTGGATTAACAGTACCGTATCGTTATCCTTTCCCATCACCTATATATTACCTAATCTACATATAGAGTACTTTTTATAAATGTGCATGAGATATAAAGCGTTTTTAAGAATAATTCTTTTTATAATGTTATTTATTTTTAGTCAAGAGAAAAAAAATTAAACAAAATTATCCTTAATGAAGTCGACACATTCGCTAGGCTCCACACCTCAACCCGAAATCTATTAACAAGTCAAATATGTTTAGATTTGCGTTTCAAACTGACTCATATTTTTTGAGATTTCTTCACCAGATTATTCATCTTTAGAGTATTTCTTACTAGAAAGAAAAACGTTTAAGTATTTTAAGTATTTTCGAGTAGTTTTTTATATACGAAGAAAACTTGTGAGTGTTTTGAGCATTTTTAAACATTTTAGAGTGATTTTTGATATATGAAGAAAACCTTTCGAATATTTTTAGCATTCATATTTGTTAATTATGTTGTTAAATGGAATATGAAGTATCGTTTGAAGTTGTTGATCTTGTTAAATGAAATCCAGTAGTTTTGATGATTTTTGAAAATTATGTGACTAGTTTTTAAGTATTGCGTTATTGACTTTGGGTATTACGTGACTGATTTTTTATAAAGCATTGCGTGACTAGTTAATAGGCATTGCGTGACTGACTTTGGACACTGCGTGATTAGTTTTTTATAAGGCATTGCGTGACTGACTTTGGACACTGCGTGATTAGTTTTTTATAAGGCATTGCGTGACTGACTTTGGACACTGCGTGATTAGTTTTTTATAAGGCATTGCGTGACTAGTTTCTGATAAGACATTGTGTGACTAACTTTGAGTATTGCGTGACTACTTTTTTATAAGACATTGCGTGACTAGTTTCAGATTAGGCATTGCATGACTAGTTGATAGGCATTGCGTGACTTGTTAGTAAAGCATTGCGTGACTAGTTCGTAAGGCATTGTGCTACTTAGGCATTATTTAAAAATTAGTCATGCAATGTATAAAAACTAGTCACGTAATGCCTAAAACCAATCACGTAATGACTAAAAACTAGTCACACGGTGATTAAGTCACGCAATACCTAAAAATCAGTAAACTCAATTTTGGATTCTATGAATAAACCAATAAACTCAAGAACCTAAAACACATTTTTTTTTTTTGCTAAGCCATGAAATTGTGCATTTCATAAAAGATAGGTTTTAAAATTCCATAACCCTCTAAAGCAAGAGAAAATATATCCTTATCGGGAGGTCTTGCTCACTCTCCTTATACAAAAACAAAATATACCCTTTTTACAAAATATTTCCTAAATAATTTCAACTCAAAATCTCATAAAAAAAATTAAAATCCCTAGCAAACATGCTTAACAATCATCCCAATCTCAGACACAATAAAACCGTGAATCACCATAAAACCCATCAAACATGCTTTAGCTGTTCTTTCTCCCTGAGTAAAATCGTTGCCTGCAAAGAGCAAAATCGTTGTTCATCGCCTTTGAGAACCCCAAGATCCACCATCCAAAAAAATAAAACAAAATAAGAAAGAGTTTGATGTCATATATGCGAATTGGATGGCAAAATAGACATATTTGAGCAGAGAGAAAAATCGAGATTTAATTTTAAAATTTTTATCTGGATGGCGAGAGAGAAAATTGAAACTATTTTAATTTGTCTAAAATTGTTTAAAGAGTATTATTGTCAAGTCATACCAAAAACTGACTAAAAATAATTAAAATTATAGAGACGGTCATTTTTTAAGTTACCTTTCTATGAATGTCATTTTTCACAATTTTCTCTTACATACATATATATATATATATATATATATATATATATATATTTATCTAAAAAAATGATGCTTTCCCAATTTCATGAGTTAATTTTTTTTTATGTGTGAACAGCATGTATCTATGTTTGATTTAAAGATTAAAACAACTTACCTGTTTTGAATTTTAATGTACAAATTACAGAAAAAAAACTTTATTTTTAGCATTTTTAACCAATTTATTTCGTACTTATCTCAATATTTATATTAGTGGCGTTGGGGGAGAACCTGTAACTTAGTGGCTAACCTTCTTTCATACCTAACAACTATGTGAGAGATTCAAGACCAAATGGAATCAGAGTTCGATTTTGTAATATATTCCCTTAATAATCCTTTGCATCTTCTATCTCTCCAAATTGCTCCCTGTTGGGTTATCATATGAAAAGGATTCTTGGAAAGAAAATCTCACATCGTTACATCTCCAATAAGAAAGGGTATAAGATGCGTGAACCACAAATTATAATTGAAAATGGAAAAATAAATAAATAAATAAATGGAATAAATATGTAGATATATATATATATATATATATATATATATATATATATATCAGAAAATTACATAATGAGTTTCGAGATTCAACATCAACTTTCATCGGCAAGTTTATGCTAAGGAATTGTATTCGGGTTACTACTATAGCACCTTTGAAATTTACAGCATGGAATCTTCAATATATCTATCCATACCAAATTTACATTGATTTGACGTAGAGAGGCCCCAGATTACATTCAGACGCCTATGGTGCACATCTCTTTCTTTCTCTTCCTCCAAATTGTGTGAAGTGGTAGATCATGTATACTTTTTCTTCAAACAATTTTCTCAGGGCAACTAATAACGGTGCAGAATTTATTTCTGCCAACATATTGAAAACTTTGTAAACATGTGCGAGATAAACCCCGAGAAAGTTACATTTTTGAAAACATGGACAGTACAGCACTAGGAGGAAAACAGTGAAAATGTTGGAGAAAACATGCTTCCCATTAATCGATTTTCCTTGTCCTGAACTTGTCTCTTGAGTACACGCACAATTTTTAATGTCATCTTACTAGTTCAGTCACTATTCTTTTCCCCTCTGGACAACAATCTCGAACCTCTCTATTGGTTTTATTAGGTCAAGTGGAATCGAGTGAGGGAATTGTGCTGTGGCACATCAGAAGTTGCGTGAGCCTATTTCATTTGCTAATTATCAGCCCAAGTTGTCTGCTGTAGTTGCCTGCTTATGTCCTCTGGTAGGAATCAAGTTAAGGTGATGTCCTTCTCCTGCAAGAATAATTGGGCAAGTTTTACGAGAGTCTATTACTTGTTAGAGAAGCAAGGCATGTGGTGGGGGACATTTGGCCGGTCTGCGACTAGGTATACATACAAACACACAGCTGATGATGGGTCTCCATCTAATTCTATTATGAAATGTTTGTCTCCTCTGATTTACCACACTAAAAATCAACATCATTGCCTGTAATTGACAATAATTGTTTGCTATCTGACCACCTTTAATTAATCACCACCATTTGGGTGTTAACATTGAAAAGAAAATGATTGATATATATATATATATATATATATATATATATATCCAAGCGGCAGAGTTCTTTCTCTAAATGTTGATTTATACCCCAAGTTATAATTCTAAAATAAATTGCTTTATAATCAAAGTGTCTAAAGGTGTGGATTTAAAGTGAAAATCAGGAGAAAAGTCCAAAAAGAAAAAAAGGTAAAAGGGTCGAATTATTCTCTTTTATGTGCTCTTGTGTACAACCCCCACTTTCCATGTGATTCCACGTATGCAATCCATTCTATGCACTTTATACACTGTATTCTTGGCTCTCGGAGGGACAGAGAGAGAAAGGAAGAGAAGAGTTTTGTTCTAAATGGTCAACCTATGCGGACAAAGAGAGATGGGAACTTTCATCATTCACAGCCGGATTCGTTAGTCTACTCATTCCCTTTGATTAATAATTCGTTCCACGTCCCTGCCCCCATCAACAAGTCCCCCTAATTAACACTCCTCCCACCTCCTCCATTCCTCTCTAAGAAAAACCCTTTTTCTTTTTCCTCCTCGGCATCACGATTCTGTGCTAGCTAGCAGCTTTGAGCAACATTTAGTTTTAACCACAATGGGTTTTGATGATTTTTGTAACACTGGCCTTGGTCTTGGTATAGGCTGCCTTGTCAAGCAAGAAAAGTTCTCGCAGTCCGATCACCAACAAAAGAAGAAGAAATTGTTCCTGAAACATGATCACTTTTTCCCATCTCTTACATTAGGTCCATCGGATGACATATACCAATCTGCCACAAAGATTGATGCCAGTAAAGCACATGGCGAATCCATAGATTTGCATCAACAAGGCTCTTCTCTCAGTGCAGTATCTTCGTTTTCTAACTCTAGTGTTAAGAAGGAGAGGGATTTTGGTGGTGAAGAGGTAGAATTGGAGAGAGTATCTTCAAGGGTCAGTGATGAAGATGAAGAAGGGAGCCCCAGAAAGAAACTCAGGCTTAGCAAAGAGCAATCTGCCATTTTAGAAGACAGCTTCAAAGAACACAGCACTCTTAATCCTGTACACCATCTTTCTTTGTCTTTATTCTTTTTAATGTTTATACAGGTATATCTGCATATACTCTTAAATATTTATATTCGTTTTATTCTCTTATTGGTATTGCTTCAATCTTGTGTTAACAGAAACAGAAGCAACTTTTAGCAGAACAGCTGAATCTAAGGCCACGGCAAGTGGAAGTATGGTTCCAAAATAGGAGAGCCAGGTATATAGCTTGGTAATCATTGTTTTATCCTCTCATGAATGAGTTTTTTCCCCTTACTTTGGATTCTCTTGTTCCTTTTTTTCAAATACAGGACAAAGCTGAAACAGACTGAAGTAGATTGTGAGTTACTGAAGAAATGTTGTGAGACGCTAACAGAAGAGAACAAGAGGCTGCAGAAGGAACTGCAAGAGCTTAAATCACTGAAACTAACAGCATCTTATTGTATGCAGCTGCCTGCAGCCACCCTCACCATGTGCCCTTCCTGTGAGAGGGTTGCCAGCGGGGGTGAAGGCCCTTCAACTAGCCCTTTTACGATTGGACAGAAATCTCACTTTTTCAATCCCTTCACTCACCCATCTGCAGCCTGCTAGGCAACTTGTTGAGGCCATAGAACAGTAGCTATTTTTGTTCAAGGCTTATGTGTCAAATATATATATAGATCTGTACGGAGTAATTGAATCTTAAAAGACTTATATCTATATATATTCCTTGTATAAATGAAATATTTGTACATATTTAGCAGAAACTGAGAAGGTTTTGTTCTTCTCATCTCTTTGAAACCTTAATTTACTATCCTTACTGATTTTTATTTATTTAGTCAACTTAGGCCATATTGTAAGAGGCATAGAGAAATGGAGAATTATTTCCTTTTTAACAGAATAATGGTGCTGTAAATTATGTATTTTCTTAAATGTTATACGTATTCTCTGTCTTTTTTTCTGTTCTTCCTTCTTCTGGATTGCTTTGCCATGTTATCTATTGAAACTCTGCAATTCCAGCTTTACAATTCCAGAGTTGGCCCATCAGTTACTCCATCTACTTTGAATTTTCCCCCCACTGGCTAAAGCTCACCTTCACTGTAGCTTTTAGTCAGGAAGAAATTCTCATTGGTTGAAAGGCAACTTAATAGAAATTGCCTTAACTTGCTTAATGACCAAGAAAAAGAAACATAGAATCACTTTTGCTTATAAAGTAATCATTTTTTTAGTGGTTTAGATTAAGAGAAAGAGAATTCGGATACAAATTTTTTTTTATACAAGTGTGATTAGTATGGGATTACCAATCACAAGAATTAAAAAAATTAAGGAGTTTTGTTTTGTAGGCATGAGCTTAAAAAAGTAATTGATTTCAAGAAGACTTTGATACAGATTAGACTAATCCTTCCTTTCAAAGTCTAATTTTCAGTCCGATAAGGTTCTCGAGTCCTGTCCGCCCACTGGCAGGACTGCAAGACTTGAAAAAGACTTCCAAATCTGGTGAACCAATAAAATCACGTACAGCTTTGGGATATGTATGGCGTGGCCCGCATGAACATCCATAATACATAAGATACAATTTTTTTATCCAAAAAAAAAAAAACCTTATCATAATGTCAAAGCCATAATAATCATGATTCTCACAACAATATACTCTAAAAAGTCTTTGAACTATTTCAAAAAAAAATATCTAAATAAATTCCTTTCCATTTATGGTTTAAAATAGCACTTCAAAAGCTTAATTCAAGGATAAAAGAAGTAACAATTACTTAGATTTTTTTTAGAAGAGGTGAGGAATTTTTTAGCGTGTGGTTAGCCTACATACATTGCATATAGATTAGAAGATAAGATTAACGTTTTGTGAAAGTTCTAACATTAAATGATGTACGAACAAGAGGAAAGAGAGATAGAAAGCAACATTTAAACTAAAATAATTAAGTTATGAAAATGATTAGTGAGTCGATAATCATGTGCTTGACAATTGATGATATGAAAATTTTGACTTTGGCTTCTTGGGTTGTCTTCAAATGGTTATTGTCAACATTCATTAATTTGCTCTTTCCATTTCACAAACAGACTTTTGCTTAAATGGGTTTTCAAGCTTATCTCCATATCCTTGAATCTCTGCCAATGGGATCCTGTTGGACAAGATGGTGGATATGGTGGTGAATTATCATCATGATAAAATTATTTTTCTTGCAGTTTTCTTACTGGATGTTGATCAAGTTGGGGGATTTTGGAGCTTTTCATGGTTGCTGACATGTTCTTTAATTTTTTCAATTTGCTAATTTACTAAAACGAAGACAGACAAAATGCTTTGAAAATTGCTTACACATACTTAGCGATGTTTCTTTTTTCTTATCTACATATCATCTTCAATTGACTTTTCAATATTAATGATCTCTATTCAATAAATTATATGAGAGTATAGGCCTTTCGATTTTAATTTGTATTTTCTTTTAATAGAATTAAGAAAGTGTGTTAAGTGTTTTAAAACAAATTATTAGTTTTGAACATTTTAAAAACGAAAGTATGTTTACTGTAAATGCAATACGCACACTTATAAGCTTTTAAGCTTTTTAAAATCTTTCTATTTACTTGATATGAGATTCTTCTTCTTTTTTTTTTTTTTTTTTTTGAAAACACTTGGCTTAGTAGTCTCTCATCTCTAATTTCGCAACGCCTTTATTGTTGTCAACCACCTTGCCTCTGTCCCTTCCCTAGAGCCAAGGGCAGACACAAGTGGATATAAGGAGTGTCAAATGACACCACTAAAATGTCAAAAAATTTTATTAATTATATTACTTATATTAGAATTTTATGTAATTAATAATGTTAATAAACTCGTTAATTATTATTACTATTATTTTAATTATGACACTATTTAAAAAATTCTTAGATTTTCCCTATCTAGAGGTGATTGGTGCGAGTCAAGTTTAGGTTACATCTATTAAGACACCATTTTGCCATTAGATTATTATTCTCTTCTCAATGTTTTAACATGATAAAGTGTCCATATTTATAAAGTTTTTAAGATCCTCTTACTTATTTGATATGTGGATTAAAGCACTTTATTTAAATCTTTTGAAACGCTTAACGTAATACATAACATTAATTGTCAATTTTAATGATATATACACTACTAATACTAAAATTATTTTTTAAAAAATAATGTCGGTAACAAATTTTGGTGGAATACAAAATACGTCTTCCCCATTATTTTCATTCTCCTTCTTAGTGGAGATTAAAATTAAAAATAATAAAATTTATAAATCAATATTATTGCATCCTTACTATAAACAAACACCAAAAAAAGGAAGGCAAATGGAAAGGTGGAAAATTAAGTCAGGCGTGAGCCATGAGGCTTTCAAATGTAGCGGTGGACAAGCATCCAAAACGATTTGAAATTCTTTCAATAATGTGATCATTTAAGACATGGAATGTTCTCACGCTTTTTGCAATTTGCCTTATTATGGAGTGTGAAACTCATGAAGGCAATGACGCAATTCAATTCAATAAACAACTAAATAAATAAATAAAAATCAATTAAATAATCGAGAATATTATAAAAATGCTTCTTGCCATCTCCTTTTAGAATTTTTTTCATTTAAATAAAAGTTAGTACTACTTTTCAAAGACACCACGAGAAAGCAATAATTGAATTTATAAAAAGAAAGTTCTCTCAATTTGCAGAAGCTTCTCTTCCTCACTTGAGTGAGAATATATGACATGTAAGGCTCGAATGATGTCGATATGCTTTCATGGACCGAGATGGAGAAGCTCAAAGTGGGCTAGCTTGGGTTGAGCAATGAACCCAAACCCAGTTCTAACGGGCCTCAGATTTGATCCAGGAAGGATACATGAATCTTCGTTAATCCCTTCCATTAACGTTTCCTTCGAAATGCCTAATGGATGCATTGGGAATTCTTAAGTCTTTTATTGACCCTTTGCTGTTTCGATTAGTTTGTTTATATTTTTGTAGAAAGATAGAAAGAAGAAAGAAAGGAAGGAAGAACGAAAGCCACTGATTGAATATATATGCTTGTAAACTTGACTTCGAATTTTTAAACGTGAAGCTTACTTAAGCATGAAATTTTACATGCATATACATACGTAAACATGCACGTGCATGGAAGTTCTTACTTGGACTACTACTCAGGCCCCGCTCTCAACTAAACTTCACCGGTTAATAAAAATCAAGTTGAGGTTAACCTACATCTTGAATCCATCTGATTCAGTAACTGAGAAGTAGTTTCATTCACTTATACTCCTGGTCAAAGGATAAATCTCTTCCCAATTTCCTCGTTGTCTGCCACATGCGCTTCTACACCCCCTCCTGTCAGGTGGATGGCATATCAGAGAAGCCACTTAATGCCTTTGTTAGCGGATTATGGCATCGGTATCTCAAGCTGTTCCGTTAGTCTAGTCGTCGTTTAGATTCACCCTTTCTAAGTTTGTGTCCCTTCTTAATCCTTCTACGTACATAAAAGGGTATTGTATAAATTAGATGCAGTTGGCCTGGACTGCATTGCAAGCGAACCAATCAAACCATATCCTTTAGAATCAATGATCATCATATGCACTTAACCAGTTCCAGAGATGCATGTAAAACTGCCATGATCACAAATTTACAATCATATTAAATCAAAAACTAAGAAACAAATGATTATTACTACCAGCAGTCTGAGCACCAATGGGAGAAGGATCAACTATGTTTTAGGCAACTGCCATTGCTAAAACTCCTCCCGCGAGATTTGGAAGAAAGTTTAAGTAAAAAGTTTCTTCAAAAATGCTCACTGTCAAGCCAGTTTGAATAGGGAAAACGAGGTAAAAAAATAAAAGACGATACACTAGAAAGTATATAGACACTCGCATTTGCAGAAGTTTATAACCATCCATCAAGACAAATTCTAAGATATCAATATGAGGGAAAGAATATGCTAGCATTTGGATGATTCAAGATGGCCAGGCTTCATGAGCTGAATAGAGAAGTTCTCAAAGTACTAAAACTCCATCAACCCCGTACTTACTTTCTCATTTTATACACCTAACAGGCAGCACTGCCCCATACAGACGTGAAATTTAGATTACATGATTACATCTCTCTTGCAGCAGTAGCTCCTTAAATACTTTTCACTTTCAGACAGCAACAAAGTTACAAAATGCAACAACATGCCTTCTGACATAAGAAACAAAGGCAAACATCCCAAATCTGTGCAACTGGTACAATCACAAACTATTAAAATCCCCATCCTCAATGATCACCACAATGTGCAGACATGCATAAAATTATAAGAAGGGATGTTTGTTATTCATAGATACTAGATTACGTTGTAGGGCATTGCTGATTTCTATCAAATGAAAGAAAAACAAGGGAAGACTATAGATCTCATATACTTTGACTGCAATGTAACTAAACAAACACTCACAGATACAGGCAGAAGGTAATTTAATGCTGTATTGCACATTATCAAGGCCCCAAACGGTAAGGACCATCACCCATGTAGTGACCATCCATATAGAGAGCTGCATTCTGTGGATGGAGACCATCCATCACCATGAATTGCATGTCTTCAGAAGGTTTCCAATGACGCTTCCTTTGATTTATGAACCAATTATTAATTTGTTTCTGGTCCAAACCAGTTGATTCAGCCAATGCCACCTTCTCCGTCTCCTGTGGGATTACCATTGGATTTTTAGCATGCTAAGATAAAAACTAAAATTCATGTGAAATTCAGTAGCATAACAATTTATAACAGGTAGAAGAAGACAAGAATATAAGAGGATATACAGATACTTACCGAAGGGTATGGCCATTTGTAGTGTAACTCCCACCAACTAAGCAATTTCTGTCTAGCTTCTTTGGGTAGTTTCCCTTTCTTCTTTTTCTTGGAGAGTTCTTGCTTGAGACTACTTAAGTAACCACTGTATTTCCTTAATAGGTGGTTCTTCAGTTCTCGATCTTCAGCACGTGGATCAATTTCAGGCAGTTCGGTTTCTCCACCACTATTGTCTTGATCCTCCTCAGATGAACCAACACCCTCACACTTCTCATCTGTTTTTAATTTATAATAGAAAAGTTTTAAAAATAAGCACTTAACAAGAGAACCAAATAGACAATGCGGTAAATTTTCATAACAACAATATTCTCTGTCCAATTACAACTAACTTCACAAGCATCATCATCATCATCAGAGTCACAGAATCAGTGCAATTGATTACTGACATAGAATTAATGAAAGCACCAGAGAATTCAAATCAAAGAGGACACTAAAGTTTTCTTAAACAATAATAGGTAATAACTACCTATATCAACTTGTCTTCATCCTTTTGAATTTGGCAAAGAAGTCTAAAACTATTTCTCGTAAATAAATTCAATCAGTAAACCTTTTGGATAAGGACAGTGACTAAATCAAACAGAAGTCCTAGCAAGATAGCGACTACAGAGATGACACGTGTAAATCAACAGTCACTCAATTTGCACAAAAGTCAGGAGCCACCAACAGATAAGTCAGACAGACTGTAGGAAAGTGGAAAGAAGGAAAAGGAGAGTGAATGCATTGCCTATTCAATTTGGTCAAAGCTGACCAACTAAGATTATAACTCACCAAACTTACAGTGAAGTTATACAGTGTCCAAGACAGCTACAAGAGTAAACTTAAAAAAAGAACCATCTGATCATATTGCCAAAGAGAAGCGAGAGAGGAAGGTTCTGAGCAGTGTTAGAGAAAGAGCTAGATAATATCTAAATTAACCAACTTACAACTTTCTTCCAAGCCCACCTTTCTTAAGATGACAAACGGACTCTCACCATTTTAAGCATGGACATACGCTCCCATTAGCATAGAGCAACGCAAACCAACAAAATCTCATAAATTTAGCCCTCAAAAGGGAATGTCTTGAGTCAGAATTTGGATCATCTGCATCATGAGGCATCAATAGTGAAGGAACCACTCAACCATTTTTCCCACCTTCTTCACTGCCTTATGGGTGGAACAACATCCTATTCTAATTGCATTAGTTGGAATAGACAACCATCATTCCATCTTTATGCTAGAAAAAGGGAAAATCCAAGACAGGTTTAATAAGAATGCAGGAGAAGGTCCTAGAGAAAAACCAAATTTACTAAAAAATTATAAAAATAATATAATTAAGACGGCATTAATAGACTACTAAATATTCAAATTTTCAGTCATGACACATAAAGATCACAATTCACATCAAACTTCTGAATTTCTATAGAATGCATGCATGGAAATCAGTTAAATCATAAGAAAGTAGGATGCAAATTAAAGATTGAAAAAGTTTAGCACGTCAATGCTCTTATATCTTGAACCAACTTGAATTAATCAGGTTGATTAACACGAATTATCTATGCTGTTAAATAAGACTTGCAAAGATGCACAAACATCTTTGCTCCTCAAATCACTGATGAATCACTTTATATTAACTTGATCAAAATGATATAAGCTTCAACACTATAATCCACATCCAAACTCAGATTGCAATAGCAAAGTGTGTCAAAGGCTCAAATCTATCATGCAAACACTAGGAAATGTTAGCAGTACTCTCCAATTCATGGTGCATTCAAGGTTTTAATATTATCAGGTTTTTCAAGTTGTACAGACAAGGAGTCAACGACTTTTACTATACAAAATCTGGCAAAAACAAACATGATTTCACAACATCAGCTTGATCCCCAAAGATTTGTAATTTCTCACAATAAAGATTAAGCAAGAAATATCCATTTGGAATGTATCACAGAAAAATGTTTAAATAACATAAATTAATATTAACAATCCAGAGAGAAAACAAGGCTATCCATCTAAATTCAGCACAAATTCATATTTCTTACTCAATTATCAAAAACTGCAAAACATTTCATGGGCAATCGCCAATGCTTCTATAGACTATAATCATAGTTCATTAACAAAAATGTAGACACAAATTTACCATAAATGGAGATCTCTTGTGCACCATCTGAGTGGGATTTACTCACCAAAATCAGTATCTTTGAAGCATTTTCTTCTGTCTAATTTATAAGGCTAAATTTGAGTGAAATGCTACAATGGCTCAGGCAAGCTTCCCCAGAATCCCCAGTACCCTTTCCCCCAATACAGAAAGAAACGCTAGAAAGAAAATTCACTGATAATTTTAAAAAATTAGGAAAAACAAAAAAGAGATCACTCAACTGTGAGTGACACAACCAAAACAAATAAAGAAATATATATCCTGCCAACGCCGTACAGGCTACATGGGTAGCACTGATTTGAACAGCATCCTATGTTTTCAAATTTTCCTAGCCTTTATAAATATTTTCTTGGAAAAAAAAATACAACTTTTGATTTAAACGAAGAACAACTCGGGAACAGACGACAATAATGATCCATTCATCTCTCGAGGTATGTATTTATGTACTAAAACCCACAGAATCAGATTTCGCAGACAAACTAAATAGAATAGAGTATCCAGATTTTGGGAAGGAAAAAACAAAACCCTAAAATAGGGAATGGTTCTGTCAGAGATCTCATTTAGTTGAATATAAAAGCGAAGATAACCCATTAGAGAAAGCAAACGTGTGGTTTCATCATTAGTGTGTATATATATAGCCAGCAATGGCATAAACCAAGTGCGTTTTGTCTTTGTTCTTTTTCAAGTCTAGATTTCTTAAGCCATTGCAATCAATTAACTATAGACTCGTGATTAGCTAGGGTTTTGCAAAGCTAAATGAATACATAGGGTAGCGGTTTTCTTCACTGTTGGGTTTTCTTCTCCGTTTTCCTTCTCTCAATGGATCCAATTTTTGTGGGGTTTTTCTTCTTCATTATTGGAAGGCGTTATATGGGTCAAAGTCATCCTTTTTTCCTTAACTGGGAGAGAGAAGCAATGGCAAATGAATGAATGAGAGAGACGTAGGCTCAGGTCTACAATTTCCAAAGGAAGCCTAACAAAATTAGACTATCAGTTTTTTTGGTGGACAGTATAAAACAAAGGCACAGTTAATTCCCATCTCTGCAACGATACAAAACTTTTGATCTATTCTTCTGATTCGTTTTCCATACTTGGCGCATTAGGCAAAAGAAAAGCAAAGCCTCATCATCTTCGTGAAGTGTGTGAATATATACAGAAGCGTGCGGGATAGAAAAGCGAAGAGATAAAAACATACCAGAGTTGAAGATCCGCACGGGACCATTGCTGAGCATGTTAAGTTGAGCTTCGATCCTCCGCATGAAATCCAATGCTTCTTGTATTGGCCTCGTTAGTTCCTCGCGATATTTCACTAGCATGTCATAGTAGGCTTCCTGGGTTGTGGATCCACAATTTTTTGAGTCAGAAAAAAAGTACTAAAAAACAAGGATTTACCAATAAGTCATAAAACTAAAAAGTGATCAGAAGGCAAAGAATAAGGTTCATGGGAAACAAAAAGGACCATGGTTTGAGTAGGGTAAAGAGAAACAAAATCACCATAAACTGATCGAGTTCCGGGTCTTTTGAGTTGTCTCTTGATGTCACCGATGATCGCTGCCTTGCCTCAAACTCTTGTCGAGCAGCTGCTAGCCGGGCTGCTACTTCTGGCGGAGCTCCTACCTATATGACAATAGCATAAAGAACCGATGAGTTAATCGAATACTCTAGAGCTTGAAAGCAAGTTTTGTCTTCACCGAATATACTTTTCTGGTTGACTAAGTCTTACCTTTTGGCAATCCATGTAAGCTTCCAACAGGTTAGAGTACTGAGGATGAGCAATGATCTTGGCTTTAATAGCTTCTACTTCAGTACTGGAGCTCTCGTTCCCTTCTTGCTGGTGATGAATTGCTTGATGCCCTCTCAATAAAGGGTAGTGAAATTTTTGGCCATGTTGCGAGGTGCTTGCTTCGGTTTTCACAATTGGGTGTGCCTCGGATTGGTAGCACTCGCTCGATTGAAGATGAAAGGAGGTTAAAGGCATCTGGGCCTGCTGATTACTCACGTTAGAGCCGCTACTTGCTCTCCCGTATGGAGAAGAATTTGGTGCAAGAACTGGAGATGCGTACAAGAAATTTCCCCTTGGAGTACTATTCTCGTTTAGCTGATTATATTCATCCATTTTTCCTTTTTGTGAATTCCCAGGTGAGCTTAAACAAGCCAAAAAATTGTCTTTCTAGCTAGAAATTGAAGCCAAGACAAAGAAAACGTAAAACCCTAAAGAAAGAAGTAAATATAAAGGAATAGAAATCCTAAAGAGTATAGCTAGAGACCCTACTCATCTAACTGCAAGAAGCTTTTCCATTTTCATATCAAATCGAGTAGACTTGAACTTTGGATTAATAGGGAATATTGAAATTCTTTGCAGTTATATGTCAGGGAGGCCTTGAAGTGAAATTGCACCAAGAGTTGCTCAGGCTAAAGAGAAGATCGAAAAGGATAGCCAAAAAAATTCATAAAAACAAAAGATAAACCGGAAAATTTGAGGTGATCTGACAAGGGTTGAAGAAAGGAGGAGAGAAAGGTTAAGCTCGAGCCGGAACCGGCAAGCGACTGCGTGGCTTTGGGTGGTTGACAAGACGTTCTTTTGTTGAAAGAAAAAGAAATATTTGAAAATTAATAAAGGCAAAGAAAGAAGACCATGAGATAAGGCAATTGGATTTGTAGATTTTTTTTCTCCCTCTCTTTTCCTTTGCCCTCTCTCTCTCTCTCTCTCTCTCTCTCTCTCTCTCTCTCTTCTTTATATTTATTATTGCACTTGCTCTCACGGACGTACCAAAATTCACTCTATTCTAGTTGCTTTTTGGGTTTTCTCCTTTGACATCCTTTCCCCCCTTTGCTTGTTTTTATACTGAGATGAATGAGGGGAAAACTATTCACTCAATTAAGTATTCATCAATGTCTAAAAAGTTTTATAGTAATGAATTTTTTACTTAAAGAAACCAGTTACATCAATCAGATTATAGGTCTTCTGTTTTCTCTTTATAATCAAAACTTTTTTTAATCCATTGATTTGCATACTAAGTAATATAATTAGTGATAATAATTTAATTTGGATGTGATCATTGTAGATAGAATTTATGGTCAAAATCTGCCTAAATATAGGCTCTGCATGTATAATAATAGTAAAGCATTTTGTAAAAGCTCCCTCAAGAGATTTGAATTCAATTATATTACTAAAATCGTATCCGTGACCCTATCTATCCAACCACACCCCAGCAAACTAAAACCAATTTCATCACCTTCCTTGTGTGGGTCTTTCGTCTTGTTCATTCTTTTTTTTTTTTTTTGCATAAATTTGATGAATTATTTTCTACCGTTAAAAATTTATAACAAAAAAGAAAAGATATTTGTTAAATAGATAGATTCCCTCTAAGACAATTCCATGAAGTTTATCGACAATTGTCACTTAAACTTTAATCATTTCGACATGGAATTGTTCTTTTGTCAACAAGTCTTTTTTTTTTTTTTATATTCGTTTTGAGGTGAAGGTGCCAAGTTGGGAAGAGCGAGAGACTCTGAAAGGCTGAACCCTCTTAACTCTAAATTAAAGTCACAGAGCGTGAATTCAATTCAGTTTCATATTATAAATTAAGTCGTGCATTATTTTGTTACTACAACAATATTGGATTAAAGTACTACTCTGCAGTCAATATTTACTGAAAAAGGGAGCAACTTTTTAATGCAATAGTGAGGAGTTAGGACAGGTAAAAAGAAACACTAATTGTTGTACTAATGTAATATTCAATGCCTTATACAGGCATTTATTTGGAAAGAGGGGATACCATGTAGCAACTTAAAATAAAAATATAAATAAATTAAAAGGATAAATTTCACATAAATCTTTTGTGGTATGATATTTTTTTACATAACATTTTAAATTTTTTTTACCTCAAATAAAACCGTATGTTACCTAAGAGTTAACAGTATTAAATTTTCATTAAAAAAATAATAACACCCTTATATTTAAAAGTTTTTTATTTAATCTAAAATCTTGTTCACACACTTGAGATTAGAAAATATACCATTCAATCATTAAAATCAGTATCTATCTCTCTTTGAAGAATGTATATTTTAAACAGTTAATTTAAAAACTTTTGTATTGTAATAGTTTCATCAATTGGGTATTTGGCAACATCCATGAAAATGGGATTCACTTTGCTCAAGATAACTTCAACAATAACTTAGATAAACTTTAATTCATGCCTATATCAAAACAATTCAACTATAAATAAAAAGAACATTCAAAATTAAGGAAATTGACTATTTATTTTGAAAAGAAACTATAAACTTATATTAAGACAACCTAAACACATAGCAAAAGGCATAATGTGCTCCAGCCAACAAAAACCCAACATGAAACCAAGAAATTTAAATTTAATGCATGGAATAAGATTAATAATTAAAGCTGATGTTGGTAGTAATAGATGGGTAGGAGAAACAATTGCCTATGTTTTTGTCTAGAGGGCAGAATTATTGTATTACAAGTGGTGCTGATAGGATTTTGGATTTTGTTAGGACGTTTTTGTTTCTGTATCTGCTGGGTTGTGTTTTAGCATAGGTAGAGCTCTTTAGGAATCATTGTTATAGACCGTCAATAGCTTTTGAATGGTTAAAATGTAATTTGCAATTGTACAGGTTTCGATTACCCGAAGTTAGTATTCGGTATGTCGCCAGAGTCTTCAATTACCCAGGCTGAGGATTCGTAACCTCATATTAAAATATATAAATAATCAAAAAAATAAAAGTATAACTAAAAGAAAAAATAAATTAATATTTAATTAGAGAAATAACAGAATCTTATAAGATTAATATTTATGTTTTTATGTAATTTTTAAATTAATTATAAATATTCATAAGTTTAAGAGTTACATACTTTGTTCTAAATATCATAATCAATAATCAATTAAATCTCAAATTGCTTGTAATGAAGCAAGTAACCATAAAAGAGAATAAGACAATTTAAAATCCTCCAGTTGAAATCTTATTTCTTCACTTTTAAGATTTGTCAAATCTTCAGCCACTCAAGTGTTTGGTCTCTAACAGTAATCCACATAATGACAGAATAAGACTTTATCAAAAGTAAAATTTTACTTGTATTAGCAAGTTTTATTTCTAAAACAAAAAGATAAAAAATTATTCCCAAATCTTATTTCTATCATGTAAAGAAAACTATTTTTCTTTTCTTATTTTTATAAAACAGTTAAGGAGTGGCTAAAGACTTAGAGTTATAATTTGCAAATATAACATATTTATATAGCCAAATTAAGTTGTAACCCTAAATATAACAGTTGTATTTTAATTAAATTAAGTCCTTATAAACTTAATTAATTTTTAACTTTATTTTACTCTATTCCAATTAAGTCAAACTTAATTGATTATCCTTATTTAATTTCAATCATGTCACTTGATGAGTGTAATCTATTAGGCTTCTAATATATTGGTAATAAATATAAATTATAATCAAATATCGATTTGATAATTAATTTATATTTATAGATCATAAACAACATCTAACAATACATCATAACCACAAAAATGTTAAAGAGTCAATTAAAAAATTTGATAAAACCTTTCAGTGATAAGCCTCTTTGTGCAATACAATCATTTCATCAAATATCTCGAATATGTCATAAAGCATGGCTTAGTGTCTACTTATAAATTTCATATTAGTTATCATAATTCATGACTAACCTTATGAATTTAGGACACTAACTTTACTCAAATTCATCGTACTTTCTCCAAATACTTTACACAAGTTAATCAAGAATTAAGAATAAGAAATATACATTCCCTTATATCACTTGGGATGATGAATCCTCTCTTGACCACTCATTCACCTTCGTATGCTACACGGCATACCTAAAAACACCACGTTTAGGCATTTCGTAGCCTCTAGATCCGCAGAGGTGACATCAAAGTATGTCATTCCTCATATAAGATGACCCGGTGTCTCAAGTCTAAGGACTAGTTGCACGACTATCGTATGAGAACATATTTCCTAGACATTTAAGTGAAATACCAAATTGAGTTCTCATAACAGGTAATGTTTAGTGAACTTATTATTTAACAAATACCCACACGTTGTCCTCAAGTATCCCATATACTTTAATCTATAAGATCGATTACTTATTTCTCAAGTAAGGGGGCTTAACATGCACTAGTATTTAAACATTGTCAATGTCTTGTCCTGACAATGCAATGATCAGGAACAATTTTAGGAATATGACTTTGATGCATGGTGATCTCATAATCGTAAAAACTTTACAATTCTCTTACAAAGCCTTTATGTTCCATGAGCTTAATTCAATTAGTATTTAATAACTCCTTATTATTGCATTAACAGGAAAGAAAATCTCTATCGCATATATTTATGCGATTAAATATGTATTAAATAATAATATATATTCTTTGATCAATTTAATTTGCTTAAAGGCATATACCAACAGTAACAGCAAGCTAAATATGGGGCTCTAATAGAAAAAAGCCTTTTCCAAAAAAAATAATAGTTTTTCTTTTCAAAAGCAACCTTAATGTATGTCAATATAATTGATAAACTTTTTAACAACTTATCTCATTTTTTTTAGCAAAATATAATTAATTATATACTTCTTTACAACAAAAGTATGAGAAAATTAAAAAAATTAAGTTAATAGCAAGAAACAAATAATAAAAACAAGACTTATTAGCAAAATTGGTAACTAGATATATTTTATCATCCTTTTGTTATGTTATAAAAATTGGTGTGATGACTAATATGTTTGTAAAATCATTAATTTAATTATAATACAAATGTCAAAATTTTAAATTTTAACAAACACCCACATGTTGTCCTCAAGCATCCCATATACTTCAATCTATAAGATCGATTACTTATTTCTCAAGTAAGAGGGCTTAACATGCACTAGTATTTAAGTATTGTCAATGTCTTGTCTTGACAATACAATGATCAGGAATAATTTTAGGAATATGACTTTGATGCATGGTGATCTCATAATTGCAAAAACTTTATAATTCTCTTACAAGGCTTTTATGTTCTATGAGCTTAATCCAATTAGTACTTAATAACTCCTTATTATTACACTAACAGAAAAAAAAATCTCAATCCCATATATTTATGCGATTAAATATGTATTAAATAATAATATATATTCTTTGATCAATTCAATTTGCTTAAAGGCATATACCAACAGTAATAGCATGCTAAATATGGGGCTCTAATGGAAAAAAGCCTTTTCAAAAAAAAAATAGTTTTTCTTTTCAAAAGCAACCTTAATGTATGTCAATATAATTGATAGACTTTTTAACGGCTTATCTCATTTTTTTTAGCAAAATATAATTAATTATATACTTTTTTTACAACAAAAGTATGAGAAAATTAAAAAAATTAAGTTAATAGCTAGAAACAAATAATAAAAACAAGACTTATTAGCAAAATTGGTAACTAGATATATTTTATCATCCTTTTGTTATGTTATAAAAACTGGTGTGATGACTAATATGTTTGTAAAATCATTAATTTAATTATAATACAAATGTCAAAATTTTAAATTAAGTAGGTTCAATCCTCTTTTTATCTCTTTGAAGAAAAATTTGGAAATTCAAGATTCAAATGCAATAAAAAATTCTTTTAAATATAAGGGTCTTATTATCTTTTTAATAAAAAGTTAATTAAAAATTTAACATTGTTACTTGGGAATAATACTAAAGCATAGAGTTTTATTTGAGAAAAAAATTATGTGAAAAAATATCATATCACAAAATATTTACGTGAAATTTACCCTAAATTAAACTGCTATGCTAGCAAGGAAGAACAAGTGAACCCATTTTCAATTGTAAGAAACTAAGTGCTACTAAATACTTTTAATTACTAATTTACAACCAAATTTCTTTGTTGATAAAATATTGTTTTTTGCAGCATATACCCCCAAAAAAATTGTTTAATCATTTAGATTATCTTGTAAAGTTTTAGCAAAAGGTGACAATCAAAATGGGGAAAATTCAATTATAATCAAAGAAGAAAATTCACAATACAAATCATTGTTTTTTCATCGTTTGCTTTTCCATGTTTTGTTAGGAGTGGAGTTGAACACGACCTCATGACAATGAAATTCATCTTAATCACTATTTTTTCTAGAGAAGCCCTTGCTACATTTAAAGTCAATGAGATTATTTTTCCAAACTTATCTATCACAAACCCTGATATTTTCAAAGGGTTCCAATGTAGAAATTGGAAGCGAGTTATATCATAAACTGTTCGAATCTTCTACCATCAACTTGAGATTCTTGTCCTTTACCTTTTTCTTTTCTTGTTTTTTTTTTTCAATACCATATCCACTGGCGTCACTATGAGGTTCTTAATAAATTCAATTCACTTCCTTTTAATAATAAAAATCAACTGATTTCTTCTATAAATTTGTTATTGATCACTCCTCGTAATGCCATTAATTAAGGTATACAGAAAAAATATGATTAAGGTGATTTTTTTTTTAATTTGTCTTCGAATTGATAATTGATGAATCAATGGGTCAAGATCATTCTAACCATCGAAGCCTTACTTTCAATGGGATTTCTCTTTTTCTATGATTACATCTACAAAAGAAGAAGAAGAAAAAAGGTCAAGATCATACTGTTATATATTCTCGACCCTTTTTTTTTTTTATTCTTTAAAATATTGTCTTTTAGAGAGTAGCAAAAGCATTATTAAGAACAAAATCATTTAAGTTTGATTTATGTAGGGCACTTGATGCTTCACTCGTTTTCCCCATTTGGAGAGTTTTATTTAGATCAAAAGGGGAAAGCAACTACCAAAATATATTATGGAGAAGATATTCTTTAATTTCCTAATATTAATTTAATATTCATATGCTAGCAAATCTATCATGCTTTTTGTCTACTAAATGTGGAACAATGGAATATGTCATTTTGTTTTTGGTTACCCCTTTTGTATTTCCCTAAGTGGGTTAGCCATTAGAACAATTTGCATTCAAATAATTATCAACCGCTCAATCACTGAAAAGCACTATGTATTTACATTTACTGCTACCATAATTCATCAAATTTAATATTCTTTTATAACTAACAAACAAAACTTACAAAAAGTAAAAAAAAAAAAAAGTATATTAATTTGCGCAAAGAACCCTTTCATGATAGCAATTGCATTATGCATCCACCTCCAAAACTTTCCAACCACCAACAAAGTATTTATTGAGAATATAAGAACTTGATTTTTTTTTATTTTTTGGGTTGTGCGAAGGGACGCAGGAGGAGGAAGGAAGGAAGAAGAAGAAGAAGATCCGTATATTTGTTAATGGTACGAAAAATTATTTTTCAACGGTAAACAGTGAAAAGGGTCCCCTGGCTTCACCTGGCTTTCAGTCTGACCAAGATTGTACTGTTTTTTATGAGCATTTGGCAGCAAAGCACGTGTGAGGTATGTAACATAAACCCAGAGAGCCAAAATGAAAAGGCCCCCTGAAAAAAAGAGCGTTGTTAGTTTAAGTGGCCTGCCCTCCCTTTGGCTCTCTGCAACGAGGTAATAGCTGGCGGCGACGACCGCCAATGCCCCCACCAGAAATCATATCTACTACTTATATATTATACTCGTTTACACTGCAAATTTTAATTAAAAGTTATGCAAATATCTATATAGTTTTCTACATATACATATATATATATATATTACATATAAAAAGACTTGGAGAGACAAAGAGAGACCCACAGGCCATAGCACAGCCCCTTAGCCCTCCCACCCCCGAGAGTCGCGCGCTATAAAACGGGTGGGGGCCAAAAATGAAGAGAGCTGTCAACTTGGTTCTGGTCGCTTTGCTTGCCCTTTCTTTTGGGGCTTTTCCTTTTTTGAACCTTTTATTTTTAAAAAAACTTGGTTCTGAAGGGGATTGGACATGTCTAAATTCGAACAGAAACCTTGCAGGGAAAGGGGTACTAGTGAAGTAGTCAGGTACCCCATATTCATTTGTCATTCACTGAATTCAGTCACAGTGCAGTCCCTTGCCTCTTCCCTATGCACTGTTCTCAATAGTATCTGCACTCACTTGGCTTGGCTGCATGCCCAGCAAAAAATGTTACTACCAGCAAAATTAAGATTCTTTTCAATGATCAATGTGAGTTAACCATGAAACTTGACTACATTTTTCTCTATTAGGAAGTAATACTGAACAGTACTCAGAGAAGATATGAAGTTGAAATAATTAGGAGGGGATTTGTGACCATGGATTACTTTGTCTAATCAGTTTTCATGGCAAATTGCAAGGTTATTTCGTTTTGATAGCTATGGGCCGAAGACTTTTGAGTCATCATCATTTTGATATACTACTACTATTACTACTACAACTACAAACACAGGCTGGAGGCTTTTGAGTTCATCACCTACAGTTCACTTGTCCATTATTGGTGCTTGCCTTTTGCCAGTCAAATCATCAGCTTCAATCATCATTTGAGTGAGCTGTTCCTGTCATGTCACCCAGAAGCAACTTAGTGTAAGGAAAAAATGAAAAGATACAAATCCTAGTTAAAAACTTAAAAAAGGATTGTGGTAATAAAACATTTAAGAAAAATCGTTTGATGTTTACATAACAATATTGTTAAGGGAGAAAACTAAAAAATACTTGATCAATAGTCAAAAAGATTTTGTTCATTTATAATTAGATTGAACAAGTGAAGTGACCCATCAACCTCCATATTTATCATTGCAAAAAAATTAGTTTTGGGCGCTCCACAGAGAGAGAGAGAGAGAGAGAGCTTTGAATTAAATTAATGTACTAACATTCCTTTGTTTGCCCCCGGAAATCAAGCAAAAAAGGCAAATGTTTATTGACAACCTTTGTTGGCGTAGCAATCTTGAAAGAGAGAGCTTTCCCTCGTTGATAAAACAAGTGCATGTCCCATTGAGTTTTGATAATTAAAGGTTGGTTGATTGGCCAAAACTACAAAAGGCAGCTGCTAGCCTGCAACAGCTTGGCTTTTCCCCCACTGTGCCCTGATAAAAAGCACTTTTTTGGGTTGATTGAGGAACAGAATTTGTCACCAAAAGTTAATGCCATTCATTTATTTCCTTAATTACATAGCAAAAATAAGCGAAGATGACCATAGGTTAATTCTTTATATGCTTACTCACATTAATTTCTGGTATTCCACCTCAATCGGTGTTATGATTGTTTTGCTTAAGTGGGGGTTACTACTTTACTAACTTTACAAGTAGTATCATTCATGACGTAATTAAATTCAGTTCTAAATTCATTTTCATGGGAGTAATTAATAAAGATGAACATATGTCAACTGCATAATATTATTATATGTCATCGCTTTTTCTTTTCAAAAAAAGATGTAGGCCATGAAGAGGCAAATAGATGGGCTCAAGTAAAAAAAAAAAAAAAAGGTTTTTGAATTATTTTTTATAATTTTAATAATTTTTTATTTTTTATTATGTTCAATCAAAATTTTTTACTTTTATTTTATTTTAAATAAACTTTTATAATTAATAGTTGATAAATTAATATTTATTAAAAATTATTTATTATTTTTATATCATGCAGTGCTAACATGTCGTTAACTTGAATAGTAAAAATATCATATAATTATATTATTATGCTATATCATTATCGATTATGACATATTAACTTGTCACATTAACACTATATTACATCAAATGATAAATGACATATTTACTAATAATAATTATTTATAAAAAACCTATTTTACTTAATAAAATAATAAAGATATATTTAAAATTTTCAGAATAATTCAGAGACTTTATAAGGCATTATGTTCTTAATTAATTATATTGAAGAACATAAACATATTTCTTTATGGGGTGAGAATATTTTGATTTAAATAAAAAAATTTGATTTTTTTAGTTTTGATATTAATTCCTTAGAATAGATACTTTATTCGATTATATCGATGATCAAAATTTATAACCAAATTGATTGAAAAATCAATCATTAACAATATATCATTTAAATATATTATAAATATGATAAATATATTATAAATAACAATATTTTATATTTCATATAAATATAACTGTTAAAACCAACCGAATCAAATTGATTCATTTATTTTTATATTTTATTATAATTCAATTAATTTTAATTTTTTTAAAAATTTAATTAATTCATTTTTTTAAATTTTAAAATCGAATAAACCGAACACTCACCTTGTTTCTTTACAAAATACTAGAGAAATCAAGAAAAATGAAGTCATAATCTATTGATGGATTGGAAAATATGCTTACAATTTAAGGTAATATACCTCAATCACCCTAAATTTTAATCGAAATTCCAAACGGGTCCATTAATTTTTGAAATAGACATTCCGTTCTAAAAAAAAACTTCCGCTGAGCACATAGGTTCTATCATTAGCCAACCATTAGCGTTTCCGTTAATTTGATAATGTGGTAATATTGAAAGAACAAATTTATCTTTTATTAATTTTAAAAATTACTTTTTAGAATTTTTGTTAATTTAAAAAAAAAACAGTAACATTGATCGATGTGCTCTAATTTTTTTTTAAATATATATACTAATAAATTTTTAAATTGATAAGAAAGAAAAAACATTTTAATTTTTTTTATATTTCTATTAACGATGTTTACATTTTTAAGATAAATTATTTATTTAAAAAATTAATAAACTTATGTGAAATTATTACTAAAAGTTAAAATGGTAAAAATATTTTACCTTACAATTTAATATACCACCAAATCCTATAAGGAAAGTCCTCTTCGCCTTAACTTCTTATATTATTTTAATCAAACTTTTGACTGGCCTTTAAGCACTCATTTTTGTGCAAATATATAGTACTACTACAATCATAAACCTTTCTATTGATGCAAACTTTGTTGCATATCAAATACTAATGAGAAAAATTTTTCAATAGAGCAATATAATAACAATTAAAAAATTTTCAATGAATATTTATCAAATAACAGTACTTTACCTTTTATATTTTGATACCATTAATTTTCTATGTTTCTATTCTTAACAACATTTTCTCTTTATAATTTTTTTAAAAGTTGCATATCAAATCATATACAAAATCATTAAATGTAAGATAAATGAAGTGGTTATAGTAATCTTGAAATCGATAGTGAATTGACTGAAATACAATTAGCACATAATTATCCGAAGCATTATCTTTCTAAACACTTCCTAATTAATCAACCAATCAAAACCTAATGACAAGAATCCAAGGTGATACAATTTGCCATTTGGGTTTTTCTTTTGATTTCTGATTCCCAATCAACAAGTTTAATTTGTTACGTGGAATCATTTGGAACACATATACTTAGATTCTGGTAGAGAGCAAATGGGATCATTGTTTTTGTCTATGATACCCTCCTTCCAGCTGCTTAGCATCTAATTTAATGTATGCAACAAAGCTAAGTTAACACAACTGTCATTTTGCTTTATTAGGTAAATATTCCCCCTTTATGTCTATTATTGAAACTAAGTATTCCTTCCCAAGGAAAGAGGATTTAGATGAGGGTTGTAAACAGCTTTTGCTAATTAAAGGTCCTTTTCAAGTAAAGGGAAAGATGGATGGTTTGTGTCTAATCACCTAAATTAAGGAAATTAAACACTTGCTATAATCACTAATTTAGCATTGACTCAAGGGAAGATTAGGGAGGCTCGTCAATAGTAATTATTCTAATCCTTTCCCTCATTAATTTTCACATTCGCCGACATGTCTAAGTGGCCTTCATCCACCCAAGTTTTCAACAAATTCCAAATTAGAGAATAAAATAGTTTAAAATATAAATAATAGTTATATATATATATTTAAAAAAAAGCTTTGCATATTAACCATAAAAAGTAACCTATTTGGATTTAAAGCATAGCATTTGCCTAGCTAGTTTCATTCCCAATCTGAATAGAGAGATGTCATTCCAAAATAAAATGAAATATTATCTTTCCATAGCATTTGCCACGCACATTCCTTTTTTCTTTTTGGTTTTCATTTCATCTTTACATGCAATCCAAGGAAATCTCATAGTCAAAAAGCTTAATGTACGTTTGGTCTCTTTAAGTATTAAATTTGCATGGGGCTTAAAAAATATTTTTCTAAGCTATATCCCATGCATAAAACATGATAGATTATAAATAGATTTAACAATGTCCAATTTAAGAAAAGGTTAATGGAAAGAATACGGGGGATGGGGGAATCTTCTTGCTCTTTCTTTTTATTTTTTTATTTTTTAATCTTTTTGCACTTTGAAAATTTTTTGAATGCCCGTCGTCATCATAATGTAGGCAGCTAATTGATTCGTGATGTCAATTGCCATTAGTCACAGCAAAGTTACACATATGCATACATATACCTTCTCTATACAATAATAATATTCCTATTCTATTTATATATATATATGGTGGCCCACTCAATCTTCATTTTTTCTCTAATCCCTTTTGCTTAGCTTACCCTTGCCTTGGTGGCAAACGGCAATATTGCTAATGGTGGGGGGGATAAGTATTCGTTTTGATGATTTGACTAATTCTTCAATTCATCAATGTACAAAGGATGAAGAGTTCAAGAGAATAACGCACTTGTACCTTAAACCATTATAATGTATATAATCATATCGAAACCAAGAAAGATTTTTAAATTAGGACATGGCATCCTTTGCGTCATTGCAGTATCTACGTATAATTTGACATCTTTTTCACCTAGGCTGCCGCCTTAAAAAGACTATGCCCGAACAGAGGTTTTCTTCTTGATCAATCTGTCAACTATTCCCAAATAGAAAGTTTCTGCATGAAAAGAAACCTGTTAAGTCCTTTTGAATGCAGGTGTATGTCACTGTTTCATGTTGAAAACCTTTTGCTGGTGTTATTATACTGTGTGTGACTAGCTAGCTTGGAGCTTTTCCTGATTTGGCCATTTAACTAATTTTGTCCCATGTGGGGTTTAAATCATTAAAACCCCAATCGGGGAAACAAGATAAAATCCTCAGGTTCAAGTGGGATTTTCAATTCCTAAGATCTACATAAAGATCTTGTTTTTGCTCTTACTTTTGTTTCTTTGAAAGATGCTAAGAAATTAAGCATGCATTCTCAATGCAAGGGACAGTGTGTGGTCACAAATCATAGTGTAAAAGGTGTAGGGGAAAATTAATAACAGATTATTGTTCTTAATCTTTTCTATGAAATGATTATCTGCACAAGTTTATAATTAAATTATAGAATAAAGGTACCTTACATCCTTACACTGTATCTATAATGAATGCTTACTGTTATCAGTTCTGACTCAACACTGTATTTATTAACTTACTTTAATGAAACCATTAGACGTTAATTAATTTTGTTTAATCGAAGTAGAAACTGGGAAGTAGGAAGCACATGTTTCTTGTTTGGAAAGAAAAAGGAAATTCATGTTCAAAGTTAGGCAATTAGATTACAAAACACAAAAAGGGCTGGGACCCGAAATAAGGTCCGCATAACAGAGACTAGACATAGAGGCAAGACAGAAATACTATGACACCTGTAAGAAAGAAAGAAAAAACAACTGAAAGTTACCATACGAAAACAACAGTAGTCAGTCTTAGTCTACTCTATTGCCTGAGACTGGCTGACTCAGTTACTCTCTCTCCCTTTGAATGTGACACTCTTAAGCCACGCTACCAGTTGTTTATTAGAGAAGACTAGAAGATAACTCCCAGTGCCCAGCTGCCAACTGATCTGCAGCTGCAGCTGCTGCTGCCACTGCTAACCATATGGGTGGATCTCTCTCAGTCTCATCACTCCCCCAACAAAAACAACAAAAGAAAAAACACTCCCACTTTTCTTTGGTTAGTTCCTGTTTCTTGGGTCCCATTTCGGGGTGTCGTTTCAGTGAAAGGCGCGCGAAAACAGCGCGGGAGCTGTTTCCCGATGCACTAGACATCATAACTCCCTGCCAGTCCCCACTCTCTCTCTCCATTGCAACAATATTTAGTATATTTTTTTACCTTTTTTTTATTTTATATATATATATATATATATATATATATATACATACACTTTGTGGGGTCTGCTGCCAATCACATCAAAGGTTAACTCATTTGATCTTGACACCCATCTCTCTGTTGCTTCAAGTAAAGGAATGGTTTTTAAGAGAGAGCTAGGGGAAGCGAGGGGCTGAGGCTAACGTGCGCGGGGGTATGGAGCCGGCAACCTACACTATTCACCCATGTGGGAAATGGGGTCCATGAGAACCAAGGATTTGAGACACGGATGAGACTGTTTTTGGGTCCAATCAAACACACACCAAACCTATCATGAACCTCTCTCAGAGGCCAACAACAATGCTACTACTTGCAGTCAGTCACCGAACTCCTCTATATATTCTTTCGTCTCATTGTGTTTGGATTTCAGAAAACTTCTTCTTCCAATCTTTATATGGAGTATCTTAAGTATGTCTATGTGTTTTGGATTTAGACTTTCTCTCTAACTAACTCTTTTTCATTAGTGCATAGGGTTCCTATACATCGATGTATAATGCAAATTGCAATGGCCCTCATTCTTTCATCCCATTTTGACATCTTTTAACCTACTTATGCATTTGAACTTGGCAATTGTTCTCATTCTGTCATCCTATACTGGCAATCTTCCATTCTTACTTGTGCATTTGAACTTATTGGTTGCATGAGAGATATATATACATGTACTACTTACAGAAGGATGAGACTAAAATCAAGGAATCCCTTAGACGTCATAGCAAGCCAGCCGTATAGAAGAGACTGTTCATGTGAATCAATGGTGTCCAATCATGCAAGGTCAGAACAATTATGATAAGTATATACACACTAAAGATTTATACACATACCAAAATCATGAATCACTTGTTGAGGGGAAAAAAAACGAAACCGAAGTCCTGTTGTACGATAACACCAGTTAGTGGTAGTCTAGTAGGAGTAGTAGTAGATGGTGAGAGTCTATCAAATTGATGTGAAATAATGTGGGGGCATTAATTGGATGGTAAAATTGCAGCTGGAGGTTACATTTCATTTGTTTGATGGAGATAGTAACATGCTTCCTATGGCCAAAACTTCAATCTTTATATATGGTAATTGCCTATGAAAACTGATGTTACATATTCTGGAAGAGGATATATATTGCTAAGTGCACAGAAGCTGGCGTTATTTTTCTTTTTTGTAAGACTGTGTTTGATGCGAGGGGGAAGATAGGTTTTTGTTTCTCACATCAGACTGAAGGAGACGACCAATGGATTTAACTGAAATGATGGTAGAATCCAATACAAAATCAAGAATGGTCCCCATTTAGGCCAAGAACTTCCATATCTCCCACCTAACTTTTTTCTCTCATTTTCAACCTAATTGGAGAAGTTGTCTAATCCATTCTTTGTTCCTTTGCACTTTACTTCTCGGCTGCTGGCCAGCTTCACAAGAATTCTCCCTTTTCCTCTTTCGTTAAATTATAGCATAGAATATTTTACCTCCCTTGACTCCAATGCTACATTCAGTCATTTTCTCCTCCTTTTTAGTCACTAAAATCAAGTATTTTGTTTTTGTCTGAACCTTTGGGCCTTCTAAACTATGCAGTTTGCAAGCCTCAAATTCTTCCTGGGCCCGACTTTTTACAGTGACAGGTTTGGGCTGACTCAGCCTTTCTCCACCTAGATACATTCTTTATTCTTCAGCAGTAAAGCCGCCGGACTTGCTGCTGACTTGGGAGACACAAGGTAACCAAATTATACATTTTATTTCATAGAAGGACAGTGAAACTTTCTTGAGGTTATAAAGTTTGGATACACACACAATCAGCAGACTGGACATGGAAGATAATCATCAAGGGTGATTCTTTAGCAAGAAGGACCTATTACATAATCAAGCTTTTGGTGGAACTTTCGTGATTCAGCCCAAACTATTGAAGCTTGAATTGACTAGTAGGTTGGACCATGTTTGGGTTAATAGTAGCCGAAGGTAGCATTGGAGTTTCTATAACTCACCATTCTTCTATTCCTTATGGTTATATACTTCTTTTAAATGTCAGCACTGAGCATAAACTATTTCAAGTGCAGATTACACTGCTCGAATGTAGATACTGTCTGGTTTTCACATGTAAAGTACAAACCAGTTTAGTTAGTTAAATAACTGAAAAGAAAAAGATCATACTTTTATTTCTTTAATTGTATTTTACAATGGATAACAACTCAAATTTTCTTCTGCAAACAAACCATATAATTGATAATCACAATCACAAGCTCTGTATGATGTATATTCTTTCGTTTTACAGAAATAATTGATGATGCATGGAGAGAGACATTCATATTACCTCCTTTTATTAGGTTCAAAGCAGCCACGGAGAATTCACAAAGCTATGGACACGATCAGTGGGGAGTCACCCTTGTCAACAACAAAAGTTTTTGAACTCTTCTTGGAGGCAGTCACGACTTCCACAACGTATGTCCCATGGAAGCCTCTGAATTCAAACTGTCCTTGTTCATCTATATGTCCATGAGCATGAGACAACCACTCATGTTTAAGAGCAAGAAATCGTTTACCAGTTTCATTGATTTCACCTTCTGCATTGACCAAATGTGCATCGTTCCGGCTCATGAACAATTCCCAGAATCCCCACAGCATTACACCCTCCACAGCAGGATGGGCAAAAGCTTCCCTAAGCATGACTTCCAAATCCTCCCCTCTAATGTATTCATTGACAGAAGACACATCAAGCTCAGTAAACCAGATAGGAAGGCCAAGGATACCTAATTTATCTAGAGCAGAACACACAACTGGTCCCACAGGACTATCGATATGTCCTTGAATTCCAATTCCTCCCACAGGTGCACCTTGCTCCTGCAAATCAAGAATGTGTTCAATATAATTTTCGGGAGATGATCTGGTGTCACATCCATCTTCAACATGATAATCATTCACAAATAAAGTCGCAGATGGATCTAGCTGATTTGCATTCTTAAACATGTTTGCTCGGATATCTTTGCCCAATCGATCTTGATAAAATGACCCATGCATCATCTCATTGTTCACATCATAGTGCCTGAACTTTCCCTTGTAACGGGTGAGAAGGCCTGTTAGACGATTTTGAACAGCTGTCATCAAGTCGTTTTTGTTCAGTGCTTGAATCCATTGCTGGACAGTGGCCTGTACTTCCCAGAAAATACAATGACCTCGGGTTTCTATTTTATGGTTTTGACACAAAGCCAACATATCATCAGCATCTTTGTAGTTGAAATTTCCTTGCTGTGGTTCTGTCCAATACCACTTCAATTCATTTCCAAACACTGCCCAGTTAAAATTTTTCACGAAGAAATCAACAAAATCTTCATTGTCTATATTTGTTCTGTTAATGCAAGACCCTATGGGAAAACTATTTTGTGCCTGTATGACTTTCACAAAGGTGCCCAACAAACTGCTTGAACCTGCTCCTGAGAATTTGAGGATGACATCACGCTTTCGGATCTGTATTTGAGCAAAAAAAAAAATCATTACAATGAGAAATGAGCTAGGACTAGGAATACTGAAGACTTAATGGACCCCAATGTTTGAAAGGAAACATCTCATGAAGAGAGAAACCAACCAAATCATTTTGCTCCCTTTTATCAGGAGTAAATAATTTTAAATGCATATACTAATAAGGGCCATCTTGTCTTAATTGTATACAGCAAGACAAGTTTGATGATGCTTATGATAATGTTATGAAACGAACTATTGAAAAGAACAAAAAATAAAAAAGAAAATTTCAGTAAATCAAAATTCCAGAGAAATCTCTGAAATAGAGAATTTGTAACTGAAAATTTCTAATGAGACATTCTATTCTAGGGCCAAATGCAGCATATGCCGTTGGAGGGAAAAGATTTGCAGCATCTATCTGCACTTTTCTGACCTTTTCATGATCAAAGGCAACAAATTCCTGACTTATATAGGGTAACAAAAATTTCAATTTTCTATTTGAAGTTATAATGTCTGCATGGTTTTGATAAAGCAAATCCTACAGAAATCACAACTAGCCATACCTTATCAGTTTGTCTCCTCAAATATTTTAACCTGGCCGCCCGATCAACAGGGAAAATCTGAAGTCCAGCTACCATTAAATCAACACCTGCAGCTGGACCCTGGATATAAACCATAACCTTGGATGGTTGCTTCTCAATCCTAAAGGAACCACCAATTTCATGCCATCTATCATCATTAATCTCAACTTGTCCACCATTTACCCACTGGCTGTCCACGCCAAGTGCAACATTCACATTTTGAGGACCACTTGCTCCAGAACCAATTCGAACCCAAGCAGATACTTGATATGTCAAGAAAAGTTTCAGCTTATCAGTTATCATCTGAGCTGGGCCCATCCAAGTCTGTGTGCGATTTTTCACAAGGATATACAGGCCACTTAAAGGTTCATGGGCACCAAGGGAAGCTCTTGCCATTGGAGGGAGTATATGTGGTGAGCCTGTTCCAACACTCAAATTGCAGTTACCAAGAGGAAACCATCCATTGGTGCCGTCATTTAGTTGGCTGTTTGTAATTATATTAACTCCAAAATTAGGATCCTACAAAAAAGTAGAAACACATGAGGAAACCATCCCTCCTGTAACTATATTGACTCCAAAATGTGGATTCTACACTGAAAATGTGCATGCTGTTATCAATTAGGGTGTACGAAAGCATGCAGCAGATCCAAATATCCAATATCTTCTCCAAAGCAAATGAAGAAAAATACCAAGATTGAAATTATTCAACTGACCTCAATAACTGGAGGAGATGAAGGAGGGACTTTCTCAGCATGCTTTACAGCTAAGGCATTGACAAGGATGTCGGTACCTGGTGGTGGACCTTCTAAATAGATGACTACTCTTGATGGGGAACCATTTAGAAGGAACTTTCCCTGCAATTGCACCCAATCCTTGTCGGTTGCCTGCACACTTTTGAATGGAAAAAAAGAAGATCAAATCCCCAACACCACAGGTACATATTCATAAAGCCAAATAAATCCAGGGAAAACGAGCATGTAAAAGGTCAGATATTCCACAGGAAAAAACACTAGTTCTAAGACAGTGAAACAAATAAAGGAACTTACTTGGCAATTACAATGTACTGTTCTCGGCGATCTGGTGTTTGGACCCATAATGTGGCCTGTACAGTAGCAGTCATCACATTGTTACCAAATATCCGTACCACAGCTGCTACATTATAAGCAAGCTTTCGCTGCACTCTTCTGGTAATCTCTTGCTGGATCCCATTCCAACTCTGTGTGCGCTCTGTCGCAGATGCAAAAACTTTTCCCAATTGCGGGACTATCTTCCCATCTGCCATAGAATCATGTAAAACAACCTTGCAGCCTCTTCCAGACCAGTTGTTGAGGCCATCTTCGAATTGAGGGTTTATGACAACATTCTCATCTCCAGCAATGTCCCACCTTATGCTTGAACTCTTTCAAAATAAAAAGGATGGCAAAAATGCCAAAATAACCAGTGTAAGACTAAGTGGATTCTTTCTTTCTTTTAGACCACTTTGACACAATGAAAATGCACATAATATAATATTCAGTTAAGAAATGGATAAAGTGCTGTAAAGGCAGTGCTACCTCAGACTTGCTTGAACTGGAGCAGGTGATGACCACTGAATCTATAAGCAGCTCAACACCAGAAGGAGGCCCTTCCAAATAAAATACAAGCCGTTCAGGCATGGTTGATAATGAGAATGTACCTTCCACCATTCCCCACCTCTCCTTTGACACAGAGGTTCTGCAGTAACAAATGTCATTAACAAAAATATCCTTTTTAAGTCAAGTCTTATTTTCAATGAAATGTAATGCAATAATAATAATAATAATAAAAAGACCATTACTTTCCAATGAAGAGATAGCTAGTTGCTGAGCCCTGGTTTTCCAGCTTCAAAGTTGCCAAGACATCAGTAGACCCTGAAAGAGGCCCTGACACTCCAACACAAGCAGAAACTGAGTATGTGGAACCTGGTGAAATTCTACCCGTGATATCTTGCTCCAGGCCCTGCCAGCATTCCGTGCGATTTGTAACAACTGCATAATTACCACCTGACTTTGCTGACAATCCACCTGGGTTGCCAGACTCAGCAGATACTACAAAGCCATTGCAGCAATTGGGATGCCAAGAGTGTAGCCCATTGGAGAAGTCATGATTTACTACGATATTAGCAGCAGGATTACCAATTGGACTGATCATGTTTTGGTTCAAGTTCTGCCAGGAAAAGAAGCAGCTATAAAAGTTATATTGAGTAAGCTTAAAACAGCAATTATGAAGAAAGGGAAATGGAAAAAGTTATTCAATAAAAGAATATAACATAAGCTCAGCTTAGAAGATGAAAATACCTCCAGCACAATTCGACCACCCAACTACTCTCATTGTCTATTTCATCACTTAATAATTAATTGTTCATCCCTATTTATAACCACATATTTTTTTATCTTAAACAGTTCAGAACCCAAAATGACCTCCAACTCCAAAATTAAACAGATCAAATGTACATCCCAAAACATAGCCTATCTTCTATCAGCAATACAAAAATCAAATTTTCTGATATAATACCATGAAACAAGTAAAAAGAACTAAAGCTCAAACCAAAAATTAAGGGGAATGACACAAAAGTAGATACCCATTAAACCAAAACCAAAAGAACGAAGGTCTCCCAATTAGGTGGGAAAATGTAATTAAACATTCCAAAATGTGAAAAGCTCAAACCTCAGCGTTGGCGTTGTCAGACTTCATCTGTGGGTTCTCCATTGTTTCTCCGAATCTCTAACAACAAACACCAAAAACGAAAAACCCATCAACACAACAGAGAACAAAAAGAAAACGAAACGGCAATCAAATAAGACATTGAAAAGTTCTCACGTTTTGTAAAGAAATAAAGCGGGAAGATAACTAGAAAACCTGAGGAGAATGCTTGTGCTTTCGAGTTGTGAAGCAGCAAATGGAAAGCCGCCTCATTTATAAATCGCAGGCGCACCCTTTGTTTGGGAGAGAGCTTTGAAAGTGGAGTCTAAGAAAAGCGCGGGACCTAACTAACTCAACCAACCAATCAAACCTCTTCACTCTTCAGGCTAATAAAAAAGCCGTTAACAGTCTGACCCACTTCGGTTTTGTCGGGGTTTAATCCAGACAGGACAGATCTCTTACCTTCTAATCCCAATAAAACCTTTTATTTTTTGTTGTTGTTCCTGATTTCTTCTACTTTTCAATTGTTTTTTAGAAGAAATGGTTCACTATAGGGGATTTTATTAGTCCTTGCTTTGTCTTGCAGACTGGGGTAACCTCCCAATTTGCAGTTTTATGCTTGAATTGGAATAGAAGGTTCAAAGGGTGGGGAATGCTCTGTTCTGTTCATTGATTTTAATGTTCATCTTCAGAGCTGGATATCATGAGTCTTTGATTACAAGGCAAATGTTTTTAGATGCTTGCAGAATTAGGTGGGATGGGCTTTCACTAACTTTCATAGCTTTAGTTTTAAATCCAATAATTTGAGATCAAACCATTGACTTTTCGATTCTGAATTAAAAAAAAAATACTATGGAACATGAATTAGTATTAAATATGCTTTACAAGCCGGAAAACAATGTTAGCAAAAGAAAGAACCATTCGGTAGTCATTGGCAGTATTTGTTGTTTATGTATCTTCCAAGAGTTCCCAGTTCGAAGTGTCGTCTTAGGATTTCAGGAATTATCAGATCATTGAATGAACTTTGGGATTGCGTGTTCCTAGGAACAAAGAATCATCCTATGATGGCCTGTTTGACCTTTAATGCCTTTTTAACCATGTTAGGATAATCACTTGAAACGTATCTGCCTTACTAAATGACGGTAGCCTCCTTTGAACAACTTTGAGGTTTCAAACCAGAGACGATTAGCTGTTTAAAATTTCTAAACAATTTCTAAGACACAGAAGATATTATGGAGTCCATATTCCTACGTCAAGATGTCAATGTGAAGAAAAATTTAACCCAAGACCACAAATTTTCTAAAGAATCTTCTATTTGTTTACTGCAAGGTCACATTGATTATTGTATCTTTATTCAATAATCAGAAACTGGCTACTGATTCCAAATGAATGTGGGGCACAGACAAGTTCAAGAAACTATAGGTCAATGTTAATCGCCAAAGGCGATTCTCCCTTGTCAACAACAAAGGTCCTGTTGATTTTCTTGGTAGGGGAACTGATTTCTATCTTGTATGTTCCATAAAAGCCTCGAAATCTAAATTCACCTTGCGCATCGATATGACCAGGAGCATGAGTCAACCACTCTTTCTTAAGAGCAAGATACCTCTTACCAGCAGCATTGATCTTATCTTCTGCATTCACTAAATGTGCATTTTCTCTGGACATGTACAACTCCCAAAATCCATATAGAATTATGCCTTCCACTGCAGGATGGGGAAATGCTTCACGCAGCATTACTTCCAAGTCATCTGCTCTAACAAACTCATTGGTGGAAGACACATCAAGCTCTGTAAACCAGATTGGAAAACCAAGCGTACCTAACTTATCCAGGGCAGAACTAACAACTGGCCCCACCGGACTGTCAATGTGTCCCACAGGAGCACCTTGCTGTTGCAGATCAAGTTCCTATGTATTCCTCTGGTGATGATCTAACATCAGATCCATCCTCAATGTGATAATCATTAACAAAAAGGATGGCGGATGGGTCCAGTTGATGGGATGTTTTGAACATGTTCGCTTGGATATCTTCACCCAGTCTATCTTTATAGAAAGATCCACGCAGCATCTCATTATCTACATCATAGTGCCTAAATTTTCCCTAGTAACGTGTGAGAAGGTCGGTTAGACGGTTTTCAATGGCTGTAATCAAACCACGCTTGTTAAGTGACTGGACCCATGGTTGTATTGCATATTCCACCTCCCAGAAGATGCAGTGGCCTCGAATTTCCAAGTTGTTGTTCTTACAAAATTCCAAGAGCTCATCAGCATCCTTATAGTTAAGGTTACCTTGTTGTGGTTCTGTCCAGGACCACTTTAATTCATTTCCAAACACAACCCAGTTAAAATTTTTTACCAAGAAACGAACCAAGTCTTCATTGTCTATGCTTCTTCTTGTCATGCATGAGCCAAAAGGAAAACTGTTTCGTGTTTGTTTCACTTTCACAAAGCCACCACTGACATTGATTACTTCTGATTTTGCGAACTTTACAATGACATCACGTTTACGTATCTGCAATGAATAAAAACAAATTTTCCAAAATTAGAAGGTTGAATCGTTTGCAAAGAAAAATGAAACAGAACATTTACAACTGCAAACACTAAGATACCTTTTTCATGCAGTTTGCTGTTAGATGTGCATGCAAAACAAGTAACAAATGAACTAATGTAGCACTGGCATGTAATCAACCTGAAAATAAAGCACAATTTCACATCATTTATCATACTATCAATTTTGGAAACAAAAGATGAAGAGAAAATAGTAAGTCCCCTGGCAGCCTAAAGAACTACAGCGTCAGTGTCAAAAAACTATTTTTACTTATCATTCCTAATACTGGTCAGATTCATAAAGGATGATGGCACCACACAATTTTTTTTTTCTTGACATGCCACAACCGGAGCATGCATGTCTGACTGTACTAAATATTGTAAATTGTCAACGATGCTCCAAAATTTTGTTGCCTCAACAAAAGACAATCAAATTACTTCAGCTTAAGCAGAAGGCAATCAAAAGAAACTTATGGTATATTCTAAAACTCCAAGCCAGCATATTGAATTTAGCTTTTCATTTTTTACCCTTTTGATTAATGACTATGAAGTTCAGCTTGCAATTACCTTATCAGTTTGCTTTTTCAAAAATTTCAACCTTCCCCTTCTGTCAACAGGGAAAATACAAAGTCCAGCAACCATTAAGTCAACACCAGCAGCAGGATCTTGTACATAAACCATAATATTAGATGGTTGCTTCTCGATTCTAAAGGACCCACCAACTTCATGCCACCTTTCATCATTAAACTCAACCTGGCCTCCATTGACCCAATTCCCATCAACACCAAGTGCAACATTGACTATCTGAGGACTAGTAGATCCAGGACCAATTCTAACTCAAGCAGATACTTGATATGTCAAGTAGAGTTTCAGTTTGCCACTGATCATCTGTGCAGGACCCATCCAAGTTTCTGTCCGGTTTGTTACAAGTATGTAGCGTCCACTTAGACACTCATTAAGTCCAAGGGAGTTCAATTGGTGAACCAATCCCTATGCTTAAAGTGCAATCACCTAGAGGAATCCATCCATTAATCCCATCATCGACATTGCTGTTCTCAATTATATTCACTCCAAAAGCTTCACCCTACAAAAGCCCAGGGAACAAAAACTTGCCATAATTAAAACCCAGATTTCAAGCTTACAGAAACAGTGTACATTGAATTTCAAGTGTAAACATATTCTCATGTGTGTCTGTGTATCTCACTAATTTATACATGTAAGTCTTAATCAAAAGATTTTAGAAGTTCCAGTCACTTGTTCACCAACCTTCATGATTGGTCGAAGTGAAGGGGGAACCTTCTCAGCATGCTTGACAACCAAACTATTAATAAGAATATCAGTGCCAGGAGGAGGACCTTCTAGAAATATAATTGCTCTTAAAGGGGAACCATTAAGGAGGAATTTCCCCTGCAACTGCACCCAATCTTTGTCTGTTGCCTGTAAACTTCAGAACAAACTAATTTCATTTAGAAATTTGAGCAACAGTAAAGAAAATTCTTAATATCAGAAACCATAAAGTAAAACTTGTAATATGATATAATAAAATTTCATGTATATCAAACAAAATGCCAAAGAGTAAACATAGAGACGTATAGACACATGATATTACATGCCTAACGTTTCCTAAACTAGTTATATCAGAGGGATGTGAAGAGCGAATTACACACATTACTCAAGGACAAGCAAAAAAAAAATTTGAATGAACTTACACCATTGAAAAGTCTCTTTTTGAAAGCATATTACCCAGACTTGTTGAGCTCATTAACTTTCCATAACCCAGTTTCTACAATATAGGCTCATTTTATTTTCCAATGGAGATAGGTGAAAGGTGACAAAATCTACAAGATTCTCTCCAGAATCAATCAATGGTCAAAATTTTGAACATAGTTGATATATAAAGGTCATATATAGTTATAATCGCTAACTAGATAATGCTTACAGTTTGTTTACAGAGCATGCATGAGAAACCATAAGCTAATCCTGCATCACAAAAGGGTGAAAGGGTCTTACATTGCAATTCTAATGTACTGATCATGAATATCTGGGCTTTGGACCCATAATGTGGCCTGTATTCCAGCATTGGTGACATTCCCACCATATATCCGAACAACAGCAGTAACCTCATAAGCAAGCTTTGGTTGCACTCTTCCTGTGATCTCCTGCTCAATCCCATTCCAACTCTCTGTACGATTTGTTGCAGAAGCAAAGAACTTTCCATATAGTGGAAGGACTTTTCCGTCTCCCATTGACTCATGCAAAAGAATCTTGCAGCCCTTGCCAGACCAATTACTAAGGCCATCCTCAAATGTAGGGTTTAGTATGATGTTATTATTTCCATTGATGAGATGGCCTGTTCTTGTACTCTTAGGTGCATACAGAGAAATACGTGTATCAGAAATCAATATCCACAAACATATGCAAGGAGCAGCCATAAATTTCTCACTCTCTCACTTCTTCAGCTTAAGCAGTACATATAGAGAAGGATGCATTATCTGAAGATTCTCCTGTGAGTATGGAGTAATCGACATGATTTTATAGCTTAAAGATGGAAATGATTAAGGCCTTTGTGATTTGTTGTTAATTGGCATTGCTCTATACATACTTTATGGTTTTCTTAACCATTTGTCAGTATTACTTGCTAGCTGATTTCTACATTAAACAGTCAAATAATAAGCAAGCAATTATAGGACGGAAACCTTTAGTTTAACTTCCTATTCTGGTAATGCAGGTATCACTTATTCCATAATTTTGCCCGGGCTTTTTCCTCACATAAAAAACTAATAATAATAAGAATAATCAAAGAGCTAAAACATCAACATAAGAGAAATGTGGGGTAATACCTGATTGGTGAGGGGCAAGGAAGGGTCTGAGTCCAATGCCGGTATATTTGGCAGAAAAACAGTATCTACAGAGAGAACCCAATGCAGAAAAGGAAGAGAGAAAAGGAGAACTCCATGACAGAATGTGAAATGGTGCTGGGTTTGGAAAGGCTCCATTTGGCATGTAAGAAAAAGGGGGAAAACGTTTTACAAAAATTAAAAAAATTATGCTATTTTATCCTTCAGGTGCAGAAGTAGGAAGATGGGCGGGAGGAGAAAAACATCTAGAGATCGTCATTAAATAATGTTAAAGCTGAGTCAGGAGCAGAGCAAAGAATAATGGAAGATGGGTTTAAAAACGTTGGTGGAGTATTAATCAAATAATTCAATAAGGAGTTGAGTGGGAAGCATTTGCATTTTTGGTGTTAATGTTTGTTTCTACCCCTAGAGTCTGCTTGCCGTTTGCCCTAGCTTTACGCCTCCTCTGTTTCCATTGTTAGAGCGCAGCTCTTAGAGACCGGCAAGTGACGACTTGTAGTTCTCCAACGCTTCTAGAAATATGAAAAAAAAAAAGAATAAGGCCTATCAATCAATTGAAGAGCCCAAACACTTTGCAATTATCATTACTTTGTACTTCCTAGCACTTGGTGGGCTTTCCCGGCTTCTCATCTTAGGCTGGGAAAATTTAATTTTTTGTTACTATTTTTCCGGTAATTGTTGTATGACAATACTTTCAAAAATTTTTTTCAATTATTTAATAAAATTTAAATAAAATTTTACTTTTTTTATTATATTTGATTAAATTTTTTATTTTAATTTAAATAAATTTTTATAATTAATAATTAATTAATTATCATTAATCAAAATATCACTTATTTTTTTATATCAATATGAAGTTAACGTTGAAAGTAAAAAATTTCACATAACCGTGTTATTATATTATACCATCATTTAGCATGTCACGTGATATAAATTAATAATTAAATTTAATTAATAGCAGTTAGTTAATCATTAGCCATACATTTGAACTTAGTAAAAATATAAAAATTATTTAAATTTTTATAAAATTTTCAGTAATTTATTTTAAAATATTGTGTTATTGCATTTATACTTTTTGTGATGAGTGTGATCTTTGAAGAGAAAAATCAAAGAAAGGGGATTAGAATTTTTGACTTGAGAAATGCCTAAATGTCGTAAATTGACCATTTAATTACTTAAAAAATATTTAAATTGATATAATTTTTTTTCTGTTATATGTATGCAGTGACGGTTCAAATATTGAATAAAATAACATTACTCATTTCAATTATATAGACAACTAGAAAGAATAGAATATAATAAAGTTATGGGAGAGAAAAAGACTTGAGAGAAAGATGTTCGTCTACTTTGGTAAAACTTTGAAGAGTCATGCTACTGCCATTGACCCCAAAAAAAAAGGCTGGAGGACTTCTAGATATTTTGAAATTGTAAGGCATAGACTTGGAAAGTAAAGAGTTTGACCATTGAAGCATCATATATTATGCAGAACATTAATCCGTGTATTTTTCTTAACATTAGTATTACTTAACCTTATATATTTAATTAGCACAACTTAATTTTTTTATATGGTTTTTAAAAAAAGTAAGGCAAAGTCTTATAAACAAAGAACCACTCAAACCACCCAACACCCACCTACCAAATCCAAAGTCATCTAACTCGACCTTTTGCCTTGTTGCCCACGCTCTCAAGGGATAAGTTGCTTATGCTTTGCTTTCTTTTTCTTCTTTGGAAAAAAAAAAAAAAAAAAGAAGACACAGACAAATAACAAACATAACAATTTGCTTGCTTTAACTATTACCAAACCTGTGCACCCCGACCTAATTAACGATTTTGCAATAGCATAAGACCTTAGACAGCATAGAATGTGATTGGAAAAAGGCCCATTGATTCTACATTTAATGTTATAAGTATGGGTTTTTATTTCTTTTTTTAATCAATGTTTAATTAAACTTCATATGGTTGACAATGGCTACAAAAGTTATTTTTTCCATCAATGGGCGTTACCCTGCTAGATCCTAGAGTGCCAAATCTAAGAATTTAATACATGGAAGAACATGACAATTAGCACTTTAGGCACATGTTGCACGAGTCCGAATGTTTTGTACGTTGTGCTACGAAAAGTGTCTTAAGACGGCATCTGAAACAACATGAAACACCCCACCTTGATTACTCTGACTAACGCAAACAGTAAGATTTGGCACCGTCATGCTTTTGGTACTCGTACGCGGACCTTGGATCAGCGGTGTTAAACATTTGGCCAGCCTTAGGGCCGTACCCCACCAAAATCTTACCTACAAACTAATTTTAAGTTTCGTAGTCCTATAAATATATTATATTGCCAAATTGGGGAACAGTCTTTTTGCCACCTATTTTTAACTTTAAAAAAAAAAGCCGCCTAAGGCGAAACGACTTAAAAAATTGAAGACAAATCTAAGGAATTAACGTGTTAATTTCTGTCTCTTTCTAGAATCATTAAGGAATAAAAGATTTACTACTTGTACTTAAAATAAAAGAACAAAACCCTCCTTTAAATACCAGTTATACCCTGGATCAAGCACCTAAACCGATCGAACCACCCCGTGATTAAACCGGGAAAAATCAAGGGCAATTAACTTCAAAAACAAGAGTGGGGACCCGCGGCCCCCATTTAGCTAACAAACCCGTAACTACAAAAACCGCCCCCGGCTCCTCATCGTCCCCCTTCGCTACTTAAACCATGGCAGAGTGCCTCGACTCCCTCCCTCCTCCCTCACCAACAAAATCTAACGCGCTCTGACTCTCGCCTACAATCTCGCTTAAAAAAAGACTTGAGAGAACTTTGTTTTTTCTCTTTAGCTCTGCTTTTTTTTTTTTTTGTACTTTTAGCTTCAATGGAGGGAGACTCTAGCAGGGTACGAGAGAAGGAAGTTGATGACGCAGAAGGGATCAAGGATGGAAACGAGAACAACAATAACAAGAAGAAGCGGAAGCAGAAGAAGAAGAAGAAGAAGAGAAGATCGTCGAGTTTGGTGAGATTTGGATGCTTGAGAATGGAATCTGATGAGAACGGAGGTGTTGACATGGAAGTCGAGTTTCCGGGAGAGCGTAATGATCCTACTCATCTAGTTATCATGGTTAATGGCATCATTGGCAGGTTGATCTCGGTTAATCTTTTTGATTATTTTTTTATTTATTTGGCACCAGTTGACTGATTTTTGGATTGATATTTATACAGTGCTCAGAATTGGACATACGCAGCAAAGCAGTTTTTGAAGAAGTATCCGGAAGATGTTATTGTTCACTGTGAGTTCTATGATTCTCTGCGTTTTTTATTTCTTTGTTTTAATTTATAATTACGCTAATTAGCGATTAATGTCAACTTAATTTTGTGATTGTTGTACTTTTTCTTAAAAAAAAAAATTGCTGCTCTGTTACATAATTCTTCTTCAATATTTCTTTATACTGCAAAGTAATTTAGATTAACTAGCAACTCTGAGGCAAATTTGAATTGATTTAACCTTTGGTTTAGACCTTAGACCTAGTAGAAATTTTATAAGGAGATATGACTCACTAATCCAGAAGATCAAAATTTTGCAAATTGTTATTTTCATATTCAGTTTTGCTGGATGATAACCTTCCTAAGAACCATAGAAGTCCCCTTAGGAATGATTTAGTTGCATCCCCTGTTTACAGCTTATTGTCTGCTTTGTTGATTTCAGAAGATTTATATCTTGTGCCATAATAATACTATGGTATTTTCCAAAAAAATAATACTTGTGATAATTGATATTGTAGATGGCTTTCATAATGAAATGATTACTGTATGCTTAATGTGCAATGCAGGCAGTGAACGCAATTCTTCAATGTTGACATTCGATGGCGTCAATGTAATGGGCGACAGATTAGCAGAGGAGGTATGCTATGAGTTTTTTATATTCAAAACTATCTTTCCTTTATTTATGAATGCAACTTACATCATTTTCCCAATTTACAAACCTCCTGCTTACAGTTGAGAGTTAGGTATTGTTCTGTAGGTCGATATTGTCTGTACTTCTTTCTTGTTTTTTTTATTAGTTCAGACTTGAGGTTGCCATGCCAATAGGAGAATGCTGTTTATCTTTCAGGTTAAATATGTCATAAGCCGTCACCCAAGTGTTCAGAAGATATCTTTTGTCGGTCATTCATTAGGTGGCCTTGTAGCAAGGTATGCCATTGCGCGGCTTTATGCACAAGATCTCACTCGAGAACTTTCTCAAACAAATGGAGATTGTGGAACTGATCATTTGGGAGATTCATGCCCTGAAAACAAATTCAAAGGCAAAATTGCTGGACTAGAGCCCATTAATTTCATAACATTTGCAAGTCCGCACCTTGGTTCTCGGTGGCATAAACAGGTATTCCATTCACCAGCTTCTTTATATGTGATCAGGAGTTGCTTTGAAAGTCGTTAGATAATTTGCTTTTGCATGCCATTTGATGAAGTGAATTGCATAATTTTTTAAAGTTAATGAAGTCTTCAAATATGTTCTGATGTAAGAGACGACTAATTCATCTTTATGCAAGTATACATGAAAGTGAAAACTGAGTAATAAAACGTAGAAGAATACATATATTTTTAATATTTTCATCAGAGGTTGGTAATATTTTCCTTTGGTGGCTTTGCATTATTCAGATTCCATTGTTATGTGGCTCCCATGCACTGGAAAAAGTTGCTGCTCGCACATCTTGGTTACTTGGTAGAACTGGGAAACATTTGTTTTTGACTGATGGAAAGGAGGGAAAACCTCCTCTTCTTCTCCAGATGGTTAGCGATTGTGAAGATCTTAAATTTATGTGAGTTTTCATGAGCTTCCTAGATTTTGTTTAAAGCATGTTAGAGCAGATGGTGAATTACAGACTTATAGTTGTACTTCTTCAAACTGCAGGTCTGCTCTGCAGTCCTTCAGGCGTCGTGTTGCGTATGCAAATGCAAGTTTCGACCGTATCCTTTTACTATATCAGTTGATTTCATAGCTATACTTTCTCGTTGAACATTACTAGTCAAGGAAGATTTAGTAGTGGATCTAACTGTTTTAGGCACTAGGATAAGACTTATTCCAGATTCCAACTGTTCTGACTGTTCAAGAACTTAACGCCTTTCTTAGATATTGTTGGGTGGAGTACCTCTTCCTTACGGCGTCGAAATGAGCTTCCAAAGGTAACCATTAAGCATTTTTGGGGTCTTTTAATTGTATCACCAAGCTATGAAGCTAATGTCAATGTGAATTTCTGCCCCTATCAGATTAAACATCTTCCAAGAGGTGACAAATACCCGCATATCGTAAATGTGGAGACAGCAAAAACTGCCACTCTTGATGAAGTCCCTTCAGAGGCCAAAGTCAATGGACAAGAGAAGATAAACATGGAAGGTTTGCTTCCTAATTTTTTTCTTGTAAAACTAGTAATGAAATCGCCTTCTATCATAATCTTTTGGAGATCTTCCTAAACGTCATTTTATTTGTTACTTTGGGTTGTTGGCATCATCTTACTTCAAGGGAATTGGTTTGTAACATTTTCTTAATGATTATGGAGAGCTCTAGTCGATGTAAAGAGATTTAAAAAATAGCATAAGGAACAGCACTCCTATTTACAATTTCACTCAGCAATGTATATAGAATAGAAAAGTACTGAGGTAGGATGGCAATAACTTCTAAGTCAATAAACAATTGGATTCAACTAACTTTTATCTTGTTGTGGAAAAATGTTTTCCTTCAATCTGTCGGGCTGTTTATTGTTTTTGAATTCGGATTAGAAAATTTAATCATGATATAATCACACAATTTTCAATACTTTATGATCTATAGTTAAAAGCAGGCTGAAGGCATGATAGGTCTATCTTGGTTACGGCCCAATGTTTGAGGAAGTTCTACAAAATGTATAATCCATGAGTTGTGGAGAGGAGTTGAAGATGTTTAAATGGTGAAAGTGATTCTTTCAAGGGTCATTGACTGTGATTACTATTTACTCTCCTTCTCTTCAATGGATCACCTATAATTGCTAAATTGTCAAACATATGACTCTGTGATTACTTTTAAGCTAATTGAAAAGGCAAGATGGAAGGAGAAAAAGACTTTCTTTTTCCTTGATTTGGTTGTTTGTTGGCAAAGAAACATTTCTAAATGAAAGAGGGGATGAAATTTCACACCATTTCTGATTTACCTTTTACATTTAAAGTACATATTTAAGTTCATTTCTAAACATCTGATTACTTTTAATTTTTCTCAACTTGGCACTTTTGTTGTTTGAAGATGCAAAATCACTCATTTCATCCATTACATATTTAAAGCTACGAGTAGAGGATAATGGTTAAATAACTAGTTATTGCCCAGTTGACTCACAGTTTTCACTCATTTTTATCGCTATTGTAGAGGAAATGATCAGGGGCTTAACAAAAGTGAGCTGGGAGCGGGTTGATGTTTACTTCAAAGGAAGTCGACAAAGACTTCTTGCACACAGCACCATTCAGGCAAGTTTATTCTTCAAAAATTCATTGTTTTGGATGTAGATGAGCTTAATCCTTCCAGCCCTTTTCACTCTCTTTCCTTGTACCATGCAAATATTCTGATAGATGCTGCCGTAAGTGACGCTATTTTATCACCTTATTCTGTACAGGTGAAAAACTACTGGGTTAATTCTGATGGAGCTGATGTAGTCGAACACATGATTGACAATTTTCTGTTATAAGAGGTGCCAGTTTGTTGTTTATTACTATATATAATTGCCAATGGCTTTATTTTTTGGTCCAATGGCATTCAAAAAGAGGGACGTCAACTAAGAGAAGAAGGAGGTGAAATACCATATGTCGTTTATCAAAAAGCATATAGAGAGAGAGAGATTAGTCCCTCTGTAAAGGAAAGTAGTATAGCATCTCAATGTAAATTTATGTATTACAAGTATAAACGTTCAAAATATATAATAATCGTAGGTCTCCTTCGTGTGATGTGGAGATGGGTTACTTGCTATTAATGTGCGCCCGACGCTGGAAAAAACATTTCTTAGTTCAGCGGTTTAACCTGCTTTATTTTCTGTCAAAAACAAGATGACGGTATCTTCCAAAGATTGTAGCAGCTAACAGCTTGAAAGCAACTCCACGTATGTGGGCGTTGGAGTGTTAGTAATCAAGATTTAGTAGAATTTAGAAAATCTGTGGCCTCCTGTCGGTCCCAGCCCAGCTCAGTACCCCTGTTCTTTGTGTTGGCTTTTACGTTGCAGCTGGAGTTTGGCCCAATCTCCTGGCATTCTAGTGCTGCCGTAATGGTGTACAATCAATAATAGAAGAAGGTATCACAAGTAAAATAAGTGATGGACGCAACTAGAAATGTTATGGGTCCCCGTGCAGTCCACAAAATTTTAAGTTTTTGGAGTAATATTCTTACGGGGTTTGGTGCGTTGTGATGACTTACAGAGTATTATAAGATGTTCTTAAATCTCCTAAACGTGGAATTCTGGACAAAAGCCTATGATTTCTGGATACGGAGCTGCTTCTCGTTTTGACAGCATTGAAATCTTACGTAAAATGTAATCTTTTTTTTTTTTTGGGATGAGCTGGTATCTTAAAACTTGTGGGAGCACCACCGGAGAAACTCTGCTATAATTGGCTACATAAGCAGTTAGGGTAGCAGAGTATATACAGTGCTCTCTGTTAAGAACACACGACTCTCATTCCCAAGAGCGTGCGTGAGCCTGCAGGTAAAAAATTTAACTCTTCACCAACCCAGAAATTTGCTGTTCCCATAAAAGAGCATATTATCAAGCAAACTCCATGGCCTGTTCTATTACATACCAACCCGCGAATAGTATCCTCCTTGGGAAATAGAAATAAAAATACTATTCCCAAGTAACAGAGAGAGAGAGAGAGAGGAGGGATTTGGCGTGTTGGAGTGGAACTGTTCTAGACGCACGAGCCACGAGCCAAAACCCAAAACCAAGTCTCCCATCGAAAGGAACGTAAACCGGGTGGGGGACAAATTGAAAGGAGAAATGGAGAAGGAAAAGGAAAAGGAAATCCCAATAAACTCATCCCACCTGTGACATTACATAAAGCCCTTTGCAGAAAACTCTTCATCATTTGGTATTTGTGTGATCTCTTTTGTTTCTGTTTTTGTTTTCATTCACGGTTTCACTCTCTTCTTGGCTGTGCTGTCCATCCTTTGCTTTTGCAAACTGCTCTGGGCTGCTACAGTTTATTTTCATTTTTGTTTCTCTTTTTTTCATATCGTAAGGTACCTTGGTTTTTTGGTGGCTCATGAAACGAGGCTGAGGTCCTTCCCTTTTCGGTTGAGGTCCTCCCCATTTGCTTTTAGCCTCATTGCAGTGCTCTTTTTGCCTTCCACGTTCCATCCTTGATTCAGAGATACTATATTACAAGGTAAAAACGGACTCTTCTTTTTTGCATTGTGGAGGTGGCATTCAAGTACTGAAAGCTCTCCTTGGGGACACTTTTCAGAAGTTCAGATTCAGTTACCGTCTACACTGCCAACTATTTAATTTCCCTGCGTTGGTCCTATTAATTTTACTGCTCTACACCCCATCCCCGTATCTCTCCTCTTTTAAGGCTTTGAACTCTCACCCTCCTCTCTTTGAGAAAAATGATGAGCAGCTCTCCAAATTATGTTTGTTGCCACAGAAATAGACACCTAATAATTTCCCTGCTGTTGCTCTTGGTTTCAAGCTTGACCCAAGTTAGATTCATGGCTGAAGGTAAGTTTCCTTGTCTAAATTCCAAAAAGGAAAATAATTCTCCAAATTTAAACTAGAAAATCCACTCATTGACTCAAAACTCCTCTCACTTTCATGTATTCCAGGAAGGCCTCTTTCCAGGCTACTACTTGAGGTTGCCCAGGTATCAGGATCATACTTCCATTTCATGTATACTCTTGCTTCTTTCTTATCAATCCAATCAGAAGTGACAGAATTCAATAATGTTGTATGCACAGAAAGGGATTGAAGAGGAGAAGGCATTGGTGATGAGAAGTCTAATAGGGTCAAGGCCACCAAGGTGTGAGAGAAGGTGCAGTTCCTGCCCGCACTGTGAGGCAATCCAAGTTCCTGTTACGACACAATCCGAAAACCGCAGAACCCGCCAATTCTCAGCTGCAATATTCTCAATTGCATACTCCAGAGGCGATGACATCTCCAACTACAAGCCCATGAGTTGGAAGTGCAAGTGTGGGAACATGATTTTCAATCCCTGATTTCAGTAAAAATAAACACTGTTCAGTGTAAAAGCACCTCCTTTCAACTGTGGATAAATTGACTTTCAATTGTATACCTTTGTCTCCTTCACTTTCCTCTTGCATGGTGGAAATATGGGTTGCGCAATGTAAAGCGTTTCTTTCTTTCTTACTTTCTGTAACATTTTTTTTCCCTTTCTGCCATATAAAATGTATTCGCTTTTTCCTGCCAAGGTTATACCCTTCTCCTAACTCGCAATGCCTTTGTCCACTATTTGTTTTCTTCAGACTTTAGTTACAGTTAAACAGCATCAGCAATAGCTAAGATGCCTTAACTCCAACCTGTATAAATCTTCATTGTCATTAAAATTTGGGGTGAGATTTGTTAATTTTGATGGCAAGTGACGACATGGGTAAGTTAAAAGAGCTAAAGATGGGTGCGTATCAAGTCTGTCAGACAGTTCTGCTTTCGTATCTTACAAGATTTGTGCACCACACTCCAGAGAGAAAGCTGATACCCCGTGCATGTTAGACAGCCCACCTCGAAGAGAAAAATGCCTAGCGTACCTCATCATCTCATTATTTCCCTTCTATTGTCCCTTAACCTATTGTTTATATCCATCAAAATCAAGATTAACAATGCTTCTGATTAGATCAAGGTTAAAAGAAAGGGTTAGCGGTGAAATTGAAGCTACAAGATGGATGAAAATAATCTTCACGTGCAGTTAAAGTTAGTGATGATAAAGGGTATTGTCAGATATTTGAACAATAAAAAATATATGCTGGTAAGCAGTAAATGGCAGGGTTCACTCTCCTTAAACCTTTCTTGTAACCCCATGAGGCTATTACTAGCTGATGAAAAAAAAAACCTGCAAATGAAATACGAAAAGAGTTCCATTCCATGACATGGTCCATGCTTCTTTCTGAAGCTGATCTCACTTAAATAATTGAACTGTCGCTGCTGTATCTTATTGTAGAAATACAATTTTTTAAGTGCATAAAAAAGTGGCAAGGGCTGGTGGATTTGGTTCTGTTTCCTTTTCATGTCACAGAGGTTAGAAAACATTAAATGCAGCATTGAATATGGGCCTGAAAAAGATTGCAGAAAGACTACCGAAGGAAGTGAAGGACTCATCGTCGTCATTCATTAGGTCTTGCAGAGCTGCTAATCTGCCTCACTGCATCCCCCCTTTCTTCTGCAAATCAAAATTATATGGATGGATGGGATCATTTTAGTTGGTTTGTAGGGTAACTCTTTTTTCTTTTCACTCTTTGCTCTCTATCTCTCTCTCTCTGCTTTACTGCTTATTAGATGTTACTGGTGACAATACATAAGCTGCAACTTGATGTCATGATTAGAAAATTTGGTCATGAAAAATGAAAAAAAAAATAAAACAAAATAACCCAGATATTTAATATAAAAATTGTCCCATCAAATATCCTATATATCTTCAAACAAAATGTGAACAGCTTAAATTGCTGTGCTTCACTCATAAGGATTGTTTTCCACCTCGTTTAAAAAAACAAGGAAACAGATTGTTGCTAATAAGAGAAGGAATTTAACAGGTGGATAGAATTTGTACTAATGACAATGATTTAATTAATGTTTTGATCAGTAAAACCTTGAGAGGCAGAGGTCAATATTGTTCGAAAGTTCTTCTGTTTCTACTTTTCTGATTCTGGTGGGTGTGGTGCTTGGCAGTAACCACCAGTGATCAGCAAAGGAGATTTCAGGGTTTCAGTTGAAAAGGGCACCACTCTGTTCTGCATGTCCTTTTCCTGGGTAGCGTGAGATCAAATACTATCTTCAACGGCCATATCACAGAGGGAGCCATGCAAAGAAAATTTTTACTGTGACAGAGTGAAATCTCTGCTTTTTCTTTTTATATATATCAATGGATAAAGTAAAAGTTGTTTGTTATTTTTTAAGTATTTTAATCACCATATTATTTGATAGAGAATCTTAATTTTATAAATACTCAATTAAATTTTTGAAATATAATCTGATTTCATAACTGAATATCTTAAACATTACCCGTTAAATATATTTAATTATTAAATATTTAGAGTTGATTTATTAACAAAAAATTATATTTAGAATCATTAATAAATTTTAATAAATATTATATTAAATATAAAAAATTTATAAATAAAAAATAATATAAAAATATTAAAATTATTATTTATAATTGAATTCAAGCATTAAGTATCCTAATACTACTCAAACCCGATTATAGGATAATCTATTTTTACTTAATCGAATTGAATAATATAAAATAATTGATTACAGAAAAGCATCGACATCTTTATACATTTTGTTAGGGTCCGGAAATGAAAAATAATTAAACACAATTCATGCTTTTTACTTTTTTATTGAAAGAGTAATAATCATTTTAAGGTAAATAAATGAACTCAATTGTGAAATTTACTATGCACACGCGTGTGTATTGTGAATTGATGTGTAAAGGGTGCTAAAATCCAACACCAACAGTTTCAAGCTAAGGAAATGCAAAAGTAAAGCCATAAAGATAAAAAGGTAAAACACAAAAACAAAAGCCTCAATCACACTTGCCGGTTTATTCATTGAGTCATGTCATGTTTCACTCTTTCTTTTCATCCAAGTAAATGGAAAAAAAGCAATTTGAAAGATTAAAAATTCATGGAATCTTTCTTTTCCACTTGAGTTTTCTCATATGTACTGAAATGAAAGCAGGAAATCTATGTCTCAGCCCTTTAAGAAAAGCTGCAAAAATGGAAAAATGGATCTTGAAGAAGAGCTAATGTTTGAGTGCATTGGTCTCCTTTTTCCTGTGTTTGCTTTTAAAGATTTAAGATCACTTTCTTCGTGTTTTTCATTTACCTGTTCATAGGATTGAAGGCTTGACTCTTTTCTTTCCTGTCAGATGGGTGGAGTAATCTTTTGACCCAGTAGTAAAAAATGGGTGCTGCGGAGAGGATATGTCCCGGGAGAGAACAAAAGGCAACTAGCAGATAATAAATAACTGGGAATATTGTATTCTTGAAGAATGCTATATATGTATAGTGACGTTTCCTGTGGAGAACATGCCTGGATAGGAATTTGGAATGTGACACCAAGAAAACAACATCCACAGTTTGGAGCATTCATGGCAGAGAGTTTCAAACGAAGTCGTTTAGGACATGATATACTTGTCATGAACCCCACACGTGAAACCAACGAATGAAACAATTGCCATCAATTCGTTGCCAAGTGTGGTAGTATACGCTGACATTTTCTGTATTAGTGTGTTTTCTCACATTCACTTCTCTAGCCCTCTCGCTATCCCTTTCTTCAAAAGATATACCCCTCACGTTGGTTTTGTTCCATTTTCATTCCATAATAATCCTTCAAGTACCTCTCTTCTCCTTTTTGTGGTTATTCTATCATCACCCTTCTCCTACCACTTCCTTGGAGAAAGATTTCCGTCCGAGATATTACTGTTGCTGCTGAAAGTACACTCCCTTGGATATACGTGTGTCCAAGATTCCGGGTTACGAAAAGGGTACTGTTTTCTTTGTCAATTTCACCTTTTTTTTTTTACGGATCTGCCTTTTTAAGAGGGTATCTTTTCTTTCAACCTTTTTCTCTGACCTGCATTACTTTTATGAGTTTCTGTCAGGAGTTCTCTTTTTTCTTTAATTTTTGCAGTATTAGCTGGCTTATGTATCAATGTGTTTTGTTCTTTGTTAATTTCTTGAGAAAATTTTCAAATTCGAACAGCTTTGTGTGGTTTTTAAGTTAAAAGAGATAAATGTTTGGTGTCTGTTGTGTTTTTGCAAAGTTCAATATCTACAGAGGACTTGTCAGAGATAAAAGGGTTAACTATGGTTTTTTCTTCTTGTTTTTCACCGTGGTCTAATGGAGAAAACAAAATGAAACAGGAGCAGACACATATTGCAACTTAAATGCTACTTTTAAAAAGAAAATTTTACTCTTCCAAAGCTGGTTCTTAGTTCAAAGATTTTGTGCCTCTTCCCCATGTCGTTTATCCTAGCTGCACCTCAAGCTAGTCCATTAATGAACTGGCTTCTGTCTTTTGTGAAAGCTATATATCTATTCGACTTTGTCACAATTGAATTGAGAATTTGACACTTTCAAAGAATGGGGTTCGAATTTCGAACCCATGCTATGAATTTACCAATGGTAATTAGAACCTAGCCTTAGCTTATCACAGAATTCAGACTATTTGGTTCTGCAAACGGTACCTACCCTGTTAATGTGCCCTGCTTGGTCGCTGGTTTCTGCAAGTTGGGAAACAAGCGAACAAATTCATTAAATGTAGGGCATGGAAACTTACCTTTAACATTAATTTCCTCCAGAAAAACGTGTTTGGTTCACATTAGCGTAGTTGTTCGCAAATGCCAAGTCAGCTACAATTCATGTGGTGGAGAATTAGTTGGGTGCTCAATGTCTCATTAATGGAAGGAGACCCTTTTCTTAGAGTGAGGCAACAATCTATAGTTTGAGACTGATCTTTTGTCAAAACTTAGTTCATCCCCCTATCATGCTTCCCCTGTGAACTTTGTTATCCTGTCATCTTTGTGAAACCCTATGGAAAAAGAACCCACATGTTATCTATCAAAATAAATTAATGGCTCAAAATTTAGTTTCGTGGATACCACTTTTTTAATGAACAACGACGATGAGAGAAATTCAGCATTAGATTTTCGGACGCATTCTATATATAAGTAATTTCATTCCCTACTTGAACAGATTAAATTTGGCTCTTGCTTCGGAAGGAAACATATATACAAGGGTTCACCATGCTAAAGCAATCAGCTAATAGAAACCAGAGGTATAAAGGCTTCAAGGTAAAGCATGTTCTTCAGATATGTGCCTTGCTTGCCTTTTGCATCTGGTTGCTGAACCAAGTTAGGGACACTTACGATAAGAAGGGCCCTGGAATTTTCCGAAAGGTAACGAGTGAGCATGGAGCCATAAACCTTGGGAGGAAGGATCTTGATCCTCAAGTACAAGGGTCATCCACTGATCAGAATAGCGGAAGTGGAGAAGTTGAAGCAGAAGAAGAGGTGGAAGAGAGTGATGATGGAAGAGGGGGTGGAGATGATGAGATTGATGGGCGTGATCAAGAGAAAGGGGACGAGGAAGAGACTGAGGAAGTTGAGGATCTCATTGACGAAGAGGATAGAGAGAAGGAAAACCAAATTGAGGATTTAAGTTCATTAGAAGATCAAGCAATAAATGAAGGTGAAGAAAATTTACAGGATCCAAGAGAGGAAATGTACAAGAGTGATGATGCATCAAGTTCCATTGTGCAAAACAACCTTGATACAGGAACTGCTGCTCAAATTCGACGTTTGAGAAGTGTGGAGGTACATGATGAACAAAGAGGTGAGGAAGTATCAAGTTTTAGTATAGCACAGACCAGAGAACACAATGGAAACCTTAGCATCATCAACAACAAGTGAGAAAGCAGGTGTTGCTCAGAATTGAGTCTTTCAGGTCTTTGGGATTCTTCATTTCAACAATAAAATCTGATACGATTCATCAACCTCTTTTGCACATTTTGCAAGAGAAGGAAATTCCAGCAAAGTTGCAGCAGAATAAGTTGACAGTAGTTCCTGATCAACATGTTGTTGGGTTTATTTGTTATGCCTTAGGAGATAGTTGCTTTTTCCTGTCTTCAGAATACAGGCCTGTAGCTGAACTGTACAAAAGTTTTAGCATTTGCCCCATGCTATAGAAGAAATTTTTCAAGATTGCCAATAATTAGGAAGAAGTAGAACTGCCTTGGTGTTGTATCGTAAAACTAAACGTGTAACTTGTAGAGGTATCAGTTAACTGTATGCTTCCTTGAGATTAAATGAGTTTTAACTATTCTATTATATTTAAATGCACAAGCTTCCTCATCTTTGTCATCCAGCAGAACTTCTACTATTCTTTTGGATAATACACAACAAATTTATCCCAATGATTCGTCCGATTGAATAGAGAAATCTCCATTCTAGTTTTAATCGCCATAAATTATGCCAAAGGTAGCCCCAATCCAAATGACATGATACAGAGTGAGAAGAATTTCCAGGGATGGGGTGGATGCCATTTGCTACCTTTTGAGAATTCTTTTTCCATGTTCCCTCCTGTTTGGGCCTTAGGAGAGTCTGCTGAGAAGAAAAGTCACACTCATCGTTTTTGGGCCTTGGGGTCCTCATGAGGTTCATGCAATGGTTCCAAGAAAACCATAGATTCCAAATACCACCAATTAAGTATGGTATAGAAGTTTAGAGCCATGTCTCTTTTCTTACAATTTAAACTATAATCAAAGTACTCAAACAGAATTGCACATCAGAATGCTTTGAATTCTGCCAGGGACAGACCTCCACAATCTATTTGTAAACAGCCGTTAGCTGGTTGAAAAATAAAATTAATGCTGAGAAATCACTGTGTCAGCACTAAGAGTAAAGCAACTGAAAGTAAATGAGTCCATTTTCAGGAATGCTTGACATGTCTTTGTTGATGTGCATTCCACTGTAGCAGCATCCATATAATTGATGTCCCTGATGATTTTGAGAAGAAAAAAAAACATGATTAATTCTAGGCCAAAATGACAATTTTCATATAGTCGTATGGTAATCAAAGTCTCATGGAAAATGATAAGCCATAACACTTTAACCAGATCATGATGAACCAATGACTTTCCAATGAAAAATAACAATCTTAGAACACATCATGGTTTCAGCCTAAAATGTGGATGCCATTATTTGTTACGGATCAAGACATACTAAAGAAGGTCCAACAAAGATGCATAAGAGAGCTCAGGCTTTATCAAGGAGAAACTTGGTTTTTGCTGTTGTAAAAGCTTAGGACTGGCTTGGTTCAATGTAGTTCTATGCCGGTTGCAATTGCAACATAAAAGCTACAAACCAGGCTATTGAAGAGAATATAATCACCATTCATTAAATATTAAATTGATTATATTTCAAGGTCAGTTATACAATCTACAAGTTTGATGTAAACAGTAACAAGTCAAGGAAAAGCTATCAGGCAACTTCAGTCAAAAACTTCATGCAAAAGCAGTGACATGTAAAACAAACTCAAAATGATGCCATGTTTCCTCATGAAAAACATACCTGCAAAGATGCCTACAGTTGTCAGATTTGAAAGGGCCATTGTGTGATAGAAGAGGTATTCAGTCAAAAAGTGACCAAAGGCATAGATGAATGACAAAAATGTCACCAAGTATAGTGGCTTATTTTCCAAGTTAAATGCACAAAGAAAGCAGAGAGTGCAAGTCAAAAGTGTCCAAACTCCGAATGTCCTCCCGTGAACTTCAGTCACTGCATATCAGTTAAAAACAAATAGGAGATGACCAATTATCAAGATCTGGAATGACAAATTATTCCTCACCAGAAAACAAAACGCAATTCTGAGGTGGAGACGTTTTCACAATACACTGATATCAGAATCTTCTTCCCTTTTTCTAATATCTATCTCAGAAAGTGCAGCGAAAACTCAACTGCAAGGGTAACAAAGGTGCCATTTAACATAGAAATAAAATGGGGTATTAACTATTTCGTTAACTCTTAAAAAATGTAAATCTGAAAAATATAGGTATCCCAAGGTCAGATTAGCATATGTTTTACTTTCTCCATTCCCCGATCTGATGTTGAAGTAGTTCAAAAGAATTTAGAGCTTCTTAATAGCCAAAAAGCAACTACATTTAGAGGGATTCAATTCCAATATCCTTTGCTTTGTTCAAAACAGATACTTGAAATCATCAAAATGAATTAACTTGGATAAGGCAAAACACATCATCAAGGATATAGAAAACATAGTTTAAAGTTGTCATGAAACACCTTCAAAATTCTCCAAAAAAAGTAAGGCATGCTATGCTCAAATACAGTATCTCCCTTTACATGCACAAAATATCATGTTCAAGCCGTATCTAACATATATGCATTGGATGAGGAATGAGAGCATTGTAATAACTTAAATTTTCAGTAACACTTCCTCTTTTCCCTTTCCCTATGGCATACTCATACAGTTCAAAGACAGAACTGTATATGCATGCACCCAAAAGACCATGAAAGGAACAGGGACATTTTCACATTCTACTAAGAGTACTAATTTTTCTGATATCATAATCAAAATCCAAATTTCTATATCTTTCTTGGCTTCTGGACTCAAATCCTATCGCCTTCTAAGCAAACCCATTCCCTTCATAGTATCCATCATTGAATAGTTTCTTCCAGGTGTTTCAACTTAAATCAAAATCCACATGTCCTCATTATTTTTCATGCTGGAAACCACCAATGTCCCCTTTGCTGCCAACATAATCTTTCACTTCAAATAGGCAATGGCTTATACATGCGCCTAAAACATGCACCTAAAGAACTACATTTGAAGCTGCAACGAATACATCTAAAATTTCAGATGCATCAAATCTGTTTTGTGTTTGTTTACTCCAAAACTGACATCCCATATCTTTCTTGGATAATGGACCTAAAATCAACTGTTTGCTTACCAAACTCATCCACCTTGTTATTTTTCATGGTACCCACCATTACATGGTAGTTCTAGGTTTGTCTACCATTGACTGACCTATTACAACTTAAAATCTACCAATATGTATCTTTCTTGGTTCTGCTAGCTTCGTTTACATAGAGATATGTGACTTGCTCTCTACACAACCCTCATTCCTTTTCATCAACCAAGACGCAATCAAAAAGTCCTTGGATCAAAATCTAACTTCAAGTAAGAAGAATCATCAGCATTGGCCTATTAAGCAAGAATCTAAAATTCAGAGCAAAAAACAAATAGGAAATTGGACCTAACCCAACAAGTCTGATACACCATCTATCCTTATGCGTTTATTACAGATCAGTTTGTTGAAGCATTTCAAATGCAGACTAGCAGATCTTCATTATTGGATTCAGAAAAGCAAAAATAGAAGCAAAAGATTCCATTAATTTAAGCTACAGAGGTTGCTGATTAGTAGTAACGTTAAAACAAAAATAATCTCCATACATCACTCCATATGAAGAAATACTCTGTCAGTCAATGCAACATTCCTTAACCCAATTGAAAGTTCTTGTTTGCTTTTAGAAAAACAAATTAGGTCATCGCTACAAGCTTTCCAAAAGCATAGCTCCCAAAGCAGCAAAGTTAACATTTTTCCTATAAGAATCTTCAAAATCCCTTGACTTTGGGATCCTAACTTAACTTTTTCCCTATTTTTTAATCTGGGTATTGAAGATTCGATCTCTAATTTAAAGAGACATGACCGAACACTCGGCACGCACACAAAAACAGCACCTTGTCTCCATGACCCAGAAAAAAACTAGCTTACTTTCTTTGTTAAAAATTAAAGATTTGTTCTTGCGATCTTTCCGAAATTTGTATATTCTAATTCACAGTAAACAAATCATCAGAAACAATTAAAAAAATGCAAAGAAATTAAGCAACCAAAAAACAAGGTTCAGAGAGAGAGAAGATTACTGATGGTGTTGGAGAAAACAGCGAGACGAAGAGCCCAAATATCAAAAAAGCCGAACCAAACGGAAACCAATCGAAGTGAACCCACCAGCATTAACCACCATCCCAAAGCCTTCATCTTTTCTTGCGTTTTGGTTTTCCCTCCTATCCGCCTCGCTGACCAGATCCAGTTAAAGACTTAAAGTTGCAACCTTTGCCTTTGGATGGATAGTCAGTCAGTCACAGTTTTGACTTTTGACTTGTTAACTGTTTTTTACTGCTTCGATTTGACTTCGTATTGCCATTTTTACCCTCCTGCTCTCCTGGAACATGGTCGTGAATGTCAAATTCGTGTTCATCATACTTAATCACTGTAACATGGAGACTTTAAGCTTTCAAAATGGTGTTTAATTGACAACATATTACCACTTCTAGTTGAAATTAACATTGCTTCAATTCAAACCATCCACTGGTGGCTTAATTCCCCTCTCTAAAACAGTGGATTAAGTATTCAAAAGACCAAAGTCTAATTCGTTATCCTTCCTTTAGACTTGAATATCACCCCAAAAAAAAAAAAACCCAATATTGTTAAGACGAGCAAACCCAAGAAACTGCTAGCAAAAATGCTCCTTTAACTCCATTTACGAAAAAAATTAGGTAAATCTAACTCACCTTTCTTGTCATCCCATACTTCCAGAATACGTCAAAGACAGCAACTTTTAATGAAGCTGTTTTCTATTTGTCAACAAGAGACAAGCCACAAGATTTCCAGGCTTTACCCATTGTTTTTGTTTCGGTCTGAATGGTGCCTAGTCCGGGAGTGGTTGCATTCCTTCTGGCATCATATTCAGTTCCAGCTCTAAATCACTATTATTAAATTGATGGTTTCCTTCCTCCCCAACTTGCGTTTTCCTTTTATGGTTTCCAGGTATTGTAGATATTTTCTCTTCTATTCCTTTCAACTTCCTGTGGTAAAATTTGCATCTGCTCATCAACATCAAAAAGGTTTTTTCTCTACTTCACATCATCGTGGTCATGTTGTTTGGCAACCTTTTTCCAACATTTCATGCATCTAACTTAAAACAAAGCCACCACCATTGAATCTTTTAGACAAATAATGCTTAAAATAAAAAAAGGGAAATCATCTGTGTTGAACATGTGTATTAAGGTTTTTAAATTATTTTAAAAAATAAATAAAAATTATGATTTTATTAATTTAATTAAATTTATATATTTTTAAATCAAATCAAATAAATTTTAATGATCAACTATTAATTAAATACTATTAATTAAAATATTACTTGTTATTTTTATATCACATAACGTTGTTATGTATTGACATGGAAGATAAAAATATCTTATTACATTATTATAATTTATTATGATATATCATCATATTATGTAATATAATATAATATAATATAAAAAATAATATTTTTAATTAATTAATAATTAATTTTATATTAATTTATAAAAAAATTATTTAATTAAAAATAAAAAATATTTAAATATAATAAAATAATAAAAAATATTTATAATTTTAAAAAATTAAGTATAAATTCCATTAAAAAAATTAACTAGTAAATTAAAACTAGTGAAATTTCCATAAACAATAATGTATTTCAGTTGGACAATTTGGTCACTTGGTCACTAGACGTCATTCCCAACGTCATCCTTGATTTGTCCATTTTTTGGCTTCTTTTTAAGAGTGGTACGGGCAAATAGTTTGTGCCAAACGTTTTTCAAACTTTGGGAGAAAGTGAAATACGAGGATACCATGACCCAACAGAAGATTATGATTAAGATTTTTCACCGCACCGAATGAGACATGTAAAAAGAAACTCTTTTCCTTATGTTCTTATTGATCTCAACTTATCTGGAAGGTTCTTGATCAAGGTCGTACCGCTCCGTGGTGGGCGCATCAGGAAATATTTTCTTTAAAGTAATAAAAGCATTTTGTTGAATACCGAGTCGATGCTCAAGTATGCGGTGATTTAGTTTGATGGATACATTGATGTTACATTAAGCATGTTTGATTGGATTTCGCTTTCATTGGTAAATTAACTGTATAAACTCTCTGGGAAAGCGTTTCACGTTTGTAGTTTTAACCATAGTAATTTTTAATGCGACCTTTTTACATGGGTTAAAAACGAGAAATTGTTGCATTAGATGAATTAGCCAATGATGGGTGCATGTTGCATTTCATTAATTGGTCTAGTGATGATTCTTGCTTGAAAATAATTGACAATATCGTTAGTGAATGTAAATCAAAGCCACAGTTCCAACAGCAAACCGAATCCAAATCCTCTCTTGTTTCCCACTAGCGGAGTTAAAACCTTAAAACACTCCGAAAGGGAGCATGGATTTAGATTCCCTACCAAGTCCAAAAGACATGGCCAAGTGAAATTCATGCAAAATAAAACTCTCGTGAATCAGTACTTTTTGATGATTTTCATCATCGTGGGTAAATGTTAAAATTTGACACGTAAAGCGTTTGTGGGCGAGGAGTCAGGACCCAGTTGGCACGAGGCCCGAGTTCCATAGGCCAACAAAACGAAGGGTCTGGGACTGTGGGCGCTCTGGTCCCAACCCCCGATCGTACCACACCTATGGTAATTGCTACGCACCTCATGTGATAGTGATGCAGTCTAATGCTAAACCCCACCAACGTTTTTCTTTCCCCAAATCCCCACACCATAGTTAAGCATCCTTCACTTTCCAATAAAAGCTGTGACAGTATTTTATGTGAAAAGAGGGAGAAAAACCTGAAACCCCCCCCCCCCCCCTTGCCCACACACCCAAGCAAAGACGTGAACCTGACTCCTGATTCTCGAGTCTCGAGTCCGTCCCGACGAAGCAACTTCGGTTTTAGTCGCCTACAAATACTGCCAATCCAACGTAAGCCTATCTGGCCTCTCTGCCAATGTCCACATTTTTTAAGCCTTTGTTCCTTTTCTTTTCTTTTGTTTTTTATCTTCAACTGTTCAAAATTTAGCCATTCTGTGTGCAGAGAGAGGCCCCTGCCTGCAGAGTGCCACCAGCAAAGCACTCACATGCATCTCTGTCTCCTTTTTACGTTTCCCTTCCATTCTTTCCCTCTCCCCCTTTTGAAGTTAGAAGTTGAAGGGAAGGTTATGGACTCATGGTCCCCCTTCCTTCAAAAACCATTTTGGCACCAACAAAAATTCAAATGGACCCTTACGTATAGGCACGCGCCACCAAATCCAGGTCCTACAACTTTCCTTTTACAGCACTTCCGTTCAAAATAATAATATACGCCTTGTGTAACAACTACGAACCCTTTGCTACATAGAATTTATGTTAGCCAAAACTGTTTTGAATGTGAAAGTCAGCAACTCTTCACCTCATTATTAATTGCACTATGAGCATTAAGTCATTACAAACCATGATTGTATGCAAAGTCTGCTCTAAAATAGTTTAATTCCTCTCCATTTGCACGCTTAAAACAGGCCACTGTTCTCTATTCTTTTCTGCCTACATAATGAAAGCGGATTACAGCTATCATCCATAAAACAATTTTTGAAATAATGCCAAAAAGCTCTAATAAATAACCAACAAGCAGTAGTAACGTGTACGCACATCCCTTGCTCATTTCCCCAACAACCCTCCACTTCACTTGCTGATCCTTCGGTTTATTTTCAAAGCCAAATAATCAATCATTAATGCCCTAACCTCACTTGTTTAACTAAATCAAGAGTAATAGTACTTAAAAGAGTAGAGATAATCAGAAATTGCCAACTTAAAATTGACAAACCATAACATTACAGCTCATCAATCCGTACAATCTAATTCAAATAGGAAATAGTAATGGTACTATTAAAAAGACTATGACGAAGTCAGCTTGACTACAATATCTCATAAAAAAAACAACCCTTTCTTTTTTTTTTTTTTTTGCTCATAACAGAAGAAAAAAAGAATTTAACACAAGCCACACGGTGAAACGAAGCGTGCCTGTCTAATCTGATGATCTCCCCTTCTCATCACTGTACAGAGATTTAAAGATTTGTTTGTTAGTGGTAAAATACGTAGCGGTAAAATGAAAACCTCTCGCTTTCCACGATGGAACCTAAAACCCATCCACTCAGGAAAAAAATGAAAAAGAAAATCCACGAAAAACGACAAAAAAACGAGGAGGGGGATAATCCGAATCACCCAAGTAAATCCTGGTGATTGCAAAGCTCTTTTCTTAACCGCTGAGAGAAAAGCCTGCAAGCATCCATACTCAGGTCAACGGCAGCGGCTAAAGCCACGAAAGCAGCTGCATCCTCCGTACAGTTCACGTGCTGTACACTCACCTCCACGCAAGGCTTGCTACACTTGCCTTCACCTTCCACGCGAGCCGACATTACAAACCCCCTATACACGCAAAACGGCCATAATCCGTACCCAAAATCCCCGCTACTTCTCGGACTACATGCCGGCGACGTCGCACTCCCCGGCGTCGCACGCCCGTTCGTGCCGCCGCCGCCGCCTAGATCAATTACAAACTTCCCTCCCTTACCTGAACTCAAAGTCGACTCGGCTAAAACAATAGCCGCGGCGCTCATATCAGGAATGAGTTCAAAACGGTAACCAAGTCCATCAGAAGAGCCACGTTCGCGCCAAGCCTCGAGACGGGCCCAGGGTTTCCAGGTGCCATCCCCCGGACGGAGAATCAGCCATGAGCCGGGATTAGAGCGGCTCACTCGGTCCGAACCTGGTGAGGCCACGAAAGGAGTAACCATTGAAGCGGCGGCTACAGGTGAGCCGGATAAGTCGTGGACCGTTATTGACCATCCTTTCCGCTCTTTTCCTGGCCTTTCCCTTTCGCTTCCGAACGAGCTTAACCAACCCCGAGAGCTACTTGGCTCTGACTGTAACGACCTGTCCGATTATAACTTAAAAAATTACTCAACAAGCAAAGAACAAACACTTGGAACTAACTGAACAGTAAAAAGTAAAAGAAAGGAAAAACTTTTTCATGAAATCAAAATTTTTTATAGTTTTCAATTAAGAACATAATCTGGCAAACTTTAACTTTGCAATTTCTTTACCGTACTATTTAGCATTCAAATTTAGTAACAAAAACTTTACAAAAAGCCTAAAAAATAACTAACTAAAAATAGTAAAACCAACCTGGATCTTTGATTCCGGTCACCGGTACTTCTAAAGCTGAACTTGCAAGTGAAAACGGGTTGCCTGATATTTCCTCTGATCTGAAACACTTGAGGACTACATTCGGGTTCGCCGTCGAACTGGAAAACGAATCTCGGGTCAGGTTCCGCTTTAACATTCAAGTGAAACTGAGCAGAGGAACCTTTATTAGCTTCTTTCCCAATCGAAATCCAGCCACTGTGGAAAACGCAAGCCCTAGATTCAGTTCCCGCCAGATCCAACGGTACAGACACTTTCCCTAACAGACGCCCCGAGTTAACCCCGCAAGTGGTGCCCCTCCTGCCAGTGTAGATAGCAATCTTGAGGCAAAGCTTGGCGGAAAAGATCGATTTCGCGGCGAGTTTGTCGATATCAGCTTTGCTGAGGTGGAAAGTGGCGGCTAGGGTTTGGAGCTGGTTGTCTGGGAACTGATTCTCCGGCGGAATGTAGGGAACGACGGCGGTTTGCAAAGGGAAGTTCTTGAGCTTAATCTTACAAAAACACGGCGACGAAGAAGGGTGAACAACGGACCGCGCCGGTTTGGACGCAACCGGAATTTTCAGCGCTAGATTACCTACGGTAATTCGTACGAAAGGGCAAGGGTCCATTTTCAGTTTCACTTGCCCCTTCCTTTTCGAGAAAAACCTACACTCTTGTTTATAGCAATGAAGAAAGTGAAGGGTTTAAGCTAAAAAAATGTGAGATGTGAACGGAGGTCACATGGGAAAACGTGTAAGGGATGCGTTTCGGAAAACTGGAAATGGTGGTACGCCAAACACTCTATTCATCATCTTCTTTTTCTTTCTCTCCTGAGTTTGCTGTGAGCCCTTCCAGTCTCTGAATTTTCTTTTTCCTTTATTTGAGACAATTTCTCTCTATTTCTATAGTAAGAGAGTTTAGATAGGGAGGGGATTAATGGGAAAGGCTTTTGGGATTAGTTGCCAAAAAACCAGGGGTAGACGGGGAAGAGGGGGATAGGGTAGGGGTGGAAGACAGCTGGGTACAGCCTGGCGTTGATTGCCAGACGGGAACGAAGCTGACGGTATCTGAGTGAGGCCCCTCTCCCTTCCCTCTCTCTCCTCTCACCTGACCAACTCTATTGTAGACTCCTATTTTTTTTTTGAAATTTGTTATATGACGAAAACACCCTTGTCTGTTCAATTTGGCGATTTGCAAGTCTGGCCACCTATACGGAATCTCGCTTCTTCTATGCACACAAAAAAGAAATGGAAATACATTAAAAAAAAAGATCCGGTGTGTTAAAATTGATAATTAATTTAATTAAATTAGGATTGTATTTTTGTTTGTGTTTATACAGTGAATCTTTGGTACCACACGTGGGTTGTGCCATTGAGGGTTTTCCTTTTCCCTCTTTCTTTTTATTTTCTTTATTCTAATTTTATTTTGGTGGGTCCGCCGTTTTTTTTTTTTTTTCTAGTGACTTATGTTCGTCTGATCTGGAATTTGGTTATCCGGTGGTTAGGATCAGAATCTGACTGCTGAGTTTTCAGAGAGGATCGCATGGTGTTAGACACGTGGGTCATTGGGAATGGATTTCAATTTTCATTTTTGAAAGAGGGGGAGAAAGACTTTGACCTCGCCCATGTCATGCTGATGTCATATTGTTGGAAAATTAATAATATTGTTTACAAAAAAAAAAATGGAGTTTGTGGTATTAATTTTGAAGTCTGCTACTTGCTTGTTGATACATGAATGAATTAGAGGCAGGCTGCGGTACGGACGGTAGCCAAACGTTAGATGGATGATGGTTTCTGATGAAAATAGATAATTAGCTGTTATTTTTATCCATAACAATGACGCATTCTAATAAAAACCAAAAAAATATATATTGGTAATATTTAATTTCATTTCCGTATTTATCCATAATAATTTCGGGAAAAAAAAAAAAAAAGGAACCCCCCCCTCCTCCCCATTTTTAAATGGTTTTGAATGAACGTTATATTGAAAAAATTAAAACAAAAAAAAATATAAACACAAAACGTAGCTGTAGCTTGGGATAAACTCCAACCGAAACTAAAGTCTTGTCTCCTAACCATGCATGTTTCCTTAATCATAAAATGTGGACCTAAAATGTAATAGCATAGACAACGTTTTTTTCACCACACTTTTGTGCTATTGATGATTAAATGCTTGCACTGGTTTGGATTTCCATATTGTAATTTACCATCTAACAAAGACTCTAAAAAAACACATGCATACACTTGTTTTCGATGCATAGTTGAAGCTCTTCTAATGACAATTATTTTCCTTAATTATTATTATTATTATTTGGATATAATATCTAAAAATGTTTTTAACTATTTATGAGAAAATCAAATAAATTTTTATATTTTTAATTTCGATCAAATAAGTCATTTTGAGTAATGATTGATTAATAGTTATTAATCAAAACGTTGTTTTGTCATTTTTATATTATGTGATGTTAATGTGACAAGCTAATATTTCGTTTTGAATTATGACATAACATGTTAAGTGTGGATATAATAATATGATCATGTGGCATTTTTATTAGATACGTTAGGTTCATATTAGTAACATGCAGCATCAAAATGATAATTAGTTAAATGTTAGTTGCAAATACTTATTAAAACTTAACATAAAAGTACAAAGATTTGATTGAATTTAATAAAAATATATATATATATTTAATTTTTTCAAATAATTCCAAAAAAAAATTTAAACATTATGCTTTGTTATTTTTATAAAATTTTCCCCTCAATGATGCAAAATGAAGTGATAAACTCGGCGAGAATGTAAATGAAGATAAAAACAATATGAAGTAATTAATTAAAGGGTATGCCAAAGCACCAATATGGTTGAGAATCCATAATGGTGATTTAATCAAGCAATAATCTCATTCATTCAAGAGAGTGGATCCCTCTATTCACCATTGAAACTCAAACTAGCATATAGCTATATACGTTGGCTGACATTAAGAATTTTTTGCTTCAAGATTAGGGCATCTAGCTTTAGTTTTTCTCAAACGTAATGAGTACTTAGACTGGTTTTAATGGGAAGGAGGTGAAAATAAAACTTTTCAATCAATATTTAGGTAAGAGTTATGAATCCTTTCTTTCAATGAAGAAAGAAGAGGAGGCAGATAGTTGACCCAAAGGCCGAATGCCCAAAAGAAATAACGAATGGGTATGATCCATAAGAAAACTTTGAGGCCCAACTGAAGAAAAGGATACGCATGTAATCCAAAAGGAAAGGTGTGGAGACACCCCTTTCACTCTCCTTTGTTACGCTTTTAACTCTCCCACTCTTCCATGTCCTTTTATGTAAACCCAAAACAAAGGCAGGACAGAGGGAGCAAATCCAAGCCGAAACAGAAAGAAAAAACCATGCCTATAATTTCCGTAACTTCAGCTCCCAAAGTCACCTTTATCCCCAACTCCATCTCTTCCACACCTTCATTTAGGACACCTAGTCTCCCATCTTGGACAATTGCCAATGGCGGGTTGGTGATAGAATGTTCATCGCGACCGCAGAAGAAGGCAACGAAGCATCACATGAAGACAAGGCCGCGCAAGACGCAGGCATGGGACATAAGGAGGAAGCCCACCGTTTACGCTCCTTTGCCTCCACTCCCTCCTGACTGGACCCTGGTTTCAAGCGCTGGTGACAATGATGGTGGTGGCGATGTTGGTGCTGTTGCTGAGGTTGGTCTCGCTGGCTCTGCTCTACAGGCACCTCTTTCCAGTGGGTAGCTTCCGTTTTATCATTATGTCGGTCGTGTCGTGTTTGTTTGAAGGTTTTTGTTTGGTTGTCTGGGTTTTCGTGCTTAGTTATAGGCTTCATGTTTGAATGATAAAATGAAATTGATTCTGGTATTGTAATATACTCCCATGAATTGCCTATGTTTAAGTTTTTCTCGAGCAGGGACATGGAATTCTATTTCTATGCCAACAGACTTTGCCAAAAGGAACGGATAGCTTTTTCTTGATAACAGTCAAGCCTTGTCGTTTCACTTAATAACTAGTTGTGAATCTTATTTCATTTGAATTTGGGCAATCGGTTAAAATTTACATTAGATAGGTTACTTTTGTTTCACTTACTAAGAAAATGGAAACATGTCACACATAGTCACAGTACCCACAGTCCATTGCTACTCTGAAGTTCTGCTTCAGAAATCAGAAGAGTTCAGTTCAGGTACTAAAACTTTTTGAATTTTGAGTTTACATTATTGCAAATTAAAAGAGCAAGAATTAAGGTATAGAATCATCCTTAGACCAGTTATGCCACCAATAACGAGATGGGTAACCATGATGCAGGAGAAATTAATAGAGAAAAAGGAGAGAATGTTTTGAGAGTTGAGACAATCAATTCCTTTTATTTCAGCACTTAGGGTTAAGTTCAGAGGACAAGGATCCTTCTTCTAATCGAGACTCATACTGAAAACAAGACATTGGATATTGCAAGGAACAAAATAATGTGTATTAAGAACGAGAAATGTTGTTGATTGCCCCAAAGTGCTCTCCTATCACCATGATACATGTAACAGCATAAGGGTAATTACAAGGTAGAACAAAAGAATCGAGCAAGAATGAGTTTAAGTTGATTTCTAAAGAGCTGTTTAAATTGTAAACTTCTTAGTAGGGAACAATCCTACCAGCAAGATGTAATTACAGAATTTGGAGGTTGAAATCTTTTTGCACTTTGAAATACACCCTCCTTGAGCCGCTAGCAGGAATTACATGATGCTATACAAAGGGTACCGTAACAAGTACAAGACCTCATCTTGCATATGATTATTGAGAGCATCTGATGCTTCGGAGTTTTTCAACATCTCGATTCCTGAAGGGTTTCGGACAGTCACTAGCATGATCTTTTCTTGTATCCACTCTGCACAAGGCTCAAGAGGAAGTCCGTAAATATATGTTCATATCCTGGCATTTTCCCATAGCCTGCAATAATTTCACAAACAATTGCAGAGCAAATCAGCATGTCTGAGGTGTTTCGAACAAAGAATTAAAAGGGGGCTTTAAACCAAGTCCAAAACTGCCCCCATGATGCTTATACGGTAGAAGTTTAACTTGCCAGGAAAGTAGTTGATGTCTATGACATAAAAATGATCTCTGGTCCCATGCTCCCGGATAATGTCTAGGTTAAATAGCCGAAGACCCTATAGTAACAAAAAAATTGCATAGAAATATATATTATAAGCATGATTTACACATTAGTATGTAGAGACCAGGAAACTAATAGTCAAAATTGAAAAACCTACCAGTCCACGTCGAAGTTCTTTGGCTAGTCTTTCAAGTAAAGGGCGAGGAGGAAGCTCTGCAACAGAAGGAAAAACATATGTAAGACGGCCCACAAAGATGCTAAAAGCATGACTTAAGACATCACACTTCAGCACAGTTCAAAGCAGCATCTCCTTTTTTACTTGAGACACATCACATGGTGTTGAATGAAATTAACTGAAAAGCTGCAATCAACTGAGGGCTCATTCAGCCTTTATAACTTTTTTTTACTCAACCATGAAAATTTCTTCATACACGTTTCAAGTCCAATCAGATGATCAAACATTCACGTTGACAAATGCCGACAAGCAGAATTGGGAGAGTAGCAACGAAGAAAAGCTATTCTTAGACAGGACAACTCACCAGCCACACTAGGGTCCAAATCTGCATCATCTGCAGAAGCTGCAGCACAGGAAACCCGTGGAAACCGAAAAACACCCGCATTTTTAGAGAGCTCTCGTTTAGTTACATCAGGTAAAGAGAAACGCCTGACCACTTTAATAGCTTCTCCAACGATATAAACCTTGAAGAGAACACCTCCTACAGCCATTATGATATAAAACAGTACAGCAATTAATGATGGATCATAGAATTTTGGCCTATGGTTATTAGTCTCTACAGAATCTGCAGTTGCATACCATGGTTAACAAACTCCTGCAGAACAAGTGGAGGTTCAAGTTTCTGAAGGGAGTATTGATCATAAGCAAGTGATAGTTCATGTGACTTTGCACTTCCATCAGCAACCAATGGTTTTGCAACTGAAACAGACAGAAATAAGCAAGTTTGCTTAGAAAAAAGTGACATAAAAATTAGATCAGACGAAGGAAAAAATTGATATCCTAAAGTAAATCACACGACTTGGGAGCATGATCTAGCAAAAGCATCTCTATGCTTCTTATGATTCAAGTCCAGCCACAGTCCCAAGCACCTCACAGGTAACATATACACCACATGAAACAGATCATTAAGTCGAATGCACAGCATACCAATGACTATGTATAACTTAAATGGAGACTATAGAATGGTACAACATATTAGAACACCGCATGAAAAAATCTGCATACCAAGGGGCAGTGTCAACCCAGCTTTGGCTACAGCATCAGGAATGGATGATGCATCTCTTTTAATGACCAATTGCCTGGGAACACCAACTTTTCCTGCATGGTAAAACATCAACATTCATTTTGATCAGCTTCGGAGTTCATCTGTAAATCTTTCATCAAAAACTGGAAAGTTGCCAGTGAGAGAGGAAGAAAAACCCTACTCCCATTGGATTCTAAATTCCAATGTCAACCATAAAAAACATGGCATAAATTACCATAAGAATCAGATAAATTCATATCTGCAACACATTGTAGCATTGATTGGCGATTGTGTAAATGTTGTATAGCATCAGGAGGATCAAGAACTGTGACTTCTGGATGTGTTCGTCTATATTCCTGCAATTATAGGTTAGAAATTGTAAGATGGATAGGTCTGAAGACAAATGTGTAATTAGCAAACAAATTACCCTTGAGACAGCAATTTTTCTACAAGTAATTGTTGATATATTACTGTCCAGAACCAAACGCTTTATAATCCTTTGGTGAAAAAGAAAAAGAAAAAGTTTCCTTGCTTTTCACTTTTGCTTATAATCAATTCTTTCCAGAAGAAGAGCTTATAAAAGAGACACCTAACATACTTCATAATTCCTGGTTCACATGCATTATCTAGTCATGCATTGATGCAAATTCACAAGGCAGCTCACTAAATTGTTTTTTTCATTAGGCAACTGTGGTTAAGAAATCATCCTCTGGTTGTAACATATGAATCCTATCCACCTAAACTTATGCCGACACTGAACTATTGAAAGTTGAAAACAGCCCACGCATGCTAGAAGATACTTAAGAAAGCAAAGCAACAGGTGATGTGGACCCCATTCCAACCCCCCACCCAAAAAAAAAGAGGAAAAATTAAATCTCACATGAAAAGCACATTAAATAACTAGACAAACACAGCAACACAAAAATTGAGAAATTATTAAGATTAAGTGACATAAAACTCAAGGAACCATCTGAAAATGCACAACAATACAGGCTCACAATACAAAGTAAAAGCTGACAGTTCAAAAATAATGCATAAAAAAAAGGATACTTATTTAAGAAGAATGGGTTAGTCCAGCGCTAGAATTATGAAAAAGTATCTACACTTTTATCTGAAAGAATTGACTCAAAACAGAATTAGAAAAGAAAACGTGGGCCATTTTGGTTATGAATTGAACTCATTTTCTAGCATTAGTTTCCAAGGATATCAGGTGCAGCAGCTGATAACTTCAAAAACTGAAAATTATAAACTGAGATAAACTACAGAAGTTTCAAAGATAACTTTCCCTAAAACATTAATGTTTCAGCATAAAAAATACGACAAAAACAGCATACCCAACTTCCAAAGCATAACTGATATAAATTTGAACATAAGAACTTGAACCCAGCTGAGGTCAGAAGGTTTGACACTGTAATCCTAGAACCAATGCTGGATATTTGCAAATAAGAGAAGTGAATCCTTTTACTAGACACTTCATCAAGCAGCCAAAAATGGAGTGATGAGGGAGGCACTTGCAAAATTTAGTCCTCAAGCATGATATAGCAAATACTAGAGGTACACCAGATCCTACCCTTATTAGGATTGAGTCAGGATAAAAAGGGTAACACCCAGGACAAATGAAGCCATTCAAAACAATGAAAAAGTTTTTTTGCAGGTAATGCTAAGGAAAACCTGAAAAATCAGCTAGATGGCCATGGAAGTAGAAACATCCTCACTTGCTGGAAGCTTAAGGCCTCGACCTCAATTATCAAGTCAGGTTTCATGAGGAAGGAAAGAGCAAGCAGTCTGCAAATTATGTCAGCCACTCATGAGATTTAAACACAAAGCAATTGTCTGTCACCAGTCACTGGGTTATTTGGTTCCTCACATGTAAAAACACATCAACATGGCAACGTAATATATCAAAGACCAGTGGCTTCATACTCGATCATTTCCAAGACATCCATCATTCTCAAAAGAAAACAAAATTTATACTGTAGCATCTAGGATTTGGACCAACCTCAAGAATTTGGCGCCACTCTTTTCCGGTCAACTGCACCAGAAACAAAAACAGGCCATTTTAAGTCAGACACGCAAGCGCAAGTACTTGTTTGCACCATTCTTTTTATTTTTTTCATGTCATCACGAAATATAAGAAATAGTATCTACCAACCTTGTGCAGTACAATATCAAAAGGACCTTGATCCGAAAGAGGTCTGTTTTGATCAATTGCAACAAACAATATACCCTTATTCCTGCTCCATTTCCAACATTTTACACGGTTACTCACCAGAAAAAAAAAAAAAAAAAACCCAACACATGAACAGCAACAAAGGGTTAATAGTAACCGCAAAATCCAAGCTTTTTCTGCTATCAAGGTACAAAACAACCGCATCCCTTCTTTTGAAAACACAAGAACTTAGGACCCATATTTTAATTTTAGCAGAAGGTCATATTGCAGCAAAAAATGTAGACTAAATCCAATACTAGTAACAATAACAGCAAAGACTAAGTAATAGCAGCAAATTCAATATGTACATCATACACGACCAAAGTCAAAATCTTTGCTACAAAAAATACTATAAATATTAAATATCTTCATGAATTGATTCCAAGTAAATACTGAAAATGACATATTATTATCAACATAATAAACATATTTAGTATAAAATAAAAACTCTTTGACTTATAAGAGTAAAAGAGTTTGATGTAATATTCACATAAATTACTTCATTTTCCTGACAACCAAAACGACAACGACACAAATTGGCAGCATATTCTCACACCTTAGAATCCACACATTAGATTCCAAAACGATCAACCAGAAAAAATAAACGTATACAAAAAATCTCCGGCTACACCTTTAAAAAAAAACCGCGAGATTCACCTGGCTAAACCTTCAAGCTTTGGTTGTAAAAAGCTCTTAATCTTCTTAGAAGTAAGCGCGTAACCGACAACAACAACGTTTTTCAGTTGTTGTTGTTGTTGTTGTTGTAAAGCTCCGACAGAAATCTGCGACATCGTTTCAGAATCCTCGTCGTCGTAGTCATCGACGTTATGAGAATATTCTTCCTTGAGCCTCATATGGGAGTAAAAAATTAGGTAAATAAAGAGGAATGCGAGGAAAACCAAGATCCCCGAGATTTCAGAGAGTCTGTTAAACAAAAAAACGACGAACAAGGAAGAAGATGAAGAGAACGGGAAATAGTATTATGGGTGAGTTTGGGGTTTGGTGAAGGAAAACGCGTGTATAAATAGGCGTATTGATTGTGGACATATTTTCGGGAAGGAGGAGTTTGGATTAGATGTTTCGCTTGCTTTTTGGCTTAGTTTCTGGACGCGTTCAATTTGATTTGAACTTGATAATCAAATCGTCAAGCGTGATGCAATGACGATGCGTTTCCACATGTGCCAGATATATCACGGAAAAGGTGGCTTATGACGTGGCAGATTAGTGGTGACACCTGGGATTTGTTTTGGGGATAATTCAATTTACTATTTCCAGCTCTTTTCTAGATAATGCAAAATTTTTGGACCGGCTTTTCATCATCAATTTTGTTCTATAATAAATAAGATAAAATGATAAATTCACAAATATTAATGAGTTACAAATTCATGGATAAGCTTTGTCTCATAATCATTAATCAACCTCAAGAATAAATACGAAAATTTTTAAGATATTTTCTTTTTTGTTCTGTTTGAGATAAGATGTATGACATAAATATATGTGTACAAAATTTTTTTCTTAAATTCTTAGAAATTAGTTGATTTTTTAAAAAAAAACTCTGTTAGAGGTGACTTGGATTATAATATTTCATATTCCAATGGTTTAGTCAATATGTTAAAAAAGAAGTAAGCAACTAAATACAAGAGAACCCGATTGTACAGTAGCAATTAGATTAAAGTTAAATGTGGGTCTATGATTGAGTGGAAGTGGAACATTAATTTTGATTTCATTTCAATGATTTACAATTTTGAAGAAAAAAGTGTTAGGAATAACTTGTACAAAAAGTTAGGGAATACTTGGGATTGGACATTGAAACGTAAGCACTTATTGAACAAGTTGAAAAATGCAAAACCCCATGATTTCAACAAGTTGATCAATCTTTTTTTTTCTTTTTTTATTTTGTTTTCTTGTTGCCCTCTATAGAAGCCACCAAATTTCAAACCAAATTCACCAGTTGACCATGAAATGGAATCAATGCCATCTTTCCAAGCATTGATAACACATTAAAATCACTAATTATATAATATAACTCAAATTTCAAACACCCGAATATTTAGTTTATTTTTATCAAAAAATTAGACTCGAATTTTTTTTAAAGTTTGGAAGAAGGTAAATACTTGTTGAAATAAAAATATATCCTACAAAAATGTAGTATACACCAATTGCAATTGGATAAGCGTTGGATATTGAACCCTTTATAAACGAGTGTCAATATGTTATATTTTATATACTTATTATTATTAACAAAGGTGGAGTTAGTTATGGTTTGGTTCATAGGGTAGGACGTGGATGTAATATATTTTTATTTTGCCATCTTTAACCTGTTGGGTCCACTTGGACCGGGTGGGCAGATCTTATCTTGGCCAGATAGCTCCTCCACTTAGAAAAAATTTTCAAAGATTTATCTTTGTATTTTTGTTGTGAACTTGCCCTACAAATCTATCTTCTATTTATATATATATAAAACACACAATTGAATGAAATTCAGAGTAGTTCTTCACAAATTTAATAAATTTTGTCTCTTTAATTATTGCTAATTCTAATAACATACTAAGAGATGACACGTTTCTAAATCACTTTCAGGAGAAAGAGGAAAAAACCCAATATTTTATATTTTTTAACAAGTATATAGAAAGGATGCACTCTTTGTTGTGGTGGGATGAGTAGTTAATGTTCTCGGTTAGTTTTTGTGTTTGGGTTGTTAAGTTTGATTGTGTGGATTGTGTGATCTTATTACAATCGAATTACTTTATTTTTGTTTTTATTAAACAGGTTAAGTAAGTAAGTCAATTTTTATGTCGCTTTTATGCTGTCTTAATACACTACCATTCTGTCGAATAATTTTATAAATTTCACTTAAATAGATGAAAATTCTAATTTACCATTTAAAATAAAAAACAAGAAGTAATGAAATGGGAAAAGTTGATTTGTCATGATACATGGAGAGAAGACTTTGCGCACTTGAATACCATCAGCCACAACCACGGGCACATAACACCATGCCTTTTGCACAAAAAAGGAGCAAGTACTGATTCGTTGATTCAATTCACTTTAATGGAAAGTCAGGCAATACCTTCTGAAAATGATGGATGCTTCCCGTAGCTGAACATGACTGCCATTATATAATGTCTCTTTTACTAAAAGCTATCATCATAAAAACACACCCAGGACCACTTCACGTCGTTTTCCGCCATTGTGGAAAATATGAGACCATTTTCTTATTTAGTTTAGCCTTTGCTAATCTCTTACCCTAAGCCAAGCAGTCTTATCCATGGACTATGTTTGTTTGACCTCTCGGGAATTTGAGATAACTTTTAAAAAAATTCGCATTAGCAAAGCTGCCACCGATTGGTAGGGACTTTGATGTTTTGGTTCTTTGTTTGTTGATTTCTTTCAGACCTTTCCTCTGCCTATGATCTTAGGATGGATCACTGAAGAATGAGACTGTATGCATGGCTGGGCAGCCACGAGTTCTAATGGTGCCAATTGCCAACATGTTGATGCTGAAAATCATTTGGAAGTATTTTCTCCATGGTTGGCAGCTTGGGTTCATCACATTCCAAGAGTTAAAAACCTGAAACTCGGATTCGAATCCTGAAACTAAAAGTTAAGATTAACAGAATGAGAAAGATTCATCTTTATGATGTAGCTTAAAATGATATCCATATTGCACTAATTAGGTCATTCCCTCTGGTGTCTTTCTTCTTGTTTTCCAATTCCTTTGACCACATTTTTATTGAAACAAACATGGGATTCCTTAGTTAGGTAATGTCTCCCCCCCAAAAAATGGATATACTATAATCAAGTGGATTAGGTTGGGAATTCAATATGGATGGATGAACAAATCAAGTTGAGCATTTTTTACACAACAACTCTTTGTATTTTGTACATGACTTAAAGAGTTGGGTACTCAAGACCTTGACATTGATATTGATATTAATTTCCTTCCAATTTCTTTTGTCGGATATGAATGGAAGATACGGGAGAAAAGGTGTGGTGTAGCAAAGCTGCTTATCAACCATCATCATTTCCCACCATAACATTGCTTCCGTTAGCAAACTTGACTTTTCCGACAATTTTTTCTTGCAAATTTTAAGAGGTTTAAAGCACCTAAGAATTGAGAAAATAGAAGGAACCTCATACCTGGCTGTCAGTACTTGCCAATGCCATTGCTCAAAGACCCATTGTCAGCAAGACATCGACTGTTTCGAAAGAGCTGAAATTGGGGAGGCAAGTTTGGTTCGGGTGATTTTAGTGATGTGAAATTTTGCTTTGCCAGTAATTCTCAACCCCTATAGTTGGATACAGTTGTGCAACAAGCAAGGACACGTCTCCAACTTTCGAGGGGTGCAAATCATAATGCAAAGCAGGCCTGGCCATCATCGCCATTAGTGCACTTCACTGCTTTTGGGGTCCTTAGCTTAATCTTTCCAAGCATAAATTCAACATATTTGTCATTTTCTGAATTAAAAATTGAATGTAACTACTTAACCAACACTAAAATGTAAAAGTGAACAGATTTCAAGTAATTTCCTTTTAGTTTATGAGATGGAAGAAATCCGTCTTCTGATGTTTCATCGAGACTCTAGAGTTGACAGGAATGAGTTAAATGGGTCGGACAAAAGAAGATAAAACAAAAAAGAAACAAACAAATGGTTACAGCCCAGAAGTCAACTGAAGGACGAACAATTGATTGCAAATGTATGTAGTATTTTGTTTTTATATGCTTTTTCCAAGCAATCTAGGTATGGGGTCTTTTTTAAGTTAGTGGACTGCATAGCTGGTATTCCACTTCATTTCTCTTCTCGGAAAAATAAAGTCCAGTCACAGTGAGGAAATTGCCCATACAGTTGCAAAATTTAGTACACTTCTTAGTTGCTCAGATTCTTGTCATGGTTGACGTTTGTTAGTGTTGAAGGCTTGAAGCTGAGTTATAGGCCTCCAGGGATAATTTAGCTTTTATCTAAATAAGTTAATCACAGGAATTCAGAAATTTGAGCTGGATGCAACATGCAGTTATCAGTCTTTTATCTCAAATTCTAAAAATGCAGGTCTCTCTCCAATGAACGGTACCGGAGCCAGTAAAGCATACCTTTTTCAGGAGGTGAATCGATGTCCTGATACCCTTGCTCGGAAAGGCAGCCAGTTTTAATTCTGTTCATTTAGTTGTATCAAGAGCTGCTGAGGCAAATAGGGAGGAGAGGTATCGCTCTATTTTCAAATATTATGAACGGTCCTTTCTGATACACAGGAGAAAATCTGTCTTTGTTGCAAACTCAGTGTGATAGTTTCCTCTTTTCAAGTCCTACCATGTGCTTTAACAGGATATTTTGCTCTCACATACCTTCATCAGGCTTCTGGTGTAAAAGCATTGGCTAGTTTCACTTTGGAAGTTCACCTCTCCCTTTCCATATTAAAAGAAAATAATAAAGGTAAATTGCGCATGATGCTTTCCAAAGACGAGTAAAGAACACTATACCATAAATAAATGGAGAATTAAAATGCAAGGGGCTATGGGCTATCCAAGCAACATTATTAACCTGTAAGTACTGAAACCTATCATTATTATTCATTCTTCCGTTCATAAACAAAGTTAGAATATTACAACATGTTTTTTCATTTATCATATTAATTTATTAATTTTTTTAAATATACTTCAATTAGTGTGTGATAATCCTTTAACCCTATCAATTATCCAACGACTGCTTGCTTGAATGAATTAATTGATCTCACAGATAAAATGGAAGTGCAAAACTCTCCAACTATTGACAAAAGAAATAAACAAATTAAAAAATTTTAAGAACAAATAAAGCATACGAAACACCATGAAAACAGCCTATCCATATTGATTTCATTTGAGAAAAACTCAAATGGAAAACAACCTTCCCCAAATGCCACAATAACATGAACACAAAAAGAAAAAGAGAGGGCGCAGGGGACATATATTCTTTAAAATAGAGATCAATAATAACTGATGACACCCCTGCTGTTGATGCAAAATGCTTTAAGCAAACATTTTTGACCACCTTCTGACCCTATAACATACCACGATACATGACATCAACCAAAGTTTTCCTATTCATAAATATGAGGCAACTTAAAATATAGCATAGGTGAATATTATTAAACCTCTGGGTTTAATAACAATCCTTCGTATAAGCATGCTCCACAAGTGGGGGCCAAAAACACCAAAAAAGAAAGAAACTACTTGCAGTATCTCTAGTTCCTCAAGGCAGATATTACCGTTTGCACCAGATATGTTAAGTGTTTTGGATTAATGAGACTTAGTAAGTACTTGTATAAAATCTTGACAAATCAAGAACTAAGTAGAGTGAATAGTACACCAAACATAAACCACATCAATACTCAAGTAAAATAAAAAAAAAAATCAAGAGTAAAGCCTACAATTGTCGACCAACATTTATACATATTATGCTGAACTGGCTTATTCAATTATGCAAACCTTGTTAAGCTTTTGGCCAAAACCCCCTGACATCTTGCATGCGTTGGGCAGCTTCCACAATCTCATGATGGCTACAAAAAAACTCTCCCCAATGAGCTCCTTATTAAAGATGGATAAGCATCACAAAAAATAAATAAATAAAGATAAATGACATCAAATCAACAACTGAACACAGGTATAACCTTCTTAACTAGAAAGGAAGCTCAGCACTCATGCTTAGATTCTTATTCAAGTAGGCTTCCTTTCATCATTCAAAAGGTCTGAATCTGTTACACAAGGGTAAATATGTAAGAAAAAGCCAACAAAACCCAGTTTAACATCACCTCATCTGCTGCTTCAAACTGCAGCAAAGATACAACAATATACTTTAGATAAAACCAAATGGACAAAAAAACAACTATGAGCCATGCAAAAATATAACCAAGGTGACATGTTTATCTCATATTGATGCCTACAATAATCTGTAGCAAAAGCCAAAAGTACAATTTCATAAATTATAGTTGTTTGACACCTATAATCATCTGCTTCTTTGAACTGAAGCTAAAGACAAAATGGAAACAATCAACTTTAGTATAATCAAAGGCCATTACTCATTAAAAAGCTTTAGATAAACTGTAGATCACAATGCAGGTCCAAATAAATCCCTTTTAAACTGTTATACCAAAAGCTGAAAATACTACTTGATAGAAAAACATCATATGCTTTTCAGAACAGAAACAAAGATACCATGGAAACCATAAGTTTCAATACTCAAAAACCAATGAATTGTTAAGTACTTAAGAATTGTGCTTTAGATAAAGCCTCAAGTGCAACAAAAAAAAAAAAAAAAAAAAAAGAACCCAGACATATCTGAAACAGCCTAAGGTAAAATAATAATGTTGAAAAGTAAAGAGAAAGATGCTGTGATTTTACAGCTTTAGATCACAAAGTAGTTCATCTCAGATTATAAGCTTGTCAATAGTATGAATGTGTCCAGAGTGTACCATCTGCACATGTAATGAGGATGCAGACTGAATAAAACTATCAAAAACTTCACTGCTCATTTCTTCTCCACACTGCAATCTTTAGAAGGTGTAGAGTCCACAAAATAAAATCTATAGTAAAAAGAGAAAAGGAAAAACTCACTAGCTGAAATTGTAAACTTCTTAACGTCTTTAATCAAATTACTACAATGTACTGTGGGTTAAAGAAAGAGGAAAAAATGAAGAAAAAAAAAGTAAGAACAATTTATGTTGTTTCTGTGGTCTAAGCGTCTCCTTTCCTATCCTAGTTGTGAGGTAACAATTACATTTTTTTTTTCCAACAGGATAGGCAAATGAAATCAGTAACTAAAACAATTCCAAACTTCCAGATCATCCAGAAGCACTAATTTCCAGAATAGCAGATTTTAGAACCTCATCTCCAGCAACCAGTCGTAGGTGCCTTAGAAAAGCATCCCTGGCCAACTTTCCAGCCTGTTTTAACAATTGAAAAAATAAAAATGTGTTCATAGTTTAAACCCAACATCCATTATAAGCAACAAGAAACATCTTCATCTAATAGACATGCAGCCTCTTACCTTGAATGTGCTGTATGAAATCCATATTTCCCGCACTTTGGCAGGAGGAAGACAGCTCTTAATCTTTGAAAACAAGCTCGCAAGGGAATACACAACACCAGCAGCAGGCCTCGGTTGACCTACAAGGAAATGCCCAAAATATTAACTTATATATGAAGAATAAAAAAAAGATACAAGGGGACTAGAAAAGTTTACCATGAATGTTACCAGAAGCTCTGAAACTCACAACACACTCGGGCATAATATGCATATTCGCTTTAGCTGACCATACCACATACCACTTCGGATTCTCAGGATCATCAGAACCGGTGTCAAAATCCACACTAGATGGGTGATACTGTTTAGATCCTGCTTCCAATTTCTCGACATTTCCCAATATAAGCCGGCACAGAATAAGATGTTTTACACCATTATCGTCAGCATCAGCCAGCTTTGCACTGGAAGAATTAATACAATTTAGCAGAGCCAAATAACAGAATAAAAATTAAAAATTAACAAAAGAGATAAAAAAACATATTAGGGAGTAATTAAACCTATAGAGATGAGCCAAAACAGCCGCGGCCACCCAGGAAAAGCTAAGTACGTTACTGAACAATAAACAAGAGACATAATCAACTACCTCAATTGTGGCAACTGAAAAGACGACAAATAAATGCCAACCCCGCAAACGTCAGCCGCGGGAACAATGCTGGGCATCCCAAAGCCATGAGCCAGAACACTCTCCACAACGTTGGCGGCAGCCCCATACCAGGCATAAACTATATTTGAAGTACCTCTCGCGGACTTAGTGATCCCCACCTGCTTCTCAAAAGCCTTACGACGAGCCTTATTCATATGCCCTTGATGCTTACACTGATGAATTGAAGTAACCGTAACCCCATCATCAGCTTTCTTCATTCCATTCAAGAAATGACCCTTAACAACCACATAAGCTTTTTCTGTTTCTCTCAACAGCAACGAGTCAGGCCACCTAGCAGCTCCCCCATCCTCCAAACGCTGACGTTTAATCACATCTACGGCTTTGTTAGCAGAACTCACTTCAGGCTCGTCTCGTTTTCTCTTCGATGAAGCTCCATCAATCTTAACCTCAATCTCAATCTTAGCATTACAATTGTTACTATTATCTTTGAAATTGCAGCCAATATTATCACCGCTTACACTTTCATTTTCAGATTCCGTAATTTCTTCTTCGCTGTAAAAAACATTAGGGAAAAAACACTTGTGGTTTTCATCGATCCAAGAAATCGATCGTTGATTTCCTGTCACGTAATCGATCTGCACCATCCTCTTCAAATCAAAAAAATACTTCGCACCGTCGATAGACGCTTCGATAATCGGTCTCCGTTCCAAGAAACCGGCTCGCAGCTTTTTCACAACATCCTCCGAGAAATTTAGCCAAGAACTATTGCGATAGTACATGAACAGGAAAGGAGCAGCGCTTTTTTCGAAATTCGCTTTGTTCTGTGAAGCAATTCGTTTCGAGCTTCGACAGCGGGCGCATTTTCTTGAACTTTTCGATGACGACGATGGTGGCGGTGGAGGAGGAGCAACCATATCCCCAACTGATTCCACCCGATTCTTCGTCGTTGCTGCTGGTTGAGACATTGAATTTTCTCAAACTATAACACAAAGATTCCTCAAGATTCTCAAACAATACACGCGAGAACTGATGGAATCGGAAATATGTGTAACTGGAACCCGCGCTATATAAACGCGTCGGGACGGAATCCGGGTAGAACTCGGAATAGGGTTCATATTAAATTACAAAACTAGGTCTCTGTTTTAGGACCGTTAACGTTGGTAATCAAAAATGAACGAGGGTATTTCTGATATTTCATACGTCTATTAAATTGAGGCGGTTACAGATTTCTTGGGACCCGCGATGAACGTTTCGAGAACGAAGAGTTGTTCAGAACAAACTTGCTGGCTAAGTTGCTTTTTCAGCTCCTCGTACTTTATTGTGCCACGTCAATTGGGCTTGTCTGCCGATTTGTTTCTTTCTTTGGCCCAAAGAAATTTGAAAATTAAAAAATAATTAAAAAAAAAAGACAGAGAAGCTCTTTCGCGACTTGGAAATTTTTGGATGACCAAAAAAAATTCCTAACTTTTGACTTTCTTTCTTCTTCTCCTTAATTCTTAATTAATCGAGTTGACAATTAAACTTGCATTAAAAAATAGCGCGTTTTCAACTTTAGAAAAAAAAATGGTTAGAATTCAGGAATTTCATATATTAATATTTTATTTTTTCTTATTTATCTATTTCTTTTTCACCTTAAAATGCTCATCTTTTGTTTTTGTTAAGTAATTTATCAAATTTCTATCCTTATCATTAAATTAATTTAAATCAATTTATGCACTCTATTTTTTCTTTTATTTACTTTTCGTGCAAGTCATGAGGTCTTTATCATGAGTTTTTTTTTTTCTAAAACAAGAAAGAATTTTCAATCCAATCAAAGAATTAAAAAGAAAATACAAAGTATGAACCAACAAGCAGGTTACAACCGTTTTGAATTTGGAAAAATACAAAGCTCAATTAAAGTCAATGGTGTAGTCTTGTCTTTGTTTCATTCTCCTCACTTCTCCCATCCTTTGTTTTAGTTCATATCAATCTCAAATGACTTGTTGGTGAGTCATGAATTATACGAGAAGTCATTGATACGACTAGATAGAAGAGAAAAAAGTGTGGTCAACCACGAGCAACTACTTAAGAAATCCCACAAAAATTGAGAAAAAAAGTCTCCATTATTTGGATGTTACCATGGTTAAATGTCTTTTTCATTTCTTTCTTTCTCTTGTCTTAATAATTTTTCTTTTTATAAGGTATTTATTTGTTTTTTTAAATTTATTTTTTCAAAAATCATAACGTTTCGATTTCGAATATTGATTACTTTTCACGTTTATTACTTTTCTAGTGATAAGTAATGAGTTATTATCTAATATTTTTATTCTAGTTATATGTAATCAGTTATCATTCAACATTTAATGTTTGAAAAAAATTATTTTTTTATTAATTATGTTTAACTAATTAATAATTGATTAACTGTTATTAATAAAAATATAAATAATATTTATAACTATGTAATGTGACATTAAAGTGAAAGGTGAAAAATATCAAATAACTGTATCAAAATACTACTCTTTTTATTCAATAATTGCACCGTTTCATCTTTTTGCATCATTTTCTCTTCACTTTTTTAGTAGAGAAAATTACGATGAATAGTCTTTATTGATAAAGACATTTTAAAAATAACTATCAAAATAAGTTTAATTGTTTTTAGTCATATTTAGCCATGACTTGACAAAAATATCCTTAAAACTATTTCAAATAAATTAAACCATTCATCACAATTTCTCTCTATTTGTGTTTCTGATTTTTCTCTCACCATCTCAGTCTCTCAAAATTTATCAATTTCTCTGTTTGGCATTCGATTGCTATACTTCCAATTTTTCTCTCCCGCATTTTCAGATTTCTCTTTCTTGCGCTTTCAATACACCAAACAATGGTTTTGATATGCTTGAGTGGGTGGGTATTTGAAAATTTTGATTTTTAAGTATTTTGAGTAAAAGTAAAACGGTAAAAATAATCACAGATGTTTGATATAGCTTTTAATTGAATCAATTCAGGACCTAGACACCAATAAACTCAAAAAATGGAAATTTATAAACCTAAGTTTTCAAAATAATTTTTTTTTATTTTTAGTTGAAATAGATGTTTTAGATAAGAAAATTTATATTTTGATTTATGAAAATATATTAGAAACACTTTAATCGTTGTCAAATTGTAAAAAAAAAAAAAAGAAATGAAGAGAGTTGAGAGGATTTGAAGTTTTGGTTCGTAAGTAATAATAACATTTTATACATTAAAGTGTAATAAATGTTTTTGAATATGACGTGTAACAATAATATTTTTTTAACATGGTGTGTAACAACATTTTTTAACCATAGCGTGTAATATGTTTTTGTATATGACGTGTAACGACAATATTATTTCAACATGACGTGTAACAACTTAACCATGGAGTGTCACATGTTTCTGTACATGGTGTGTAACAACCTAATCATGACGTGTCACATGTTTTTGTACATGACGTGTAATAACCTAATCATGGCGTGTAACATATTTTTGTATATGGCGTGTAACGTCAAAACGTGTAATTTCATTAAAAGTAATTTTGTCTAATTTGATTAAAAATAGTTAAAATTATAAAAATGCTATTTTTAAAAACATTTTTGTTTTTAAAAATGCCCCTTCTTAGTAATCTTTCTTTTTTCCCAAAGGTATTTATTTGTTTTCTCCAACAATCACAATATTTCAAATTTTATGATTGTCCACAATCATTACTTTTCTAGTGATTGGTAATGAGTTTTAGTTCAATATTTATTTTAGCTTGTTATAAATAAATTTTGGTATAATATTTGAAATTTTTTTTAAATTATTTAAAAATTTTCAAATAAATTTTTATTTTTAATTAAATTTATTTAAATTTGTATAACTAATAGTTGATTAATTATAATTGATAAAAATGTAATTAATATTTATAGTTACATGAAAATAGCATAAAAATTAAAAAATATTATATAATTATATGATCACGTCATATCAGCATATTATATTTTTTTTGTTAAAGTTGCACCATTTCGTCTTTTTGCATCCATTTCTCTTCCCTCTCTTAATAATCTATAGTTTTCCCAAAGTATTTATTTGTTTCTTAAAATTGATTTCTCTAACAAATACAATGATTCAAATTTGAGGATTAACACTTTCCACATTCATCACTTTTTTACTTATGGGTAATCAATATTCATTGCAATATCACGTAACTATATAATTATGTTATATCAATGTATTACGTTTTTTTTGTTAAACGTGGTATCGTTTCATCTTCTTGCACCATTTTCTCTTCCCTCTCTTAATAATCTTTCTTTTTCCCAAACTATTTATTTGTTTATTGAAATTGATTTCTCCAACAATCACAATGCTTCAGATTTGAGAGATTGAAAACTTTCCACATTCATCACTTTTCAAGTGATGGGCAATGAGTTATCATTCAAAATTCATTATAACTTGTTATAAATAACTTTTGATATAATGTTTGAAAAAAATCTTATATTATTTTTAAAAAATTAATAAATTTTTGTATTTTAATTTCATTTAACTAAATTTTTATGATTAATAGTTGATTAATTGTTATTAATAAAAATGCAAATGTGATGCTAATGTGAAAAGTTAAAAATATCATGTAATTATATTATCATATCACATCATTGTCTATTATGACATGTTAATATACTGTGTTAGCATCGCGTTTCATAGAATGATAAATAGTATTTTAACTGACAACATTTAATGAACTATTAATTATAAAAATTTATTTGATTTAAAATAAAAATATAAAAATTTGATTAAATATAATAAAAGAATACAAGCCATGACCCAAGCGATCCCAATTTATGTCATGAGTTGTTTTAAATTACCAGACACTTTTTATGCTGAAATTGACTCATATTATGAAGAGGTAATGTTAAGGATTATAAAATTTATTGGAAGAGTTGGAAATTTATGTGCAAATCAAAACATTATAGGGGCATGGGTTTTAGAAATACAAAGAAATTTAATTTAACTATGCTAGCTAAACAAGGTTGAAGGCTACAAACCCAAGTATCTACTTTAGCTTATAATTTGCATCTAGTCCAATGGCAGTGGTGGAGATTGGTTTGGACATACTTCATCAGTTTCGCAAGGCTTCTTGCACGCATGGAAATTCACGGGATGTTGGACATGAGATGAGATTACATGTGAGGTATGGTGCGGGCCGACTACTGTTGAGTTAAATGCTGATGCGGCTTTGTTTCATTCACATGGAGACTGTAAATTAAGGGTTGGATTCAACGTGTAAAAACAGAACGGGGATGTGATTTTAGCAGGTTCGAAGCCCACACCTCATGTCACAACTGTAGTGGAAGCCGAGCTAAAGGCTTTAGCCTGGGCTCTATTGATCTGTTATCAACAAGGAATCTATATGAGTGAAGCAGAGATTGATTACAAAGAGGTGAATCATTGGGTGAAAAGCCGTGGAAGTACAGGTCAGCTGGGCCACATCGCGGAAGATTGCTTGTTGCTGTTAGAAAGGATTTCTTGTCAAGTAATTAGTTATTTGTGTCAGAGGGGCCAACAAAGCAGCGCATTCCTTGGCTCAACGTGCAAAGACACTGATGGGTGGTGAAGTCTTTTGGACAAATGTAGCAGATATGCCAAACAACATAGCAAAAATTGTGTTGCAAGATATACGTGAGCTGTAGCTAATAGCTTGGTTGTGATGGAAGGGATACAAGATCTCTTGATTAATGTAATAGACATGTACAAAAAGATATATTTTTTTTCATGAATTTTATCTCATTGGATTTTATTATGAAAAGAGATTTCAATAAGGTTCTTTCTGCAAGATGTTAGAGTTGACAAAAGCTAGAGTTAAGCTGTTTATGTCTAGTAAGAGTATGTCTTATTGTATCAATGTTTCTGATGATTAATGAAGTTTTTCGTTTGAATTATTAAAAAAAACTTGTTTAAACTTTTTTTAAATTAGTAACTTTTTAAAGTATTAATTGGTAGCTTTTATGACGTAGACGATGGACACATTATTATTTAACCAAGTAACAACTCATTGACATGGGCTGATTGAGTGAGCCCGTGTATCCTGTAAAACAAAAGGCCCATAATCCGAACAGGAAAATCCATCTGTACCCGGCCCATCAAGTCACAAAAACAGGCAAAAATGAAAAGTAGTACTACAGAAACCTAGTCCAAGAATCTAAGGATCTCTAGTTTGAATCTCGTCCATTCTCAATCTTCATTGCTCCCGAAGCTATCAGTAAATTAATTTTCCTTTTGGGTTTTGCTTCTTTGGATGGTCGAATAAACGGTGAGTTTATTTCGTTCTTCACCTACTTAATATTCTCGTTTTTTTTTTTTGGTTAATGTTTATTATTTTAATGAATTATGGTTAGAGTTTGTTCGTTTGTTCGTTTGTTCTACCATAAATTTTAAGTCTCGAATTCAGTGTTAAAGGATCCTAAAAGTTTGAATTCCCTATTATTTTAAAGCTTCGACTTTATCCGGAGTTCATTAGTTAGCCCCAGACTGTAGAACTCATAGTAATTGTGAGAATAGGAGTAATCCGTGGATTAGGAAGCTATGACTTTTTCTTTACCAGTGGTGTAGTGTGTTTGAGATTAATACAAATGTATGTAATATAAGTTTCAAGAAAATGTGTTATTGGGAGTGATGGAATGAAAGTAATCCTAGTTCTTTAGGCTTGAATCTTCAAGCTCATGCTCGTCTGTCTAAAACTTTTACCCTTCTACCAAACTTGAGCGACATTACGGACTAACTAATTCAGAAGTTTTAATTCTTTGTTTTTACCTTAAAGTTGGGCAGCAATGTTTGATTGCGTTTGGTTATCTGGAAAAGATTGGAGATTGCCTGGTGAACATAAGTTGACATGTTTGTTTTTTCACATTTTGATATTCTAAGCGTTCAAGGGCAGCCTAATGTGCAAGATATGGATTTTTTTTTTATTATTTTCTGAATAATCCTGATAAGAACTTTGGTCATGTTTTCTTTGTAGGTTCCAATTTTGTTTTATGGAATTCTTATTTGCATTTGAATGTATGTAAAACAGGTATTTTCACATACTTCTCAACCATGTCTACCCCTTTGACGCCTTCTAAGAGACCACATGATAGGAACCCTTCAGAGACAAATGGGAAAAGAAAGTTGCAAAAGTCAGGGCAATCAAAAATTTTGCCTGGTGGTATTGTTTTTCGTGTACTATGTCCTGCATCTAAAACTGGTAGTGTCATTGGCAAAGGTGGCACCATCATATCACAAATTCGTCAAGAAACTGGTGCAAAGGTCAAAGTTGAGGAAGTCATCCCTGGTTGTGATGAGAGAGTAGTTGTCATCATGGGTTCTGAATCTTCTGATAAAGAGGCTGGAGTTAGTATCGAGCAGGGGAAGGAGGATGGTGGTGAAGAGGCTAATGCAGCCAATCAGAGTGATGAAGAAAAGGAAAATGGTGAAAACAATGATGATAAGATTTCTGATCCTGTGAAAGATTTGAAATCTGTAAAGGAAACTTCATATGTGCAGAAGGCCTTGTTACTTGTTTTTGAAAGAATAATTGAAGCAGAGCCAGATTTAGGTGGAGTTGATGAGGAAACTGTTAAGTCTTTCACGATGGTTTTAAGGTTACTTGTTCTTTCTAGTCAAGTTGGCTGCCTTTTTGGCAAAGGTGGCAGTGTAATTAAGCAAATGTCTGCCGAAAGTGGGGCACAGATTCGAATTCTTCCTAGAGACAAACTTCCTCCATGTGCTACAGCTTCTGATGAACTAGTTCAGGTACCTTATGTTCAATTCCCATATTACTCTTATTATTACAAATGTGCCATATAGTTTGGTGAATGTAAATTGAAGTGATGCTAGGTTTCATAGTCCTGTTTTTGTTTTGTGACAATTATTTGAGACTTGAACCTTGATTATAGTGCTGTTGCTAGCTTTAAACTTTTTATCATATGATTCCACATGTGAATTAGGTATCATTTATAATTTGTTATGGACTTTTGACATTATCTTCTGTGGTTGTGCTGTAGATCACGGGGGAGGTTGCTGCAGTTAGGAAAGCTCTTCAATCCATTTCTCAACAGCTTATAGAAAATCCACCTCGGGATCATGACTCTTCCCCTCTCAACCCAACAGGGCAGTCATCCCATTCATTTGGTCCTAGGCCTGAAGTTCACCCACCACCAAACCATTCTTTTAGTTCTCAAGGACCACCTTTTGCTGCAGGGCCACGGGACGTTGATATTCATTCAGCTGTTCCGCCTCTTATCCCTGGCAGAATGATGCCTTCTATGGAAATGCTAACATTCCGGTTATTGTGTCATCATGAAAGAGTAGGTGGTGTTATCGGAAAGGGAGGAGCAATAATTAAGACTCTTCAGCAAGAGACAGGCTGCGAGATCAAAGTTGTGGAAGGTATTTCTGATTCGGAGGACCGCATAATTGTCATATCTGGTCCAGCGGTATGATTTTGCTCTCTGGATATGTTTAAATATGACAAGATTTTGAAAATTTAATCTTCTATTTCTTGATTATCTAAGTTGTTAGTATTACAGTGGTTTTTGATTTACTGATGTTAAATAATTATTTCAGCACCCAGATGATAGGATATCAGCAGCACAAGATGCAGTATTCCGTGTGCATACCAGGATAAATAGGGCTATACCTGATAGCAAAGACAAGTCTTTGATGGCCAGGCTTCTTGTATCATCAAATCAAATTGGTTGTCTCCTTGGCAAGGGTGGTGCCATCATAGCTGAAATGAGGAAGTCGTCTGGGGCTCATATTCGTATATTGGGAAAGGATCAGGTTCCAAAGTGTGCTTCAGAAGGTGAAGAAGTTGTTCAGGTGTGCTTATGTGTTTTTCTTAAGATGTATAACTTTGGAAATTTTGGTGTTATTATCGTTGGTTTTTTACAAAGATGGTAACAATATCTTGTTGTTGACTGTAATGAAGTATTTGTGTATGTTATCTACTTATGGTGAAACATATCTTTGCTTGCATTTTGATCCAGCATAGTTTAGTTTCAGATTCAGGTTGGGCTTGCTCATTTTGATTCTTTATTTTGTTATGGCAGATTAATGGAGAACATGACACTGTTTGTGAGGCTCTTTTGCAAATAACAACTAGGCTGCGGCATCATTTCTTTCGTGATGCATTCCCGTCTATTAACCATCCTTCGAATCCTGCCTTCCTGGATCAAGGACCCCCATTCCCTTCATTTATGGGAAGGAGGGAATTTTCACCTCCAGGATTAGGTCCATTTCACCATTTTGATGCTTTTGGTGGCCCACCTCCACATGGTGGTTTTCATCCCCATGATGATCCTCCTTTCATGCGCAATATTCATCGACCAGGCATGCCTCCCCATATATCTGAAAGAAAAGCATGGGCCCCTCAGGTATTGGGGTGATATTGCGTGCCTTGCAAGGCAAAGTTTTTCTTTACACATATAGCTAAGCAACATGAGCCTTTCTCGAGTATTTTCGGTTGCCATGAGATTTAATAGTAGTGGTTTACTTCTTTGCATCTGGTTATTGGAATTATATGACAAAATGTTGGTGACGGCTCTAAAATTTGAAATGGGAGAAACAAATTGTAAAGCAGTAGGTTGATAGACTAAATAGATTTTGTGACAATCTTATTTAAGATGTGAATTTATTTTGTGTTCCTGTGTTTATTTGTAGGGATTTATAGGCATGCCAGATTTTGCTGGACCTCCCCACCGAAGAATTTCTGGTTTTGGAGGGTAAATCAATCAAAATTTAGCTGTTAGTAGTTGTATTAGTTTACAAGTTTTCTTATGGCAATGTCTCAATTGTTTTGTTGTTTCCCTTAATCTCTGGATATGTAGAGGAAGCCAACCAGCTATTATTACAAGCACCACCATTGAAGTTGTTGTTCCTCGTTCTCTTGTTCCTACAATATATGGAGAAGATGGTGCATGTTTGAAACAGATACGTCAGGTATGTTAATGAATCTGGTACTTCATCTTTTCTTATCATGCTTTCCTTCCCTGATACGGAAAAGGAAGCTAATTTAGACTCACTACCTTAAATTAAAAGAATAGAAATTCAGTTAATAACAGTAGGGGCATGCAGAGATCCATAATTGTGCTTTTTTACACTTCTATACTCGTCAGTAGAGAGAAATTAGGGCATGGGCTTTTTTTTCTTTGTTATACTTGATTTTTTTCACCTTTTAAGGCCATTGATCTTGTTGTCATTTAAGAGTATGGCAATAAGTACCTACAGTCCTCAGCTGCATTTTTCACTTATATTTACAGGATAACTCCCTAAAAATAATAATTTTTTATGCATTACTCCAAATGATAACTACATTCAAACAATAGCTTTATAAATTTTCAATAACAATATCACTGTTGCAGATTTCTGATGCAAAAATTACAATTACTGACCCCAAGCCCGCGGCAACAGAAACAGTGATTATAATATCTGGAACACCGGAACAAACCCATGCAGCCCAGTCTCTAATTCAGGCTTTTGTAATGAGTGAGACAGAATCTTCGTGAACTAAATTAAGGTAATAATCTATGTAACTTCTTTTATTTGGTTATTGAAACTGGATATATGTGATGCTTTGTACGTTTCTACTTGATATGTTTATTACAAGGTGTTTTATTACTGATTGCAGACTGCCAGGGATTCTGATTTCACAGTTTTGTGAGTATGCCGGTACTTTTTTAAACTAGCTAGGGATTGATATCATACTTTGTAGATTAATTAGTTCCTTCTGTAAAGCATTCCTCTTTAATCTCACATGAGGAATTACACTAGTGATCGATTTGTACTTCGGGTTTTAAAAGTTGAGAAGGAAACTATTTTGACTTACATAAACATTTGGATTGGATGAGGCTTCAATAGACTGTGATATGTAAATACTTTTTAGGCACATCATCAAACATGGTCGCTTGTTTTGTTGCTTTTGATGTCAAATAACTGAGGTAATTGTTAGCTATATATACAGTAGAGAACATCTGACTTTTTGATTGTCTTGATAAATATAATTATACTAATTTTAGATGCTGCTGTTTGCCAATGATAGTGCTGTGTAACAAACACATGGTCAATGCATCCGTATCTATAAGGGGTTGATTCCACGTTGACGTGGTACAATCAGCTTTCCCATGATCATGTGCTGAGTGTTTTTGTTGACTGAATTCTTTGTCGGAGATAACCGTTTTGTCCTGTAATGATAGAATTACTTATCCTGTTCATATACTTCAACAGAAATTGCATTTTTCCTGTATCAAAATTTTACACATTTTGATCTTGTATTCGCGATTTCAGTTCAAATAAGGACTAACTCTGACACTGTCGACATGAACCAGTGAAAGAGTTCATGTGTCGATGACATGGCAATGATTTGTGCAACAATTAAAATACTATGTTTAATATGATGTTGAATTAACTTGATATAAAACTTATTGGTTAATGAGAGAAATTTCGTGCATCGTTGACTTTGCTAGATCACTCACCCATTTGGGTGGTGCTTTAAAAGTGCTTTTGCTATCAAGATTATGGTAGCACCATAGCAGAAATTTTGTCTTAGCATTCTTTTTCAGTAGGGAACACATTACAAGCAGATTTGCATTTGCAACACAGAACAAAATACAATTTGCACAAATTCTTTCTTATTGAAAAATTTTACATATTTGAGAGAATAAGGCTGTGGGTAAGGAATATCATTCCTGAGTCTGAAAGGGCCTGTATGCCTTGAGGCTTTGCGCCAGTCCTTGAATAGATCCAGCTGCAGCAATGAGTGATACTATCAAGCAGGCCCAGCTCAGTATCTTCAGCCACATCCACCTGAACGAGTACTTGGGCATTTTCGTCTGTGCAATGTGCATCTCGATGGGGAAGTAGACAGTCAGTGGCCAAAACGAGGCTGCTCCGATAAGACCCAAGAAGTCGTTGAAGAAGGGGAATATCATGGCTGCCACGGCAGTCACAATAACGTATGCTGTCCTCCACACCAACCTGAAGAAGTTGATATAGTAAATACCGTACAACGGAACATCAACAGCATGTTCACTTGTAATGAACTTGTTGTCGGGCCAGTGTCCGGCGCACCACCCCTCGACGAACCCGAATAATGGTTGGCAGAAAACCTGGATGCATGTCAATCAAGTTAAGCAAAGGTGAATAGTAGTGATATTGTTTCACAGGAACATGTTCCACGGATTGTAGGTATTACCTGGTATGCACCAATAAGATGGACGGCGATGCAGACGTTAGCAAAGTCAATCATCCAAAAGGGTTCATAGAAACCGAACCCGGTCAGGAAATTTCCTGGTGCATCGTTTCCGAATGCTGCATAACCAACAAGGCCGCAAAGGACATAGAATAAAGTAGTTGTTGATACACCAATGCTAGTTGCTCTCTTCATGGATTTGTTCTCTGGTGGGCTCGATTTGATCGTGTCCTGCAATCATAAAGTTCCATATTTCTCAGCTATACCAGCAAAAAAAAAAAAGAAATTGTTTTCCCAATGGAAGTACTAGTTCCTATCTATTGCGACGAATCGAGAGGCTGCACTTCAGAAAAAGGTCATTCGTTTTTAAGATGAGACCGGAAAATTGAGACTCAACTAGATTGGACGTCACAATCGGCTGTAATAGTGTTCATGATAATTCATAGCACACTTTTAAAAGGATGGTGGACAAGGAAAGATCGAATTGGAAAGAGCACAAATGGGGCTGTCACTTCGTCCTTTTTGAAAAAAAGCCAACAGAAGCAGTGGCCCAAGTTCTGAAAACAGTATGGTCCACCAGATATGGTCCATAGGAATCTTCGTAACTCGTCATCCTACAGTAACTCTTCCTGTTTCGTTCGACAAACTTCTTTGATTTATTATTATATAATATTTCCCCCCACAGCCCCCCATCTCTGAACATTCATCCCAAGAGCTGAAAAATTCAAGCTGAAAACGTAACTTGCCTCTTCCTAATTCCTACTACCACTGGCCCCCACATCTCAGGACCGCCACCGAAAGAAAGGCAGTTTTCATGTTTTAGGTGTCCTTTTTTACTAAACATTCCAAGCCTCCCTTTGTTTTTTGCTACTATACACCTTTTAAAGATTCTTACACGTATAATTTCACATGCTGGGTTCTTGGGTACACCCCATAAACTAATCAAAATACCTAACAACAATCCTTTCATTTTTGAAGGGTTGTACTTGTTCTTTATGTGCAGGAATCTGGGGAAAAAAAATAGGGTAAACAACCACCATTTCATGCCGACATTTAATCAGGCACACATTTCAACCTCCATGCATTCATCACATGATCTTGTTCATTACCATTTTTTCTTAAAGTATATACTGTACTAATGTTATACATATACCTACCATGCGACCTACATACCAGCACTATTAATACATATACCTACTTGCATACTATATATATATGTGTGTAAATATATATATATATATATATATATATGTGTGTGTGTGTGTGTGTGAAGTTAAATAAATTAATTAATGTGTGAGGCTGGAAGTATACTTGCCTGAATCTCAATGAGGACGGTGGAGTAGGCATAGGCAAAGGCAATGTCCCCGATAGCTTGGAATGTCCTCCAAACCTTTTCAGATCCTGACACGTCCACACCTACTGTCACTCCAGTTAAGCTTGTCCTTACATGTCCCCCACCTTGATGTTGATTTCAGGGAAACAAATTAGGTTTAGATGAAATTCAAGCCACTCAATCGAACTGAATAAACAGAAACGAAATTAATTAATGATTTTGTTTGTTTGTTTGTTTATGTGGATATGCGAGCTTTTTCTATCTTTCTCCCTGTTACCTGCAACTGTGGCTATGGAGAGTCCAAGGCCAATGGAAGAATAAGCAAAAGACATGATGGCCGCGAGAATAGAGAGCCATGAAAGCTTGTGGAAGTTTGGGATTTGGCTGAGAACGATCTGGATGCAAGCGAAGATGACCATGAAAGGGTAGTTTGAGGTTTGGCACTTCACATGATGGCCGTGCTTGTGGAAGCAATTTGACCTTTTGACGGCCCTGATAACAATGGAACGGCAGACAACAAAAGAACAATTACAAAATCATCGTCACTATAAATTTCAATGCATTAGTCAAAAAGAGTAGTTTATAAGAAAGAGAATTTCAAATTTTCAAAGTCAGTTCTGTTGACTATACTTACACCATGCTAATTGATGCTGTGATAGTGTAACCAATGGTTACGCCAATAAGATTTCCATACTGAGCCAATCCACATAGCTGGACTTTTCTTCCTCCTGGAAAAAGAAAAAGAAAAAGAAAAAACAGAAGCATTAATTTGCTGTTTCATTAATCATCCTGACAAACACAGTTGAATTTTGGATATTGAAAAGAAATATCTACATGGGGAAGGAAGCAATTTCTCTATAAAATATATTTTCATGGAACTTTAAACAAGTTAAAGAGGTAGGAGCATAAATCAAACAAGGTAAACAATCACTTATAGTATTAATTAATGTGAAGATTGACTGCTGATATTAGTACCTAAGTAAGCTCTAACAACATCCATGTAGGTGTAGTTTCTCTTTCCATGGACAGGGTCAGGAGCCCTATAGCAATCAACAAGAAGGGTGGAGGTGAAGTAGGTGATGAAGGAGAAAGCCATGAGAACAGCTGGTCCAGCCACCCATCCCAACTGGGCGATGGCCCATGCAAGAGACAGCACTCCAGAACCAATCACAGCAGTAATAATATGAGCACTTGCAGTAAGCCAAGTCCCTTCAAATCAAAACCAAAGCCACATCTAAGAAAAATTTATAACCCCCATAAAACATTGACACAGAAAAAAAAAAACATGCAAAGAAGGATAATAAGCATTGCGGGGGGAATAACTACCGGTTCTCTTGACTCGACCATCATCATCCAAGTTCTTCTGGATATCTCCATTCTCATAATCTCCAGGGTTTTGCTCAATGAACATGCTGGTCTTTTGCATCTCTCTGGCCATCCCTGTCTCTCTTTTCTAAAACTCTCTGAACTGTTCAAGCTAAAATAGTTATTGAAGAGAAGACTATATTTTTGGAAAAAGTGGGGCAGTAATAAAGAAAGTAGAATGTTGAAGGCAAAGGTCAAACGGCAGCGTTGGTTTGTGGCAAATGTCGAAACAGGGTAGGCTAGAAATTATGACTGAAGCGCTATGGGATGATATATAGGACAGGAGAGGAAAGGAAAATAAAACTGGCTTTAGCCTATAAGGAAATGATACAGAGTTTACAGAGAAGCGAGCATATATAGGGCTTGGTTGGAGCGTGGGAGTGGAAATTAAAAGGTTTTTGGGCACAATCGATGGTCGTCGTTCGTGCTTTCGGGGTCTTCTCATAAGGGCCGGTCCCCACACTTTGGTTTTGGGGAATATGTTTTACATGGTAACCATCCATTGTGATTTGACTATGCCACTTCCTTCCCCCTCCTTGCACTTTCCTTTGCTTAGTCGGTTCCCTGCTAATTTTGGGTTTAGAGTGCTATCAACTTTTCCCCAAGACACTGAGGAACACACGTAATTAGAAATTTGATTGACCCCTCCAGATGCGTTGTTGGCGGGTATCAGATGCAGGCGAAGATCATTTTGATGCGTTAAGTGCTCAAAAGTTACGGTAATGGATGCTTTGATGAGGTTTTTGGTGAATCACGCTACACCTTGACTTCCAAGTGATCTAATAATGATAATTGCAGTAGGTTTCACAATTCGCTTTACGAACCGACTTGTTTTAATAAATTCTAAACATTCCACGACTACAAAGTTTAAGAATTGAATCAATGGTTCATGAAGATTGCAAGAACAAAATAATAATAAAGTTAAACTTAATTGAGTTGAACTAGTGATTCCTAGCTAGTGCATCGATTATCACTCTTAATTATTGTACAAGAGAGTCGGCCCCAATGTTGGAGGGAGTAAACGATGTTATCTTTTCATATATCTCGGATCCAATAGAACATTTTTTGGCTTTATTCTATGTTAGTCTCTTTTCCAAATATGCTACCATAATTAAGTATACACCAAGTCTTTATTCACATTAGCCATGGAATTTGGCAACCTTATAGCTCAACCGCGAACCGTGCTTTGATAATTATAAGTTCCATGACTTTTGTTGTTTAGATAATGGAGGGGCTTTTAAATTTCATAGGTGACAACACTTTGAACACTTTGGCCTCCTCTTACATCCCCTACAGTGATAATCTGACTTTCTTATGCATCGGCAGGTTTACAATCATGATCCTTTGTTCTGATATATTGTACAGTACAGCAGTCCTAACTGGTTAATTGCCCTACTCCCTTACCCCGGATAGTTTTTGACTATGAAAACATTGGCTCTGGTTTGGGTTTGAAAACTTGGTTAATTTGGGACAACATGCAAATCCAAATGACAGGTTTGATGACTGAATGGGAATTCAACCTTGTACTATGGCCAAAAAGGGTCAATAAACATTCATTATCTGAGGACTTGATCGGTACTTTGCTTTAATTACTTGGCGTATGGTTGTTCTATATAATCAAAGCTCAAGGACTAAACGAAAGGATGGAAGAGTACAGACATCCACGTCGAAGAACAATGGACAGAAAAAAGACATTAAATACCATACGCGAGAGATTTAATTAACGTGTCGAAATATAGCAAATATTCTGCAAAGGGACAACAATGCTTTCGAAACCAGATATTAAATAAATGATGCGAAATTAATCAGATAATGACAGCATGTTATTATTGACTCAATCTTTTACTCGCTTTCTCTCCAAGTTGACAAGATAACAGAAGAAAATGTTGTGGAAAATTTTGTACTATTGGCTGGAGTATATTACGTGTCACTGGTAGCCGCGTCTTGCTGCTAACCATTTTTGTTCAGATTTGGCCTTGGCCTTGGACAAGATCTGGAGCGGAGGTCTTTTCTTTTGTTTTCTTTTTCCGCCCTTTCTGATTTGTTTCTCGTGTTCACATGTGAGGAACGACTCCTTTATATGGTGTTGCATACGTAAGCATGGGATTTGGAAGTTCAATTATTGAGCAGTCTGTTGAATGAAATGGAATTTGGATTCACGAGGCTGAGATGGGGTTGACTGGCTTTGAGTCATTTCTTTCATCTGGCATTGACTGCTAGAATAGAAACGTGAAGTTTTTTGGTACTTGATCACGGTCATGGGAAGTTGGACTTGAACTAAACCTGCTAGGTTCATGTACGAAATAGGAGGTAAATCCTGGAAAAAGTAAACGCTGCATTGCTGAAGATTCTGAAAACCAAGAAGCAGAAGTTTGCTTTGTACACTGATCCCTTCTCGGCTTGTTGCTTGCCGCCTTTCAGCACTTAAGAGTTTAATAATTGGCATTGTTTCATGTCACATTCATTCATCTAATTAACCTGTACTTTCCACGCATAAATGGGAGACTTTTTACGCGCAGGCAAAGTATCATTATAGTTCAATGGAACAATTATAGACAGACACCTGAATACAACGATATTCTCCAAAATTTCAACATTGACAGCTCTCCAATTGCAAAGAATTGGACAAGAAATGAATGGAAAGTAAACCTCATAAAAAGAAAAATAAGCGAGTCCTGAATAATGAATGAAGAGATAGATGGTGGGGGGGTGGGGGGGGGTGGAGGGTGTAAAAGATTAGGGGACAAAGAACAATATATGAGCTTAAAAGGACGCCATGTGTGTATGACTTCGTCTGGAGCAGCCCACGAGTCATGTTTGAGTGTATCTTATCTCCAGCAGCTCATGGCTTTCCTGAATAGAGAATGGCAACCAAAAAAAAAAAAAAAGAAAAGAGAGATGGGTCCCCTTAACTGAGACGTGCCATTCTTGGATTTTGACTGCAACTTTGTTGTGGTCACGAGCCTGCACTCTAACCATTTCTAACCCAGTGGTTACCCCCACTCGACCACCATAGCTGCTGCCAAGCAAATTTGGTTTTTTGTCCTAATTAACCATGAAGAAAAAAAAAGCTTGTGGGCATATATTGAATGCCAAGAGATATATATGGTTTAAAGATTAACCCAATAACATTTTCATGAACAAGTGATTAATTATAAAGCTAAAGACTTAACGTAAAAATGAATTAATTTTCCATGAATTTCTATTCATAACATTTGTTTTTCTTTTAAGTCAATAATATTAGCAAGGGACCACGTTCGGGTAGTGACCTGTCTCGATTCTGTTATCAATTTTTCCTTTTTTTTTCCCCTTAGTTCACATCTGCTTTATGTCATTCTAAGTAACAATCTAATCCACTCAGGTCTACGTCAACAAAGTGTTTTTAGGACATCAGAGGTGAGCAATGGTTCAAGGAAGGACTGTCTTGGGTCCATAGATTGGGATTGATTTTAAGATCACTTTGGTCTCGACCAGTGATTTATGATTCAAGTTTTTTTTAGAATCATATTTTTAGGATGATTAATGATTTTAGACATTTATTAATGTTCTCTCTTGGATCGAGTTTTGGATTAATTTTAAATTAATGATTATTTTGTACAAAATAAATTAAATAATTTCATATCGTAAGATTTTAAATCTTAAAAAGTTAAAAGAAAATCATATCCAAATTCCGATTTTGATTCTAAAAACTTCTAGAAGTAAGGTTTCTTCATTCGAAACATCTAAATAGTGGCTTTAATGTTCAAAACTTATGGGTTATAAGAAATTCGTTTCACTCTCTAAACTTAGGTTTTTGGAGGGACTTTGATACTCTTGAGCTCTCCAAGATAAAGTTGCTCAAGTCAACAACTAGTTGTAATATCATTCATAGTTGGGTTAGAAATTTTAGCTACTGATTTTCAAATTTGAGGCTAAGTAATAAAGTTAGTGAAAGTATTAATGGTTATTGGTGAAGGTTATGTCTAAAGAATAAGGTATTAACAATAGATTAATCATAGATAGGTGCTGTTGAAAAAGTTGATATTTTGGAGAGGTTGAGTCTTCGTCGGAAGGTGCTAGAGTATAACGCACGCTTCAACAGGTAAGTGGTTATGGCATTTTGAAAGTATTTTGACATATAAATATAAAAGCATGTTTGGAATAGCATTGGGAATGCTTGTGATGAAAACATGAGATTGTGGAATGAATGATATTGCTACCGTGTTTTGAATATGGTTTTGGAAGTGTATATGAAATATAAGTATACCTATATATGTATAAAACCGATTTTGTGAGAAACAAACCTTTCAATACTTTTACTTTCAAAATGTGAATTGAGTTTGAAATTGAGACTGATGCGTGAGTTACATGCCTTAACATATTTTGAAAACTTCATAATTGAAATGACATGCTTATAGCATGCTTTGAACTTTTGATTATTTGGCTTGTGAGTTAGAATTTGAATTGTAATTGGAATCACATACTCTTAATATGTTTAGAATCGTTATCTTGTGACTTATATGCTTTAGCATATCATGAATGCGTCATCATTATGACTTACATTTTCATAACATGTTTTGAATATTAGAATAATCATGAGTTACATGTGCCAAACATGTTTGAATAGGTCACATGCCTTTAATGTGTTTTGAATATTATTATTGGTTACATGTTCCTAACATGTTTTGTTACGAGCCTTGCCACTTTTTGTACATGCCGTTGCATGTTTGGATCACGTGTTGCAACATGTTTCGATAGCATCATTAAATAAGCACGACAGATGATGCATAAACCATAAAGCAGGAATTGTCATTGGTTCAATTTTTTTGCTTTACATGGGATGTTACGTTAATGATACGTGCGTGGTGTAAATGGTTTAAGGACCTAAAGTTTAAGCATGTGTTTTGGTTGAATGATGCTCGGAAATGGATTGGTGAGCCAAACGTTGAATTCCCTTTTTGGTTTTGACTTGAGAAAAGTGGAAAAATTGGATACAAGGGAAAAAATATCCATCATTGTAAGAAAGTATCGATACTTGTTCTACAAAATGCCTGAGAAAAGCATTATGGACTAAAAGTATCAATACATTTACCCAAGTTATCAATACCTTGAAGGTAGAAAACATTCTGTTCAGGAAGTATTGATACCTTTGGCAAAACAATCGATACCTTGACTGCATCTGTGATGTTTTTATCCAAATTTAAAGGGTTTTGTTAATGTATATAAGGTTTAGATGGAATTCAAAAAACTAACAAAATTGACTTCAAGGTGAACATTTCAATAAATATTATTTTTAAGATTTATTTCGCCCCCACCACTTAGTATGTAAAGAGGAATTATGCTAATAGCTTGAGGGATACAATAAAGCCAACATCTAACTTCATCTTGCACTTGATGAGAGTAAACTGCTAGACACATATGAGGGTTTGTAAAGTTATTTGGCTTTAGATACTTTTTACAGTTAGTAGATTAGAAGAAATTTGGACTTTCTTGGTAGATGATGAGAACTCAAAGTGTTTATGTTTCTTTTTAGAACATAACGCTTTTATTGCTTTTGATTTTTCTACTTTTGTTTTATTTGTTTTTAGTGTGTCAAAATGGTTGGCAACAAGTCCTTTATATAGACTTGCAAGTACCTCTTTTCAAGGACATAACCCTTTCATCAAGGCATTTCTTTGTCTTAAAGACATGTCTGCACTTTGCAAAACACAATCCTTAGATGAAAGTATTGTTTCAATAATCACTTTATAAAAGGATAATCATTGATATCATAAGACATAATCTTTGAGTTATAATATGAAAAGATAATTTTGTCTCATAACCTTTGAATTTAGAGGTGTTTTCCAACATATCACTTTATCAAGAGACATAACTATTTACATGAAAAATCACCTATAATTCAATACTCATACTATGTCATACTATGCGACATAACCTTGAGTTAAGATTGCTTTTCATTTGACGACACAAGTATTTATTTTGAAAATACACCAACATGTTTTGAGTTCGTTCATGATTAGTTTATCTCTCTTAACACCCGAGAGGTTTGTATGACTATGATGTGTCCTAAGTTATAAGAATTGTGTGGATGATTGAGCAATGATTTGAGGAAATGTGCATATTTGATATAAATTAAGTTTGCAAATACTCCTCTTTCTAGTTTGTTCTCCCTTCCTTTTTTTGCTCATTGAGATTTTATATCTCATCACACATAAATTATATTTTTGTTTCAGGTCAATAGATCGTTAATTGGCATTTGTGGAGAGTCACTTTTTGGTAGGTGATCGTTGGTGCTCTCAATTGGTTAGGGCTTCCCCTTTTATATTACTTCGTCGATCGAGTCATCAGTTGTCGATTTTTCATATGCTTGATACATTGTTTAATGTTTGGCCAATATATGGCTTGAGATCATGTTTAAGTTTCATATTTACAAGTTATATTGATCGTTATGTACAATCAAAGTGGATTGTTTTGAAATGTTGAATATTACTCTTGAAGTATATATATTTAGTTTAATTATATATGTGTCTCTTATGTTTTGAATAAATTGTTGTAGCGAATCATGTGTTGGAAGCTTGCTTGGGTCATGTCTCCGAAATTGAGATGTGATAGTAATTTACATTTATGATAAAAAAATATTCTCTTTAAATTATTATTTTTAAACAAAATTCAAAATTCAAAATCGATCCTAAATCATACTTAATATCAAAGTAGTGCTATGAAGGTATAAATCGATCAATGATCTAAAATTTTGAAGATCGATAGATGATATTTGATATGGATTTCAAAATCATCCATTCAAACCATCTTCACCCTTATCAAATATGCACGGAAATAATTTTAGTTGCACAGTTAATCAAAGTTTTTCTTTACATGAACTAGAATTTGCCCCCACCGTGTTAAGGTAGATTATTCTTTTTTAAATTTTAATAAACTCGTTCATGGGTAAGAGACATTTTAGTTTAACTCACTCATGGGCCGTGGTTTTTTCCTTTGCAAACTCTAATAAAAATCTAAAAGTCTCAGCTTGAAAATGCGACCTTTCTTTAGGTTGACACATGGCATAATGATGAGGCTTCCTTTAATTATGTAATAGATGATTATGGTCCGTTATGCCAATTTTAGTTGAACATCCAAATTTTTTTTATGTCCCAATGCATCCAAAAACTCTTGTGGGAGTGTATTGAATGTCGGGAAATGGTTCAAAGATTAACTAATAACGTACTTCATGAATAAGTGATTAATAAAACTAAAGATTTAAAGTAAAAAAATGAACTTTTCAAGTATTGTTACTCAAAACACTAAACTTTTTTTATTTGGGTATGTCTTTTAATGAGAAAATTGAGAGAAATGACTTTTCTTGATAAAGACATTTTAAAAGTAACCATCAAAATAAGTTTAACCATTTTTAGCCATATTTAGTCATATCTTGACAAAAATACCATTTAAACTATTTCAAACAAATTAAACCATTCATCACAATTTCTCTCAATTTGTGCTTCGGATTTCTCTCTTACCATCCTAGTCTCTCAAATTTTATCGATTTCTCTGTTCGGCATGCGTTTGCTATACTTCCGATTTCTCTCTTTTGCGTTTTCAGATTTCTCTTTCTTACGCTTTCAAGACACCAAACAATGATTTTGATGTGCTTGGGTGGGTGGCTGTTTGGAAAATTCGATTTTTATATATTTTGGATAAAACTAAAATAGTAGAAATAATCACAAATGTATGAAATAGCTTTTAATTGAATCAATTCGGGACCTAGATACTAATAAACTCAAAATTTTGAAATTTATAAATCTAGGTTTTCAAATATTTTTTTTTATTTTTAGTCAAAGTAGGTGTTTTAGATAAAAAAAATTTGCATTTTGATTTATGAAAACATGTTAGAAACAATTTAATCTGTGCCAAATTATAAAAAAAAAAACAAAAAAAAAGAAAAAAGTTGAAAGGATTTGAAGTTTTGGTTTGTAAGTAACAACAACATTTTAGGCATTAAAGTGTAACAAAATGTTTTTGAATATGTCGTGTAACAACAATATTTTTTTAACATGTCGTGTAACAATAATATTTTTTTTTTAACATAGCGTGTAATAACATTTTTTAACCATGGCGTGTAACATATTTTTTTACATGGAGTGTAACAACAGTATTTTTTTTCAACATGATGTGTAACAACCTAACCATGACTTGTCACAGATTTTTGTACATGGCGTGTAACAAGCTAACCATAGCTTGTCACAAGTTTTTATACTTGGCTTGTCACATGTTTTTATACTTGACGTGCAACACGCTAATCATGGCTTGTCACAGGTTTTTGTACATGACGTGTCACATATTTTTGTACATAGCGTGTAACACGTTAACCATGGTTTGTCACAGGTTTTTATACATGACGTGTAACATCATAGCGTGTAACTTTATTAAGGGTAATTTCATCCAACTTGATTATAAATAGTTAAAATTATAAAAAGGACTATTTTTAAAAATATCTTATCTTTAAGGATTATTTTCAAAATGCTCCTTTTTTAATCAATAATATTAGCAACGGACCACGTTTGGGGAATGACCTACATGTTTTATTTTTTGTCTTAATTCAAATATGCTTTATGTCGTTCTAACTATCAATCTATTCCACGTTTGATTTTCATTTAAAGACAGCTTGGCATCCTGGTGCAGTGGGAGGGAACCGTCTTTTTACCCCGATTGTTGTTGGACCCTAGTGTAGTGTAGTGGGAGAGGCTCTTCATAGTGCCAAAATTTGTGCCAAACGACATCTAAGTTAATAGGGCGTTCCCTAGATGTTAGAAGTTAGCAATGCGACCGCTCACGAGTGATTTAAAATTCATGAATTTAAATCGATTTTATAATTTGATGAATGATTTATGATTCAAGTTTTTAAAATCGATCTTGCATGAATAGTTTATCATTCGATTTTAAAATTGTCGATTAAAACTTGTAACTTATCTTTTTGGATATGTATAGGAGCATTCTTAGTTGCGTGATTAATCAAAAATGGCTTTAGATGAATGATTGTGAATGAGGAGGGAGATAATATGCCAATGTGGTGCGGAAAGACTATTATTCTTTTGTATTGCTTGAGAACATCAAAATTTAACTAAAAAAGAACAAATTCTCAGTCAGGATCGTTGGACTGAAGCACTAACAATTAAGAAGAATCTTTTGCTCATAATCATTCACTTGAAATTTGATGACTAGTTAGAGATGATATAGTACTAAAAATACATTAGTGTGGGATAAGATGAAACCAATTATTCAGATGCTTTTTGCTTTATTGTTTTCCCTTATTTAGTACGGTTGTGCCTAAATGATTTGTCACATCTCCTCAGCTCGGGTGCTTCAGCTTCTAGGCACATGATCCTCCTGTCTCTCATTTGGCATCTTTCCTGTTCTCCATTTATTCTTCAGGAAAGTGGATGCCAATCAACTCCAGACCTAATTCTAGACACCAGTCTGGGAAGTTTGTCTTTCAACACTTGGTATATCTTAGTGCTATAACTTAACAAGAGGTGGTAGCTAGCAACTTGTTTGAAGAGTCAAGAGAACAGAAATTCCATGTTAAACATGACCCTGACAAATTTTTCTACATGAGAAGATTCCCTTTGAATTTCCCTTATCGGCACATGCAACATTATATATATATATATATATATATATATATATTATAATCTCCTTACCTAAACCAGTAATTGATCTATAAAACTTTGAAATTTTTGACCTTGTTAGTAGTTGTTATTCTGTTGACTATGGAAACCAACTAACCACCCCACCTGGCCCATGATATATTCAAAAAGGGTCCATGGAGACAGAAAGAATATGGCCTCCATTCTCATAGCTGTAAAGCCTTTAGCCCACTTTGTATTTTCTTATTTCTAAGTAAACCTCAACCCTGGTTTCAATCCTTGGAAGTCATGCCTGTATGTATATTCCCACTTTTTCTGTAAGACTTCGGTTCGCCCCACAGGCCACAGATTGTAATTCCCATAATGGACCACCATGATCCGTCCAGAGAAAAATAATTGCCATCTGTATTATTGTTATTATTATTATTTCCTTTTGGCCCAGCCTAGACACCTAGCCAGTATGAGTCCAAAATGGGCTGTAAAACTTTTTTGACAAAATACCTGGGAAATGTCCCCTGGCCTTGTTACATGCTGCACGTGACTGTCCCATCTATCTTCGTTTTGGCTCATTATTGTTTTCTTGGAATGGCTTTGGCTTTTTGGCCTTTCCTTCAATCATGACCAAATTTAATGCCCTGATTTCCTCCCAGGGGCACGTATACGACCACTAGCCTTGTTCCCTCCCCCTCCTCTTTTTGACTAGAAACAGCTTTAGAAAAGCCTCTTTTATCACGTGGAAATAATTCTGGCTCGCCGACTCATAATTCAAGCCTGTGCAGTATCAAAATACTATAAGATCTTAAATACTTTGCATTTACTTATTTTGACAACAAATTTATGACAAATAGGTTGTTATAAGTATGAGTAGAGATGTCAATAACTATCTTATAATAGGATATCTGGTAATATATGACTTGATTAAAAAAAATTAGAATATTTCATAATTAATTTTAAATATAATTGGAATAGTAAAATTGTTACTCATAATGAATTTAGATAATATTTGGATAGTAATATTAAGATACATACAATTTGAATTCAATTATAAATAATAATTTTTACTTTATTTTTATTTATAAAATTTTTAGAATTAGTACAATATTTATTAAAATTTATTAATGGTTATAAATATAATTTAAATCATAATTTTTTTATGAAGTAACTTCAAATTATTAATTTAATTTTTATTAATAATGGACATAAAAATTAAATTTAAATTTATTTTAATTAAATATTTAATTGATACGTATATTCAATAAGTAATTTTTTAAATTTTCGAATAGGAATTCAGATAATAATTTTAAAATTTAAGTGAGTATGTATAGGTTCTGCTACCTAATCAAATATTCCAGTTTAGATCAAAATATCTAAAAAATAATAAATATTTTAATCATTGACATTTTTTATTATTTTATTTATTTAATAAAAAATTTACATTTTGAATAGTATAATGAATACAATAAATTTAAATTGAATCATTTAAATGAAATTTTGAAATTATAGTATAAGAATAATTGTTTTGTGGGAAGAAAAAATAAATCTTAATCATGATTGTAACTAAAATAAGTAACTAATTAACATCTTAATAATGGGCTTAACTCCTAAGTTGCGAAGGTCAATAGACGGAGGGGCGACCCGAACCAAGACCGAGGTTTGACGAGAAGGGGCCGTTGTTGGTGTTATTATTGTGGTCGTTCCGGTCTGGTCTAGTTGGACGGATTTTGGCGCAAAGCAAGACAGCCTCGTGCGTGTAATTGCACTCCAAAACAACACGTTAAACGAGGACATCATCGTAAAATTGACTAGCCAAACATAGAGAAAAGAAATTTAAAACATCCTTTTAAAAAAAAAAATTCAAAAACAAGATCACCGTATTCCACGAGATCTTTATTTCATTTCCATTTCTTTAATAATCTCCCCCTTTTTTTTACCTGTAGCTATAACACCAAAAAGCTGCAAACCCTAGCTCCGGATTTTGTCCCACAAAAAAATAAATTTGCAGATCTGAGCCCAGGTTTGACCTTCTTCTGTTTCTTTCTCGTACTTGTTTTTTTTTTTTTTTTGCTTATCATTGGCTTTTTTTATTATTTGCATTTACTTTTATTCAATCATCCATTTCATGTCCTTTTTGCTTTTTTTTTTTTTGTATTTGTTGAGGTTGTAAATTAACTTCACAGTTTAATTTTGAAGAAAGATAGCTCGATTCTGTTAATAATATCAGAATGTTTTTTTCTTTTTTCTTTTATATAAAAAAACTAATTACCTAGGTTTAAACAGCAATGTTGTTATAAAATAGCTGCCTTTAATGCCAAAGAATTAAGTGCTTCATTAACATTTATCATATTCTAATTCTACTTTGAAGTTCGGAGAAAACTATGCGGTTACTGATTTTGGAATTATTATAATTTTTATTTAAAGTTTGTTTGTTATAATTCCTTGTCTGCAGCCATTGGCATTTATTCTGTACAAGGGGAATTAAAGACTGCGGATCGTATAAGAGAGTTCTTTAGAGTCTTGGTTTTATGCATGGTTGCTTTGTTCTTGGATGATTCTATGAGAGTCAAGAAAATGCGGTTTTGAGCAGGACGCTGGATATTGTTACTTAAGAGTGAAAAATAAAAGAGGGATGCGAGTTTTGTGGATACTGGATCACATATGTTACGACGTCTTGGATGGTTAATTGGCTTGAATAATAAAAGTGGACAAGCAAAGAAGTTACCAGATGCAAAGCCACTCCTGGCTAAAGTACAGCCAGCGGTCATGTTGGACACTGTCCAGGAGATTGCAATTTACATCCATAGGTTTCATAACCTTGACCTTTTCCAGCAAGGGTATGGGGTATTTTTGTATTTTTTTGTTTATTTGAATTGTGCATCACATTCTTCTTACGTTTCTTTGCGTGCTTAGATGGTATCAACTTAAGATTACTATGAGATGGGATGATGATGAGCATGATTCTGTAGCGACGCCTGCGAGAGTTGTGCAATATGAAGGTAATTTGTTGAAATTATAGTCGCCTTTTCTTCTAATGCTCATTATACATTTGCCTCCATTCCTTCCTAAAACAATGTGATAATTGTCTTAAGTTGAAATGAATTTTAAAAAAATTTATTATTTGTTATTCTAGTCAAGCATATATTATTAACCTATAAAACATTTGAAATGTAGCTACATTCTGGCATTTTGTATTGAAACTGGTCCCTTTAGAGAGACTTAAACAGGAACCTTGCAGTTCACAAAATTGGGGAGTGCCACGGCTGATAGAAGCATATGCTATATAATGCAATTGAAGTAAACAAATTTATTTTCCTTTAAAACTCGACCATTGGTTTTCTTCTTGATCAATGGTGAATATGTTTGAAACTATTTGTTGTTTTCACCTACTTTTAAAAATTTCATTTACTACACTCTCAAAGTGTAATGCAATGGTCTTTTCAAACTGTGCTTTTTCTTAATAAGATCAGAAAAATGTTGCAGCTCCAAATCTTGGTTCTGATGATGGATATGGCATATGGCGGATTGATGATACAGACAACAGTTTTGCGACGCAGCCTTTTCGAATCAAATATTCTAGACAGGATGTTCTTTTATCAGTCATGGTTGCATTTGATCTACCTCTTACTGAAAACGAGGTAGGCAGTCTCTCTCTCTCTGCACACACCCACACCCACACACTATACACTCCTTTGGCAGGGGGGCTGACTCCATACATTGCCTTAACTTGCATGGCTCTAAACCGCCAGTACCACTGACTAAAATCCTCATTAGTAAATACGTCACTTAATGTTAGTCTATGAGAGATTGGAGTTTTTACTCTTATTAAGATGCTAAAATCTCAACTCCAACCATATGAGAAATAGAAATGACATTGGACTTTCTTGAAAGTAATGATGTTAATCAGTATTTATTCTTCAATTAATTTTGGTATTCAGAAAGGGCATGCATAGAAGCTTTTCTACTTTGGGTGGTTTGGCTATTGTCGAGCCATTAGAGGTCCATATTTCTATGTCCTATTATGGTGCTGATGATCATTATCTGACAGGGTCCTTCCTCTTCAGCTGTCATTTTGAAGTTTGAGCTTCTGTATGCTCATGTATTGGAGAATGGGTAAGTTGAGGTCCTGTCTTCATATTACTGCACGATCAAAATTTAAAGTTGTACTTTTTTTCGTTGTTCGTGTGGGTGTGCATGCATGCGTGCGTGTTTTATTTCTCATTATTTTCTTTTGCATGAGTTAAAAGAAGATGCCCAAAATTGATTGGAATGCACTGCATTCAGTTTTGAGTTTCAGGCTTCTCCTGATGGTTGCCCTGCTGCTGTCCATGAATTCCGAATCCCTCCTAAAGCTCTTTTAGGACTGCATTCATATTGCCCTGTTTATTTTGATGCATTTCATGCCGTTCTTGTTGATGTAAGTGTTCACATCAGTCTGCTAAAAGCTGGTTCTCGCAAGGCCCCAACGAAGGTACCCAGGTTTGTCGCAGATTCTAGAAACAACAATGGCTAACCTTCTCACCAGTCATGTTCCTTTCTTTACCCCTTTTGAACCTGTTTTTTTTTTTCCTGGTTTTGGGGTTTAGGGTGGTTCTTGGTGGAAATGAGAGAAAGGGAGAGGGGTGGTTTCAATTATTAAGTAAATTGTGCTCTGTTGATGTGTTGAAGTAACTTGACCAGTTGAATTTTTTCAGCGCTCCTTATACTGCCACTGATGATGTTGCTGGTGAAAGTATTGATGGATCAACTCAGGTTTGTTTGAATATTCATATACGATAACCTGCCCCTGTTCACAGCTTGGTCTATTTGTGCATCTGCTTAATTGTGGCTAAACATTCAATAGTTGATGTTTTGTTTTGTTCTGTGTTTTTGGGTGATACACCAACGCTATTGGCTGAAAAAAGAATGTGGCTTGGGGAATATCACACATATAAATGTTTTGTGGCTACAATATAAACTCAGAATCTAGCCTACAGGGTGTACACATGAGACCGAGAAATTTAGGACCTACAGTTAAAGTTAATATAATCATAGAAATAAAGTGCTTATTTTGGGGGTTACTTTATTCATTGGAGTGGTGGAAATTGTGGGTGTATTGGAGTGATTGGAATTTATGAATATCATGAGGCTTGTATTTAAAATAAAAATGTTAGATATAGCCTTTTAGTGTTTTATTTCTAAGTATTGTGGGTTTAATAAAATTCTTTTTTGGGGGATAAAAATCATTAGAACTTCTTGAGGATTTACTTAGGAAATAGTTGAAATTCATCTTATAATGTCCTTGATAATCAATAATTTATGTATTGATAGTTCAATTATGTGATTGACCAGGTGCTGGATGAAGGGTCTTCTACTGATCTGAAACAGGTCATGCTTGTTAAGGCATTATTAAATGCTCGTGACACACTGCTTGGAGAGCTACAAAAACTTGGCAATGCTATTAATCAAGCTGTTGATTTAAATGAATTTACATCCAAAATGAACGATTTAAAGTTATTTGATACCTTCCTTCAAGCAAATGAGGTTACTGCTGATGGTGAAGTTTCAGGACAAGGCAAGCCACAAAATGGTCTTGAGGTCCTTGTTTTATTTTATCTAGCACTGCACTCGTATTCCTATTTTTCATTTCTATTGTTTTTTAGTTTTTATAGATTAAAATTATAATAGCTTCCTCTCTTTAACAGCGAGTAAATGGCAGATCAGAATTTCAAAGTGATAGATTGCTCCAGAATTTATCCAAGGAAGATATAATTAAAATGTTTCATATATCGGGTGATCAAATGTTATATTTATGGAACTCTTTTCTGAATTTCCACAGGTTAGCTTATGCATTTTTACTTCCAGTTGTTGCTGCTGTCATTAGACATTTTCTCCCAAATATTGCAGGCTTGTTAGTCTCAGTCTCCTATTTATTAACACTGAGTCTTTTACATCATCTTAATATATTACATTCAGCTACCTATGTTTTGTACCAATCAATTTGTTACACAAATGTGTGCCAAATAGTGACCATTTTTGAATTATATGCAGTAATAGTAGCAATTGAAACTTTGCCACTTGGGTTCAGCTCATGTGGTAAGGATGGGGTGGTGTTTTGGTAGAATCTTAAGTTGGATTTGTAGTACTCCCTCTTGTTTGGAAAAAGAAATGTTACAACCATGATAGATGCTTTTAAAAAGCCTTCAAATTGAAAGAAAGGATTTTCTGGATTATTGAATAAAGAGTTTCATTTGAATCATAATTTATCTTAAAGCTAATTCTTTCTATGGACATTTGATATCCCTGGTTGACATGCACACTGCAAGTTTGAACGTGTTTACTGACTGCATTTATTGGTTAAATTTATGCTGTTGTAGTATGTTTGATGCTGTACCTTGACGTATCTTAAGTAATATGGATAGCGTCAGGGCATTTGTTGTGACCCTGTGATGCTGTTGGGATTATCAACTTGCTAATTAAGGAGGCCAATTATTGAGTTGTGGTTAAACTCAAAGTACTTTTCCTGGATCATGTAATGGAACAATGCCTTCAATTTACTTTGGCTCCAAATATTTGCTTGGACCTCCACTTATTTGGACTTTACTGATCTTTTTATCCCTAACTAGTAACTACCTATCAGTAGAAAAGATGTGTTGAGCCTCTTAATATAGCTTTAGTATCTGTGCTTAAAGGTGTTGAAATTGTATTTCTTTCCAGGGATAACAAAACACAGATATTTGAATTCCTTCGTGATGCATGGGCTAAGGATCGAAGAGCTGAATGGTCAATATGGATGGTATACTCCAAGGTTGAAATGCCTCATCATTATATAAATGGCAGTTTTGATGAGTCTTCCCACCAAATTGTGCATAAAAGGGGTTCAAGCTTGTGGAAGTTAACTGATGATGTAAATAAACATTTATGTTTTCATTGTGTAAATATGTTGCACTTGGCTTATGTATTCGGTAATGAGCAACAATGGTTTTCACTTCTTAGTTTCTAATTTTGGAAAATTGATCTTGTGGATTGCAGCCTGCACAGATAGCAGCTATGCGGGCTGAGCTTCATCGGCGAAGTATTGCACAAATGAGGGTAAGTTCTTGTGTTTAGTGCTTATTGTCCTTGGTTCCAAATATCTTAGTTTACCAGCAAGGATTGTTCGCAAACAGATTAACAATCGATCAATCCAAGACATGCAAATATTTGGAGATCCTTCAGGAATTCCTATTGTAATTATAGAACGTGTGATGAATGCACCTCGTCGCACTTTTAGTGATAAATCATACTTGAGGAATTTGGATATAATGGATTCAGCAACCTCACACACTGGTCTTAGTTCTGAAGCTGGGAAAAGGCCATCAAGTACAAGTGCCCTACAAAACGGGCGTGATTTGAAGATTGTTGTCTTTGTCCATGGGTTTCAGGCAAGTTCGCTCTCCCACGCTTGTTTCTTGGGTTGTAGTTTTGTTGCCTTAATTCAATCTTGTCTATTCCCAATGAATCATTTGACTCTGAGTATGTTTTAATAAACACCTGAAGTAATTTTATGCACATTGAAGGACACTTAAACTATAACTTCCCAAAATTGAACATATGGGTATGTGCCAATCAGTTTAGTGTGCAAAGCCTATTCTTTCTTTTATGGTTTTGATAGTTAGGAAGTCTTATTTGATGTTTATATGATTATGACCCTTGTTATGTTTAGCATTGTCATTTTAGAGACAGATTAGTGAGTGAATTAGTTAATTTGTCTAATCCTAAATAGGGGCATCATCTGGATTTGCGGCTTGTTCGGAATCAATGGCTTTTGATAGATCCCAAGATAGAGTTTCTAATGTCAGAGGTAAATGAAGAGAAAACATCTGGAGACTTCAGAGAAATGGGACTAAGGCTGGCACATGAAGTGATTTCTTTTGTTAAAAAGAAAATGGATAAAGCTTCAAGATCAGGACGCTTGAGAGATATCAAACTTAGTTTTGTTGGGCACTCTATTGGAAACATCATAATTAGAACAGCATTAGCGGGTAGATGGTCTTGTTCTTGAAGTTGTGTTTCCCATTTTTACTATTTTGAAATGTCTGTTAGAAATGTGCATTTCTTTCTGCAGAGAGTGCTATGGAACCTTACCTAAGATTCCTCCATACATATGTATCGCTATCTGGTCCACACTTGGGATATCTATACAGTTCAAATTCTTTATTCAATTCTGGGCTGTGGCTTTTGAAGAAGCTCAAGGGTACACAATGCATTCATCAGCTCACTTTTACAGATGATCCAGATATCCGTAACACTTTCTTCTACAAACTTTGTAAGGTATGAAGAACAAAGTCACATTCTGGTTTAAGTTTTCCGTTCTTCCTATTTATTACCCTCTATTGTCTTGATTGAAAATTTTGCTTAAGACATGTCAGAAATATAAACCTTATTTCAAGCGCTGAAGTTCTGAAACGGTTTCTTTTCCTCTTGCAGCAAAAAACACTGGAAAATTTCAAGCATATAATCCTCCTCTCTTCGCCCCAGGTATTCCATGCCTATTGCAGAGTATTTGTCTTCTTGAACTTGTTTCAATCATTGGGCTGTTTGTGAGTTTTGATGAAAACTGAAGAGTTTAATTTAGAACTGTTTAGTGATAATAGAATAACTGCATAATTTAAAGGTTCATTGGATGTTCAGTGTTATCCTTCTACCCATAAGGTTATTGACAGAGGACATGTCTTTCAGGATGGTTATGTTCCATATCATTCTGCCAGAATTGAGTCATGCCGGGCAGCATCAATGGACTACTCCAAAAAGGGAAAAGCATTTTTGGAGATGTTGAATGACTGCTTGGACCAGATACGGGCCCCTACCTCTGAGCAGCGGGTGTTCATGCGTTGTGATGTCAACTTTGACACATCCTCATATGGCAGGAACTTAAACACATTCATTGGACGAGCTGCTCATATAGAGTTTTTGGAGTCGGATATTTTTGCTCGGTTCATAATGTGGTCATTCCCAGATCTATTTAAGTAAATTATTGTGGGAGTCCAAGCCTGGTATCTAGATAGGTTGCCGATTGCAGAGCCCGTGATCTCTGTTTCTAGTTTTCAAGCATCACAGAGCAACACTGGCCTTGCATTTGGTGTAGGGTGTGAACGGTAGCCACATTCTTGCACATTGGACGCGTGGATAGATGCATTGAGATGGTAGCCGCTGTAAATTATTGGGTTGAAGATGCTTCTTTCGAAAGGTTGTATCTTCATCTCGACGAGTTTTTTTCCCCTTTACACGAGCGTTGTTGGCTTAGCATATCTCAGAATACAATTTCAAGTTAGAGTGGCCAAGGTTTTTACAGTAGATATTGTCTAGAAAACTAGCAATGTAAATCCAGTAGGTTAGATTCACGTTGTCGATTTTACTCGATCACTGGGTTCGTAGCAGAGAGAATGATCATGCATGTAAACAAGCCGAAGCAGGGGAGTGGATTCTGCACACAATGAGTGCAGCACTATAATTTAGGTTGACATTTCCTACTTATGTGAATATTATGCTGACTTGTTCCCCTCTGCAGCTGCTAATGGTATCGCATTTGTACTGTTTTAGGTTTTTTCTACAAATAAATACGAAGCAATATTTCCTTGCATAAAAGCTGCAAGACAGGCATTTCCATATGATGAGAAACCTAAATAATCTCATAAAAGACATGGGTGTAAAGGGTGAGCATGCCATTGATGGCTTACAGTTCTGTTTCAAACTTCAAAGAGGTTCAGCCCTGAAATTTTCCTTTGTTCTCCCTTTGTAGTGAGAGGGAACGAACGAGACTGAAATTGAGGAAAAAGGGTGCTGCGGGTGGTGAGAAAAATCAGTGTCATATATTCCAATTCTAATTAGTGAATTTATTAGTAGATATTTAATGGTTTTTGTATTTCAACAATTCACTGTGTGGGACTTATGAGAATTTTATTTTGAATTTCACATACAATAGAAAGTTTAAATATTGAATTATTTATTAACAATTACTCAATCATTTATCATGAAATTAAAATTAAAATAAACTTGATTTTTTTAAATTTGAAATAAATATGTTTTATAATGGAAATTAAACAGTCAACATTCAAGTGTGATTTAAGGTTCATTTTAATTGCTTAATGAATTAGTTATGGAAATAATCCAACCCAATCCTCTGGCAAAATCCAAAAAGGTAACAACAGTAAATATATTTTAATGGAACCAATGCTGATACGCTGACGTGGCATAACCGGATCTGCGAACTGACAAAACTTCCCCGGCCGAAACGAAATTCACGTCCACTAGAATTCTGTTTTGGTTGAAGGTTGACCAAGATTCTACCAGCAAAAGAATCCGTATTGGATAAACGTTAACAAAATAGGAAAACAATTGAAATATTTTATCCAACAAAAATCTCTCATATGAGTCAATATCCATATCCACTATTCCTATCTTATAGAACCTCTTGAGTTTTTAGATGTTAGTTATTGCTTTAATTGCCTTCACTATATAATCGAAACACCTGACTCAAGCTGCATTGCGGCTTCCTCTTCACTTCACTTGACCACACAAAGCATTGGGTTGCTTTTTTGTTTCCCAAGATGGCGGATTTATCTCTTCCTCATGGCGCTCTGTTCCTTGGTCTTGACAGCTCTACTCAGTAAGTCTGTCTTTGTCTCCGTTTAGTTTCATGATCCAATGTCATCGAGCAGAAACAAAAAGTTCCCATCTTGTCAAATTGTGTTTTTTTCTTATTCTGATGTTTAAAATAATGTTTTTTTTTTAAATTAAAAGAGTGAAAATTTGATGCTGTTATGATCAGGGTTTTAATCCTATGCCATTAAGCCAAAACTAGAAGTAACCCATGTTGCCATATTGTGTATTGTTCTTGTTATGTTATGAAAAATTTGGATTTTTGATGGTGTTATGATCAGGGCTTATCCAATTGGGTTTGTTTGTTTATTGAAAATTCTGTGTATTTTAAAAATTAGAATCTAACTACTGTGAATTCACCGTTTGAGATGCACCTTTGATCTTTTCCTTTTTCCCCTTCTATGAAGGTCGTTGAAGGCAACTGTTTTGGACTCCAATCTTGTGATTGTTGCTTCAGAGCTAATTCACTTTGACTCTGATTTGCCTCATTACAAGACCAAGGATGGGGTTTATAGAGACCCTTCTGATAATGGCAGAATTGTTTCACCCACCTTAATGTGGGTGGAGGCTTTGGATCTCATTCTTCAAAAACTATCTAAATCCAATTTGGATTTTGGGAAAATTGCTGCCATTTCTGGTAGTGGACAACAACATGGCAGTGTTTATTGGAAGAATGGTAGTTCTGTATTATTATCATCATTGGACCCCAAGAAGCCATTAGTTGATCAGCTTGGCAATGCCTTTTCTATTAACGAATCGCCAATATGGATGGACTGCAGCACCACAGTTCAGTGTAGAGAAATAGAGAAAGCTGTTGGAGGTGCATTGGAGTTGTCTAGAATTACAGGTTCACGTGCTTATGAGAGATATACAGGACCACAAATTCGGAAGATATTTCAGACACAACCTGAAGTTTATAAGAATACTGAGAGGATCTCTCTTGTTAGCTCTTTCATGGCATGTCTATTTATAGGGGCTTATGCTTGTATTGATGAAACTGATGGTGCAGGGATGAATTTGATGGATATAAAGCAAAGGGCTTGGTCTAAAGTTGCTTTAGAGGTTTGTTTGGCATGCTACCTAAATCTGTGTTTTTTGTTCCTTTATCAATCCCCAAACTCTTGTTGATTGATATTTCTTATGTTATTGATGTTTTTTTAAATGCTAAGGCTTTTATTGAAATGATGATATATTTGTTGCAGGCTACAGCTCCAGGTTTGGAGGAAAAGCTTGGAAAGCTAGCTCCTGCTCATGCTGTTGCTGGTTCTATAGCTTCCTATTTTGTGGATAGGTTTGTAGTATATTACTTGCTAAGAATTTGACCCTTGATGATCTGTTGCTAACATTTCAATGTTATTTTTGGGTTTGATTTGGTATAAAACTCATACCATTTGCATTGTCCATGATACATGCTTCCTTGTGGTGTCGAACCACACTCTACTTTGCATATAGTTTGTTTGGGCTTCAAATTTGTTAATGCTTATCTATACATTCTGGTAAAGTATTTGCATCTATGTATTTGATTTTGGTAGTGGTTGTGTACTTCAAATTTTGTGAAATTATGACTCTCCTAGATAATGAATGGTTACATATATTCCCCTTAGTATGCTACGATATTAATCAAAATACCCTTGTTTTGGTGCCTGTGTTTCTATAGGTATATTATGTTGCATCTCTCTGACTACATATAGAGACAGCTTGAAACTCATTAATATCTTTTCAGGTTTAAATTCAATAAGAATTGCCTGGTGGTTCATTGGTCTGGAGACAATCCTAACAGCTTAGCAGGTCCATGATTCTCCTGATCTATTTTAAATTGAATTCTTTCTGAGACTAATTCTGGTGCTACTCAATTATGCTGGTTTGCTAGTCAATCCCTTATGTTCTAATAGGTTATCATGTGTCTCCTTTCAACATTCATTCGACCTTCATTTCTACTTTAAGGAATATTATTCTGTCCTTCAAATTTTTAATCTATTACATAGAGGTCAAGACAGCATAAATGTATGTTGAAATACCTTCACTTTAGAAAACTCAGAAGAGGGGAAGAAAGAGATAAATACCAAAATCTGCCCCATCTTGATCTTTTACTTCACTTTACATACTCCCCAGAGCATTTGAAATTCTTTGTGGCGTAGACAGCCAGATAAATGTATGCACCAGTACCCAGCATCCATATCTGACTCAATACAACATAGCTTAAAGCATTAATAGATTCATTGGGGTAAGATGGGCCATGACAATATGATTAATTAAGAACTAAGGTAATGGTGGGAGAAAAGTAACAATAAACAACAAATAAATAACCATAATAGATTAAATTATCTCATACTGCTATTGACAATGTAGAGCTGGAAGGATAGCATCTGTATTTTGTATACTGTTAGAATTCTTTGTCTTAAGTTTTCATCAATTAAAAACATTTTGGGCATGCAGGTTTAACCCTAAACACTCCTGGTGATCTGGCAATCAGTTTGGGCACCAGTGACACTGTAAGTACTGTTTATGCTCTTTATTTGATCAATAACGATCTCCATGCTTTCTCTTATTCTTTGAAACTTCATATACAACCTCAGTGAGGAAATGTGTTAAGTCCCATGTCTGGTCAACGAAGATTCCTATGTGAAACTTTAAGTGGTAGGTCCTACTCCAAAGGTGCAATTCTTAGACTCCATTGAAGTTTTTGGTTGCTTTGTCTATGACAATACAACTTACCCTGAGTGTTTTGGAAGAGTTTCTCTTCAGGGTTCTGATTGCATGTGTACTGGTAATACTGTTTTGCTTTGTGTTTCATGTGCATCTCTTTTTTTCATGATCTCTGAAACTTTTCTATATGTTATCATGAGATAGATTCTTCCATTGGAAATTGTCAAATTGTTCTGCACTATACTTTCGTTTTTCCTTGAACAAATTGAACTTAATGCACTGCAAGCTCTTTCTTTGATCACCACAAACATATTTATGAAACATCAAACAAATGGATCGAATGACGTTTAGTAGTGGTACTATCTTTGAGAAATTGAACTTCCTTTTTGTAATATTTTTTTAGCTTTCCTCACTAGTTGCATTTCCCAGGCTTGCAAGTTATTGTTTAGTCTACTATGCAAACAGATTTAGATGTTAGTCTCTTAATCTGTGCCCTCACAGTGAAGTCTAACTTGATTCTGCCCATGTTTGTTGCAGGTATTTGGGATCACTAAGGATCCTCAACCAAGATTAGAAGGGCATGTTTTCCCAAATCCTGTTGACACAGAAGGCTACATGGTAATGTTGGTTTACAAAAATGGGTCTCTGACGCGTGAAGGTAGCAGAAATTCCTCCTTTTTTGTTTGAGATGAAGCTGGTTGTGATTTCTAATTATCTAACATGGCCTCCATGTTAATTTAGATGTTCGTAATCGCTATGCGGAGAAATCTTGGGATGTTTTCAACAAATTTCTAGAGCAAACTCCTCCACTAAATGGTCAGTAAATACGTTCTTTTACTCACCTCTCCTGAATATGAAAGTTATTTGTTCTCTATTTCTCATTCAATTTGCTGAAACAGGTGGGAAGATAGGTTTCTATTACAAGGAGCATGAGATCCTTCCTCCTCTGCCTGGTAGGTTTCAAGTTTTTTCTTCTTGCATGTCTAAGGTTTCAGTGAGGAGATTACCTGTTAATTGGATTGTTTAGTTTCATAATTATTTTGCTACTAATACAAGAAGATCATTAATTGGCGTGCACTGTAGTCAATTGAATGATGGAATAAATATGAACAGCATAGGAAAATTTTTATGATGGGATACTTTGATATGGTGATCTTTCAATACACATGCAACCTTGGAATAAGTCATATTTACATCATAATTTAATATCTAAGCAATCTACAACCTTTCCAAGCCTTGAATAATCAACTAAGAGGTTCTTTGCACATTCAGTTGGATTCCATCATTACCTTCTTGAAAATTTCACTGGTGAAACTGTGGATGGCTTGAATGAACAAGAAGTGCTAGAATTCGATCCTCCTTCTGAGGTAATTAGTTATAAAATAGTTTTGTGTTATAAACTGATGAATTTCTACTACGGCTCTTTATTGAAAAGCAATTGATTTTTTTGCAGGTTCGAGCCTTGATTGAGGGCCAATTTCTCTCGATGCGTGCTCATGCAGAAAGATTTGGAATGCCTTCTCCTCCAAAACGAATCATTGCTACTGGTGGAGCATCAGCAAATCAAAGCATTCTGAGCTCAATTGCATCCATCTTTGGTTGTGATGTTTATACAGTCCAAAGACCTGGTATGTTGCTATATGTTGTTTTCTGCATTGGTTTACAGCAAACCATTGAATGCAATGAACTCAGCCCAGATTTGTGCCAATTTCAGATTTTCAATCTATATATGTTTGTCATATTAAGGTTTAGAACTTAACCCTGTCTGAAGTACATAGCACATTGTGTGAAGTCTGAATTATCCGATTCTTGTTTCTTTGGCAGATTCGGCATCTCTAGGAGCTGCATTGAGGGCCGCTCATGGTTGGCTGTGCAGCAAGAAAGGCAGTTTTGTTCCGATCTCGTCGATGTACAAGGCCTTGGACAAGACATCTCTCAGCTGCAAGCTCTCCATGACTGCTGGAGACCAAAATCTGGTTTCCAAGTATGCCATACTGATGAAGAAGAGAACGGAAATTGAGAACCGCCTTGTCAAAAAGTTGGGCCGTTGCTAGATGTAAAATCAGTTCAATGAGGTGTGAGAAGGGGGGTCTGAGTGAGAGAGACTTTGTGATAAATGTCTACAAACAACAATAAAAGTTATTTCGTGATTAATTAAAGTTATTTTCACCTTATTGTTTAATCAGTCTAACATGGTTATGCTCTTCTTAAACCTTATTCTCTTTTCAATTTATTTCGTTCATCAATAGTGTCAATTGATATATGTTTGTAAACTGAAAATAAAGGGTTTTTACGTCAAGTCTATTAATTTTTTAAATAAATATTTCACTTAAGAAAAATTATGAAAAAATTAAAATATTTTTTATTAATTAAAAAAATTATTAAGGTCTAACATTCACTATGAAGAGCTCTGTTGTCATAAAACATTATACTTTTTAAGTTTTAATTGAAATTTTAAATGAGTTTATAAGTTTTCAAAAGACATTCTGTTTTTAAAAAAAAAAATTACTGGACACATAGGTTTATATGCATGTTTAAGTTGTAACAAAGTTGGAAACCTCTCATACGGCAAAGTCTTTACAAAAACTTATTCATTGAAAATATGAAGAACTGGATACTTCACCCAAAGTAACCAAAAACATTCAAAAAACGAGATTCAGCCACCAAATCTGTGACATAAATTGGAAGCAACACAAAGAACATCTGAGTAGCAAATATATCAAGGCAGTCCTTCCCTCAGTACTCCTCGCCCTCATCCCCTTCGTCTCCTTCACCAGACTCAGCACCAACTTCCTCATAATCTTTTTCCAGTGCAGCAAGATCCTCACGAGCCTCTGAGAACTCTCCTTCCTCCATTCCCTCACCGACATACCAGTGCACAAAGGCACGCTTGGCATACATGAGATCAAATTTGTGGTCAATGCGGGAGAACACTTCTGCAACACTGGTTGAGTTAGAGATCATGCAGACAGCCCTCTGCACCTTGGCAAGGTCACCTCCTGGAACAACGGTTGGTGGCTGGTAGTTGATACCACACTTAAATCCAGTTGGGCACCAATCGACAAATTGGATAGTTCGCTTGGTCTTGATAGTGGCCACAGCAGCATTCACATCTTTGGGCACAACATCACCTCGGTACATGAGGCAACAGGCCATGTACTTCCCATGGCGTGGGTCACATTTGGCCATCATGGAAGAAGGCTCAAATGCACTGTTGGTGATCTCAGCCACTGATAATTGCTCATGGTAAGCCTTCTCAGCAGAAATAACAGGGGCATATGAGGAAAGCATAAAATGGATCCTGGGGTAGGGGACCAGGTTAGTCTGGAACTCAGTCACATCCACATTCAAGGCCCCATCAAACCTCAAAGAGGCAGTAAGAGATGAGATAACCTGAAACACACATGCCAAACGCCAGTCATAAACTATGCTCATTAAACATGACAGATCAGAATATTTGTAAGATTTCTTATCAATACCTGAGAGACAAGGCGGTTAAGATTGGTGTAAGTGGGCCGTTCAATGTCCAGAGATCGCCTGCAGATGTCATATATTGCTTCGTTATCAAGAAGCACAGCAACATCAGTGTGCTCCAGGAGCGAATGGGTGGACAGCACACTGTTGTATGGCTCTACAACAGATGTAGAAACCTGAGGTGAAGGATAGACAGTGAAACCAAGCTTGGACTTCTTTCCGTAGTCAACAGAGAGACGCTCCAAGAGAAGGGATCCAAGACCGGAACCAGTACCACCTCCAACAGCATTAAAGACCAAGAATCCCTGTAGCCCAGTACAGTTATCCGCAAGCTTTCGGATACGATCCAAGCAGAGATCGACAATCTCTTTTCCAATTGTGTAATGGCCACGAGCAAAATTGTTGGCAGCATCTTCTTTGCCACTGATTAGTTGCTCAGGGTGGAACAGCTGGCGGTACGTTCCAGTCCTCACTTCATCGATGACAGTAGGCTCGAGATCAACAAATACGGCACGAGGGACATGCTTTCCGGCACCAGTTTCGCTGAAAAAGGTGTTGAAAGCATCGTCTCCTCCACCAACAGTCTTATCACTTGGCATTTGGCCATCAGGCTGAAAAAAGAAATTTCACAAAAGAAAAAAACGGACTACATTTAGAAAAATTGTACCATAATAATTCACATTCTAAAACCTAGATCTTGCCTAACTTATCGAACATAAACTAAATCGTTCAGCTAACATTTCAATCGAACCAGATCTATCGGTTTAATAAGTTCTATTACAACAAGAGAAACCTAATCACGCAACAAATTCAAATAACATTGAAAGATTTAAACAGAAATGAGGAAAAGAAATCTAAGAGCAGAGGAATGAAATTTACCTGAATGCCATGCTCGAGACAGTAAAGTTCCCAGCATGCATTGCCGACCTGAATACCGGCCTGACCGATGTGAATCGAAATACACTCTCTCATTTTTCTTTTGAAATTCAAAGAAATACAGAGGAAATTCTAAGAAAATGAGAGACAAATTTTTGCTTTGAAAAAGGGGAATGGGCGTTTATCAAGACGCCTTTGGGAATGTGAGATTTGAACTATTCTTTGGAGGGGTTTATATAGGAGATTCGGCAGAGGAAAATTTTAGAAAAAAAAAAAAAAAGAAATTGTGGTTGGACAAGCCAGCGTTAGTTAACCGTGGTTAATGATGCCAGCGAGGAGCGGGTGTCGTTAATGATAGCCAGCCTGGCTTTCTCTAACGGCCAATTAATCATGGTTCATCTATTAATTTCTCCCGCTTAATTTTGATTTTGATTTGGAATAAGGAAAAGGGCTGCGAATTTGTTCAAATTGCCGAGAGAGGCGCTATTTTTGTGTGCAGGAGAAGGGTGGTTTTGTCATTTTAGTGGTTGGCTCGTCGTAATTAGTCCTTTATAATTATAGATCTGGGGAACATGTGAATGCTGGTGAGTGGTGAATAGGTAGGCCATCAAAATTCAAAAAGAGAGCGGCTTTTACGTTACCATCAGTGGGCCCAATGATGGGAATAGGCTAATGGCTTTGACCCCTTGCCCTCATCTTTCTTTTTAACTTCAAAATTCGACAAACATGAATTGGAATTTATTTTCGAGGCTATCAAAATTCAAAAGAAATTGTTTTTATTTTTTAAAAAACTTAATCACATTTAATTTTAATTTTTTTAAAATTTTAAATTTACATTTTATAATAAAAGTGATATCATTTGATGTCTTGATAGCTGTCAGTGCATCCATCGAATATAAATTCTTATTTTTCTTTTTCTCTTTTGCTGATTTGGACAGGGCCAGAAGGATGGACTATGGGGAGTTGAGTGTCACCAGGGGATGCGTCTGAATTCCTTCGGGTTGGATCCGTTTGGGTTTTAAATCAATTGCCAAGATGTTTCGTGTTTGAGTTTTGAGCTGGATTTGAGACTTGGGCTTTTTCGGACCGATTACAGTTGGGTTACCATGAAGAAAATCCCGCTTATAGGATCTGCAAAGCCTCAGCTTAGCAGTACACTGGCGAACAATCAATATGGTTCTTGAATGGCTGATACTCCATTATTGAGACTTTTAGAGTTCAAGCAAAGATCGAAACACAAAGTCCCCAATTTGCAGTTACAGTAATTACACTCTTTGGGTTCTAGGGAATGGATAGAAAAGGGCAGCTACGAGGCGGCTGCAGCAGCGCCCCAACCACTTGAATAATTTTACTGTCTCATAAATGTCACAAACAGCTTCCGACAATTTCTATTTGGTCCCTATACAAAACGCAGGTCGAGGTCACTCCATAAACAAACGACACACAACATCATTTCTTCCAAGTTTTTGCCGCCTGCTGTAAAGGACATGCATGTCCTACATACGGAAATGTTATCCGACCGGCCAAAGTCAAAACGTCTAATCCAGCAAGCACAGGTTACATCTAAATGGATGTGTAATATATTCTCTGAAGATTTCATTGATGGAAGAAATCCATGCATTCAATAAACAGCAACACTAAGGCTCAAGACAATTGGCGTGGCATTAAAAAGGTTCTGAGCATCTCAAGATTGAACTGATTATGAATTAATATGATGATGGTCAGTATAAACGTGCATAGCAAGAGTCATGGATCTTGATGAAGTCCATTGACAAGCTGCAAAATGAGAAGGCCATCTTGTTAAAGATTCTTATACTTGGGAATCAACGCATAAGAAAGAAACTTAAACATTATAAATTTCCCCAGGGAAAAGTTTTAAGGATAAATCTGAGCATCCTTAGATGTTATAGCAGTAAGTAAACTTGGCAAAAATGATAAATAAATAAAAAAAAACTGGGGGAAAAGAAGTTTTGACAAAGTCCCGGGGGGAAGATCTACAGACTACAGGGTCACATTAGTGCACCTGGTTAGACTTGATAGTTGATAACAGGAAATTATACTTGCAGCCAAAAAACCATTTAGGCTCATTTAAGTGAGGTTTAATTCTACTGAAGAAGTAATCACTGCTAATTGCATCAGAATAATATGCTGTGTTATTCAATTGTGAACATACATAATCAGCAGTACTCCGTAACTTCCAACTTTTAACCACCTATCAAAACACACATGCCTAATGTGCCATAACAATGAGAATCCTAGGTTTAAGGTCATGCAATGAAAGCTGCAAAAGAAACAATATCAGCAAAGTTAAAACCTATATCAAGCAATCTGAAAAGATAGGAGAAACCAAGAAAATACTTGTATGAGCAAGGTATTAACAAGCCATTTAACTAAAGCACTGGAAAAAGGGAGCAAAAATTACTTCTAAACATGAATAATTACAAGTGTGGATGCTACCTTGTTTGGAAGACAGATTAACTCACAGAGATACCAAAAGGTACATGCATTAAATAGGTTCACTCACCAGTATGTCTTATTTCAACAAAACCCTAGGAACTAACAAGTAATGAGCAAATAGTAAATATTCATGATGACAGGGAAAAGGCAAAGGTGTGTAATTATATGGGAAAGGGGAATTATTTCATGGGGATTACTGTAGCTTTACTTGAATTAGTTACAGGAAGCATAAGTACATTCATCTTTCGATTCATAAGAAACAGTTGCTAATCAATGATTTAACATATAGGGAGGGGGACACAAAAAGCATACAACATGACCAGACCCATGATTTAATTAAAGAACTGTCTTCTACCAGCAGACATGGTTCTCCAAACCTTTTGTCATTTAAATCTTCATGTAGAGCCAGCATAATGAAACAATGTTGCACTAACATAGACTTTTGGAAAGAGTTAAAACCCATAGTATAAATATGTCTCAAACAAAATAGAACTATGAATGAGCAAAGCATACAGTTATTGCACAAGTTGACTTGTTCACAGGATTTTCAGGAAACCTATGTAAGTTGGTTTCATATCCAAAAACAAAACATCCATAAGCATGTAAAAGAATATGTTGCGCAGTTTGAAAGTAAAAGACAGTATTCACTCCAACGAAGCACAGCATACAGAGCTGAATAATGTTTGATAACAATATAACAAGGATAGCAAATCTGTAAGCATATGTAACTTGAGAGTATTGATCACTCATGTCATTTGCAGAAATCAACCGATGAAAAATCTCATCTCAACATTTTGCTTAAGATGCTAATTAGAGAGGAAGTTTTACATACATATCCCTTCATCTTTTCTTAACACAACCTTGCAAAATCATAAATACATATAGGAGTATAGAAAGGTCAAAAGAAATAAAATGTGGCAGGGGAACAGGCAAGCCAGCATCGCCATAGTTATCACTTATCAAATCATTGTTTCAAAGTAAAACCACAAGGCACTCGAATTTCAAATTCCCTAAAATGGATCTGTATAAAATATCACATAAAAGTCAATCACATCGGTTCCCTAAACCTCACAATTGATATACTAAATTGTTCCCCTTTTCACTAATATAGAAACCAACATGAAGACATAAAAATAGCATACATATCAAAGACTAAAACAAATGGTTCAAAAATCCAGGTTTATTACATACATGGACCACATTCTTTTTTCCAGTCCACCCCCCCCCCCCCCCCCCCCCCCCTCTCCAACTCTTCTGCAATTGTTTATCCATGGACCAATGAAAAACTGATAGAATCAAGTCAAATGCAGCAATGGAACTAAAGATACAAACAAATTTCTAAATGCCATTAAAGGCAAAATGGAATCATTCCATCCTCGGGTGGCTTCTGCATTTCAAAGACGCTTAACCTTTTTTTCACTGAATATCCACAGAGGTCTATGAGGATCACTTACATTCTCCACATATTTCATCTAGCAAGTAAATACTCAAAAATAAATTATAAAATGCATACATAGCACCCAAAAAGATAAATAAATAAAATGTGGGCATAATCAGAAATAGAGCAACTTTATCTCTATATTTATAGAAGCAAAGTCAATCTATGGAAAATTGGGAAAAACATACATCATCACCGTCATGGCCATAAATACATTAAAACAAAGTACAACCTTTCACAAACATGTGAAAAAAACTATATCACGAAAATGCTTCTCAAATCCCACCGTCTTCTTTCCTCTGCATTTCAATGTATGATATTGAATGCCCACGATTGATGATGAACCGTATGCTCCTCCTCCACCTTTAAAATCTCATCAGAAAATAAGAGAAAAAAAACCCCAAAAAAATGAAACTAAAAAAAAGGTGTGAGATTTTTTTTTCTTGAGCAAGAAACTATATAGAAAAATATTTATATTATATATATATTTATATTTATATTTGCCTGGCTCCATCCTGTCTGCCTTTTTGCACGCAATAAGGGAAGGGAGTAATTTTACACAGGGAGAAAGAGAGCTACATTGTACTCTCTCTCATCTGTGAATGCACCAAACTGACCTTCGATTCACAAAGGTGTGAAGAGAGGGTAAGGGTACCTCGTGAAGACCAAGGGTAGCTTGGTCATTGCAGCTCTCAACAGCCATTACAGTAACAGGTTTAAGGTTTCTGCTGCTGGGTTTGAAGTCACGCCCCTAAAATGAAAAAGAAGAAACAGCTCTTTGAGGTTTGTCTGGTTTTATGTTTTTTCCAGAGAGAGAAACGTGGAAGGAGGAGGAAAAGAGAGTCGGGTTCATTCATGTCCAAAATGGGGATTTCAATGGAGTTTAAAGAAATAATAGTACCAGAGTGTGTGTGTGTGTGTGTGTGTGTGTGTTTCTTTTTTTTTAATTTTTTTGTAGGCAGGCATAGTTGGGGGTTTAAAAAGAGGCCGGTGAAAAGCCTTTTTCAACTTTATCTTTGTTCCTCTTCTGGTAAGACTCACCGTTTTGTCTCTCAATCTTTTCTCTTTTGCTCCTCTCTCTTCTCTTTCTTATGTAATATTAACTCTTTTTCTTTTTTTCTTTAACAAAAGATTAAAAACCCTTTCATAGAATTCATGAACAAAGAAACAAAAATTGGAAAAATGGGAAGAATGCTAATGCTACAGCACATGATTGGTGCGGGTGAGGGGTGTGATGGCGATAAACATGAGCGAAGCCAAGCATCAGTGAATCAAAAGTCACAGCTCCTCGCAGGCAAGCAGGGGCACAGGGCAGAGGACACACAGCAAGGCAGCACCAGCTGTGTTTTTTCACTTCAAAGTGACGTAAGGTCTTTGTCGCTTTTTGTTTTGACCAAAACTGCTCCTTTTGTTTTACATCCGACGGCCAGGACAGGGTATAGTGCTCTTTTGTATTATTACGGGGTTCTAGGTCTTCTCCAGTTTTATTTATAAATTAGTAGTTTTTATTGGGATAATCCTAATAAACTTTCAATTTGATTGGATGCTTGTTCTGTAACAACATTTTTAAATAAAGAATGCAGCTCCATTATAAGTAACAAGAGAGAAATAGTATCTTCTATTTAAATTGTTACAATTAAAAAAGCTCATAATTAACTTTTAATTTGGATCGTTCGATTGATTTATCTTATGGTGAGCACTGATCGGCTCGTCTCTATCGTCGATGATATGTTACTAGTCTTAATTGGTCAAGTCATTTTCCCGACATTATTACTTTAAAGAAACAAGAGAGAAATGGGTATCAATGGGAACACCCCAACCCAACCCAGGAGATATGAATAAGCTACTTAGATGTTGATTAATGTCAAATAATTGATGATTCATAATGATTTGTTCCAGTGGTCTTGACCAAAGGAAAAATCCAAAATAAAAGGCATTAATTTTTGAAGAAGTGTAGGAATTTAAAACACTGGCTGCAACTGTGACCTATTAATAGTCAGCCCCCTGCACGGGCTGGCAACCAGAAATAAAGAGGGACTGAACCCTTCAAACGCAAGGGAACAGAGAGTTAAAAACCCTTGTGGTTCAAATATCTCAGAACTATAAACGTTTCATCAGTCATTGGGTGCCTTTGAGCTCTGTCGGTGGAAGGCTCAGTTTTTAGTTGCCAATGTGCCAATAATGATATTAATACAGATTCACCAAATTATTAGGACATGATATGTTTCGTTTTGTTTTTCTTATTTTGTAAGCATTGAACAGTTTAAGTCATTCGAAACCCAAACTGATCATGGAGTTTGAACGTTCAAGTTCTTTTCTTTCTCCTTTTTTCCAGACTTTATTTTCTCTTCAAAAAAGATTAGAAGGTACCCTGTTTTTCTTTTTATTAGGGTGACAGCAAATTATGTCTGTTCAACATGCACTTATTATCTTCTGACCACCATTTACAGTGCATCTGCAAATACAAAAGCAGCAATGAAACTTTGTGCCCTTGCATTTCACAGATAATTGATAATATATTACATTTTTTTTTCTCTTGTTTTTTATGTTTTTACTAAAGAGGGGGGGAATGCTAGTTATAAAGGCAAGTGACACCGATATTAAGTCATGGAATAGATGGATATGCACTGTTTTGAGTAGTAAAAGTACGAAGAAAACAATTTTCCTATGGTTTTTTTTTTTTTTGGTTCTTCAGGGTAATCTTCTGCAAGAGACAAAAGACAGGAAAAACGTGTGGGGGCCATCAAAGATCCCTTACAGAGTTGTTGTCCAAAGGTGCAGATTGGTCTGTTTGTAGTTTGTCTCAAATATATGCTAGCTTGAAAATGAAAAAGGCTGTCTGTCACCAAGACTAGGACTGCTACGAGCATGAAAAAGCAAACAAAAGCAACACAAACATTCAAAGAAAGATGGATGGAAAAGGGTATGGGGGGGTTGATGAGAGGAGTTAATTGAAGTGGTTAGTGAAAAAGGCTGTACTGTGTAGTGATTAGTGAGGTAGCCGCCCTGATTGACAGAGATAGGGGGGAGAGAGAGAGGCCAAGAAGGGGAAACAGGGAAAAAAGCTGTTGTTCCTTAAACGTCACTGATTTCTGGTATATTAAAAACAACCCCCCGTCTCTCCCCTTCCTTATCCTTTCTCCTTCTTTTTCTCCCATCCGAAGGGGGCATTTCCTAACCAACCAAAAAGAAGACAGCACTATTTCTATATATATATATATATATATATATATAACATCTCTGTCTGTAAGGCTTCAAAAGAAAAGGAGACGCATAATCCGACAAAACAATTCCTGCCAAGTGCCACCATGCCAAACCCTTTTTCACCTTCAAATTTTTGCTACTAGTAGTATTAATTAGGAGCATCTTATTTACTTCATTTCTATATCAGTCCATTATTTTCCATAGAAAGGAATGTTGATTTTTTTCTTCATTTTTTTTTCTACTTCATCAAAAGCTTTAAAAGAAAAAGACAACAAGTTTAGAATAGAAACAATGTTGGGGGAGTGGGGAATTCCGGGCTTTCTCTGTTTTTGGGTTTCAATAGTTGCATCCAACTTTAAAGCGCCCTTTTTTGTATAGGAAGCCAGATGTCCTTGTCTCTCTTCCATTTTGGGTTGCTTTTAGGAGGTTGAAAAAATGGTGGTTGCTGTTCCATTTTAGGTGTACGTCTGAGAAAAGAAAAAATTTTATGATTCAGGTGAAGGGGTAAGAGAATAAAAACAAAGGTGAGGTGTTTTCTGACTATGTTTTCCAACAAAAACGAGAGATGCAGTGGAGGGTGGAGATGAGGTTGAAGAGAGAAAGAGCTTCATGGATATGAGCAATCTATTTAAATACACAATAATAATATAATTACCAACTTAATTGAGACCTTAAACAAGTGTGTTTTATTATAAATAAGTGTGGTTGTATATAAAAAAAAATACTTAAAAGTGACCAACTCTATTCCTTTTATGTGTTTGAGTCTCCAAAATAAAAAGAAAAGGGAATTCATGTACAAAGATCTTCAATATTAATGTAATGAAATCAAGTTAGGTATCCGTACCTCCAAATAAATAAATAAAATAACAAAATATTTTAAGTTTCAAGTGTTGCAAACTTGGTTTGATCATAAATTTGTAACCTTCCTTGTTAAGTAATGCGTTAAAAAGAACCCTAAAAAAATTTTAAAAAAAACCCGAAAGTAGGTTAAAATTGGATTTGATTAGGAGAAAAGGATTTATTTTATCCAAAAATTGGCACATGTACATTCAAATAAATTTAAAATAAAATACTATGTACACCACTTTTTAATTTGTTTTTATTTATCTTTTTACTTAATTTATGATCTTAAATTTCACTCATAAATTATGTCTTTACTACATTTTTTAATAATAGACAGGATCTTTACCCTTGATTGTGTTATAGTTATCTTGCATTTTTTCTTATGCAAACCTTTGGAATTGAATGCATGATCTGTTACTCTAAAACCCTTTTCCTAATCCAGAAAGTGTCAAAGACCCAAAGAAAAGAATGCCCTTAATTTCTCCAGCCCAAGAACAAAGTCCAACATGTGTTTCAGTTGGACTAACCAAGCCCCATCAAAGCCTTTAAAGCTATCAAAGCAGACCTCATGAAAAGCTTCCTAAATAGTTGTACTGGATGTTTTCTTTTCAGGGTCTGATGTTCATTTTCCTTTCTTGTTTAGTATCTGTTTGTGATTGCTAAACTGGAAAATTTGGACCATCCATGTGTTTTTACCGTGTGGATGTTTAAGATTGCACTTCCAAATAGGGGCGAAAACTATGTAGTGACCCTGTTACATTGAGCAGAATCTTTCTAAATTGCCAAGTGTACAATACCTGGATCAGATGTAATACATTTTGATTTCACCTGTTGGGGACATTGGCTGAAAGCAACCTCAACCCATTTCAATGTGAACTCTACTACTCTTTCAATGGAGTCAAAATACATGTGGCTATGTCAGCCATCATCTTTTTTCAGCAACCATTGTAAAGTGCCAGCCCTGTTAAGCCACTTCAACAGATAGTTACTAGCACATCAGGTTTTTTATATATAATCAATGTCTTTTTCTTTTTTTTTGTTTGGTGTTGCAATCAGTCATTCCCATCATCATCTACATTTTTCTTTTGCTGCTGTCAATTGTTTAGCCCGCACTTACCAATTTACTACCTCTACTCTATCATTTCAGGGAGAGAGTGGCTACTCAACTCAGCAATCCATCATTGTGAAAACAGGCATTTGTCTCCTACTTGTTGATAACTTTATTTGCTATGTGATTCAGTAAAAGTCATCATTAGGTACTTTTTTCCCCCCCTCTTTTTCGTGTGCATAATTAAGCTGTTCTAGAAACTGTAATTTTCAGAAGAATTGATGTAGTTTTGACTTCAGTGGTCATTGATTTGGATGAATATGTACTGTTTCTGTTTGTGTCTGCTTGGTGTTTTATCTTTTGCTTCCTGTATGGTACTTGAGGAAGATATCTCTGTCCTGGAAAGCAGCTTCTTATATCATGGCCAAGCTTTGTTTCTTTTTTATCCTTTTCTTTTTCCTATTGGAAAGGCCAAGCTTGCTTTGGTACCCTGTCTTTTGGTTGAGAACAATTCCATTGTCATAGCTTTCCACTTTTCTATATGGACTCTCCACCATGCCCAAAAGAAAATAGTTTTTTTCCTCCCCATGAATCTCATTCTTCTTAGGGGACCCCGCAAACCACTCACAAAGTTGAGACAACACAAACTCAAGTGCCAAGTATATGCACACGCTTTTTTGCATTCATTGATGCAAATAACTCAATGATGTCTGTCTAGGACATGATCTAGTTCCTATAGCAGTGTACTATGACTTTCATGATGGTTTTTTTTTAGTTGATCTTTTGGGGGGGAGGGATGTAGTTTGTACTCCAGAAGTTAGATCCTTTGCTTTGAGCATAGAGATTTTACTATTAATTAGGATACGTCTCGATCACAACATTCCTGAATTTTTAAAAAATGATTTTACAACTAAAACCCAGAACCCTCATTTTCCTAGGGGCAAATGGATTGATGCACACTATGGAAGAATCAATTTTCAGTTTTGTTCTCAGAGAATATTGATCTATTAATATTAGTTGAAACTTGAGTCTAAAGCTGCAGACTAGCTGCTGAAAACTTGTTGCTAAGATAGTTAGATGAACTTTCATAGGCAAATGGAGGAATGCTGTTTCTTCCTCAAAATACCCTTAATAAAAAAAAAAGGGTGATCAACTTGTGAGTGGGGATGTTCATGGCTCACTATCTACGGTGAAACAAGCTTGCAGCCTTTGAATCCTCAATGCCTTGTACTTCAACCAAATAATGCAAACTTGCAAAGCAAATGAAATTAAAGAGAAATACCTGAAACAGGAAAAAGCAAAAAAATATAAAGGCTTCTGCTTTCTTGTCTGTCCCTTAGTTACATGTAGAGACAAAGATGCTCCTCAATCAATCAAGCTAATTCATCTTCTCAATGGATAGCTTGAATGGAGTGGACCTGCCCAGGGGAATCATGCCTCCATTTTTATAATTAGAATCAGGAACCCCACTTCAGTGCCAAAAAGAAGCCTCTTACAAATCACCCTGGTGCCTTTTTTGAAGTGTTCTTTTCTCTGTATCACTCTCATGAAAAGAAAAAATAAAACAAAGATAAAGAGGAGAAAACAAAGCTTTCAAAAGCTATGCAATGATTTCATACAGATGCTGTGCGTTACCATAAAGCAGTTATAGTGATTAAATTCCTTAGGTCCTTACAAGAGCTAAAAACAAAATAAAAAGGAAGAAAAAGAGAGAGAGAATCTACAAGCCACTTATCAGCAAAATTTAAAAAAATAAAAAAAGAGAAGAAGAAAAAGAAATAACAAAGAGCTTTTATGATTGGTCTCTCAATATTTTAGAAGACGCTACGGTTCTATAGATGCTATGTTACTTCACCTAAAACTCCATCATATAGCACTGATCTGATCATACTTCTGATTGGTTCTTTATTTTTGTGACATTTGATGCTTCTTTGGTCTTATTTGACAACTTGCAAGAATCAAATTTGCAAGGGTCTGCCTCAATCAACAGCTGAACAACCTCATTCATGGTTGGACGGTGGTTTGGATTCCTGCTTGTACAACGCATGGCAATTCTGAGAACCTGAATCATCTCATCCTTAAATGACCCCGAAAGCCGCTTGTCCAGGACCTCCATAACCCCATCCTTTGTATCCAGCCTTCCTGAAACCCAATATACAATATTCTTGTTCTCTCCAAAATCTGCCTCCACTGGTTTCTTCCCAGTTATTAGTTCCATCAACACCACTCCAAAACTGTAGACATCACACTTGGTTGTTGCTTTATTTGAATATGCGTATTCTGTCAAAGCCATCAATTAAATTTAGTTAAATATTTTGAGTAAACCAAAAACTAGATTTATATGAATTAACAAGATGTACATGATAGATTACAGTTTCAGGTTTTCTACATATAATAGGGATATGACTATTTACTATGATCCTTGATGACTATTAAAGTATAGTTCTCTACAGGATATTTAAAAGCAACCCTATATTGAGGAAATTAATGTGATAATTTAGAACAGAAAAACTACGTACTTAAAACTGTCATATATTGATATACAACTGCATATAGGTCCCAACAAAGAGCAATAACATAATCAAAATGTAAACTCAAACTCAAAACAGAATAAAGTTATAAAGAAACTCTTAGTATTGTAAAGGAAAACATCTTAATTAAAATAGAGTTGAATCAGAATATTACCAGGGGCCAAGTAACCATAGGTGCCCGCTATGACAGTAGTGGTAGAATCTTTCCCTCCTCTAGCTTGCAAAACCTTGGCTATTCCAAAATCTGCAACTTTGGGTTGGTAATTGACATCCAGTAGGATATTGGTTGACTTGATGTCTCTGTGAATAATAGGTGGCAACAGATCATGGTGAAGGTATGCTAAGCCCTGTGCAATCCCTAGTGCAATTTGATGTCGAATTGGCCAATCCAGATGGATCCGCCCTTTGTGAAGAGCATCCCAAAGGTTTCCATTCGGCATGTACTCATAAACCAACAGGTTACAGTCCAAGTTTGAGAAGTAGCAATATAACTTGACTATGTTTTTGTGCCTTATGCTTCCAAGAGTCTGAACCTCAGTCTTCAAGCCTTTGTCCCAAATCAACTGATCTTCTGAGGCAGAATCTTTTTCTGTTCTACTCCACAGCTTCTTCACTGCAACAACCTCTCCACTTCGCAATTCAATTCTATACACTGTGCCAGATCCTCCATGGCCCACAATGTTCTTATCTACCATTGCTTCACGGATCTCATGTTGGTCAAAACATATTCTATGAAAGCTCTTCACATCATATGAAAAGAATGATGAAGACAACGTCTCATCATGTTCCATTACAGCTCTTTCTTTGCTAAAACGACGTTTCAAAAACAGAAGAGCTCCAATAGTGATGACAATGACTGAGATAATGATTGCCCACATGGAATTTAGCTTCTTTTTGTTGTAAGGGTGTGAACATATGGGGAAATTTTTAACATGGACTGGAGCACAAAGACCTGGGTTGCCTGAAAAGCTTTCCACCAACCCTCCTTCAATCAATGAGAGAGGAATTGGGCCAGAAAGTTTGTTGTTTGAAAAGTTGATGGAGTTAGGCAACAATTTACTGAGGCTCTGAGGGATTTTCCCGGTCAAGAGATTGTTGGAAAGATCAAGAACATTGAGAGATTTTAGCAAACTAAGTGAGCTGGGGATAGAAAAACTGAACTTGTTGCCTTGCAACAACAGTAAGTTTAGCTTCTTTAGATTGCCAATTTCTGAAGGTATTGAACCAGACAGGAGATTGTTACTGAGATCAATCTTCACCAGATTGATAGCTCGAGAGATTGCAGGAGGTAGAACACCTGACACCTTATTGTTCTGCATGAACAGTTCGGATAAGTTCCTAGCATTTCCAATTGAATTTGGAAAAGGACCCGTAAAATTATTGTCAGCCAAGTCAATGATTGAAACATGAGGGAGACCTAGAAGTTCTTCAGGTATCGAGCCCTCCAAATAGTTATGACTAACTCGAAACCGTATAAGAGAGTTGCAGTTTGCATAACTATCAGGTAACTTTCCAGAAAACTTGTTATCTAAGACAAGGAAGTACAGTAATTTACCTCCTCGGCAAACCTCTGTTGGCAATGGACCTGTTAGATTGTTCTCTGATAAGTCCAGAACAATCATACTTGATAACTGGCCCAGATTTTGTGGAAGTTGTCCCGATAGGAAATTTGCATAGAGTGAGAGCATGGTCAAGGTTGTTGAGTTTGCAATAACACCTGGGATTTCTCCTGTAAGACTGTTGTTATAAAGCTGCAGGACTCGAAGTTTTGGAAGTCGACATATAGACACTGGAATGCTTCCACTCAATTGATTGACTGACATGTCCAAGTCTATGAGCTCTGTCAGATTTCCCAGTTCCTCAGGTATTGTCCCGGATAAGTGTTGGTTGTAGTATAGTTCAAGCTGCTGCAAGTTTTTCAGCAACCCGAGCTCCTTAGGAATATGACCTGAAAGGAAATTTCCACTCAATTCAAGATCAACAAGTGATGTCATGTTCCCGATCGATTCTGGGATCCGACCATTCAACCTGCAAGTCGTGAAAACCATAACTTTGAGCTTTGTCAGCTTGGAAATGTTCTCCGGAAGTTGCCATAAGTTTAATTCACCATTTTCATTGACGTAGAGCACCTCGAGATTGGTAAGATTAGTTATCGACATGGGAAAGTCACCAGTAAAGAGGTTGTATGACAAGTCAAGTAGACGTAAAGATGCCATTCTCGAGAAATCCGGAAGTGTTGTTCTTAGGAATAGAGAACTCATATTGAACTTTTCCAAGAGAGAGCAGTTAACGATACCGCTAAGAAAGTTGCCATGGAGATTGTTGCGGCTGATATCAAGAACACGCAACTCTGGCAGATAAGAGCACACATCAGCTGGAAAATTGCCAGAGAGTGACCAGTCTGTGAGGTTAAGAGTTTCAACAAACCCTTGATCGTTGCAGTTAACTCCTGTGAAATTGCAATAATTTTTCCCTCCACTCACATCCCAATCAGACAAGGCCTTTCCTGATAGAGAGGCTTTCATTAGGGTGAAGAACTGAGACTGATCATGTCTTGTAGCTTCAGAAGAATAGAACACAAAACTAAGCAACACTAGAAGCAGAAAAATAGCCTTTGGTGTCATCTCATAGAAAAGGAAAGAGAACAAGAAAAAGAGAGAGAGAGAGAGGGAAGAGGCAGCTTATGTTAAAAAGAGAAAAAGAAGTGGTAGTTAATTAGGGCAGTTGTTGCAGAGAAGAAGGTGGAGAAGAGAGTATATAAACGGGCTGATTGAGGGGAACATTGGGTGCAGCAGTAATAAGGTGTTGAAAGAAAGCAGGTTCGTGCTGTAGTACTGAGAGAGATGGAAAGAGGTGTGTGTTGTGCATATCTTTTGCATAAAGAGGCTTTACTTGTATGTTTATACCCCACTAGCTCATGTAGAGGAATAACATCACTGTAACTACTTTCTACAGATTAGATGTTAGAATAATCTGCACCTGATCCTGACCACCGCATGCCCTCTCGATCAGGCCCTCTTGATGTGATCAGTCCTGCTTTCTCTTGGATGGCCACAGCCCAAAGTTCTACACGCTTGCAAGTAGGTTAGCAATATTGCCACTTACATCAATATACTAATTTATTTAAGCACGACCATGTGTACAATGTTTCTGATATGTATTTTTCTAATCAAAGCAAATTGCATTTCTGGCATTACATGACAGATACTATGATTCGCAATGCTGTACGTAGTGCAATAATGTGCAAGACACTGCCTTTAAAATATATATATATATATATATATATATATATATATACTAGACATGAATCATTTTATGGGTTCCTATATATGCTGTTAGCTGTTTGCTTGCAAAAGATAAAGCTAATGTCATAGTTTCGTCTCATGATACAACAGGAATTTGCTCCCACGAGTGAGAATCAACCGCCAAAAACAAACTTGAACAATCGCAACCTTGTATAGTAATTCCTTCTCAACTTTTCTCAGTTACTTGTGAAGGGTCATTCGTTAAATCTTTTCACAGTCTCACCTCATTGTAAAACTGGGTTTTTCTCTATCCTATAAGGTTATTTGTTCACCTAAGGATTGTCAACTGCATTCAGCTACAAAATATTGTCTGAGCTCTGACGATAGACGTTACTCATTCGTCACACAGACAAATCCTTGACTATTAATGATGCCAGTGTTTTTTCTTCTCAACACTCTATCTTTTTGGCTTCTGACCTGACTATGACACAAGTTGACATAGAAACCACTTGGCCAAAGCATCCTCATTCTCTTCTGAAACAACGCTATCAAGCAAGTATACTTGGAATCTGAATTGTACTCAACCATCAACTGCACCATGGTTGAGTGCTTATTTTTCACCAACCACATTATCCTCTGATTTGTACATTGAAGAAACACACCAGCAATGATTTGTTATCAAATGAATGGCTGGGTTGACCTTGTTGAGCCAATAGAATGTTGGCATCGAAGTTTGGACTTAATCCTTACAGTTCCACTACCCGTATCAAAATTTTTTGATGTTTTACTATTTCCTTATTCTATTTTCATTCCCCTGGGTACATGGCCACAGAGGATTAGAAAATTCTTTTCCGGAATAAAGGTGGACAAGTTGGGAATAATATATTCTATTATATAATCTTGTTGGGGAATTTGCATTATACAAGCGGGGCCAAGCTGGAAAATAATTGTTTAAGAGATATTTAATTGGGTTAATTAGGGTAGAAAGGGTACAGTAATGTATTTTTCGGATGCATTTCCCCAGGGGACCACCAATACTGAAACTTGTCTGGATCGGATTAAGTTAAAAATACCAAAGAATTTTAAGTAAGCTTCCATTTGCATTTTCATTTCAATGAAAATGCGAATGGAAGGATTCAAAGGAAAAGGGAAATGCTGGAAAATGGTATGAGAACGATGTAAGATCTTTTCGTCCTTTCCTAACTTCTTATTGCCTTTTTTTTTTCCATCCCTTAGTTCACAAATAACCAAACAAAGCTTGATTCAACAGACACAACAGAAATATCCCCTCCTTGAATGAAACTCATGGCTAATAAAACATCTATGAATGATAGTCTTTCTTACTAAAAACTTGGGTTTGGCTTGCATATCTATAGTTTAATTAGGTTAATTTCTGTTGTTTGCGAGTATGTGATGTAAAGTCACCTTGATGATCACTCAACCCCTTACAGGATGATAAAAGATTGCAAATATTTGGAATTCAAGTTGGTTGCTTGACGAGCTTATCAATCATGTAAGTGGGAAATATTCAACAGGGCTTAAAGATTTTGGATAAGCTTCAGGAATTTTGTTCTTGATGAAGGGTTCTTTTTTTTTTCTCCATTTTCAGAGCCAGGAGCTGACAACAAGCTATAATGGGATGAGTTTCATGAAGTCCATAGATGTCGTTGAATGGTATTGGGAATCTCTTTGTTGGATAGACTAGAGATGTGCTCAATGATGAAGAGCAAAGCAAAGATTCCCACTCCTCAAAAAGTATTTGGTGTTGATTTGGCAGCTGCGAATTTGCTGCAATTCGGACATGGCAATTCCTTATAAGCTGCTGCTTTTTTCTCTCTTCTTTTCTTTTCGTTCATCACAATTGGAGGGGCTAACGATGGTAATGGGTAGATTGCAAATTAAAGCTTAAAAAAATCTTTTGCTTTTGTGCCGAAATGGACAAGCATTTTGTTCATGCTAAACCAACCAAGTCTGTGATTAAGGGCCAAAACATGGCTAGGATGAATTTAGGCTACGGCAGGCCGCGTCCCAGCACAATATCTCATCTTATTCCTCGCTCTATTTGTATAATGATCTCCCTTTTTCATAAGAAGGAGAATAAGATTATTCTTTGGAGAGGGTCAATTCTTTTCTCAATTTTCAGACATTATCATTGGTTTTCACAGCATAATTAGGGTTTTGCTTTGCACCACGAGTCAATTTATAATCATTTTTGTAATTATTAATTTGCATAAGTGTTTGAAACCCTTTTTACTTATATGTACATACATACGTACATATATTATATAATATATAAAAAGATTTCAACGCGTGATAATATTTTTAGTCAAAAAAATTGATCATTGTAACCAATTCTAATAATAAAAGGCATAACCAAATTAGTGGAAATAAATAATAATTTATTAATAAACAGTAACATTAATTGGTTTGGCCACTGCAACCATTCCAGTACTATTTTCCTTTTTATAATATATTGGGTTTGTGTACCCTTATCCCAAAGAAGGGGTGATTCTTCACCAAAATTTATATAAAAAGCAAAGCTTAACATCATAAGGCAGAACCATATTCCAACTCGTTTAAGGGCATATATTCATTACTATCACTTGTTTTTTTTTTTTTTTGGTTCTTCAATTTTCTTTCAATCCTACTCTTGTATTTCAAAAAAGAAAAAAAAAAGAAAAACTATTTTTTTTCTTCACGGGATTGTCGAGAGCTAGCTATAGTTGCTTGATTTCCTTGTGTATTTGCAAGAGTGAATGATTAAAAATTAAGAGAAGAGAATAACTTTAGAGAGATTGTGTGTTGAAGTTTTCCTTTTTCCAAAAGTATGTAAGAATCAAGAAGTTGACGCATATAATACAATCTCAACAAAAGCTAATTAAGCACATCTTGATGAACATCTTTAGCATTATGGCATTGCTAAGCTGTTTGTAGCATGTTAGTGGGATTGAAGATAAGATCAATTAGCACTACTAGTAAGAATATCCTGCTTCCGAAAAAAAATAAAAAACCTTTGCCTTCATTTTTTTTTTTTTGTGTAAGAGATGATATAAACGGGAACAATTAGTACTTCTTTTATCCAAAACTCTTTTATTTTGTTTTGTGATAATATCATGCTTGAAATATGTTTAATGTAGTACATTCTTGAGAAAATATTCAATGTAATATATGAATTTTCATTTCATCTATCAATATGTTTTAATATTTAATACGATTAAAAAAAATTATCGACGTGTTTTTTTTTTAAATTAAAACATGTAATCAAATAAATACTATGTTTAGTTTCCAAGTCAATGACTAAGATAGATAATACATGCAAACATGTGGCATTACTCTTATTAATTAAAATTTTTATTTTTTGAAAAAAATGATTTTTTATTAAATTCATTTTTTTTTCCTTCTTCCCTTTTCTCTCCTTCCTCTTGTCTCCCAATATCCCTCATGTCACGCCGGATCTAACCATTATCCAACTGCATTTGGTCGAACCCAACGTCGATATGGTCGAAAAACCAACCTCAAAACTGGCAAAAATTGGCTTGAAATAAGCCGAATTCTTCAAGTTGTTTTTGACTTGTCTGTAGTTCGTTTCTGACCATATTGACATTGGATCCAAACCTCGTTCGGTCAGGTCCAATCGGTAATGACCATATTGGGACTAACATGAAGGGAGATCGAGAGGGAGCACGAAAGGAAAAAGAAAAAGAAAAAAAATTCTAAAATAAATCTATTTTTTCTATTTTCTTTTTTTTAAAAAAAATTAACGATAAATAGATCTTAATTATCAATTTAAAAATTGATGTGACATTTATTTTACAACATATGACGCATTTTGAGTTAGTCCATTGACAGGTCACTAGATTTGGTGTTAGACATTGGGGTATATTAATAAAAAGAACAAAACTTCACATACCACTTTAAACATTGTTTTGTTACAAATATTACAAACATTTCTATGGTATAGATTCCAAATGTGACATTACTCCTTTTTCTTCTTCTTCTTCTTCTTGCCATGCACAGCTTCAAAATCTATGTGCCTTCTAGCATCTAGGCCCACAATCGTTTTCTTTGGATAGCATCATCTTCAGTCACTCAATTACTAGCTTTGATTGTGGGCCTAATCCATAGGCCCAGGATCCACCAACTCAAAATTGATAGTCCTCTCTCAATGGGCTAAATTCTGGCCCCCTTTTGCTCTCGAATCTGACCGTTTAACTTATCCGAAACCCGATCCGGGCCTAGCTATTTTTACTTTTTCCTCCCCTTTTCGGATTGCTTAAGAGAGAAGGGTTTCAAAGTTGAAAGCTGAAACCTCTGTGTTAGCTGATGGAGATTGCAATGAAAAGTTGTTTAGTAGGATGTCCAATCAATCCTGGTTTTAATAAGAATCAGTTATAATTAATTATATTATTATTATAGGTTTTATGATGGTTTTGGTCTTTTGGAGTTTTCCATCAATACCTGATACCATACACACAACCTACGTGTATAAGTTTGAACAATACTTATCTAGTTATCTAATATTTTTATCTCGTTTTATAACTTTTCAAAGGTTAATTAAAATGATAAACGAGCGTATAAGTTTAAGGTACATGCATCTATTCTATTTATAATAATTAGGTTGAATTTTGGTTCTTCCTTTTGCTATTTGATTAAACACACAATTTTGTTGGTTTTTTGTCAGAATCTAAACTTGAGAGAGAGAGAGAGATGGAGGGCGCGAGAAACAAACAAGCATAGTTGAGCCTTTTGATATATCAAACTTTGCTATTGCTTGATTGGTCAGCTACACGATATTGCTTTCTGTGTAATTTAAAACAAATTTCTCAGATATTGGAGTAGACGCAACATCTTATGAATTTGTGTTGCTTAGATGGCATACTTAGTTAGGAGGAAAGAGTGGATAAATTGATCTTTGTGGAAATACAACAAAATATTGGCTACCTCCAAAAATCTGAAGGATCAAAGAGCAGAACAAGGGTCCTTTTCGATATCCAGCAGTGATTCAGATTTCAGACCAATGATTTGACAACATTACAGAATATTTTTTTGGCACATTACCCTCGTTAATTTTGGGAAAGACTAAGCTTAAGAAATGGCATTTCATGCCTCATACATTCAATTCCTAAACGAGGTAAGCAACTACAAATTTTCCCTGGGATTAGCCTCCACCATGGAAAATTATTGGCGCTAAACTCAAAGATTATACAGATTACAAAGCATACAGCCTAAAGGCTCTAGCTAATACTTTACAACTGATCACAGGTGATCTGATGCCTAATATGTTACAAAACTGCTACAATGTTACAAGATTTATAGCTGTTGCTTGAACTTCTCAGCATAAACCATGGCTTCCTGTTTCTTGTGGTCACCGTCTTTACTAATGACAAAGCCGACCAATTTGCAGGGTTCAGCCTCTTCCAGCATTTGAACCACGTTTCTCATGGTGGGTCTAAGGGCCGGCAACGCGGTCGTGCACAAAATGGCAATTCTCAACACCTTTACAGCTTCTTCTTTCAAGGCATCCGGAATTCTTGGGTCCACTGTACTTAAGACACTCTCTTTGTTCTTTAGTTTGCTGCACAGCCAACTCACTATGTCCTTGTTATCTCCATACTCTGGCTCGATTGGTCTCTTTCCACTCACTAGCTCCATTAACACCACTCCGAAGCTATACACATCACTCTTCTCGTTGACTTTGTAGGTGTAGCCATATTCTGCAGAATTAACATTACATTATATTAATAAAGCAGAATCTTTAAAAGCAATCTTCTGATCAATGCTTCATTTGGATGTTGAAGACAGATTCCAAGAAATTTTGCTTATTATTCTGATAAAACCAAAGGGAACTTGGAAGAGTAATTAACAGTAAGAAGTTAACTTACCAGGAGCTATGTAGCCATGGGTGCCTGCAATGACATGGGTGGAGTCCTTACCACCATTGGCCTGAACAATCTTAGCAAGTCCAAAATCGGCAATTCTAGGCTTCAAAACCTCATCCAGCAATATGTTACTAGATTTGACATCCCGGTGGATAACTGGCCTCTCGCATCCATGATGCAGGTACTCTAGTCCCTTTGCCGCCCCAACTGCAATCTCATACCTAGTATCCCAATCAAGCTCCATTTTCCTACTCGTATGCAACCGATCCCATAAGCTCCCATTGGGCATGTACTCGTACACCAACAAGCTTGAGTCTTCACTAGTAATGCTGCAGTAAAGCTTCACCACATTGACATGCCTTATTGAGCTTAATGTCTGCACCTCCGCGTCAAATTCCTTTGCCTTACCAGCACGTTTGCTGAGGATTGGGGCAGTACTCTGGCTCTTTCTGCGGCCATTAGAATCTGTGTTCCATATGTGTTTCACAGCAAGTTCTACACCATTAGAAAGCATTACTTTGTAGACATCCCCAGACCCTCCTTTTCCGATCAGATTCTCTTGCTTGATGGAATCAAGAATCTCATCTTCGGTGAAGGTTAACACGTGGAAAGACTTAAAATCCCAAGATTCTTCCTTCAAAGAACGGTCGTGGTCTTTCTCTGTCCTCCTTAAATATAAGAAACATCCAAGCGAAGCAAGCAAGATCGTTGCACCTAGAGCCAAACAGACTGTAAGCGTACGGACATCTTTAGACATGCCAGAATCTGGTGGACATCGCTTGAAAGAGGTGATAGTTGGACTGCAAAGGCCAGGGTTTCCGGCCAAGCTACCATGATGTGCTTCAATGGAGAGAGACTCCGGTATCGGACCAGTTAACCGATTATAGGATAGATCAAAAACGTTCAGCTTGAGAGACGACAGGCTCTCTGGAATTTTACCGGAAAGTTCATTTCGAGACAAATTCATTGAGTTCAATGTCGGCAAAGATCCTAAAGATGATGGAATTTTGCCAGAGAGTGAATTAGAAGCCATGTTTATGTTGCTGATGGAAGCACAAGAACCTAAGGACTCCGGTATAGAACCAGATAACCTGTTGTTCTGCAATTTAAGGCTGCTCAAGCTTTTCAGTTCCCCAATTCCATGAGGGAGTTTCCCTGAAATCTGATTGTTATTTAGGTCAATTCTGACCAAAGATGTAGCTTCCGAAATCTCTTCTGGCAACTCACCTGATAACAGATTGTGTTCCGCCGACAGTATTCCTATCGCTTTTGCGTTCTTGATATCTGATGTAATTGAACCTTCAAATTGATTGAAAGAAATGTCAATTATATCCACTTTTGGTAATCCCCATATGCCAGCCGGGACTCTGCCTGATAGCGAGTTGTAACTGACTCTAAACCGCTTTAAAGTGGTACAACTTGCATAAGTCGCCGGAATTCCACCGGTGAAATTGTTCTGAAGCATAAGAACTGCTCTCATGGTTCCTTTCTTGCACATGTCTGGAGGAATTGGACCAGTCAAGAAATTCTCTGATACATCGATGTAGACGAATTCAGCCCAAGAACCTATCTTTTGAGGCAGAGGACCAGTCAACATGTTGGTGTAGAGAGACAGATTCACCAGTTTTTTGAATTCACCCAACTCCGGTGGTACTTCACCTGTAAAATTATTTTCAAAGAGTTGCAGACTTATCAGGTTGGTCAAATACCTCACTTCTGAGATATCTCCTTCAAGATGGTTGGTAGAGGCATCAATATATTCTAGGTTTGTCAGATTTCTGAATCCAACAGGAAGTTTTCCTGTCAATTCATTGCTATAAAGCTCAAGCTGCCAGAGTTTGTGAAGCTTTCCAATCTCGACCGGAATTTCTCCAGATAAATAATTGTATTGGAGCTCTAAATCTTTAAGCTCAGTAAGATCTCCAATTGCCGGTGGAATCGTCCCTTCAATGCTGCAATTCGCCAAATAAAGCGAATTTAGCTTCTTCAACTTCAGAATATCATCAGGAAACGGAGTTCGGTCGAAAGGATTGTCCCCAAGGCTCAGAACAACAAGATTGGTCATGTTTTCAAGCGATTTCCATGGATAAGTACCAGAAAATCCGCTGCCATTCAAATAAAGGTACTGCAATTCGCTGAGAGCAGATATATCCGGAAAAGAACCCGTAAAAAGATTGTTTCCAAGGTCCAGATATTGAAGCTTTACACAATTACTCATGTCTTTCGTGATTGCACCATACAATAAATTGTGCCCCAAGGAAAGCTTATCCAGGGATGGAAGCTGGCATATCGAATCCAAAGGAAGAACACCCGTCAGCTTTTGACTTGAAAGCTCAATTTCCTTAACCGACCCCTCTGCGTTGCAAGTGATCCCATGGAAGCTGCAAACATGATTGGCAGCCTCCCATGAATCAAGAACATTGGGGGTGCTTGATCTATTAAGAGCAGATTTCAGGTTCAGCAATGCTTGGAGTTCATCAGATTTCACACAAAAGGGTAAGCAAAAACAGAACAAGAGACAAAAAGACAGAAAGATTTGCCGGTAAGAAAAGGCGGTTGACATTCCGGAGGTTTGAAAACAGATCAAGAAAGGGATGACTTTTCTTGAAGGGTTCCCTTTTAATCAAGAGACAGAGAAGAGAAGAAGAACAAGAGTGGACTCAAGGTAGTGGCATTTTAAGAAAGGTGGCGGGCGGGCGGGGCGTTCACATTGATCTGCCTTACTATGCAAACACTGTGAAGAATAAGGAAGGCAATCCCTGGCAACCTAGAAGGAGAATTCTCATTATATTGGAGGAAGTCATTACGGGGGCTGGGGGTGGGGGCCTTTTGTTTTTCATGTTTTCTGTTATAACGGTCATTGTTTTGTAGTAAATTCTAAAAAGACTCGCAAACGCTGATTTGTTTGGAGCAGATCATTTATTTATTTATGTTAGCTGTAAGAATGTCGAGACTTTCTTTTTTATATCCAAACATGGAGACATGACGCACCGCCAGTTCTTTTTTTTCCTACCTCAAAGCCAGCTTTTATTTGTTTGTATTCAAGGTTTCAGGTTCTGGTCTTATCTCCAAAGCTGTGTACTGAGTAGGGCAGTTGACATGCAAAAGACAAAGCAAAGACTTGAAACGAAGAGGTCAAAAATTTTTTACCTTTTAACAAGTGGAGGAGAAGCAACGGCGAAGAAGCAAGGGAGAAACTTACATAAATGAGCTAACAATATCAAAAATTAATCTTTTGAACATTTCTTCTCGTATCTTGTTCGAGCGCATTAATAAAAGAAGGACTTTATTTTATTTATCTATTTTTACAAATTTTTTTATTTTTCTGAAAAATTCTTAAATTTTAAGTGCACAAAATAACTGGGCAAGGATCGATGTTTGTCTTTGTTAAATGAAAGAAAGAGGATGACAAATGCAAAAGGGTGGAGTTTTCACTTTTGGGTGGACGTCGAGTTTTTTGATCAATCTGTGTGTGATCTTTCCAATTTGCGGAAAGGAAACAAGAAGGAAATCCCCAAAAAAACCATTCAAGCACCGGTGGGATTGCACTTAGTAAAGCTTGTACCATTTATTTGTAATTATGACGTGGTGGAGCCTGGTGCGAGTGGAAGTAGCACGGAATTTCGTCAGAGCCGCCGAGGTTGACTTTATTTTTTAAAAAAAAGAAAAAATAATAATAAGTGGGGTACCCCCGGTGGTCTACAAAAAGCACGTGGTAAAGTTCCTAGGGTTGATTTTCGAAACGCTCCTTTCACGCGCTGGGGCGTTTCATCCTCATCAATCCCTGGCTACCTCTCTATCATCAATCAAGACCGAGGTCGCTGTTTCCAGGAAGATTTGATACATTGAATCTCTCTAGGTGATTGATGGACTATCCTTCTAGAGGCCGGTCATAGTAATTAATAAATTTTTAAAAATACGTTTAATTCGTGAAATAAATAAAAATAAAATAAAATAAAAATAAAATAAAATAAATATTATATAATTTGATATGACGAATAGAATAGAGTAGAATAAAAATAATTATTATAATTTATTATGATATTTGATTGATAGTAATAATTTTAAAATAAGAAAAAAATAAAAAATAAAAAGATAAAAATATTTTTATTATATATAATTATATATTTTTATTTTATATTTTAAATATTAATTAAAATATTAATAATTAATAATTTAAATATCAATATTTTAGTATAATTTGATTATTAATATTTTAATTAATAATCTTTTTATTTATAATTTAATATTATTATTAAAATATTAATATTTTTTATTTTTTATTTATACTCATTAAAATTTTAATATATTAATAATTTAATAAATAAAATATTAATAGTTTAATCATATTAATATTAATTATGTTTAAATTATATATAAAATATTAATATTTTAAATTTTACAAATAATTTTTCTTTTTTATTCTATTTTTCTCTTTTTCTTTTTTTTTTCTTCATGGATCGGTCACCAAAAAGGCGATTAGTATAATAAAACGTCGATTTGACTCACTAGGTAGTCAGATTTGGCCACTACGTCACCAGATCAACGTTTCCCCGTTGCTGGATCTGGTCATGGAGTGTCAAATCCAACTGTGAGATCTGGTCAGGAAGTACCAGATCCGGTGCTTCCCGCTGCCAGATCTAGTCGTTGAGTGCCAGATCTAACTGGATCTCTGTTGAATCTTGTCAGAAATGACTAGATCGATGTTACCGTCGCCGCCACCGCCACCAACGTCATCTCTGATGTTAAGTGCCAATTAGAGAGAGAATGCGATAGGAAAGAACGTGAGAAGAGAAAGAAAAAAAAAGAAAAAATGAGAAAAAAAAAACATTTATAGGTATAGGATTGTAATTTTTTAAGTTATAAGAAGCATTTTAATCTTGTTACATTTTAAAGTTATTCCCCTAGTCATTAAATAGCAAAAACCTATGAGAAAACTCGGATGTAATTATGCTTGCATTTTATCCCATTTTAAAGAATAACTATTACCAGATAATAGTTATTTATTGTGGCATTGCTATACCAAACGGAGGTAGAGCAAAACCATGGGAATAGACAAAAAATAGCTAAGCTATTCCTTGTATCAAACTTACAGTAACAACTTTACAGTACCTCCAATTACAATTAACTATGAGTCTTAAATATGTTTTTTTAATAATTAAGGGAAGAGAAATTTGAAAAAATTATATATTAATTAATAAATCAAATATTGAAATCTAGCATCTTAAACATGCTTAAAAAGGAATAATACTTTTATACAGTGTTGTAATCCCAAAACCAACCGTGTGAATTTGAGGACAGATTTTCACCACAAAAGTCCAAATTTGTTTTACCAGACAAGCGTCAGGTGCCCCCCATTGAAAGGCATCCGTCCTTCATCATTAATCACGGGGCAGGGGAGAGGTACGGTCAACGCTTCCTGGGACCGGTTCAAGGAAAATTGGGTTGCGGTTAAAATTATTTTATTATATGTTTTTGTACATTGACTTGACTTGATGCGTAATGTAAAGATGACCGGCAATAATTTTATTTTGACATATTAACGGTAATCATTTATAATAATATGTCAATTTACATTAATATCATTTTATATAAAATTAAAAATTTTATTTAACTTTTTTTAATAATTTAAAAACTTTTTATATAATATATTTTTTATTATTTATAAAAAAATATTTATTGTTAAGTCAAATGTTTAAATAATTTATTGTATTTTGTCTTATAAAAATATAGATTTAAGTTTTAATTAGTTATAGATAATTTACCGTAAGATTATTATCGTTTTGTAAAAAAGTAGGGTGATGCAAAGTACAAAAAAAAAACAGAAGATGACAGAAACAAAGAAAGAGAGAAAGTATGTATGATGAAGATTTTGCATTAATAAAGGCAGCGAGAGATCTTTTGTGAAACTTTTATATTGGACTACAAAAGTTCATTTCGCTTTTATAAAATATAGTTTCTTCCTTTTTGCCTTTATTAAAAAATAAGTCATTGATAAAAAGCTATGAAGTTAGTTTATTGAAGGAGAAACGAGCAAAAGGACTATGTAATATGAACATTTGTGTTCCCTAGCTAGTTAAGAAAAATATTACCTCTGTATTTTTGTGAGATTTTTCCTCAATTGGTTGTTATACCAAATTAAGATGGGATATTGCCTTATCACTTTACCACCTAATGAGGAATTAAAGTGGTTAATATTGGAATTTCTTTTCCTAGCTACCTTCATTTCTCCTTTACAATTCTCAGTTATTAAGAGCAGCACCAAATTAAACCATGTAAGTAAACATTATAAAATAGGGTTGGAATGAGACTTTTGGTAGGTACTTAAAAAATTTGTTTAATCTCAAAAAAAATATATTGTCATTATCATAAACAATTACTATAGTTCGCAAGAGTCATTGCTGTTCAAAGAGTTTATAATTAATTAACCTCCTTAATTTCTCTCTATTGTTATGGCAGTTGGTCGAATCATGGTTGGTGTCCCCCAAAAGACAAGAACATAAAATTATAAGGTAACAGCTAAGAGAATCATGAGCCCCTTAAAATAAGACAAAAGAAAATTAGTTTGTGCAGCAAATTTATAATTAAAATCTTTATGAATATATATATATATATGGTTGAATTTCAAGTAAATAAATAAATTAAATTAAATTAAAAATGACATGAGTGATATCATAGATGAATATCTAGCTATCTTTGTGATCTCATTCAGGACCACTTGGTAATAAGATTGCTTATAAGATGCATGTAGCTGTCACTTTTTAGTTCTTAACTTCAAGAATCACGAGAGTAACATCAAATCCAAAATCAATTTCTTTACTGCTTTTGTTTATTTTTGCTAAATATTAAGGGGGCAGCAGCTTTATTTTCTGATGGAGAGGTTTTTTTAATTTCTAGTAACTTTCATTCCTTTATGTGACATCAGATATCCATGCAAATGTTTTCCACGAGTAGGTGTTGATAGTTTACTAACCCACTTTGATTCAAATTTATTCTGGTGGGCATTCTCCCATCAATCTTTATATCGAAAGTTTTTCACTCATTTTTTCTCTTTCACATGGTTTCAATCACTTTTCATTCAATTGAGATCTTTTTTTTTTTAATTTCATTGATTTCAATTCAGATGATTTTAAATTCCATCAAATCAATTTAGAGTTCAATCAGATAGTTTACTTTTAGAGTCATCAATTCAGACGATCAAATTAATTTTTAGGCAAGTTGAGTGAACTTTTCAAATTTAAGTTATTTTTACTACATTTTACCCTATAAATAAATAGCAATTGAATTTAATTTCTTTAGAATTAATTAAGTTTGAATCTTTTACCAGTTTAAAATAATTATTTCAAATTCAATTCAAAATTAATTTTAAAAAAATTAAACTAGATTAAATCAACTTTAATCATACTAATCCACTCTACACACCCTACAAATTATTTTCTTTTTGTCAAACTTTAACACTCAATCATTTAATCTCAGCCCCCAAACAAAAAAAAATTGGCCTTGCCTCCATGTGAGAAACGTTCATCATTGGCCATATGCCGCCCATGAAGCACTAAAAATTGTGTTGTACTGACTAGTGATGATGGCCTGTCATAAAAATGCTTTTAGCTCCACAATTATATACAGATCGATAAGATTTGATAAAGGAGGCAAACAAGAAAGAACGTAAATCGAATATGAACGTGACATTAGTACATATATGTCAAACCAGAACTAAAAGAAGAGAAGAAACCCAAGTTCCATTTTTCCTTGGTAATTGCCTTTGATCTTGATGTGGTAGCAGACCAATAAGAAACTGACAGATTATTGAAAATAATTGAATCATCATCAGTCTAGGTTTGTTTTCTTTTGTCCTGGGCTGCTTCATCTTCTTTACCTAGTCAAAATTTTATCACCAGCAACACTAGGTGCAGGCCTTTTAGCCAAACTATGTCCTTGGGCTGCTTGATTTTTGTTTTGAATCAACCCTAGCTTCTACATCTTATCCTAATAATGTAGCACCTTTTGATTATTTTATGCAGCTTAGCTTTTGTCTTACCTTGCTGTGTTTCATTTGAATATGATTGTCGGTTGCTTTAAATGTGTCAACAATGTCGAGTGGTGAGTTCAATTATATTTTCTTTCTTTACTCTCTAATTGTTGATACTTAAACAACAAAGAATGGAAAGTAAATAAAATTGTGAGTGAAAAATGGAAGTGAAAATGAAATTTCTGTAAGTTATCAATGTTGCCGGGTTTATACGGTTCTTGTGTTCTTGAAGAAACCGGAGATGGGACTTGTTGAGACGATTTCCTTGCGTAGAAGGGAAACCATTTTCCTGACTTGAGTGACAGTGCCATTTTACACTTGAAGTGTGCTTTTCTGTCTATTTCGATTTGCCTGTTTGCCATGACAAAAGATGAGACAGCACTACCGCAAAATAAAAACTAGCAAGAAACAAACATTTTGAACAGGGAAGGGATCGGACGATTGGGTCAATGGTCGGGCTCTTCGTAGGGAACCCAAGCTGTCAATGGCTCTATGAACCTTTAAATAATAGAGGAGACTCTCATGTGAACATCCAAATGGGTAAAGAAATACAATCAGCTACGTAGCTAAACCTCTTACTTAGCTTGAATATGTTTCAAAGAGGATGTAGTAGGAGAAGACATATCCCAATTTTGAAGCAGAAACTAGCAGCAGACTGCATAGCATCCATCTACATGCATATGTTTGGATGATGTAGTTGTCATAGATTTTAGCATGCCACAAAAGAATCAGTGAATCTGTGTGATCCTAAAAGCAGTTTGGTTATATTCTTTAAAGTTTCTCAATTTCTGATGCAGGAAAGTTTCCATGTGAGAAATGAACATTAAAACCTCAATTGATTGCGCCTGAAAGAATATTAATGATAATCAGATTCTTCTCTTGATTGAGCCAAAAATGCCAGCAAAACCAAGAAGATCAACAGGTCTCTATTCCCTTGATTAATAATACAAACAAGAAAACGGAAGACAGGGCAAGCACAAAATTCCAAGACGATCCTTCTGAATATCCAGCATTTATTTAATCTTTTGTCCTTTTTAAAACGAGAGAAAAGAACACCAATGATCCCAACTCAAAAAGGGCGGCATGGTCCAACTTTTGCCAATCCTTTTCACACCTTGCCCACACTTTCACCTGTCCCCCAATCCATCAGATCAGAATAAAATCGGCTTCCAATTTCCATCACTCCCCTTCTATCAGCTGCAAAAGGAAAGAGAAAAAAAACAAACAAGACTGTGCCTGATCTGGCCATGGACTGTGGTCTGCAGTCATGGGTCCATTTCTTTTTGGCACCATGTTATCTTAAAACTGTAAACAATAATATCAAGTGCATGTTGCGTCATAACCCATCAATTCTTGCTCGAGCTTTGTTTATCAAATTTCCTACTCACTAACCCACTTCATTAAAAGAAGTTTGACCACCCCATTCATCCCTGAACTTTTTCTCAACTTTCACTTTGGCCCTAGCTTTTTCTACCTTTTGGCAGATATGAAAGGGAGCTTTAATCTTTCTAGTGGTCTAGAAAATAACTTTTTTTAACTGTTGCTGGGGCCCCTTTAGCGTCTAATTTCAATAGTCCGTTCAATGTTGGGCTGTTTTTTTCTATTTCAGAATGCTGGTGAATCATTTCAATCTCCTCTTTTTTTTTTCTGTGTCATTTTCATGTTAATTAGAGCAACTTCAAGCAATTTTATTTTTTAAATTTAAAGAAAAGAATTTAAATCTTATTTTTTAAATAAAAAATTATATATTAATTAATAAATTAAATACTCGAATACAAATTCAAACATGCATTATTATGGTGTCAAAATAATAGAGCATTAAGCTAAATGCTGTAATACTTCGAAATCTAACAGATTATCTCCACCAGGGTCGTTTTAGAGAAAATCAAGTCAATAAACGTCAATGTCTAAGTGGAGAGGAAACTGCAGTAGTATTCCTTATGAGTTTGAACGTTGAAATTTGATACATGGCTCATAATTCACCTCCAATATGCCGGAACCCAGACAAGGCTCATTTAATTTATCCTGAAGATTGTTTACACATTAATTATAAAATCGTCAATATAGATAGGATTTTCGTTACTTTGAAATATTTTATTTTTAATTGATAAAATACTCCAACCTTATAAATATTAATTAAATTTGAACACGACTTCTTGAACTTATATTTGAATATTCTAAATATTACTTATTAAATGTCCAATCCCGTTAAAAAATTTATTAAAATAAATTTAAAATAAAATTTTATGTATATAATTAATAAAAATTAAATTAATTCATAAAATATATATTAAAGTTTAAATTCATACTTAAAATAATTAATAAATTTTAGTAAGTATTACATTAATTATAAAAAATTATATATATAACTAAAAATTTAATATTAAAAATAATTATTTATAATCGAGTTTAAATAGTAAATATCTTAATCTTAAAATCACTACCTAAACTCAATTATAATATATTTTAATCTTACTTAATTAGATTAAATAATGTAAGAAATCCAATTATCAGGTGACTATTGTCATCTCCACTTAATTACTTATCTCTTAAACTTAATTTCACATTAAGTGTTTGTTTGGCTTGATTTTTTTTCAACTTATCCATCACTTAAAAGTAAAAGTTAGGTCAAATAAAAATTTGAAAAAACTCTTAAAAAAATAAACAGTTTTTTTTTTTAAAGAATAAAATTTTGAAAAAAAAAGTTTTAGAAAAAACTCCAAAGAGGGACTTTCTCTCCTCTTTTGTAAAAACACCTATCTTTTTTAGGAGAATTTTTTTTTATTTTAAAAATATTCTCATCTATTAAAAATAATTCTAATATTATCTATTTTCATTTTTATATGATTTATTATTAATTATAAATTTTATGTTATATAAAAATACTTTTTATACTTTTTATAAATAAAAAAATAAAATTAATTTTTTTTCATTACGAATAAAGGAATTTGTGATTAATAAAATTATTTATTAAATACCTTTTATGTTAATTTTAATCTAAATTAGAACTTATATAAATTATTTTGTTAAACAATTTATTTATAAAAAAAACTTATAAAAGTGAATTTACTAAATAGATTTAATTTAATTTTAAAAATTATTATTTTTCATATGAGCTTCACAATAATTTTTAAATTAAAAAAAAGTTAAGCCAAACAAACTCTAATTAGTTATCTGTTAACCCTTTCTTGCAAAACATCATGCTTTATTTCACATTAATCAATCCATCTATTAGAATCCAATTTATTTAATCTTTTGCATGGAAAATTTTCTCTTACATTACTTTAGATTAATTTGACCAAGAAAAAAGGTGATAAAGATACTCTTGTTAATGTTTATTTATATAGTCTCTCTCCTAATTTGACTATTACACTCACATTATTGGTTCAATTATAACTTTGTCAACATTCAATGTTCCAACTATTGTCAGTCGCAGATATATATACAATTCCTCTCGAAAATGACTTGAATAATAACAAAAAAATAATACCTAAGTAACCAAAAATAAAGAGCCATTTAAGGCTGACATGGTTGTTAACATTATCCGGAGGAGAAGTGGGGTTGGTGGAGGTGTGGCAGTCATATAAGGCTAAGAGATGAAACAAAAACCATGCCTCTCCACATATTCTATGGAAGGATTTTCTTTTTATTTTTATTTTGTAGACAGGGTGTTTCAACTTTCAACGTGAATTATGCAAATGGCATTAATATTTTATTTTATATTAAAATAACATTATATCCTGGCAAGCTATCTTGTGCCTTCCGTAACGTTTATTTGATCAAATTTCTTCAATTACATTATGGAAAAAAAAAAAATCATTGTCACCCACATATGGTTAGACATGGCTTTAAATTATTTGTACATATCTTGTCCATGTCGTAAGCACACACATCCCCACTGTTCTCTTTTAGTGAAGAGAATTTTGGATTATTTATTTTGTGCAGATTTCAATTTAAAAACCCATATTTTTTTTCAAATTAAAAAGAATATTTAAATGTAATAAAATCTTGACATTTATTTCATATATAGATTGCGGTGGAAAGCTCCCATGGAATGATGAGGACGGTATCTTAAAATTAGGAAATGGAAAGAAGGTTTAATTCATTGATGAAATAAAAGAGTTTCGATATTAGTAAGTGAAAGAGGCAAGGCATTTGGTGTCACCAGAAATTATAAAAAGGAAAATATCTTATTCTTAGAGAGAGGCTAGGAGGTATGATATGGAGTAGTGGCATAATGCCAAATGATACAACTAATTGAATGAAGTGTGGACACGAATATGCGAATCAAGGATCATACATTGTGGATAGTGAGCTCCCTACATAGGGAAAACAAACACGCCAAGAAATTCAGTAACATGTCAACGATTGATATGTTAATGTATTTCTAAATCAATATATATATATATACATAAATGGTAATGTATATGCATAATTATTTTATATTTTTTTAAAATTCATATTACTTTTTTTTTTGTTTCGACAATTTTGTTTCAATTATTTGTACTTTTTAATATAACATAAAATTGTTAAATAAATTCAAAGACGAAATATGTCAACTCATTTATGAGTAAATCAAATAATTTATCAATGAAATATCAAAGTCAAACGAATAAGAAGGACAAAAATATTGGAAGAGAATAGTGTTTTGCTTGTGGTAAACGTTAATCTCAATTCTCACGTCAAGGAGGTGAGGACACCCTCATATTTAGAGGTGTCAATATGGGTTGGCTTGGTCTAATTCAGTCAAACTCTTGTGAGTTGAAAAAATATTAATTGGGCTGAATCAACTCATTTTTACATGGGTCATCAAAATCCAACTCAACCCAGCCTTTGCCATGGGTCAGATTAAGCCAATGCATTTCTTTTTTTTTTAAAGAAAAAATCATTTTTACAAATCTATTTAACAAACTCTTTATCAATAAAATTATTTCATGATTTAATCTATAAATTGATTAATAAAAATATATTATAAATAAATAAATTACACTAAACATAAATAAGTAAATAAATTATATCAAACATAAATAAAATTTCAATTTTTAACACTAACTACCATACCATGAATATAAGTATATAATTAAATAAATAAAAACTTCAAGACTCATTTATATCCTCTTCAATTCTCATCTTTAAGCAAAACATTTGAATCTTGTTTGTACAGGAATAATGTCTAAGGTTTGAATCATTATTAATTTATTATCTAATATTTATTGCCATAAAAAGAAAAAGAGATATCAAGTTTCAATTTTAACTAAAATTATTAGTCTGACAAGTAAATATTAAAGACATTGAAATATATAAAATAAGTAATATAATTGGTAACTAAATTATTAATTTTATATAATTAAATATATAAAATTATTAAATTAACTAAAATTATTAATTTATTTTTTTTGACCCACAAGGTTGACCCACCTCAACTAAGAACAGTCCAGTAATCAGATAAACTGGTCAATTTAAACCTGATTTTAATATGAATCTAAATTTTCCAACCAATCTACTTCACTTTCAATACAAAATGAACCGACCCAATGAACGAGCCCCATTTTGACAAGTCTACTCACATTCATTCTTCAATGAGCCTTAAACCTTTGGGTAGACATGAATTTGCTCCAGGTAAGCCCAGCAACCTGCAGAGGGCTACAGAGACGAGAGCAGATCCCATAGGCCTGTAAGACTGTCGAGTCCAACAACGACATCAGTAGCGAGGTTCTTGAAAGAAACAGTTTGCTTCAGTTCCCAGCTGTGATCCTTGTGAGTTTGGGATGATTGAATGACTCAAAAAGGAAGGGGAAATGAAAACAAAGTTGATCTTAAAATCATAGTCCAAAACGAACAGAAATCATTGTCATAAATATGTCAAATTACAAAGAAAGTTGCATCCAGATGATTTTGGCAGCATTCTTTGAGGAGCGTGGCCTTGATCCACTCTTATTCAACCGCTGCAAGACAGAAAAAGAAAGGGGCCTTGATATTCATTATCGCAAATACAGACAAGAAATTGACGGCAGAGCAGATTCTCTTTCCAGAATAGCACAAAATACTATATATTAGTTATTAATTTGAAATTAACTCGCAGTTCCAGGAGTCTAGGCTAACCGCAATCCTGTTGCTCTGTGTTGGTCTTTTTGTAAACCCCATTTCCTTACTCTAAGCTGAAACTCAGCAGAAGCAGCTAGAAACTTCACTGTCTGCACTGGACTCAGGATCTCAATCACCTTCTTCACTGTCCCCATTGCCTCTGTCAACTCTCGCTCTTCTCTTCTAGTCTCGTATTTAACTCGCTCGATGGTTTCTTCTTGTTCCGGAGTTAACTCTGTTACTGAGCTGGCGAGTAGTTAAAGAGTAAGAATGGTTTGAACCCGCCAATCCAGAGCAAAGTCTTCTCGAACGAACTTAACCATGGTGGAGAGTAGAAGAGGAACACTTGGTCTTTCGCTGCCTTGGATTTCTCTTCTAAGTACTGTTCGTAGTGAGACAAGACTTCCTGAACCAAGCTTCCGCGCTGCTCGATTTCGTGCCCATCCTGGGATGTGAGTGCTTGGACGGGCTGGTCGAGGAAGTTTTCCTGGCGAACGAGCCAGCCATTGAAGAAAGATTCAAAACTCTCACGAACATTTGATCCATTTCTGTCCGCCATGGATGCTATTTGTCTTGTGAATAAAAAGTGAGTATTATTTTGCAAAGGGCTATGCAGGGAGGGGAAGGCGGTTTATATAGTTATGGAAATACCGACCACCGAGTGTCATTTGAATTAAATTATTTAAAGGATTGTTTACTTCGTCACTCCTTGATGACGGAGGGGTCAGAAATTTTGAATTTTCTTCAGCAGTAGGCATTTGGAAAGGCTAAGTAGGAGAATCAAAGTTTTCTGCTTTTCTTTTGGAGGAAGGTGTAAGCCGCTTTTCGTGCATTCATGTGTCGGAATTCTGGTGGTCTAGGAATGACATTTGCTTAATATGGCAATGCTTTGTGGCAGTGGAAGGCTTCTGACCATACCCATAGACAGAAAGATCCCAATGAAATCGCAATCTTACTGATGCAGGAATTTGTCCCTTCTTGTGCTTGAAGTCACAAGAATACAAGAGTGGCCTTTTCCAGGAACTGGGCTGCGGGAACAAATAAGGTTTAACATGGGCTTAATTCACTTCTCGGTACAGGCCTACACTGAAACAATAAATGAGGGCCTAAACACTAAATTAGGCGACCTTCTATTCTGTTTCTCTTTTGGGAAAATGAAAATGGACGATTATTCATTCCATGGAAGTTTTTTATAATTTAATGGAATATGTGACAACCTTTTCATCTTATTTATGAAATTTCAAAATTTTAGTGTAATATTTAACGATTCAAGAAAAATACTGTATAATATATAACCCAGCTGGCTGGCTGGCTGGCTTTTCACACTGCTGATCAGTGATCACTCTCTGTTTGTATGGTGCAGTCCACGGCTCGGTAGCTGATACAACCAAGGCCCCACATAGATACGAGATCGTGTTGTCTTTCCAAGTACAAGGAAGAAAGGACCGAAAGCACTGACAAAGACAAAACCAGATATGTCTAGCTGTTGTGTATAGTTGACTGTGACGAGGGAGCCGGTGGCCCAAATCTAAGGCACTCAATATTTTCTGCCTTCTTGGACGTATGTCGTACGCGTACGCCTTCCCCATTTGCCTTCGTCTTCAAGTGCAACTGATAATGGGCAGCTTTTGTCGTCGAGGTGAAACCGAGGTCATGTGCCTAAAAGTTTTCTTGTTTTTCTCCATCCCATCTTACCGTTTCCAATTGGATTGTAAATTCCCTCTTATCCTGGGTTTCCCCCTTAATTCAGAGACGCTTCAAACACTTTTCCGAAGACAAAATTAGACGTGTATATAATCATAACATATACGGATTAGGTGTGTTAACCCTAATTAAGATATGAATATTAACGTTAATCAAGGGTTCATTTAAAAGGATGTTTCATAAGATGTCATGGTTTATACCTTTCAAACCGTTTCCTTTAGTTTTTTTTTTCTTTGCATCATCATTCCTTGGGTGTTGCAAACCCCCACCCCCCAAAGAGTCTATTTGCGGTGCAAGCAAGCAAATAGTAGGCTAGCTAGCAAAATATTCCACCCTTGTGCTGAGTATGCTGATCACTAAAGTCATTATTAAAACAAGATCAACATCCAAAATAAAATCAAGCCTGTGATTATACATGTCTTCCCAAATTTCATTTCCTTACTCAAAACAATTTCAATAAATGTTGTATGTCATTTCAAACAGTACTTAAATTTGGCCATATCTCCTTGGACAATCATAATCCAAATTTTAGATATTTAATGAGTCGTTGTTTATTTTAATTTTTTAAAATTTTAATTAAAATCTTACCGTACTGGGTTCAATTTAATTTTATGTTGATTTATGTAATTATATTTACATCTTAATAAAAAGAAGCACATTCTTAATTAGTGATGAGAATTAGTTAAGTTAATGCAAGGAGCTAATTAAAGCATTATCTTTGGGTTGTGTTGTGTTGTGTTGAAAAGAAAGACAGTGACCAAAGTAGTGACCCCTTGACTAATTATATCGACAGGTGAGGGAAAAGCCAAAAGGCAGGCTAAAATCATGTTGCCAACACTTAGAAAAGGAGCCCCACATAATTTGTTGCCGTATAATAAATCAATAAATAAATATATGAAATGCAATGATTAACATTACTATATAACCTAATAATTTATCACCAAAAAGAACAAAAAAAAAAGTAGAATCATAGGACAGTGATAAAACGACAATCCAAACAGGAAGAAAACGAAGCAATCCTCTGGGTATACTTGGCAAATAAGCATAAGCTCTTTAATCTTAACTTTAACAGCCCAAAAGCTAAAAAAAGAAAGAAAATAAAAAAGAGTAAGCCAATTATTTATTTATTTATTTTTGAAGTGTTTGATTCAAGAGCACATGCTAAAAAGAGCAAAAGTTGGCCGACCTTGAGGGGCCACCTAAACAAACTTCGCAAATCCAACTACACGGAAATCTTTTAATTATTAAAATTTGTTTCTATTTTTTTCCCTAAAATGACCATGTTGTCTTGCATTTTTGTAAGGGTGGTTTCGTCATTTGAAGAGGAATCCTACAATTTCGAAACTGAACCTTATTATCGGGGAAACTTTGCCAGTTGAGGTTACGATGGATTGGAAAACAACAAAAATATCCTGAACCGATATTTGCCCTCGGAATAGCCTCAAAATTTCCATTTAAGTCAATTTCCTAATTTCTCGGTTATTTTCGCGTCTGGCTTCCTTTGTAATTTTCTTCAATTTGAAGGTCATTTCCATTACTTAGTTGATTATCTCGTCACAGTCTAACCTGCCAGTCTTCTTTCCACTCTCTCCACGGGAACCGCCACCTCGCACAACGGAAACTCAAATTTCAACGACCAGAGTACCAGAAATTCCGTCTTAGAGAGAGAAAAAGGAAACAGTTATAGAGAGAGAAAGAAAGAAGAAATCGTGAAATTCAAATGAAAGGGATGGCGATCCCCGAAGCAGACCGCCAACGAGCCAGAGGGAGACCTCCAACGTCGTCTTCAACTCGACCGGCAGCTCGACCGCCGGTTCGAGCTAGAGTTCGACTCCGGCAGCTGCTTCGAGTCGCATCCGTGGCGTGCGGGATACAATTCGGGTGGGCCTTGCAACTCTCTCTCTTGACACCTTACGTTCAAGAGCTAGGTATACCTCACGCGTGGGCCAGCATCATATGGCTATGCGGGCCACTTTCGGGCCTCCTGGTACAGCCTTTGGTGGGCCACATGAGCGACCGATGCACCAGCCGGTTCGGTCGTCGTCGACCTTTTATTGTGGCTGGTGCAGTTTCGATTATCGCTGCCGTTTTGATCATCGGTCACTCCGCCGATATCGGATGGTTGTTCGGCGATACAGGAAGCTACCGACCGAGAGCTATCGCGGTGTTTGTTTTCGGGTTTTGGATTCTTGATGTTGCTAATAATATGACACAAGGTCCTTGCAGAGCTCTTCTAGCTGATCTTACTGGTTGGTTTCTTTTTCCCTTTTTTCATGCATTTTCCTTTTGTTTTGTTTAGAATCATATAAACCCTAGAAGATACTGTTAGCTTAATTTCTTTTCTTTTTCTTTTCAATATTTTTTATGGAGAAATATGGTTATTTCGTTTTCTGTGGCATCTTTTTAAAGAGTAAAGCAAGGGAGCCATCACTGGACACTCATCATTGAATATTAATTATTTTACATTTGATAATTGGTAGTATTTATCTTTTTATGATTGTGCCTCTAGTGCTTGTCTGAAATTTTATTTTTTAAAATATGAATTCGGTGGACGGTTGTGCCCCTTCAGATATAGTTTTGGTTGTTATAATAATTACAATAGTTTTTTTTTTTTTCATTTTGGTTCCGTACAGTTTGTTGAATATTTGCAAATGCAATGTGATAGGTAAGTATATAACTGTTACCAACTTAGGGTCTACCTAAATGCAGCTTGATCAGATAATTTAGCTATCATGTGATCATTTCATTTCCTTCAAGAATGAATAACCTTCCGAGATTGTTCCACATGTATATGGTATGTATGCTGATCAGATGTTTTCCATCCCACATTTTTAGCAATCATGGGTGGTATGTAGGGAGGTTTCCAAGTTTAATTAGAGCTTGAAAATGCATACTACTAACAGCTCCTGCAATGTCTTGAAGTAGGTTGCAAAAGTTGTTTGTTTGAGCTAGACATAAAAATTCTTCTCTTAGGTTTTGTTTATTCCTTTTTCACATAGAGATTATCATATCATTGCCATTTTAAGCGATAAATCTTCATGTTTCAAAATATCTTATGTAATACTACTTAGAATGTGACTGTCTGAGGCATGGAGCCAAACTTCTACAAAAAGGTTTTCAATAGATTATCCTTTTTACTGGCACCTGAGATTATACTACAACATTTCATGATAATAATACCTAAAGTTCCTGCACATAGAATAGATGAAAGAAATTTGACAGCTATTGTTGCCAGGTTTGCAATTCCAATCAGAAACCAAGTGAAAATATTTCAGCAGTTACATGTTTTTGCATGTAAATGCACACACAAACATATTAAAGTTACAATGATGGGGTTATTTATATTGCCCAATACCAGTAAAAAATTGTGTCTGCACTTGTTTCATGTATAAAGATAAAATCCTTGGAACCAAGCTACAAATTGACATTATCTTGCTGTCTTTCTCTCTTATGTTAGGAAAGGATCATAGAAGAACTCGAGTAGCAAATGCTTACTTCTCACTGTTTATGGCTGTTGGCAATGTTCTTGGCTTTGCAACAGGATCATACAGTGGTTGGTTTAAGATTCTTTCATTTACCATGACAGCTGCCTGTGATGTTGACTGTGCAAATCTCAAGTCTGCCTTCTTTCTAGACATTATTTTTATTGCAATTACTACATATGTAAGCATTTCAGCTGCAAAAGAAGTACCTCTAGGTTCATTGGATAGATCTACACCCTTTCATGAAGAGGGGCCTGAACAGTCAGGCCAAGCTGAAGAAGCTTTTCTATGGGAATTATTTGGAACATTTAGATATTTCACCGGGCCTATATGGATAATCTTGTCTGTTACTGCACTAAACTGGATTGGATGGTTCCCTTTTCTTCTCTTCGATACTGATTGGATGGGTCGAGAGATATATGGTGGCCAGCCAAACGAAGGGTATAATTACAATGCTGGGGTCAGGATGGGTGCATTTGGGCTGATGTTAAATTCAGTTGTTCTAGGAATTACTTCAGTGCTTATGGAGAAGCTTTGCAGCAAATGGGGAGCTGGTTTTGTCTGGGGAGTTTCAAACATTCTCATGGCTCTCTGCTTTCTTTTAATGCTCATTCTATCTTATGTGGCAAACCATATGGATTATATCGGCCGTGATCTACCCCCAAATGGCATTGTGATTGCTGCACTAGTGATTTTTTCCATTCTTGGTGTTCCATTGTCGGTAAGCTGCTCTTTCTCCTACAGAAAATCATGTGATCTTTTCTATTGAATTTATCAAGAATAAAAGGTGAAGAAATTGTAGTTGTTTTCTGCACATGGACTTTGTGCAATCAACATTTGGATACCCTGCATAGGCATTCAGAAAATTAAAGTTAATCAATCTCCACTTGCTGATCTTCTTGGTTCAAAGATAAAACATCATCAATGATTAGGCATGAAAGTACTAAAATATTGAGTGTCCTATTGATATTTTAATGGTGAATTTGAGCATGACAGTTCTTAAAACAGGCCCAATTTTTTTAAAAAATTTTCTGGTAGTTTTCAGCTTGTAAATTTAACTAATGTCATTGGAATATTTTGTTGCAGATTACTTATAGTGTTCCATATGCCTTGATATCCACACGAATAGAGGCTTTGGGACTTGGGCAGGGTAGGCAAAATTTTTATTTTTGTATCTAAAATTTTCCTCTCTTTTACCGTGTCTAGAAGTGGCTAAGGCACTGATTCTCTTGGTTGTTTTCTGTAGGTTTATCAATGGGTGTCCTAAATCTTGCCATTGTGATTCCACAGGTATTGCTTTGCTCCTGAATTCATTTTATTGCCTTTGGGACTGCACTAAACTGAACTTCATTGGAATTTATTAATTTTCGGCTCCCTGCCCCTGACTTCAATTGACATGCCCTCAGTGTCCCTATAGATTCATGATGGGAATGGGATCCCTGAATTGATTATACATACATACATACATATGGAACTAAGAGATTGTAACACTCACTTGTTTAATTTTCACTTATTACACCTAAATAACCTAGTTAAATAAGAATTGACATCAATTGGAACAACAATCCCTCCTGAAGAAAATTAATCAAAAAATTTGCTAAGTTAATTGTAAAATAGATTAAAAATTTCATTGATGATTGATGTCCCAGCAGGGCAGGGAGTGTCTCCCTTGTCCCTGTCCCCATTCCCAATCCATGAAGTAAGCCCCGATATGAAGCTGATCAGGGCAAGAGGCAGAGTCCTTGTTGGGCCAGGGAATTTTTGTTTTGTTTATTATAAAAAGGGCAGGGCAATTTGACATCTGTAAATTTTAAATGTTCTTATGAGCTAATTGTTTAATGCAAGTAGCATTTTATTACGGTAGGTTTGCTTATAGTTGGTCTTATTATGAAGGGGAACATTCCATCACACGGAGTGATAAAAGTCATGCACTGTGCTTACATGTGTAGGAACTGCTGTTCATTTTCACCTACTCCTTATGGAGATATCACTAAAAAAATTTATGTGGTAGTATCATTTGTTCTTGAAATTATGCAATCACCTGTTGGATGCCTCTCAGTCTTCATCATATCCCAGTAGTTGGACTACTGATGGCCTCAGTTAACTTTTTGGTTTGATGGTTTATTTAATTGGAAATAAAAATGTGATATCAGCCTGTCATGCATGGGACCACTTTTTTGAAATGATCACATCATTCATTATAGCCCATTTGAATAATTGAAGTGGATTAGATTTCTGCCTTTCTTATAATTTCTGAAATGTGGTTTAAGTTTAAACAATTCATTCTTCTTAATGTCATTCAAACATTTTAACAAGTTGGAAATATGTTAATTTGTGTTTGTAGTGAATATTATTAGGTTTGGGGGGAGTTCTTGTTTCATGTTCATCTCATGAAGGATTTTAATATGAACACGCACATGCACACAGATAGTGCATTAATAGTAGCATCAATTTTTTAGGTGCTACCAAGCATCCATTCCAACAATTTGAGGGAAGAGATGATTTATGTATCACTTCTTGTAGTTTAGTTTTCAACTTCTGTAAATTTTCTTTTCCTGGAAATTCTTAGTATTCAAATATAACATGATTTTGAAATGATATGGTCTTATGCACTTCTCGTATTTGACTTAAAATATTTTATTTGCACATGTGTCTGTAAACATTAAAGTCTTAGGAACATATTTTAATACTCCGATTATAAGGATAAAATTATGGGGACATTGGATGAATAACCTTTTGAAAATTTGGGAAAAGCAAAGACTTGCTTATGTTTATGTGGAAGTTTAATGATACAGGTCATTAAAATGCTTCTATAGCTTTGTTACATAAATTGGGAAACTAATTTGGACCACCTCATTGTTGTATTAGTTCATAATTTTATTAGATTAATCCTGCCCCGCTTCAGTGCAAAGACCGTGTTCTCCTTTTTAAACTTCGATCTAGTCTGGCCAGCAAAACTCTCCTTGACTAAGAGTGTTTCAAACTAATCAAGGGCTTTCCTTCTCTATCATAGTTGTACATCAGTTTCTATAATATATAGCGAATGGCAGTCCTTTGCTCAAACTTATGTGAAATTGTAATTTATTGGTCTTTTTCTGTTTAAAAATTTCTAATTTTTTTTGCTAACTACACGTTAATTTTATCCATGATTGGTAACTTCAGAATGTTGCTTTTATTCTAAACATCTAGCATCATAAATTTGTAAGTTTACATGTTCTTAGCTTGACCCCTAAGTGAATGCAAGACTGAAAATTGCAATCGCAATTTTGATATGTTATTAAAGTATTTGTCCAATATATTTCCTTAAGTACATCAACTATGATCTTCTAAAATGCCTTCCATCTTTGGGGCTTAGCATTAAGAGAAAATATGTTACTCGATATTTTTAATGTGATGGAAATTCTGTGGGACAGGCTTCATAGCTCGTCTTTCTATTATCTTCTTCTAGCTACTTAAGTTGTGAAATTTTGGTTGTTAACAATAGGTCGTGGTGTCTGTGGGAAGTGGACCATGGGATCAGCTATTTGGTGGTGGAAACTCACCAGCTTTTGCCGTAGCAGCTGTTGCAGCCCTCACCAGTGGACTGATAGCAATCTTGGCTATCCCTCGCAGTAGTTCACAGAAGCCCAGGGCCCTCCCATGAGGTATTTTGTTGTACCTTATTTTTTGTATGCCATGAACATGAATATTAAATTGTTCAGATAGCAAGAGTTTTGTATATAGCTATTGTTACTTTATTGATCAATAAAATCATTATGATCTGAGGTTTTGTTTGCCAATATATTTTTCTATTTGACATTTGAAACACCGAAAGTTGAGCTGGTTTTCAACTAGTAATGAGCCAGAGTTCGGCTAGCAGTATGTTATGTTGCAAATCATGAGTGAATTACTGGACTGCATCACGTTTTGAAGCTTTTACATCTTTTAGAAGTTCACACCTTTACAATTAATATTTAGAAGCAAGAAACTCAAAACAGATCGTTTCTAGAACAGTAGCTAAGTTTCCAGAATTGCTCATTGAGGCGGCCCTTCAAAATGGAAATGGCGGACACCACGTGGAAGGAATGATGGAAAATGAAATACAACTAATGGGTATATTGTAGCTTTCATTGAATTCTGGCAACTTAAAATGTAATGGTAACAAATAATGTAGCTTTCAATGAAGTTTGTCCCAAAAAAAGGTATATTGTAGCTTTCATTGAATTCTGGACGAGCCAAGTTATCTAAAAATCAGTGGAGAATTTTATTTTGATGAAAAATCTGCCCACCTGCTTGAAAATGTTGGTGTAAGCCTTGAATGTTGATTCGAGAATTAGTCCCAAGACTACTTCCTTAGCACCAAGATAAGTTGCTGCTGATTGGGATCTATTCCTTTCGAAAACATCAACTTTTTTTTCTTTGTATGCATAAAATTTTTTGTATTTTGGGTGAAAGGAAATCTTGCAATTGCCCATTTGTGGTCCAATCATGATGGATTGGAATCTCATGCATTTTGTGCCCGAATTCGTTGTATGAATGTGGTGAATTGTGCTTGGTGGCCAACAGTAAGTATGTGAGTTGTGCTGATTGAAACCTTGATGGAGACATGTCTTTTATGCTCTTGATTTTTCCTTTTTTCTTTGAAAAGCTTGGTTGATTTTTATGGAAGGGCGCTCTTTATGATTGTTCTGTTCTTTTTTCACATATCTTTATTTTATTTTTCCTCTATTTTTTCGTTGCTTGCATCTGAACGTTGGAATAAATTCTTGTGTTTATTGCACTTTATCAGTATCCATGAAAGGCTGTTTTGCTTTCAATGCTCCCCCCACACAGCGCTTTCTATCGAATCCCTGTAGAAAAGCATTTAAAAGATCTGACCCTTTTAGAGTACAGTTTGATCCAGCATGTTACAATCATGCAAAAGAAACTTGTAGTCTTGTGGCTGATTAACACTGATAGAAAAGAACTTTCTACGTATTATGTGGGTAAAAAAAAAAACCCAAATGTACCATCGACTATGCATTGATATTGGTGCATTTGCATTTCATCAGACACAGCTGTGGCATTTGGATGGAACATTGGAAACAGGAAAACAGTAGTAGTAATAGAATATTTGTGACTTTTCCCCGTACAAAAATGAATAAAAAAAAAACCAAACCAAAGCAAAGCTTGCATTCTTGTACATTCAAGTTCCATCAAAGCTCAATTTGTTGACACATGAGCTAGTAAGAGATACCTTAGGGCATCAATGCGAGCTTTTTCCTTTCTTCTTCGTCTTAGCATCAAGCTTTTTCTAGGGGAAGAAAAAAAAAAGGGGTATGGAATCTGTGAATTTGTTCGAGTTTCTAGACAAGTGTGTGTGAGATAAAATGTTTTATTAATGTCAAATCCTGAAAGGTGTTGTCACTGTTGCATATCCTTTTCCTCCATTGAAACTTGTATTTGGTAATTGTACGAAGCTCTTCGGTGATGCCAACAAAATTGAAATTCTGTCTGAACTCCACTTCGACAACAACTTGGTGCAAAATTGTTTTATCTTTTCTCTTCTTTTTATTAAACTTTAGAAGCGAATAGAATCGTCGTCGTCATCATCATCATCATCATCATCATCATAGTCGCTCACCCTTGTGATCCTCGAACTTGTCAATTTCTATTTTTACAATGTGGCGTCGGATCTACCTTCGGTAAGCCCCACTTCCCAATTAGAATGCTAAATTCGAAATTGGGGTTTCACATTTTTTCAAACCGCAGTAATATAAATTTTTATGGGAGACGAACATTTGTCCGTTGGTTGTGTTGCATGACACATTACTCTCATCTACAGCAACTTATCGAGCTGGGGACACATGGAGTCTGACATTGGGGTGGGGGGGTATGGATTTCAGGGAAGAAGTAGTAATTTCTTGTATCTTGTACAAGAAACAAAGCAAAAATCTGATTCTTGAAGTTGCCCAGTGCCCCAGACTGCAGAATGAGAGGAAAAAAAAAAAGAAAAAGAAAAGAAACGGGTTATGCTGCTGCTGCTGCTGCTCTACTTGGTTGGGAAGGGTGATGGTAGGGTTGGGTTTCTGTTGCCCCTCCCAGTCCCAGACAGAGCCACGGGTCTCTCTCCCGCAGAGCGACAATTTCATCTCTGTTGTGAGGAAAGGGATACATATTAAATGGTTGCAATTGGAGCACGTAATTGTCTCTCAGTGTTCCCTTTCTTCCATCTGCCGGTTTTCCATACAGCCATTTTACTGTCATCTCCATTAACACACTTGGTGGTCCCATTCATGACACCAACACCTACCTCCACATACCCATGAAGATAAACCTTTTTAAACAAGACCCCGAAATACAGTTTTCCCTTTTCTTTTTCTTTGGGGTTATAACAACAAAAGGGTCAATAAAAAGAAAAAAGATCCACTGGATATGACACTTTGGTCACTTGAACCCCTAAATCCCCCACATGTTTAGCTCATTTCCCTAACCTCTCAAGTCTCAAGTTTCCCCGCTAACAAAGCATGATTTTGTTCCCCCATTTGGAAAACAGGGCAGTTTTCTTTTGCCCATCTTATCTCTCAAATCTTCCAATCTCTGACACATGGGGAGTAAGCAACTTGGAGGAAACTGATAACCTTATATATAGATATACACCTACACCAGACTCAGACAGCCACCCCTGATTATTTCTATTACTTTTAGCCTACTTGGATTTCAACAGCCCCACTGGCTTAAATAAAAATTTTTGAAGGGCCTGACTTCAAGAATAGCTTGATAACATACTTATTTTATTGCTGCGGATGATATGATAGTATTATATAAGATTAAGATCTTAGCATATCTCTTGATGGAGAAGCAAGCAATTCTTTTTCCTTTCTTTTTTGCACCACCGATGGCGCAGCAGCAAGCTCAGCCATATATGATAGACAAAGAAACTCCGCCACAAGTTTGTTCTTTGGTATTAATATTTTATTGCTTCAACGCCATGCCAGTATATCTGCTTCATTGCCCTCAAATAGAATGAAGTAAAAGAGAGAACAGATGGGGCCTAAAACACAGATATTAGCAAAAGCTTGCCACCCTTCATATTCCGCGACTAGTCAAGCGCCATGGAGTTGGTTTCCTTCACATGGGCTGTGCGAAAATGGAACATGCATGGCTCCCTTTAGAACATGCAAAAAAAAAAAAAAAAAGAAAACAAAAAATTATCTGCCTGCAAAGCTATAGCTAGCAGCCATTGTCCAAAAAAATACCGATATGCTCCTGTCATTTCGCCAAACAGAGGATCGAATTAATTTGCTTGTCAATCCACTCCCACTTGACAAAACTCAAGATAAACTTCTTTACCTTTTTTATAGTGTAGTACAAAAGAAAAACCTAAAAAGAGAAGAGAGAAGGGTTTCTTCAAGATTATCCACTTAAAGGGAAACAAGTAATTTAATTACTCTTTTTAAGAGTAAACCCACCATATGTGTGTGTATACATATATGAATACAAAATGGCAAAAAGGGCCCCCCATTATCATTATACCAAACTCTCATTGACCTGGCGGTTAAAAACAAATGCTACAAAATCACCTTCGTGGGGTTTGGGTTTCACCCCATCTAACTAAGAATATATTATTATATTAATGGAAAGATGAGAACAAAGGGCTCTGCTTCCCCTTGTACACACTTCACAGCTTTGAGCTCTCGCTCCGTCTTTCTTTCGAGTACTCCGCCACTCCGCGTGAGCAAAAGGAATACAAATTCGAAAAGACTATCCTCACATTCAGAGATAAGAGATAGAGAGAGAGAGAGAGAAAAAAAAAAAGAAAAAAAAGATAAGATGGCCGACCCCTACACCCTCCAAGTTCGAAAGCATTTCTGAGTAGACGCTTTTACAGCATCCTCCTGGATATATTGACACGCTCTTAGGAGTAGGCCCCTATCCCCTCCATGTATAAATATCCACATTCCTCCCTCTCCAAACCCCTCAAAACAAACAAACAGCTTTAAGCAAAGCAAAAACCGACTTCTTTCCCCCTTTGCAATCAGCCTCATTTCCTTTCTCTTCTTTTTGTTTCTCCCTTAACTTGTTTTATCCAGGAATTAAGGTTGCTAACCTCTGAGCTATGCGTAACCCGAAGCCATCTTCTCCCACGTCCTCATTTCTCTCTTCTAACAAAACCCCTTTCAGCAAAACCGTGGATCTTCCCAAGGATGATGAAGAGCAACTACATAGATTGCCAACGCTCTCTGAGGTATAACAACAGCTTAAATTGTGAAGACAAACTATATATGTAGCCATTTAGGAAAGAGTCTTCCTTTTTTTTCTTTTATTTGTCAGCCAACAGCTTATTTTTCTTGTTTTCTTTGCTTTCAGGCCATGGAAGAAATCAAAGCCATAGGGAAGATCTCAGGCCCGACAGCTATGAGTAGTTTACTTCTATATTCAAGAGCCATGATCTCCATGCTCTTTCTTGGATATCTTGGTGAACTTGAGCTTGCTGGTGGCTCTCTTTCCATTGGTGTTGCAAACATTACTGGCTACTCTGTAATCTCTGGTTTAGCCATGGGGATGGAACCCATTTGCGGGCAAGCTTATGGTGCCAAACAATGGAAACTTCTTGGTTTAACCCTACAGAGAACTGTGCTTCTCCTCCTCTCCGCTTCAATCCCTATCTCTTTCATGTGGGTCAACATGAAAGGCATCCTTCTTTGGTGTGGTCAAGATCAAGAAATATCATCCGTGGCTCGTACATTTATTATTTTCTCCATCCCTGACCTATTTTTCCTTTCACTCCTTCACCCACTTCGCATTTACCTCAGGACTCAAAGCATTACATTACCCGTAACTTACTGTTCAGCCATCTCTGTGCTTCTCCACGTCCCATTGAATTTCCTTCTCGTAGTCCATTTTAAGCTTGGTGTAGCAGGGGTGGCCATAGCTATGGTCTGGACTAATCTCAATCTCTTCCTCTTGCTCTCTTCATTCGTATACTTCTCTGGCGTATATAAAGATTCTTGGGTAACTCCAAGCACTGACTGTCTTAGGGGATGGTCCTCCCTGCTTGGTCTTGCTGTGCCAACTTGTGCCTCAGTTTGCCTTGAATGGTGGTGGTATGAAATCATGATATTGCTGTGCGGCCTACTTGCTAACCCTAAGGCTACCATTGCTTCCATGGGGATCCTTATTCAGACAACCTCTCTAGTCTATTGCTTCCCTTCAGCTTTGAGTGTTGGAGTATCCACAAGAGTTGGAAATGAACTTGGCGCAAAGAGGCCTGGACAAGCTCGCATTTCCATGATCGTTTCTCTCTTTTGCGCTGTAGCTATAGGCGTGGCGGCGATGTTGTTCGCAACCTTGATGAGACACCAATGGGGCAAGCTTTTCACTAATGATGCTGAAATTCTTGAGCTTACAGCAGTTGCATTGCCAATTGCTGGGCTTTGTGAGCTTGGGAATTGCCCTCAAACAACTGGTTGCGGGGTGTTAAGGGGTAGCGCCAGGCCAACCATTGGAGCAAACATAAATTTGGGGTCATTTTACCTGGTGGGGATGCCGGTATCTCTCTTGATGGGCTTCATGACCAAAATGGGGTTTGCCGGGCTCTGGCTTGGCTTGCTTGCAGCTCAAGTATCCTGCGCATTCTTCATGCTAGTAGTTCTTTGTAGAACAGATTGGATGCTTCAAGCAGAGAGAGCAAGTGTGCTGACACAAACAAGTAATAAACTTCCATCATTGCCCATATCAACAAAACAAGAAGAGTACTCCAACTCTAAGGAAACTAACAAGAAGGCTGATCTTGAAGGGATACTGTGCATTAATGATGAACTTGTGAAGCCTGCTTCATCACTTGAAACAGACCCTCTCCTATCTAACTCACATACTGATGAGCATTGATTAGAGTTCAGTTACCCCCCATTTTTGCCCCCACCTCATAAAAGAGTTTGATGTGAAAAATTATATTTGTTTTTAAGACTTTCCCACTTCTCACTTGTGCTGTACAAGACCCCTTTTTCCTTTTCTTGTTTAACTTTTCTTTCATTTTTGTTTCCTGTTCCCCCATGTTGTATTAATAACAAATGTAGAATGAAATAGTCATACTTAAAAATCACTTCTCCTTATATATACTTGGATTGAGAAGTGAGAGAGAGAGAGAGGGAGAGATAAAAGAAAAGGGTTAAGCTGTCGTTTGTTCTAAAGACGTGTGGAAAAGGATATCTGCCCTTCCTTTCTTGTTGTTCCCTTCCTTATTAGGCAGCATCCTTTGCCTGAGCATTACCTAAAAGGGAAAATTAGCATAATTAGCTGTTGGCCAATAAACCATCCCTTATTTCTTAATTCATACAGTATCTTCCTTCTTTTCCTGCCAAGTATAACATGTATCGCTCCTACTTTTAATCCCATCATCCATAGCCTTCAACCCCCTGGAGCTGCTTGTTATCTTAATTATACAAATTTATTAAAGTCCAGCCTTTTCCTTTGCTTTAAAGCTGGACCAATCTTCAAGAATTTTCCTTTTTCCTGATCTCTTTGTTTTTTAGTTAAACTGAAATAGTATTTAAAAAGTAAATTTATTAAATACACATGTTGGGTTTTTAATATAAAAAAGACTACTCTAAGCTTATAGACAAGAATCTCTCTATACAACTATGATCATATTCATGGTTGTAGAGCTATAAATATACACATACATGGCAATTAATTCCCAGTGGATAGATTCTGTACAATAAATTAGCATCACCAATAAAATTAAATCAAAGTACAATCTGGGATTCAAGTAACTTGGAAATAAATATAGGATTAACTGAATCTAAAACATGTGGACCCTTCCTTTTCTCCTAGTAAGTATTACCTAACCCCAAGACCTTTATGTACTGAATTTGTCCAAATAAAATCTTACTATTTTCTTTTGAATTAATAATCAAAGAAGTTACTGGGGAAAATATTCCCTATATCAATGGGAAACAAACAGTGATTCCATGTTTGTGACAGGATTTATGTCATATCAAACATAAAAACAAAAATCAAATCCATAGAAAAAGAGAGGGAGATAGAGAGAGAGAGAGAGAGAGAGAGAGAGAGTAGGGTTGTAACTTGCGTGTGTATAGATATATATACACAACAAAAAAACAAAAGCAAAGCAGTAAAGACTGATAATAATTGGCAATAGGAGAGAAGTATCCACTGAAGTCTGAAGAGAGGCCTTGGGTGGAGGGGTAAGGGGGGCCCCTGCTTCAACTGAAGAAACAAAATCCAGCTATTATTACCTCTGTCTACTTCTCAGATGACAAAAATTGGAGCAGTGCCTCTGCATTTAGCAGTTCCCCACCCCCACTCCCCCACCACCTCAACCTCCACTTCTTCCTTAATCCTTCTACAAGTATCTATAACACAATACCACACCCCATTGCACCCAAAAATAAAATAAAAATCATATAACTCTAGCAAAAATGAAAAAGGGTAAGCGTTTAACAAGTGATTTTTATTCATTCTTATGCATACAGCATGTGCATGCAACACAGAGAAAAGAGAGAGAGGATAACATGGAAAAAGCTCCCTCTCAATTGCTGCTTTTGAGTGGTACACGTAAGGCTATCTCATTTTATTCAACTTTTTTTATTGTTGTACTTTCATATAAATTCTTTTTTTTTCCCTCTCCCCTCCTGCCACCTTTCCTTTTGTGTTCCCCTTATCTTCTTATCGGCATAATATATACTATCTGATATCTCCATCCCTACCTAGCTATCCTAGTATTACTCCACAACATGCTAACTGTGGTAAGGAATTGCCTTTAAAACGTGTGGCATACCATTTTTTCGTCAAAAGAATTCAATTTCTCAACACCCCTTATGCTGCACTACACTGTTTCTCTTTTGTTTATCATCAATATTCCAAAAGTTTGTAGCTTTTGGACTTTTTGGTCGTATGAAGTATAAAGTAATATATCATCCCCATCATCTTTATGATTTAATTTAATTTATACATTACATCTTAAACTAATAAAGAATATATGAGCTTAATATGACATGCATGCAGAGCTTATTAATTTCATATGTATATATATATATATATATATTTCCCACATTTATCTTGACCAAACTTGCATTTTACCATGATACAGAATCTGAAATCTGTTACTAAAATATATAAAAACATGTTAATTAGTAGAAGAAAGCATGCAATTAAGCCAAGTTGATTCTGTCAAAAGGTTTGTATAGTAGAGTGAGTTAGAGTGATGGAGATAGGGTTGGTGTAAAACAGAAGTTGTATTTTTCCATGTAATAAATAGCAGAAGATGCTGTGGCAGTTGAAACCCTGGGATGGGTCAGTTGTTGGGCACATTGGTACTGATGTACCTTGAGTTTGGATAGAATCTGGTCCCCCATCAAAGTCCCACCCCAACAGGACAACTAACCTCTCATCCTTCCCATTTTACTACTAATTGTACTCAAAGTTTGTTAGGTTCCCCATGTAGCCCTAGATTGCAGCCCCCACCCCCCCTCCTCTTCTCCTTTCCCCATTAGAGCCCTGCCTGCACCACTTATATTCTCTTTTTCAAATTATCATGAATCCACCAGATATTTTGTCTATACCAATTACCAACACAATTATCAACTCATGTACTATCACATAGTTTCTGCTTTTCCCACTATGATTTCTAAACCCTGATGACCGTCCCCTCAAACTTATGATCATATTTCCTGAAAATGCAAATTAAAATAGCACGACGTAATTGCATTACATGCTTCAATATTTTATTATGTAGTTTGAAGATTTGAATCGCTTTTTCTCCGCATATACATTATTTTATCTTATAAGATTTACAAGACGAAAATAGTGACTATATTTAAAAGAATTGAAATCTAAAGATGTTTAATAGATAATATATACTACAAGACAATGACTCTACTGCAAAGTCGAGGAAATAAACACTAGCAATAAACAAGAATTATCCCCTAAGTATTTGATTAGGTCACCTAAACTTAGGTAATTTTTGTTTCCAGCCGAGTTATGAAAGTGGTCCATATTTTATCAAATAAAGTGCATTTATTATAAAATGGAACTGGTTTAATACATAGTTTAATTGCCTGGTCAAATTATATATAGAAGTGAGAAGGAAAAGCCAACTTTCTTGGAACAAAGTAGAGGTTTCTTTCATGGCTAGCTAGAGGGTGGAGGGCCAATCACATGAGGTCGTTTCATGACACTTTTAACCGCTAAATAAGCTAGAATTTGCATTGTAATTTTATGTCTGAATAAACAAAGACTTGAAAAGATTTTCCCGATGAGGCCCTTGAAAGAAAGGAATAATACTACAAATATATGAACTTTTTGGTGTGTTGGGAATCTGCTCAGATTGCCACCCATTATGGGATATAGCAATCAAGCCATCATTTTCCAGCACACTATTCTGGACTTTATGTCGAATATTTTTATGCCACGTGTCATTATAAGTCCTTTTCAAAGTTTTATTGGACAAGTTAGCCGTTGGAAAGCTGACACGTGTCCCGCATCTCAAACCACTTTGCTTGAACTTTATGTGCCATGGGAATCCCATTTCTTTAATTAAAAAAGAATAAATATAAACAAGAGAGAAAGGAAACAGAAGAGAAGAGAAAAAAAAAAAAAAACCCCAATATATAAATCAAACCGCCCCAATTGCTTGAAACAGTGGTGTGGAGTGTTAATGCACCAAAGAATTTGACAACTGAGACGATCAGAGTAGGATTAAAGAAATGCTTTACAACATGTTTATAAAGTGGCAATAAATAATTGGGACGATGGTTGACGCCCCAACAATACCTAAAACTGGCAGAAGGGTATATGTGCCATTTAGCCTATTTTTTCCCCTCTTCAAACATCTTTTCAAGATCCCCACTCTCCCTCTTTGGGCGGAAGCTGGGGTGAGTGGTCGGCCCTTGTCTCCCTTTTTATCCTTGAATGAAAGGGAAGGAAGCTGTGCCTCGCACTGGCCACTATCTTTTAAACCATCACAAGTGTTTTTCCAGGACCTCGAGTTTGTGTCAAAAAAGTTCGAAAACCCCTACTCTGATGCCACCAGACCCTGGCCGAAAGCCCTCCCTTTTGAGCTAAAAAAGCCTTCAAAACAGGGTGACTTGCTGACTTATTCAATCACTATTCTTCTCATAATGATGATCCACATTATTTGATGCCCCATGTCCTACATATACACAGCTACACCTACACTTGCCAAATTCCCTAAAGTGCTAATAATTCTGCAGCGTACAGTCCATATATATATATATATATATGTATGTATGCCTTGCAGGCCATTCGCACCTTGGGATTGCATGCAACCTAGCTAATCGTGCTTTTGGTCTATGCGTGCCATGATTCCTTCTTGGTATAAATTTAAACTCAAAATTTCTTAAATTTTTCTATAATGTCAAAATTAGACACTATAGATATGAGATGAGGAAAGTATTTACATATTTTTTATGTAACATGTTTTTAAATATATAATATTTGTATCAATTTAGATAAATTAAGCATTAAGAGAATATTCATATAAATGAGTTTTTTATCATAAAAAAAAAGAATCACGAATTTATACATATCTTATCCAGAATTTATCCATAAGATTTACGAATAATGAATGTGACGGAAACGTGGGAAGAGCATTCTTTACAAAAAATGGAATGTGTAAAAGGCTAAAAGGTTTTGGTTTACTTATTTGTTTTAGTGAGAGAACAATCCGGGGTTCGATTCGATTGTAGTGTATGACCAGGCTTCGCCATCAAAGCATAGCATGCTGACCTGAATGAGTGAAGTTTTTAGAAAGGGGAAGCCAATAAATTTTGTCAAAAGAAAAATGGATCATGTTGTACTCGTTCAAAGATGCCAATCGTGTGGCATTAGGATGGTCACGCAAGGACAGTAGGGAGGGCAGTGAGCAGTGGCGTATTGGCTTCCCCCCCCCCCCCCCCCCCCAAAGTTCAAAAGGGTCCCCTATACTTAGACTGTACAAAGGATCGCATGTTGGCAAATGTTTGGACCATCTTGCATATTTCTCGTAGGGCACATGCACTAAGGGACCGACACGTTCTAAATGACTTTCAATTTCCTTGTGGGGTGCCCTGGGTACCACTAGGAGGAAACAAGAATGGTCATTTGTAGGGGCAGGGAGGGGGTTGTCAAGTTTCTTGTGCATTTTTTCTTTTGAAGGTTTGACAAAAGTAAGAGTCTTTCTTTGTCACTTTGTGGAGAGAGCTAAATACGAACCGACCTTTCACTCTGGGAATGTCCCCATAATTAATAAAAGAAAAAAAAAAGGAGAAAATACATTTGTATAGAGACCCCACACCTTGTGTTTTCTCACTTACCCAATAAACCTTTCTCATTGTTTTCTTTGTCTAAATATATATATATATATACATATATCTTTCCCACACAAAGTCAATCGACCTTTTCACTTTTATGATATTATTGTTAATGAAAAGTCAATTACAAAGCAATCACCAGCCACCCTTCATGATCAGAGATAAGCCACGCCTTTTGCCACTACAATTAAGGGTGCTTAGGCTTTACGATAATCCTTTTTGTTTATTTGGGACAAGAAAAGAGAGGAAATTGTATCAACTCTTGGCTAAAACACACGTGGAGGATAGGTCTAGGAGTAGGAGAAATGTTTTTAAGTGTGCTTTTGATTATTGTAAAGTATCTTAACTTAGTGGTTTGACATTTTTTTTGTTTGTTTATGATTCATTAGTGTTTTGACACTTTAACCCATTTCCAGTTCTTTCATGGGGCTTTGACTATGTGAGCTTAGGTGGTTTTCAACTTCCATGTCTTCTATTCTTAATCGAACAACCCACAAATGAGAGGGGGAGAGAGAAAATGGTGTCCAACAAGCCATAAACTCTTTGGAATCAAAGGGAAAGATACTAAAACTTGCCCTGTTAGCGTTGCCTTTTTGGGTGGGGTTTGCGAAAAGATTAAGCCTCGAGCGTAATGGCTGACGATTATGCTGATGACTCTCGAGTTTTCAGTCAAAAGAGACTCGGTCAAACTTCAAACAAAGAGCATGACAGAGATTTGGGCCGGCGGACAAGAGTCTTGGCAATGAATAATTCGAAAGCATGTCCATTCTGATCGACACCACTAGTTGGTAGTGCATCCGGTTCAACTTCATTTGTTGTTATCCCCAACAACATTTATGTCTTGGTTACAGAATGAAGACAAGAACTTCATTCAAGTAAAGCGCAATGACTTGGTGGTTTGGTCTTTAGACTCTCAGTCAAGGGTCTTTTAGCAATGAGTAACACGAAAGCATACACACAATACAATTATTATCAAACAAATTATGGGCAGCAAGACCAAGTCCAAGTTTGTAGCATAGAAGTCAAGAAACATATATCCATTATTGAGCATGATGAAAGAAGATTCTTCTAAAGTTATGAATGATGGAAATCTATATGGATGTTTGCATTTACAATATTCAAATCTCTGAGTTACAATCATCATAGTTACGTTTCCTATAAAAACAATGACATTTTGCTAATAAATCAATGATAGAATTCTTCTGTCACAAGTGTTTGCATATTTTTCATCCCAAAACTCTGCAAATCTTAACCTCAAAACAGTTATTTTGGAGAATGGAGATAATGTAATAAATGATCCAGACATTCTTTCCCTGCTAATACCTGTTCAATGTAAACTGCATATTACGAAATGTCTGCAAGACAATGACATGTATGTTTTACATAAAAATGCGCGGGGTAGTCAATATCCCTACATTAGAATTTTAAAGCAAAAGAACTCTTTTCTAGAATCTCAAAAGTCTCATTGACTGGACCATTTCTAATTAGGATGAAGAATCAGAGTAAACTCAACTTCAAAGTTAAAATATGAGCATCACTTTCATTCATTCCCTTTGTGCAAATACCATGCTGTACTATCAGGACATCCTCCTGCTGTACAGAAACGATAAGAATGACATGTATAACTTTGAAGTTTACACAAGACATAAAATTCCAAAAGTCAAAGAATGTTCAAATAGTGTTTCTTATGTCGAGCTAAATCCAAGAAGTAGCTGTCCTAGAGGATGAATTTAAGAGAAAAACAAATATGTTGTTGAAGGCTTTACCTTATGCAACTTGGTAGCCATCTCTCATTTGTCAGTTCAAACATTCAAAATTTGACTGGAATTCTTGTCCTTACAAGTCACAATTTGCACTTTACAGGGTGCGTATGATCCAGTCTGGTTCGGTTTTGAATAAAATTTTTTATTAACTTGCACTATTTAGGTTTTTCTAACACCAAACTGAATCCTTCTTAACGAACCAACCCAAATCAAATTTTATCAGTTTGGATTGGTTTAATTCTTCGGTATTTAAATTTTTAATACTATTTTTAGTTTATTTAGGTAAAGTTAGAGATAACATAAACGTTTTCTATTATATAAAAAAAAAAGTAGTATAAAATATAATTAGAAATATAATTTGATTTGGTAAAAGGCAAAAGGATAAAAGAGGGCGCTCTGGTGTGGAGGGAGGGAAAGGTGGCAAGAGCATTCTCATCTAGAATAGTCTAGAGTGACTTGGTTAATTGATCAGCTATATCCAGGTGAATGGACAAAGTAACCCAGATTGATAAATTAAAGGCCTATTAGAAATTGCTGCACAGCTTTATGCCTAGAACAATAATAAACTCAATATACCTAGCTAAAAAAAGGGGGGAAAGTCAGAGCAAAGTTGTGATGTTTACTCAGAGCTCAGGTTTTCACTCAAAATTCTACCCTACGCAAGCATTTTAGATATGTTCACATTACCACTAGAATTGTCTTTACTATCTCCATTCAAAGAACGTATGACCTTCAAGCTGAATGATAAACACATTTTCTAGGCCCAACTCAGAAAACTCATGATATATAGAGCATGCAATGCCACAAATAGTTGCAGCAAGTGTGACACCAGGACCCAGAGAGATGAGAAAAGAAGAGGGATAGGGGGAGGAGCAGACAAGAGGCAGAGATAAAAAAAAAATGTCTGCAGTGTACAGAAATAAAAACACAAGTCAAAGCCATTTATTTACTACAATTTGCATGCTGTCTACAGGAAGTCCAATACAATACTTATCAGTCATCAATTATCCATTTTACATTTCAAAGACAGTCTAGACAGCAGGAACAAACCTGGTCCACTTACTATAAATTTCTGATATATGACCAACTTCACTAAAGGTTCTAAGCAATCTGCCTCAATACATTGTGTTTGAGACCAGAAAACAAAAGTAGACATCAGCTGCAAGCTTATTATACAATAGACATATTTGGCCCGTGAAGGAGCATCAACTTGAGCCCACAGATAGCTGGACCTAAATTCTATAGACAAGCTGATCCATCAATCTCAAAATCTAGCAGATGAGAAAAATCACTCTTGGTTCATAACTTTTCACCTATATTTCACCTTGGTAACCATTTCAAGTCTTCTGATTTATCTGGATCAACATGGACTTAGTGTTTTTATTATCATCATTCAAAGAACCTCTGTACTGGAGGCTTAATACTGACATTTCCTACCCCCTAGCCCAACATCCCTTGCCAAAAGGAATGCAACACATAAAAGTCATGCAAAGAAGTAGAAGCACATATCCCAATGTACAGAAGTAAAAATTGCAAAGCTAGTACAGCCGCTTATTTACCACATTTTAGATTCTATTCACGGGAACTCAAATAAAACATTCATCTGTCACCTTTTAATCTTTTGGTCTCAATGATGGCCCAAGGAATTTGAGAGTTGTTTGGCTTCTGGAAATTATCTGTTATTGGAGGCAGTTCAAAGTATGTTGTTAGAAAATTCTAGCTACATTTCAATACAATATAAGGACTTTTTGAAATTTTTTGGGGAAAAAAATGGTTTCATTTTTTATTTTCTTTTATTCTTTCATACATAGATATAGATTTAGATGTTGATACGATTTATACATATAACACATAGCAAAAACCTTTTCAAACAACATGTTTCACTCCTGCTATTTGAAGCCGGTAACTCAATGTTGAGCAGTTATGACCTGAAGTAAACTTATACATGCATACACATAAAAGGTCATGTCACACTCTCGTCCTCTCTCTCTTGGACACACAAACCTAAAATTTCAAAACCTCCAGATACTTATAAGTAAGAGAAACAATACTCTGACTAGCAACAAAATTGGTACAGATTCGATATCCGACCGGCTTGAGATAAAAATCTACCAACGTGAGGATGTATGGTGACCATATTACTCATATTCTATAAGCTCTTCTGATCTATTCACATTGCAACCACAATTGTCCTTGCTATCATCATTCAAAGAACCTACGAGTTTTGAAGCTGAAGATTGACACGTCTTTCCCTGACCCAAAATCTAAGAACCAAACCATCGTCTATCAATGGAATGGCTTGGGTGGAATCAACAGTATGACCTTAGTGTAAACCAAATAGAGGTCAGTCACAAATGCCATATATCCACAGAGATAATTGCAAGTATCCAGTTACTGCTTATATTAACTATTGATCATTCCTCTGCTATAAATATCTAGGGTTAACGTCGATTAATAAGTTGCAACATCTTAAGTTGATTTTTTAGAATGAAAATTCTGATCATCAAATTTTAGATCCAAAAGAAAACTTTGCAATTGACAAATGTCTTTCAAAACAGAAAAAAGAGCACCATGCAAGAAGCGATCAAGCATCTCATTTTCTGTGAGAAAGATGCCATAATTGTGGAACCATTAGAACAGTTACAGCAATCAGTCATTTACCACACATGCTTGTTCCATGTTGGCTGACAAATGTAAACTTTTATTACTTCCTTACTTATTTTATCCAGTCTTCAAATTAACAGCTAGTCTTAAGGCCCATGATTTTCAAATCATTCAGAATTTGATCTTTGTTCAGCTTTCAAATTTAACACATCATTTTTCTTATATTTTCTATATCACCGGTAGCATTCTCTATTTCTTTCCTCTAGAAAGAAAAGTTTCTAATGAACCTATCCTGTCTGATTGATTTGAGTAAGCCCAAAATCAAGTTCAAAATCTAACAATTGAGCTCGACTGACCCGTTACAGAAGGAAGCATAAAAAACTTGCCATTGTGTAGCATATGCAGCAGCCTCCCACAAATCAACCGAGTCTTCCCTTTGAAGCATATACACTAAATGAATGTCATATCATAATTGGCCAGTAATTGTCTTCTATTAGAATATACTAAGAATTAAAGACTACCAGCATTGCAAAATGTTCACCTAAAACAAAAGGGTTTAGCATAGGCATTGCTGGATACTACAAGATTCAGAACTAGCAACCCATTTTCTCCCATATTTCATTGCACCAAAAATGAAAAGAAAAAGAAGACTAAAAATTGAATACATTCGCCTATAATTCACTCCAAAACTCGGTTGCAAGCAAGAAACAGGCATAAATGGTCAGCCACTCATGGGATTAATAGCTGATTCATGTTCAATTTCAATATGAAAATCATGGAAAGGATTAGATCCTTGAGAATAGAGCTTGGCCAGATTAAGCTGTTTACTTTTTTAAGTTTCCAAATTTGAATGTAAAAAAGAAACAACAAAGCTAAAATTAGGGTATTTACCAGGGAAGTATGAACTGAGAATCTTCGTTAGCCATATTGTCGGAAGCCGCAGGAAACAACCGTTGGCGCTTTCCCTTCTTCATTTCTAGTTCTCCCGGTGGTTTTGGGTGCTTATCGAATTACAGGTTAGTTAATTGACCACGTGAAGAAAATAAATCAATAGTGTAACATTTATTTAAAATCCCCTAAACTTTAAGATTTTTTTTATTTTCCCCGTTGTATTACTTATTAACATTTATTTCATAAGAAAAATAATTTTTTTATAATTAATAGAATGAGAACTCGAATTTTATTTTTTAAATAAGGGTTTATGTATCAATTAATGAATTAATTATTTAAGTGTAAAAAAACCTTTTTATTATGAATTCTTTAGCCTCAGTTTCTTATTGACTCTAAATTGTCCTTCTTAATATATAAAATTCATTTTTTTATAAATTTTTTTAACATCATTTGTTTCACTAATCCGTAATTAATGTAAATGTTTTAAAAAAATAAAAAAGCGTGGGGCGTTTTGTGATATTTCAGAAAAACAAGGGAGCCAATGAAAAAATAATAAAAACAAAGGGAGATGTTTGTAATATCTCCCTGTTAGCCCCGGAAACCCGACGGTGGAGGCTAAATTTGGTCATAGAAATGGCTACCGTGGCCAGAGCTATAGCCTTAGCGGGAGCATTTCACCACTGTTCCCACATCACCATTAGATCACCAAGGAGACTTTACCATTCTTGCAGGGCTATCTATAACCCAAAGGTCCAAATCAAAGAGGAAGGACAGCCTCAGACCCTTGATTACAGGGTCTTTCTTGTTGATCACTCTGGCAAAAAGGTCACTTGCTTTCTTCGTTCCCATTTCCATCTTTCTTGTCAAAAATGGTTTTTTTCTTATTTGGGGTTGTGAGTATTTGTTTGGGATTTTGATGTTGGTTTTAAAAGTTGTGTGCTTTTTCTTGTTTAGAATTGGCAACTAGAATGGAGATTAGGGGGCTGAGCTGATTGATTAGTTTTGTGCAGGTATCTCCTTGGCATGATATTCCATTGCATTTGGGTGATGGAGTTTTTAATTTTGTTGTTGAGATACCCAAAGATACTAGTGCCAAAATGGAGGTTGCTACTGATGAGCTGTACACTCCAATAAAGCAAGATACAAAGAAGGGAAAACTTAGATACTATCCGTGAGTTTTTGCTTTTTCTTGTATTTAGTTGGATTTATGATGTGGATGGAAAATTTTGGGTTTGCATACGAACAAGATGTTGATATGAGTAGCATTTATGAAGTAATTATTCATCACCGGGATCATGGTTCCTTGTCAAGCAAAGAGTTTTGTAATGCTCGTGTGAAAGCTTATTATCCACGGAATCCTTAGGAAAATTAAATTTTTATTCTTTCTCAATATTATTTGTCAGTTACAACATCAATTGGAACTATGGATTGCTCCCTCAAACTTGGGAAGATCCATCATTTTCAAACCCTGAAGTTGAAGGAGCGCTAGGAGATAATGACCCAGGTATATTAGCATTCACTTTGTTTTGTTCATGAAACCTTGCCTTTTCTTAATACAAAGTTTTGGTTGTCTTTAATTGTTTTCCGAACTTTTAGTTGATGTTGTTGAGATTGGAGAGAGACAAAGAAGGATTGGTCAGATCCTCAAGGTTAAGCCCCTAGCTGCTTTAGCTATGATTGATGAGGGGGAGATTGATTGGAAAATAGTTGCAATATCTTTGGATGATCCAACAGCTTCACTTGTGAATGATGTTGATGATGTTGAGAAACATTTTCCAGTATGTCCTGTTGTCTGAAGCCGCACCTAGTAATTTATTAGCAATGCTTTAGTTAGAGGAAAAGCTTATCATTTCATGAATATTATTCTGTGTTATATATTAATATAGCATGTCTGTGCTACTTACTATGAAATTACTAATTGTGTCAATATTCAATCAAGAAAATATCTGCAACAGGTCAATAGCCGCAGATGCCTTGCTGGTAACATTATGTTGGCTCTAGCCTATTTTTACCTAAAACTAATATCTTTCCTCTTTATCTTGTTTCATCTTGTTTTCTTTTTGGTATGTATTTGGAATGTTGTCATGAAACTTTCTATCAATTATAACCTGGTGTTTTTTCAGTTTAGTAGTTGACATATCACTTGAACTCACCATCTATACAGGGTACTCTTGTTGCGATTAGGGATTGGTTCATAGATTACAAAATCCCAGATGGGAAACCTGCTAACTGGTTTGCTCTTGGCAACAAGGTGGCAAACAAGGTAGACTCAATTTTCTTACACTGTTGTTTGTTTTTCAATGTTCTAGCTTTGTTGGAACAAGAAAGGGCTTCCTACTGAATATTTTTATTTCACTGTACTGTTCTTGTTTTTGTACTAGCGGAACTTAACAACCTTTTCTACTCAAAAATTGAAAAAATGATCACAAATTTTGGCCCTCCCGGGGGAAAAACCATATGCCTCATTTTCTCCCCTTGAAACTTTCTAGTTCAGATGCTTTACCCTTTCTTTCTAATAATGGCTGGTTTTAACTTCTGGATTTTAAATGTGATATGACAAACAGGATTATGCTTTGAAGATTATCAATGAAACTAATGAGTCATGGGCAAAGCTAATGAAGAGATCTATACCTGCTGGGGATCTTTCTCTCCTGTAAACTAATGCCAATAATCTGATTGTGTAGTTTTGCTTTAGTAAACAATGCCTCGACAGATCATTTTTCACTTTCTTTTGAGTTATGTGTGTGGGGTGGGGGGGGGAGGAGACTCAAGTTTTGCTGAATTATGCCTCATATGGTCCATTTATCCTTACCTTACATAGCATCTCTTTCATTAATGTACTTTCCAACTTTCAAAAAAAATTAATGTACTTCCCAAGAAAGAAAGAAGCTTTTATGGTTACTTGTAATGGGTCTTTGCTACCTAAACCAGAGTTTATTAAATGGTAATTCATGTTATTTGTTGTCCCCTCTTTTTCATGCTCTCACAATATTTATTAGGCTAGATTTTGCATTTGGTTTGAATAAAAAGTTCGTGTTGATTTATGGTATCTTTTTAAAAGGAGTTAATTGTATGTGTAATTGTCTATATGCATCAATATAGAGTTAACTGTATTTATTGATGAAACACAAACTAGTTGTTTTGTACTTATCTTGAGTACTTAATTGATTGTTCTAAGCATGTGTTTTGGATTGAAGGGAGAAAAAGAAATCATGGTATGGATGGCCATGTCTTATCCAAACCTCCAAACCCACATTGGAATTGGTAACATGAGCCACCACATGATGAAACTCAATGGAAAAAACCCAAGGAACAAACAAATTTGCAATTTCAAACCGCCCTTCTCCCCCTTGTCACCATCCCCATTTTCTATGCCATGTGCAAACAATGTAGTTTGTTAAAAGGTGCAAGAAATTGATCAGTTCAAATTCAATCCTAATCATCAATACTGTTGGCTCTTAGTGGCAGGTCACTAGGTGCCATTTTTAGGTTCAATAAGAGGCCAAATTTTAAGAGAGGTCGTTTTTTCTCAAACCTTGAAAAGAAGCATCTTCCATGGATCTCTTCAACAATACGGTTCTGAGATCAAGGGCGAAATTAAGGGGGTAATGAGTGATAATGACCGCCGCTTCTCAATTTTTAATTTTCTATATTATTATAATTATAAAATTTAATATATATATAATATAATATAATTATTTTTATAATTACATTTTAATCACTTCTTATGTAAATTTTTGAATTGGTCATTGCAATTTACCGTCAAACTCAAATTAGGCTGTGTAATGAATTAACATTTATATATTATAAATCTTTGCTACTTGCAAAAACTTATTACTAGCATTTTTTTCCCTCAAAAAACCAAAAACTAAATGTTAAACAAATTGAAGTAAACCATTGAGATTGGCCAGCTTTTTGTTCAACCCCAACATTAATTTATATTCTACTTCTACATCATCAACTAAATTCAATTATTTTTTTGGGTCTCAAATACTAGAATGAGAGCAAAAGAAGGAGCCGTAGGTAGTCATTGGTAAGTACACTTGAATTCAAATAATTACATTTCATTTATGTAGAAAGATTACCAAATGATTTTGCAAAAATTCAAAACAAGCAAAATTTGCCACCTCAGCCGACAACAATAACTACAGAAGCCAGCATGCATTTCCACACCCTCATTGGCCACGTGTCTTTTTCCATTTGCCAGCACGACGCGTAACTTTAAAATAAATAAACAACAAAAAAAAAAAAAAACCAAGTCCACCCTGGAAGACGAAGAGCTCCTCCGTGCTCAAAAAAAAAAAAAAAAAAACAGAAAAAGTCTCAGCTCTGCCTCTTACTTCACTAGATCTCAGGCCTTCCCCTTTCGTAAAGATCCGATTATGTAATTTCCTTTTTTTTTAATTCTTGTTAACCAATCAGATGGCTTCGATCCGTCGAACTCTCTCACCAGCATATCACGACCGTTCTTACCAGAACGGCGCCGGATTCTCCTCTCCGTCACATAAGTTTTTTCCTAATGGAAACAGTAAACAGTTCTCATCGTCTTCATCGTCAGCGCATTTGCGGTTGTTATTCAACGCGGTAAATTTACTCTACCGCAAAGGATGGCGGCGATCTTTTTGCAGGTGCACCTTCTTTTTCCTAATAGGGTTTCTTTTCGGAATTACTCCGTTTGGACACATCGATACCGATATCCAAGCCAAGGATTTCACTTTCCCCGAACTTAAGCCTCCACATGTGAACCTCCAACTGGACGACCAGATTGTTACTTCCGTTTCGTTGGGCGTTAATACGAGGTTGCAAGAAGACAAGGAATTCACCGCCGATTTAATCGAGCCGTTAAAGCAGTTAATCGTCGTTACGCCGACGTATAATCGGGGATTCCAAGCGTATTTCTTGAACAGGTTAGGGCAAGTTTTGAGGTTAGTGAAGCCACCGCTGGTTTGGATTGTGGTTGAGGAGAAAGTGGCGTCGTTTGAGACGGCCGAGATTTTGAGGAAAACGGGAGTTATGTATCGGCACGTGGTGTGCACACGCAATTCTAGTAACGTGAAGGACCGAGGGGTTCATCAAAGAAACGCCGCTTTGGAACATATCGAACGGCATAAGCTCGATGGGATCGTGTATTTCGCCGACGACGACAATGTCTACTCGCTGGAGTTGTTCGAAAGCTTGAGAACTATTAGGTAATTTAACTTTGATCTTATTTATTTATTTTGGGAATGTTGCTTTTAAGAGAGTTAATGAGGTCTACAAATTTGGATAAAAGTTGGTTTTTGTAAAGCATATGTTGGGATGTTAAATAATTGTTGAATGTTTTTATTAACATTTTGTTTTGGGGAAGTTAGTTAGAGATGGGGTCAGTGGTAAATGGATGTTTATGGAAAATTTAAGTGATTTACTTGTGGTTGCTCATTCGCCATCTTAAATATATTGCCATTACCTAATGCATTGATACTTTTTGTTGGTGGATCAAATCAGCCTGTTACCTTTTTATAATTTGAGTAACTGGATCTAGTTTCATTTTCATACAAGTAGCAACGCATATAGCAGGGATTGTCCTATGTTTTAAGCCTTTCCTCAATCTTCTGTTTATTGTAGAATTGGTTGCTTATAAAGTGTCATTTCATCAGTTTGCGATGAGATTTGAATGAGGAATTAAGTTGAAACTGTTAGCTGCTTGTTAACAGTTTCCCCCGTTCAAAAGATAAATGAGGAAGTTCATAATTGTTTACATTGATTTTTCTTAGATCGGAATGATTGCCATTGATAGTTTGCTTCTAACTGAATTCCAAGTTTGTCTTGTTCTTCAATATGTTAGTGTCTGTAAAGAGTTCTTCAATGGTGTGGAGTAATAATTACTGTGAAAATTGCTTTATCTTCTTCTAATCGTGCTAGCATATGCAAATTTATAATACTTATCTTCATCTGTTGTAGCCGTTTTGGAACTTGGCCTGTTGCCATGCTTGCACAAAGCAAAAACAAGGCAATTCTGGAAGGTCCAGTATGCAATGGAAGTCAAGTAATTGGATGGCACACAAATGAGAAAAGTAAAAGACTTCGTAGGTTTCACGTTGATATGTCAGGATTTGCTTTCAACAGCACTATCTTGTGGGACCCAAAGAGATGGGGACGCCCATTCTTAAACCCAACTCGACAGTTGGACACAGTGAAGGAGGGTTTCCAAGTATGTATTTTACTGCTGCATTTTGTATTTTCACGTTGAAGCTATTGTGTAATATCTCAGGAAATGTCATAGAACGATTCTTGGCTTTGGTCACTTTTTCCTCTATGCAGGAAACTACATTTATAGAGCAAGTGGTGGAAGATGAAAGTCAAATGGAAGGTGCACCACCTGGTTGTTCAGGGATTATGAACTGGCATCTCCATTTAGATACTGGCAATCTTGTTTATCCCAAAGGCTGGCTACTTCAGAAGAACCTAGAGGTTACTTTGCCTATTAAGTGATGCGAAGCTCATCTCTACATTTTTTTGATGCGGAGTGCATAAAGGGGTATGAGATTTAATTCTGCTTTTGATTTAAATTCTCTGTATTTGTAAGTTTGACTTTGGTTATGAGAAAGATTGGCCTGCCTGAAAAGAAGGGTAACAGAAACACTCATGAATAGATGGCAAAGAGAGAGGGAGTGAAACTAATGAATTGAAAACAAGTGGAGATCAGTTATCTCTCAAGCTGTTTCTTTGTTTTGAAGTTTATAGTAATCATATATTTTGCATTTGATTTTAGTAAAATATCTAAACAACCTTATGCTGAAGAGTTTCTGATTGTAGCTATTTTCCTGTGACAGTCCTGCTCTTATTTTGTGCTGGTGGTTCATTAGTTCAACTTTCCTGAGCAGATTTTCTGCAGCCGTCATATAGCAGGCCCTACAGATATTCATCTGGCGGTGACAAAGAAACAGAAGATTTGTGACTTTTTGTTTCTAGAATTTTGTAGCGTGAATATTCTTACAGAACAAATTCTTGTAGAGTTCCGGTGCTTTGGTGTTTTGGGGGGGATTTAATTTGTTATTTTTCAGGAGCAGTTTACATTCCCCCCCGCTCCCCCATTCCACAAAAATAGGTTGGTGTTTGATGGGGGTTTGTTGTGGATCCATAGTCTATACCCTGTACTTAGGCATTGTATCGAAATCAAGGGCGATTTGTTACTTGTCCAAGCATTTGAAATGCCTTCACCTCATTCTTGTAAGTTCATGTTCTTTTGTTGTTTTCTCCCTCAACTTGGACGTTTGGTTCAGAATTTGGGATGGTTGAACAGGTCTCTTATATGTTGACATTTATTTTACTGGATTGGAGAAAGAAAATCGAATTATACTTTCCATTATGCGCAGACACGATTATTAATTCTAGCAGATGTTTCAAAGGTAAATTGGCATTTTCGTAGTGCTATAAGCTGATACGGCGCAAAAGAATGTGCTATTACTAATTTTGTCTTGTAAAATACCACACAACTTATGGAACTCTTCATTACCCATTTTCAAGCTCATCCTGACAGGCAGGGACTGATCATTTTTCTTTAAGTTTATTTTCCTGCACCTTCAATGCTTGCAATAACAGTTTGTCATGCAGCTGTCGCGCATCCGTTGGTCTATATACTCTATGGTATTCTAGTTGTCTGACAGAGACAGCCTCAGCTTTCAACCACTCCTAAATCCTATCCTTTTAAGTCCTCCTCCGTTCTGATTTTTCCCTGTTACTGTAGCAACTAGAAAGGGAAATTATTGGAGAGGATAACGCTCTTGTCTGCTCTCTGGATTCACCTTTAGGCTTTAGCCAAATCCAACATTCACGGATGCAGAAGTATTTAGTTGACATTTTAATTGCCTTAAATCATTTACTTTGCAGGCTAATAAATGGGGCACTGATTAACAAAGAAAAGGAACTTCCTAATTCGTTTCTTTTTTTTCTTCTTTAAAACAAATGGTAAGTCTGTTCTTTTTCCTGTGTTGTATCACTTTGTTTGGTGGTTTACTTACTCTTGTGTGCTTTTTATATTCTTCTTGTGACTACAGATGAAGGAAATGTAAAGATGCAGGTTAACGTCTTAATCCGCCACAATTACTCGGAAGCACCCAAGAAAGAAATACCGTCTTACATAGATAAAAAGCGAAGAGTCTTCTGAAGTCTCCGCGTTCCTCCAGCCACATGAAAAGTAAATATAGTAGTAGTAGTCAAATGACAGAAATGTTTCGTTCTGTTGAGAGCACCAAACAGGAGCCATCGTCATAAATTATAGTCTGAGAACCTGGAGGAGGCTCTGCTTCTTGGACCTGGAGGAGAAATCATTTCTCTCTTACATTTTTAACCTACCTCTTTTTCCTACTTGCTCCTGCACATGGCAGAAATAATTGTGTCTCCTCTGCTACAGGTGGTCTTTGACAAGTTGGCCAGTCGTTTATTACAAGAGATTGCTAATATACTTGGCCTCAAGAAGGAGGTTAGGAAGCTTCAAAGATCTTTATATGTAATACAAGCCGTGCTTGAAGATGCAGAAGAGCGACAACTGGCCGATAGAGCTCTGAGAATTTGGCTGACAGAGCTCAAGGAAGTTGCTTACGAGGTGGAAGACTTGCTTGATGAGTTCTATTTGGAAGCTATGCAATCCAGGAATCAGGGTGGCTTTGCTGAACAGGTACGCTCTTTCATTCCCTCCCTGGCACGAGTAGCAGGTTGTATGGATTTGTCAACTAGATTACAGCAGATCAAGGAGACATTAGAAGTGTTAGCAGAAGAGAAGTCTAGTTTCAATTTAAGAGAGATGGTCACTAAAGGAGGTAGCAGGAGACGAACGGCAAGGCAAACTGGCTCCTTTATAATTGAATCAGAAGTTTTTGGGAGAGAAGAGGATAAAGATAGGATAATAAACATGTTACTGTCAAGCAATAGTTTTACTAAGGGTGATATCTCTGTTGTCTCCATTGTTGGTTTAGGTGGTCTTGGTAAAACAACTCTTACTCAGTTACTCTATAATAACGACAGAGTAGCGGCACATTTTGATTTGAAGATCTGGGTCTGTGTCAGTGATGATTTTGATGTAGGAAAAATCATGATCTCGATCATAGAATCTGCCAGCAAAAATAAATGTGACATCTTTGGGATGGATGTATTGCAGTTTCGACTACAAGAACTACTATTTGGGAAGAGATACTTACTTGTATTGGACGATGTGTGGAATGAAGATGACAGTGAATGGGAGAGGTTAAGAATGTCACTGAGAAGTGGTGTGGAGGGAAGTAGAATTATTGTCACTACACGAAGTAAAAAAGTGGCACTGATGATGGGATCTACTTACACATATCAGTTAGAAGGTCTATCTGATAATGATTGCTGGGCTTTGTTCAAGCAACGAGCTTTTGGCAATAATGAAGTAGAGCACCAGAACTTGATTCCAATTGGTAGGCAAATTGTGAAGAAGTGTAGAGGTGTCCCTTTAGCTGCAAAGACTCTAGGAAGCCTAATGCGGTTCAAAAGAGAAGAAAGAGATTGGTTGGTTGTCCAGGAGAGTGACCTTTGGAATGTATCTCAAAGTGAAAATGGAATTTTACCTGCCCTAAGATTGAGTTACAGTCATATGCCATCCCATCTTAAAGCCTGCTTTGCATATTGCTCGATATTTCCGAAGAACTACATAATCAAGAAGGAGAAGTTAATCCAGCTTTGGATTGCAGGTGGTTTCATTCAATCGCCAGAAGGAAGGAAGTCACTGGAATTTATTGGAAATGAATACTTTGATGATTTGGTGTGGATGTTTTTCTTTCAAGATATTCAAAAGAGTGAAAATGGCAATATAATTGAGTGTAAAATGCATGATCTCATTCATGATCTTGCACAATCAATAGTGGGAAACGAATTCAATATGCTGGAGAATGATAATATAAGAGAAGATTTATGCCAAACTCGCCATTCATCAGTGGTTTGTAATTTCAGATTCTATGCAATTCCAGAAGTTTTATATGCAGCAACAAAATTACGAACCCTCATCTTATTGTTCCCAAAAGGTGACCTTGGCGAACTCCCCTCTAAGATATTTTCAAGTTTTAGATATCTGTGGGTCCTTGATATAAGCGGTAGTGGGATCAAAAAGCTGCAGGATTCAATTTCCTCCTTCATATTTTTGAGATATCTTGACATCTCCAACACCCATATAGAGAATTTGCCTGAAAGTGTTTGCAGACTTCGCAATTTACAAGTGTTGAACCTTTCTGGTTGCTATAATCTCATCGAGTTACCAAGTGGCATGGCCCAAATGAATAAACTGAGGCATTTGATACTAGATGGCTGTGAGAGATTAACCAAAATGCCAACTTGGATAGGAAGACTTCTGTATCTTCAGACGTTGTCGATGTTTATTGTTGGAAAGGAAGTAGGCCAACACCTGAACCAGCTGCAAAATTTAAACCTTGGTGGGGAGCTTCAGATTAGAGGATTAGAGAATGTAAGGGATGCAACATATGCAATGAATGCTGACTTGGCAGCAAAGCGAAACATTCTGTCATTGAAACTATGTTGGGGAAGTGTTTTTAGTGGTCTAAATGGGAATTTTGCTAATGATGACATGCAACAGAAAGTGCTCGATCACCTTCAACCACACGGGTATCTGAAAAAGTTGTCTATAAGAGGGTTCGGAGGAATCCGTTTGCCTGGATGGATGAGTATTTCCAAACTTCCAAATATAACTGAACTTGTGTTGGTTAACTGCAGGAGATGTGAATATCTGCCTGTGTTGGGTCAACTTCCCTTCCTTAAGGTCCTCTATTTACAAGGGATGAATGCAGTGAAGAACATTGGAAGAGAATTCTATGGTGATGGCACTGGGACATTGTTTCCGTCATTGAAAGAGCTAACACTCATGGATTTCCCTTCTTTAGAGTTCTGGTGGAGTTCCAAAAAGAAAGAAGAATTCCCTTCTTTGGTCAAACTAACACTCAGCAAATGTTTCAGGTTGCAAAACGTGCCATGCTTCCCATCTCTTCAACATCTGGAGCTACGCAGCTGCAATGAGATGGTACTACAGTCAGCATCTGACCTAACTTCCCTAAACATCCTTGTCATTGATGATTTTGCAGAGCAATTGATTCCCTTGGAAAATTTGCTCAAAAACAATGCTCTTCTCATGTCTCTCAAGATTAGTTCTTGCCCAAAGCTTCTCTCGATCCCTCCAAGTTTAGGAGTGCTTGTCAATCTGAGATCACTAGTGATACGCTGGTGTGAAGAGCTATATTCATTACCTCGAGGATTGCAAAACCTCACCACCTTGGAGTCTTTGGAAATAATTGAATGCCATAGTCTTATTTCCTTGCCAGAGGATATACAAGGCCTGCACTCTCTTCGATCATTGTCAATAGAGAACTGCAGTAAACTCATGTCCTTGCCAGTAGAACTGGAATTTCTAACAGCCCTTGAGCACTTGACTATAATGTACTGTCCAAATTTGGCTTCTTTACCTGACAGTTTCCAACATCTGTCCAAACTTAAGAGCTTATCGGTTTTGAACTGTCCAGAGCTGAAATGTCTTCCTGAGGGGTTACGATGTGCCACCTTAATGCAGAATCTAGAAATTCGTAGCTGCCCTGGTCTGATGGCTTTGCCAGAATGGGTATCAGAGCTTACCTCACTCAGATCTTTGGCATTATCAGATTGTGACAATTTAACTTCTCTCCCTCGTGGACTGCAATCTCTTGGTTCCCTTCAGCATTTGTCTATTCTAGAATGTCCAACTCTGGAAGAGAGGTGCAAGAAGGAGATAGGTGAAGATTGGCCTAAAATAAGTCATGTTGCAGATGCCTATATTGGATCACGAGAGTTTGAGAGCAGCGCAACTCATTGAGGTCTGAATATTTTTTCCCTTGATTGTTATCCGTCATATCAGTTCTTTATTTTCCATTACTTCATTTTAGTTGGCGAAGCAACATAACAAATATTATCTCTTAATAATTGCTAAGAGTTTCTTTCTTGTCTTGTCATGAACAAAATGCAGATTGAGAACTACAACTGCTTACTGATGCAGTTGAATCAGAGACTAATGGTTTGAGCATTTTATGTTCCTGAAGATAGTTCTGCACATTCCCATCATGTTAAAGAATTCCCTTTCTTTTTTTTCCTACATTTCTGTAAATTATGGACAGTGTTGATATCAGTCCCCCAGGACAACTTGTGTACAGTTAGCCTTAGGGCATGGTACCGGATTCTTACTGTAGAAAATATTGGATGACAGAATCTGATGATGTATTGATAGTGGCAACAGACATCAGGTTGCTAAATTTCCTTAATTATTCAGAAGAAATTATTTTCATATAATCTTGTGTACAAGATTTATTGTGGACCCTGAACCACTCTTTATTAAGCTCATGGAGAAAATGAAAACTGCTAAACTGCCAATCAATTGACTAATTTTTATCTTTATTTATTTATGAAATTATGTACGATTTAATTTAATTTTTTATATATATATGGACGTTTTAATTTTGCTTCTTTTCCCCTATATTTTATTTTTTGGAAGGATAAAAAACAAAAGAAAAAAAAACAATTAAGAGGCGCAATTTGCCAGGGGGCGCATGTTAGCGACGCGTGCGGCAAACGAGCATTAACGCAACGTTCAACTTACAAAACCCACTTCAAAAGCCCACTTCGACCCTATCTCCTTATAACGAGAATTCAACCTCTCTCCCACGACGCCAGAAAATTAAAAAAAAAAAAAATTCAAAATTTCTAATTTTTTCTCTCTCTCTGACCTCCCAAAAATTTTCATATGCTCCCTCTACTCCAAACCCCTTCACCCCTCGAAACCCTAACGCTTTCCCCCTTCTAACAATTCCACCCAAAATCGATCAAAATTCTACAGAGGGAAGCTGAAGCCGAAGCCGAGGCGGAAGCCATGGCCATTGCAGATTCTAGAGACCAAGCCCTCTCTCTCCTCACCGCCGCGAACAACCACGCCGATTTGGCGGTGAAGCTTTCGTCACTTAAACAGGCTAAGGATATTCTTTCCTCTCTCGATTCTTCCTCCGCTGCCGATCTCTTCCCGTACCTCGCCGACCTCCAGGGTTCTCCTGAGTGCCTCGTTAGGAAATTTCTTCTCGAGTGAGTTTAAAACCCTAATTATGCTCTTTCTTTTATATTAGTTCTTTACAATTTTGTTTTCTTTTTCTTAAATGGTGCAGCTGCATGCTTAACTCCTTCGTCTATCAGTTTTGAGATTACGCTGGTGAATGAGCTGCGTTTTTTGTGGTTTGATTTCATGTATTGCGAATGTGCGAAATTGGAAAATCTTTTGTTTAATTTCCTAGTTAAATATATAATTGCTGATCTTATTGCTTAGCAAGGCTCACTTTGCTTTGTTATCTCATTTTCTGTTGATAGGTTTCTAATGCTGTAGCTGGAATTTTATTCTATTCTTTTGTCAATGGTTGGCAGGATAATTGAAGATATTGCATTAAGAGCGATTGAGCATTCTTCTATACTAGTACCTGTATTAGTAGCGTTTTTGAAGGATAGTGACTCTGATGTTGTAAGGCAATCTATTGTTAGTGGCACAAATTTCTTCTGCAGTTTTTTGGAAGAAATGACATTGCAGGTTTCTCTCTACCTTTATAAGTTAACATGTAGTCCAAACTTAGTCAAATATTTATTAATGATTTTTTATCCTTTGCTGATAATATTTTATGTCTCCATGTACAGTTTGAATGCAATGCTTTTAGATTTTGAACATATATGTTTTGAACTATGAAAGATTGCTGTTGGTTTTGGATTACTGTTTTGTTATCATTTAGAGTGCATGATAATACGCTAATGCTTAGCAATGGTTTCTTTTCATTTTTAATGTCGATAACCCAAACAAATAATGGTAGGATCTCTTGGTCATGCTTGTCATATTTTCTTATTTGATATATCAGTCTAAATATCTAGTTTTCTTACCTACTCGTAACATTGTTCAATTTTTCCTGGAAATTATAGTTTCAGCAGCATGGTAAAGTTGACCGGTGGCTTGAAGAACTATGGATGTGGATGGTTAGGTTCAAGGAAGGGGTGTTTTTCATTGCATTGGAGGTATGACATATCCACTTCGGCTTCGAAATTCCAAACAAATGTGGGCTAATTTTCAGTGGCTTACTGCATTTTCATATTTTGACCAATTTTTGATAAATTGAAAGATTAGATGCTGAAGTTTTAGTACTGAATTAATATTATGAAAACTTTTTGGTTTGCTATTGAAAATTTATACACTAAATAGATTTTGATTGAGTTTCTTCAAAAACAGAGATATATGTTTTTATAGAGATTTCACATCTAACAAGAGTTAAAAAGTGGCATAAAATAAGATTTAATTAAAACATTTGGGTAACATTATGAAATGATAGCGTTTTTAAATATTATTAAAGAGAATGCATTAATTAGGTTTTAACTACTTAAAAACGTTTAGCAGGTTTCATTCAAAATTTTCGATTAATTAGTGTCCAAAATGAGTGACCAAACACATTTTAAATCTTAAATTTGAAAATTAAAAATTTCAGCAGGTTGAAAATTATCAACGAATTATCAAACAACACTTTGTTCTGATGGCCTTCATTCATTTAATATTGGATAAGTCTGTTCTTTTTCTTTCCTTCTTCCATTCCCTTGGGGAAAGTGGGTGGGTGAGTGGACTTGCAAAAAGGAGTAGCTTTTGAGTGAGCAGCTTCTTAAGGTTAACAGTTAGAAACAGTTACTGGATTGCATATTAGGTTTCCTTTATCTCCATGTTCACACTACAGAGAAACTGTATGTTAGAAAGCTAGTTTATCTCTTTTAGATATGTGATCAAAGTGACAAACCGTAAATTTTTGGGTATTTCACTCTTAACACTTATTAGATGAGAGAGACAGATAATTAGATGTTTTAATTTGAGGTGCTGATGGATCTAGGAGAAAAGCTTTTTGAGCTGAGGTACATATCCAAAGGCATTCTTTAAGCATCTAACTGTCAGTGACGATACATAATGTTCATAACTTGATACCTTAATGTGAGCAATAGGTTCTGAATGCTGGTGTAGGAGATTGTGCTTTTGGGATGGGGATAAAAGGTGGGAAGATTGCCATTTGTCAATGTCTTATTATTTGAAGGTTCTACAAACCAGGATGACTAGTCAATTCTGGCCCCTTCTGAAAAGGGAAAAGATGTTTTGCTGTCTTTTCTTTTTCATTTTCTCCTTTCCTTTATTATGTTGGTGGTATTTTTCTACTTGTTTTTGTATACTCGTGTGCTTAACATGTAGGTGTTTTTTCCACTTGCATTTTCTTTTCTTTTCCTTCATTTTTGTTACGCTTCTGGAAATTTATTCAGTTCTGTGGATAGAGCATTATTTAACGTTATAGCTGAAATAAGTTGATATTTTCCACTTGCTAATCATGTGCAATATGTTTCTTTGATTTGAATTTGTAGCCTGTTCCAGTTCGGACAAAGTTGCTGGCGCTGAAATTTTTGGAGACCTATGTTCTACTCTTTACATCTGACAACGTTGATTCTGAAAAAGTTGTTGAAGGTATTTGCAATCCGATTGTTAAGTGCTCCAAAGTTCTCTAGGACATGATTTGGTTCAATCCCATAAAGCCATGTTTGACTTTTTGGTTCATTCATACGATTTCCATTTTTTATATCATTCACAGGACTTCCATGTTGATATATTCTAGTGGCTGGTTTCTCTAGAAACTTATTTCTTTTAATGTTTCTCTAGCTACCAGAGGAAGTAGATGGACTTTTAATGTATCATGGCTAAGTGGTGGTCATCCTGTTTTGGATCCAGTTGCGCTAACATCAGATGCGCACAGGACTCTTTACATTTTACTGGACATGTTACAATCAGCCAGTAGTCTCCCTGGGTCTGTGACAATTACTGTTGTCAATTGGTGAGTTTTCTGTCACCATTAGTCAATTGTCTTTATTTGTTATAGAGGTTAGAGCCTTCTTCTTCTGAATTTATGGTATTTTTTTTTATTTTTTGGCTTTCTTGTTGCATTATTATTGTTAATCCTTCTCACTGCCTAGTTTTTGATAAAATCTGGAAACTTGGAGTTTAATTGCTTGATCATCTATTATTTTACCTCAATGTTTAATGTAGGATAAACATAAGATCATAATTTAAAAGATGAATTTTGCTGCAGACTTTCCTTAAGAATCTTGTTAGACAGTTCAAACCTTATGCTACCTATTTGTGCAGGTATTACACCATTAATAAGTTCATTCCCCCACCCTTTCCCCTCTTAAAAAAAAAAAAAAAAACCCTTTAAGAGATGACAAAAAGGAGGGGTGGGAATATAATCGAATTTTTGAGGGGGTCATAAAGCTGTACATCATATTGCTAACTTTTTTGTTTATTTAGCTTCATAGATTAGGACATATAACGGTTTGATTGGACTTGGAGAAAGAAAAACTGTTTTGTTCATTTTGGAGTTAATCAGCATGTTCATCGAAACTTAGTTGATCAAGAGTGCTTTACAGGTTGCCCTTTGCTTATTCCTGTTAAAGTTAGAGCTGGGAGCTTTATTGGCAGCTTCATTGTGCTTTCTTTTTCTTGTATCATTAGAGTCCAAGATGATATTATGCCCTGCCATATCTGAAGAGCACTTTCTTTCAAGCTAGAAGTTGACAGTGTCATGTAATGCTACTTTTCCATATGCAAACTATTGATTGCATTTCCTATCCATATCTGATCAATGAAGGTATTAAATTTTATACATATGGGGACTGCACTGCATTTGGCATTTGCCCTCTGTTTGACCATCTTTAAAAGTTTTGGAGGGATTGCTGAAGCTTGGAAACAGGTTTTAGTGCAAGTTCAACTGCTTGTTTGTGATATCATTGCAGCATGCTGTCCAGCTCTCTTTGAGGAGTTAATGGCCTTGGATACTGCTGCATTGCTGGTTCAGATATTGGGAGTTACAGGCTAGACAGTGTTCACATTTATGTGTACTATGGAGCACCATTGGCCAATGATAGGAATGGTTAAGCGGTGGATATAATGGTCAACTTGTGCTGAGAAACTTGGTGATCAGGCAACGCAGTAAACTTTTAGGGAGATCATATTATTATTTAGGTTTCTGCTGTATATTTGTGCAGCTGAAAATGTGCAAGCTACTTTAAAATGTATTGGTTATTTGACAACAGTTGATGCACATTAAATAGTTTAATAATCAAAATTCGTTTTAACTGGGGATTATCCCGCTAAATCTGCCATGTTTTCATTTTGAGGTTTCCAATTTTTGTTATATTTTATTGTCGTGATGCTGCATTCATGGAGCTAAGTTTGTTGGTTTTATGGTCAACAGTAATCCTTAAGACTACATTCTCTGCAAGCTCTTCAGCTGTTTGGATATTGGCTTAATTGCCTTTTTCTTGTAACTACTTCTCTTGGTAGGTATTGATTGGCCTCTTTGACCTGGTTCCTTGAAATACATTGTACAGCATAGGCATGGAAGTGGTTGGATTCAAAACTTTGTTGCTTTCCAAGAAAATTTTGTAGAATAACCAATGACTCTTCCTGTGATGTCTCAACCAGTTTCTGTCTGCACAAAGGCAAGCATTTAGATTACATATAAGGTTTTTGCTTAGGGCATGCAATTCAAAGTTTTTATCCATGGAGTAGTATTTTTAAGCATTCAAAAAAAATGTTAACAGATAATTTAGAATTTTTCCTCTCTCTTTTTCAAATATACATATTTTAAAGGGTCACATTGTGCAGATTTTTTATTCCAAAAGGGAAAGTGCATATAATGATTTTTGTACCGTTATCATCAAAACTGCCAGTTTCCTCTGAGCTTTGATCTTAGCAACTAAATTTCTTTCTTTAGATCACTTTAATCTCCAACCTTTATCATATAGGTGAAAAATGTATTATGTTCATTCACAACTTACCACTAGAAGAGATTCAAGAATTTGAAAGATAATCCTCAATCTGGTTACTTGAAACTTGTTTAAAAATTTTTTAAGAGTTTTTGTTTGATGAGATGGTGTGTGCTTCCTACTTGTCCTTTAGTTCATTGCTGCTAATATAGAGTTTATTTGTTTGGCATGTAAATGTATGTATTGCGAGAACCAAGCGCAGCTAAGTTTGCTGGTTGCACCATCTTTTGTATGTTGAGCAGGTTTGCATGCATGGTTGGTGGATATGCAAGAATTACATTTGCTGTTTTCTAAAAGGATAGCATCTTCAATGAAATTGAGATCCTAATTGTTTACGTTATGGGATACCTAGCAGCTGGGAAAGATGGGAGATATTTTGATATATATTGAGTATCTGGAGGACTTAACTTTCTAGAATGATCAACAATAAACAAGCTTCGAAATGGTCAAAGAAATTGTGTCCACTTTTAAAGCCTTTATTAGAGTAAATAGTATTGTTTGTAAGTAGCAAATACTATGATTTATCTATGAAATTCTTCAAATGTTAGAAAATATTTTATGCCAAAAAAAAAAAATCCTTGAACTCTGTCAAATTTGGACTGTAATTTATTGACAATATTGAGATGTTGCTTCACTGCATGTTACATACTTAGGCATGAATTTGAAAAAAGGTCTGCAAAAGATTTCTTGTTCATGTGATGCTATCTGTTGGTTGGTTTTTCTGTGTGCTGAATTCTTCTGTGTATTGATTGGATATTTAAAACAGGTTTTTTTGGTAGACATGCCTCATGGCTCTATGGGCATGGTTATTACTAAGTTAATGTTATTCTTTGGGGCTTCAGTGGTTGCATCCATTGAGGCACCTTCTATCTGGGAAATCAAAATGTAAAACATAACAATTCTGATTGCTTAATAATACCTTTTTTATGTGACTCCCTTGAGGCAGTATCTGCAAGGGTTGGCTGCATGTCTGCTGATAGTGTGATGCATGACTATATACCTGCTAATTTGCATTGCAGGTTAAATTCCTCTAGTTGTCAGTGAAGTTGGAGGCTGATATGCCATGGAAAAAATGGATTTTTTTTGCTTCCAATGTTGCTATTAGACTGTTTACTTTTCTTTTTTTTTTCTCTCCCCAATTTTTATACTAGATTGTAATTCTTGTCATCTGTTAAGTTTAAATGCTGACCTGAACTCATTGGGTTGACTTTTATTTTAGTTGATGTCTCTTTGTATTAACTAAAGTGTAAGCTCTATGTACTTAAAATAACCATGAAGCCAAAGTGTTCAAGGTCTGAAGTAGCTTGAGTCATTGATGTTTTAAATGGCATTCCACCAAGGATTTTTTAGGGAAGTGATTTTAACTTTTGGGTAACAAAGTGATTGCTTATATGTGTCAAAAGATTGATCAAGATTTTCTAGATGTGACTTGACCTCTTTGTGAAAATATAACCGTGCTCTGGAAATGCAAGCCTTTTTTGTATATGGTGAACTAATCTAGTAGCATGTTTTTAGGAGTCAATCATTAGTAATTAGGTGAGTATCATGAAGTAAATAGTTTTACTTCCAGTGAGGTTTGAATTGTTTAAGGATTTTCTCTTTGTTCTCTCACTTTGGAACTGCTTGAAATACATGCTCAGGGCATTTTTTGATCATGTTGGTTTTAATTCCTGTAAGGCATATGGAACCCTCCCTTTCTTTGCTCTTCATTTATCTTGGGTCATATGCTGTTGTGCTCTCCTCAGATGGACATTATCTGTCCGTTTGTTAACAAATATAAAGGAGTTAAGCATAAGGAGGAAGGGCTCTCTCTCTTTCATTCCTTCCCAATTGTGTATATGATGTTCCATTTGTGCATTTGTGAGGCAGACTTCCTCCATTAAGCTGTATGGGTGAAGTCTCTGGTTGGTTGAATTATTGAATTATTGGTTCAAATTGAATTATTGGTTGAGATCTCTGGTTGAGAAACTAGAAATATATGCGGAGAAAAAACTAAAATGGCTAAAACAAAATCCATTGCACTTGGAATTTATTATTAAAAGGGTTTCTTTTGTGGAAGGACTCAGAGTTGTGGTGACCAAATGGATGATGGAGGTTGCAACAATAGCAATTGACTGTTAAGAGATGTTGGAAGGGCAATGGCGTTGGCTTTCTGCATGTTCTTTGCTGGTGATAGTGGTGGGATTGGTTTTTCATTACAATGCATGGCATTTGTTTTGGAATCTGCAAATGAACTTGTCTTGGGTGCTGCAATAGCTTTAAGAGACCTAGAAGTTTGAATTGATTAGCTTAACTTTTAAGAGATACAGGTGTATCTATGGGTCGTGAGATATGTTCAAGTTCGATTATTGAATTGTTTTATGTTACTTCAAATGGAAAATAGTTGAAAAAGAAATTCGATTATGGTAATAACATCTGATGATTGTTGAATTAAGTATTATATTATTGTTAAGTGTGCTCTGTTGGTAGCCACATGGCAGTCAAGTATTTGCTGTCACTAGTTTTCTATGCTTTATTTCTGGTCTACTGTTCCTGGATATCCTGCAGAATAGTTAAAAAACTTGTTCCTAAATGTTGGTTCATTGATGACATTTCAAATAAGATTCTAGAGAAATATTTGCTCTACTGATATAATGTGGATGAATGTGGGGAACTAGCTTGTTCTACAGAAAGCGTTAATGGAAAGTTTCTGGTAATCAGTAGAAAGCTTGGCTTTGCTGCAGAGGTTTGCCAGAGCAAATTATAAAATGTTAGAGACAGGGAGCATCCAAATGAATAGTTGATTTCTGGGAAAGGTTATCTGTCTCTTGGGTGAAAGCTAGTGATTAAAACAGATATTTATGTCAATAATGGATGGTTAACAAAGGGTTTCTTTTTCTTCTTTTTTGTGAAGATGTATACTCATTTTAGCCCTTTTTCTTAGTTAGCTTGTTTTGGAGTTGCAATTGCTTTTGTGGTTTCCTTTAAGCTTGGGTACATCTGATGTACTGTTTTTTAAAAGCTTTATTAATGATAAAGAAAATGGGAGTGATGGTGGTTATTAGCTAATTGTGGTTCTTTTGAAGTGGGCTCCTAGGAGGAGTGAGTCAGAAATAATCTTCCTCTTTAGCAATTTTTTTCTATAGTACTAATCTGATCCTTGAGATTGGTATGAAAAGCTAACCTTTATCTGGACTTGTGATCGATTGCAACAACTAACAAGATGTCTCAACAATTAACTGTCGTTTATCTTTTGTCTAGAAATAACTATAGATCTTAGCTATTATGTTTTCATATTTGTTTGGTTGTGAGGAATTTGAATTCTTTTTCCACTGCTAGATCTACTTTTGTTATTATTTTTCTATAAATAATTGCCTTTTTTGTTTGACAGTCTTGCCGCCATAGCAAGGAAGAGACCCCTCCACTATGGTACTGTTCTTTCTGCACTGCTTGATTTTAATCCAAACTTTGAGACAGCTAGGGGATGCCATAATGCCAGTATCCAGTATTCCTTGAGAACTGCGTTTTTGGGATTCCTGAGGTGTACTAATCCTGCTATTATGGAGGTACGTTTTTAGAATTTTTTTCAATTCAGATACCAGTTACAAGACCAAATGATGCTTCTTGTAGTAGCTAATTTGTTATTTACATTATATGAATCAGTCAGAATATGGTATCCTAATATCAGTGTTTTCTACTTCAAGGCCAAAAGGTCAATGGAAATATGTACTACAAAGGTTTTTTGACAATTTGTGACTTGTTGCATTCAAAAATGAAACTTCGGCCTGTGTGGCCAGTAATTATTAACTTTAGATGCTGTTCAATTGACAAGTTGGGTATTATTTGATTCTCAGTCGAGAGACATATTGCTTAGAGCTCTACGAGCAATGAATGCTGGGGATGCTGCTGATCAAGTCATCAGACAGGTTGAGAAAATGATAAAAAGTAGTGAGCGTGCTTCACGGGAAACTCGTCCAGGCAGGGTAATGATCTTTTCCATAAAAACTGTTTTGTACATAATAGTAATAAGTTTCTTTCAGTGATAAGAGTTAGTATTTGGTAGCTTTTTCCTGTTTCCCATGATAAATAGAATGTCTTTGTCAGGATGATCAATCGTCAAGCCAAGCAGCTATTTTAGGGGATGTGTCAAAGAAAAGGTCTATGCCTCAGGATAATGAAGAACCAAGCAATAGTCTTGAGATGGTCTCCAAGCGCACTCGCTATGGTCTCAATTCCCACTCAATGTCACCTATTCAAATAAATGATTCTGGGCAGGATTCAGCTTCTGTTAATGGACTGCCTCCTAATGTTCCTCTTTCAGATGGCCATTGGACTCCTGTTGAGCAAATGATTGCAATGATTGGTGCCTTACTTGCTGAAGGAGAAAGAGGTGCTGAATCTCTTGAAATTCTTATTTCAAAAATTCATCCCGATCTGCTGGCTGATATTGTCATCACAAATATGAAGCACTTGCCTAAGGATCCTCCACCTTTAACAAGGGTTGGAACATTGCCAATAAATCAACAAGCTGGTTATGTAAATAGTCCGGCTCAAGTCTTGCCACCTCCTGCTCCAACAAATTCTTTGCATCCTCCACTTTCCACATCACAATTGCCTTTTACCTCAGCTGCTACAACCAGTTCATTATTATCTGATACATCAGTTGTCAGTAATTTTGCTGCAGATTCCAAACGTGACCCAAGAAGGGTAACCACTTTTTTCTGTCATCATTTGTTTCTTTGAAATTATTTTATCCTTTCATAGGTTTAGTATGTTTATCATTTTATTTAGTCAAATGGAAGTTAACACTAACTTTTTCAGGATCCTCGTCGCCTAGATCCACGACGGGCTGCTGTATGTGTTGGAGTGCCATCTCCACCTGTTCTGGAGGACACTGGTGCTGCACTGGCTGAGTTTGATGGTTCTATTTCTAGTAAGCCTTTTTCAGTACCAGTTGTTGAAAATCCCCCTGTGCATTCCATGTCTAACATCCAAAGTGATGACAAGATCATCGAAGGTCCATTGGTTTCTGGTGTTGAGCAACCAGGTCCCGAAGGGATTGTCCTGGGTGGTGTGGAAGACATTGTTCCAGTTCTAGAGGTCCAGACTTCTTCCAAACGTGCACCTTCTCCTCCTCATACAGTTGATGGAGATTCAGCTGAAATGAAGGCAGATGCTGAAGCCAAATATGAGACTGATGCATCATCTTTTCCAGAGTCTGATCAGAATTTTCAGGCTTCTGAAAACTCATCTTCTTTTGATGAGACTGGTCGTGATTTACCTGTACTACCACTATTTGTGGAGCTAACTGAAGAGCAGAAAAGAACTGTGAGAAAATCAGCAGTCCAACAGATTGCTGAATCATACCTGCATCTTCATTGGTCAGATTGTAGTCAGACACGCAATGCGTTACTTGCTCGACTGGTTGCTCAGGTGACAGGCTATATTTTTTTATTTGTCTCTCTTCTTGGAATGTTTGCTGCTCTCTCTTTATCTCTTGCCAGGCTTACTATTGTACTGTTTTTAATCTCGAAACAGTATATAGCTTACATACTGCATAATGTATGGGTGGCAGATTATCATAATAGATCTGGATTTCTAAATGAAGGCATAAAGTTTGTTCTGAGCATTACCTGCTCAACTTATGTGCTGTAACCTCTCCCTTCACCCCTTCATTGCTCAGCATCTAAAATTACTTGAGAAGAAAGACAACCACCTTGCATAGAGCAAGAGAGATTCAAATATTAAATAGATAGGGTGCCAGAGGTTCTGTGGGAATAGCTGTCTGCTTCAAGGAACAATAGGCTGATGGCAGCTTTTATAATATAAGCTTTTCTATTCTTGTTTAATGAACTGCAATTCAAATGCTTTGCAAATATGCTCATCACTGTGTATTGACCACTATTAACATAGGGCAGGTTTGGGGCAAATCTACCTATGTATTACTTATTTATTTATTTTTGGAACAAACTACCTACGTGGTATTCATGTGCATAGATTCAAGAAAATGAGGGATTCTTAGGCTTATGATTGTGGATAACAAGGGTTTGATATGGTCAAGTTATGATGGGAAAAGACAGACAGATCCTTCTCTCAGTAACCTAAACCTAAAATGAATTAGTGTCATGGATCAGATGCCTTCTAAAAATGTACACCTTTGTCCCAAACTGAGAGTCTTAGTTTCCTTTCTGGAATATTTTGAAGTAATTTCCTCTTCCTTTCTGGATGTGTTGAAATCCTTCTTTTTTCCCCCTTTCCCAAATTGATTTTGCCATTCCCTAGACTTGACTTTGCCAAAATGCTCCTACCTTGTACAACTTGTGCTCTTGAAAACCTACTAAAATTGCATAATAATGAATAACATCAAGAATTACGTTTGATGATTTCATAACTTTCAGATTCTTAGACTAATATCATAATGCTATGTATTATTAAGTGCCTGTGTCAAATGATCTATACAAAATCAAATGTGGTTATGTTTGCTTTCAGATTGATGGTGATGATGACATCATTGTTATGTTGGGAAAGCAAATTGTTGCAGATTACCAACACCAAAAGGTATTCGAGTTTTAATTTGGTACTTCTTTTCTGTTTTTGATTTTTGCCTTTCTCTTACTTTTGTTTCTTACTACCATTTTGAAGTTTTCTAGCGGGTGGTATAATAGCTTGAGATCTCTCTCTCTCTCTCTCTCTCTCTTTCTCACACACACACACACACATACACACTCACACTCACACATGCACAGACACGCATGCACACACAGGCATGCACATTTTTAGCTGTGTGGTTCTGTTTATCACATGATTTACATTTTATGTGATCCATTTGTTATGACACTTTGCTGTCTGAGACTGGTGTTTTGTTTGGTCAGATAGTTTGCTTTGGATTAATTTTACAAAGTTAACATCCTAATAAGCTATTCTGTTCTTATGGGTGTTTCTTGTTGACTGTTCATTGTCTTTGTGCAGTCTTGTGCGATAACTTATGGTTGTATCTCAGTTCTTCATCACATCTACTTTCTTTTATTTCTTGTTTATTTGTTGGTCTAGAAGGAAAATGTGAAACCAATTTTATTGTTTATTGAAGATTTTTGCTTAATAGACTCAGTGCCTACTATAGTGGATGTTATACACATTTAGTTCCGAATTTTACAGATTGTTGTTTTGACATTCAAATATAGTGGTTCTAGGCTGTTTGTCTTGGTCAAATGAACTTGCCTGTTCAATCAATCCTGAAATTGTATTGCATTTCTGTTTTTTTGCATATTTTGATTCCTCCCTTTGGAACTTTTTGTAACATCATGTTAATCTGTTACGTTGTTCAGGGTCACGAGATTGTATTGCAAGTTCTCTACCATCTATATTCTCTTACAGTCTCAAATTCAGTTGATAACTCTTCATATTCTGCTGTTCTTTATGATAAATTCCTCTTGGCAGTGGTAAGCCCTTGTCTAACTGAAGCAACCTTGTAACCATTTTTTCTTAGAATTGGATTTATCTAATTTGCTTTTCTGCAGGCTGAATCTTTGCTGGACACTTTTCCAGCCTCAGATAAGTCATTTAGTAGACTTCTTGGTGAAGTTCCATTTCTGCCTGATTCGGCCTTGAGACTATTAGATGATCTCTGCTATTCTGATGTATTTGATGTTACTGGAAAAGAGCTTCGTGATGCTGAGCGTGTGACGCAGGGCCTTGGCGCGGTGTGGAGTTTAATTTTGGGACGTCCAAATAATAGGCAAGCCTGCTTAGGTATAGCATTGAAGGTAACTTGGCCACAACAATCTTGTAGTAAGAAATTGGTCATTGGTTAGATGCTTTTATCTACATTTGTTGAATGCCTGTCTTAAATTTCTTCCCTTTTATTGCTAATGTTTACCTGTGGGAGGGTCCACACTTACATTACAAATGTCATTCAGATTTACTGGGCTATAATATTCCATATTCAGTGGTATGTTGTACTTGGGAGGAAGTGCAACAGGACAAAATCAGTTTGTAACTTTCCAGATGGTGAACAATTGTTCCCTCTGTTGTTAATGCACATTTGAATATTCAAAAAAAAAAATTCACATTCAGTGTTGAAGCATCATAAATGCACATAGCCCCACTGTAGTTATATTTTTGACCATGATTTATTTTGTCTTTCTGTTGCTCATATTTGTACTTGTTCCTTGATGGCAGTGTGCTGTCCATTCTCAAGATGACATTCGAGGCAAAGCTATCCGGCTGGTAAGAGAACTTGCACCTTTACAACATCCTGTCTCTCTGCTATCAAGCCTTTCAAGATTTTGGCTTCTGGTTGCAAAGACAAGTCCTTTCTCAGTTTTTAAAGTTTATATTGCACAGGTAGCAAACAAACTTTATCAGCTGAGCTACATATCTGGGGAAATTGAGCAATTTGCAACGAATATGTTGCTGTCTGCTGTGGATCAGCGTGCTGCAGGTGAAGAGTTGTTGCAGCTTGCGTCCATTGACGAAAAAGGCGAAAGGGTTAGATATGTGTTCTCAAAACCCCTTCTCTGTTTTCTTTTCTAATTGTGCCAAACTTCAAGATTTAGCTGGTGGCTAATGTAGATTTCACCACCATTAGTCCTATGGAGTATTTGTGAGATAAAGTTGGATTGATATTTTAGTACTTCTGTTGGTGTTTGGTGCATAACTAGCAATTGTTTGTTGCTTATTTTCAAGGTCTATATATCACTCATGCTTAAAAACCTGTGTGAAATTTATTGTGCTTTGCTGTCAAGTTCTACTTTGTAAGTTCTCTTGCATGCCTTGCCCTGAGGAACTGGGCCATTTTGTTTTAGCATATGTCACCATTTGTCAGTCTAAGGAGCTCCACAACCTACATTTCTGCATGTCCCAGTTCATGAATACGTGGACTTTGACAAGTCTTAAATTTGTTTTAATTTCTGACTTTCCTTAGTTTTTTTTGCAAAAAATTTTTCTTAGGGTGGAAGCGGGGACACATCTATTAGTGGCTCCAGTCTTTTAGAGCCCGGAGCTTCTGGAATTGACTCCATGGGTACAGAATCAACAAGCAATAGTGCTTCAGTAGTGTCATTTCCTGAAGCTCAAAGACTCATTTCTCTGTTTTTTGCTTTATGTAAAAAGGTTTGCTTCTGCTGACTATTTCTTTCCCTCTTTTTATGTGTCTTTGTGTGTATTTGTAGATTGTTAATGGATTTTTTCTTTTCTTTCAGAAGCCTAGTCTTCTTCAACTCTCATTTGATATTTACGGCCGAGCTCCAAAAATTGTAAAGCAGGTATGTGTTGTCTGTTGCTGTATTATTCTATCATTTAATTATTGGGACTAGATTAAATTAGGCTGCTTGTCAATGTAATCTGTTTTCCTGTGAATTGGAGTTGCTGTAGCTTCACTGAAAATAGTGCATGATTTGTAACTTGGCATCTGCTTCTGTGATAGTCATAGAGTAACTGCCTTTGTTCCCTGGAAATCGCATAGGTCGTAATGTGAGCTGGTTTTAATAATTTACCTAGCCTCATTAAGTCTCTCTTGTCAGGCACTTCATAAGATCAAGGTTTTTCTGAGCTGGCAGCAGTTAGTTTGATTTGAAAGTTCAAATTAGGTCCTCAAGCATGTGTGATATGAATATAAAACTGAAATGCTTGTAGGTAAGATCAAGTTCTAAAGCCAATTGGTGGTTTGATTTCCATCTAAAGTAAACCTCGAATCTTGGTCTTTCTGTTGTCTAATAAGTGTTTTAATTAGGTTCGCTCTTTGGTTGTGAATGAAGACTGAGTTTAGTTTAGGTCATGCTATCATGAAGTTCAATCTTTATGTTTATGGCCCTTGTTTGGTGCCAGTTTTACCTCCTTGTTGAATACAAGCCCATCAGAATGAAGTTGTAGGGTGCGATATGGAATTCTCTTTTCTTTCAATATGTAACTGTGAAAAATTGTGAGAATCAGTGACTGCCTTTGTATGGGAACCATAAATGCTTGCCTATTCATATGTGTAGTTATAGAAAAAACTTGAGAGGTTCTGCCACATTGGCCGTCTAGATTGGCCGCTTGCTCCACATTTAACTTTCAAGGAAATGGGATTGTTTCTCTTGACCGAGAAACTTAGTTGTGATCGAATAATTGAACTTTCCTTTCCATCAATGTTGTAACTTTATTTAATCATAAATGTAACTGTCAGTGGTACATTCATTTGTAATCTTGATTTTTGGCTAATACAGGCTTTTCATCGCCATATCCCTATTGTAATAAGAGCCTTAGGTCAGTCTTATTCTCAGTTGCTCCGAATAATATCTGACCCACCACGAGGAAGTGAAAATCTTTTGACACTGGTAGGCTCTATCTTCATTTCTGTTTTGAAAATCTACTTCAACGTTGCAACTCTATTTCTTCTGTTTATACTTGAATTACACTGATAGTGGTTTTGTCTTCTGGCAAGGTGCTGCAAATATTGACTCAAGAGACAACCCCTTCTCCTGATTTAATAGCTACTGTTAAGCATTTATATGAAACTAAGCTAAAGGTTTCTTTCCCAATATTCAGAGCTCCTCTATTTCTGCCTCTTACAGTTTTTCCTATGATTATATTTGTGCCATATGAACCCTTGTAGATGAATGTTTATTTGCAGGACGCTACCATCCTTATTCCAATGTTATCTTCACTTTCCAAGAATGAGGTTTGTTCTGAATTTTCCTCTTTTTCTTTCTATGTTGAATTACTTAGAAGGACTGTGTATGTTCATTGCATTTCAAAAATAAAGAAAAGATGAACTATCAGTGGTGTTGATCTGAGTTCACATTGCACTTCCATGAAATGGCTCCTTGAATACACTTGGCAAAATAACTTAAATTTTTCTTGCAAAAGTGGCATTATTCAAGTTGGCTATAACCATTATTTGTTTTCAGGTGTTACCTATTTTTCCACGGCTTGTTGACCTTCCATTGGAAAAGTTCCAGCTTGCACTTGCTCACATATTACAGGTACATGTGAATGCTCTATTTTCTGTGATTTTTGTAATTTCTTTTTTTCATTGAGTATGATAACTTTTTCCCTTACTAGTTATTTTCCACTTTTAGACATGAATTGTCAGGGCACATCGCGTCTGTATATTTGTGTAATCTTACAAGTGGCTTCACATTACTATGTTTTATCATTCTGAAGGAAAAAACAAGACCTTTTTAGAATCAACAAGTTTTGAAGATAGTTATTTTGGCTTACGAAATGCTCTTGAATTTAAGTTCTTCCTTGGCTGAGATATGTTTAGAGGATCTTGATATTTTATTTGGGTTCATAAACATCATCCGGAAATAACAATAGTTGTACATTTTCATTTTATGAAGCCGGACCTTTCTGAGCCACTTTAATGCTGGTTTTATTTTATTCCCCTTTGGATACTTAACTTTCTTTGAAATCTCAGGCCCCTTGTTGTTGCCACTGTTGCTACAGGGTTTTTTGTATTTGCCTGTTTCTTTCTCAAATTTTGCCTGTTAAAATGTTCAACAATATTTGTTGCATCTGCATCCGGGCATTATTAATTAATTTCTTTTTCTATGGGAAGCAAAGAACTAGGTAAAAGTAGCAAGAGTCTTAATTTATGGTTACTTTTTAAGTCTTTGCTGAGTTATAATGTTGATATGTAGAAAGACACTGTAATGCAAGGTTTTCTTTGATTCTTGGTTCTTCCAGGGTTCAGCTCATACAGGTCCTGCCTTGACCCCTGCCGAAGTGTTGGTTGCCATCCATGACATCATTCCTGAAAAAGATGGCCTTCCACTCAAAAAGGTATGTTGTTTATATAACTGGATCTGATGGTTTTACTAATTAAAGACACTTCAAGCCTGTGCACAAACAGATTTATTTAATACTTTAACCAAATAGGATGGAGTAAAACTTTGACCCACTACCACTCTGCAAAGTGTTGTTCATTTTGAGGACGCACAGATGTTTGTATTTTCTTCTACACTGTTACCCTAGTTGATATTTCTATATGGTTAAAAATTTTCCAGATAATGGATGCTTGCTCAGCTTGTTTTGAACAGCGCACGGTTTTTACACAGCAGGTCTTAGCAAAGGCCTTGAATCAGATGGTAATGTATATGTCCTCTGTTATCTGGGGTTATACCATGATTACTTTTATAATTGTTGTAATGTTTTTTCTTTTCTTAATGAAATTCAGGTTGATCAGATCCCACTTCCCCTACTTTTCATGCGAACAGTTATTCAGGCAATTGATGCTTTTCCTACCCTGGTAGGTCTTATTCTTTATTCACTTCATTCACATCTCGGTTCCAAATCATGTCCACTGCCTGGTAAAATCTTGTGTGGCAGTTTCAATTTGGTTTTATGGATGTTTTTGCAAATTATGACATTCTTGACCTTCATCTTAAATTATATTGATGTTGTCATCTGTTTATTAAATCATTTATGACAAATTTCTGGCTGAGCCTCTTCGAGACTCACAACTCCAAAACCAAGTGCCACTGCATGATCAAGTTACTTGTGTTGATTTTGCTGCATTGCTTTTCATTACTTTTTCTTATGTTTAAGGGTTTGTTGAATAGAAAATTTTTTTGTATGCCAAAAGTCATTGTTAATGCATGCTTTGATATGGCATTGGCTATGGCATGAATGAAATCCAGAAGAACACAAAAATTGACCCAATATATGTCTGAGCCCTATTATGTGTTGTATCCAGGTTGATTTTGTCATGGAAATCCTATCCAAACTTGTGAACAAACAGGTCAGTGACTCAACATATCATTTACCTTTGTGAGCTTTGGAAACAAGAACTGCACAACCACACTGGTTAACCTTAGTTTAATAATTGGCATGCCAGGGGGCAAATGATATTCTGTCTGTTATTGAGTGTAGGTATGGAGAATGCCAAAGTTGTGGGTTGGGTTCTTGAAGTGTGTGGCTCAGACACAACCGCATTCTTTTCCTGTATTGTTACAGGTACTGCTGGTTCTACTACATATAAACTGCTCTTTTCCCAAGTGCATATGGAGACCCTGCAGCTCGTTGGTCATTATGTTTAGGTTAACACCTTTCTTTTCCTGTTTGGTGATTGCAGTTGCCACCTCCACAACTTGAAAGTGCACTGAACAAATATGGTAGCCTCAGAAGTTCCCTAGCTGCTTATGCAAGCCAACCAGCTACAAAAGGTTCACTGCCTAGGTACAGTTCTCTAGATTCTAATAATTGGGAACCTGCCCTGTGGCAGAAACTGGAAAAGAAAAGGAAAGAAAATGCTGGTTTCTACACTTTTACTTCTTTTTGGTTCAACTAGTATTTCATAGATCATTCAGGATGCTTATCTGGTGCTCTAGTGCAATTACTGTTTTTTTTTTTTTTTGAAAATTAAGAAATTCATTCATTAACAAGGAATTGAACAATTCCCCGTAAGAAAACAAGTCAGCTCCGGATTTTAGGTTGCTATCAACCCATATCAACTTAAAATCCAGGCTTTGCAACTGTACACAAAACAAAGTATCTCAACCAAACCCATCCAAAAAATCCCTTCCAACAAGAATGGTCCTGTACATCAAATCAACCTACATACAAAAGATCCATCACATCAAAATAAGACTGGTTTCAATCAAATCAGTTCTGCATGGATTAACTCATTTCAGCTGCAGCCTTGAAGCTTTAAGCACAGGAGAACCAGACCCTTGCAAAACATATCAGGTCTCCAACCTCTGGTGCACCCTGCTTGAATCCCCTAGTGTGATTACTGTTAACAAGGCACTGTGAACAAATGTTGGGTCATTGGCCGAAGAAACAAAGAACAAATTGTTGGTTCATAAGATGCTTTCACCTACACTATTGGGAAAATTCTTGCTGGGTTATATTCCTCAACAAATTGGTGGCATTTAGTGGATTTTTAAACATAGATATAGTTCATATAGTTTATCATTTGCATTTGCATGCTGGCTCTGTATTGATTTCTAATTGCTTATACTATTTGGCAGATCAACACTTGCGGTTCTTGGTCTTGCAAATGAATCACATATGCAGCAACCCCATATGTCAACCTTGCATCCTTCAGACACTTCCTCAGTTCAGGGAGCAACTCTGACATGATAATTCAAAGCTGTTCAGAATTTTAGAATGGACCAGCTGCACTTCAAGCTGTTATGTGGATCTGATCACCGCGTCAGTCTTGATGCCAGGGTTTGATTCACTGAGGGAGGAATGTAAAGATTGGACCTAGCATATGACCATTGCTCAATCCGGTATGAGAACTAACTCGTTGCTCATAAAATAGCAATTTCTAGCAAGGGGTCACCATTCAAGAGGACTCCCTCCAGCTGCTTGGAAGATTGTACCATAGTTCCCTTTGTATTATTTCTTTTCCTTTTTGAAATTTTGAGAACAACTTACCGCCAAATTCTGGCAGATGTAATTAACGTGTGTTTCACTGGGTTGATAGCCCCCCAAAGCACATAAAAGGTTATCAATGGTTCCCTGCCAAAGGGATCCTATATTCTCAAGAACCTTGAGTTTTTGGTCAAGGGACAGTTCGATTTTAAGAGGAAAAATGAATGTCAATATATCAATTGGTTCAAGCAATTGTCAAAAGTGGTTCAAGCCTAATAATACGAGAAATGAGCTTGTGAATATTCCTGTTGTTTCGAAATTTCTTTTCCATTTCCACCCCCTCCCCTCGGCCCATTAATCAGGTGGTAAATACCCATATTTTGACATACAAACCTTTCTTTCTTGTTTTTCTTGGCCAAGTTTCTTTCTCATGTTAGCTTTTTATGAAGATATATGCCCAAATAATTTGATATAATAAAATACAGCATCCAAATTCCAAGTTCACGATGTCATTATTGGATGCTACAACACATCAAACAATAAGTACCTGATTTATTTCTATCCGGATGAACCCTCAGCGTATTTCCCTTTGTGTAAGTAATGCCTACCAGTCTGCAGAAAAAGAAAGGCTAGCACCAATTTGACTCAACAGCAAAGAACCAACCTAGCAGAACCAAAAGGGTAGTATATCAGAACTCTATGCATAACAAATCAAAGATAACAGAACTCAAGATTATTCTATGGAGAATGAAGTCGACTTACCAAGAGCATGACCAGATGTTTTGTATTCTACTTTATCGCAACGAGCTGCTGGCAACATTCTCTTTCCTGAGCTCTGGTGATCCGATATAGACATGTGCAATATGAGCTATTTTTGGCCAGTCCTTACCTATATTTTTCTTGCAATGTTGTTCAAGCCTTGGACATTCTTGAATAGAAAGACGCTGAAGGGTGCTCAGGCACTCAAGACCTTCTGGAAGTGATGTCATATTAGGACAATCTGATATCGCCAAAGATCTAAGAAGTGAAAGATTTGCAACCCACTCTGGCAACACATTTAAACCAGGACAACCATGGATTTCTAGATTTTGCAGTGCAGTGACATGTTTAATGCTTTCAGGCAGAGATGATAGCTCTGGACAGCTTAAAAGGCACAGACTCCTTAGCATGGAAAGGTTATGCCAGTCAGTTGGCAAAGACACCAGACGTGGACAGTACATAATCGTTAAGTGTTCAAGAGAACCAAGATGTTGCAGTTCAATTGGTAACGATCTAAGGTTACTGCAGTTCTCAATAGACAAATATTTGAGGGAAATTAGTCTATCTATACTCTGGGGTAAAGTGGAAAGGCTGTGACATTCACTGATCTCTAGGGACTGCAAGCAGGTAAGATTTTGCAGTTGTTGTGGCAAAGATAAGAGCTCCTCACACCAACGAATGGTCAATGATTTTAGAGAGACAAGGTTCCCCAAACTAGGAGGGATGCGGTGAAGCTTGGGACAGGAGCTGATAGTTAGAGACATGAGATGAACATTGTTCTGAAGCAAGTTATCCAATACAATCAACTGTCCAGTGAAAACACTAATAATTAGGACAGAAAGTGAGGTTACATTTACTGCTGACCTTAGTATCGTTTCATGGCAGTTCTGCAGGTCCAAATGCCTAAGAGATGAAAGTTGTGGCATATTCATCAACCTTGGACATTTATTGATGGTTAATTTAACAAGGGAGGGGAATTCTGCCCCCCCACTCATGCTCCACCAGAATTCCAAATTAGGGAAGTCTATGAGGGATAGCTCCTTTAATGATGCAAACGATCTGTTTATGTATTCTCCATAGAACTCACTGCCAATATTCTTCACAGCTTCCATTCCCTGCATGTGGATAATCTCTAGCACTGGAAGTCTACCAAAAGAAGGGAGATGTTCACATCTTTTGCAGTTGATCAACTCTATTTTAGTTAAATTAGGAAGTGCAAGAGTACTCATCCATCGTGGAAAATGGATTCCGGAGTACCTTTTTATTGACAAACGTTTGAGATTTTCGGGTGGTTGCAGGCAGTCAAGCACCTTCTCACTCAATCCCCAAGCAAAATCATTTCTAACAGTTAAGTTCAGCCCATCATGCTCATCTCCCCATGACAACTCCAGTGAATGAAGGAATTTCATTTTCGAGATTACTGCATTAACTTCTTCTTTCACATTCTCCAAGTTTCTGATTGTCAGCTCGCCCCTGAGCCGCAGCCTCTTCAACTGCCTTAAGTCATCACTCTCGTTTGACACAATAAAGATTGGCAATGTCTGAAGTAGAAAGAGTGCACCAATGTCATCTGGCAAGCAAGGTAACCTTTCACAATTATTGATAATCAGATGTCTTAGCATGCACATTCTCGCTAAGTCCCTTGGCAGGCGAGTTAAATCAGCGCAACCTGAAAGGTTTAGCACCTGCAAGTTGTAGAGGCTACTTATGGTTTCTGGTAAAGTTGCGACAAAGGTATTTGATAGGCCAAGGTACCTCAAATGCTTCAAGCAAGAAACCGTGCTTTGCAGCCTTTTGATGCCACTATAACCCAGATCTAGGACTCGTAGGTTCCTAAAATGTGAGAACAAGTCGGCTGGGACTTCACCAGAGCCACCTTTAGGAAACAAAAAAATAAGAGTTCGTAACTTCTTCGCTTCATACAAGGCTTCTGGAATAGTACATGATTCAGAATGGCATACCAGAGACATGTATCGAACCCTAGACAGATTTTTTGGCAGACAATCACGTTCAAATATAAAAAACTCTTCTCCAGCAACAGATTTTGCAAGATCGTGAACAAGATCATGCATTTTGCACTCTATTACATCACCATCACTGTTTTTCTTCACCTCTTCAAAGAAAAGAGTCCACATTAAGTCATTAAAATAATTGCTCCCAACGTTCTCGAGAGATTTTCTTTCTTCACGTGTTGTAACTGTTCTCATGGGGTATTCACATGATTCAATTAAGCCTTCCGCAATCCAAAGATGGATTAACTTTTCTTTCTTGATAACATAATTCTTTGGAAAGATTGAGCAGTACATAAAGCATCCTTTCAGATGTGATGGCAAATGGCTATAACTCAACTTTAGGGCTGGTAATATCCCCGTTTCCTCTTCACAAACATTCCAAAGCTCATTCTCCTGCACAGATAGCCACTCCTCTGGCTCTCTTTTGAAGCGCATTAAACTACCAAGTGTCTTTGCTGCTAAAGGAACTCCCCCACATTTTTTCACTATTTGTTTCCCGATTGGCAACAGGTCTGGGTAGTCCTCTTGGTCATGTGCAAAGGCGCGTTGCTTGAACAAAGCCCAACAGTCATCATGAGACAGACCCTTCAAATGGTGAGAAGACACTGTGCCCATGATTGTTGCAACCTTCGCACTTCTTGTTGTGACAATGACTTTGCTTCCCTCTGCACCAAACTTCAGCAAAATTTTAAGCTTCTCCCATTCATCCGCATCTTCGTTCCATACATCATCTAATACAAGCAAATATCTTCTCCTGACTAATAGGTCTCGTAGTTGAGACTGAAGAACATCCATCCCCAAGAGATCATCACATCTTCTCCTGGTTGCAGATTCTATCATCAAGTTAAGAATCTTTCTCACATCAAAGTCATCATTAACACATACCCACATCCTCAGTTCAAAATTCCTCATCACCCTTTCATCATTATAGACTAGCTGAGCAAGTGTGGTTTTGCCAAGGCCCCCCAAACCCACTAGGGGAATAACTGAGACAACCTCGTTGGCTCTTCTCTCAGTAGTTGACAGTAACATCTCTACTATATTTTCTTTATCTTCTTCCCTCCCGATAACTTCAGATTCAATCACAAAAGAACCAGTTTCTCGTTTTTGTAGATTTTTAATCTTCTCATCAGCATCTCTTTTCTTGAGCTTGAAGCTAGACCTCTCTTCCAATAATACATCAAGTCTCTCCCTAATCTGTTTTAATTCGGGAAACCTTGTAAGGTATGTCATAAAAGGTCTCAAAGAGGGAACAATGTTGCTCACCTGCTCCGTCAAGCTATTGTCGTTTTCTTGCAGCATAGCCTCCGGACCAAACTCTTCAAGCAAGTCATCGGCATCAAAAGCTACCTCTTTAAGCTCGCTTAACCACAACTTCAAATTTTTATCAGTAGCTTGCCGCTCTTCTGCATCTTGAAGCACAGCCTGCATTGCGCGCAACGCACGTTGAAGCTTCTTGATTTCATCCTTGAACCCACAACGACCGGCAATCTCTTTCAAGAACCGAGAGGCTAGCTTTTCAAAGACAACCTGTAGCAAAGGACACAGAACTATCTCCGCCATAACCTTGCTTGAAACAACCTGCAGAGCTCCTCTTGCCGCTCACACTGCTACGAAGTTAAAGGTCTCAAGTTCCTAGTAAAATGATTAATCGGCTTCTACCTTTGAGAAAATTGACTTATTCTAAGCAAAAGTGCAAACCTATCATTTCATTTTCCTTTCAGATGTCACATCGAGAACGTGTTAAGAGCTTAGAAGCTAGCAGATAACGAATCACCGGTGACCCGTCTTCCTCGCATAACAACTCCGGTCAAATCCTTTCAGTCCATTAGTTCTCTATGGTCACGTACCAAGTTGGAACACGTAGGTGTCAATTGTCAAAGGTCCCCGCTGTACAGTCAATCTTGTTTTCCAGTTTTAAAAGTTTCAACTGACGATGAAAACCAGCAAAGCCAGGGGAGAAAAACGTTGATCTTTCTGTAAACTGGTAGGACAGCCCTTGCTTGACTTGAGATGATGAAATTCAATGGTGCATTTAGCACGTGCTACAGTGAATCGCTACGTTCATGGAGGATCCAACAGGCACGTTGGGCCTAATAGCACCACATAAATGCTTTAATTGAATTACTTATTAATATAGTTGCTAATGTAATAAAGTATTTGACTTATTAATTGATGTATGATTCATATTTAAAGAGTAAAATTTAAACCCTTTTTCTCTAATTATAAAAAAAAAAAAAAACTCAAGTTACTAACACTTTGTCAACCCTTTTAACAAATTAAAATATTAAATAGGTTATTGTTGGATTTTCTATTTAAAGTTTCACTAAAATGTAATTTTAGTTCATTTTCCAGACCAAATACTATGTGAATTTCCAACTGTACCCTTATTGTTTATCCCGTTTGCCCGGAAAATGGAAAACCGAGTCTTTTAACGGAAATGCATACAAACAGAAACAGAGAGTTAGAACTTTTTCAATCGAAGATCAAATCTAGGGTTGGTGAAGGGTTCTGAAAAGAGGGGAAAGCCGAAATGGAAGGCTGGGACCCGAACACGAAGTCGACGCTGACCCAGATCCCGCTACTGACGACGAAGGCGGGCCCCAGAGACGGAGCGGCATGGACTCAGAGGCTGAAAGAGGAGTACAGGGCTCTGATCGCCTACACGCAAATGAACAAGTCCAACGACAACGATTGGTTCCGGATCTCCGCAGCCAATCCCGAAGGGACACGCTGGACTGGCAAGTGCTGGTACGTTCATAACCTGCTCAAATACGAGTTCGATCTCCAGTTTGATATCCCCGTTACTTATCCGGCCACTGCTCCCGAGATCGAGTTGCCCGAACTCGACGGCAAGACTCAGAAGGTGAAATTTGATTTCGCTTTTTCATTAATTGTTAATTGCTTGGTTTTGTAACTATTTTTTGTTTTTTTTTTTCTTTTGGCAGATGTACAGAGGAGGGAAGATATGTTTGACCGTGCATTTCAAGCCACTTTGGGCTAAAAATTGGTACGCAGAATTTTAGGTTTTCATTCTATTCGTTAATGTTGGTGGTTTGAATATGATCCGTTGAATATTATGTTCTCAGGATTTATTTTGCTATCGAGGAAATTAGGGATTTAGAAAGTAGAAGATTTTAATTTAGTATTTTATGTGCTTGTCGTTTGCAATTACTAGTCTAGCAGTCGGGTTTGATAGGAAATGGCAGCCAAAATTTAAAATGAAATGACTCAAATTAAATGGTTGTTGATGTACTTATGAGCAAAATGTGACCTTTGATCTAGTAGAGGAAGTTAACATGACATTAGCTTGAAAGTATTCATAATATTTGTTGGAACAATTTCATTTTAAGTACATCAATCGTCCTTGAGTTATTGCCCAATGTTCAATTTCATAGTTGAACAAATCATTTGTCCTGTCAAAAACTTGTTACTCAACGATTGTCCAAAACAGGCAAGTACTTAACAGTGTTCGCTCTTGCTGGTACAGTCTAATGGGTAGCAGCGAAACTAGGTTGAGTGGGTTTTTTTTTTTTTTTTTTGTAATTGGGGAAAGGGGGATTTGAATTTTGCTCTTTAGGCAAGGAGATCATGCACCAACGGATGAGGTAAATGCTCAGGTGCAAAAATATCTTTCAGCCACTACACCAAGGAAGCATCTTTAATTGAGTGAGTTAAATAGTAGTAGAAATGGAAACCAAAGTTAAATGTAAAGGGAGAGGAAGACATGAAGAGCAAGAGTTGAAAGAGAGGTTTTAGTGGGCTAGTACCATGCAACATTAATGTTGGATGGCCATTTTAATCCATTGTAGTCTAGTTTATCTGGTTCAGTAGGCTTTGTCTTTATATTTCTTTTACTCCATTAATCGGTGGTCTACAATGAGAAATGGAAGTTCAGGGATCTGTTTGCTCAAATCTTTTGTTAATGGATAGCTGGTGTTATAATCCTTTTGCACTTATTCATATTGTTTCTGCTGGAATTGTTGCTTAATAGTTCTTTCTTCTCTGATCTTGTTGTGCAGTCCTAGGTTTGGTATAGCACATGCACTTTGTTTGGGTCTAGCTCCATGGCTTGCTGCAGAGATTCCCATTCTGGTGGATTCTGGTATGATCAAGCACAAAGATGATGCAGCCTCATCTAATGAGTCTTAGTATTTTTCATGTTAAAAATGTACCTTGAGTTTTAGAAATAAACGTGCAGGCATAAAATTGTACAATTTACGGAATGTCTCTTGAAAGTGGTAAATTTATCTGTCATATGACCAGATAGATACTGTTGAAGCTTCTTAATTTCATAGTTTTGAAATGCAAATAGGATACAGTATTATTTTTCATTGCACTTGTCAAGATGTCAACCCAGGTATATGTCTAGCTTTACCCTCTTCTTCTAAGGGGTGCGTGCTTCTTCTGCAAGCCTGGGATCAAATTCTGGGTCTTCCCATCGCCAAGGGTAATTATGCTCCTATTGATGTTCCCCAAGGGAAAAGGTAGTACTAAAAAAGAGTTAACACCTAATGTGCAAGAGACAGAGTTGTAAGTGTGGTTATCATTCAAATGGTTAAACTTTATTGCTTTCTAGGAGTCGAGATTGCCGCATGACCGTGGCGTTGGTTATATCCGACAGAGCTAAGGTGGCATTGCTAATAGTACCAGTTCCAACTACACCTATCACGGATGGGTCAAATAAACTGCCACTATTGCTTAATATCAACACATTGGCTGTCATTTCGAGAACCTCTTTTTTATCATAAACTTGTGATTCATCTATGCGAGGCCCAGTATTGTCTGAGCGGTAGTGTGCTATGACTTACTTTAATTGGAAGTTAGTCATCTACCCTGCTACATCATAAAGCTTCCGTTGCATTTTGAAGTAGCCATAAAAGGAAGGCCACCGAACCTTGATGACTATGATTCCACCAATTGTACCATCCTGCGCCCTTTTGATACGCTCTTTAAGCAGGGCTTGACTCTTGTAGCAAAGTCATCAGCGTCATAAGCCACTCCTGTAAGCTTTGTAAGCAAAATCCTGATCTACTAATCTTTCAGTTGCAGCTCGTCCTCCGGCTTGGATCATCCGCAGAGTGTGCTGTAGCTTCTTGTCCCCTTCTTGAAATCTTGGCGGCGCCTTTAAGGCTACCTTTTTACATGAAAAAGCGGTAAGATTGACTGGGAGATGGCAAAATAGTTTCTTTCAAGCCGAGAAATGTCCACGAAACAGAGAGCTTTTACAGTAAAATTATAAGCAGCCAACACCTTGACTCACTGACCGGCGACCACCACCGTGTTCCCTTCTCTGGTGGCTGGGTTTTACGTTAGTGGTAGTTCTTGCATGATATTAATAAACAAAGCTCAGGAATAATAATTCTGGGGTCCAAAAGCGGCGGGCACCCCCAGATTTGATAATGGATGGTGATAAAACATCAGCCAGTAGAATAAATTAATTATTGCTTCAGGGAAAAAGACTTAAATAGGGCCAAAAAACTTGTACTGGAGTTTTACATCAATAATTCATTGTTCATACATAAACCACATACTATTACCAGTCATTTTGAAGCTTCATTATTTCCATGAATTACTTATACCACACAAATTGGAAATTGTTTCTACCCAGTGACTGTTACAAACGCTCCTGCCAATTAGACGTACATTGCAGGTGACCTTGAAGCACAATGCTGAGTAAACTAGGAAAGCTGCTCATACTGATATTCAGAAACTTGGAAAGCTGTCATTTGTATGTGCAAGTTGAAAGTAAATTGCAGATGCAGATCACATGCGTACGAGTATGAAATGCCAACATGCCGGACAGCTATATTTGTTTGCCACCGTAGTGCTACTGCAACAAGAACAAAAGTTATTAAAGGGGAGAAATTTTATGGATTTGATTTTATATTAAGAAAATATTTTGCAAATTACACAATCCACCACTTTTATGCTGAACTCATTATCTGGTGTTTACCAATACCCACTTACCATTTGCCATGGGCTTAAATGGTATAACATACAATAGTTTCAGTGCATTCCTTAATAAGGAATAACTCAGAAAAGGAAAAAAAAAAGGCAATAAACTAATCCCCAAATCAAATCTAATTAAATATCGAGTCCTCAGTGATAGTTTATAGCTAAAATGAACAGAAGCAATGAGAAAGAGTTTACCTACGAACTTGAGGAGCTGGCTGCAGTGTCCTTTCCTATATATTTATATGGGATGCGAGATATCTTCGGCCAATCCTCACCTTCCCCTTCCTTGCATCGTTTTTCAAGTTCAGGACAATGTTGAATGGAAAAGTGTTGAAGGCTGAGCTGCTGGATGCCTTCTGGAAGAGACTTAATATTTCGACATTCTGAAATTGCCAAAGATCTTAGGGAAACGAGGTTCTCCAAATTCGGAAGTGCCATGAGTTTTGGACAGATATGAATCTCCAGATTTTGTAGCATCTTCATTTGTTGAACTCCTTCTGGCAGAAATGCTAATTCTAGGCAACTTAAAATGGTCAACCTCCTCAGTGCCAAGAGATTATGCAGACCCTCTGGTAGAGAAGCCAGATTCGAACAATACATAATTGTTAGGCGCTCAAGGGCCGTGGCATGTTGCATTCCTTTTGGCAAAGTAGTCAAGCCATTACAGTTTTCAATAGAGAGCGATCGAAGTGAGCTCAATCTTTCTAAGCTTTGCTCTGGTAGAGTAATTAAACTAGGACACTCAACAATATCCAAAATCTCTAGAGCGATCAGATTTCCTAATTCATGAGGCAAACTGTGTAGCATCTCGCACCAACCAATTTTCAATGACTTCAGAGCTGTGAGTTTCCCCAAATTAGCTGGCAATGTGGGAAGTTTGGGACAAGAGATAATTTTCAAAGACATAAGAAGTAAGCAGTTTTCCAGCAGTACCTTTGGTATGAAAGTTGACTTTAGAAAGGAGTCAATAACAAGAGTCAAAAGTGTTCTTAGCTCTGCTGCTGATCTAAGTAACACTGGATCACAGTTTTGCACCGTTAAGTGTTGCAGGGTTGGAAACCTTGGCATTGTTATTAACAATGGACATTTCATGATGGATAGTCTCTTCAGGCAAGGAAAAGCTTCTGTTGAACCAATGCTTTCCCAAGTTCTTAGTTCAGGAAAGTCTCGAAGGGTTAGTTCAAGCAATGATGGAAATGGCCTCATTCCTCCACCAGAGAACTCATTATCGATTTTCACCACGTTGTCCATCCCTTGGATGCTAAGACACTTCAGGACTGGAAGTTGGCCAAGCTTGGGGAGAGTTTCACAACTTTTGCAGTTGATTAACTCGAGCTCTGTCAAATTGCTGATTGCGTACGGGTTCATCCAATGTGGGAATTCGCATCCTGGATATCCGTTTATTGACAAGCTTCTTATTTTGTCGTTTGGCTTAAGGTTTTCAATCAAAGCTTCAGATGCATCTTTGCTTTGTGTGGTTTGTCTTGATGTGTTCTGAGTTAACTTACCTTCATCACCATCACCCCAAAATAGTCCCAATGACTGAAGTTGCAAATGTCCGACAAGGGCCCCCTCAGCCCAATCTGTCCGAAAACAAACATTACCATGGACATTGTCAAGGTGCTTAATTTTCAACTCACCTCGAAGATATCGTAGACGTCGAAGCACAGTAATGCCCTCATCAGCAAAACATATTGGTAAAGTCTGAAGCATCCGTAGACGATAAATGCGAGCAGGCAAGCAAGCAAGCCTTGCACAATCCTTTATGTTTAAATGGTTCAGCTGTACTAACATAATTATTTCTTTGGGTAACTCTACCAGATCATTGCATCCTGAGAGATCAAGTGTTTGCAAATTGCACAGATGACCAATTGTCTCTGGTAATGTTTCAAGAGGAGTGTTTGAGAGGTCAAGATATCTCAAATATATTAAATCACCTATGGATCTGTGCATCCTTTTGATGCCACTTCCACTTAAATTCAGAATTTTAAGGTGCCTAAAACCAGAAACTAATTTTCTTAGGGCTTTCATTGATATATCTCCAGAAGCCAAGAGGTAGAGGGTACATAATTTATGAGCTTCGTACAAGGCTTCTGGTAGCACATTGGACCTGTAATCAATGTCGACCAATGCATGTCGAGTTTCTGCAAGATCATCAGCCTGATCACTGTTGCTTCTGTTTTCTATTGTCAAGAATTCATTTCCAGCTACATCTTTTGCAAGATCATAAATCAGATTAGGTACTTTAAACTCTACCACATTGCTACTACTTGCCGGTTGGAAAAATGACATCTTCAGTAAATCGTCGAAGCAGTCATTGCCAATTTGCTCAAGCATTTTAGGATCATAACCTGCAGATAATTGAACTAAGCCTCCCGCAATCCACTGTTGGATTAACTTTTCCTTATTTAAATGATAATTTCTAGGAAATATGGCACAGTATGCAAAGCATCGCTTTAAATGTGATGGCAAGTGATTGAAACTCAACCTCAAGACAGATAATATTCTGTTCTCACCTGCATCAAGGTTCCATAGTTCACTTTCTTGCACACGCAACCATTCATCTTTCTCTCGTTTGGACCGTAACAAGCCACCAAGAACTTTAGCAGCTAAAGGCACACCTTGACACTTGTCTGCAATCTGCTGACCAACAGGCAACAGGCTTGAGAAGGCGTCTTCTTCCCCATGCAGAAATGCTTGCCGCTTGAGCAGAGTCCAACAATCATCTTTGGTTAGGGCTTCCAAAAGGTAGGGAGGACTACTACTAAATACAGAAGCAACTTTTTGACTCCGAGTGGTGACTATAATTTTGCTCCCTTCTGCACCACATCTGAACAGGTTTTTTATTTTATCCCATTCTTCTTGATCATCTATCCACACATCATCCAATACCAGTAGATATCTCTTTCCGCATAATGATTCTTGCAGTTGGGATTGCAGAACACCCATCTGGAGGGACTCACACCTACGCTTAGTCACATATTCCAAAATTTCACTCAGAAGTTCCTTTGACCTGAATTTGCCATACAAAGAAACCCAAATTTTCATATCAAAATGTCCACCCACACTCTGGTCATTGAAAACAAATTGAGCAAGTGTCGTCTTCCCAATTCCCCCAATCCCAACTATTGGAATCGTCCAACTTTCACCATCGGACGATAATAACAAGTCAACAATCTTCTTCACGTCTTCGCTTCGACCATAAACTTCTGATTCATCCATGTAAGGTCCAGTTTCCCGCTTCTCCATAGTATCTAATCTTTTATAAGCTATTACTTCCCTGAATTGGAAGGTAGACATCTCTCTAGCTATATTGTCCAATCTTTCAACAATCTCTGTCAGTTTACGTGACATTTCAAAGCTACTTAAAATTGATTGAAGAGCGAAAGAAGTGATCCGAACCTGCCTTCGAGTTTCTTCATATATTGATACCGGAATTCTTCTGAGCTTGTATTTGACTGTATCGTTCGAAGATGAATATTCAACAGGAACCTTTTCTTTCACCAACTGTCTCTGCAAAACTTGAGTGGTGATCTCATCGAAGAGATCATCTGCAGCATAAGCCACAGCCCTAAGCTTTGACAGCCAAATCTTCACCTTCTTATCTTTCAGTTGTCTCTCTTCAGCATCTTCGATTACGGCTTGAATGATTTGCAACTTATCTCGCAACTTTTCGATTTTCTTCCTTTGATCTTTCGGAGTTTCCACAGTGTTGAGATAAGAAGCCAATTTCTCATAGATAACCTGTAGAAGAGGTGATACAATCAAGGAAGCGACTTCCATTCCTGAAGGAGAGTTTACCCCAAGTTAAGCTGCCGCAAAATTCAGGGGCTGGCCTCGGATTTTGAACTATAGCTATCGGTCAAGATTGTCAAGGAGAAGGAGCAGATGCGAAGGAAGGGAGAAGACAGCTGCCCACGGAAGAAGGGGTGAGAAAGCAAAAGTATGAGGGATGACCGATGACTCAAGTTCCAGTTTGTTTACAAGGAGTACTTGTCAACATCTGTCGTCTTCATGGGGCCAGGAATCAAACCATTCAAAGTGATCCCCTTTTTTAACCCAAAAAAATTAAAAAAAAAAAAAAGGTCCATTTTTAAAGCTATAGTAAAAGTAATTTTGACAAGTAGCTCGGTAACAATCATTAATCGTAAGTATAGTTTATAAATTTAATTTTTTTCTAAAATCATCTTACTAAGAATAATATTTTTATACATTTAATTTTAATACTGCCTTATCATTCCTTTTTAAATAATCAAAATAATAATATATTTGTTATTAACATCCAATCAATTTTAAATGATCAATTCCTTTCTTTTAATATATATATTTTTTATTTCAAGACCTAAGTTTGAATTTTTAAAAAAATAAAAAATATTTCTTCTAAATAATATTAAATTTATATAAAATGACTTGTATCATTCAAAACTTAATGAATTTACCCAAATACAAAATACTTTAACCAAACCCAAATGCAAAATCTGAAATAAAAAACCCACTCCAAAGAAATCCAGGACAAGAAAGAAATAGAAATACATTGCACGAGCATCCTACTTCTCTTAATTCCTTTTACATTGACCATCTCTCCACCAATCTCAAAGCAGTGGGCTGATCAAAAGATAGGACCAGCTGCAAGGATCTCCTCTGTCAGCTTGCTGTCTTTTCCAATCTTATAATTCGTGAAGCCCCCAAAGTTTTTCTTGAACAAACCAGCTAACTTCAATAGGGTATCATTGTAAGCCTTCTTGTCGGGCCACTGCAATTGAATAAAATCTCACGCTTTAGAAAGCTTACACATCGATCTAGAGACTGGAAGGATTAGATTCAATTAAAATGTATTAAAAAAATAGGAAAGAGAGGAATGGCAACTCACAGTGTTCACAGGGTCCAGGATTTCAGAAGGAACACCCTCGATCTCGGTTGGAATTTCCAGCCCAAATACGTCAGTCTTTTTGTAGTTTGCTTCCAAAAGGCTCCCAGAGTGAATGGCATTGATGATCCTTCTTGTGTATGCTAACTTAATACGATTGCCTGACCCGTAGCTGCACAGCAAAGAAAGAACATTATGAACACAAATTATTACTCGAATTCAGATGCATGAACTAGATGTTTTACCGTATAGTTACATATTATATATACCTTCCTCCTGACCAGCCAGTGTTGACAAGCCATCCTGTAGCCCCATGCTTTTGCATCTTTTCAGCTAACATTGCAGCATACTTGGTGGGATGCAGCATTATAAATGCTGCACCAAAGCAGGCTGAGAACGTTGCCTGTGGCTCCTTCACACCTTCCTCTGTCCCAGCAACCTGTTTTTCGATAAAGAAAAAATTTGCTTCTTCAACATTTACAATTATATAAATATGCACAATGATACTAATTAGTTGATTTTACAAGGATGCGTATCTATGTGGTATATATTTGGAAAAAATGCGGAAGATTTCTTGTAGTACCAGAGCTGTGTAGCCACTGATGAAGTGATACATGGTTTGTGCCAGGCTCAGCTTGCTCACGGGTGGAAGCACGCCAAATGCATCGCAAGCCAGAAGGATGACATTCTTGGGATGAGGACCAACGCATGGTATCTTAGCATTGGGGATATACTCTATAGGATAGGCTGCCCTAGTGTTCTCTGCAACCAATTGCCTTATCAGAACAGTGATTGGAATGGGACAGTTTCAAATCTATAAACTATTATATAGAGCTTATACATCCACCGGCTGTGTCAGAACTCTTTGCTACATATATTTATAAATTTTATTATGCCACCCTCACATCCTTGGATACTACCCCGAGCCAACAAAAATTATTTTAAGAGTTTAGACAAGTATAAAAAACTCATCTACTGATATATCATAGTGAAAAGTTAAGGTATACAAATGACAGAAAAATTCATTCCTTCATGCCATCCATTTCTAGAGGTTTATCAAGGCATCATTTTCCTAAACATTGAACGCTATTTAACTCATAAGGATTCTGCTTTACCTGTGACAGATTTATCTGAATGATCCACTTCTCGAGTATGCTCGTCAAATACCACGTTCTCTAACACTGGGGAACACAAGCGGTTAAGTTAGACATTTCAACAGATACGAATTTCTGGTAGAAAGCTATTGGTTCACTGTTAAGAAGCTAAATCATTCCCATCCATTTAAGCTTATTGCAGAAAATTAATGAAGATGATCGACTTTTACCAGTCCCGAACTTGATGGCATTCCAAATATCAGGCTCCTTCTCCTTCGACAAATCAATGCACTTAGCATAGCAACCGCCTTCTATATTTGACACGCCATTCTCGCTCCAGCAATGCTCATCATCTCCAATTAAATACCTGTTATGATCAGTGGACAGAGTTGTCTTCCCCGTACCTATAACAAAAGAAAGAAAATCAATCAGGAAATACATAACTACCGGTTCCAATTTGCAAAGACGGCTCAAAAATACTGTACCTGATAATCCAAAGAAAAGGGCTACATCGCCATCCTTCCCTATGTTGCATCCAGAGTGGAGGGAAAGGATTTGACGCTTAGGCATGAGATAGTGCATTACACTGAATAAACCTTTCTTCATTTCCCCAGCGTACTGTGTGCCAAGAATGACCATCTCCCTCCTGGCAAGGTTGAGGTCTATGCTAGTAGAGGTAGTCATGTAATGGGTGTACCGGTTGCACGGGAACTGCCCAGCATTGTATATAGTAAAGTCTGGGGTACCAAAATTCTCCAGCTCTTCTGGAGTGGGTCGGATGCACCTGTCACCCACCAATTCATCATATTATTACGTTTCTCCTCATTTCCTCATATTAACTTAAATTTTCATGCTTTTTGCCTGGTCAATTTAACTTAAATTTGAAACAACTGAATCAGACAAATCTGCTATGTTAACATTTTGAGAACAAGCAAATGATCCCGGAAAGTATTTTTGTTTCATTACTTACATGTTGTGCATGAACAAGGAATGGTATGCTCTGGCAGATATGATACGGACTTTGATTCTGTGTTCCGGGTCCCAATTGAGAAACTGATCATTGACAAAAACCTGAAACAGATATCCTGTGTCACCACTTTTCTTCAATGTATATTGTAGGTACTTCAGAATATGCACATTGATATACTAAGGAACATAAGGATTATCCAAGTTAATTGTGCCTAGTCTTGTCTTCTCTTGGGTAAAATCCACGAGAAAATCTGAGCCGTAAGACTCTGAGAGTGTCAAAATGCATTTCTTTCATCAGGTTTGAACAATATAGGGTGCTGGACGGACTGGTTTGTATGGCTTTTGTGATCAGTAAGATTAAGAAACAGAGTTGTTGGTCCTGTTTCCCACTCTCACTGATGCCGGTCTCTTGGTCCTGTTGGTCCCGTTTCCCATTCAATCTTTTTCTTTTTGTTAGGCTGTCCTGTCAACCCTCTAAAATGGTTTTTCCTCTAACTGAACATGGAGATATGGATCCTATTCCTATATTAATCCTTCCAAATGAACCATTATTGTGGAAGATGGCATGCATTCTAGTTTTAAACTAGGGACTATGAAACCATGGAAAAGCTCATAACAGAGAGGTAAAATAACCATACAAGATCATACATAGAATTGGATACATAAGACAAGACAGGCTAATTAACTCATAATAGGACGAGAAAAAACTGAAGGAAAGATGGTTGTCTCCAGCCATGTAGAAGATGAGGATGGGTTATTCAGATACATCAGCCTCCTTGCTGGAATAAGTCAAAGTATCATTGCGCAACCAACCATCAAACTTATTGTTTAGGAAACTACAATTAGTTATTATAGAAATGACAAATAGCCGTAAAGGGGAATGAGTACAATTAATGAGATCCAAATCCTTGAATTTGGGAATGGATAAGAATCCCAGCTGGCTTATAAATTAGTCAAGGAAATATCTTTGGGTCAAAAACGTAGCACTCAATAAGTAAATGGATTAATCCTTATAACAATATGCTTTTCTAGGCTGACTGCCAGCCAATTAACACGTCTTCCCCATGAACTAGTAAGAAAACGGATTATATTATGTAATGAAATCCAGTCTTTGACATGTTGGAGAATGAAGTGCAAATAGGGATAGATAAAGCAGTAAGCAACCGACAGCTTAATCAAATATAGAATTAGTGTTGAAAAAATCAACTGTGTGTAATTGAATATACCTTGTCCAAGGAGTTCAAGTAATCGACAGCTCTTTCCCTGTTCACCATAAAAGTATGCTCGTCCATTTCAATGTTGGGTGAGCCCCTGTCAAGGAAATAGATTACCTTTTAAGACTTTAACTAGTGTGCGAAAAAATTAAGAAAATTACAAGGGGTTTTACAAGAAAGAAAACTTACTTTCCCCACCAAAGTTCATCTTCAGTTGTTTCGTCCTTGACTACACGTTTGTCTCTGGGTGATCGACCTGTCTTTGCTCCGGAAAGTGTGGCTAAAGCACCGGTTGATGTTATGAATGACCCTTTTTCATGCTTAATAGCTTGCTCGTAAAGTTCTGTTCCATATTGAAGAAAATATTAGGTTGCGAAATCCCAGTGTAATGTTTCGTAAAATGTAGAAGTTGATGTTGCCACATTTTTGGGACTTGTCAACTAATTCCAGGGCTATTCCGGGTCGATTCAGCCCTTAAAGGCCAACTTGAAACTTGAAAATACAACAAAGATAGCAAAGAAACAGAGGAGAGAAACATTTATACCAGCAGGAGACAGATTGTAAAGGAAGTGAGTAAACTTGAGCGCACTATCACTAACAGCGATCGTTGGAGTAAAATGATGAACATGGGTCACCTTGGGAGTCTCATGCTTCCTCGAAGGGTCGCCTTTCACCACCTTTGGACCAGTCTCTCTGGTCAGGGATGCCAAAGAAGCACTGTTCCATAATTCTCCGGTAAAATTAAGCCAAATAATAATAATAATAATAATAATATGCACCCATATATGATATATCCAACCAAAAAGGCTTACGACGACTCATTTCTTTTGTACCTGATGGATTGTAGCTGCAGCTTTTGGCGTTCTATTTCAGAGATATTGTTGGCAAAAGCACCCTGAGTGTCAGTAAGGGGTGTAGTTGGAGCAGATTTCTTCTTCTGAAGAGAGTGAAGCTCGTCGATCGTCTGAGCTTTTACGGGAGCTGCACTGTCATCATGGCACACATCAGCTTCCTTCCTTTGCGTTTGGATTTTGGCAAGCCCGTTTTGTCCAACTCCACTGCTACCAAAACTGAACTCCCCATTTCCAATCCCACGGTTCGCCATAATTCTTTCTTTACCAATATATCTGTAAAACAATCAGATTTTGGCTTTCATATACAAACTAAACAACAGCACGCATTGATTAAGACACCTTGCGAAAAGAACCGCGCAAAACTAACAACCATTTATATACCAAACCAAGAAAAAATTACGTATACAAATCAAGCAAGAGAACGAACCAGAAAATTAATCTCTGCTCGAAATGACCAGGGTAAGCACGAAGAAAGAGAGGAAATCAATACAGAGAGAAGAGAGAAGTATTTAAGAAGGGTTCGACCATCCAAATAGTGTCACCTAGGCTGGAAAGCTTGGGAGATGTGATCTCAAGGCAATGAACAAACGCATATATAAAGGCTTCAGCAGAGCAGGAAACCTCGAAGTTTGGTTGAATTAACCATGGTTGAAGTCTTGAAGAGGAAATTTCCAAAAGATCGCATTGAAGATAAAACCGTATTAGTTTATTGATTGAATTTGTCACGAAACCAGCACACGTTTTTCGGTTTGCCAGGGCAGAGCTAGTCCCCTCATGCACCAATATGCAAAGTTTTTCGACGTCTGCAATTTTGTTTCCTTTTATTTTATTTCCATCAAAAAATTATTCTTATGATATAAATTTGAGGTCTAAAAACATTTATTTTTCAATGTCACATGTGATTCATTTAATTAATCACAAGCTATGCGTGAATAAAGGGTCCTATTTTATATGATCGGATTGAAATTTTGACTGATTGTGAGGTTATTTTTTCTGCATTTTTTCACTTTCATAATATAAAGTTAATTTGACTATTTTTTTCCATGGATTAAAAAGCTAAAATTAGAGACCAAGTTTTTCCTAATTATAACCACTTTATCAAATATTAGTAATGTCATTTTCAAATCAAATTAACTTTGTCATGCTTTAATTAATTATATGAGATGAAATTGATAAGCTGTTCTAGTGGGAAGCTTTAACTGTATGCAATTAAACCATATGTAATTTTCCATTTGATAATTATCTCTGTTGGCTCTACCAAAAAAATATAAATATCATTTTATGAAATGAATGAATCATATTGTATAGTTTTATTAGAGTTAAACTCTTTTATCTCTTCTAAATATACCAAAACAAATGATTACTCATTGATTTATAAGTGCATCTTATAATTTAATTTACTTTGATGATGATAAAAATAGAAAGTAAATATGTTTAAACCATATCGGTGAAGTGACCTTTCAATAAATCGGATGGTTGAAACAAAAGTACAAGGTTAAGAAGCCTTTTCTAAGTATTATTTTAATTCTGAGAATGATTAATTAATTGCTAAAATCTTACGTGACAAGCGACTTTGACTCTATGATTTTCAGATTTAATTTTTTTTTCCGTTCTAAGATAGACCATATTAAAATAATGGCATAGCCTAAGCAAAACCACGTTGGATACACAGAATTGTTGCTTCGTTTTTCTTCTTAGTAGCGTGAACATGTTCTATAAAGAAAAATGAATAATGATAAATGATAATGCTGCTTAATTTATCAACATGTTATGGTTGTATAATTTTTTTTTATCAATTATTTCTTAAGAAGATATCTGAGTATTTAATTTATTAATTAGTATATAATTTTTAATTTAAAGAGCAGAATTCAAATTTTTTTTTTCATATTCAAAAAAAGAAATATTTCTTTAAGAAAGGTTGAGGCGCACCAAAAAAAGGCCGTTAAGCTAGCTTGGGCCAGCTGGTTGGACTGTATTTCTTGTTGGACTCAGTGAATGTAGGGCATATTATGTGTACTCATAAGTTGAGTTGGGTATTAATTGGTAATAATTAATTAATTAGAAATTGCTTGAACAGCCCATACCAGACAATTAAAGGCCCGTCTCCAAGAAAATATGAAAAACTGAAAATATATAATTTTACATTAGTTGTGGACAGTGAAATTAAACGTTGATAATTTTGGACACAATTCGTGAACAAGATACAAGGAACTTAACGTGAATAAGTAAGTTTAGGTTTAAGATTGTTATTTTTCGAGTCTTAAATCCGTTTACGCATTTAAGATATAAAATTTTTGTATATTAGACGGATTAATCTTACTTGAACTATATGTAACACAATTAACCTGTTTGATGAAATGTATTATCATGTCAATTTGAAAAATATAACTTGTTTAACTAATTGCTTATGATATCCCATTAAACAAGTTAATCGTGTTTAAAAGAACTTGATGTATTATAATTGTATCGTGTCATATAAAGTTCAACTCAATTTGTTTGATAAATGTGTTAATTGTATTGTATCATATAACACGTTACATAGCCTTATATATATTTAGAATTTTGATTTATTTAATTAATTGTGTAACATTCGTGTTTATCCATGTAATTATTAATATTTTAGTTAAACATTTAAACATGATACAAATATGATATGATTATGCGAATGGTCAAGTTTAAGTGTAATAAAACTAAATTTATTTATTTATTTATCTATTATTATTATTATTATTTGGCACTACAAAAGCCGATTATAATTTCAAATTTGATTAGGCATGGCGAATGCATAGCTATCACTAAACTTAGGATTACAACAGCTTTGGACATCTGTTTTAGAGTTGTGCCTTTTTCATAGTAAAGCAAGATGCAGTACGGAACACCATATATATAATCACACTAGGCTGTAGCCAACAGCTTTGGCACCACGGCAAGATTGCTGAGTTTGATTAAATTTCTTCTGTTAAGTCTTGAATTCAACGACTAAAACCCTGAAATAATTTCTCTTTGGTTACGTGACCTGTTCAAGCTTTCCCCCACTGAGGTTTTAGGTATATGAAAGGTATTTTGTTCTAATATCTGATACATATAGACCCAAACCACTTCATCGGAATCTTAAACAAGCAGAAAATCGATGTACTTTAGTTTTCCCATCAACATAAAACACTCATTCAGGATCATGCAAACGTAATCTATCTAGTGCCATCGTTTTGCTTTGAGCTCAAGTATGCAGCTGAACTGACGGAAATATATTAAAGTGTAATTGATCATAGGATGAACTGGTCAGCATTTAACTGGGGAAGTATCATATAGGCAGATATCTACTGCCTGGTCGAAGATAATTAGCAGCATAGCCAAGGCAGTAATACACCACAAGTACTTTTTAACCTTTGACTAACTTCATTGAAATGTGTACTAGTATATATCTCCTCGTCCTTTGTTAGTGGCAGTGCTCCGAGCTTTACCACAACACAATATCATCTGAAGTTAGAGATTAAAAGGTTTGTTTTACCAAAATCAAACCCCTTTTTATCGAACAGTGTTGGAAAACCAGAGGTCAAGAGTCTATGAGCGACGACGTGCACAGGATTCTTGGAATGCACTACAAACATGTACTAAAAATGAAACCAAAGAAAAATTTCAAGCTAAAGCTACCCTAAATGGAAAAACCCTAATCTTCACACTAAGCAAAATTTTCTCAGAACCAGTAAGCACGAGTCTGAATGCTAATTGGACATCTGTTATTGCTTGTACTTCTTTTTCATTGTAAAACACAATGCAGGTCCCATGGATTCAAGAGAAAAAAAAAAAGGGAATATGTTGCAAATTAAAGCCTAATTAATTACCCTATCTGCATCCCTTTAGCAACAAGGCAAGATTGTCGGATTAGATTTAGATATGCTACAAGGCCTTGAAATTAGATAGAAAGTATTATATCATTCCTGTTAGCTGTGGAAACAATTTGCCTGAAGTTGGTTGGGAAATCGTGCAACTTGCCCTAATGCTAAATTTCTTCCTTATTTTTCTTTTTAATCAAACTACCACAATGAAATGTTCGAGAACATTTGATCACGTCCACCTTAACTCGTAAGTAACTTAAAATTAAAAACATAATTGAAGCGGATATTATACGCATCAAAAACACTTATTTAAATTATTATAATGTGAAATTTTTTGTGCTGTAATCTAGAATTAATATTTTAATATATTACAATGTGTATATCTCATTTATAATATCACAATTATTAAAACTGCTATTATTATGAGATATGAAGTAATTTTAAATGATTTGGTCATTAGTATCAATCATTTTTTATGCAAATGTAATTTCATTTTCACATTCTCAACTAGATTGAACTATTTTTGTTGCTCTATTATAGCGTAAATATAGGATTGAACCCTAAAAAAATTTTTAATTTTCTGTGCATAAAGATAATAATTTTTATGTATTCTAATAAATTGATTAAAATTTTTTGCGTATATATGAAATTTCTAGTGAGATTATGTAACACCTAAAATGTGGCTGAAATATCTTTCATTAGTTCATCATTTGGTATGACTTGAAGACTGATATGTTGTACTAGGCCTTTGAAGTACAACCTTTCTCTTGGAGGAATTAATAAAGTTGTTGGTCAAGGATGCAAAGCAAGAAAAGTTTAGTAGTTAAGTAAAAGAGTTAGTAATTGTTACAGAAGCAAGCGAGCAAGCTGCTCCACATCCTGGAATGTTAAGTGTTGTCAGTGTCCACGATTTCAAAGAAAAGCTTGTGGCGACCGGAGACCCTGAAATCTTAGAAACCCTATCTCCATCACACATGGCCGCACCCCACCCTCCCATCTCTTATCTCTTTTCTCATGGTATCTATCTTCTATCTGTACACCTCTTTGTAATAAAAGAAAAAAAGGAAGAAAATCTAAGTTATATCATCCAATGGCCAGCGGAAGTCCACGATGTGACGCTGCCAATATTTAGTTAGCACTAGATAGATCATCAGAATCTAAATGTAGACAAATTAGAAGAATCAAAGGAACACTGATGCTTTGATACTCTCCTTTGATTTTTAGTATATACAGGACTATATGTCCTTATCCCAGCTTTGTCTCATTAGGAAATGTAGAACTTTAATTAAAGCCCGAATAGGAATCACTGAATTGGATGGAATGGTACCTATAGGATCCTGTGAGATAATTAGTTGGACGGTATTTGTTTGAGAAGATATGCTTAAGTTTAAGTAATTAGATTGCAGCATCAAAAAACCACCTTGGTTGAATAGCAATGAAGCTCTTTCTCTAAATAAAGTGTGAAAAATAGATAAGAAATGGGGTTAATGGCTCTTCCACTTATGTCCACATTGGTGTAACAGATCATTATCCTCTTTTTAAAAAATTAATTCATTATAGGTCAAATGAAAGTTAAACCCACTCTAATACTACTTTACCACTCGATTATTAATCTCTCTCCAATAAATTAACTTGATAAAATATGTAACCATAATGTTTATAAGCTTTTCAAGATCTCTTATGCACTTGCGTTAGTATTTCCATATTTCATTTAACGATCATGTTTAGACAATTATTAACCAACTAAGAAAACAATTTTCTACATCAATAGTTAAAGTAGTAGCTTTAAAGTATGAAAAATAATATATATATATATATATATATATATATATATATCTAGTTTATTATATTCGCTTTTCAACTTTACTTGTATAATCACAACCATCCATCAATTATAAATTTGATTAAATATGATAAAACAAAAAAAAATAAATACATTTTGTGAGTATGCATTGACTAAATGAAACAAACCCTATACATATTCCAATGTTAAAAATTGATGTATTTCTCTCAAATTAAAAACAATACATCATTATTCTTGCTTGACAAAAAATCAATCTAAGAGCCCCTGGTTTGAACAAGTTGCAACGCCTTGGCCCTCCTTCTTTTACAATAAAGAAAAATCAGAAAGGAAATTAAATTCTTGTTCCCAAACAAGTACTAGGCTTAGCCCAGTGAGGGGACACTATAAAAGAGGATGAAGACAAAGGCAAAAGAATGGGAGTGTGGATAAAACGTGTGTTCCACCGGCCAATCAGAATCCAGAAAACAAAATCACAAATCCTCTCACCGTCTGCCTCGCCTAATCCCTTCGCCCAATCCCCTGTTTCAAAGGTTAACTCTAATTTCCTCACATTTCCTTTTTCATTTTTTCCCAAACACAAAACTTGACTTTGGACCGTGTTTCTGGTTCCTTGGTCAATTATTTCATACGGACCAAACCAACCTGACCCCTTTCCTTCCCCTCCCTTCCCTGAGTCCCTCCCTTCCCCTTTGTTTTTTCAACCAAACATACCTAATCAAACCACACGCCTTCCCCTTTTCTTTACAGGAAAAACCCATTTAAGCTCACGCTCTATTTCTCCCGTTAATTTGGGTTTTTATCTTTTGAGGGGAGGGGGGTTTAGATCGTGAGCTTTTCAGTTTTACAAAGCCATGGCCGTTTCTTCGACTTTTTCCGGTGCTAAATTGGAGAGTTTGTTGGTGAATTCTTGTTCATCGTCTTCGGCTTCTTCATTGCGGGCTTATTTTCCTTGTCAGCAGCAAATGAAGGCCTTTTATAAGCCTAATCGTGGAAGGAAAGGTACGGTTCAGAGGGGTGGAGGAGTTAGATGTGAAGTTGCTCAATCCCAGGCCGCTTTGGACGGCGAAAAAATTGATCCTTCTAAGGCTTCTGCACTCTCCGCTCTTGAACAGCTCAAGACCTCCGCCGCTGACAGTACGTTTATCGTTAATTTCTGCAAAATTGTTCTTCTTCTTCTTCTTCTTCTTTTTACCCTTCACTCGTTTTGGCTGAATTTCGTGTTATTCAGTTTTAGATTTGATTGCAAAACTGTTATATGATGAATGCAGCTGCTTAATGTCATTTGACTGAAATGCTTCAATATTTTTGAAGCACACCTGTTTGACTTGTTCATAATCTTTAGATACTTAAAGCAACAACTAACTGGGAATGTTAATTCAGACCAAAAAAAAACCCCATAAAATACATTATTAGATTCTTGTGTTCGGTATATTTGTATAGTTTTATTCTGTACGAGATGACAAAAAAAAAAGGCGTGTAGTTTGTACCTGCTACGTGTAGGATTGCTTGCTTTTGCTTCTATTAGTTGATCCCTGGGAAATCAAACTTTGAGCTATGCCTTGAATAATAGAAGCTATTCCTTACTTAATATGTAACCTTGGAATTGTATGATCAAAACCATCATCAATTTCTCCCATCTAATGGTGTAATAACAGCTAGTTCCTGAAGTTTTTGTTTTGAAGAAGAGGAAGAAGATGTCTCCGTGATCGGACTCCTAAAACCGATAGTTGCTTGCATAGGGTTCCCTACATTGTGCTCATGATTATATCGGCATAATTTTGGGCCTTTAATGTCTGGAACCTTCTCAATTTTAAGCAATGAACATTTAGATAAGACACTCCTTCATGTTAAATTTCGAATTCATATTATTAGAGGCCTACAATTTTTGCTGAAACATGTTATTTCTAATGAGAATACCTTTTTTGGCAGTTTATCTTTGGATCAATTTCAAATCCGTGATAATAACTGACAAGTTGGTTTCAGGAATTTCAATTAAATCTACAATGTATAATACTTTTTGTAAAATATACATGTTAATTTTCCTGTTTCAACTGTTTTACTGAAAATCTTGCAATTGGTCCATGCCAGGATATACAAAGGAAAGGAGCAGCATTGTGGTCATAGGGCTTAGTGTTCACACTGCACCTGTGGAGATGCGTGAGAAACTTGCCATTCCAGAAGCAGAATGGCCACGAGCTATCGGGGAGTTATGTGGTTTGAATCATATAGAAGAGGCTGCTGTTCTTAGCACCTGCAACAGGATGGAAATATATGTTGTGGCTCTCTCCCAGCATCGTGGAGTCAAAGAAGTAACTGAGTGGATGTCAAAGGTACATTATTCTTCAGACTCTATAGTCTTGTGATATTTAACGCTGTAAAATTTGTTTCATGAATTAATTTTATGTGAGAACTTTGAATCTGGCAGTAGTTGTTTAATTAAGTACAATTTGGTTGCAGACTAGTGGCATCCCAGTTTCAGAGATTTGTGAGCACCGGTTTTTGTTGTACAACAAGGATGCTACACAGCACCTCTTTGAGGTATCTGCTGGTCTTGACTCTCTTGTTCTTGGAGAAGGTCAAATTCTTGCACAAGTTAAACAAGTTGTCAAAGTTGGGCAAGGAGTTGTTGGCTTTGGAAGGAACATTAGCGGGCTGTTCAAGCATGCGATTACTGTTGGGAAACGGGTCAGAACAGAGACTAACATTGCTGCTGGGGCTGTTTCAGTTAGCTCTGCTGCAGTTGAACTGGCTTTGATGAAGCTTCCTGAGCCCTCACATGCTACTGCTCGAATGTTGGTTATTGGAGCAGGAAAGATGGGAAAGCTTGTGATCAAGCACTTGGTAGCAAAAGGATGCACCAAGATGTTGGTTGTTAACAGAAGTGAGGAGAAAGTTGCAGCAATGCGTGAGGAGATGAAAGGTGTTGAGATTATTTACAGACCCCTTACAGACATGCTGGCTTGTGCAGCTGAAGCTGATGTGGTCTTCACCAGTACAGCATCAGAAACCCCATTGTTTTTAAAAGAGCATGTCAAGGATCTCCCCCCTGTCAGTTCTGAAGTTGGTGGTTTGAGGCTCTTCATTGATATCTCTGTTCCGCGGAACGTGGGATCATGTGTCACAGATGTTGAAGGTGCACGAGTTTACAATGTTGATGACCTTAAGGAGGTTGTAGCTGCTAATAAAGAGGACCGACTACGTAAAGCAATGGAAGCTCAGGCCATTATTACAGAGGAATCAAAACAGTTTGAAGCATGGAGGGATTCACTGGAGACCGTTCCCACCATTAAAAAGTTGAGAGCCTATGCAGAGAGAATTAGAGCTGCAGAGTTAGAGAAATGCTTATCAAAGATGGGTGAAGATATCCCAAAGAAAACAAGGAGGGTTGTGGACGATCTCAGTCGTGGTATTGTGAATAAACTTCTCCATGGCCCAATGCAGCACCTGAGATGTGATGGTAGTGACAGTCGTACTCTGAATGAGACCCTTGAGAACATGCATGCACTTAACAGAATGTTCGACCTTGAGTCAGACATATCTCTTTTTGAACAGAAAATTCGAGCCAAGGTAGAACAAAGCCAAAAGTAAGCGTCAAAATGGAATCTCACACTACAATCAATTACACTTCCTCAATCAAATAAGAGGAAAACTTCCTCACCTTGTCATGAGTATTGGTCTGCTGTAATCGAGTGACTAATCAATTTTAGGTCCTGCGGGGCAAATTTCAATTCCTTAATTGGTGTAAGACACCCTTGCTTCTCTCATTTGGCTTCACGTTCCTCCATTATGTTTATTAGTGGTCTTTCGGCTTTGTAAGGTGCAGTATGAGGTGAGCTTGATCCGTGTACTGATTCTTCTGTAGAAAATTTATGATATCTATGGGGACAATATTAATCATTGTAATTAATTTACTAATTATTTTAATATAGAGCTAGACTTTTCTGTAAATGCATTGTATTGGGCTTTTTCTTATATTTGTTAAGTGAAAATTGGTAATATCAAATTAATATTTTATAGATGTATGCTTTGGCTGTCTGGAATACCTGGCTGTACTAGTTGGCTGTAGTTTGTAAAGATTTAATATAACTGAGTTGTGTGATTGCCAGAGTATAATTCCTAAATAAGTTAATATTGGGCTTTATAAGGGAAACCCATCAATGCAAATTATTAGGTTAAGGGTACTCAAATATTTGACTCATTAGTTGATGTATAATCTCTTGTTTAAAGAGTAAAATTTAAATCTCTTTTCTCTTAATTAAAAAAAAATCATTAAGCTAGGAAGATTGTAAAGAAGGCATAATCAAACTTAAATTAAAAAAAAAAACCTTAGTTCTTGTTGTTCATCATTATAGGTTAGTGGGAGAATGGGAGCCTTTATTTCGGGACAGGAATGGAAGTTGAATTTTGGGCTACACCAATCTAATTGCATATATGAGCTGTGGGCTTATAGGAATGGAACTTAAATGCACTTCTCCATGAGTGTAGCTGATTTACTACTTTCAGGTCCATAAGACAAATGAACAACTAGGGGCAGGTACAAACAGGTGCCTCCATGGCGGACAATTCTGTGATCACGGAATTTCCTATAGCTTGTACTCTGATGTTAGTATTGGTTCCAAGGTAACACGCCACATTTTCTGTAGCTCCCTACTCTCCGAACTTTTTTCATTCTTTCTTTCTCAACAAAACAAATGGAAGAAGACACAGAAAATCAGGGGTGTCCCCTGTTTCTAACATGTCTCGTGGCTGCAATTCGATAACACAGGGAGCCACATTGAGAAACAGTAAGACTCCAAAAGGAATCCCAACTGTACATTTGAGAGACTAAGGTCCCTGAAAACCACATAGTTTCATCAAATATCAGGTAAGAGATCACACATAATTATGGTTAAAAGTCCCTGGCAGCATTATTCACCAATAATTCGGATAGAGGCGTTACAATAGGACCATTATTTTTGTCATTTTGGCATGAAGTGATATATCGCAAGGACAAACCAGCTATGGCTTGGAATCCAAGGACAACCGAGTGAAAATGAGAAGACGTGCAGGTTTTTGTGAAGACCGGTTGCCCCCGTCTGTCAATATAAACTGCAAATTTTGGGTCCATGATGTTGTTTATTCCTTGTCAATAAGATAAGAATTGTTCTTTATTTTTAGGTGCCTAAATAACACTAATTGCGCAGCTAAGAGACTTGCAAGCTACGGCACCTTGCGAGTGAGGACCAGGCCATATGGATTTAATTCCCATGGGTTCTATCAATCAGTTTGAAACGAATGCAATGCCCCCAGTTGTCAACTTTAGTTAACAATTCTTGTTATGCTGTAAAATGCAACTCCCTGTCCCTAGCTTTTCTGATTTGTTAAAAGGTGTTGAGCTTTGAGAGCTTATAGGAAGGAAAGGGCTAAAAGAGGGGCCATCTTCATCATAATTCCTTAATATTGGATTATGATTGCAAGTAGATTTTTAGCCTCTCGCTGTTAAATCTTTTCAAATTAGGAGTTTGGAACTTTCCTGCAAAGAATCTTTAGGAACTTGGGGAGTTGCAAAGGGGGTCCCAAGAACGAAAACATGAACATCTTTTTGGGTCCCAACTCCCTTCCCTCTCTCCCCCCCTCTCAAAGGTCTGGAAAAGAGCAGGTTGCCTTTGAACAACAGTGACGCGAGTAAACTACAGCTCTTTAATGGGCTCT